>NC_039365.1:45302800-46540386 GCF_003573695.1 Papaver somniferum
TTACCCGTTACCGTTTTCTTTCATTTACTCAACCGTTTCCACTTCTTACGAGACCAGGGTACGTTTCGTTGCGACTTGTATAAATAGGTCTCACCTATTTCCACCAAAGAACAAGTTTTGGTCAGGAGAATACAACACTCAGAAACCACTTGTTAGCTTTCCCATCTGTTAGCTTTCCACTTTCTAATACAAGTCATCAAACAACTACTCTTCCCGAATCAACTATTCTGGTATCAACACTCTCTTCGCTTCCCTCCCTAGACCAACCCTTCTCCTCCACTTTGTGACCGAAGCAAGTCTGGAACGACCATTTCTTGGTTTAGGCCAGATTTGTACAGATTGATATCTTGAATCAAAGTACTCCCTTGTAGTACATTTTTTAGGGTTTAGACTCGTTTCTCACCCACACACTCAAAATTACCAAAATCAACAGAAAGTGTTTTCACCCTCAAACAGCAGAACAGTATTGACAGTAGTACTCAGCACAGTAGTTGGATTATTGCATTAAAAAAACAGATGATTAATTCTAGCAATAGTAGTTTGCATATTAGGTTTTTTATTCTGAAAAATTATCAGACACCTATCTTTCCATATGTGCCAAATAGTACTCATATACCTGCATACAAGAGCTTCATTAGTTAAGCAAATAGCAGGAATGTTAGAATCTCAAGAATAGAACCAGCTGACTACCCATTCATAAAAATCACTATACTTCTCAATGATAGCATCAATATTAATGTTCATAGCAAACCAGATTTCTCTAGAGTAGCTACACCCCATGAATAAGTGGTTCATACTTTCATCAGTTGTTTTACAGAAACAACATTGAGTGTCTATGCCAGGTTTGTATCTGGCAATCTTAGTTCTGACTGGAACAATTTTTTTGACACATTTCCACAAAAAAATCTGAATCATATGTGGAATATTTATCTTACATAAACTTTTCCAAACACCTGTTGGGGTAGTACTACTAGCAACAACAGAATTCACTCCATCAGAACAAATAGTATTATAGGCACTTTTAACTGAAATATTGTATTTTCTATCATGACACCAGATCAAAGTATCTTCACCTATAGGAGGAATAATCATACTTAAGACTAAAGTGGCACAATCATGAGAAAATATAGCATTTGTAATGTCTTCATTCCATTGTCTAGTACCTGACAAGAAAAGATCACAAACAAAAGTATAATTTTCATAACTAGAAGATCCCACAACTGGAATAGGAGGACTATTTAGACCTACAACACAATTATCTAGCCAAATATTTATCCTAGTACCACTTTTGACTACCCATCTAGCATGTTTTTGAACAACTTCAATACCAAAATAAATGTTTCTCAACAACCAAGAACAATCATCCTTAAGTTTATCGAGATGTAGAATACTATCATTCTTATAATATTTAGCTTTAAGAACCTTATAGCTTCATCATTGCAGGTTTTCCAAGCTACCTTAGACAATAAAACAATGTTTAGGTTTTCCAAATTTTTAAAACCTACACCACCAAGGGCCTTAGGAATCTGGAGTTTATCCCATCCTATAAAGTAAATACCCTTCCCGTTACCATCTTTTCCCCACCATAATTGTCTCTGGATAAAATCTAATTGAGTAATAGTATTTTTAGGTATTTTAAAAACACTCATTTGATTGGTGGGAAGATCATTAAGGACATGCTTAACCATAATGGATCTAGCAGCATAGTTCATGTTCTTACCTTTCCAGGGAACCAATCTAGAGTTAAAACTTTGTATGATAGGTTTGAAAGCCTTTGTTTTATCTCTTCCTAACAAAAGAGTGACTCCAAGGTACTTGTCAGTATCTTTCATTTCTGTCATTTCAAGGGCATTAGATAAAACAATTCTAGTAGCAGGACTAATGTTATTACTAAAATGAACACTAGACTTACTAAAATTAAGCATTTGACCTGAATACTTACCGAAAAAGGAGAGAGTATCCAGAATACCTGCAACATTGTGCCTATTTGCTTTGGTGAAAATTAAGATATCATCTGCAAAAAGAAGATGAGTGATGGCAGGGGCATTCCTAGCAGCTTTAACACCAGCAATAACATGATTAGAAGAAGCATTAACAAGTACTCTAGATAAATAATCCATAGCAATGATAAAAAGATAAGGGGATAGAGGTAGGGATGTCAATGGGTACCCATTACCCGGACCCGGAACCGGACCCGGTATATTTGGGTCCGGTTCCGGGTCCTAAAGTTGGACCCATTAGCTACTTAGGACCCGGCGGGTAATTACCCGATTGGACCCGAATTTAAACGGGTCCAAACGGGTAATACCCGTTGGGTACCCGCGGGTATCGGGTACCCGTTTATTCATTCTTTTATTCATGTTTTTAGCAAAATTACAAGTATTTTTGCTAGTTTTAGCTTTGATATTTTACTCATTTAAATTTTTTCTCTTACATTTAACCTTTATTTAGTACATTAATAAGAAATAATAATAAATTTTTATAAAAATTACTTAAATCCAAGCCAAAAAGAGAAATATATTAAGTTTTCGAGGTTTTTTAAATAGTTTTATTAAGACCCAATGGGTACCCGGGTATTTAAACGGGTCCGGTTCTGGGTCCACAAGTTTAGGAACCGGACCCGGAACCGTTAGGAACCGGACCCGACCATTATAAGTAGGGTCCGGGTCTAGTGATACCCGGGAGGACCCGGACCCGTTGACACCCCTAGATAGAGGATACCCTTGTCTTAAACCTCTAGTAGGGCTATACTCAGAAGTTGGAGAACCATTGAGTAAAATAGAAATTTTAGTAGTAGAAATACATTGTTCAATGTACTTACAAAATTTCTCAGGAAAACCTACTTTTTAAAGCATTCCAAAAAGAAATGGCCACTCTAGCCTATCAAAAGCTTTGGAAAGATCTAATTTTAAAGCCATTGAGCCACTAGACCCTTCCTTATGTTTCATGGTATGTATCATTTCATGGGCTATGATTATATTATCCTGAATAGCTCTACCAGGTACAAATGCTGATTGGTAAGGAGAAACAATTTTCTTAAGATGTGGTTTAATTCTGTTTGCTAAATTTTTGAAATTATTTTATAGATTGTATTACATAATCCTATAGGTCTAAAATCAACAACAAGTTTAGCAACATCAGTTTTAGGAATCAAAGAAAGATAAGTTTTATTGAATTCTCTAGGCATGTTACCAGTATTAAAGAAACTTTGAACAGCTTGAACTACATCGTTACCTACAATAGACCAATTAGCTTGATAAAATCCAGCTTGAAAGCCATCTGGTCCTGGAGAGCTCCAAGAGGCCATATTGTTAATTGTATTAAGAATATCATTAGCAGTAGGTATACTAGTAAAAGACTCAAAGAGATCATCAGTGATAACAGTTGGTATAATATCAAAAATATCAATAGGAACATTCTGTAGAGAAGAACAACTAACAGAACTAAAATGAGAAACAAGAATGTTAGCTATATCATCTCTATTATCATACAAATTACCCTGATTATCATAATGACAATCAATATTCTTTCTACACATTCTTTTATTATCAAGAGTATGAAAATACCTAGAGTTATTATCCATATCTAGGATGAATTTTTCTCCAGATTTTTGCTTATAGAAGTCGGTTTTGATACTAAACCAGAAATCAAGATGTTTATTGATTTTAGATAATCTGTCATACTAGTTACTAGAGATTGGATCATTCTGAATAGTTAGCAGTTTATCCTGCAGGAAATTTATATTACTATCTATATCCCCAAACTCTATCTTATTCCAGTAGGAAAGTCTTTTCCTAGTTATCTGATGTTTTTCATTCAACTGATGAGCAGGTGAACCTAGAGTATTAGCATTCCAGGCAATCTCAAGTTGGTTTTTAAAAGCAGAATGCTTAATCCACATTTCAAAGAATTTAAAAGGTCTCTATAAACTTCTCATAGTTTGCTCAGTGTTCAGCATGATAGAACAGTGGTCAAAGCCTGCTTGAACTAGATAATATAATTTGGGATTGGGAAATTCATTACACCACTGTTGATTTCCCAGAGCCATATCAATTCTAGATCTTCTAATAAGAGAACCTACTTTTCTAGACCAAGTAAAGTCTTTACCTGTATATTTTAAGTCCAACAGACCACATTCATTAATATTACCTTGAACAAATCTATCATCCTGAGAAAAGGAGGTACTTACATCCAAACTGTGAAGGTGCACATTCAAATCACCTATGAGAATCCAAGGCTGCATGATGTTTTCAGAAATTCTACTTGAAAAATCCCATTGAATTTTTTTTATCTGAATAAGTTGAGCCATACATAAAAGAGATTAGAACATCAGATTTAGCAGGATGAAGATTAGTGACCACATTGATAATATTATGAGAAACATCTTGGACTTCACATTTAATACCATATTTCCACATCAAAAGCAAACCACCAACTAGACCTACTTTATCTATGCAAGTAAAGTTGCAATAACAAAGGGTTTTAGCAAAGTTAATCATATTATTTTTATCTATTTTGGTTTCAGATAAAAATAAGCAGGCGATTGCTTTTTAATCAAAACAGATAGTTGATCTTTTGTAAATTTTTGTGCTAAACCCTGCACATTCCAAGAAAGAATATTCATAGTGTCACTAGTAAATTTGAAATAGAAAATAAATTGCAGAGTAATTGGATATTGATGTATACCTGATTGGAGACTCTGACACAATCATTCATGGAATCATAAATTATTGCAGCTGGTTCCTCCGCTTCCATCATAGAGTTGTGTTGAAGATCCATATTAGTAGTATCAGGTCCTTGAAGAATTGCAGGAGGTTGTACATGAATGTCGTGAGGATTCATTGAAGGATCAGTATTGAGAGTAGAGTTCCTCATTCTTTTGGCATTTCTTGATTCTTCCATATTTTCTTCTTCAAATAACTCCTCCTCCATTGCTATGGAAGGATTACTTTCTTGTTTTCCAGTGTTTGCTTCACTAATTTCTTTTATAAACTCTTCATATTCAGCAGCAGAGAGTGAATCCAAATATAGCAAGTGAGAAGTATACTCACAAGTTTCTTCATTATGATCAATGACAAAACATTTTGGGCTGAAGTTCCCAATGGTATCTAATCCATACATCCACCTCAGTTAAGGTTTTCCACCAACCACCTCTATGAAGAGGTTTGCTCAAATCCATTTCTATTCTTGCCTTCACGGTATTGCCGGCACGAGGTCTACAGTTCCTTGGTTTGGTTGAAATCTTCCTTCCAATAAACCCAATGGCTTCATCTATCACAAAAACATTCATATGCTCCAACTTCAGGTATTTGAATTATGCTGAGAAGATTTGCTTATCAAAAACATAATCTTTGAGAGGTATATGATTATAGTATTTTTGCACATGAAAGAGAACCCCATCTATCAACCAAGGTCCATCAGCTATCACTTCATCTCTTTCAGCTTCATTATTCAATCTGACTAGCGACAGAGAATTAATTTCCCCAAAGAGAATTAATTTCTGACCTAATAACTCTCATTTTTATTTTTGTCTTCTACATAAATTTTCCAAGAACACCATATTCCCATTGTCCTGCAGCTTCATTGACCATATGAGAATTACCCATTGTTCTTCTTGAGACAGCAGACATATCAATATTTGCATTTCTTAGTTGTATGGAAAGTTGATTGATGTGGTCCCCTTGTGTTGAAGACATGACTATTTATATTAGAATTACAGGTCTGAGGTTTTTAGAGGAATGAGAAATGTTTTGTGAGACTTCAATCTTTAAGAAAGTCTTTTTATACCAATGGTTCTTGGGAAATTGATTGCAGATAAACAACAAATCAATAAAGAATCCTGTGTTTTGGGAAACCCTAAATTCTATAGGATATGGGAGTAAAACAGAATTTAGTTTGTTGCCACAAATAGTTCCATAATATCGGAAGAAATAATTTAGGAATTTTGAATAATATGGTAACAAATTATGAAACTGGTTACAACTAGATTGATTGCTTATTTTTAGGAAGATAATTGATTGAGAAATTTTTTTGAATTTTCCTAATGAGTTTATGTGTTGAATTGGATAATGGTATTGAAAAAACTCCTTGTGAGAATCTAGTGAAGATGAATACCGCAATCTATAGATATGATGTATATAAGAATGCTTACTTGAATCATATGATAGATTTTTTTAATTTCTGGGAATGGATGAATGAGTATAACCTCTTGAACTACTAATCTGGACCATCAACACAAAGAAGATGGTTAGCACCACTGCTGGCCACACAACTGTTATTTTCCGAGCTACAATACTCATACTGCTTCCACCACTGGTTTTACCCACAAATGATTGATCAGATATCTGAAAATTAGCAAAACATTTGCAAAACTAAATCAGCATATGAAAATTCTATTTTTAATCAAAAATGATCGTAAAGACTTAGAATTTTTTTATTAGCACAATCATGTATCAGAATCGAGAGAAAGATTAAATTGTAATCATAAAAACTAAAGAAAATGAACGAGATTAAGATAGAATAAAAATTTGAAAAACCGATTTTCGGAGTGAGTTGACCCGGCATTCGCCCGATCCTCAACAATTTAGTCGATTGACAACCACTGCATTAGGTTGTTGTTTTATCGAGTTGGAGGATTTGGAAATACAAAAGATGCGTAACTAAAGCAAGTCAGAGGGAAAGAAGTCCTGGAACTTCCGGTGAAAGAAAGGGAGATAAACGAAGATATTCTCGGGTATCCTTGGCACCTGTTGGCTATATATAGGCAGGGAAGAGATTCAGCAAGGGGGAGATCGAGACTTTGGGGTAGCAGCAGAGAGTTGCAGAGGTGAAAAACTCATTGCAGGGAAGATTATCATCAACAGCAGTCGAGAGGATAAAGACAACCAAACTGTCACCTTTACTTTCAAACTGTAACACTTGTGCAACAATTATATCTGTTAGTCTTTTCTCTGTAACAGTAGCTCTGTAAAAGTGAGTTATGTAACAATTATATATGTTACAAACTCGTTGCTTTATACTTTTTCTCCCTTTTTAATCAACTTTTGAGCTATGAACATCTATTCCGAGAAAGAGATTAATATGAGGAGATAAACCCCTTTGTTGAGGCGACGGAAGAAGCTATTTTTCCAACAAATATGTGGTAATATCTATTTAATTAATTTATACAATTCTTTTTATGATTATTTGCATTGAATCAAAATTGAAATAATGACTTTTATTAACTCGTTGTATTTTCACTTAATGGTGCATACGTAGCTTAGGGATCTTAATGTTTCATGCTTGAGATTAACAACTAGTATGTTCCATGGTCTTGATGTTTCTGCAAGATGAGATTCTTTTTTCTTAAGTTAAAATCTAGCACAACAACCAACGCTAAAGGCGACATTTAGTCTTCTTGTTGTTAGATATAGAAGATTTCCAATGATGGATGTATAAAGTTTTTGATCAACATCAACACTATTTTCATCCTTATGCAACTACCTTGTAGTGGGCATAGGAGTTAATTTGGGAGTATTTTTCTCAAGACCAAATTTTTTAACAAGATCTTTTGCATACTCTTCTTGAGAAATATAAATTCCATCATTGTGTTGTTGAATTTATAGACCCAAAAAGAATCTTAATTCACCAACATTGCTCATCCCGAAATCTTTGCCAAGAGAGTTCTGAAACTCCTTAGCGAGATTATCGGAAGTAGACCCATAAATTATGTCATCTACATAGATTTGAGCAATAAGAATATCTTTCCCACTCCATTTGGTAAAAATATTCTTATCTGCTCCTCATCTCAAGAACCCTTTTTGAAGAAGTGAAGTAGTAAGATTTCCATACCATGCTAGAGGTGCTTGTTTTATTCCATATAACTCCTTTTTGAGCTTAAAGACATGATCGGGATACTCTGGACTTTCAAAAACCTTTAGGTTGAGCAACATATACCTCTTCCTTCAAACATCCATTCAAGAATGCAAATTTTACGTCCATTTGAAATAGCTTAATCTTGAGAAAGCAAGCATGAGCTAATAATAATATTTCGGACTCAAGGCGGGAAAAAGTGTAAAGGTTTTCTCAAATTCGATTCCTTCAATTTGTGAATATCTTTGAGCGATAAGTCTAGCCTTATTTTGGACCACTGTACCGAATTCATCTGACTTGTTCTTATATATCCATCTTGTACCAACAATATTAATGTTATAAGGACAAGGCACGAGTTCTTATACTTCTTATCTTTTGAATTGATTTATCTCTTCATGCATAGCATTCACCCAGAAGGGATCATTCAGAGCTTCATCAAAAAATTTAGGTTCCACTTGAGAGAGATAACAACCAAAATTCCAAAAGTTTTGGAGTTGGTTTCTCGTCTTAGCAGTGGGCTCCGTACATCCAATAATATTGCCAGTATCATGATTCCTATGAACCCACAAATATTGTGGAGTGGCACTTTCAACAGAAACACCCTTAGTAGAGTTTTTCTCCTCGTTATCAAAAACGTTGGAATCAGCAACCGTTAGTACAATTTCCACTAATTCCGGAAGTTCTTTGACTTTCTCAGTTGTCTCCAAGGGAAGTAACTCAGCAATAGAGTCATCATTATGAAATTATTTTAAGTCATAAATGATAAAATTTGATGATTCCATCATAACACGAGTTCTGAGATTATACACTCTAAAACCACGACTGTCAGATGCATAGCCAAGAAAAATACCTTCATCGTTTTTTCAATCAAATTTTCCTTTCTGTTCATGATCCTTGAAAATGTAGCACTTACTGCCAAACACACAGAGATACTGTAGGTTAGGATTCTTAACATACCATAACTCATATAAGGAGTATTCAGAGTTCGTGAGCGTAAATACACACGATTGATCAAGTTTGCAAACTTAATACTTTTACTGGTTCCGGAGTTCACAAAATCTTTTCAGTTTGCGTACCGGTTTGGGTACTAAACCGGTTCTTGAACATAGAACTTTATTGGTTCGCATACTGGTTTGAATACTTTAACCCGGTCTCTTACCACAGTTCCAAAACGGTTTGCATAGGAATATGCATACCTATCCGGATCGCGAAACAAACAGATTTTCACATGATGTGCATACGAGTATGTGTATAACACAAATCTGAAAGTCGATAGATAGCTACGTGTACGAGTACATGTAATACGTCTTCAGACATATAATCGTTTTCTCAGTTTGTAAGACTGATAAGACTTTCTTGTATTCCGAATATAATAGTTCTTTATTTCTATAAATCAATTCGAAATACTCCTGAATAACATCAATGACATATATCACTCTTCTAGGCTATTTTCTAATGATAAACTTGAATCAAGTTTTGATTCCAAACAATAAATTTTTCTTCACCGAAATTGATTAAGTATGAAAAAATGTTCATTGAGATTAGTCATTATATTTCGAGAAATTCGTAAAATAAATAATTAGCTCTCTACTCAAAATTATTTTCTATGCAAGCTAGTCTAATTAGTTATGCGACAAACGTCTCAAGGATAAAAAAGTGAATATAACTTGAGAAATAGGTGATCCAGTCTTCAATTACGTTTTTTTGATGAATTTCTCCAAAAGCTTTGGTTGATCTTCGCCTTCAAACAGTAGATCGCAAATGATGACTGGTTCGTTTTTCAACTACACTATCCTAGACCGAGACTTAAACTAATTGTATACTAGAAATTCAGATATAGTTTTGACAGCTAAATTTGACAACAAGCTTGATATAACAACATTTGTGAGTTAGACCGAGCATTTCTCTAACAAACCTTAACATATGATCTAGGTTTCATAACTTATTGTGGTACCCAAACAAGAACATCCTGTAGTTTCTCATTTCTTATACGAAAACGACATTCCTTTTGCAGGTGACCTTTATTTTCGCAATAATATCAAACATAAGGAAAGTTCTTACCTGGATTTGTGTGTGCTGGCTTTGGAGGTTGATATACTTTGATCTTTCGAACCTTAACTGCAGGTGTAGGTGTTTCACTTTTGTCATCAGTGGAAACCTTTGGTTGAGAATAATCACCAGCCTGCCTTGATAAATTTTACCTCTTTGCTAATACTTGGAACATTTATTCCCTTATAGCCCAATCCTCGTGTATCACGATGATTTTTACTTGCTCCTAGCATGGTGGTTAATTTTTTTGAACTAGTATTGAACATTTTCAAGTCCTCTTCCAACATCTTGATTTTATTAAGAGCAACATCTAAATCAATTTCAAGGCGTTTTTCTCTGTCTTCAAAACTAATTTGTTGAGAGTTAATCCTTGCCTCGAATTCTACAAGTTTCTCTTCCAACAAAAAGTATTTTTGATAAAGATTATCACATTCAAGTGAAAGTATCACGTTTTTCCGAAACGGGGAGAAAGTATCATTTTTCTCGAAACGGAGCGAAAGTATCACTTTTTCTGAAACGGTGCGAAAGTATCACGCTTTCTGAAACGGGGTGAAAGTATCACCTTTTTTTAAACGGGACAAAAATAGTCGCAGACAAACCCCATCTTCGGGTTCTTCTTCGGTCGGCCCTCCCACCGTGGCAACGGTCGTACTAGTAGAATTTTCTACCCCTCTTTTTATATTTTTTGCTTAAAATTAACAAAATAAAATAAAAATGGTATTGAGCCTTGTGTTAAATCACTAATCTTTTGATTTGAGATGATTTTGGATCAAATCATATATGTGAATTATGATAAAATCCAACAAATCAAATGTTCTTATTATGTTAACAGATTAGAAAACTTTATTCTCATTCCAACTGACATATAACATGCAAATTCAAATAAAAGAAATGATCTATATTTGATGAAAATTCATTAATCGTATGCAGGTAAGAAACGATATACATAATACGAACCCTGACATTCAAGTTTCGAATTGATCCTCTACCGCTGATCACATTTAGTAGGAACAAACGACATGACCTCTTTCTCGATATCGTGTAGTATTAATATATTTTGTTGTTGAACGTTCCCAAAGATAGACAGACCATTTGATGCTCCCATTGCCAAAAAATCAACCCTAAGTCTGAATCAACTATCATATAATTGTTACCAGGTAAACCCAAATCTGCACCTTTAATATGAGATATCAACCTGGGCACGTCTATTTCAGAATATCGATCGACCGCAGATTGAAACACAAATCTGCCCAGTAGAACTATCGGCGGAGACTAAGTTTCATTTGTAAAATAAAATATTTCTTAACTACATTAAAGACTTTCTTTTGCAAGTACATAATGCTAATTCCGGAATCAATAATAAATCCACCACTTCCACTTGGTTTAAGCTGAAATGTAGACTTAGGTATGGAAAGTAAGGTTACTCCGACCATTATACCTTCAAGATCAAGATAATAAAATGAAGGTTGGCTTGGGTTTTTAATATGTGGTGTAGTTTGGATCTCATTATCGCTCGTTGTTGTATTCAATAAGTTGACTAATGGACCATACAAAAGAATACTAGTTGTGTACTATCAATTGAATTTAAGCAATACGAAAACTTTCTCGTCCTAAGTTACGAAATTGGGGATAATAGACTTCGGCCAAGTTCTACGAGACCGGTTCCTTGGGCAAAGCACCACCTTCATTGTTAATGCTGATTATTTATATAAAAAAATATTTTAGAAACCTAAATTAGTAGTTGGTTGATTTGGAGAATTGCTCTTGTCATTCTGTTTTTATTTTTTTTATCGATTACTCTCGTGACCATAAAGCATATAAATAAATAGGGCCTTCCTCTAAGTACCCTACAACTACTAATAATACCTTTATTCTCTTATAATTTTATACAAACCGCATTTTCCTATGCTTCAAATATTCTAACATTATATACCAAGAAAAAAATATTGTAAGAAATCTTGAGGCTTATATTGACATTTTACGTGTTTTCATTTTCCTTCTAAATTTATGCGATAATTTTGACCTTGTAGTTTTCCATCTTCTCCCTCATACATCATAATCTTAGTTTTCTTTTCTTTGGAAAATATAACATCGTGGTTGGCTATAGTGTCTTGGTAGATCTAGAATTGGTTTACTAGGTTGTTTACCGAAATACTTAAGCCATAACCTTTCCAATATTGGTTGATAGCTAGGCGGTAACAATATGCTGATAAAAGAGTTGCGTATATTATGTAAAATCTGTTTTTAAAAGAAAGTTATATACCTTGAAGTTGATGCAGTCTGATGCCTTTTTGTTGAAGTCGTCAATAATGGTATATCTTTCTTGTTTTGCTTTGGCATATATTTAAATTAGCATCCTTAGAATAGATTCTAAATCGATTTGGAAGATGATGTTATATCTACTTCAATGTGCTGCCCACTAAAAAGATGTATTTCCTATCTTCAATTCTAGTTCTTCTCTGGTTCTGCAGTTTGCATTAAGTCATCTGGCTTCTCTTTTGTTTCATGTATCATCAACAATAATTATGGCTATTCTTGAGGTCACAACTAGTTCCATCATTGTTATAGCAATATTAATTCTTATGGCGTGAAAATCGTGTTGAATTGTTTTTCCTCGGTAACTTTATTCAATAATGTATCATTCATTGGGTTGTCGTAAAGGCTCTGCATGGTATCGTAATTGGATTTTCTTGTGTGCAACATACTGTTGATAAATATAACTATTTTCCTTATTATCATAAAGACGTTTTGTTGGGTTTTCATAAACACGAGATGACATATATCTTTTCACACATGCCAACAGACTATACTACACAATTATGGCCACGATAGTTTTGACCCATTTTATGGTTAGTTATAAACCAAGAATTGATCCAGTCATGAAAATCATGAATTCCGTTATAGACATGATGAAAATCAGGATTTGCAGGTTAAAAACAGATGTACAGATATTTCATCATCATTGGTGCATAAAGTATACATGTGATGTTTATATTTGTTATTATTGTTGTTACTCTCATCGTATTGGGTATTATGGAGCATGCAGCCTTCCAAACAAAAGTTTTGACATAGATTGTATCCCAAATTTTGCTCCAATACTTTAAAATTTCTCAAGTGCAATTGATATAAGTATATAAAGATTTGAATGAGAACTCACATATGTTGTTCAATGTCCAATGTGGGGTGTCCTCCTCATTTTAAGCTGGTCTTCTTGGTTTCACAATTTTATCTAATACTCTTTGTTCAAAGTAATCCAGTATTTTTGTACTATCCCAGATCATGTTCTTAACAAACAGGTGGTTCATATTTTGAATCTCATTGTTAATTCTCCTATTCTGGCTAGAGGTGGTTTAGCATCCGATTGTCCTAAAATAATCTTAGTTTGTACTTTTCTTTCTTCTCTTTTAATTCAAAATCAATATTTGCAAACGAACAAAAAAAACTCTCCAAATACTATACCATTTAAGAAAAAAATAAGCCAAACAATATCACTCTTTAAAACAAAATGAAAAGAGAATTATGAAATATGAAGAAGAAAAAAGTAAACTGATTAACCAGTAAAATGAATGTGATTATGATGGTGCAGAAATTTGATCTTATGGATAAATTTCTTTTATGTATTCAACTTATTACGCAAAGGAATTTTAAAAAATGCGTGAGTTTATTTTCTCAATGGGTTTGAGATACAATGATGACGGGCAATTCAAAAATTTGAACATAACCGATTATCACCGGATCTGAATATTTTTATTAAAAATAGTAGTTCTTTAGATGTTTTTCATGTTCTTGGCAATAAAAACATGATGTTTTCTTTATTGTGATATATATACTTCTTGATGCTTTATTCGTTGAGCAACATTAACATATCCTCTTTAGACATGATCATTCAAATTCAATGCATCGTCCAGATAAAATGCTAAACATTGTTAGGTTCTGAATTATTATCCATATGGAGTCTACTAATTAAGATTTAGACCATAGACAAAAGATGTTGATTCGGATTGTCTTCAATAAAATAGTCAATACCTAGATTGTTTTTCTCCTTAAAATATTTGTTTTTGATCATGTTTTTTGTTTTCTTGGAGGAAAAAATGATTTTTTTTATCGACATGTTCTTCGTGTTCTTGGTTTTATCGTGATTCATTAAGAAATATTATGTCATCATCGGTGAATCCATGAATCTGTCTAATTCATTTCATCATATTGATAAGGAAAATCACCTTGATAAGAATTTTTTTTTGACATCAGTAGCTTTTCAATTGCTATCCGTATGAACTTTATTAGTTAATTAAATCTCGTTAAATCACAGGCCAGAGCTATGTTATGACGTTATCACACTTATTTAACCATTATGTTACTTTTCTTATTTAGCCACTCCCACAGAGTAACTTATACATTGTTCGCGTACACGAATGGAGAAAAGGAAATGTTACTTGAACTAGGGCTGTGAGGGGTTGACTTCGGGTCAAATATCCCGGAACAACATCCGATTAAATGAGTCGGTTTCGGTTCCGTTTTGAAGTTAATGGAACCGGAAATTGATAAAGTATCTGAGTCTATCTGACCCAGGTAATCGTTGGTTCTTGAGAAACAAATCTATTTTCTTTAAAAGGAAAAATCACAATTAATATTACTAATTTTGCCTTAAACGTAATCTTTTATTAATGTTTTAACAGATGATTAAGTGTAAAAAAATGAGAAATTGATAGATATCAAATACAAAATGAAGCATATATCTGGATACCTGCTGGATGGAACCGATTGCTCTATCAAGAACCCGAAAGTTTATGGTTCTCATCGTGATTGCAGCTAGCCCAATGCTAGGAATGAGAACCGAATGAATGATTCTGACTAGATTCTGTACCCACTGACACCCTAAACCGCTATATATGTGCATTGCCGATACCCCTTATCTTTACGAAAGTAGAAACTTCTTACTTGTCACCTGCCACCTTGGATAAATGCAAGATGCAAAACCATGTGTTCATCTCCGCCTGAGATGCACTCTAATAGAATTCTCTACACTCCTTTTTCTATTTTCTGCTTAATATTCATAAAATTTGTTTAGTATTGAGCCTTCTATTAAATAGCCATTCTTCTGATTTGACATAATTTTGGATCAAATCATATATGTGAATTATGATAAAATCTAACAAATCAAATGTTGGTTCAATCTTCACATATCTTAGTCATGCGACTTAGTCTCATAGATAGAAAGGTGAGAACTTGAGTACTAGGTTGGTTCAGTTTTCATATACCTTTTGTCGGTGAAGTTATCCAAATGTCTTTAGTTGATCTTCGCCTTCAAACGGTCGAACGCAGTGATGTCTGATACTCAACTACACACTTATGATCCTAATCCGAGACTTGACTAAGTGTGGACTAGGAATCAAGATATAGTTTTGATCAACTAAATTTGACAACAAGCTTGAGATAACAACATTTGTGAGTTCGATCGAGCAATGCTCTGATAATACTAATAAAATTTTGGTATTGACTCTTGTGTTAATGTTAAATCTCCATTCTTTTGATTTTGATTTGAGATAAATTTGGACCAAATCATATATGTGAACTAAAATAAAATCCAACGACGCAAATGTTCTTTATTAACAGATTCTGAGGAAACTCTATTCTCATTATCAATTGACATATAACAAGCAAAGTTGAATAAAAAAATGAACTATACTTGATGAAACTCCATTAATAGTATGCACATAAGAAAAGAAATACATAATATAAACCCCTGACATTCAAATTTTGAATTAATCCTCTACAGCTGATCACATTTAGTAGGTACAAACGACATCACCTCTTTCTCGAGATCGTGTAGTATTAACATATTTTGTTGTTGAACGTTTCCAAAGATGGACAATCCATTGGATGCCCCCATCGCCAAACAAACTAATCCCAAGTCTGAATCAGCTATCATATAATTGTTACCAGGCAAATCCAAATCTGCACCTTTAAAATGAAATATCAACTTGGGCACATCTATTTCAGAAACACTGTTCGGCAGATTGAAACACAAATCTAGTCCAGTAGAACTATCGGCTACTGTAAGCTTCATTTGCGAAATAAAAGCTTTCTTGACTGCACTAAAGCCAGTCTTTTGCAAGTAAGTAATAGTAGTACCTGAATCAATAATAAATCCACCACTTCCACTTGGTTTAAGCTGAAATGTAGACTTAGGTATAGAAAGTAAGGTTTCTCCGACCGTTATACCTTCAAGATCAAGATAATAAAACGAAGGTTGGCTTGGGTTTTTAATAAGCGGTGTAGTTTGAATCTCATTATCGCTCGTTGTTGTGTTCACTAAGTTGGCTAATGAACCAAATAAAAGACTACTAGTTTGTGTGCTATCAATTGAATTTAAACAATACGAAAACTTTCCTGTCCCAAGTTGTGAAACAAGTGATAATGGACCTCGGCCCAGTCCAACGAGACCGGCTCCTTGGGTAAACCCACCACCTTCATTGTCATTTCCACAACCGAATCCTACATTTGGTATAGAAATACTTGCTGATTTATCCTTGGAACTGTGGTCTCCAAACGTAAATGTTTCACTCGCCATAATTCCTTGTGTAGTAGAATCATCGCCATATGCATACAAATACTCGCATGCATTTTCACTACACATTGAAGCCGTAAGAGCTCGACAGAGAGTGTTTGTACAAGAAAGCTTAGAAAATGAAGAAGATGTACTTGGATCGAAAATTGGTGTAGGTTGCTTATAACATTCTGTGCATGGTTTACACTGTGTCCATATTAAATCACTACCCGTATCCATTATAGCCAAGTACGATGTTGGTGGAGTACCTATAGATAAACTCATTAGAAATTCTCCAGAACCCGTATGAACTTGTGATTTGATATCATCATCGACGCTAGTAACTGCAAGTGCACTTAGCCGCTGTAATCGATGTTTACCACGGTTCATTCCACGTTGAACTAGTTCAAGTTTCGTGAAGTTTCCCGCCCCGTCTACATGGTTCAGATTGATGCGAAACCCGTTTCTTAACTTTGAATCATGACGATATTGATCCAGAGTTCCTCTTGACGTGGAAGAAGTTGGTAGTACAAATATAGATGTTATTGTAAGTAGTATAAACATCATGTGTGAATATGAAAGATGGAAACGATCATGAGGAACAACTGATGTAGCCATGAACATTTTGCAACAAACTATACTAGAGAGAGAGGTATATAGATAGAGAAGGAGAAGGATAATATAACCCTACTCCCTCCGGTTGTATTTATTTTTTCTATTTTGTGTTGTCGAAGGTAGTGTTTGTGTTGTCAAAGGCAGTTGAAGATAAATTGTGAACGAAGGGTCCTATAAACTATGATGATTGTGATGCATGTAGGTGAGTTGTTGGTAATGGGTGGTGGGATTAACTCGATTACTTGTAGTGTTGAAAAGATGATGATGATGTTTCCTTCTCTCTTGATTCCATGTTTGTTGATCGAGTTTTAAGCATTTGGTGAACCAATGAATAAGTTGATGGGTCTGTAGGTCTAATTCGTGTTAGGTATTATTATGATGCCTTTGACAGAGAGTGTCGCATTCTTCCCAGTATTTGTTTGTATTTTAATCGAATGATGGATGCTTAAATTACAGTTTACATTGGGGAGACCCAATGACTGGTTTTTAGGGATAAAAATTAACCTTATCAAACCTATTTTCTGTAGGTTCTTTAGGATAAACATCTGGATATTTGCTAACTTATGGATAGTGGAACCTTCTGTCAACAATTAAGGCACTCAATGTTGTCAATTGTAGTTGAACTACATTTCCATTTATCTATTATCTATCCCTACTTGGGGGAAAAAACGAACCCCATCAAATATTCTATTGCATGTTGGACAAACCAGCAAGTATTCCACTGCACATTGCACCACGTGATGCCTTTCTTAGGTTCAGTCAGTAACAAAATTGAGAATCCACAAAGTTAAAAGAGTTCTGGATTGAAATCATGTATGCCACATTTGGAGCCAAAAAAATATATTTGTGGACAATTTTCAACTATAGGATGATGTAAATTGCCACCGCAAACTAGAATCTCTATACTAATTGTAGGCGGCGTTAAGATCTATAGCCTTTCTCTTTCTATCTGTAGGCAACTTAACTTCTGGGTTGGCTTGCCCAAATACCGATCTGCATGCATAAAAGTCAAGAAACATAAGTAACAATAGTTCCAAAAAAAATAAAACTCCACACTAGGACTTCAAATCTATAGAATACAGGAGAGGTCTCGCTCACAAGTTCTAATTAGCCAACTCTCTAAAGGTTAGAAATAAGTGGACCAAGAACAATGTCATATTTTGTGATCCATATGGAAATCTATCTTTTGCACTGTAAAATACTCATCGTCTTAAAGCTGTGCTACCCTGACACTACCACTAGGAAAAGATAAAGATTTTGTATTTCAATAGATTTTATTTTGGCATCAATACAAGTTTTCTGAAAGTCTGGCGACTTTACTAATTAGTAATTATATGTTTGTTTGTGTTTCCAGTGAGCGATTAAAAATAGGGTGTAACTATAATCTACAACTGCTTTCAGGAAAACCACCTTGACACTAGTAACTTAAACAAGCTGTTATTCTCACATAAGCTGCGGGTCAGAACTATAGATGCATAGGATGGCGAAACAAACAACTCGAAAAATGATTAACCTAAACCAGATGCTTAAATCAGTAAGATTGCACTGATACTTGGTCAATTAAATGAAATAGTATACATTCCAGAGAAGCATATATTGAAGATGCATTGCAATTTAAATTAGGGAAAAACACACACCCGCAGGTTGAACATTTCTTGTGCTGCTTGCAGAATATAGATAAACAAACCGAGCAGATATAGCCCATGTCAATGGTACTTTTGTGGCAAAAGCATCTGCAAAGGCCCAAGTTTCATCAGCCACTACGCCGTAGAATTTATGTTGAAATAAGCAGGTTACGCATAAAAATTTACACAAGAGCTTCCTTTTACACGTGCTTCATATAAAGAATACCAATCACACTAGAAAATATACAATTCATATGAAAAAAAGTCGATAACACAAGCAGACAGCTAAGCACTATCATGTTATATTCTAAAAGAAAATTAGGCAGCGAACAAAGAAGAAGGTAAGAGAAGCACTTCATTTGATAATCATGAATTCATGTTACTAAGATGAGAAACACAATCAATTACGGAAAGGAAACAAATAATCAACTATACAATGCCAAAGAAAAACCCAACAGTCTCAATCTTATTTCTTCATATGTGTTCAACTCATTTATTTCTCATTGGCTTCAAAGTAAATAAATTTTTGAGTATTTTGTGTTGGATATTTTTTGGCAGACAACGTCAAGTCAAGCTGGCAGCCATGCTACTTGGCGCCCAAAAGATCAGTATCTCGTTTTTCTTGGATATGTTTCGCTATTAGTTCATTTTCAAAGAATACTGCAATATTTTCCAAGCTAAAATCTCCGTGCTAGTTTGTTTTCAACTTTAACGCCCACCTACTGGCATGCAGAGGGCAATAAATAAAAAAACGGCCAAACAAATGCTTAGGAAAAGATGCACTTACGAAGCACGAAAGTCTACCCCTACAGGTTTAGGAAGCTGCAGAAAGCTGCGGGAATGCAAATCTGTTGCAAATACTGTCTGCATATAACCAAAGATCATGTTAGCATCAATCCATAGACATTCTGAAGGAAATCTGAGTTGGACAATCACCTCAGATAGGAACTAAAAAGGTTGAAGACCGCAGTGTCTGATCCTAGATAGATAGCTTACATAAAAAATTTAAGTAGTCAGCAAACTTTCCTAGTGCTTTGAAATACTAACTCGCTCTATTTTCCCCAATTAAAAAATGAGTGGCTAAATGTTGGTAAGAACTGATTTTGGTGGTACTTGGCACTGTTCTTTCTGAGTTTCTTAGATTGAAGTGATCATTAGTGGTGTATTATAGCATTTTCTAAAGTGATATCATCTCAACAAAGCTTCTAGATATAGTTTTATCAGGGACGAAGGTTGTTATAATCCATTACATGTTATTGAGCCAATAAATGTTTTTAACGAGGTGGGATTCACAAACACAGTTCAAAAGTAACATCCAAACAGCATGTTATTCTAATTACTCTTACAGTTCGAGAACAAACAGGTATAGTATGATCAGACTCGATCTTGCATAACAAGCAGCAAAAAACTTACTGAAAGATATTGAAAAAGGCCATCCAGTTGTGGGGGCTTCAAGTAGACACCACCAGTTATATAAGAAGCCTGTGTTGCTCAAAAACACATAACAAGGTAACAATAAGGCTGCTAAAGCAATAAAAAGTTGATTATAATAGTATAACAGAATTACCCAACAGGAACAAGGATGAACTAAATAATGATAGAACATATTTCACCTGTTGTAGGAAGGCAGAATGCTGAACCCCTACGATGCATGAATCTATAGGTACCTGTGGTCCAGATAAAAGCAAGTTACAACGAAAATCAGTAACCAGCCATATTGACTAATAACCTTGTGACCACTACATTTTAATATTAAAATCAGAAGACCAGAACTGAAATAAGATGTGATTATTATCTCCATACAGCACAATAATACGACTAACAACGCTACCACAGATCGATAAAGTTGCTGGATCTTTCCGGAGTAAATGGAGATGTTTACCCTCGAGAATGTCACTTAATATATTCACATCCTCTGTGTGTTACTAAGCATATTCTACGCATTACTAATCAGGAGATACGAGAGTCAACATGGGCTCTTATTATCTCGACTAGTAGTTTATAACAAACCATCAAACTACTGAACATGGTAAACAAGCCGCTGACACGTGCATAATACCATATCTAAGCAATACAATTTGCAGTTTAAATCCACTTGGTTATCCTACGAATAAGCAAAAAGTCTCGTCTCGTACAAAGACAGAAAAGATATAATGACTACAGTACCATAGAACGTTGTGCCGAGAATATTGCATTCATTACTGCAACATATCTGCAAAGACACCACTTCAGGATAAACTCAAGGGGAATAAGTTGAAAATCAAAAGAACATACTGTTCAGGTCCATCTGGAGATCCCTGCAGGCACAAAATCTGTAAATTGATGTCAGTCAAATGACTCAATTCAATTTCTATAAAATTAAAAGATATGCAACCAATACCCAAACAAGCAACCACAACACTGAAGAACGCATCACGTAGCTGTAGAACTTAGAAGTTTTATGTAGAAGAATATGCACAGCCCCATTCAACTAAAATGAGTAAAAACAGACGCACCTATTTGTTTTGAAAGAGAATAAAACTGGAGACTTACTCTGGGATTTGGATGAAGCCTTCCAGACCGCAACACCTTTTGAATATCTATTTGCAGGTTAAACAAAAAACAAATTCTTCGACTACTTCATTGTTTTACAAAAAAAAATTATTGCTAGCGCCTAGCGCTAGGTAAATGCCAAAAATAACTCCAAACATGATCAAGAAACGGAAAGCTAAAGGCTAAAGCACATAGTTAAGGATACAACAGAGAGCCAGAGACAAAGATCCTGATAATAGAGACGACACGATTCCAGATGGAGAGTTTTCTTTGCTCAATTGTTCATCCCTGATTACAAATTCCTCCAATTTTTGCAACATCTTGGAGCAAAGTGCAGGCATTTTTCCATTACCCGAACTAACATTTAATGACTCAGATGTTGAAGAATCAAAAATGTAATCACATGAGTTGTACCCAGTAGCAATTACGACAACTTGGTTAAGTTGATTAAGAAGGAGAACAGAATTAAGAAAAGATATTACCTACATATCAAAAAACAGAACTAGATAAATACAGAGTTTAAAGAGAATCTGTGGTTTTATTGTAATATGAATTGAGTACTGAAAAGAGGCTTACATGAATAAGAAAATTTGAGAAAGAGACTTTTGTTGTGGTGTTTTCTCCGCCCCAAAAGAAAGGATTAGTATCCAGTAAAACCATGACAAGGCTAACATCATCTGTGGAAATAAAGAAACCGATAATTAAATCAAAATTCAAGCACAATATGTGCGTGAGATTTAAAGGGAATAAACCTGAATACTGCTTGGATGGAGCTGAATCCATGACTGTGACAGGCCCTATGTGTGAGACCTACATGAGAAGCAAAAAAGAAAGACTATTATATCAACATCAAACACAAACTTACCCAAAATCCTTCATCTTATACAAAACCTTGGATTAGTAACAAGTTTTGCCAAATATCATGCTTTAAACCTTATAACGAAACAGATGGGACTACCAGCCTGGATGTAAAGGTTTTGGAGAGTGGAGACTTCGTTGACATGACTATGGTACATTCTACTTTCACAAACCATAATTGATTCTACTTTGCGATGTTTAATCAACACTAGCTGCAAATAGTATATCCAGAAACATCAGTACAGATTTAATTTTTCAAATCCACTAATTCCTTTACATTGTCTATGACATTCAACGTGGATATACAAGTGTGAATGTGGAGCTTAAATACATACGATCAAACTATTTATGTGATCACTAATCAAGAGCTTATTGTAAAAAAAAAAAAAAAAAAAGGAAAAAATTGAGCTGCTGTTTTGATGTTTCATTGCCTGCCAAATAGTTTTGCTTGGTTGAATTTTTTCAGTTTTACAGTCAGTCTGACAGAACGAGTGACAAGATTGTGAAGACAAGTAAGCACAAAACAAAGAATACAGAGAGAAAGAAACAAATATGGTACTAGAAATTATCAAACGTTTCTTAACGAATTATATGATATATCATATGTCCCTAAAGGCCTAACTAATGTTTTTAATTTTTTGTCTTGGCATAGGTTGTTCCAACCAAGTTGTAACAACCCTACTTCCCACATAATCCCGGCCGATGATTAAGTAGAAAATATGTCATTAATTTCCTATGTAACATAGGCAACCACAAGCAATTATGGAATCATATCCCACAATACAGTAAGCAAACGGAAAATTATTTATCATAATTTTATAAAATAATTTACAAATGGTTTTCAAGTTTAAAGGAAGTATATTTTTCTTTTGCCAGCGGGTTCAAGTCCAACAATAAATTACTAAAACAGACATCCCTTACTGCCTCACAACTACAATTTGAAAATTGTCAAACGAAGAAGGTTAAATATCTATCCTCAGCTAAATATCTTCCAAATATCCCCCAAAAACTGAAATCAGTCAACTCTCGATCTCTAGTAACACCTGAAAAATTGTCAACAGGAGTTAAACTCCAAGCAAGTCCACCTCGTCTCCAAATCATGGGAAAATTTAAAGAATGAAATACATAGGACCAGAATATAGAGTTAGGAAAAATATTAACTGAAATGATTGCGAAGTTTCTAGAGATTTTCTAGCTACACTAAATTCTGTCTACCTACAGCACGAGTTAAGGAAAGATAAACTCTTACGTAAACATACCATTAATCCTGCATACCAAATATCTAAACGTCAACACGTACAATCCAAGACGTACTAGAATATATCCATCTAGATGTGGTAACCACAAATCCATTAATTCCCATATTAAAATGTAACTATTAAGGAAACGTATCCACTCTGGTTTCAATCCTTGAATAAGAAAACTACACAAGTGGCGTACACAACACCGTGAGTCCATTAAAAGCACCAAAAGGCCAATGGACACAGCTTCTCTTCGACAAACGAACGAGTAGGAAACACAATATTTGATATATAAATTCCTCTCTGGGTACAATCCTTCTGTAAGGGACTGCGCAAGTGGCATACAAAACACCAAGAGGCCAATGGAAGCACCAAAAGGCCAAAAGACACACCATCTCGACGACAAACGACCGAGAAGAAAATGCATTACATAAATTCCTCTGGCATATTAAGCTCACTTACACTTATGTAGCGCCTTGTAACAGCAGGTACCCAATGATTGGTATACCTCAAACTTATACATTTCCCCTGATACTTTTAAGTTACAAAAGAATTCAGAACTCATAAAACATATTATCAAACTATTAGACTACAAATTTAAGGGAACCAGTCCAAACAAATTAAAAGAAACAAATCTAATTCACCATCCAGTACTTTGACAACAACAAGATCCAGTAGACTAGTACTTCCACTACTCCAATACAAACTGCCTAATTGGCTAGGTTTCTTCTAATGCAACATTTCTTAATTGCGTACTTAACGGCAAACTAAAGCTCACAGCTGAAATTAACTAGGTATCTTATGTCCAGTCCTTTCTCAATGTGTCACTAACCTATATGAAATGCTCATTATATTGTCATTTAATGAAACTAAACTATTTAGGCAACCATATCCACAATACGAGGATGTAAACCGGAAAGGAAACCAGGACAAATTTCACAACAACATAGAATCAATTAAAATTAGCCTAGATTATTTCCCCAAGCATCATAATATCAATTCGAACTGTTATCTACTACAAGGATAATGTTTGCGACTCTCTGAATGTCTACCAGAATTATCCCATATGCATTTAACCCTTTATATCTACCCAGATCTAGAAGAGCAAAGATGAACTTGCCTTATATTCGAGGATGCGTCCAAATTCTATCGTTCTAGGTGGAGCTTCCTTCACATACAGAACCCTAAGATCCAATCAAATAAAGATGCAGTAATTATCAAACAATCAACACAAATAAATTGACTTAACCTTTCATTCAAGAAACGAAAAGATATTTATGACAAACATACTCACCAAGCTTATCAAGCGACTTGATTTTCACCTCACCCCAAGTTTTCGACGACGGGACTCTCGTTTTCCCTCTTTTGTTTCTTTTTCTTAATCCTGATTGCTAACTTCATTCGGTATGAGGCTAGGTACGACTAAGTCCAAAACCCTATTTATTTACTTTAGATAAAAACTAAGCTATTATTGGGCTCCTACCGTAATTAGTATGGGCCTCCTACCCATCACATACTAGCTATGAACTTTAAGCCTGTAGTATCACTTTTGTAAGACCTAAGCACAACTTCCTCCGGTTTAAAACAATGAGATGTCACAACAAAATGGGCAAAAATCCATGCAACTGGCCAAGTATGATAATTGACCGCAGACTGTATTTCCATGAAACAGATACGTCTCGGAGAAACAGATACATGAATCATATGCAGGGTCAAAGAACACTATAAGTTATAAATATAAACTCCAAGTTAGCACTCATTTCAGCAACCACAAGAAAAAAAAAATACTGAAAACGAAAGACCAGTGTGATTAGCAGTTAAGCGATCGATAATGTCATCTAAATCACCAGAGGAAGTATTTCCACAAAAAGCATTTGCATGGGAACCTAGAGATGCTATTCTCTAAAATGCATGACAAACGCAAATCCTCTGTTTGCAGGCAGCAGTTGCTCTAGATCCGGGTACCAGTAACCACCAAGTTTATAAGTACTTGATTGGCACTGGCAATGGCAAATCCACAAATATACCAAAACCCTAGACTGATTTGACTAGTTTGTGTTTGGCTAACATATATACTTTTGTTAAATCATTAGGGAGGTGGGAAGATGATGTGGTGCTGATGGTATTGTATTGCCGCGTATGCCACTCGAACTCCGTAATACATTATATCCTATGTACCCATTGATTGGTCTACGGGAATACATTTTATCCTCTCTACTCCATTTCCATATTTTATTTGCGAATAACGTGTCAAAAAATCAACAAATAAAATCCACCATTTTTTTATATATTTTTTTTTTTAAAAAGACTCTAGAAAAACAAGTGTATACCAACGAACTTCAGACAAGTTTTTCACGGTCTATTCTGAGTAAGAACTTTCAAAGTTTAACTGGATGATATATCATGAGTGTGAGATTAATTAACGAGATAGCTAGTCAATTAAACTTGAACATGAATTGCATTAAGTACATCTAATATATTTCTTGGATTCATTATAAAAATGAGAAATTGAATAGATTGCACACCAATAACAATCCCTATTACATTTTTGAGCATATTTATTCAAGTACTTCTAGAACATCAGTAAGTAATCAGAGATGGTCCTTTAACATGTACATGCCAACAGATGGATAGGTCTAGTTATTAAATCTAAATCCATTGTAATTGACTCTATAAGTAATTGACTCTATAAATAGATGCTAAACAAACCAAAACTCATATTACAACAGATTTTCTTCTCAAGTCACCATGGATTGTTCTAAACTAATTCTGCCCGCGTTTTGTTTGATCATCATAACATTTTCATCGACAAACATCGTGGTTGCTAGTTTTTCTTATTATGATTCTCCTTCGGTATCACTTCCTGATGAAACAAATTGTACTACTACTAGTACTAGCAATACAAACAGTAATAGTACTACTACTACCACAAGCTATACAAACTGTACTAAAACTACTGATACTACTAGCCATACAATCAGTGCTCTACTTTTCTCCTACTAACGATACAAATACTACAACTACTGGCAAACTTGTTCCTCATCCACCAAACCAAGAAATTCTTGCAATAATTGTTTAACACTTGCACAAGCATATCGATCCTGCCGATTGTGTACCACTCCCAAATTTCAATTCCCTTTCTTGTAGTCAACCTAGAGTTCCTTGTGTTCTTATGAATCTTCCTGGTTTACCACCACGAGATTTATCAAACAGTTCTTGCATTTCACTCCCAAATGTTGAAACGTTTGTTTACCAAATGGTAATCCAACACCTGAAGTACAACAACAACTTCTTCTGCTGCGACTACAACTACTACTAAATAAACATGGATTATGAGTTTCTTAGTGGAAATATTGATACTGTGAGGTATATGTATTTCATCAAAATGAAACTAGGAGCATTTTTCAATTAAAGATACTCGGTACTTTTGTTTTTCATTTCAGCAGAGTTTTTTATTATAATTTAATTTCTAGACCCAGGTATAGCCATCACTTTGCTGAATCGTTTTTCTTTTTTGTGAATTGAATCATAATATTAAATTGTGAATGGTAGATTTCTTCGAAACTATACAATATTATGCACTCAACAGTACAAGTCTAGCCCAGCACATGAGTGGATCTTTTGAAAATAAAACGAATAATCTTCAAAACAGATAAATCTGTCGTATCAGAGTTATGTATGGTTGCATATTCTAAAAAATTGAACTAAACCGCTATTAAAACCATGACTCGGACGGTTCTAATAACTACGTCCTAATTGGCTATACCGCTATAAGTAAATGAGATCATATATCATTTTGTGGTAGGGTTCTAAATCTGTATCTTTTTCGTGCTTAATCATGGTGTCAAAGTTTAAAATTGTCTATACTATTTATTTATTTTTTGATCAGAAGAGAAGATTTTATTAGAATGAGGAATGTACAGAAGATTTACAATCTACTAGTGGTAGAGAAAGAGAAAGAGAAAAACAAGATTACATAAAAATTGCATCCCAGTTATTGAGTATTGAACTTGAAAAGTTCAAATGCATTGCATAAAACCAGCTAGTTCCGAATCAAATAAAACGATAAGGTATTATACAAGTTCCGGTGTCTGATGCTCGCTAACTACCAAAGACAGAAGAGAAAGCACATATTGAAGAAGCCGCGCATAAAAATCAACTACTGGAAACGTTATAGGTATATTTACATATAACGAGGAACAAGAACTCAATTAGATAAGACAGTACATGCCTCAAAAATACAAAACTATTAGGATTTCGAGGAAGTTGAACAAGAACTCAATTATATAAGACAGTATACTCTAAATGGTTCATTTGAATGTTTGAAAGGAGATGAACGAAAGGAATTCCGGACTTCTATGGTGGGCGCAGGCCTGGGATTTAGAACACTCATAGGTTAGACATTTGATACTATGTAGCATACAGCATCATGTTCTGTGAACCAACTGCATACGATACCAACTATGTACACATGTCCTTGTTTCAGCTCGTTGATCTAATAAGGTATAGTAATCCAAATAACATATCTATTAACACTTGACTATATAACAGCACAACTAGGAGTGGCATTTGGATATCGAAGTACGGCATTTGTTATGATAACTAGGTGTTATACACATAAGGCTAGACGGAGAATTTAGATCAACTTATAACAACGAATATACTGTTACTGTCTTATACCAATCAACCAATGTTTGCTTAGAGGACAACATATAAACACTCGACTACAAGAGACGTTATAGGTATACCATCATCCCTATCAAAGCACAAAAGAGTGATCTGGAAAACCTTACCTGAGATGACGCTGAGATGTTCTCTGAGGTATTTGATCAAACAGTATGAAAGCAGCTTCCAAACTATATATTACAAAGCAAAATGGGGATTAGAGGCTGTGGTTTTGAGGTCTAACACTACAAGATGAGACAACATGCTTAAATTTAAAGGTTTGGTTACATAACAAGAAAAAATTGGAAAAACAATACATTATCAATACGATTCTCTTAACCCAGCCTATCCATGAAGTTCTATTGACAAAAAAGATTAAACACGTAGATTGAGAAAAACTCTTATGAACCCTAGTTTCACCTGTCAATTGTATTAGCAAATTAACGATTATGAAATTGTATGTAGGTGAAAACAACAATTCGTTACTAACCAAATATTTATGCTTACCTATTATTGCAAAAATCGCTTGTTTGTTTTTCTTTGATTTCCTTTAACTAGCCTTTGTATATGGGGGAGTTCTTCAACAAGTTGAAGTAGTGAAGTGAAGAAAATATTTGCACAATACGAAAGAAAAATCTAAGGGAAGGAGGGGGTGGAAATAACATCTAAGAATTGGAGTTGAATACTAGGACACGGACATTTGTTTTTGGGTCTGAGCCCACTTCTATTAGAGTCCAGGAAGCCGAAGCAGAAGAAAAAACTGAAAAAGTCACGGTCTTGCAGTCCAATTGCGTGTAATAGAGTTTGAAACTGTGGTTGATTGATGAATCGGAACTTTCATTTGCATGGTCATGTGTATATAGTCGTTTGAGCTAACTATCCGTGGTCCAACAGGGTGCAGTTTGGCAGCCAAATTTTGGGCCCTCTACAAACAATTTCCTGTCTTCTCTTTTCTCTCTGGATTTCGTGATTACACAGGTTGAGTTCACATGTTTGGATCTATCATATCTACGCTTGTTACATGCGTAATAGTAATGTTTAGAAAAACAGTTCAGATTCTTTAATGTCCTCCTTCCTATTGGTTGCAAAAGAAATTTAGTTTACAAGTAAAGGAGCACCCACGAGTTTTTTGCAAACTGTTCCCATTAAAGTTGCACCGCCGCTAACCCCTCTCTCCAATCTGTTCCCTACAAAACAAAAAGGAATTTGTTTCTTTATCCTTCCTTGTTTGTCAGGCAGCAGATTTAATAAACTAACCGTTAGAGTTATCGTTTTCTGTTTTTTATTTGGTCCCAAACAGATTTCACAAGCCACAACACATATCTTTCGTGTGGTCACCTCGTAACATCCCAAATTTTAGCATTTCATCCCGTGATTTTTCCTCTCCTTTAATGACCAACTGCCTAACTTCCTATCTCTCAACGTCTATAAATTGCTGCAAACCCATGAATCTCACCCATTGTACTTCGCAAACTTCACTTCCAGCAACCTCCTCACCTTTGCAGTACTCTCCCAATATTACTAACAAGAACACAAAATGAAAGCTACCGAAGTGTCAGGAATGCAGCATCTTCTACCATTAACGTTGGCGATACTGATAAGTGTTTGTTTTTGTTCTTGTTCCGCTTTCAACTCACACAACTACTCCGATGCCTTGACAAAATCGATCTTATTCTTCGAAGGACAACGTTCCGGGAAATTGCCGTCTAATCAGCGTCTTACTTGGAGAGGCGACTCTGCATTAGCTGATGGGTCTTCTTATCATTTTTGTTTTGTTTTATTTACTTATATGTGAAAAAGTGAAATGTTAAAATTTCAGACTAATGTTTTTTTTTTTTTGCCCGGTGATTTGTAGGTGGATTTGGTGGGAGGATATTATGATGCGGGAGATAATGTGAAGTTTGGACTGCCTATGGCGTTTACAACGACATTGTTATCATGGAGTGTTATCGAATTCGGTAGCTATATGAAGCGTAACCAAATGGATCATGCAAGAGCTGCAATTCGTTGGAGTACTGATTATTTACTGAAGGCAGCAACAGCTACACCAGATACCTTATATGTTCAAGTGCGTAAATCCATCTATGTACCCGAGCCAATGTTTGCAAAATGGTTTATTTTAATGGTCGAAGGAAAGGCCAATTGTCGTAGTTGATTATATGTTGACTAGTGTTATTGATGATGCAGGTTGGGGATCCTAGTATGGATCACAGGTGTTGGGAAAGGCCCGAAGATATGGATACGCCTCGGAATGTGTATAAGGTTTCTGCACAAAACCCCGGCTCTGATGTTGCAGCTGAGACAGCTGCTGCATTAGCTGCTGCTTCCATTGTGTTTAAAGAATCCGACCCTTCATATTCCGCCAGATTGCTTCAAACCTCCATGAAAGTAAATATATCTCCTTGAAGAGTCTTATTGAGCTCATGATCTATGTTGCTTTCTTGAGCTCATAAACTAGTCTGATTTTTCTAATGCACGGATTGATGCGGGTCTTTGATTTTGCTGATCAGCATAGAGGTTCTTACAGTGATTCTCTCAACTCAGTTGTCTGCCCTTTTTACTGTTCTTATTCTGGATTCCAAGTAAGAATGCTGAAAATTTGAATATCAGTGTTTCAAAACAAGAACATTAATTTTTGTCACTAGTTCCTGACTATGTTGGTCTCTCTTAGGATGAGTTATTATGGGGAGCATCATGGATTCATACTGCTTCGGAAAATAGTTTGTACTTGTCTTACATCCAGAATAACGGCCACACACTAGGCGCAGACGACGATGACTACTCATTCAGTTGGGACGATAAACGAGTTGGGACCAAAGTGCTTCTTTCCAAGGTTTTGCCTCTTCACAAAATTACCTGAGACAACCCCGCAGGGGCGGAGCCAAGGGTTGACTAACCCTGACTCTAGTCCCCTAAAATCTAATTAACTGCATAAAAACCCTTTATTTGCCGTTATATTTTATGTTTAGTCCACTAAGTATTAACATTTAGCCCACCAAAGTTTCTAAATTTCTATAACATTTATTTTAGTCCCTAGATATTTGTTTCCGGCTCCGCCACTGGTCACCGCATTAGCTACCTGACAAAGAAACTAACAGATAAAATTTTGCAGGGTTTTTTGGATAAGCAGGTCGAAGAATTTCAGTTGTACAAAGCTCACTCTGACAACTATATTTGCTCATTGATCCCAGGATCACCTAGTTTCCAAGCACAATATACTCCTGGTAAACAACATTACCTTCCCTCTCTCACATTTTTTACCTTGTATTTGTATTTTGCAATCAGTTCATATGGAGTCATTACCGTTACAGGAGGACTTCTTTTCAGAGGAGGTGAAAGCAATTTGCAGTATGTTACAACATCATTTTTATTGCTTTTAACATATTCCAAGTATCTAAAATCATACGGCGGAGTTGCTTCGTGTGGATCATCAACCATCTCTCCTAAAGACTTAATTGCATTGACAAAGAAACAAGTCGATTACATTCTAGGCCAAAATCCAGTAAAAATGTCTTACATGGTAGGATTTGGCGAAAGATTCCCACAACATGTTCATCATAGAGGTTCTTCGCTTCCATCTATACATTCACACCCTGATAAAATCAACTGTAACGACGGTTTTCAGTATCTTTATTCTGGTTCATCGAATCCGAATGTACTTATTGGTTGTTGGAAATTTTGGGTTAAACAAGAGGATAAAAAGCATCATCAGAACCTTATACAGTGTGTTTCTTGGTCGGGTCAAGGAAGTACAATCCTTGAATTCGATTACGGTGTTAGGGCTTCATTGACCCTGAAGGCATAATTCGAGAGACCGTTTGTACTCGCCAAATTTATTGGGAAAGGTCGAATTATTGTCTAAAAGAATCGAAAGAGCCTTGAAGTCAGGGGTACACCATTTTCTGTTTCTGTTTTCATCCTCTTGTTTAACCCAAAATTTCCAACAGTTTTAGACAATAAATTTCTGACAATGGAGGGTGAATCTTCAAATTCGAATGTAACTGCTCAATCTCTGCAGGTGATGAACCAAACCCTAACTCGATTGGAACGTTTTGATGGTGATAATTTTACTCGTTGGCAAGAGACTGTGAAATTTTTCCTGATCACCATCAAGTTGTGGTACATACTTGAAGACGGTTTGGATGAAATTCCTGCACCATCAGACAAAGACACTGATGATTTGAAGGCCAGAAGAAAGAAGCGTCAGGAAGATGATTTTATGTGTCTTGGTCATATCTTGAACGCCTTGGGAACTAGTGTTTACAATGCCCATCGAAGTATTTCGTCTGCAAAGGAATTATGGACTACGCTTGAAAACAAATACAAGATTTCTGAAGCAAGCAACAAGAAATTCTTGATTTGCAACTTCATGGATTTTAAAATGGTTGACAGTAAGTCAATTATTTCCCAGGTCAGTGAAATTTTACTCATTGTTAATCATCTTAAGGATGCTGGAATTGAAATTGTTTCTGCTTTTATTGTCGGAGTCATTATTTCTCGTCTTCCTCCTTCTTGGAATGGTTATAAGAAGAAACTTAAGCATGCTGAGACTGACTATGATTTAGAAGGTTTACAGCGTCATCTTCGTATAGAAGAGGACTCTCGTAAACGAGAAATTAAGGATAGTCAGCAAACTGAGGATCATTCTAAGGTTAACGGTGTAGATTTTTCTAAGACACCAAATGCTTTGAAACCTAATAATGATACTCAGTTTAAGAAGCAACATCCCAACAAGAAGAGTAAGAAGAAGGGGCCTTGCTTCTTCTGTGATAAACCCGGCCATATTGCTCGTGATTGTCGTCTCAAAAAGAAACAACAAGGACAGAAAAAGGAGGCAAATATGATCGATGACAAACTTGTTATTGTAGTGCAATCCGCCAACGCCGTTTCTAACAATGAGAGTGGATGGTGGTACGACAATGGTTCAACTGTCCATATCTGTAAAGACAGGCATCTTTACAAGACATATGAATCGGTTACTGGCGAAGGAAACGAAGTTGTCTCTGCAAACAACTTACATAGCAAAGTGATTGGAAAAGTCACTATTGATCTCTCCTTTACTTCGGGAAAGACTGTTACTCTTACTAATGTATTACATGTCCCTGACATTGTGAAAAACCTTGTTTCTGGAGACCTCGTTATGAAGGCCGGATTTAAGACGACTTATGAGTCTAATAAGTTTGTATTGTCCAAAAATGGTGTATTTGTTGGACAAGGATATGCTTGTAATGGGATTATTAAGCTTAATTTAATAAATAATGGTTCTGCTTATACTATTGACTCCGTTGATCTATGGCATGGTAGATTAGGACATATGAATTATGGTTCCCTTAGAAACATGAGAAAATTAGGATTAATTTCTGATTGCAATTTTGGTAATATCTCTAAGTGTGAAATATGTGTGCAAGAAAAAATACATAGAATTTCCTTTAAGTCTGTAGTTAGAAATTCTTCCTTGCTTGAATTAGTACATAGTGATGTTGGTGATTTAAAAAATCATGTGACTCGTGGTGGAAACAAATACTATGTTACTTGTATTGATGATTGCACTAGATATGCTTATACTTACTTGATGAAATCTAAGGATGAAGTCTTTGATATGTTCAAAATATACAAAGCAGAAGTAGAGACACAATTAGGACAGAAAATTAAAATTTTACGTTCTGATCGTGGTGGTGAGTATTTTCCTAATGAATTTAAATTGTTTTGTCAAGAGCATGGTTTAATTCATCAATTTACTACACCTTATACACCTCAACAAAATGGTATTGCGGAAAGGAAAAATAGAACGTTGGTTGAGATGGTTAATGCTATGCTTATTAGTTCGGATTTGCCTAATTCCTTGTAAGGTGAAGCTATGTTATCTGCATGCTATATTTTGAATAGAATTCCTTTGAAAAAGAAGAATATTTCTCCCTATGAATTGTGGTTTAATAGGAAACCAAATTTGAGAAGACTTAAAGTTTGGGGTTGCTTAGCATATGTTAGGAAGCCTGATCCTAAAAGACCTAAGTTAGGAAATAGGGCGTATAAATGTGCTTTTGTAGGTTATTCACTTAACAGTATTACTTACAGATTTTTAATCCTTGACACTTTTGAGATTATAGAATCTGTAGATGTGGAATTTTTTGAGAACTTGAATAGGAATAGTTCCCAAATGCAACCCATAGAAAACCCATTGTTACCTAGTCTAGAATATATAGAGACTAATAACAATGATGAACATTCTGCTCCTAACATAGAAGATATTTCTGAAAGTATAGAAGATATCGAACCTAGAAGAAGTAAGAGAGCAAGGAAAGCGAAAAGCTTTGGTCCAGAATGGGTACAATATCTTGTAGAAGGTAGTAAGAATGAAATTCTTAGTATGACTAGATATGTAATGCATGTTGATGATGACCCTAAAACTTATGTTGGGGCAATGAGTTCCAGAGATGCTATTTTCTGGAAAGAGTCTATCAATGATGAAAAGCATTCACTTTTGTCTAATGGTACTTGGATATATTGTGATTTACCTCCTGGCGTAAAATCTATAGGATGTAAATGGGTATTCAAGAGAAAAATGAATGCAGACGGTTCCATTGATAAGTTCAAAGACAAACTAGTTGCTAAGGGTTATAAACAACGACATGGAATTGACTATTTTGATACATATGCTCATGTTGCTCGCATCTCATCTATTCGTTGTTTAATTGCACTTGCCTCTACACAGAAGTTAATTATACATCAAATGGATGTCAAAACCGCCTTTCTAAATGGTGATTTAGAAGAAGAGATATATATGGAACAACCCGAAGGTTTCATATTGCCAGGCCAAGAAAAGAAGGTTTGCAAGTTGGTAAAATATCTTTATGGCTTGAAGAAAGCTCCCATGCAATAGCATGAGAAGTTTGACAAAGTAGCTTTGTCACATGGGTTTGTTGTAAATGATGCTGATAAATGTATCTATAGTAAGCATGATAGTTCTGGATGTGTGATTCTCTGTTTGTACGTTGATGATATGCTTATTTTTGGATCTGACATATCTCGTGTGGAAGAAACAAAGAAGTTTCTTAACTCTAACTTTGATATGAAGGACTTAGGGGAGGCTGATGTGATCTTGAGAATCAAAATCCTAAGAAAGGGAGATGAGTTGGTTTTAACCCAATCTCATTACATTGAGAAATTTCTCAAGAAGTATGGTCATTTTGATGACAAACCAACCCCTACTCCTTTAGAACCTACTATAAAGTTAATGAAGAACACTGGGCGTACTCATGCACCACTTGAGTATTCTAGTATTATTGGAAGTCTTATGTATGCTATGCATTGCACAAGACCGGACATAGCTCATGCTGTGGGATTGCTATGTCGTTTCTCAAGTAACCCAGGATTTGAACACTGGAAAGCAGTTTCAAGAGTTTTGGCTTACTTGAAAGGAACCATTGACTATGGTTTGCATTATAACGGCTATCCCGCTGTATTAGAAGGATACAGTGATGCTACCTGGAACAATGTAGAATCCAAATCCAAGTCGACTGGTGGATGGATATTTACATTAGGAGGTGCTAATGTGTCTTGGAGTTCCAAGAAGCAGACCTGTATTTCTGACTCAACAATGTTGTCAGAATTGATAGCGTTAACCGATGCATGTAAGGAGGCGGAATGGCTTAGAAACTTACTTGTTGAAATCCCATTTTGGAAGAAGCCATGTCCAGCGGTCTTGATTAATTGTGATAATCAAGCAACTATTTATAATGTCTCTAACAAGACTTATAATGGAAAGTCAAGACATGCAAGTCTTAGACATCAAATGGTAAGACAAATACTCAAAAGAGGAGTAGTTGCAGTAAACTATATTGAAACAAGTAAGAACTTGGCAGACCCATTTACAAAAAGTCTACCAAAGGTAGTGGTTTCAATAAAGTATAATGAAATGGGACTAAGGTCTGTGAATGAAGTTTGATCGCCCATAGCAGAAACCCAACCTATGTTTTGGAAAGGATAAACAAGGTTCAATATGGTACCAACAAGTTATGGAGGTGATTATGGAGCACTAATACAAAACTTCCCATTTCTAATTAGTGCTGGTTTTCTACAAGAAAACAGGATGGATGAAAATCCTTAATAAGTCTAACTTTTATCACAAGGTGTCTCGCAGAAATACCTTCGATACTTACCTATATGAGTATGGAAATCAGGCCGTTTCCTAAGAGAAGAAGACCGTTCTCTAAAGAAGACTCATGAATCCAGGATTTAAGCACATGGCCATTAATGTGCGAGCTACAGAACACACTATTCTCAGAAATCAATATGTGTTGAAATTCCGGTTTTATCATTAGGGGTACTTGGTTCAAGACTAGTTTCACCACTGAACCTCGATAAGGCTTTGAATTTCTTGCACTAAGTGAAGGTTAAAATCCAAAAGATACCTATCATTTATATATTGGTTTCAACGATGATGCTTATTTCCCAAACTAAGCGTGAACTACGTTGGCTTGATCCCACTCGGGTACGTAGGCAGTCACTTTAGTGATGCAGCCACTCTGATTTAATTTTTTTTTTTTTTTACTTTGTGTTTTTGTGTTTTTCTCATTTTTTGAAAATAGGGGGAGAATGTTGGATATTTTCAAGGTTTGCCGCTACGCAGAGTCCGAGACAGCGTCTCGTGGAATTTTTTTTCTGGTTTTACTTTTTAAAACCTAGAAGTTTCCATTCAAAATTGAACAAACGCGTCTCTTCCCATAAGCCACCATTAATGGCTTTTGGAAGCGTCTGTTGGTGATGAAACGATACTACCAACAGGCATGATATCACTATAAGTAGCGAAGATGTTCTCCCATTCCAACACATCAAAAACAATCCGTTTTCTTCTTCTCTAAAAAGCATCATCAGAACCTTATACAGTGTGTTTCTTGGTGGGGTCAAGGAAGTACAATCCTTAAATTCGATTACGGTGTTAGGGCTTCATTGAATCTTGAAGGCATAATTCGAGAGACCGTTTGTACTCGTCAAATTTATTGGGAAAGGTCAAATTATTGTCTAAAAGAATCGAAAGAGCCTTGAAGTCAGGAGTACACCATTTTCTGTTTCTGTTTTCATCCTCTTGTTACCCAAAATTTCCAACATTGGTGCTGTATTGGGTGGTCCTGATGAGCAAGACAACTTTTCCGATGATAGAAATAAGTGTCAACAATCCGAACCCGTTTAATGCACCGTTTGTGGGTGCATAAGCTTTCTTTTCGGCAAGACGCTAAAACCACTGCTAAGTACTATTCTAAAGATCACTTTTATGGTATTTCATGAAAATTATTTATTCAACTTACTTACTATATTGTACTAATGTACGTAATTTGTAGCATTTGAAAAATGGCTATGAAATCAATCAAAATGTTCATGACATGTGAAAGTATTTACTAAGAATTTTCTGTCAGTCTGTCTCTCACCCTCATATTACGTGGTGGAGAGTTTTCTGATCGGAATGTGGTGGGGAGTTTACCCATGCACTATTGCACTTATAACTGAATTGACACCAAAACTAAGCTCGGTTTAGGACTATGGTAAAAACAAGATCTAGTATTATCCCAATTTCATGTTTATTCACCTCAAAATAGTATTAAGCTACTCCTGGTATCCGAATTTTGTGTTAGAAACCCCACTAATGTTCATAACCTTTTAAGTAAAAGAAGATACAGTTTTGATAGTCATTCCTTATTAACAAGCTCATAATGTCCAGTAGGAAATGATCATAATATTCAAAATTATTCTTTTCAACCATAACCTTTATTTTTCATTATTTTGCAAGGGAATGAGCAACACTATTGGTCAGCTTGTGGACTGACTTACAGGACAAAAACTTATTCCTACTCATAGTTTCCTTAATATCTAAAACGGAACCATGAATTGACCCGTGAACACTAGGTTCAATCTCATTAAAAAAAATCTGGTCTATTAAGTTTAGCTTTTTGGAAGATAAGATTTCACCTGTCCTTCCAGATTAACCAAATTTCAGTCGTACACATGTAAAAGACATTCTCAGAATACTACATAGAAGAAGATTGATTACCACTACCCATATGACTAAAGCAACTAATGATCCAAGATAAGAAATTCACAAACTGATTCTGCATAACAAGAATATTAATACCAAATAGATCTAGCAGAGCCTTATACTAAAAGAAAAGATGATTAACAGTATCCATACCAGCATTACAGAAACAACAATGAATTTCAATATCATGTTTTGTTAAGGATCGAGCAAGAGAGAGGAGAGCAAAAACACGGAAGCATAAAAGACTACATTGATAATAATTCTTGATGTGTCAACTTTCATGACTCAACAGCCTATTTATATTGTTCACAAACTTGACGACCACTCAAGGTACTTTCCTAACTAAGATGAAACTCTAAACATAGACACTTTCCTAATATAACTCTCACAACTTAATGTGCATATCTCCTAAATATAGACTCTCATATATTATTTCCTAATACCCTCCCTCAAGATGGAGCATGTAGATCACGAATGCCCATCTTGGACCAAAGAAATTTAACTTCGGTTTTCTTTTTTTTCTTTTCTTTTCAACGCTTTTGCGAAAAAAAAATAATCTCCGGATCATAGTTTAAGGACGTTTCGGTCCTCTTCGTAGTTTAAGGACATTTCGGTCCCCTTCGTAGTTTAAGGACATTTCGGTCCCCTTCGTAGTTTAAGGACATTACGGTCCCATCTTCGTAGTTTAAGGACATTACGGTCTCATCTTCGTAGTTTAAGGACATTTCGGTCCTCTTCGTAGTTTAAGGACATTTCGGTCCCAATGCAAGTTTAAGGACATTGCGGTCCCATCTTTGTAGTTTAAGGACATTGCGGTCCCATCTTCGTAGTTTTAGAACATTTAGGTTCCATCTTCGTAGTTTAAGGACGTTTCGGTCCTCTCTTCGTAGTTTAAGGACATTGCGGTCCCATCTTCGTAGTTTTAGAACATTTCGGTTCCCTTCGTAGAATACTTCTTGTACTCTTGGTTTCTTGGTTTCTTCGATAGAATACTTTTTGTACTCTCTCGACAACTCATAGGGTTTCAACCTATTATTGTTGTTCTTTTTCTCATCACCTCTTGGTGATTGTTTTTTTTTTTTTTTTTTTTTTTTTTTTTTTTCTTCACAACATGAACGCCAGTTCTCACCAGATTTTAGGGTTGTGAATCCCAAATCTCCAACGTCGTCAAATCTCCAGCATGTCACACTTCGCAGCTGCTCCTTTTATCATCTTAGCTCCAGAAGTCCAACAGTCCTCCCCAGCTGCAGAAGTCCATCGGTCCTTTCTAGCCGTTAACAACAACCAACCAACATTAAGAACTCAAACTTCCATCTCATCTCGTGCTCACGGTTCACCTGCGATGGACCTGGCAGACTCAAAATCTGATTCGGACCAATCAACCCCATCACCAGCAAACCAATAGAGACATCAATCACCAACCCAAAGCTCAATTCGAACTGGAGAATAACTCCCATCAGTAATAACTACCACTGTGATCGAACGCCATCAGTTCTTCCTCCATCTCAATCATCAATGGTAGTCATCACCGAGCATCATCATCACTTCCATGTTTCTTTCCCAACATCAGCGCACAACAACACTTCTCTCCTCAACTTGGTACCTGATCATCAGCAGCTCGATCTTTGCCAAAAAAATCTATCCAACAAATCTTGAACAACAACATTAAAGTTCAACTCCGTCACAGACAGCAACATCACCGATAATATTGAGTTCTAAGACAACCCAAACTTACACGAGTTTTTTTTTTTAGGTCGTGAAACCCTAACTGCTTCTTTGTCCATCATTATTTATCAGTTTCAATCACCAAAGACAGAAACTCCTCTGCCTAGCTCGCTCCTCTTTCAGTTACTGCCAATTCTTCTCGGCATAAATAACATGCTAGAATCACCTCTTCTTACTTGTTCTTCTTGATCTCGCCAGAATCAAACCACAACAACAATAAGTTCCCAACGTTGTTGCTATCAATACCACCAGCTTCATCATCACCTTGCTCACTAGTCAACAACAGCAGCTCAACTCCATACTTCCTGTCATGACAATGTAAACCAACCTTCTTCGAACCCATGACCAGAATCTAGGGAAAATCAGATTCTCCAGCAAACTAACGACAACAGCAACACAGCAACCAGCATCGCCTCTTCACAAACATGTTGTGTCTGCTTTACCGTTAATCCTCATCTTCTAACAGCGACCAAACCTTGCCTCCAATCCAACAAGTCACGAATAGTAACCTTGCAACAATTTTCTTTCTCTTTAAAACAACAACGATTCTTTTGACAGGCCTTCGAACAATTTTTTTTTTTTTTTTTTCTTAAACCCTAAAAACATGGAAAAAACTTCTCCAACTCTTTCTCCTTCTCCTTCTCCTCTCTCTTCCTCTCACCTGGCTCTGATACCATGTTAAGGATCGAGCAAGAGAGAGGAGAGCATAAACACGGAAGCATAAAAGACTACATTGATAATAATTCTTGATGTGTCAACTTTCATGGCTCAACAGCCTATTTATATTGTTCACAAACTTGACGACCACTCAAGGTACTTTCCTAACTAAGATCAAACTCTAAACATAGACACTTTCCTAATATAACTCTCACAACTTAATGTGCATATCTCCTAAATATAGGCTCTCATATATTATTTTCTAATATGTTTATATCCATATATCTTATCCCTAATATGAAAAATGTCTTTTTAACACATTCCAAAACAAAAAGCTAAATTATGTGAGGTAATTTAGTCTGCCAGAGAAGTTTCCAATTTTTTTAGGGACAAGATTACGAGTATCCCGATTCATGTATGCAAAATTACAAAGGGAGTTATAAAAACTCTTAACAGAAAAATTAAATAAAAGTGTCATTACCAGGAGATGAGACTTTCATCTCAAAGATTTTCTCAGCACTTGCAGGAAAGAAAATAACAAGAACAAGATCAATATTCCATCTCCTAGTATTAGCCACAAAGAGTTCACAAACAAAAAAATATTGCATATAATAACCATTAGCTAGTTCAGATAGGCTATCAAGACCTATAACCCAACAATCTAACCAAATATTAATCTTGGTTCCCCACCTACATTGATATGCTATCAGTATGTTACAACTACATCTTTATTGCTTTCATACGCTACGCCAAGTATCTAAAATCATACGGTGGAGTTGCTTCCCGTGGATCATCAACCAGTACACCTAAAGATTTAATTGCCTTGGCAAAGAAACAAGTTGATTACATTCTAGGCCAAAACCCCGCGAAAAAATGTATTACAGGGTAGGATTTGGAGAGATTCCCACAACATGTTCATCATATGGGATCTTCGCTTCCACTTATATGTTCACACCCTGACAAAATCAACTGTAACGTTGGTTTTCAGTATCTATGTACTCCGGTTCTTCGAATCCGAGTGTACTTATTGGTGCTATATTGGGTGGTCTGATGGGCAAGATAACTTTTACATGACAGAAATAAGTACCAACAATCTGAACCCGCGACTAATATTGATGCACCGTTTGTGGGTACATTAGCTTTCTTTTCAGCAAGACGCTAAAACGGATGTTAAATACTATTCTAAAGATTACTTATTGTATTTCATGGAAACAATTTACTCATCACACTTACTGCATATTGTACTATTAATGTACGTAATTCGTAGCATTTGAAAATTTGCTATGAAATCAATCCAAATGTTCATGACGTCTGCAAGTATTTACTAAGAACTCCCTCTCCCTCTCTCTTTGTCTCTTTCCCTCGTATTATGTGGTGGAGAGTTTGTTTTTTTTTGTCAAAATGTGGTGGGTAGTTTGCCCCTGCACTTATAACTGAATTCACACCAAAGTTAAGCTCAGTTTTTGGACTTCGATAAAAAAAAAGGATTCCAGTATTATCCCAACCTTACACTATCTACTCCAAATATCCTAATTTTGTGTTAAAACCCTCCAATTAATTTTCAGAACCTTTTCATTAATCAAGTAGAAGGAGATACAGTTTGATATTCGACCAGCTCATATTGTCGGGAGGGAAATGATCATAATATTCAAAATTATTCTTTTCAACCCTAGCTTTCTTTTTCTTTTCTTTTTTTTTTTTTGCAAGGGAATGAGCAACACTATTGGTCAGCTTTTGGACTGACATACAAGACAAAAACTTATTTCTACTCATAGTTTTCTTAGTATCTAAAAAAAGACCATGAATTGAGCAGTGAACACTAGGTTCAATCCCATTAACATACTTCACAATTGACTCACAATTGACTCACAGTCTGATAAATTCGAAAACCATTGTTGACCCTTAAAATAAAAGCTTATCCTGATTTCAATGGTTTAATTCGAACACAAAAAGGTAAAGAAACCAGAGAAAGGTGAAGATAGTTTCAAAACCTTGGGTTTTTCTCTTTCGTTCTCGAACTATTGAGAAGAAAGGTGAAAAGAACAAGAAGAATTCTTTCTCTTTTTATGTGTAGAAGAATTAGAACCTTGTAGATGGTGGTTTTTAGCTTAGGGTTAAAATTGTAAAAACCTTGCATCTGATGTGACGTCACTCTGTAAGGAAACAGAGCCATGAGTGTCAACCTCTCCACTGGCATGTTTATTGAACCGTTCAATATATTTACATGAAATTTATCCAGACTGGCGCATGTAGCAACCATCTCAAAATGCTCTGTAAATTTCGGCACCTTGCCTACACTCAATTAATATAAGTTTCTTTCAATGCTTTTTTGTGCTATGTTCCCCGGCTGAACCCTTAATGTTGATACGGAATGACAATTTGTGTTCATTTGTAGCAGAGTAGCACGAATTTCCAAATATCAAGGATAAGGTCTTTGCATAAGGTATTCAATCAGAAAGCATGCTACTCTCTGGCAATGAACTTAAAAGAACTTTGTGTCAACACATAGAATTCAATCAATTATCCTGACTAATTTGCAAAAGTTAGGGTTTTGCGCCTTGCGCAGTATATCTGACCTTGCTTGTCGAAATTAAGCCTAGGCAAACTAGGTAATTAATCCGCCATGGATTAGAAGATGCAAAATCTTGCCCAGAATCAGAAAACAAGGAGCCGCAGGATAAGAGCATTAACAAAGAGAGGCGTGGCCATGCCTTGGGCCAACCGACGCCATTTTCCATTCGCCACGCCCCATCCTAAACCGGGCCTATTTCCCTCGACCAATCAGGTCGCCTTAAACTCGCCACACGTACATAAGTTGTGGTTGGGCCCATACTTGCCGGCCCTATTTCCTATCGACCAATCAGGTCGCACTAAACCTGCCACGCGCACCAAAAGGGTGGCCACGCCCATGCTTGGCCGGATCCCTGCTTTCGTTGACCAATCAGGTTGCTCTAAACCTGTCACAACTTTAAAAAAGGGTGGAAATTGTGTCCAAATGTTACCCTACCAAGTTGGCTTCCCAAAACCATGCCAACATGCTAACGACATGTCAAACATGCCAAAAACAAACATGTCAGGCGCACATGCCAGACGGCATGCCAAGCATGGCAAAATCATGCCAATCGCACACGCCAAACAGGCATGCCAAGTGCACATGCCAAACATGCCACCTATCGCACACTACATGCCATATACGCTAATTAGGGTTTCGACATGCCAAACCCTAATTTAGGCAAAGTTGTCGCGCTAACCGAGCCAAACAATGTTCCACGGAACATGGGGATCAATGTGGCCACTAAAACTGATGTTGCCACACCACGTTTGAATCTAACACCAACGTGCCGAAAATCCAGCGGCCATGGCTATGCCAGGCGCCACTTGCACCATCGTGCCGCTGACAGGCACAAACTATGCCAGCCATGCCGCAATGCCACTAGCATGCACTAAAGGCGCCACTGTGCCATTTCCATGCGCCAATGGAAGGTATCCACAATCAACGGCTACCCTTCCTCATGAGATGCGATCTCATCCATCCAAGTTTGCCACCGAACTGATAGACTTGTGGCAACTTTTAGGCGACCAGCCGCCTAAAACCAGTGGCCATGGCTACGCCAGGCGCCACTTACACCACCGTGCCACTAGCATGCACGATCCATGCCACCCATGTCGTAATACCACTGGCGCGCGTTAAAGGTGCCACTGCACCATTATCAGGCGCCAACAGAAGGTAGCCATAATCAACGGCTACCCTTCCTCTTGAGATGCGATCACGACCATCCAAGTTTGCCACCGAACTGACAGACTCGTTGCAACTTTTAGGAGACCATCCGCCTAAATCCAGTGGCCATGGCTACCCCAGGCGCCACTTGCACCACCTTATCACCGGCATGCGCGAGCCATGCCAACCATGCCGCAATGCCACTGGCGTACACCAAAACGCCATTGCTCCATTATCAGACGCCAACACAAGATAGCCACAATCAACGTCTACCCTTCCTCATGAGATGCGATCTCAGCCATCGAAGTTCGCTACCGAGTTGGCAGGCTTGTGGCAAGTTTCAGGCGACCATCCAATAGCATCACATGTTATTTTCCTACGACAAGTCTCAATTTTAATTTTCCACACGTAGCAAAGTGCTACATGTTTTCCACGAAAACACTCGAGACATCAAACATGTCACAAACTGGGGGATACTCATCAGGGTATTGGTCTGGCGGTTTACAGCGTGCGGCGTGTAATACGCCCGTTACAATAAAGTGTCATAAAGCGGGGCGGTTAGTAATGGCTAGAAGTAATGGTGTAAAAGGATCCTTCATTATGGAAACATAAATTCATGGCGATACACGTTACTCCACTCTTCCACCACTCAATCGTTTCCACTACCTACGAGACCAGGGTACATTTTGTTGCGACTTGTGTAAATAGGTCTCACCTATTTCCACCAAAAAACAAGTTTTGGTCCGAGAACAACATAGTATCCAGAAATCACCTGGTAGCTTTCCATTCTGATAGCCAGTTCTACTTTCTGATACAAGTCATAAGCAACCACACCTTTAGGATCAACGATTCTGGTCTCAACACTTTCTTCGCTTCACTCCCTAGACCAACCCTTCTCCTTCACTTTGTGACCGAAGAAATCCTGGAACGGCCATTTCTTGGTTTAGGACAGGATTGTACAAATTGATCTCTTGAATCAAATGTACTCCCGTGCAGTACATTGTTTAGGGTTTAGACTCATTTCTCATCCACACACACGAATTTACCAAAACCAGCAGAAACCGTTTTCACCATCAAACACTTGGCGACCACAGTGGGAGATTAATCTCTCGGTTGCAATATCAATTTTCAATTTCCAATTTCCAATTTCATTTTTCAATTCCGATCTCAAGATGGTAGAACTTAGGTATGGATCAGCAACAAACCCTGAAAACACTAGCGCTGAAATCATCTTCGATGTTAACGTTCCTTCCAGTGACATTAATACGCCACCTGTCAACACCAATGACGCGGAAAATGTTCCTTCAGGAAGGCATGAACCTGAGTCGATATTATCAGATGGAAAGACGGGACGCTCTGTATTCTGAAGAATATGATAATTCGATTGTGGAAGGAATCAACGAATCCCTACCAGTATAATCTCACCAATTTCGGAGATACTACAAGGGATGCCCAATCTTTGGCTAAGGCCCACAATCTTACCAATGAAGATACAGGCGGATGTCTGCCGAGACGCCTATGGAAACAAACTATATCCATCCCATTCACTTATTATTACCGCCATTGATGCAGACCCCTCAGGAAAAATTACCCTTCAGCAATACGGTAGAAGCAAACGGTACGCTCATGAATCAATGATCGCCCAAGCGTCAATTCCGCCTTCGAAAAGAGATTTCTACCAAAGCCTGCCAGAACTCCCACCACAGCAACCGCTGACGCGAGAGAAGCCAGATCCAGAATATCCACGCTTCCCTCTACCTATCAGAAGAGTCCTGGAGTTACTGAAAATTTGGGTACGAGAAGAGGCGGTCCAACTACTCTCGGTACGGGGATTGACATATAGATGTTACAGAGACAATAAAGGATGACTGGAGACTTCTCGCGACCAGGATTGCATCACACAATAAACTCGAATTTGCAACCTGAAAATTCAGTTTTGTGGGGAGACCCTAAGAGAATAGAATATGTGGTCGTATCCAACGAGAGAAAAAAGGGAATGACGAACGCCAATGTACCATCCGCAAGCGCAGTCAACACGTCCCATGGCGTTACATCCTCTACCACCAACACCAGCAGCACCGGAAGCATCTTCTCTGACGTGACGCCTCTTATTAACCGAGCCCGAGCAGCCGCTACTCCTAATATTTTTCGAGCATGACGCCTCCAATCATCACCAGGACTGCCACCACTTCTTCTTCAGGACGAGATACTGGAGGAGCCAGAGGAAGCCAACCTTCCCATTACCATTATCGATTTAATGGAGAGACAGCAAGTTCTTGCCGAAACTCAGACGGACATGGACACAACTCAGAAGGAGCCTCTTCAACGTTTCGCCCTAGAAGCCGCTTCAACGCTTTTTCCCAGAGTCGCCACTCCTTCCAGACAAGGGTCGTGCTGTATCCGTCATACTCCTTCCCGACGAAGATCGTGCCGTTGCCGCCACTTCTTCCTTCCAAGGATCGTGTCGTAGCCGCCACTCCTTCTAGCCAAGGGTCGTGATGTAGCCTCCACACTCTCCCTGTCAAGGATCATAATCGCAGCCAGCCAAGTTTCGTAGTCGTGGCCATCTTTTGATCCATACCGCCAAAGCTCGTGATCGCGGACAGTTTACTCGCTTACGCATCCAGCCAATCCCTTTGCTTCCATGGACGCCCATACAATTCCAGCCAACCTACTTGGTTCCCACGACAATGTAGTCTCTTATGATCACATATGCTACCAAGAACTGTTGTCGCTCGTTTGTTGATACCATCCAGAGCTTCACCATAGCAAAAATCACTAAAAAGGAACGTGTAAACCACATTTGGGGACTTAGGATCTACACGGAATCCCTTCAATGTTAAAGCTCAGAAGACACGGTCAACCAAAAGGTCATAGCCACGACAAGGTCATCCACTCTTCAAGGGTGTAGCGTAAGAATATAATCACCTCTCTGTCTAGAAGACGCCTGCAACACTTTACGAGGCCGCGACGGATCCCAAGCCTGCTCAGAAACTAAAGAGAAGTGCGACTGGGGACTGCTCATCGCAGTCCATCCCGAAAACCATCAAAGATTCATGAGATAATTCCAGGGACGCGGCTGAAACATTTTCTTGAAGAAATAGAGGGAGCCACGATTAACAACATATATAACTCTCTCATTTCTACCCCTTCGTTATCCAGAATATTTAGTCCATGTGATATTCCAAGCACTCCAGCATCACATCCAGGAGAATACAATAAGCTTGTATCAAATCCCATGGGCATGGATTCAAGGCGATGTAATCAAAAGTGGACTACATAGGGGACTACCAGCATGGGATGCTTTCACTCCCCTCAAACAGGTTATTTCTTATTTCAACATCATCATTGTCGAAGTTTTACAAGCCGCGGGAATTTCTCAACATGAAGACGTACACGTGCATCAAAGACTCCAAAAGCACGCCACAGAGATACATTCACATATCCGGCCACGTCATCGGATCTAAAATAATTATAACTGGGGACTTCTCATCGCATCCCATTCCATACAATAATCCAAGATTCAGAAGACGGTTCAAAAGATGTCGCTTGGAACGAAGTCCTTGAAGACTTGATAGCAGCACATCGGTAACAGAACGTCTCTCAACTCATCTATTTCACCCAATGGCTCCGGAAGATTTCGACCATACAAGCATACACAACATATCATCATCGCAATCAGAAGGTCTAGACACTAAACAACCTGGAGTCAATGATAGACCGACAAGCAACCACAATCTCCAAGATTATCCATGACATGATCATTGTTGAGCATATACTTCATCCATCTGTCCCACGAGTGCAATGGAGTTTGGTAAATTTTGGAATCCACTAGAGAGGTTAGATACTCATTCTTCTGAAGTCAGAACCTTATTACACATTCTGGAGAAGATCGATGGTACTGTTGGGTGGCTACATGCGAGAGCACCTACCTTGAGTTCTCCTGGCTCGCCTTGACGCTGATTATAACTATTGGAGATTGATTTGTTGCCGTTAATGATCACTCTACCGACGCTAACAAATGACAAAGAGGATCCAGACACTACATACGAAAGCACGGATCTAGACGAGCAACAAAAACAAAATAGGGTCGATACCTCTTTTCATGCGGATGGAGTTTCTAGAGTTTGAACAGAATAAGGATTCCTTCTTGCTCCATGAACGGGAATAGATGACTGGGCACACCACACTCATGCTCCATATCCGAACAAGCAGTGCGCCAATATCTTCGTTCCATGACCGAACCAGCAGCGCTCCAGCACGAGGAACACCAGCCGCTCAACCTGCAACGGTATGTGGTTAAGACAGCGCCAACGCTCCATAGCACCATCACTCCGTGGTCAAGCCAGCGCCAACGCTCCGAGTTCCAACATCATTAGTCCGTGGCCGAAGTTGCAGCACTGTCATCAGCGCTCCGTGGCCAAAGTTGCAGCGCCAACATCGATGGTCCGTGGCCGAAGTTGCAGCGCCATCTCCACTTTTCCACGGACCTAGCCAGCAGCGCCATCTCCGCCCGCTCTGTGGTCAAGTAAGTTGCGCCATCATCACCATTTGGTAGCCAAAGTTCCAAAGCCATATCTTCACTACTCTAGGACTGAAGCCAAGCGCCGTTTCCACCATTCCACGGACTGAAGCCAGTTTTCACCATTCCATGGACTAAAGCCAGTTTGCACCATTCCATGGACTGAAACCATTTTCCACCATTCCACGGAATGAATCCATTTCCACTTTTCCACGGACTGAAGCCATTTCCATCTTTCCGCGGACTGAGGCGCCATCCGCCGTTCCGCAGACTAAGTTGCAGCGCCATCTCTGTCGATCAGTAGCCAAAGTCGCAACGCCATATCTGCCGATCAGTATCCAAAGTTGCAACGCCATTTCCGCCGATCAGTAGCCAAGTTGCAGTGCCACCTCTGCCGATCAGTAGCCAAAGTCGCAACGCTGACGCAAACACCCTATGAGCAAGCCGAAGTTATGCAAAGCTTCCAATGCAAGTATCACGGATTTTGCATGCCTCTTGCCAAAGGTTAGCCAAATTTTCCTGAAAATATCTTCATGACTTGCCGTTTTAATTTTATTCTTGTCTGTCACCATCTCATGCTTACCCCGCAACAATACCACTGTTACGAGTTAAGCAGGGACTTAATGTTGATGGTGATTTTTAGCTTAGGGTTAAAATTGTAAAAACCTTGCATCTGATGTGACGTCACTCTGTAAGGAACAGAGCCATGAGTGTCAACCTCTCCACTGGCATATTTATTGAGCCGTTCAATATATTTACATGAAATGTATCCAGACTGGCGCATTTAGCAACCATCCCAAATGCTCTGTAAATTTCGGCACCTTGCCTACACTCAATTAATATAAGTTTCTTTCAATGCTTTTATGTGCTATGTTCCCCGGCTGAACCCTTAATTTTGATACGGCATGACAATTTGTGTTCACTCGCAGCAGAGTAGCACGAATTTCCAAATATCAAGGATAAGGTCTTTGCATAAGGTATTCAATCAGAAAGCATGCTGCTCTCTGGAAATGAACTTAAAAGAACTTTGTGTCAACACATAAAATTCAATCAATTATCCCGACTAATTTGCAAAAGTTAGGGTTTTGCGCCTTGCGCAATATCAGACCTTGCTTGTCGAAATTAGGCCTAGGAAAACTAGGTAATTAATCCGCCATGGATTAGAAGATGCAAAATCTTGCCAAGAATCAGAAAACAAGGAGCCGCAGGATAGGAGAATCAACAAAGAGAGGCATGGCCATGCCTTGGGCCAACGGACGCCATTTTCCATTGGCCACGCCCCATCCTAAACCGTCCCTATTTCCCTCGACCAATCAGGTCTCCTTAAACTCGCCACACGCACATAAGTTGTGGTTGGGCCCATACTTGCCGGCCTATTTCCCATCGACCAATCAGGTCGCACTAAACCTTCCACACACACTAAAAGGGTGGCCACCCCCATGCTTGGACGACTGCTTTCATTGACCAATCAGGTTGCTCTAAACCTGTCACAACTTTAAAAAGGGTGGAAATTGTGTCAAATTTTCCCTACCAAGTTGGCTTCCGAAAACCATGCCAACATGCTAACGACATGTCAAACATGCCAAAAACAAACATGTCAGGCGCACATGCCAAACGACATGCCAAACGCTCATGTCAGGTGCACATGCCAAAATCATGCCAATCGCATACGCCAAACAGGCATGCCAAGTGCGCATGCCAAACGTGCACCTACCGCACACTACATGCCATATATGCTAATTAGGTTTTCGACATGCCAAACCCTAATTTAGGAAAGTTGTCGCGCTAACCGAGCCAAACAATGTTCCACAGAACATGGGGCAATATGGCCATTAAAACTGATGTTGCCACACCACGTTTGAATCTAACACCAACGTGCCAAAAATCCAGTGGCCATGGCTATGCCAGGCGCCACTTGCACCATCGTGCCGCTGGCATGCACAAATTATGCCATTGCCATGCGCCAACGGAAGGTAGCCACAATCACCGGCTACCCTTCCTCATGAGATGCGATCTCATCCATCCAAGTTTGCCACCGAACTGACATATTTGTGGCAACTGTTAGGCGAACAGCCGCCTAAAACCAGTGGCCATGGCTACACCAGGTGCCACTTACACCACTGTGCCACTGGCATGCACGAGCCATGCCGCAATGCTACTGGCGCGCGTTAAAGGTTCCACTGCACCATTATCAGGCGCTAACAGAAGGTATCCATAATCAACGGCTACCCTTCATCTTGAGATGCGATCACAGCCATCCAAGTTTGCCACCGAACTGACAGACTCGTTGCAACTTTTAGGCGACTAGCCGCCTAAATCCAGTGGCCATGGCTACCCCGGCCGCCACTTGTACCACCTTACCACCGGCATGCGCGAGCCATGCCAACCATGCCGCAATGCCACTGGCGTACACCAAAACGCCATTGCGCCATTATCAGGCGCCAACACAAGATAGCCACAATCAACGACTACCCTTCCTCATGAGATGCGATCTCAGACATCGAAGTTCGCCACCGAGCTGGCAGGCTTGTGGCAAGTTTCAGGCAGCCAGCCAATAGCATCACATGTTATTTTTCTACGGCAAGCCTCTCAATTTTAATTTTCCACACGTAGAAAAGTGCTACATGTTTTCCACGAAAACACCCGAGACATCAAACATGTCACAAACTGGGGGATACTCATCAGGTTATTGGTCTGGCGGTTTACAGCGTGCGGCGTGCAATACGCCCTTTACAAGAAAGTGTCATAAAGCGGGGCGGTTAGTAATGGCAAGAAGTAATGGTGTAAACGGATCCTTCATTATGGAAACATAAATTCCTTGCATTACACGTTACTCCACTCTTTCACCACTCAATCGTTTCCACTACCTACGGGACCAGGGTACGTTTTGTTACGACTTGTATAAATAGGTCTCACCTATTTCCACCAAGAAACAAGTTTTTGACGGAGAACAACATAGTATCCAGAAATCACCTGGTAGCTTTCCATTCTGCTAGCCAGTTATACTTTCTGATACAAGTCATAAGCAACCACATTTTCAGGATCAACGATTCCGGTCTCAATACTTTCTTCGCTTCCCTCCCTAAGATCAACCCTTCTCCTTCACTTTGTGACCAAAGAAAGCCTGGAATGGCCATTTCTTTATTTAGGCCAGGATTGTACAGATTGATCTCTCGAATCAAAAGTACTCTCGTGCAGTACATTGTTTAGGGTTTAGACTCGTTTCTCATCCACACACACGAATTTACCAAAACCAGCAGAAACCGTTTTCACCCTCAAACAAACCTAAACCGGTTATTATACATTTGGAAACACGGTTTTAACATGGTTCCAACCTATAATGGTTACAAGTTCAACGTACATAAATCGCACGAGCGCAAAAAAGTGATTGTTTGTTTTATGCTGCACTATATTTTGATAAGAAAGTACAAATTAATTTATGCTTATGGAAAATCAAAATATAGATGAGAATTTTTAGAGCAAACAACTCCACAAAAGATTTTCATGAGCAATTCTCTATACGGTCAAGACGACACAGTATAATATAGCCTTGCACACCATGGCACCAAGATAGAGTTTCTTTCCAACTACTTTTGCAATCAACAGTATTGAGAGACACCTAAAGGTCTGTTTTTACAAGACTTTCAAAGAACTTTAAAAGAGCCAAATGAGTTTGTGTTTATGATTTCTTGTCTTACATCTTATAAAAACGAGTCTCTGCAGAAAACTTTTAGAACTGCATAGGGAAACTCTTTTGATAAAAAGAGACATCCTAACTTTATCATAAAAGGACATGATAATATTATCTTGATAAGGTGTGGCATGATTTGACTGAAGAAATGAATTATACATTGATATGATCTTGCCTGATAGATGAGTTTTAGACTCCTCCAGTAATTTAGTTAGTTTGTTACAACTGTTTGAATTACTAAAAGGAGGAACATAGTACTCATTAGTTAGTAAATCAAGATCAACCTCAACATGAATATTAATCATCATAGCTTGATTTAGTTTATCAAGAGAATCTTGTTCTTTCTGAAGATATAATTCAACATCAACAGATAAACCTTCAAGTTGCTTTTCAAATCCTGAAAAGATTTCAAGGGATTTTGAACTTGGAACAGGTTGAGATAGAATATCTTCAACATATCTTATTAAATCAGTCATGAAAGAAAATTATGAATCCCCGGGATCTGGTGGTACATTTATATAGAAACTTTTGTCCATAGAGTCAGATTGATACAAACACAGACTTGTGAGGTCTTAAACGTGTTAACCTGCTCTGATACCAATTGAAAAGGCGGGGATCTAACAACCACACCCAATATTTCGTTTATGCAATCTATATGGACTAACTCAAATATAATTCCAAGGAATCAACTAGATAGTCATACTCAACCAAGGAAAATATATCCAAGATTCATATCTCAATTTATCAAATCAATCTGCAATCGAACATATAGAAATATGTGAGATGGATCAATATGAGAAATAACTTGGATGGTAAAAAAGACCAATATCCAAGCGTCAATAAATTTCAATTAACAATCGAATGTTGGATTTACCAATTGATTGAACTATGCACAACCTGTGATATTCTAATTATATTGAAAATATAATGCGGAAAAGAAATAACACAGACACCAGAAGCTTTGTTAACGAGGAAACCGCAAATACAGAAAAACCCTGAGTCCTATTCCAGATTTGAACACCACATTGTATTAAGCCGCTACAGAATCTAGCCTACTACAAGTTAACTTCAGAATGGAATGTATTTGAGCCCTAACCAATGTCACACTAATTAAGGTACAGTCACGTTCCTTACGTCTAGTAGGAATCTACACACTTGATTCTCTTAGCTGATCTCACCCACAACTAAGATTTGCTACGACCCAAAGTCGAAGACTTGATAAACAAATATGTCTCATAGAGAAAAGTCTAATTGAATAGATAAATCCGTCTCCCACAGAAATACCTATGACATTTTTGTTCCGTCTTTTGATAAATCAAGGTGAACATGAACCAATTGATAATCTGATGTTGTTTTTATGTTGTTGTTTTTATGTTGTTGTAGAAAGTGGTAGTAAAGATTCGTTCAACTCGGGATCGTAAAGGTTTGATTTAAGAAAACACTAAAAACAAAGAAAATATATACACAAGGTTTGTCACAATGTCGAGAGATTACTGAGACTCAGGATTCCACCAAACCTCATATCATGTGGTTCAAAAATCAATTCTTAGACAATTATAACTCTTGTTTATTGACTCTAATTCTTTGCCAGGGTAGATTTTAAAAAGATTAACTGTAAATCACTAGCATGATGCATCAAAAGCACTTAGACCAATCATACATCATCATACGACTTCACAACTAATTAAGAAAAATCATAAAACGATTAAATTAATGCAAAAGGTCATAAAAATAATTAAACATAATTACCACACGCATGAAATATGGATTTCTCCGTCATCCCAGTGTTGGGGTTTAGCTCCTCATATTAAAAACATGCTCAAAATATTTATTCATGTCTCCGAAGTGTTTGAAGAGAGTGAAAATACAAGAAAAAGATAAAACAGATCAATTGCAACGTGTATAAGCGTTCCAGACTGATTGTTACAAAGGACTACAGAGAATATAAGACAGCCTCCTAAACGATACTTCTCTGTTCTTCGTCTTCTTCTTCCTATGCACCAGCAGAATACTTTTCTGCAACTTGATTTGTTCGGCCATGTAGCCTCCCAATTATCCCTACTGGTGCCCCCCCAACTCTCGACGAACCTTGGCCACCCTATTTATACAAACAGGGCCAACAATATCTTCGTGAAATCTCTGGTTTCTCTTTTTATTTTCTTACTCAGAAAGCTACGGTGTTTTCCTTGTTTATCTCTTCTATTACGTGGATTCTGTAGTAGTTAAACACTTTTCAAATCTTGTAGAATAAATCTAACGACAATCTCTCCTTTATCTTGCACGTTACTTCCTTCTAAACCACCAGAAAATCCGAGACTATCCCTCGTTCCCTGTTTAACTGAAATCGCCAAATATAACGAGATTTCTTTCTTTCATTTGGTTCCCAAACACGTACGCATGTTGTTTATGTGATTAGAACATTAACCTAACGAAATCCCTCGAAAATCTCCTCCTACCAGTAACTCGTGATTCTTTGTGTCCTTATTTTGTTCTGTGTAAATTTCTTCCCCTGTTTATGTGAACTAATACTTTACCAACCTTGATTCGGTGTGCTAAGTCCATATAGTCAAGCCCAATGAGAATCTGCGACGAAAAATAACCCAAATCCGATTCAGGAGTGTACGCAGATGAACATATCTTTTGAACGTGACATTTCCCGCCAAATTTCATTTCTCACGTAAAGAAGGTGGAGTCCCCCTAACAGAAATGGGGTGCAAATAGCAAATGGATACCCCTTAGCAAATGAGATGCCCCTTAGACAAACTGAGAGTCCGAATAGTAATTTTCTCCCACGAGCGCAAATACCGCTTTTCGAGCCAATTTTCCCATAAAAACTTATTTCTCCAAAAACACCTAAAAAACATAAAATAATCAAATAAGTATAAAATGGAGCACTAACAATACACATAATTGAGATCAAAATAGACACGTAAATGCGTCTATCAAATACCCCCAAACTTATTATTTGCTAGTCCTCGAGCAAAACTGAAATAAATAAAATCCTAACTCACTGTCGCAGGCATCGTCGGTTGCATTTAGCGTATGCAACAAGCCTTTAAACCCCTAGGTGGCCCTAGTGGCCGAGTTATAGTCTCGGGAGGGCTTACAAGAGATATACCCACAAAACCTTTACTCCAGACCCTAGCTATCTACGCAGAACCTTGGAAGGCACTAAAGAATCTCCTTAGTTGGCGTACTTATTGACTACAGGAGGAAGTACCCTGATGCGAAATTCCAATTGTTGTACACGATTTCGCACTCAAGCATACTAAAATTCATATAAAGTGACAGAGCTCTACTCAGATAGTCGCATCCAAACTCAGAATCAAACAAATCACATGGATAGATTAAGAAGATGGATATATAAAAACATAGATGGTTTTGATGTTGACTAAGGTGAACGGTGTTTCTCATATCTGTCTGAAGGCCACTGCCATAATGAACCTATCCTAATGGACTGAGATACCGGTCTGACTAATATCAACACATTGGCATATACAAGGTTACCAGTGGTCGATAATCCTAACTCTAGGTCAACACAACTGGCATATACAAGGGTACCAATGGTAAACTTTATTGAATTTATTCCGGTTGGTCTGATGATCTGGTCTCAGTTTCTTTTTTTTTTTTTTTTTGTATCTCAATCACTGTAATTCACCCTAGCATTGGTAACAACTTGAGCCCCACCTAATCACTTAGAGAAACATATTTTTAAAAAGAAAATAAAAAATAAAAATAGAAGTGAAAAAGACTCAATGAGACATGGTGAAACTATCATGTTATTTCTAACACCTGAGCTCTGTGCTTTGATGAATAGACTCTTTAGATGTTGCCAGCTAGTCAGATTGGTTCCTCAACTCCTACAACCAAAATGCTTCCATCCACTTAGACTGGGTAGTGCCATCCTTAATAAGCATAAATTTCTAGGCTCTAGAGTTTAATTATGCAACTAAAAAGTTTCTTCGATACCCGCAAACTTAAATCTAACATTGTCCTCAATGTTCCAAAGATGAAATTAAAAGCATGAACAAGGAGAAACTGTTACCATTTGAAGCAAAAGAGATAAGGAAATATATTACCGTGTCGCATGAATATTGGGTTACCTCCCAAGAAGTGCTAAGTTTAATGTCTTCAGCCAGACTAAGAAAGGATTAGTCACCTTATAAAATCATAAAGTAATAGCCGAAATATCTGTGGGTCATCAAAACCAAATAGAGCTATCACAAGTAAAAGGAATCTGCAACATGCCAAGAAAATGAACAAATAAAGCACACCCTTGTCTAGTTTCCTGTTTAAGACAACTACATCTAGTTGTGGTTCAGGTTCAGGATCTATAACTGGGTCCAAACAAAATATTTTCATCGCATTTCCTCATAAGTTAGATCCAAATGTTCAGGTTATAGAGTCTGGAAAAACTCAAATAAAAACTTAGAAGCACATAATAATAACCTGAATAATTGAGGATCCTCTAAGTCAATCAGATTTGACTTACACAGCTGACCACAATGAGAGTGGTGATCTTCCTTAAACAAGTATGTCGACCCTAATCTCCTAAAGTAATTAGGTTTAGTCTCAAAACTTAATATTCGACACATTTGAAAATCAAACATTCCCACATTTGGAAGAAAAATATTTGGTGGGAAAACAAAGTCAATCTGGGTATCATAGCCCGGGTAAACCACATCAACCAGAGGATGGGTTTCTAATAACTGAAATTTCTTGTGGACATCACTAGATTCAGGAAAACGTGTATGAAGACAATCTTATAAAATGGTTGAGGCACATATGTCAAGTCCCAAGTGAGGGACCTTTCTAAGAGTTAAATCACGTGGAGAATGATAATCACCCCCAAACTTAGAGTTTTCAGTGTCTCTAGAAAGACTAGTCACAACTTCCCTAATTTCAAGGTCATATAATTCATGAAAATGGTCAATTGATTCTTCTAAGTCAGGTACATCCTCACTCATCTCGACGAGTTCATTTTCTTTTTCTAAGTATATTGTTTCTAAATCACTAGACTCAAAATATACTCGTTCCTCTAAACCATTATTAGCTTCGTAATCAAAAGGAAATACTACATCGTCTAAAACGGGGGTATCTCTAGTCAAATCCTCGTCCTTTTGAATAGGTGAATAATTATTAAAATTATTTGGATTTGAACTAGAAATAATATTATTGTTAAGCTCAGTTGGAGTACCAAATTCCTGATCACTATGCCTATTTATTTCAAATTCTTCATCAACACTATCCTCATCATAATCATTATAATAACATGAAAATGGTTGAACCTCATCTAAACAACAAGTAGTGTTACCAATTATATCCTCGTCATCTTGATTATGCAAATAACTATCCTCATTTTCAAGGATACTATTGGAAACACTATATTGGAAATTAAGACTATCTTGAGCAGTTCTTTCCTGGGCCTCTAACAACATTTTCTGAGTCGACTCACATGACTTCCTGATTTTATCTAGGAAAGAAGGTTCACACGTTGCATTGCTTTCATTCATAACTAAGTTATTCATCTCAGCCGAACTATGTGTCGACTTAAGTAACTTTTGTGTCGACTCAACTAACTTACATGCGGACTCTAGTAGAGAAGAATCGTACGACCGGTGGGCGTATGGATAGTAATTGGGCTCAACAAGGTATGGACCATAACCTTCAAAAGGCTGATGTTCCCAAACACTATTCACACTATGGTCAAAGTAGTAACGTCCATTTTGAAACTCAGTCGGATATTCGTTGTATTGGCTATTGTAATACCAGTTCGGCATTCTATTGCAGGGGTGTGAGTTGTAATAAAACCCAATGACAGGGGATTCTTGGGTGGATAGAGTTTTACCTCCCGTACCAGACGGGCGATGAACCGTTGAAGTCGACTCAGGCCACCGACTCCAATTTCAGTGTACGAACCCGAGGGGCCGAGACAGTATCGTAACTATCGTCCTTCCCTGCAAACAATTTATATTTAATTTTAACCCTTCCTTAGGGTTTAAAAATAAAAATGTCCAAGTCCAAAAATAAAAATGTTCAAAAAGGAAAAGAAAAATTACAAAAATAAAACCCTATTTACAGTTTCTAAAAATAAAACAAAATAACTATATACAAAATCTTCTTCTTCACTCCTTTCAGATTCCCTTTTTCTTTCCTTCTCTGGCGATGCTTTCCTTTTATATCACTTTTTCTTTCCTTGTAGCTTCGCTCCAAATCTGAAAAGAATCGAAAAATACCAAAACGCGTAAAAAAGAACAAAAATAATAAAAAGAAAAAGAAACCTAAAACAAATCTAAATACAAGTCCGCGTCGGCGGCGCCAAAAATTGATGTTGTTTTTATGTTGTTGTAGAAAGTGGTAGTAAAGATTCGTTCAACTCGGGATTGTAAAGGTTTGATTTAAGAAAACAATAAAAACAAATAAAATATATACACAAGATTTGTCACAATGTCGAGAGATTACTGAGACTCAGGATTCCACCAAACCTCATATCATGTGGTTCAAAAATCAATTCTTAGACAATTAAAGCTCTTGTTTATTGACTCTAATTCTTTGCCAGGGTAGATTTTAAAAAGATTAACTGTAAATCACTAGCATGATGCATCAAAAGCACTTACACCAAGCATACATCATCATACGACTTCACAACTAATTAAGAAAAATCATAAAACGATTAAATTAATGCAAAAAGTCATAAAAAGAATTAAACATAATTACCACACGCATGAAATATGGCTTTCTCCGTCATCCCAGTGTTGGGGTTTAGCTCCTCATATTAAAAACATGCTCAAAATATTTATTCATGGATCCGAAGTGTTTGAAGAGAGTGAAAATACAAGAAAAAGATAAAACAGATCAATTGCAACGTGTATAAGCGTTCCAGACTGACTGTTACAAAGGACTACAGAGAATATAAGACTGCCTCCTAAACGATACTTCTCTGCTGCAGTAACTAAATTACACCTCTCTGCGACTGACTCTGGAAGTCTGTTCTTCGTCTTCTTCTTCCTATGCACCAGCAGAATACTTTTCTGCAACTTGATTTATTCGGCTATGTAGCCTCCCAATTATCACTACTGGTGCCCCCCCAACTCTCGACGAACCTCGGCCACCCTATTTATTGGTAGGCTTCTAAAAGGTCCTAAAAATGATCCCCGGCAACGGCGCCAAAAACTTGATAGGCCTTTAAAGTGTCTAAAAATGAAGCGCAATGAAAAACGGGGGCCTACAGTAATACCGCAAGTGCACGGTCGTCAGTTGTAGCTCGTGCAAGTACGGGTCGATCCACAGAGATCGGGTGTGTTTTGGAGTGTTTAGCTATTTTGGGTTCTAGTTGCTATTGGGCTATGAAGCCTTTTGGCTTAAATTGGGCTTTGAGTACTAATGGGTTTGAATGCCCTTTGAATGAATTGGGCTTAGTGGGTTTGTTAACAATAAAATGAACTGAGCTTGGGCTCAGTTATCTTTGAAGTGTAAATGGGCTTTGGCCTTAAACTTAGGCTTTTGATTAAGCCTGAATTGGATTGGGCCTTAATGAATTTGGGCTTTGGTCTTAAACAACTGGGCTTTGGTTAAGCCCACAGTTGACTGAATTGGGCTTCAGTTTGAGTTGAGCTTTGGGCTTGAGTGCACAGCAATGAACTGAATTGGGCTCAGCTGGCTTTGATCTTTGCTTGGCTGCAGGAACTGTAAGACTGCACAGCAGCTGCACAAGTGAGCAGCAACAGTTTGCAAGGCAGGGGAAGAAGTGGCAGCAGCACAAGTGACAGAGAAGGCAATGCACAGCAGGAGAAAAGCAATGCAGCAGCAACAGGGTTGCAGCAGCAGAGAAGAAGCAACAACAGCAGAGGCAGCAGTGTAGCAGAAACAGACAAGGCAGTGCAAGCAAAAACAACACAGAGCAAAACAAGGAACAAAGCAAATGAAAACTAAACAGTAACAAAAGGGAAGATACAACAGGGCAACAGCAAAAGCAAAGAACAAAACAAGATGAACCAAGGCCTAAGCCAAGGGCAGGGATGATAGTGAAACTGAAATGGAGCAAAACTAAGGCATTCTTGAGATATACTAAAAGAATGGGAAGAGAACTAGCTTGCTATAAGCACTAGTTTCTCCCAATGCACAATCAACACTGCATCCTAAGCATACACAGGGAATGGCAAGAAAATCAGCTTGCTTTAAGCACTGATTTCTTCCATTACATAATTAGCACAAAGCTTCAAATGTATCTAGCCTAGCATTCCATTATGTAACTGACAGTGACAGGAGCAACAACAAACATGATCACAACTAACTGAACTAACATTGAACAACATCTAAACAGGACACATGTTAACAGGAGATGAAACTAAAAACATTAACAGAAACATCACACTAAACAGGAATTAACAAACAATTTTGAACATAAACATAACAATTAACAGGACATGAAAGTCCTGGATGCTGGCTATTCCAAGCATACATAACAATTAACACAAACATTAACAATAAACACAAACATAACAATTAACAGGACATGAAAGTCCTGAATGCTGGCTATTCCAAGCATAACTATTACAACACACACATAAGGCTATTTATAGTCACAGACCCAAATTTCTCAAAATTATAAAATTAGGGTTTATAGAAAAATCCCCAAATTCCAACAGTGAAATTAGCTCACCTAATCGTCAAATTGACGTCGACCCATCCTTTCTCTGACTCTCCTGTATCACTCCATGCCTTCAATATCACTCTAGCTCAACCTAATTTACCAATTTTGCACGCCTAGGGTTTCTGATAGAGAACGTGCAAAAATTGAGAAAATAGGTGGCTAAGGAGAAGGGAACAGATGGTATTGGTTGTTGGGTGATGGGGTGATGATGGTGGAGGAGTGGTGGTGGCAGTGGAGTTGGTGGTGATGATGGTGGTGCGGCAGTTGCAGGGTGATGGCTCTGCAGAGGGGGGTGGTGGAGGAGATGGCTCGACTGTTTGGGAGAAGGGGGGTGTTTGGGTAGGTGGTATAGGTTCGGTTGCTAGAGTGTGAGGCGGCTTCATCAAATTTGATGTTCTGCGACGCTGAGTCATTGGATGCGAAGCTGGTAGGTAGATCGGACGGTGATGCGGAGGCAAGCGATGATCGACCGTTGGATTATATGATACAACAAAATGAACGGTACTTGATGGGGTTAGGTACTGTAGTGTAAGGCGGAGATATCAAACGTTGATGAACAGCAAGGGAGCGACCGTTGGATTCAACTACCATCTAATCTGAAGGCTTGGAATTTAAGCGCTGTGGTGCTCGGCAGAGACTTCAGAGTTTGATGCTCTATGAAGGAGCGACCGTCGGATGCTTCTGAGAACTGATCTGATGGCTGAGAACGGAGGCGCTTTTGTGTGTAGAAAATGAGGTTGTGCGCACCATTCTTCGCGGCTTCCTTGCGTAATTTCTCCCGGCTTTTCACTACTTTTCTGCTCTTTTTGCTCCGCGACTCATCCGAACTTTATTTATTACCTAAAAATGCAAAATTAATTAATAAAAATATTTATTCTTGAAAACAATGAAAATACAGATATGGGATAAAATGTAGAATTAATGCATAAAAGATGAGTTAAATGCCAACAAAAAGGGATAGATATATACAATATTTGGCACTCATCATTTATACAAACAGGGCCAACAATATCTTTGTGAAATCTATGGTTTCTCTTTTTATTTTCTTACTCAGAAAGCTACGGTATTTTCCTTGTTTATCTCTTCTATTACGTGGATTCTGTAGTAGTCAAACACTTTTCAAATCTAACGACAATCTCTCCTTTATCTTGCACGTTACTTCCTTCTAAACCACCAAAAAATCCGAGACTATCCCTCGTTCCCTGTTTAACTGAAATCGCCAAATATAACGAGATTTCTTTCTTCCATTTGGTTCCCAAATACGTACGCATGTTGTTTATGTGATAAGAACATTAACCTAACGAAATCCCTCGAAAATCTCCTCCTACCAGTAACTCGTGATTCTTTGTGTCCCTGTTTTGTTCTGTGTAAATTTCTTCCCCTGTTTATGTGAACTAATACTTTACCAACCTTGATTCAGTGTGGTAAGTCCATATAGTCAAGCCCAATGATAATCTGCGACGAAAAATAACCCAAATCCGATTCAGAAGTGTACGCAGATGAACATATCTTTTGAACGTGACATTTCCCGCCAAATTTCATTTCTCACGTAAAGAAGGTGGAGTCCCCCTAACAGAAATGGGGTTCAAATAGCAAATGGATACCCCTTAGCAAATGAGGTGTCCTTAGCCAAACTTAGAGTCTGAATAGTAAATTTCTCCCACGAGCGCAAATACCGCTTTTCGAGCCAATTTTCCCAGAAAAACTTATTTCTCCAAAAACACCTACAAAAACATAAAATAATCAAATAAGTATAAAATGGAGCACTAACAATACACATAATTGAGATCAAAATAGACACATAAATGCGTCTATCATAATCTGGTCTTATATTCCCGAAGAACATCCTAGAAATATCAATCACCTCACAATAACTTAACTATATGGTAGTAGAACAAGTTATTGAGGAATCACAAAGAATGAGACGAAGAACTTTGTGATTACTTTTTATATCTTACCTATTGGAGATAAATCTCGAGAAAATCTTAGAGAATATATTACTCAATACGGTAGAACAAAGTAAGATCAGAACACACAACTACAGAGAAAATAGTTGGGTCTGGCTTCAGAATCCCAATGAATTCTTTAGTTCGTTAACCTATAATGGTTTCAGGAAAAACCTAGGTTACAGGAGAATTGACTCTAGTCGCAACTACACAGGAGGTATGGGGATTAGGTTTCCCAGTTGCTAGAGTTCTCCCTTATATAGTCTTAAAATCAGGGTTTGATAACTTTGAAACAAAGTAATCAATATTCACTGTTGGATGAAACCTGATTCAAGATTCAAGCTAATATCTTTCCACCATTAGATGGTCTTTATCTTGTTACACACAAATGAAATATACCTTCATTTAGATATGGGTAACCGTACCTAAACGTGTATATTGAGTTGGCTCAATAATAGTTATCCGAAGTTATCCATATGAACACTTTTCTCTTAACCTTGTTCATCTTAAGACTTCTAGATCAATTTATAATCAAATGAATCTAATTGTATTACTCATAGAGTTTTTCAATTTTTTATATTCTCATAGAAGTATACAAGAAAAATTGAAGTAAAATCAGATTGACTCAAAAAATTCAGTTCATGAACATTTTAGCCACGGTTTGCAAAGATTGTATTCCCTAATTTAAAAATATATTTGTTCATGAGTATGAAACCATACTTAACCGATTTAAAAACTTGAACCACTTAAGTTTGAAAACGGGTACGCGAATTTAAGTTTCGGAAATTGGTCACAAGCCGATAGTTTACAAACGGGTACGCAAACTTTAGCTCCGGACCGAATTCAGTTGAAACCGTTTGCGAACGGGTACACAAACTTGGTTCCCGGACTTCAACAGTTAAATTAGTTTGCAAACGGGTATGCAAACTTAAGTACCCTGACTTAAACAGTTGAATAAGATTGCGAACGGGTGTGCAAACTTCTGGTCATGAATTCTGTCAAAACAGTTCGTACACAAAGTACACAAACCTTAATGTATCCATACATGTGTTTAGTTCTTAACTCCCATTTCAATCATTGAAACATTCTTAGAAGACAATAGCTGTCTCACACAAACTATTAGCTTATAAGAAATTTTCAAGTGATCAAATGATCAATATGAAACATTCCGAGCTACATCAAATGACTATCTCACACAAATCATGTAAGATGTTACCAGGTGATTTTCACATGATCATTTTTTGACTTTCGTCAAGAATAATGATGAACGTGGTTAAAGAAAAAAGCTTTCCAACACATATTTCGAGAAATATATAAGCGAGTTAAACTCAGCTCGAAATATCAAATGTGTAATGTAAAGTCTATATAGATATACGACTTTTGTCTCAATAGGAGATAGAATATAATAGACTTCTGAGTGATAGATGAGTTCAGGTCTCCACATACCTTTTGTTGATAAAGTTCCACAAGCTCCCCCAAGTGGCTCAGAAAATAATTCTAGGCGATTATAGCTCAAAATAAAACAAGTATTAACTCTATCTTTGCCAAATTAGATTCCATAAAATATTACTTGTATATGATAAGCATGGAACATCAAGAATCCCTAGGACTAAGCATGTTCCATCAAACAAAATCACAAGTAATTAATTGAAATCATAAATCAATTAAAATCGGTGCAAAAAGTGAATTAAGAATTATTTAAATAACCACATGGCTGAAAAACAGCTTCCTCCATCATCCCAGTATTGGGGTTTAGCTACTCATAATAATCATGTTCTTAAAATACATACTTGATGCTCAAAATATGATTAAAAGAGTGAAAAATATAATACAGTGAAACTACGACCCTCTTTAAGCGTCCAGAGAAGAACGATAGAATACCACTGCTGTAAAAACGATACCTCACGGCTGCTGTTGATGCTGCTGTTTTAAGACCCTCGCACGCTAGTCGTTGACACTGTTGATAAACGACTGTCTATGCTGGTGTGTTCTTCGTGTTCTTCGAGCTTTGTTAATGGCAGCAGCAGCAGCAGGTACAATTCCTGCAACTCCTCCTGCGCCTCTCTGCTGGCCTCCCAATCGACCCCTAACTCTTGATAAAACTTTCTCTCACTTCCCACCAGCCTTTATATACCAATAGGGTCCAAATAACTCGATTAAATCCGAGTTTATCTCCTTTTTTTCTTCACGTGCAGTTGAGAGAGAAATCTCTTTTCTGTTGCTTTGTACGCGTCTTCTGGAAATTTCTTACGCTCCAAAATTCTCCTAATCCTTAAACAAGACTAGATACACTTTACTTCAACGTAAAACTCTCCCAGAATCTCTAAATATATTTGAAAACTTCACAGAGAACACATATTCTGTTTGGACTTTGATCGCTTCTCACGGCCATTCCAGCCCAATTCGATCAGCCCAATCACTTGCATAGGGTCTGTTTAGGTCTAACAGGATTATCCCAACTGATTTCCGGTGTTTAATCGCATTAAAACTCCTCCAATAATCGAACCAAAATCTGCCAGACGATGCATGCATTTTCCCGCCAAAATTTGCTTTTAAATTTGAGAAGTTGACCTCCCCTTATCTGTGGCTGGTCTCCCTTTAGCAGCTGCCTGGAAATGGGTCACCCCTTAGTAATTAGGTTACCCCTTATCCAAAATCAAGGATCCGTATAGCAAGTGTCCTCTGGGGCATTTTCCGCACTTTTTCCGGGGTTCCTCCGGGGTATTTCTGGGGTACTTCCGGTACACTTCTGGGGCGCTTCCGGTACTCTATCAACGGAGGTCCAAACGCCGCATTTTCAGCCAATTTCGCCGCAAATCCTTATTCTTCTAAAAACACCTACAAATAAATAAAATAACCAAATAAGTACAAAATTGAGCACTAATAATATATACAAATGAGCTATATTAGACACATAAATGCGTCTATCAAATACCCCCAAACTTATTATTTGCTAGTCCCGAGCAAATCAAAACTACAAAATAAAATCCTAACTCACTGTCGCAGGCATCGTCGATTGCATTTAGCGTATGCAATAAGCCTTTAAACCCCTAGGTGGCCCTAGTGGCCGAGTTATAGTCTCGGGAGGGCTTACCAGAGATATACCCACAAAACCTGTACTCCAGACCTTAGCTATCTACGCAGAACCTTGGAAGGCACTAAAGAATCTCCTTGGTTGGCATACTTATTGACTACAGGAAGAAGTACCCTGATGCGAAATTCCAATTGATGTACACGAGTTTGCACTCAAGCATACTAAAATTCATATAAAGTGACAGAGCTCTACTCAGATAGTTGCACTATGGACATCATATTCGGAGTCTAAACTAATCACATGGATAGATCAAGAAGATGGATATAGAAAACATAGATGGTTTTGATGTTTACTAAGTGAACGACGTTTCCCACATCTGTCTGAAGGCCTCCGCCAAAATGAACCTATCCTAATGGATTGAGATACTAGTCTGACTAATATCAACACACTGGCATATACAAGGGTACCAGTGGTCGATAACCTAACTCTAGGTCAACACAACTGGCATATACAAGGGTACCAGTGGTCGATAACCTAACTCTAGGTCAACACAACTGGCATATACAAGGGTACCAGTGGTCGACTTTATTGAATTTATTCCTTTTGGTCAAATGGTCTGGTCTCAATTTTTTTTTCATGGTATCTCAATCACTCTAATTCACCCTAGCATTGGTAACAACTTGAATCGTGAGCCCCACCAAATCACTTAGAAACATATTTAAAAAGAAAACAACATCAAAAAAAAGAAGTGAAAAGGACTCAACGAGATATGGTGAAACTATCATGTTATTCCTAACAACTGAGCTCAGTGCTTTTATGAATAGACTCTTTAGATGTTGCCATCTAATCAGATTGGTTCCTCAACTCCTACAATCAAAATGCTTTCATCCACTTAGATTAGTTAGTGCAATCCTTAATAAGCATAAATTTCTAGTCTCTGGAGCTTATTTATTGCAACTAAGAACTTTCTCCCATACCCCCAAACTTAAATCTAACATTGTCCTCAATGTTCTACAGATGAAATTAAAATCATGAACAAGGAGAAACTGTTATCAATGAAGCAAAAGAGATAAGGAAACATATTCCCGTGTCGCATGAATATTGGGTTACCTCCCAAGAAGTACTAAGTTTAAAGTATTTAGCCAGACTAAGCAAGGATTAGTAACCACGTAGAATCATATAGTAGTAGCCGGAATAACTGTGGGTCATCTGGATCAAAAAGTGTTACCCACAAGAAGAGGAAACTGCAACATACCAAGAAGATACCGAACATACCCTTGATTAAGACAACTACATCTAGTTGTGGTTCAGGTTCAGGCTCTATAAAAGGGTCTAAATAAAAGGTTTTCATCGGTTGGATTTCCTCAAAGCTAAGATCCGGTTCAGGTATTAGAGTCTGGAAAAACTCAAGTAAGAACTTAGAAGCGCATAATAAAAGCCTGAATAACTGGGAAACCTCAAAGTCAATCAGATTTGACTCACACAACTGACCACAATGAAAGAGGTGGTTTTCCTTAAGAAAATGTGTTGACCCTAATATCCTAAAGTAATTAGGTTTAGTCTCAAAACTTAATAACCGACACATCTGAAAATCATATGTTCCCACAATTGGTTGAAAAGTTTTTGGTGGGAAAACAATGTCAATCTAGGTATCATAGCCTGGGTTAACCACATCAACCAGAGGATGGGTTTCTAACAACTGAGCTTCTCTATGGACATCATTAGGTTCGGGAAAATGTGTATGAAGATAATCTTGTAAGATGGTTGAGGCATAGATGTCAAGTCCTACAGGAGGGAACTTCCTAAGAGTTAAAGCACACGAAGAATGATAATCACCTCCAAACTTAAGAGTTTTCTGTGTCTCTAGAAAGACTAGTCACAACTTCCCTAATTTCTAGGTCATCAGATTCCTGGAAATGGTCAATTGATTCTTCTAAGTCAGGTTCATCCTCATCTCTACGAGTTCATCTTCTTCGTCTAAGACTATTGTTTCTAAATCGCTAGACTTTAAAACATTATTCTCAGAATAAACTCGTTCCTCTAAATCATTATCGGCTTTGTAAACAGGAAAAACTACATCGTCTAAAACGGTGGTATCCCTAATCAAATCCTCGTCCTTTTGAATAGGTGAATAATCATAAAAATTATTTGGATTTGAACTAGAAATAATATAATCATTATAAAGCTCAATTGGATTAATAGATTCCTGATTACTATGCCTACATATTTCAGATTCTTCATAACTACTATCCTCATCATCATAATAGTACAAAGATAATTGAACCTTATCCAAATAAGTAGTGTATTTTATTCTAGCCTCGTCCTCTAAATTAGGCAAATAATCACTATTGATATCAAGGGTAGAATTAGAAACCCTATTTTGGAAATTTAGATTATTTCGAGCAGCATTAGCCAACTGTTCATTTTCTGCCTCTAGACGTGCCTGAATTTCACTGAGCATAACACTCATACGTTTACCACTCTCGTTTATCATCTCAGAATATCGTGTACACTCTTCTTTTGAACTATTCATTGCAACTAAACATTTATACGTCCTTTCAATCCGTTGTTGGGTCTCTTCTAGAGATGGAATATGTTCAGAAATATCATAATCAGGACTAGTTTCAAAAAACGAGTAACCAGTACTACAGTGTTCATGATTTTCTTGCTCGTAAGACCAATTCGCGTGTGGATAGTAATTGGGATAACCATGGTATGAACCATAACCTTGAAAAGGTTGGCGTTCCCAACTACTATTCCCACCATGGTCATAAAAATGATGATGTCCATATTCAAATTCAGATCGATACTCATTGTATTGGCTTTTGTCATACCAGTTCGACATTCTTAATTGCAAGGGAATTCTACACAATCACAAACAAGGCTGACTCGACCAAATCAAACCTATAAAGTCTAGCAAACAACAAGCATGATGGCTCCACTTAGATTTTTTTCTAGACCAGCTTCTATTCCTTCGAAAGGGAATTCGTTACAATTTGAGCACACCCCTCTGGAATCAATCCGAGCTAATGTAAGTTGAATCGAGGCGAGGGAAGCTCAGTGGAGCTTTGATACCCAAAGCCTCACCGGTATTACAAGGAGGCGCAGTCACGCATTTAACTTACAGAAACCATCAAGAACTTTGAAGTGTGCTTAAGAAAGTAACCAATATCCTTCGAAATATTTTCCTAATAAGCGCGTTACCCTATCGGTCTCGTTCTAGTCAAGTTTTAAGCTTGGGTTCGCGTTAGGTTTCGTTTTCCTAAGGCGGGCAAGAAGGGAGCTGTGATGAAATCCGAACCCTTATCTTGTATTGGCCAGGCCTTTCCCTTTACTAGGAATTTAAAAACAGTCCAAATTCGTCCTCAATCAATGAATCACCTTAAGGAATACAGTAACTCGCTTACAGGAGATTCGCGAGTGTTTCGATGGACTTACCTCCCGTACCAGACGGGGGATGAACCGTTGAAGTCGAATCGGGCCACGACTCCTATGTCATGTACGAACCCGAGGGGCCGAGACGATATTGTAATCGTCGTCCTTCCCTGCAAACAGTTTAATTTTTTTTTTTTATTAATAATAAGACCCTTCCGTAGGGTTAAAAAAAAAGTCCAAAAGTCCAGAATAAAGTCCAAATAAAAAGTCCAAAAATTATGAAAAATAAAGCCTATTTACAAATTCTAAAAAAATAAATAAAAGCTATATACAAAAAATAATAATAATAATAAAAATTAAATCCTAAAAAAATTATGTCTTTTTTTTCTTCTCTTTTAGCTTTTAGCTTTAAGCTTTTTGTTCCCAAGTCCTTAGTATTCCACTTCGAACCTGTAAATCAAAGACACAAAAAGAAACGTAAAAAGGAACAAATAATAATAAATAAATAAAAAATTAAACCTAAAACCAAATCTATATACAAGTCCCCGGCAGCGGCGCCATTTTGTTGTAGTACTTAAGATTGCGGTAAATACGGATTCGATGCTCGGACGTGAATAGATTTAAAAACAAAAATATATACAAAATTGTCACAGGATCAAGAGGAACCAGGACTCAGGATTTCACCAATTCTTATACTCATGCGATTCAATTATTAATTCTAGACAATTAAAGCTTATATTGATAACAAATACCGACTCTTACTTTGCCAAAAATAGATTTTGTAAGTATTATATGTAAATCTTAAGCATGGCCTATCAAAAGGATTAGTCCCAAGCATAAACCATCAAATGAAATCACAAATAATCAATAAAAAATCATAATTCCATTCATAATAGTGCAAATAGTCATAAAAGAATTAAATAAAATTACTCATGCATAAAGAATGGTTTCCTCCATCATCCCAGTATTGGGGTTTAGCTATTCATATCAATCACACACTCAACATATTAATTCAAAGCTCAAAGTGTGATTAAAAGAGTCAAAAGTTATAAAATAGTAGTTCTGAGACTCACGAAACGCGTCCAGAAAAGAACGACAACAGAAAACTGCAGCGAACTGCGACACCTCTCTTCTGATGTTGAGCGCTGAAAATAAGACTGCTCTGAAGCTGCTGAAAATAAGACTGTCCTGGGGAGTCTGTTCTTCGTGTTCTTGAAGCTTTTTAATGGCAGCAGCAGCAGCAGGTGAACATTGCTGCTACTCCTTCTTCTTCGCTCCTCCTGGCTCTGTCTCGACCCCAAACTCTTGATAAAACTTTCTCTCACTTCCCACCAGCCTTTATATACCAATAGGGTCCAAATAACTCGATTAAATCCGAGTTTATCTCCCTTTTTTCTTCACGTGCAGTTGAGAGAGAAATCTCTTTTCTGTTGCTTTGTACGCGTCTTCTGGCAATTTCTTACGCTCCAAAATTCTCCTAATCCTTAAACAAGACTAGATACACTTTACTTCAACGTAAAACTCTCCCAGAATCTCTAAATATATTTGAAAACTTCACAGAGAACACATATTCTGTTTGGACTTTGATCGCTTCTCACGGCCATTCCAGCCCAATTCGATCAGCCCAATCACTTGCATAGGGTCTGTTTAGGTCTAACAGGATTATCCCAACTGATTTCCGGTGTTTAATCGCATTAAAACTCCTCCAATAATCGAACCAAAATCTGCCAGACGATGCATGCATTTTCCCGCCAAAATTTGCTTTTAAATTTGAGAAGTTGACCTCCCCTTATCTGTGGCTGGTCTCCCTTTAGCAGTTGCCTGGAAATGGGTCACCCCTTAGTAATTAGGTTACCCCTTATCCAAAATCAAGGATCCGTATAGCAAGTGTCCTCTGGGGCATTTTCCGCACTTTTTCCGGGGTTCCTCCGGGGTATTTCTGGGGTACTTCCGGTACACTTCTGGGGCGCTTCCGGTACTCTATCAACGGAGGTCCAAACGCCGCATTTTCAGCCAATTTCGCCGCAAATCCTTATTCTTCTAAAAACACCTACAAATAAATAAAATAACCAAATAAGTACAAAATTGAGCACTAACAATATATACAAATGAGCTATATTAGACACATAAATGCGTCTATCAAATACCCCCAAACTTATTATTTGCTAGTCCCGAGCAAATCAAAACTACAAAATAAAATCCTAACTCACTGTCGCAGGCATCGTCGATTGCATTTAGCGTATGCAATAAGCCTTTAAACCCGTAGGTGGCCCTAGTGGCCGAGTTATAGTCTCGGGAGGGCTTACCAGAGATATACCCACAAAACTTGTACTCCAGACCTTAGCTATCTACGCAGAACCTTGGAAGGCACTAAAGAATCTCCTTGGTTGGCATACTTATTGACTACAGGAAGAAGTACCCTGATGCGAAATTCCAATTGCTGTACACGAGTTTGCACTCAAGCATACTAAAATTCATATAAAGTGACAGAGCTCTACTCAGATAGTTGCACTATGGACATCATATTCGGAGTCAAAACTAATCACATGGATAGATCAAGAAGATGGATATAGAAAACATAGATGGTTTTGATGTTTACTAAGTGAACGACGTTTCCCATATCTGTCTGAAGGCCTCCGCCAAAATGAACCTATCCTAATGGATTGAGATACTAGTCTGACTAATATCAACACACTGGCATATACAAGGGTACCAGTGGTCGATAACCTAACTCTAGGTCAACACAACTGGCATATACAAGGGTACCAGTGGTCGACTTTATTGAATTTATTCCTTTTGGTCAAATGGTCTGGTCTCAAATTTTTTTTTTTTTTTCTACTTTTTGGTAACTACCATTTTTTTTTCATCTTTTTTTTTTCATCTCTTTTTCTTTTTCAACTTTTTTTTTCATGGTATCTCAATCACTCTAATTCACCCTAGCATTGGTAACAACTTGAATCGTGGGCCCCACCTATCACTTAGAGAAACATAGTTTAAAAACAAAATAAAATAAAAATAGAAGTGAAAAGGACTCAACGAGATATGGTGAAACTATCATGTTATTTCTAACACCTGAGCTCTGTGCTTTTATGAATAGACTCTTTAGATGTTTCCATCTAATCAGATTGGTTCCTCAAACTCCTACAATCAAAATGCTTCCATCCACTTAGATTAGTTAGTGCAATCCTCAATAGGCATAAATTTCTAGGCTCTGGAGTTTATTTATTGCAACTAAAAAGTTTCTCCCATACCCCCAAACTTAAACCTAACATTGTCCTCAATGTTCTAAAGATAAAATTAAAAACATGAACAAGGAGAAACTATTACCATTCGAAGAAAAAGAGTTAAGGAAAGATATTACCTGGTTGCATGAGTTTGGGTTACCTCACAAGAAGTGCTAAGTTTAAAGTCTTCAGCCAGACATAGAAAAGGTTTAGTCAACTCGAACCGTATAACAATAGCCGGAATAACTGTGGGTCTTTAAAACCAAAAAGAGCTGACAAAAGGAAACTGCAGTGAACCAAGAAAATGTACAAGACTAGCATGCCCTTACCTAGTTTCTGGATAACTATCGCTAATTGCGGTTCAGGTTCAGGTTCTATGAAGGGGTCTAAATAGACTATTTTCCTCGGATGCATTTCCTCATAGGTAGGATTCAAATTATTAGGTCCTAGAGTCTGGAAAAACTCAGATAAGAACCTGGAATCACAAAATAACCTAAATAATTTAGGATCCTCTAAGTCAATTAGGTATGACTTACATAGTTGACCACAGTCAGAGTAGTGGTCATTCTGAAACAAATGTGTCGATTCTAATTTCCTAAAGTACTTAGGCTTAGTCTCAGAACTTAATAAGTAACACATTTGAAATCTATACGTTCCCACAATTGGAAGAAAACTATTTGGTGGGAAAACAAAGTCAATTTGGGTATCATAGCCTGGGCAAACCACATCAACCAGAGGATGGGTTTCTAACGACTGAACTTTTTTCATGACATCATTAGGTTCGGGAAACCTAGTATGAAGATAATCTTGTAAGATGGTTGAGGCATGGATATCACGTCCTATGTGAGGGGACTTTCTGAGAGTTAAAGGTAAAGCACTAGGAAAGTGATAATCACCCCCAAACTTAGAGTTTTCAGTGTCTCTAGTTAGACTAGCCACAATCTCCCTAATTTCTAGGTCATCAGATTCCTGAAAATGGGCAATTGATTCTTCTAAGTTGTAATATTGCAGTGTATCCTCATTAATCTCTACGAGTTCATCTAAGACTATTGTTTCTAAATCGTACGACTCTGAAACAGTATTCTCAGGGTAAAACCGTTCCTCGAAACCATCATCGATTACAGTTTCTAAATCGTTCGACTCGAAAACAGTAGTCTCAAGATAAACCGGTTCCTCTAAACCTTTATCGGATTCGTAAACAGGACATACTACATCGTCTAAAACGGTGGAATCCCTAATGAAATCCTCGTCCTTTTGAATAGGTGAATAATCATAATAATTATTTGGATTTGAACTAGAAATAATATAATCATTATAAAGCTCAATTGGATTACTAGATTCCTGATTACTATGCCTACATATTTCAGATTCTTCATCACTACTATCCTCATCATCATAATAGTACGAAGATGATTGAACCTTATCTAAATAAGTAGTGTTACCAATTATAACCTCGTTATCTTGATTATGTGAAAAAGTATCTTCATTCTCAAGGGTATTATTGGATACACTATATTGGCAATTCAAGTTATTTCGAGCAATACTTTCGTTCGTCTCTAACTCAAGTCTACGTGTCGACTCAGCTATCCTCTCAAGGGTCTCTTCCAAAGAAAGCTCCCTTAGTGTAGGATCTAAGTTTTGAGTTAATCTATTGAGGATATCTTCTACAGATTCAGTTGTTGTTGCAGTTCTTTCGTCCATATCTACGTTATTCACCTCATCTAATTTATACGTCGATTCAGCTAACTGACGTGATGACTCAGCTAAATTCCTAAGAGTCTCTTCTAGAGAAGGAATAGGAACTGAAGGATCATAATAAGGACTACTTTTCAATAGTTTGATTGTATCCTCTAGAGACGAAGAACTACTATAATCTTCTTGCTCGTATGACTGATGCGCGTGCGGATAGTAATTGGGATCACCATGGTATGAACCATAACCTTGAAAAGTTTGGCGTCCCCAACCACTATTCTCACTATGGTCATAATACTGATGATGTCCATATTCAAATTCAGGTCGATATTCATTGTATTGGCTTCTATCATACCAGTTCGACATTCTTAATTGCAGGGGAATTCTACACAATCACAAACAAGGCCGACTCGACTCCACCAAAACAAACCTAAATATTTCTAGCAAACAAAAAGCATGATGGCTCCACTTAGATTGTTTTCTAGACCAGCTTCTATTCCTTCGAAAAGGAATTCGTTACAATTTGAGCACACCCCTCTGGAATCAATCCGAGCTAATGTAAGTTGAATCGAGGCGAGGGAAGCTCAGTGGAGCTTTGATACCCAAGGCCTCACCGCTATTACAAGGCGGCGCAGTCACGCATTCAACTCACAGAAACCATCATGAACTTTGAAATGTGCTTAAAGAGCAACCAATATTTTTCGAACGAGTTTCCTATTAAGCTCGTTACCCTATTGGTCTCGTTCTATTCAAAATTTTAGGCTTAGGTTCGCGTTTGGTTTCGTTTTCCTAAGGCGGGCAAGAAGGAAACGGTGATGAAATCCGAGTCCTTATCTTGTTTAGGCCAGGCCTTGCCCTTTACTAGGAAAATAAAGACAGTCCGGTTCGTCCTCAAACAATTATCACCTTAAGGCAGACAGTAACCCGCTTGCAGGAGATTCGCGGGTGTTTCGATTGGACTTACCTCCCGTACCAGACGGGCGATGAACCGTTGTCGTCGACTCGGGCCACGACTCCTATGACGTGTGCGAACCCGAGGGGCCAATGAATCTCCTTGTCTTAGACCTTTAGTGGGTTTGAATTTCTCCGTCGAACTACCATTTACGAACACCGACAAATACGAGGAAGTAACACGCCAAAATCATGCTTCTTTAAGATTGTAAATAGAGATTCCCAATTAACGTTGTCAAAAGCTTTCTCCATATCAATCTTGCAAAGAATACCGGACTTCTTAGCTTTCAATATACTATCCACACATTTATTCTCAATAAGCACTCCATCAAGAATTTATTTGACATGAATGAAAGCTTCTTGGAAATCAGAAATAACATTTTAAAAATCCCACACTTTGAGTTGGCCTAGAACACCCAAAAACTCTAAGATGGCCCTGATTAGGCTTCCCTTTTGGATATTTCTTTTGAGGGTTGCATTTTAAGTCCACAAAATCATATGACAACAATGATTTATAGATTGATTTCATATTTAAAGATCACTTAACCATAGATCGGAAAATAAAAGGAAAATGTCCAAAAAAAACAATTGAGTATTTCCCAGAAAGAAAAAGAAAATACATTTAGTTACAAGTCTAGATGGCAAATGTTGTGGTATTTCGATTGCGGTAAATACGGATTCGATGCTCGGACTTGAATAGATTTAAAAACAAAAGTATATACAAAATTGTCACAGGATCAAGAGATACCGGGACTCAGGATTTCACCAATTCTTATACTCATGCGATTCAATTATTAATTCTAGACAATTAAAGCTTATATTGATAACAAATATCGACTCTTACTTTGCCAAAAATAGATTTTGTAAGTATTATATGTAAATCATAAGCATGATGCATCAAGAATCTCATGGATTAAGCATACATCATCAGACAAAATCACAAATAATCAATAAAATTCATAATTCCATTCATAATAGTGCAAATAGTCATAAAAGAATTAAATAAAATTACTCATGCATAAAGAATGGTTTCCTCCATCATCCCAGTATTGGGGTTTAGCTACTCATAATAATCATGTTCTCAAAATACATACTTGATGCTCAAAATATGATTAAAAGAGTGAAAAATATAAAACAGTGGTTCTGTGACCCACAAAATTCGTCCAGAAAGAAACGATACCAGTGAGCTGCAGTAAAACAACGACACCCAGCTGCTGCTGTTGACGCTGCAGAAAATAAGACTGCTCTGAGCAGTCCGTTCTTCGTGTTCTTCAAGGTTTGTTAATGGCAGCAGCAGCAGCAGGTACAATTCCTGCAACTCCTCCTGCGCCTCTCTGCTGGCCTCCCAATCGACCCCTAACTCTTCATCCCCCTTCTCTGACATAAAACCAACTATTTATAGGCTTTAAATCCCCTTGGAAATCTCCATTATTCTTTACGGGTTGTTTGAAGAATAATCTTCTTCTTGTTGCGTTACAGGCTGTTTCTAGCTATTCTCTCGTCTCAAATATCTTCTAGGACTTTTACCCAACTGTTTTGATGTATATCCCACGCAAGATATCCCATAAATCTCTCAAACTAATCTCAAACCCTAAACAGAAACCGTGTGCACTGTCTTGACTTTGTGTGGATTTTCTGACTTATCCAGCCCAATTAGATGGGTCTAATCGCTTCTAACAGGTCCCTTATGTCTTTTAGAGTCCGTGGGTACCAAATTTGCCCATTGAATCGCCTCCTAGGTCGCTCAAATCCTTGATCCAAAACTATTGACGCTGCTGCCTTTTTTTCCGCCAAAATACAGTTTTGAAACTTTGAAGATGACCTCCCCCTATCCAGTTCCGGTGTCCCTTTAGTACATGCCCTGAAATGGGGTGCCCCTTAGTAATTAGGTTACCCCTTATCCAAAGTGAGAGTCCGTATAGTAATTTTCTCCCACGAGCGCAAAAACCACTTTTTAGCCAATTTCGTCGCAAAAGCTTATTTCTCCAAAAACACCTACAAAGACATAAAATAACCAAATAAGTACAAAATCGAGCACTAACAATATAAACAATTGGGACAAATTAGACACATAAATGCGTCTATCAAATACCCCCAAACTTATTATTTGCTAGTCCTCGAGCAAATCTAATCTAAAATAAAATGACTACACTTAGCACGTGCAGTAAGCCGTTAAACCACTAGGTGGCCCTAGTGGCGGAGTGTTGTCTCCGGGGGGTTTACCAGAGGTGTACCCACAAAACCTTAATACTCCAGATCTTAGCTATCTACGCAGAACCTTGGAAGGCACTAAAGAATCTCCTTGGTTGGCATACTTATTGACTACAGGAAGAAGTACCCTGATGCGAAATTCCAATTGCTGTACACGAGTTTGCACTCAAGCATACTAAAATTCATATAAAGTGACAGAGCTCTACTCAGATAGTTGCACTATGGACATCATATTCGGAGTCTAAACTAATCACATGGATAGATCAAGAAGATGGATATAGAAAACATAGATGGTTTTGATGTTTACTAAGTGAACGACGTTTCCCATATCTGTCTGAAGGCCTCCGCCAAAATGAACCTATCCTAATGGATTGAGATACTAGTCTGACTAATATCAACACACTGGCATATACAAGGGTACCAGTGGTCGATAACCTAACTCTAGGTCAACACAACTGGCATATACAAGGGTACCAGTGGTCGACTTTATTGAATTTATTCCTTTTGGTCAAATGGTCTGGTCTCAATTCAATTTTTTTTTTTTTCATCTCTTTTTCTTTTTCAACTTTTTTTTTTTTTTCATGGTATCTCAATCACTCTAATTCACCCTAGCATTGGTAACAACTTGAATCGTGGGCCCCACCTATCACTTAGAGAAACATAGTTTAAAAACAAAATAAAATAAAAATAGAAGTGAAAAGGACTCAACGAGATATGGTGAAACTATCATGTTATTTCTAACACCTGAGCTCTGTGCTTTTATGAATAGACTCTTTAGATGTTTCCATCTAATCAGATTGGTTCCTCAAACTCCTACAATCAAAATGCTTCCATCCACTTAGATTGGTTAGTGCCATCCTAAATAAGCATAAATTTCTAGGCTCTGGAGTTTATTTATTCATACTGCAACTAAAAAGTTTCTCCCATACCCCCAAACTTAAACCTAACATTGTCCTCAATGTTCTAAAGATAAAATTAAAAACATGAACAAGGAGAAACTATTACCATTCGAAGCAAAAGAGTTAAGGAAAGATATTACCTGGTTGCATGAGTTTGGGTTACCTCCCAAGAAGTGCTAAGTTTAAAGTCTTCAGCCAGACATAGAAAAGGTTTAGTCAACTCGAACCGTATAACAGTAGCCGGAATAACTGTGGGTCTTTAAAACCAAAAAGAGCTGACAAAAGGAAACTGCAGTAAACCAAGAAAATGTACAATACTGGCATTCCCTTACCTAGTTTCTGGATAACTATCGCTAATTGCGGTTCAGGTTCAGGTTTTATGAAGGGGTCTAAATAGACTATTTTCCTCGGATGCATTTCCTCATAGGTAGGATCCAAATTATTAGGTCCTAGAGTCTGGAAAAACTCAGATAAGAACCTGGAATCACAAAATAACCTAAATAATTTAGGATCCTCTAAGTCAATTAGGTATGACTTACATAGTTGACCACAGTCAGAGTAGTGGTCATTCTGAAGCAAATGTGTCGATTCTAATTTCCTAAAGTACTTAGGCTTAGTCTCAGAACTTAATAAGTGACACATTTGAAATTTATACGTTCCCACAATTGGAAGAAAACTATTTGGTGGGAAAACAAAGTCAATCTGGGTATCATAGCCTGGGCAAACCACATCAACCAGAGGATGGGTTTCTAACGACTGAACTTTTTTCATGACATCATTAGGTTCGGGAAACCTAGTATGAAGATAATCTTGTAAGATGGTTGAGGCATGGATATCAAGTCCTATGTGAGGGGACTTTCTGAGAGTTAAAGGTAAAGCACTAGGAAAGTGATAATCACCCCCAAACTTAGAGTTTTCAGTGTCTCTAGTTAGACTAGCCACAATCTCCCTAATTTCTAGGTCATCAGATTCCTGAAAATGGGCAATTGATTCTTCTAAGTTGTAATATTGCAGTGTATCCTCATTAATCTCTACGAGTTCATCTAAGACTATTGTTTCTAAATCGTACGACTCTGAAACAGTATTCTCAGGGTAAAACCGTTCCTCGAAACCATCATCGATTACAGTTTCTAAATCGTTCGACTCGAAAACAGTAGTCTCAAGATAACCTGGTTCCTCTAAACCTTTATCGGATTCGTAAACAGGACATACTACATCGTCTAAAACGGTGGAATCCCTAATCAAATCCTCGTCCTTTTGAATAGGTGAATAATCATAATAATTATTTGGATTTGAACTAGAAATAATATAATCATTATAAAGCTCAATTGGATTACTAGATTCCTGATTACTATTCCTACATATTTCAGATTCTTCATCACTACTATCCTCATCATCATAATAGTACGAAGATGATTGAACCTTATCTAAATAAGTAGTGTTACCAATTATAACCTCGTTATCTTGATTATGTGAAAAAGTATCTTCATTCTCAAGGGTATTATTGGATACACTATATTGGCAATTCAAGTTATTTCGAGCAATACTTTCGTTCGTCTCTAACTCAAGTCTACGTGTCGACTCAGCTATCCTCTCAAGGGTCTCTTCCAAAGAAAGCTCCCTTAGTGTAGGATCTAAGTTTTGAGTTAATCTATTGAGGATATCTTCTACAGATTCAGTTGTTGTTGCAGTTCTTTCGTCCATATCTACGTTATTCACCTCATCTAATTTATACGTCGATTCAGCTAACTGACGTGATGACTCAGCTAAATTCCTAAGAGTCTCTTCTAGAGAAGGAATAGGAACTGAAGGATCATAATAAGGACTACTTTTCAATAGTTTGATTGTATCCTCTAGAGACGAAGAACTAGTACTATAATCTTCTTGCTCGTATGACTGATGCGCGTGCGGATAGTAATTGGGATCACCATGGTATGAACCATAACCTTAAAAAGGTTGGCGTCCCCAACCACTATTCTCACTATGGTCATAATACTGATGATGTCCATATTCAAATTCAGGTCGATATTCATTGTATTGGCTTCTATCATACCAGTTCGACATTCTTAATTGCAAGGGAATTTTACACAACCACAAACAAGGCCGACTCGACTCCACCAAAACAAACCTAAAGATTTCTAGCAAACAAAAAGCATGATGGCTCCACTTAGATTGTTTTCTAGACCAGCTTCTATTCCTTCGAAAAGGAATTCGTTACAATTTGAGCACACCCCTCTGGAATCAATCCGAGCTAATGTAAGTTGAATCGAGGCGAGGGAAGCTCAGTGGAGCTTTGATACCCAAGGCCTCACCGCTATCACAAGGCGGCGCAGTCACGCATTCAACGCACAAAAACCATCATGAACTTTGAAATGTGCTTAAAGAGCAACCAATATTTTTCGAACGAGTTTCCTATTAAGCTCGTTACCCTATTGGTCTCGTTCTATTCAAAATTTTAGGCTTAGGTTCGCGTTTGGTTTCGTTTTCCTAAGGCGGGCAAGAAGGAAACGGTGATGAAATCCGAGTCCTTATCTTGATTTGGCCAGGCCTTGCCCTTTACTAGGAAATTAAAAACATTCCGGTTCGTCCTCAAACAATTATCACCTTAAGGCAGACAGTAACCCGCTTGCAGGAGATTCGCGGGTGTTTCGATTGGACTTACCTCCCGTACCAGACGGGCGATGAACCGTTGTTGTCGACTCGGGCCACGACTCCTATGACGTGTGCGAACCCGAGGGGCCGAGACGATATAGTAATCGTCGTCCTTCCCTGCAAACAGTTTGTATTTAATTTTTTTTTAATTTATAACCCTTCCGTAGGGTTTTTAAAAATAATGTCCAAAGTCCAGAATAAAGTCCAAATAAAAAGTCCAAAAATTACAAAAATTATGAAAAATAAAGCCTATTTACAAATTCTAAAAAAATATATATAAAAGCTATATACAAAAAAAATAAAAAATAATAATAAAAATAAAATTAAATCCTAAAAAAAAATTATGTCTTTTTTCTCTTCTCTTTTAGCTTTTAGCTTTTAGCTTTAAGCTTTTTGTTCCCAAGTCCTTAGTATTCCACTTCGAACCTGTAAATCAAAGACACAAAAAGAAACGTAAAAAGGAACAAATAATAATAAATAAATAAAAAAATTAAACCTAAAAACAAATCTATATACAAGTCCGCGTCGGCGGCGCCATTTTGTTGTAGTAATTCGATTGCGGTAAATACGGATTCGTTGCTCGGACTTGTAAAGATTTAAAAATTAAGGTATATACAGAAAATATGTCACAAGATCAAGAGGAACCAGGACTCAGGATTCCAATGTGTTTCATATTCAAGTGGCTCAGAAAATAATTCTAGGCGATTATAGCTCAAAATAAAACAAGTATTAACTCTATCTTTGCAAAATTAGATTCCATAAAATATTACTTGTATATGATAAGCATGGAACATCAAGAATCCCTAGGACTAAGCATGTTCCATCAAACAAAATCACAAGTAATTAATTGAAATCATAAATCAATTAAAATCGGTGCAAAAAGTGAATTAAGAATTATTTAAATAACCACATGGCTGAAAAACAGCTTCCTCCATCATCCCAGTATTGGGGTTTAGCTACTCATAATAATCATGTTCTTAAAATACATACTTGATGCTCAAAATATGATTAAAAGAGTGAAAAATATAATACAGTGAAACTACGACCCTCTTTAAGCGTCCAGAGAAGAACGATAGAATACCACTGCTGTAAAAACGATACCTCACGGCTGCTGTTGACGCTGTTATTTTAAGACCCTCGGATGCTAGTCGTTGACACTGTTGATAAACGACTGTCTATGCTGGTGTGTTCTTCGAGCTTTGTTAATGGCAGCAGCAGCAGCAGGTACAATTCCTGCAACTCCTCCTGCGCCTCTCTGCTGGCCTCCCAATCGACCCCTCACTCTTGATAAAACTTTCTCTCACTTCCCACCAGCCTTTATATACCAATAGGGTCCAAATAACTCGATTAAATCCGAGTTTATCTCCCTTTTTTCTTCACGTGCAGTTGAGAGAGAAATCTCTTTTCTGTTGCTTTGTACGCGTCTTCTGGCAATTTCTTACGCTCCAAACTTCTCCTAATCCTTAAACAAGACTAGATACACTTTACTTCAACGTAAAACTCTCCCAGAATCTCTAAAAATATATTTGAAAACTTCACAGAGAACACGTATTCTGTTTGGACTTTGATCGCTTCTCCCAGCCATTCCAGCCCAAGTTGATCGATAAAATCACTTGCATACGATCTGTTTATTCTTAACAGGCCTAGCCCAATTGATTTCAGGGATTTAATCTCCCTCAAAACTGCCCAGAAATCCAACAGAGAATTATCAGACGTGAACTTAGTTTTCCCGCCAAATTCCATTATTTGAACTTTGAATGTGGTGTCCCCTTAACCAGACCTGGTGTCCCTTTAGCAGCTGCTTGGAAATGGGTCACCCCTTAGTAATTAGGTTACCCCTTATCCAAAATCAAGGGTCCATATAGCAAGTTTCCTCTGGGGCATTTTCCGCACTTTTTTCGGGGTTCCTCCGGGGTATTTCTGGGGTACTTCCGGCACACTTCTGGGGCGCTTCCGGCACTCTATCAATGGAGGTTCAAACGCCGCATTTTCAGCCAATTTCGCCGCAAATCCTTATTCTTCTGAAAACACCTACAAATATATAAAATAACCAAATAAGTACAAAAATGGGTGCTAACACTATATACAATTGAGATATATTAGACACATAAATGCGTCTATCAAATACCCCCAAACTTATTATTTGCTAGTCCCGAGCAAATCAAAACTACAAAATAAAATCCTAACTCACTGTCGCAGGCATCGTCGATTGCATTTAGCATATGCAATAAGCCTTTAAACCCCTAGGTGGCCCTAGTGGCCGAGTTATAGTCTCGGGAGGGCTTACCAGAGATACACCCACAAAACCTGTACTCCAGACCTTAGCTATCTACGCAGAACCTTGGAAGGCACTAAAGAATCTCCTTGGTTGGCATACTTATTGACTACAGGAAGAAGTACCCTGATGCGAAATTCCAATTGCTGTACACGAGTTTGCACTCAAGCATACTAAAATTCATATAAAGTGACAGAGCTCTACTCAGATAGTTGCACTATGGACATCATATTCGGAGTCAAAACTAATCACATGGATAGATCAAGAAGATGGATATAGAAAAACATGTATGGTTTTGATGTTTACTAAGTGAACGGCGTTTCCCATATCTGTCTGAAGGCCTCCGCCAAAATGAACCTATCCTAATGGATTGAGATACTAGTCTGACTAATATCAACACACTGGCATATACAAGGGTACCAGTGGTCGATAACCTAACTCTAGGTCAACACAACTGGCATATACAAGGGTACCAGTGGTCGACTTTATTGAATTTATTCCTTTTGGTCAAATGGTCTGGTCTCAAATTTTTTTTTTTTTTGGTAACTACCATTTTTTTTTATCTCTTTTTCTTTTTCAACTTTTTTTTTTCATGGTATCTCAATCACTCTAATTCACCCTAGCATTGGTAACAACTTGAATCGTGGGCCCCACCTATCACTTAGAGAAACATAGTTTAAAAACAAAATAAAATAAAAATAGAAGTGAAAAGGTCTCAACGAGATATGGTGAAACTATCATGTTATTTCTAACACCTGAGCTCTGTGCTTTTATGAATAGACTCTTTAGATGTTTCCATCTAATCAGATTGGTTCCTCAAACTCCTACAATCAAAATGCTTCCATCCACTTAGATTAGTTAGTGCAATCCTCAATAGGCATAATTTCTAAGCTCTGGAGTTTATTTATTGCAACTAAAAAGTTTCTCCCATACCCCCAAACTTAAACCTAGCATTGTCCTCAATGTTCTAAAGATAAAATTAAAAACATGAACAAGGAGAAACTATTACCATTCGAAGCAAAAGAGTTAAGGAAAGATATTACCTGGTTGCATGAGTTTGGGTTACCTCCCAAGAAGTGCTAAGTTTAAAGTCTTCAGCCAGACATAGAAAAGGTTTAGTCAACTCGAACCGTATAACAATAGCCGGAATAACTGTGGGTCTTTAAAACCAAAAAGAACTGACAAAAGGAAACTGCAGTGAACCAAGAAAATGTACAAGACTAGCATGCCCTTACCTAGTTTCTGGATAACTATCGCTAATTGCGGTTCAGGTTCAGGTTCTATGAAGGGGTCTAAATAGACTATTTTCCTCGGATGCATTTCCTCATAGGTAGGATTCAAATTATTAGGTCCTAGAGTCTGGAAAAACTCAGATAAGAACCTGGAATCACAAAATAACCTAAATAATTTAGGATCCTCTAAGTCAATTAGGTATGACTTACATAGTTGACCACAGTCAGAGTAGTGGTCATTCTGAAACAAATGTGTCGATTCTAATTTCCTAAAGTACTTAGGCTTAGTCTCAGAACTTAATAAGTAACACATTTGAAATCTATACGTTCCCACAATTGGAAGAAAACTATTTGGTGGGAAAACAAAGTCAATCTGGGTATCATAGCCTGGGCAAACCACATCAACCAGAGGATGGGTTTCTAACGACTGAACTTTTTTCATGACATCATTAGGTTCGGGAAACCTAGTATGAAGATAATCTTGTAAGATGGTTGAGGCATGGATATCACGTCCTATGTGAGGGGACTTTCTGAGAGTTAAAGGTAAAGCACTAGGAAAGTGATAATCACCCCCAAACTTAGAGTTTTCAGTGTCTCTAGTTAGACTAGCCACAATCTCCCTAATTTCTAGGTCATCAGATTCCTGAAAATGAGCAATTGATTCTTCTAAGTTGTAATATTGCAGTGTATCCTCATTAATCTCTACGAGTTCATCTAAGACTATTGTTTCTAAATCGTACGACTCTGAAACAGTATTCTCAGGGTAAAACCGTTCCTCGAAACCATCATCGATTACAGTTTCTAAATCGTTCGACTCGAAAACAGTAGTCTCAAGATAAACCGGTTCCTCTAAACCTTTATCGGATTCGTAAACAGGACATACTACATCGTCTAAAACGGTGGAATCCCTAATCAAATCCTCGTCCTTTTGAATAGGTGAATAATCATAATAATTATTTGGATTTGAACTAGAAATAATATAATCATTATAAAGCTCAATTGGATTACTAGATTCCTGATTACTATGCCTACATATTTCAGATTCTTCATCACTACTATCCTCATCATCATAATAGTACGAAGATGATTGAACCTTATCTAAATAAGTAGTGTTACCAATTATAACCTCGTTATCTTGATTATGTGAAAAAGTATCTTCATTCTCAAGGGTATTATTGGATACACTATATTGGCAATTCAAGTTATTTCGAGCAATACTTTCGTTCGTCTCTAACTCAAGTCTACGTGTCGACTCAGCTATCCTCTCAAGGGTCTCTTCCAAAGAAAGATCCCTTAGTGTAGGATCTAAGTTTTGAGTTAATCTATTGAGGATATCTTCTACAGATTCAGTTGTTGTTGCAGTTCTTTCGTCCATATCTACGTTATTCACCTCATCTAATTTATACGTCGATTCAGCTAACTGACGTGATGACTCAGCTAAATTCCTAAGAGTCTCTTCTAGAGAAGGAATAGGAACTGAAGGATCATAATAAGGACTACTTTTCAATAGTTTGATTGTATCCTCTAGAGACGAAGAACTAGTACTATAATCTTCTTGCTCGTATGACTGATGCGCGTGCGGATAGTAATTGGGATCACCATGGTATGAACCATAACCTTGAAAAGGTTGGCGTCCCCAACCACTATTCTCACTATGGTCATAATACTGATGATGTCCATATTCAAATTCAGGTCGATATTCATTGTATTGGCTTCTATCATACCAGTTCGACATTCTTAATTGCAGGGTAATTCTACACAATCACAAACAAGGCCGACTCGACTCCACCAAAACAAACCTAAATATTTCTAGCAAACAAAAAGCATGATGGCTCCACTTAGATTGTTTTCTAGACCAGCTTCTATTCTTTCGAAAAGGAATTCGTTACAATTTGAGCACACCCCTCTGGAATCAATCCGAGCTAATGTAAGTTGAATCGAGGCGAGGGAAGCTCAGTGGAGCTTTGATACCCAAGGCCTCACCGCTATCACAAGGCGGCGCAGTCACGCATTCAACTCACAGAAACCATCATGAACTTTGAAATGTGCTTAAAGAGCAACCAATATTTTTCGAACGAGTTTCCTATTAAGCTCGTTACCCTATTGGTCTCGTTCTATTCAAAATTTTAGGCTTAGGTTCGCGTTTGGTTTCGTTTTCCTAAGGCGGGCAAGAAGGAAACGGTGATGAAATCCGAGTCCTTATCTTGATTTGGCCAGGCCTTGCCCTTTACTAGGAAATTAAAAACAGTCCGGTTCGTCCTCAAACAATTATCACCTTAAGGCAGACAGTAACCCGCTTGCAGGAGATTCGCGGGTGTTTCGGTTGGACTTACCTCCCGTACCAGACGGGCGATGAACCGTTGTTGTCGACTCGGGCCACGACTCCTATGCCGTGTGCGAACCCGAGGGGCCGAGACGATATAGTAATCGTCGTCCTTCCCTGCAAACAGTTTGTATTTAATTTTTTTTAATTTATAACCCTTCCGTAGGGTTTTTAAAAATAATGTCCAAAGTCCAGAATAAAGTCCAAATAAAAAGTCCAAAAATTATGAAAAATAAAGCCTATTTACAAATTCTAAAAAAAATATATATAAAAGCTATATACAAAAAAAAAATAAAAATAATAATAAAAATAAAATTAAATCCTAAAAAAAAAAAAAATTATGTCTTTTTTCTCTTCTCTTTTAGCTTTTAGCTTTTAGCTTTAAGCTTTTTGTTCCCAAGTCCTTAGTATTCCACTTCGAACCTGTAAATCAAAGACACAAAAAGAAACGTAAAAAGGAACAAATAATAATAAATAAATAAAAAAATTAAACCTAAAAACAAATCTATATACAAGTCCGCGTCGGCGGCGCCATTTTGTTGTAGTAATTCAATTTGCGGTAAATACGGATTCGATGCTCGGACTTGAAAAGATTTTTAAAACAAAAATATATACACAATATGTCACAAGATCAAGAGGAACCAGGACTCAGGATTCCAATGTGTTTCATATTCAAGTGGCTCAGAAAATAATTCTAGGCGATTATAGCTCAAAATAAAACAAGTATTAACTCTATCTTTGCCAAATTAGATTCCATAAAATATTACTTGTATATGATAAGCATGGAACATCAAGAATCCCTAGGACTAAGCATGTTCCATCAAACAAAATCACAAGTAATTAATTGAAATCATAAATCAATTAAAATCGGTGCAAAAAGTGAATTAAGAATTATTTAAATAACCACATGGCTGAAAACAGCTTCCTCCATCATCCCAGTATTGGGGTTTAGCTACTCATAATAATCATGTTCTTAAAATACATACTTGATGCTCAAAATATGATTAAAAGAGTGAAAAATATAATACAGTGAAACTACGACCCTCTTTAAGCGTCCAGAGAAGAACGATAGAATACCACTGCTGTAAAAACGATACCTCACGGCTGCTGTTGACGCTGCTGTTTTAAGACCCTCGGATGCTAGTCGTTGACACTGTTGATAAACGACTGTCTATGCTGGTGTGTTCTTCGTGTTCTTCGAGCTTTGTTAATGGCAGCAGCAGCAGCAGGTACAATTCCTGCAACTCCTCCTGCGCCTCTCTGCTGGCCTCCCAATCGACCCCTAACTCTTGATAAAACTTTCTCTCACTTCCCACCAGCCTTTATATACCAATAGGGTCCAAATAACTCGATTAAATCCGAGTTTATCTCCCTTTTTTCTTCACGTGCAGTTGAGAGAGAAATCTCTTTTCTGTTGCTTTGTACGCGTCTTCTGGCAATTTATTACGCTCCAAAATTCTCCTAATCCTTAAACAAGACTAGATACACTTTACTTCAACGTAAAACTCTCCCAGAATCTCTAAATATATTTGAAAACTTCACAGAGAACACATATTCTGTTTGGACTTTGATCGCTTCTCACGGCCATTCCAGCCCAATTCGATCAGCCCAATCACTTGCATAGGGTCTGTTTAGGTCTAACAGGATTATCCCAACTGATTTCCGGTGTTTAATCGCATTAAAACTCCTCCAATAATCGAACCAAAATCTGCCAGACGATGCATGCATTTTCCCGCCAAAATTTGCTTTTAAATTTGAGAAGTTGACCTCCCCTTATCTGTGGCTGGTCTCCCTTTAGCAGCTGCCTGGAAATGGGTCACCCCTTAGTAATTAGGTTACCCCTTATCCAAAATCAAGGATCCGTATAGCAAGTGTCCTCTGGGGCATTTTCCGCACTTTTTCCGGGGTTCCTCCGGGGTATTTCTGGGGTACTTCCGGTACACTTCTGGGGCGCTTCCGGTACTCTATCAACGGAGGTCCAAACGCCGCATTTTCAGCCAATTTCGCCGCAAATCCTTATTCTTCTAAAAACACCTACAAATAAATAAAATAACCAAATAAGTACAAAATTGAGCACTAACAATATATACAAATGAGCTATATTAGACACATAAATGCGTCTATCAGAGACTTAACTAATTGTAGAGTAGAATCAAGATATAGTTTTGACAACAAGCTTGAGATAACAATACTTTTGAGTTCGAACGATCAATTCTCTAACAGTATCGACATCAACGATAGCATCGTCCTTCCACTTAAGATCAGTAATACATGACTTAACTTGTTTTCATTTCTATATCGTAAGCTTTCAAGACGTTTCTGATTGAAAACATAACATGTGAAGTTATATATACATGAACTCTAGTATAATAGACTTGATCATCATATTGTGATCAAATTTTCAAGGAACAATATAACAATATTGATAAATGCTTTATTGGTATATTGACTAACGATGTATAATGCTTATCATTTGAACTTCGTAATTGCATCATCGACATAATCTTCGTAACTCGTTACTAAATTATGTAGTAAACATAAGTTTGATTTCATACCTATAAAACTATGTTTAATTACATGGGTTTAAGGAAGTAGACATACGAACTTGTTTCATAGTCAAAAGAAAATCAAAAGGATTGAAAGTCCGGTTTTCATTGAAGATCTTAAGGTTGGACAGATCCTAACCTATATAGGAAATTAAGGTAGAACCGATCCTAACTTATGTTGGGAGTTAAGGTAGAACCGATCTTACCTATATTGGGAGTCAAGGTAGAACCAATCCTAACTTGATTTAGGTATCATATTATAATCAGTCCTAATAGGAAAAACTGATTTCTCTAAGTCACGTATACTTTGGGGTTTATATGATTTGGATATTGAATTTGGAAAATAGTAAAGTTCAAGATGTCAACATAGTGAGTAATCTAAACATGTGCTGAAATCTTATTTCTTAATTGTTCAAAGATGTTCATTGATACTCAAGGTGATATCACAAACCGAAATATTAGAGAATATTTTTGAGATTTTCAAAATTAATATGTTTTGTTTTACCAGCAATTAAAATATATCTTTGGAAATATATATAGTTAAGTGCTAGTTAATATTGAGTTGTCCATGAAGGTATCGATTATACAGTTGGATATTGGTTGGCATTTTGTAAAATCGAATTCAGGTGCTTTATTGCATATCTTTAGAATATCTTCGGTTATGGAAATTCGTTGGTGTCCAAACTACCATGGTCTATAAATAGTGAAGTTTTTTCTTCTAACAAACTTATCCTGAGCCAGGCGAACTTCATCTTTGTTGTTTCTAGTGTAGCCGACTAATAGTATTCTTGTAATACTATCTTGGAGATGAGAGTAACATAATTAGGCGAAATCTATTACGTCCGTTAATTTAAAGACTTCTTTGGGATCAAGAAGCGTCTACTAGCACCGTTGGTAGGAAAATATAATTTCACTGTTATTTTAGTTTTTGATTATTGATTTGATTGACTAACGGTGGTTAGCCTTTTATTTGCACCTACTTTTATTATTCTTGAGTTCCTTCTCTTCTGGCATAAGGCCACTCAAACTAGATCAAGAGTATAACATTGTTTTGTGATCATTCATTGTTAATAGAGTTGTTCTTTGCATGATCGATCATAAGTCAGGAATCAATTTTGTTATTGTGCAGGTACAGAAGACTATTGAAGATTGAAGACAAGAGTATTTTTCTTATTGGTCTTTTATCTTCGTGATTTTCTTCGTGTAACTTGATCGGCTGGGATCCGACTAGATCTAGTTTATCTTTCGACAGACTGATTATTGATTAGTCGTATTTAGATCGACAAGCTATCATTTGGTGGTACTCATCAGTATCTGAATCTGGTAGTTCTGTTTAACTCGATCTGGTTAATTTGTTTAATACAAATCTTGAAGGATCTAAAACCCGACAGAGGATTTTAATTGATTGTCAACAGAAAAGCCTTTGTCATACTCAACATAAATATCTCTGATTGATTTCCCGAGATAGGAGAGTGGTTAACAAACAGATTAGTCCTTTATTGTTTGGAACACGATCGGAAAGGTTGAGTGTTTAAAGTCTTCAGAGAGACTGAAACAACTTAAGATAGTGGACTCTATCTTAGGATTCACGTGCATTGGATATATTGGTTGTTATATTTGGTGCTGCCGAGTTTTAGAAGAAATTTGGATTAAACAGAGAGTCGCGTAAGAGATGAGTTAAAAAGGGAGAACTCTATAACTTTTGGTGAAAGGCAGCGAGATTTTTCGGAAGATTTTCACGACATATCTACACTTGTTGTGTATAAATAGGAACGGGAGAGGTCATAAAGTTTAATCGAGAGTTGGGAAAACCAACAGGGAGTTGGGGAAGCTGCAGAGAGCGGAGTTTAAAGAAAAGAAAGTGCAGAGTAATTTTCTGCAATTTCAGGGAATAAAGGTAGAAGAAGAACAATAAACGCCTTAAGACAGTCGCATAGAAATGTCATTGTTTGAACAGTTCCGGTTTTACTTGCAATAGCCCTTCAGCGATAGATCTCGATCTTTGGCCACTATTTCTTTATAACACGCAATCTACAACGCTTATAAACGTTGCAATTGAGCTGCTTTATTCCTTTTCTCATATTTCATCAATAAAAACACCTTTTGAGCTATGAAATATTATTTTGAATGTGTTTTGAGTATGAGGAGCTAACCCCAACACCGGGATGACGGAGGAAGCCATTTTTCACGATTGTGGTAATTCTATTTAATTCTTTTATGACTTTTTACATTAAATTTAATGGATTTATAATTTTTTTGAATATTTGTAATTTTAATTGATGTCCATGCTTAGATTAAGTGTTTTAATGATCCATGCTTTAGATTTACAGTCATTACTTTCAAAAGTTTACATTTGGCAATGAATTACAGGGTGTTAGTCGTGGGAGATTTTAATGTATTTCAATAGAGTTGGCAAATCCCCTGTTAGTCGTGGGGGAGTTTGTCAAAATATTTTAAAATCTCTGTTAGTGGTGAGATATTTCTAGGGAGTTTCTAAAACTACCTCAAAATCCCTTAAACTCCCTTGTTAGTGGTGAGAGATTTGATTAGAATCTTTTAAAATCCCCGTTAGTCGTAAAACACTAAAGTTATATGGAGTTTACAATTTAGGGGAGTTTGAGAGAGTTTCATGATGTTTTTGTAGTTGGACAAAATCTCTCAAAAAACAAGAGATTTCTGGGGAGTTAGGGTTAAACTCCCCTAAATTGTCTAGACTCTCATACGCACCCTCTAAATCCCTAGGGATTTAAATACATTAAAATCTCTCAAACTCTCCCACGACTAACCCCCTGTTAGAGTCAATACATTGTTATTATTTAAGCTATAAATGTCTATAATAATTAGTTGAACCACATAAATATGAAAATTGATGAAATCCAAGAGTCCTAGTTTCTCTCCATATTGTGACCATGTTTTCTTTATTTTTAGTATTTTTTTAATTATTAAATCTTAAATTAAATCTCAACAAGTCTGAGTGAACGACATCTTTATTTACCACTTCCACACACATCACATCAAAGTGTACCTGACACGTGACAAGCAGTGAGAGTCGAAACAAGATAATACAAAGTGGTGCCTCGTACAATATCAGTTATGAGAGTGCTTCAGCGTTAAAATAAGGACAGAAAAATAATTTCCCGAATCTCTACTTTCCCTTATAAACGAAAGCGATTAGGTTGGAGAGAAGACCGATTTCTTTTCTCTTCCTATTATCTCTCAAAAACTTCCTAAAACTTTGTAACGAGGTTCAAAGAATGCAACCTCAATGATCAGTAAATTCCTTTCCTCCTTTTATCGGTGGATGTAGACACCCATTATCGGAGTTGCAGTCGGAGAAAAATTAATGGTCAAAATGCAAATTCTACGGGGCTTCCCGGCGGCCGGATCCCGAGTAATAGTTGGGCTTGCTCTAAGGTCATGGGACTCATGGTATCATGATTCATGACCCATGTGGATACTAGTTGGTAGCTATGATGGAAAATAGAGATATATATGGGCACCCAATCTTAATGATAGGAAGTTTTAAATTTATTAGGCGAATTGGCGACTTTTTCCATTACACGCGATCTCCGGTGCAGAACGAATTCCAATAATTTAGGGTTTCTTCGATCCCCAAATTCAAATCAACAACCAAACAGAATAATCAGAAGTGAGAATTTCTATCTACACAGATGGTTCATGGGATCAATCACTCGTTAGAAATGGTAGAAACAGTTATGGGAGTTGCAAAAGTAGCTTTTGAAGCTGTTGAATTCAAGCATAATCATCTTGACCATCATCATGATGATCACAACAAATCAGAAAAAGAACAACAATATCATCAAGCTCTTTCAATCGAAGAAGAAAAGAAATTGAAGCTCTTCGGTATGAGAATCATCGACTTAGAAACATACTTGAAGAAAATCTCAAGCTTTTTCAAAATATCTCTCAGTCTCCATCTCTAACAAAAGATTGCCCTGCTGATGTAATTTCAAAATTAAAAACTAATGTTAAATTCCCTCAATTTCAGTTGGATTGCTTGTTATAGAATTTTCCCCCAAATTACTGAGAATTAATATCTTAAAATATCTGAATTATTCAATTTTCAGCTCTATAAACGTCTTGAAGCGGCTGTGGAATCTACTAAGTTCTTAAATCAGCTTGAATCACTTCATCAAGCATCTAATAACTTTCCTTTTGAAGAAACTACAGGTCTATTCATTAACTTGTTTTTTTTTTACTTTTTTATTTATCAATTATCTTGATTGTGAACTGATTATGGGTGCTGTTGATGCAGAAGCTGATCTGGTAACCGTGGAAATTTTAGTGAATGGGGAGAGGAGTCGATGGGTATGGGTAACAGATGAGAAGCTCGTAGAAGAGCGGAGTGGAATTGATAATGAAACTTATGTAATTGTTAGTGAAGATGATGTGGTGGAAGGTGTTGCCAACTTTATGGCTAAATGCATCATTTCTAATCCCAAAACTCAGGTTATAAAACTGAAATAAAGCTTTTGAGTTTTGCTTATTAAGGTAATTATTTATCTGACTTGGTTATGGTGTGTTAAAATTACAGAAATTAACACCACAGGAGCTGCAGAAAAGTAAGTTTATACTTGAATTCAATATAATTTTTTCTAATCTTTATACTAGTAGTCCGTATAGCTGTTTTAATGCTAGTTTTATGCATTTGATTTATATGAATACAAGTATGCAACCTAATACCCTGTAGTTCTTTACTTACTGAATTAAGTTAGATTACCAACAGGGAAATTCCCGAACCAACCATGATATTCACATTACTGAACTTGGAGAACGAATTATGCTGTGACTGTTGTTTCGGGAGGATGAAACTTGCAAACGGTACCTTAGGTGGGAAAGCACAGCAGGAGTCATATTTGTCACTGTAGTCAGCACTAGTTGTTATCTACTTCTTCCTCATTAACAACAATAATGAATAGATGGCCCAAAGGGTTTTGTCAACAAAATTTCTCATCGGAATAGCAATTAATTTCAGCGGTAGCTGACCTGGCTGTACGCACTTACTAGTGCCAAAATCCAGTGTTTACAAAAACAGATACAGTAGCTGACCCATACCCAGTGTTTACATGTGTGAAAATCCAGTGTTCGTTAAAAAATACAACCTTGTTTCTTGATACTTATTAGTCATCATTCATTAATCTGGGTCATGTAGTGTAGATAGGAGTCACTCTGTAACATTTCAATTGAGAATACGTTTAATGCTGGGATTTGTACTTCCTTTCACATTTTGCAGCCTAGATGATTGGTCAGTATACAATGTGGTCGCTCACTTAACCACTTCCCTTCAGTTGTAAAAAGTTAACATTTGCATTTCGGATGAAAACAATTCTTGAAATTAGCCTTTAATTGCTTAGAAGTGCTCAAAGCATTATCTTACTGGGGTTCTGCAGCTGGTCATAATGAACATATTGCATTTTTGAGGGGTCAACCACTATATTTGCCTGCTATAATTTCACAGCTTTTCTCTGGTTTTATCTTGTGTTGTGCGAGAATATTATCTTTCTAAAGTTTGGTACTATCTGTTTTCTCAAATGCCTGATTACTGACTGGGGCTGTTGATTAAGCTTTCTGATGGGTGCTTGAGATGTTAATAGTCCCATTCTGGTAGAGGGTTTATTAGCTTGATGTGGATTTGAACTTCTTTATGTTTGCCCTTTCTCTAACTAAATTTGGAATTTGCAGCTGTGGCCAAGGCTTTGGAAGGTGTGAACAGAATGGAGCAGTTGATGAACATCTGGCATGCTGGAACAATGTTTTATGGGTTAGCTATGTGGGGACTTGCACTGTCAGGGTTAGTCTTCTTACTTAAACTCCTGTCTGGTGTTATTTTCTTTTTGCTGTGCTCTTTTTCATAATTGGATTTGTATTGCAGGTTGTATAGGCATCGTGGAGTCCTGAAAGTGGCTGCAAAAGGGATTGGAGCGTCTGGTAAATTAGTTATGAAAGCTCTTTGAATGGTTACATAATCCTTTATGCTAAACATGTGAAGATCAACCAAAACACTGTAATAGAAGCTTGCTATTTTCTGTGTGTTTGTCTTATTTATGTCATCGTCACTGGGCCCTGTCATCTGTATCAAGTCATACCTGTAACAGAACCTACAGCTCCTGTGTATATATTTTCAGGCCTGTTTACCGTTCCTGATTGGCTCTTGAACTTTGTACAGTATCAGAACTATTTGGTTTCGGTTTTGAATCTTGTTTCGTTTGGTTCTCTGAATGCAAATTGGCATTCCTGTACTTCTTGGGTTTTCTGTTCATGTATATAAAGTCAACCTAACCGGTAAATGCACCTCGCACTTTGTGGATAATTTGTCATTTTTAATTAAATAATTTTAATTCTTCCTAATAGATTAAGTTTGCGAGGACTCTTTTAATCCTTCACGTTTAAGAGATACGTTTAAGAGATGATAGTTATGTGATCTAAGTGATTGGTTGATGGATATCACCGGGGTTCTTATCATTCTCAGGCTCTGTAGGGTTGCTCAAAGGGAAGTTCATTTGTATGATTAGGTCATGCTAAAAATAAAACTGTCACTACATGAACACATTCTGGGCTTTCTATTACAGCAGATCATTTGTGTTGACACCTAAGATCATTTGTGTTGACACCTAAGATGTGACCTCATCCCGGGTCTTTCTGCCAATGGGTTAAAAGCAAGGCTGAATTGGGGGTCCTGGAAAAATAATTGGGGACCCTAGTTACAGGATAAAAAAAGGTCATGAAATAGTAATTGGGAGTTATCCCTTATCCCCAATTTTTTAAATGGCTAAACTACCCCAAATCATTAGTGGTAATTAAGTTAATTAATTGTTATTTAGTTTAATTAGATTAAAATCAGATTTAGGGATAAAATTTTGATAAAAGAAAAATTGTGTTTCTGTTGTGGAGAGGAAGAAGTTGAGTTTTTGGGGGATTCCAGTAGAGGAATCATATTGCTCAAAATGAAGGAACCAATCCTCAAAATGAAGAACCCGAAGCTCAAAACAATCAGGTAAACTTTCTATACTCTTCAAATTGTATGAATGATGCCCCAAGTGGTCGATTCATGTACACTATGCAACTACTCAGAGTGAGGGTCGTTAAGTCGAGAGGGTAATAAACGAACGACTCCAAGGAGTCGTCAATTACTTGACACAACCTTTGACGACTCAAACCTGCAACTTTTGCAGGTTATGAAAAATCGTCAACCAAGTGTGATATAATTGACGACTCCAGCCAGTTAGGTCATATAGAGTCGTTAACTTAATATGTTTAGAACCCAACGACTCTAAAACTTTTTACTCTCTGAAGATGTTACTCTTAGGGTCGTTAATTTGGCATTCCTATATACTGACGACCCTAGCGAGCCATATAGAGTCGTTAGCGATTTAGAAATCCCTAGACGACACTATTCTTGGGCAGAAAACCAGGTTTAGGGTCGTTATATACTACACCCTAATGATTAACGATTTTTTATCAATCCAACATGCATATCAAAAATCGTTAAGCAATAAAAACCGTGGTTAACGACCCTGGAACTGTAACTGCAATTTTGCAGTTGAAAACCTAATTTTTTTTAGTTCACTTACGACGATGAATCAGTGAGAATTTTTTTTTCTCAGAAATCGTTAATGAAAAGGGAAACAGTGGGAGAGAGGGAGGGGGAGAAGAAGAATGGGAGGAGAAAAAATTATTAGAGAAGGATAAAATAGTTATTTCACCATCATTTTGGAAGCCCAATATATCTTTTGGGTGTAAAATGTGTCCTGGCCCCCCATTAGTTTCCATGGCCCCCAATTCAGCCTTGGTTAAAAGACCTCTACAATGTTTCCAACTTTCCTTGGCAAACCACAAAGTAACTGTGTCGTTTCCTCTTACAGAAGTCTAAAAAAGTCTAAAAGGAGGAAAATCAAGCCAAATTCCGCGTGACCCAGAATGACAATTTTTTCCAAACACTACAAAAGAATGGAAAAGCTGGATGCCAGAAAAATAAAGGGAAGTAGTCTATGAAAAATCATGCCCATAAGGAATAACATTGTCTGTGTATGCAAGATGCAACAATGCAGCTTTTGTCATTTGGGATGAAATAGCTAAAGAGTTCGAGGAAATATTTACAGAACCAAAAGTAAAATTATAAAGGCCCCAAAGGCTCCTCAAAAGAAAGATGTGTGCATCTTGGGGCTCCTCAAAAGAAAGATGCGTGCATCTGTAATCCTATTGTCTGGTCTTTGCAATCTAAACAGTCCCTTCCACCTGGTAATATCCCTTCCTCCTAGTAACGGTTCAAGTAGGTTCTACGTCCGAACCAGTTGTAGTCTGGGAGCTTCTGAATGGGTCCCATTGTAGCGATTGCGACGTCCTTGTCGAAGATAAAACGGTTTAGCAACACGTTTTACGGTACCTGCATCAACAGCATCAATCCTCGCCATCAGTTCAGCAAACGGGATTCTTCTACCATATGTAAGTAGCTGACGCCCAATATCTTCAGCAACTGGACTTGTTCCATCAATGTGAAGTAGAAGAGAAGATTTCAACTGATTGCGCGCACGAGTGACATCCTCTTTTGAGACTCTGTGAGATAATTTGCTCACTTCGTACATAATGGCAAAGGCTAAATCATCCAAGCAATCAGGCTTGCAAGTAGCATAAACACCAAATAGACCAGTGTCCTTATAGTTGGTATTAAAGGCCATCATGTTCTCAGCTATATCATCGATGCCAACCCTCTGTGCAAGCTCTGAACCCATGTGCTTTCCCCCTCCTGCACTCTTATTCCAGGAACCCAGCATGGACTGCATGACCATCAAAGCAACAGAATCCGGGTCTGTCCAAGATGCTCCACTGAATGCTACTGCGAAATGTGCAAGAGGAACACCGTCATCAATTATCCTAACCTCAGAACCAGTAAAAATTGCTGGCTCAAATTGAAACAGTTGAGCAGCTGTTGTAGGATCGGTTGACAACTTTGTGAAATGCTTCTTTACTTGATTAACAATATCCTCATGCTTCACATTCCCAGCAGCTGCAATAACCATTCTGGGAGCCGTGTAGTGATCCTTAATGTAACTTTCAAGATGTTTTTTGGTAATAGCCTTAACATTGGCTGCAGGTCCAATAATGGTTCTACCCAGTGGAGAGTACTGGTACGCTGCTGCATGTAAATGGTCACATATTACTTCTTCAACCAGGTGATGAACCTCTTCCAACTCCTGCAGAATGCAACTACGTGCCTTGGTAATACGATCCTCAGGGAAGCAAGAATTTTGCAAAATATCAGCCAGAATAGCTACTGCATCATCCACATTTTTACCCAACACCTTAGCATAATAAGTTTGTTGTTCCCTAGATGTATATGCATTGAGATGCCCTCCCATATTTTCAATCCCTTCTTCCAAAGCCCTAATAGATCTATTCTCAGTTCCTTTAAACAACATATGTTCAAGAAAATGTGCAGTACCATGAGTTTCACCACATTCATATCTACTACCAGAATCCACCCAAACACCAACAGTAGCTGTACTTGCAGCTAGATTGGACTCAGTAGCAATCCTCAACCCATTCTCTAATGTCGTAACCCTAGTCTCAGGTGCAGATAATACTTTTGAATGATCATAATAACTGGATGGGGAGAGTTATACTGAAGAAACCTAGAATCTGGGTTTTCTAATTTCTTGATTTTTGATTTAACTTCTTCAGCTAAACGATCATAGATCATAACATTTGGGGTTGACGGTTTACCTGATACAATTGAAGCTGATGTTGAGAAACATCTAGTAGGTTGGATACTACGAGATGCTTCTGATGATGAGAATAGTTTTCTAGATGATCTTTTGATGAGGTTTAGGGTTTGGTTAGTCGCCATGGCTAGTGTGTTTCCTCTGAGAGAGGAAACCCTTTCTTTTTCGTGTGTGTTTCTTTTTTTACCGGGTAATCTTGCTAAATTGTGGAGTTTTATTTAGAGGAAAGTAGAAGATCCAACGGTTGTTAAGCCCTGACATGGTGCAGATGATGGTATACATCCAACGGTCGTGATGGACCAAAGGTTTAAGACGACTTTTATAAGGGTTTTGTTATAAGCCGAGACGAAACGAAGGTGACTAGGAGTTTTTTGTGTGCATTAGACTCTTGTTAAACTCCCCTGCTAAACCCTAGTTTCTCATCAATCTAAAGGAGAAACTAGGGTTACGGAAAGCTTGCGCAAATCAGGTATTTCTCTTTTCCGAATTCTGATTCTTCATCAAAAGATTTAATCAATTTTGCTCAATTTTTGACGTCGGGATTTGTCTTTTATGTTTGATTAAGTGTTTTGTTATTCAACCCCTAACGCCGTGCGTCAAAGGAATTCTTGTTTTAGAAAATTGTCTTCTTCGTGGAATCGCTTGTATACAGATGGAATGTAGTTTAGTTGTAAGGAATTCATTTTAGGGTAAAAATGGTGTTACGTGTAGAACGTCACTTGGGTGTTCTTTGGTAATGTTGAAATTCTGGAAATTCATTATCTTGGGGGATGCAGGAGACTAGTAAAGCTTAGGTTTGAAAGTTTGAAACCCTTGTCTTTCGTTGCAGTGTGGCGAAGGAATTGTTGGCTTAGGAGTTTCCTTTTTAGAGTAATCACATCGTGCTAGTCTTATTTACCATAATAAAACCTAAGTTGAATTATAATAATCAAATCCAACTTCGGTTTTGATTATTCAGCTGTCAGATATTCTACCCGTAGTTGATAATCGTAAGGTTAAAAGAGAACAGGGTCCATCTGGGTTCGTTGTTTGGGAAGAAAATAAAGTCATATAGAGAGTTCGAACTTTAAATTTCAGGCTTTTAGACACATGCAGTCCTCAATATAGACAGTTACGACCTGTGAAACTAGAGAACTGTAATCAGTGAATAACCTTCCTTTCCTGTTTGTGTTTGTGTAGAATCGTACTCAGCTGTTTGTTGTTAGAGAGTGGAAGCAGTAAAAGAATGGAGTTTTGTCCAACTTGTGGGAATATGTTAAAGTTTGATCCTGCAACTGTTGGATTTAAAGCTAGCCTTCGTTGCCCTACTTGTCCCTATGTTGCACAAATAGGAACCAATGTAAAATCCTACACTCTAGAACATCATCAATTTCTCCCTCTGTAACAGTTTATGTTGGGGAATTTTTTATATTCTTTTTATGCTTAAAATATAACAGGTAAAGCTCAAGAAAAGACAACCTCTTGTGAAGAAACAGATTGAACCTATTTTCAGTGGTGCACATGCTATGGCAGTGGCCCCCAAAACACAAGGTATCATCCTCTTCCTTTCCTTTATCTGTAAATTGGGTTTTATTTTTCGTAGTAGTCTGGGTTTCAATTTTGCCTGCTATAAGTTATCAATTGATTCGCATTCAGATTCGCAGTTCACATGGTAATTGGTTCACGCATTTGGTTTCACAGTTCACATATTAATGGATTCAGATACTTGGTTTCACGTTTACGCAGAGTGTTAATGCCCAACTATGTACAATATAATTGTATACTTCAGATGAAAATAAAACAATATAGTCTCTTAAGTCCAATTTAATTTATACTTTTTTTCACGACAGTAGTATTAGTACTAGTTATGTTGATAAAATATGGGGAAAGCAAAGAAAATTAGTTTTGGGGATTCTAGTGATTTGTTCTGTCAAAAAGAATTATTCAGTGATATCAAACCTAAAATGGTGAAAATTGTTTGGGAATATAACCCCTTAGGCCTTTACCAATTAATGTGTTTCTCCATAAGGGTAACTAATATTACTGGCCATCCAATAGATCTGGTATAGGATATGAGAAAAATACACCCATTAGGCTTGGAAAATCAGTAAACGGGAGTATGAGTTAGTTATACAATCACCTAGTATGTAAGCTAACATTCTATGTTATTGAGGAATCCAGTCACTTACGAGGCAAGGTAAACATTAAATATCCTAACTTTGGAGTGTGGGGTACACTGGTCCTAAATACCTGTGTTGGATCTCAGCCTTTCTTTACCTTATTTTTCACCTTGTGCTATTTGAGTTCAAACAGTTGGTTGTTAAAAGGGAGAAGGAATCAGTTATGTCTTGATTCTGCATGTTTGTGAGGGGATTATGAGAGGTCAACTTCCGGCTGTGAAGTGCTTTAACCTCAGTCTTAGATATCGGCTGGTGTCAGAGGTTTCACTTGATAATCATTTTGATGGGTTAAAGGCTTAGGCCAAATGAATTTTTTAGCGTTCCCCACGTTATTCTCTTCGATTTGTTCAAGTAACCTGTTGTTATTTTTACTTGAATTGTTATCTTTGTTGTTTGAATGTGTTGGGTATAAGTGGGTGTGTTGTGAAGAGTCTCCATGTTACCTCATGTGACACTTAAATGAAGTTAGACGTAGTTATAGATAATAACTGTATAAATATATCTTTTTAAGATGTTCATCTGAAATTTGAAACAGTTAAATAAGAAATCAATGGATACTGGAACCTGTGAAAATTTGAAGAAGTAATATGTCGATGAGATGAAGCTTCTTTTTCATTTGTAATAATTTCATTGTTTGGAAAAATATGTAGCAAAAACTGTCCTATTCCTGTAATTGCATTGTCTTATACACTGAAAACAAGACCCAAGCTACTTTAACTCTTCTAATGCCCCCTCTGAGATGCCTATTAACATGTTGAAATATATTTTACTACACCACATGCTCATTTAATTGGGTTGCTCCCAATTTAAACCGGTCAACATTATTTTTGCTTGTCGATTTTTCTCCTAATTACATCTAATTTATTTTGTTTATACTTTTCTTGTTTGTTCTGTGAACTAGCACAATGTCCCAGTTGCAGGCATGGGGAGGCCTATTTTCAGGAGTTCCAGACTCGGTCTGCTGATGAGCCCATGACAAGGTTTTATGAGTGCTGCAATTGCTCTAGGCATTGGCGCGAAGACTGAACATTACCGGGGTCGATGGGAATTGTTAATTTGGTGTGGCGGCACTTCGCCCCGCTCTCTTGGCCCAGATGTATTGGAACATTCTTAAATATTTTTCATGATAGGAAAGTTTCACTCATTGATAATCTATAGGTTTTATCTATTTTCTACTTTCTACCCATGTGCCACCTTGAATTCCTATATATCCTAAATACTTCCTTTTTGACTTTATATTTGCACCCATCAACTATATAGGATCATGCAACTAAACTGTAAACACTTTTTCTTCTCCATGGACCGCCTTTTTCTACTCCACCACAACCATATTGGAGGAACAGACCAGTACATAGTAGAATTGTTTGTTTTAGCCCAAAACGCAAGTCAATGAGCGACAAAATTACAAGTGCGAGGTTGGAAAATGAACAAACATGCTACAAGATTAGAAGAGAAAAACTGGATATCCTTAAAGATGAAACATGTTTTGAGGCATACTGAATTTTGTTGAGGCATACTAAATAATGCCAAAATAGGGTCACTAAATAAAAAACAACATCACCCCTTATCCACCCTTTTTGATAATGGCATAACTACCCTTACATAATTAGTGTTAATGATTATGATTAGATTTGATTAGCTAGGAATTTTAAGGATTGATTAAAAATAAAATTATTAGTGGTGAATTAGTAGATAAATCAAATTTATGTGAGAGAGTTGGGATTTTTGAGAGGAAGAAGAAGAAGAAGTGAGAAAAAAAAAACTTGGGTTTTGAATTTTGAGATTTTAGTGATTAGAAGTGACCAAAATGGGTGATTCAAATCAGAGGTAGACTTCTATACGAGGTTTAATTTCTTTTTATAAGTTGAATCTGTCAAAAAAATGAATTTTTAAAACCCAAATCTACTGACCAGATGAACAGTTCGGCTGATAACTTTTCAACCGAACCTCCGTTTTTTGAAAATATACCTAGGTTCAGCTGACAACTAGGTATATTTTTAAAAAACAGAGGTTCGGCTGAAAAGTTGTCAGCCGAACTTCACTATGAAACTGACAAATTTAGGTTCGGCTGATTCGAACAAAATTTAGCAAAGTCGCGTTAGCCGAACATAGTGTTTCTCTAAATCATACACTAGGTTCGGCTCAAAATTGATACTCCAAGATCAGCCGAACTGATCTTCTGAAAACCCTAATTTCATATTTGAAATCATATTCTATCGATCAAACAAAATAAAAACAATCAAAAACAAGATGGGTTTGTTACACATACATTCTAAAATACATCTAAGAGCAATTGAGATTTGGATTTCGCACTCCAATATCGCTCACTTCGATTCGTGTTTGCTTTGCTTGATTAATTTCTTGATTGAATTGGAGTCCAAGATGTTTAAGTTTAAAGTTTATTTTGATTTTTTATTTTAGGTTTTTGAGGATAAGGGCGCTCTGGTAATTTAAATTGTTTAAGGATATATAGGTAATTGCACTACCTTTAGACACCCCTTATAAACCCACCCTAGATGGTATAATGAATGAGTATGCCTCAAAACAGGTTTCTTAAAGATAGCATCCGTTCTAGAGTTTCCATCAAACAAGCCAGCAGAAAATTGATTGATCAGACTCTGAGCATCACTCTCTATAATTAGATGGGTAATCTTTTGCTCCACAACTTTTTTCAAGGCCACCCAAATAGCTCTGGCTTCAGCTTAATTTTTCAGCAGACTTTACTTGAAAAACTGTCGAAGCACAAAAGAAGGAAGTGTTGGAGAAGTCCCTCATCACAAAGCCTGCACCATTGTTACCAAAAAGTTCATCATAAGCTCCGTCAGTATTACATTTTATCCAACCAGTTGGTGGGGGAATCCATTTGTCACATACTCTAACAGGACCCATAGGGGAAGCAAAAACACTAGTTTTTCTAGTCAATAACATGGCTCTAGCTCTTATCAGAACAACAATATGGTTTTCTTTGATATTTTGAAAAATCAGGTTATTCCTACTTTGCCATAAAGACCAAAGAATAGCAACAAACAAGCATTGATCCCCATCAGGGAGTTTAGAAACAGGATTCACTAACCAGAATAACATCCAATCAATAAAGGATTTACTACTAAAGACCTTAGCGTTGAAACAGAATGAAGCTAAGAACCAGACACGACTAGCAAAAGGGCAAATGACAAGAGCATGCATAATAGATTCAGAAGGATCATTACATATAGAACAATCAACAGAGTTCATAGGCATTCTAGTACGAAGGACAGTTCTAGCAGGTAAGGCATTTCTGGCAGCTTTCCAACTAAAAACTTGAATTCAATAAGGCACATTAATTTTTCCAAATATGCTTCCAAAGAGCACTACAAGGGGAAGGCCTGAGCCCTCGAAGTCCCAAGTAGGCAGATTTAGAGGTAAATCTACCATTCTTTGAAAGATCCCAAGCCCTCCTATCATGAGTGAAAAACTGGCTTAAGGGAATAGTGAAGATCTTCTTAGCAGAAGCATCATCAAAGTGGGTGTTTAATCTAACAGGCTTAATACGCTATTTGACCATCTCCAACAATCCAAGTGATAAAAGGTTTAATACGCTATTTGATAGCATGCAAGCATTTCCAGGTCCATGAACAATTAGCAGGACACTTAGCATTTAAAAAATCAGTTCTGGGAAAGTATCTAGCTTTAAGGGTGGAAGCTAACAGGCAATCAGGGTTTTCAATTATCCCGCAGGCATTTCTAGCAAGCATAGCAAGATTATTGAGCTCAACTTTCCTGAAACCAAGCCCTCCTTCGGACTTAGGAGAGCAAAGCAAATCCTAACCCAAAAGATGCAGTTTTTTTATCTTTTGGGTCAAGGGTTCCCCCTCCAAAATTTAAATAGGTGAGAGTCCATTTTCCTGCAAAGGTGTTTGGGGATAAGGAAATCACTCATTTGATATAGGGGGATGGCCTGACCAATGTGCTTAATTAAGGTGGTTTTAGCATCTTGAGAAAGAAGCTTATGAAGCCAGATAGAGATTCTAGCATGAACAACCTGGAGAATACCCATGTGGATTTGGATGTTTGAAGCTTTAAAAGCTATGGGATTACCCAAATGTTTTTCTCCTAAATCCCTATTACTAATATCAAGGATACTAGGTGCTGTTTAAGATGTTCTGGAATTTTTTTACTAGACAGAATACCATACTTATCAAAATTAATTTCTTGGAAAGAATCCAAGCTGTACTTTTGAAGGTACTCTTTGATAGTCTGGAAGTCTTCAATAGTAGCTTTAGAAAATAGTAGGGAATCATCATCAAAAAGAAGGCGTGTCATGGCAGGAGCATCTTTACACACCTTTATGCCTTCAACCAAACATTTTCTAGTTAGAACATATATATAAGAGAACAAAGCCTCAGAGCAGATAATGTAAAGATAACGGGACAGAGGGTCTCCTTGTATTAACCCTCTTCTTGGATTGATAAGACCAGTGGGACTACCATTAAGAAGAATAGAATAAGAAACAATGGAAATAGACTGATTTATGAGTTTAACCCAGTGATCAGAGAGACCCATTTTTTTCAAAACTTTCTCCAAAAAATACCATTCCAGTTTATCATAGGCCTTAGACATGTCAAGTTTGATGGCAGCAATACCAATAGCTTTATCATGGTGATTGACATCATAGATGGCTCATTATCTAGAAGGATGTTATCAGAAATACTCCTTTTAGGAACAAAGGCACTTTGGTTTTGGGAAATAATATTATTCATAAAGGGCTTTAATATGTTAGCTAGAGTTTTAGATAGGATCTGGTAAATAAAATTGCAAAGTCCTATGGGTCTATATTGAGAGACCAACTCAGTTAGAGGGACTTTGGGGATGAGAGCTATGTTGGTATGATTAAAAACTTAAGCTATATTTCCAGTTCTAAAGCAAGTTTGAGTCATATCAACAACAGCTTCTCCCACAATATCCCAATGTTTTTGATAAAAAAGACCAGTAAAACCATCAGGGCCATGGGGCCTTTTTTCACCCATTTGAAAAACAACATTCTTAATCTTCTCTGCAGAAAGAGGAGAATTAAGGAAGGAATTATCATTTTCAGAAAATTTAACAGGAAGGTCAAGAAGGATATCATCTTGAAATTGTTGAGGGTGATAAGAATATAGATTCTTGAAATAATCTACAAAAGATGTGCCAATACTATGTCTATCGGTTAGAATAGTACCAACAACATTCTTAATCCAGCTAATATCATTTCTCTTTCTCCTGAATAAGGTGACTCTATGAAAATATGGTGAGTCTCTATCACCTTCCATAAGCCATACCTCTCTGGATTTATCTTTCGAGTAAAGTTCTTCCAGATTGTAGAGATATTCCAATCTAGCTTTGAGTCTAGAAATAGCCCTACAATCTGTATGAGTGATGGTCTGAGAGTCAACTAGTTCCTTTCTAGTAGTAGAAATATTAGTTTGAATATTACCAAAAGAGGATTTGTTCCAATCACGAAGACCTTTCTTAGTATTTAACAATTTAACTTTAAGCTTACAGGCAGGAGATCCCACTACATTAACAGACCAAGAGTTGGCTGTAATGTCTCTACATGTGGGATCCTCTATCCACATAGCTATGAAGTGGAAAGGCCTAGGCATACAGATATCATCATAATTAAAACCAATATGCATGGGACAATGATCAGACGAATTTATAGGAAAATTATTAACACACAGTTTAGGGAACAAGGTTTCAGTAGTGGGATTAATAAGACATCTATCAAGACGTTCAAGAATAAGATCAGGACTATGTTCAAAAGTCTTTTTTCTAAATAGACTTAGATTATACACATTTAGTATTTCGAGCCGAGTTTATCTCACCTATATATTTCTCGAAATATGTGTTGGTAAGCTTTCTCTTTAGCCAAGTTCATCTTTACCTAGTGACGAAAGTCATGTTATGTTTCAATCACTTTGAAAATTGATTTGACGAAAAATGGTTTGTGAATAACAACTATATAACGTCCTCTAAGAATGTTTCAATGATTGAAATGAGAGTTTAGATTATATAACCAATGATGGATATAAGCATTGTTGTGGAAACACATATATGTATAAGTCGTTATTCCTTGAACCGAAGTTTGCGAACTTTGTTGATCAAGAGAACCGGAACAAGAGCCGTGAAATAAGTCCGCGAACCCAGTCCGTGAACTGGAAGAAGTTCTCGACTCGAGAAAATCTGCTGGAGTTTGACAACTCCTTCCGGGAACTTAAGTCCGCGAACTTGAGTTAGGTTATATCTAAAGACGATTGTTTGTGAACTCATGTTTATATAAACTAAGGAATGCTAATTGCGAACCGTGGCTATAAAGTTCATAAACCGATTCGAGTGAATCAAATCGTTTTTGCTTCGATTGTGTCTTGTGTAGTTACATAAGATTTTCCTTGCAATTGAACAAATCTCTAACTAGTTCATTTGAGTCATTTGAACTAGTTATGGTGAAGAAGAATATGGTTGATATGAAAGTGCTCATATGGCTAACCATTTGGTTAAATATTGTTGAACCAACAAATGTACATGTTTGGGTACGGTTACACAAACCTAGAAACGTGCATTTCATTTGTGTGTAACAAGCTAGGTTTTCGATCTAACGGTTGAAAGATATTAGCTTGAATCTAATCAGGTTTTCATCTAACGGTGAATATTGAATGCTTTGTTACCAAGCTAACATTGATTGCAAACCCTGATTTGAAAAACTATATAAGGGAGAACTCTAGCAACTGGGAAACCTAATCCCCACACCTTACGTGTGATACAAAAATTATGAAAAATAAAGCCTATTTACAAATTCTAAAAAAAATATAAAAGCTATATACAAAAATAAATAAAAATAATAATAAAAATAAAATTAAATCCTAAAAAAAAAATTATGTCTTTTTTCTCTTCTCTTTTAGCTTTTAGCTTTAAGCTTTTTGTTCCCAAGTCCTTAGTATTCCACTTCGAACCTGTAAATCAAAGACACAAAAAGAAACGTAAAAAGGAACAAATAATAATAAATAAATAAAAAAATTAAACCTAAAAACAAATCTATATACAAGTCCGCGTCGGCGGCGCCATTTTGTTGTAGTAATTCAATTTGCGGTAAATACGGATTCGATGCTCGGACTTGAAAAGATTTTTAAAACAAAAATATATACACAATATGTCACAAGATCAAGAGGAACCAGGACTCAGGATTCCAATGTGTTTCATATTCAAGTGGCTCAGAAAATAATTCTAGGCGATTATAGCTCAAAATAAAACAAGTATTAACTCTATCTTTGCCAAATTAGATTCCATAAAATATTACTTGTATATGATAAGCATGGAACATCAAGAATCCCTAGGACTAAGCATGTTCCATCAAACAAAATCACAAGTAATTAATTGAAATCATAAATCAATTAAAATCGGTGCAAAAAGTGAATTAAGAATTATTTAAATAACCACATGGCTGAAAAACAGCTTCCTCCATCATCCCAGTATTGGGGTTTAGCTACTCATAATAATCATGTTCTTAAAATACATACTTGATGCTCAAAATATGATTAAAAGAGTGAAAAATATAATACAGTGAAACTACGACCCTCTTTAAGCGTCCAGAGAAGAACGATAGAATACCACTGCTGTAAAAACGATACCTCACGGCTGCTGTTGACGCTGCTGTTTTAAGACCCTCGGATGCTAGTCGTTGACACTGTTGATAAACGACTGTCTATGCTGGTGTGTTCTTCGTGTTCTTCGAGCTTTGTTAATGGCAGCAGCAGCAGCAGGTACAATTCCTGCAACTCCTCCTGCGCCTCTCTGCTGGCCTCCCAATCGACCCCTAACTCTTGATAAAACTTTCTCTCACTTCCCACCAGCCTTTATATACCAATAGGGTCCAAATAACTCGATTAAATCCGAGTTTATCTCCCTTTTTTCTTCACGTGCAGTTGAGAGAGAATCTCTTTTCTGTTGCTTTGTACGCGTCTTCTGGCAATTTATTACGCTCCAAAATTCTCCTAATCCTTAAACAAGACTAGATACACTTTACTTCAACGTAAAACTCTCCCAGAATCTCTAAATATATTTGAAAACTTCACAGAGAACACATATTCTGTTTGGACTTTGATCGCTTCTCACGGCCATTCCAGCCCAATTCGATCAGCCCAATCACTTGCATAGGGTCTGTTTAGGTCTAACAGGATTATCCCAACTGATTTCCGGTGTTTAATCGCATTAAAACTCCTCCAATAATCGAACCAAAATCTGCCAGACGATGCATGCATTTTCCCGCCAAAATTTGCTTTTAAATTTGAGAAGTTGACCTCCCCTTATCTGTGGCTGGTCTCCCTTTAGCAGCTGCCTGGAAATGGGTCACCCCTTAGTAATTAGGTTACCCCTTATCCAAAATCAAGGATCCGTATAGCAAGTGTCCTCTGGGGCATTTTCCGCACTTTTTCCGGGGTTCCTCCGGGGTATTTCTGGGGTACTTCCGGTACACTTCTGGGGCGCTTCCGGTACTCTATCAACGGAGGTCCAAACGCCGCATTTTCAGCCAATTTCGCCGCAAATCCTTATTCTTCTAAAAACACCTACAAATAAATAAAATAACCAAATAAGTACAAAATTGAGCACTAACAATATATACAAATGAGCTATATTAGACACATAAATGCGTCTATCAGAGACTTAACTAATTGTAGAGTAGAATCAAGATATAGTTTTGACAACAAGCTTGAGATAACAATACTTTTGAGTTCGAACGATCAATTCTCTAACAGTATCGACATCAACGATAGCATCGTCCTTCCACTTAAGATCAGTAATACATGACTTAACTTGTTTTCATTTCTATATCGTAAGCTTTCAAGACGTTTCTGATTGAAAACATAACATGTGAAGTTATATATACATGAAACTCTAGTATAATAGACTTGATCATCATATTGTGATCAAATTTTCAAGGAACAATATAACAATATTGATAAATGCTTTATATTGGTATATTGACTAACGATGTATAATGCTTATCATTTGAACTTCGTAATTGCATCATCGACATAATCTTCGTAACTCGTTACTAAATTATGTAGTAAACATAAGTTTGATTTCATACCTATAAAACTATGTTTAATTACATGGGTTTAAGGAAGTAGACATACGAACTTGTTTCATAGTCAAAAGAAAATCAAAAGGATTGAAAGTCCGGTTTTCATTGAAGATCTTAAGGTTGGACAGATCCTAACCTATATAGGAAATTAAGGTAGAACCGATCCTAACTTATGTTGGGAGTTAAGGTAGAACCGATCTTACCTATATTGGGAGTCAAGGTAGAACCAATCCTAACTTGATTTAGGTATCATATTATAATCAGTCCTAATAGGAAAAACTGATTTCTCTAAGTCACGTATACTTTGGGGTTTATATGATTTGGATATTGAATTTGGAAAATAGTAAAGTTCAAGATGTCAACATAGTGAGTAATCTAAACATGTGCTGAAATCTTATTTCTTAATTGTTCAAAGATGTTCATTGATACTCAAGGTGATATCACAAACCGAAATATTAGAGAATATTTTTGAGATTTTCAAAATTAATATGTTTGTTTTACCAGCAATTAAAATATATCTTTGGAAATATATTAGTTAAGTGCTAGTTAATATTGAGTTGTCCATGAAGGTATCGATTATACAGTTGGATATTGGTTGGCATTTTGTAAAATCGAATTCAGGTGCTTTATTGCATATCTTTAGAATATCTTCGGTTATGGAAATTCGTTGGTGTCCAAACTACCATGGTCTATAAATAGTGAAGTTTTTTCTTCTAACAAACTTATCCTGAGCCAGGCGAACTTCATCTTTGTTGTTTCTAGTGTAGCCGACTAATAGTATTCTTGTAATACTATCTTGGAGATGAGAGTAACATAATTAGGCGAAATCTATTACGTCCGTTAATTTAAAGACTTCTTTGGGATCAAGAAGCGTCTACTAGCACCGTTGGTAGGAAAATATAATTTCACTGTTATTTTAGTTTTTGATTATTGATTTGATTGACTAACGGTGGTTAGCCTTTTATTTGCACCTACTTTTATTATTCTTGAGTTCCTTCTCTTCTGGCATAAGGCCACTCAAACTAGATCAAGAGTATAACATTGTTTTGTGATCATTCATTGTTAATAGAGTCTGTTCTTTGCATGATCGATCATAAGTCAGGAATCAATTTTGTTATTGTGCAGGTACAGAAGACTATTGAAGATTGAAGACAAGAGTATTTTTCTTATTGGTCTTTTATCTTCGTGATTTTCTTCGTGTAACTTGATCGGCTGGGATCCGACTAGATCTAGTTTATCTTTCGACAGACTGATTATTGATTAGTCGTATTTAGATCGACAAGCTATCATTTGGTGGTACTCATCAGTATCTGAATCTGGTAGTTCTGTTTAACTCGATCTGGTTAATTTGTTTAATACAAATCTTGAAGGATCTAAAACCCGACAGAGGATTTTAATTGATTGTCAACAGAAAAGCCTTTGTCATACTCAACATAAATATCTCTGATTGATTTCCCGAGATAGGAGAGTGGTTAACAAACAGATTAGTCCTTTATTGTTTGGAACACGATCGGAAAGGTTGAGTGTTTAAAGTCTTCAGAGAGACTGAAACAACTTAAGATAGTGGACTCTATCTTAGGATTCACGTGCATTGGATATATTGGTTGTTATATTTGGTGCTGCCGAGTTTTAGAAGAAATTTGGATTAAACAGAGAGTCGCGTAAGAGATGAGTTAAAAAGGGAGAACTCTATAACTTTTGGTGAAAGGCAGCGAGATTTTTCGGAAGATTTTCACGACATATCTACACTTGTTGTGTATAAATAGGAACGGGAGAGGTCATAAAGTTTAATCGAGAGTTGGGAAAACCAACAGGGAGTTGGGGAAGCTGCAGAGAGCGGAGTTTAAAGAAAAGAAAGTGCAGAGTAATTTTCTGCAATTTCAGGGAATAAAGGTAGAAGAAGAACAATAAACGCCTTAAGACAGTCGCATAGAAATGTCATTGTTTGAACAGTTCCGGTTTTACTTGCAATAGCCCTTCAGCGATAGATCTCGATCTTTGGCCACTATTTCTTTATAACACGCAATCTACAACGCTTATAAACGTTGCAATTGAGCTGCTTTATTCCTTTTCTCATATTTCATCAATAAAAACACCTTTTGAGCTATGAAATATTATTTTGAATGTGTTTTGAGTATGAGGAGCTAACCCCAACACCGGGATGACGGAGGAAGCCATTTTTCACGATTGTGGTAATTCTATTTAATTCTTTTATGACTTTTTACATTAAATTTAATGGATTTATAATTTTTATTGAATATTTGTAATTTTAATTGATGTCCATGCTTAGATTAAGTGTTTTAATGATCCATGCTTTAGATTTACAGTCATTACTTTCAAAAGTTTACATTTGGCAATGAATTACAGGGTGTTAGTCGTGGGAGATTTTAATGTATTTCAATAGAGTTGGCAAATCCCCTGTTAGTCGTGGGGGAGTTTGTCAAAATATTTTAAAATCTCTGTTAGTGGTGAGATATTTCTAGGGAGTTTCTAAAACTACCTCAAAATCCCTTAAACTCCCTTGTTAGTGGTGAGAGATTTGATTAGAATCTTTTAAAATCCCCGTTAGTCGTAAAACACTAAAGTTATATGGAGTTTACAATTTAGGGGAGTTTGAGAGAGTTTCATGATGTTTTTGTAGTTGGACAAAATCTCTCAAAAAACAAGAGATTTCTGGGGAGTTAGGGTTAAACTCCCCTAAATTGTCTAGACTCTCATACGCACCCTCTAAATCCCTAGGGATTTAAATACATTAAAATCTCTCAAACTCTCCCACGACTAACCCCCTGTTAGAGTCAATACATTGTTATTATTTAAGCTATAAATGTCTATAATAATTAGTTGAACCACATAAATATGAAAATTGATGAAATCCAAGAGTCCTAGTTTCTCTCCATATTGTGACCATGTTTTCTTTATTTTTAGTATTTTTTTAATTATTAAATCTTAAATTAAATCTCAACAAGTCTGAGTGAACGACATCTTTATTTACCACTTCCACAACACATCACATCAAAGTGTACCTGACACGTGACAAGCAGTGAGAGTCGAAACAAGATAATACAAAGTGGTGCCTCGTACAATATCAGTTATGAGAGTGCTTCAGCGTTAAAATAAGGACAGAAATAATTTCCCGAATCTCTACTTTCCCTTATAAACGAAAGCGATTAGGTTGGAGAGAAGACCGATTTCTTTCTCTTCCTATTATCTCTCAAAAACTTCCTAAAACTTTGTAACGAGGTTCAAAGAATGCAACCTCAATGATCAGTAAATTCCTTTCCTCCTTTTATCGGTGGATGTAGACACCCATTATCGGAGTTGCAGTCGAGAAAAATTAATGGTCAAAATGCAAATTCTACGGGGCTTCCCGGCGGCCGGATCCCGAGTAATAGTTGGGCTTGCTCTAAGGTCATGGGACTCATGGTATCATGATTCATGACCCATGTGGATACTAGTTGGTAGCTATGATGGAAAATAGAGATATATATGGGCACCCAATCTTAATGATAGGAAGTTTTAAATTTATTAGGCGAATTGGCGACTTTTTCCATTACACGCGATCTCCGGTGCAGAACGAATTCCAATAATTTAGGGTTTCTTCGATCCCCAAATTCAAATCAACAACCAAACAGAATAATCAGAAGTGAGAATTTCTATCTACACAGATGGTTCATGGGATCAATCACTCGTTAGAAATGGTAGAAACAGTTATGGGAGTTGCAAAAGTAGCTTTTGAAGCTGTTGAATTCAAGCATAATCATCTTGACCATCATCATGATGATCACAACAAATCAGAAAAAAAAACAAATATCAAGCTCTTTCAATCGAAGAAGAAAAAGAAATTGAAGCTCTTCGGTATGAGAATCATCGACTTAGAAACATACTTGAAGAAAATCTCAAGCTTTTTCAAAATATCTCTCAGTCTCCATCTCTAACAAAAGATTGCCCTGCTGATGTAATTTCAAAATTAAAAACTAATGTTAAATTCCCTCAATTTCAGTTGGATTGCTTGTTATAGAATTTTCCCCCAAATTACTGAGAATTAATATCTTAAAATATCTGAATTATTCAATTTTCAGCTCTATAAACGTCTTGAAGCGGCTGTGGAATCTACTAAGTTCTTAAATCAGCTTGAATCACTTCATCAAGCATCTAATAACTTTCCTTTTGAAGAAACTACAGGTCTATTCATTAACTTGTTTTTTTTTTACTTTTTTATTTATCAATTATCTTGATTGTGAACTGATTATGGGTGCTGTTGATGCAGAAGCTGATCTGGTAACCGTGGAAATTTTAGTGAATGGGGAGAGGAGTCGATGGGTATGGGTAACAGATGAGAAGCTCGTAGAAGAGCGGAGTGGAATTGATAATGAAACTTATGTAATTGTTAGTGAAGATGATGTGGTGGAAGGTGTTGCCAACTTTATGGCTAAATGCATCATTTCTAATCCCAAAACTCAGGTTATAAAACTGAAATAAAGCTTTTGAGTTTTGCTTATTAAGGTAATTATTTATCTGACTTGGTTATGGTGTGTTAAAATTACAGAAATTAACACCACAGGAGCTGCAGAAAAGTAAGTTTATACTTGAATTCAATATAATTTTTTCTAATCTTTATACTAGTAGTCCGTATAGCTGTTTTAATGCTAGTTTTATGCATTTGATTTATATGAATACAAGTATGCAACCTAATACCCTGTAGTTCTTTACTTACTGAATTAAGTTAGATTACCAACAGGGAAATTCCCGAACCAACCATGATATTCACATTACTGAACTTGGAGAACGAATTATGCTGTGACTGTTGTTTCGGGAGGATGAAACTTGCAAACGGTACCTTAGGTGGGAAAGCACAGCAGGAGTCATATTTGTCACTGTAGTCAGCACTAGTTGTTATCTACTTCTTCCTCATTAACAACAATAATGAATAGATGGCCCAAAGGGTTTTGTCAACAAAATTTCTCATCGGAATAGCAATTAATTTCAGCGGTAGCTGACCTGGCTGTACGCACTTACTAGTGCCAAAATCCAGTGTTTACAAAAACAGATACAGTAGCTGACCCATACCCAGTGTTTACATGTGTGAAAATCCAGTGTTCGTTAAAAAATACAACCTTGTTTCTTGATACTTATTAGTCATCATTCATTAATCTGGGTCATGTAGTGTAGATAGGAGTCACTCTGTAACATTTCAATTGAGAATACGTTTAATGCTGGGATTTGTACTTCCTTTCACATTTTGCAGCCTAGATGATTGGTCAGTATACAATGTGGTCGCTCACTTAACCACTTCCCTTCAGTTGTAAAAAGTTAACATTTGCATTTCGGATGAAAACAATTCTTGAAATTAGCCTTTAATTGCTTAGAAGTGCTCAAAGCATTATCTTACTGGGGTTCTGCAGCTGGTCATAATGAACATATTGCATTTTTGAGGGGTCAACCACTATATTTGCCTGCTATAATTTCACAGCTTTTCTCTGGTTTTATCTTGTGTTGTGCGAGAATATTATCTTTCTAAAGTTTGGTACTATCTGTTTTCTCAAATGCCTGATTACTGACTGGGGCTGTTGATTAAGCTTTCTGATGGGTGCTTGAGATGTTAATAGTCCCATTCTGGTAGAGGGTTTATTAGCTTGATGTGGATTTGAACTTCTTTATGTTTGCCCTTTCTCTAACTAAATTTGGAATTTGCAGCTGTGGCCAAGGCTTTGGAAGGTGTGACAGAATGGAGCAGTTGATGAACATCTGGCATGCTGGAACAATGTTTTATGGGTTAGCTATGTGGGGACTTGCACTGTCAGGGTTAGTCTTCTTACTTAAACTCCTGTCTGGTGTTATTTTCTTTTTGCTGTGCTCTTTTTCATAATTGGATTTGTATTGCAGGTTGTATAGGCATCGTGGAGTCCTGAAAGTGGCTGCAAAAAGGATTGGAGCGTCTGGTAAATTAGTTATGAAAGCTCTTTGAATGGTTACATAATCCTTTATGCTAAACATGTGAAGATCAACCAAAACACTGTAATAGAAGCTTGCTATTTTCTGTGTGTTTGTCTTATTTATGTCATCGTCACTGGGCCCTGTCATCTGTATCAAGTCATACCTGTAACAGAACCTACAGCTCCTGTGTATATATTTTCAGGCCTGTTTACCGTTCCTGATTGGCTCTTGAACTTTGTACAGTATCAGAACTATTTGGTTTCGGTTTTGAATCTTGTTTCGTTTGGTTCTCTGAATGCAAATTGGCATTCCTGTACTTCTTGGGTTTTCTGTTCATGTATATAAAGTCAACCTAACCGGTAAATGCACCTCGCACTTTGTGGATAATTTGTCATTTTTAATTAAATAATTTTAATTCTTCCTAATAGATTAAGTTTGCGAGGACTCTTTTAATCCTTCACGTTTAAGAGATACGTTTAAGAGATGATAGTTATGTGATCTAAGTGATTGGTTGATGGATATCACCGGGGTTCTTATCATTCTCAGGCTCTGTAGGGTTGCTCAAAGGGAAGTTCATTTGTATGATTAGGTCATGCTAAAAATAAAACTGTCACTACATGAACACATTCTGGGCTTTCTATTACAGCAGATCATTTGTGTTGACACCTAAGATCATTTGTGTTGACACCTAAGATGTGACCTCATCCCGGGTCTTTCTGCCAATGGGTTAAAAGCAAGGCTGAATTGGGGGTCCTGGAAAAATAATTGGGGACCCTAGTTACAGGATAAAAAAAGGTCATGAAATAGTAATTGGGAGTTATCCCTTATCCCCAATTTTTTTAAATGGCTAAACTACCCCAAATCATTAGTGGTAATTAAGTTAATTAATTGTTATTTAGTTTAATTAGATTAAAATCAGATTTAGGGATAAAATTTTGATAAAAGAAAAATTGTGTTTCTGTTGTGGAGAGGAAGAAGTTGAGTTTTTGGGGGATTCCAGTAGAGGAATCATATTGCTCAAAATGAAGGAACCAATCCTCAAAATGAAGAACCCGAAGCTCAAAACAATCAGGTAAACTTTCTATACTCTTACAATTGTATGAATGATGCCCCAAGTGGTCGATTCATGTACACTATGCAACTACTCAGAGTGAGGGTCGTTAAGTCGAGAGGGTAATAAACGAACGACTCCAAGGAGTCGTCAATTACTTGACACAACCTTTGACGACTCAAACCTGCAACTTTTGCAGGTTATGAAAAATCGTCAACCAAGTGTGATATAATTGACGACTCCAGCCAGTTAGGTCATATAGAGTCGTTAACTTAATATGTTTAGAACCCAACGACTCTAAAACTTTTTACTCTCTGAAGATGTTACTCTTAGGGTCGTTAATTTGGCATTCCTATATACTGACGACCCTAGCGAGCCATATAGAGTCGTTAGCGATTTAGAAATCCCTAGACGACACTATTCTTGGGCAGAAAACCAGGTTTAGGGTCGTTATATACTACACCCTAATGATTAACGATTTTTTATCAATCCAACATGCATATCAAAAATCGTTAAGCAATAAAAAACCGTGGTTAACGACCCTGGAACTGTAACTGCAATTTTGCAGTTGAAAACCTAATTTTTTTTAGTTCACTTACGACGATGAATCAGTGAGAATTTTTTTTTCTCAGAAATCGTTAATGAAAAGGGAAACAGTGGGAGAGAGGGAGCGGAGGAGAAGAAGAATGGGAGGAGAAAAAATTATTAGAGAAGGATAAAATAGTTATTTCACCATCATTTTGGAAGCCCAATATATCTTTTGGGTGTAAAATGTGTCCTGGCCCCCCATTAGTTTCCATGGCCCCCAATTCAGCCTTGGTTAAAAGACCTCTACAATGTTTCCAACTTTCCTTGGCAAACCACAAAGTAACTGTGTCGTTTCCTCTTACAGAAGTCTAAAAAAGTCTAAAAGGAGGAAAATCAAGCCAAATTCCGCGTGACCCAGAATGACAATTTTTTCCAAACACTACAAAAGAATGGAAAAGCTGGATGCCAGAAAAATAAAGGGAAGTAGTCTATGAAAAATCATGCCCATAAGGAATAACATTGTCTGTGTATGCAAGATGCAACAATGCAGCTTTTGTCATTTGGGATGAAATAGCTAAAGAGTTCGAGGAAATATTTACAGAACCAAAAGTAAAATTATAAAGGCCCCAAAGGCTCCTCAAAAGAAAGATGTGTGCATCTTGGGGCTCCTCAAAAGATGCGTGCATCTGTAATCCTATTGTCTGGTCTTTGCAATCTAAACAGTCCCTTCCACCTGGTAATATCCCTTCCTCCTAGTAACGGTTCAAGTAGGTTCTACGTCCGAACCAGTTGTAGTCTGGGAGCTTCTGAATGGGTCCCATTGTAGCGATTGCGACGTCCTTGTCGAAGATAAAACGGTTTAGCAACACGTTTTACGGTACCTGCATCAACAGCATCAATCCTCGCCATCAGTTCAGCAAACGGGATTCTTCTACCATATGTAAGTAGCTGACGCCCAATATCTTCAGCAACTGGACTTGTTCCATCAATGTGAAGTAGAAGAGAAGATTTCAACTGATTGCGCGCACGAGTGACATCCTCTTTTGAGACTCTGTGAGATAATTTGCTCACTTCGTACATAATGGCAAAGGCTAAATCATCCAAGCAATCAGGCTTGCAAGTAGCATAAACACCAAATAGACCAGTGTCCTTATAGTTGGTATTAAAGGCCATCATGTTCTCAGCTATATCATCGATGCCAACCCTCTGTGCAAGCTCTGAACCCATGTGCTTTCCCCCTCCTGCACTCTTATTCCAGGAACCCAGCATGGACTGCATGACCATCAAAGCAACAGAATCCGGGTCTGTCCAAGATGCTCCACTGAATGCTACTGCGAAATGTGCAAGAGGAACACCGTCATCAATTATCCTAACCTCAGAACCAGTAAAAATTGCTGGCTCAAATTGAAACAGTTGAGCAGCTGTTGTAGGATCGGTTGACAACTTTGTGAAATGCTTCTTTACTTGATTAACAATATCCTCATGCTTCACATTCCCAGCAGCTGCAATAACCATTCTGGGAGCCGTGTAGTGATCCTTAATGTAACTTTCAAGATGTTTTTTGGTAATAGCCTTAACATTGGCTGCAGGTCCAATAATGGTTCTACCCAGTGGAGAGTACTGGTACGCTGCTGCATGTAAATGGTCACATATTACTTCTTCAACCAGGTGATGAACCTCTTCCAACTCCTGCAGAATGCAACTACGTGCCTTGGTAATACGATCCTCAGGGAAGCAAGAATTTTGCAAAATATCAGCCAGAATAGCTACTGCATCATCCACATTTTTACCCAACACCTTAGCATAATAAGTTTGTTGTTCCCTAGATGTATATGCATTGAGATGCCCTCCCATATTTTCAATCCCTTCTTCCAAAGCCCTAATAGATCTATTCTCAGTTCCTTTAAACAACATATGTTCAAGAAAATGTGCAGTACCATGAGTTTCACCACATTCATATCTACTACCAGAATCCACCCAAACACCAACAGTAGCTGTACTTGCAGCTAGATTGGACTCAGTAGCAATCCTCAACCCATTCTCTAATGTCGTAACCCTAGTCTCAGGTGCAGATAATACTTTTGAATGATCATATATAACTGGATGGGGAGAGTTATACTGAAGAAACCTAGAATCTGGGTTTTCTAATTTCTTGATTTTTGATTTAACTTCTTCAGCTAAACGATCATAGATCATAACATTTGGGGTTGACGGTTTACCTGATACAATTGAAGCTGATGTTGAGAAACATCTAGTAGGTTGGATACTACGAGATGCTTCTGATGATGAGAATAGTTTTCTAGATGATCTTTTGATGAGGTTTAGGGTTTGGTTAGTCGCCATGGCTAGTGTGTTTCCTCTGAGAGAGGAAACCCTTTCTTTTTCGTGTGTGTTTCTTTTTTTACCGGGTAATCTTGCTAAATTGTGGAGTTTTATTTAGAGGAAAGTAGAAGATCCAACGGTTGTTAAGCCCTGACATGGTGCAGATGATGGTATACATCCAACGGTCGTGATGGACCAAAGGTTTAAGACGACTTTTATAAGGGTTTTGTTATAAGCCGAGACGAAACGAAGGTGACTAGGAGTTTTTTGTGTGCATTAGACTCTTGTTAAACTCCCCTGCTAAACCCTAGTTTCTCATCAATCTAAAGGAGAAACTAGGGTTACGGAAAGCTTGCGCAAATCAGGTATTTCTCTTTTCCGAATTCTGATTCTTCATCAAAAGATTTAATCAATTTTGCTCAATTTTTGACGTCGGGATTTGTCTTTTATGTTTGATTAAGTGTTTTGTTATTCAACCCCTAACGCCGTGCGTCAAAGGAATTCTTGTTTTAGAAAATTGTCTTCTTCGTGGAATCGCTTGTATACAGATGGAATGTAGTTTAGTTGTAAGGAATTCATTTTAGGGTAAAAATGGTGTTACGTGTAGAACGTCACTTGGGTGTTCTTTGGTAATGTTGAAATTCTGGAAATTCATTATCTTGGGGGATGCAGGAGACTAGTAAAGCTTAGGTTTGAAAGTTTGAAACCCTTGTCTTTCGTTGCAGTGTGGCGAAGGAATTGTTGGCTTAGGAGTTTCCTTTTTAGAGTAATCACATCGTGCTAGTCTTATTTACCATAATAAAACCTAAGTTGAATTATAATAATCAAATCCAACTTCGGTTTTGATTATTCAGCTGTCAGATATTCTACCCGTAGTTGATAATCGTAAGGTTAAAAGAGAACAGGGTCCATCTGGGTTCGTTGTTTGGGAAGAAAATAAAGTCATATAGAGAGTTCGAACTTTAAATTTCAGGCTTTTAGACACATGCAGTCCTCAATATAGACAGTTACGACCTGTGAAACTAGAGAACTGTAATCAGTGAATAACCTTCCTTTCCTGTTTGTGTTTGTGTAGAATCGTACTCAGCTGTTTGTTGTTAGAGAGTGGAAGCAGTAAAAGAATGGAGTTTTGTCCAACTTGTGGGAATATGTTAAAGTTTGATCCTGCAACTGTTGGATTTAAAGCTAGCCTTCGTTGCCCTACTTGTCCCTATGTTGCACAAATAGGAACCAATGTAAAATCCTACACTCTAGAACATCATCAATTTCTCCCTCTGTAACAGTTTATGTTGGGGAATTTTTTATATTCTTTTTATGCTTAAAATATAACAGGTAAAGCTCAAGAAAAGACAACCTCTTGTGAAGAAACAGATTGAACCTATTTTCAGTGGTGCACATGCTATGGCAGTGGCCCCCAAAACACAAGGTATCATCCTCTTCCTTTCCTTTATCTGTAAATTGGGTTTTATTTTTCGTAGTAGTCTGGGTTTCAATTTTGCCTGCTATAAGTTATCAATTGATTCGCATTCAGATTCGCAGTTCACATGGTAATTGGTTCACGCATTTGGTTTCACAGTTCACATATTAATGGATTCAGATACTTGGTTTCACGTTTACGCAGAGTGTTAATGCCCAACTATGTACAATATAATTGTATACTTCAGATGAAAATAAAACAATATAGTCTCTTAAGTCCAATTTAATTTATACTTTTTTTCACGACAGTAGTATTAGTACTAGTTATGTTGATAAAATATGGGGAAAGCAAAGAAAATTAGTTTTGGGGATTCTAGTGATTTGTTCTGTCAAAAAGAATTATTCAGTGATATCAAACCTAAAATGGTGAAAATTGTTTGGGAATATAACCCCTTAGGCCTTTACCAATTAATGTGTTTCTCCATAAGGGTAACTAATATTACTGGCCATCCAATAGATCTGGTATAGGATATGAGAAAAATACACCCATTAGGCTTGGAAAATCAGTAAACGGGAGTATGAGTTAGTTATACAATCACCTAGTATGTAAGCTAACATTCTATGTTATTGAGGAATCCAGTCACTTACGAGGCAAGGTAAACATTAAATATCCTAACTTTGGAGTGTGGGGTACACTGGTCCTAAATACCTGTGTTGGATCTCAGCCTTTCTTTACCTTATTTTTCACCTTGTGCTATTTGAGTTCAAACAGTTGGTTGTTAAAAGGGAGAAGGAATCAGTTATGTCTTGATTCTGCATGTTTGTGAGGGGATTATGAGAGGTCAACTTCCGGCTGTGAAGTGCTTTAACCTCAGTCTTAGATATCGGCTGGTGTCAGAGGTTTCACTTGATAATCATTTTGATGGGTTAAAGGCTTAGGCCAAATGAATTTTTTAGCGTTCCCCACGTTATTCTCTTCGATTTGTTCAAGTAACCTGTTGTTATTTTTACTTGAATTGTTATCTTTGTTGTTTGAATGTGTTGGGTATAAGTGGGTGTGTTGTGAAGAGTCTCCATGTTACCTCATGTGACACTTAAATGAAGTTAGACGTAGTTATAGATAATAACTGTATAAATATATCTTTTTAAGATGTTCATCTGAAATTTGAAACAGTTAAATAAGAAATCAATGGATACTGGAACCTGTGAAAATTTGAAGAAGTAATATGTCGATGAGATGAAGCTTCTTTTTCATTTGTAATAATTTCATTGTTTGGAAAAATATGTAGCAAAAACTGTCCTATTCCTGTAATTGCATTGTCTTATACACTGAAAACAAGACCCAAGCTACTTTAACTCTTCTAATGCCCCCTCTGAGATGCCTATTAACATGTTGAAATATATTTTACTACACCACATGCTCATTTAATTGGGTTGCTCCCAATTTAAACCGGTCAACATTATTTTTGCTTGTCGATTTTTCTCCTAATTACATCTAATTTATTTTGTTTATACTTTTCTTGTTTGTTCTGTGAACTAGCACAATGTCCCAGTTGCAGGCATGGGGAGGCCTATTTTCAGGAGTTCCAGACTCGGTCTGCTGATGAGCCCATGACAAGGTTTTATGAGTGCTGCAATTGCTCTAGGCATTGGCGCGAAGACTGAACATTACCGGGGTCGATGGGAATTGTTAATTTGGTGTGGCGGCACTTCGCCCCGCTCTCTTGGCCCAGATGTATTGGAACATTCTTAAATATTTTTCATGATAGGAAAGTTTCACTCATTGATAATCTATAGGTTTTATCTATTTTCTACTTTCTACCCATGTGCCACCTTGAATTCCTATATATCCTAATACTTCCTTTTTGACTTTATATTTGCACCCATCAACTATATAGGATCATGCAACTAAACTGTAAACACTTTTTCTTCTCCATGGACCGCCTTTTTCTACTCCACCACAACCATATTGGAGGAACAGACCAGTACATAGTAGAATTGTTTGTTTTAGCCCAAAACGCAAGTCAATGAGCGACAAAATTACAAGTGCGAGGTTGGAAAATGAACAAACATGCTACAAGATTAGAAGAGAAAAACTGGATATCCTTAAAGATGAAACATGTTTTGAGGCATACTGAATTTTGTTGAGGCATACTAAATAATGCCAAAATAGGGTCACTAAATAAAAAACAACATCACATACCCTTATCCACCCTTTTTGATAATGGCATAACTACCCTTACATAATTAGTGTTAATGATTATGATTAGATTTGATTAGCTAGGAATTTTAAGGATTGATTAAAAATAAAATTATTAGTGGTGAATTAGTAGATAAATCAAATTTATGTGAGAGAGTTGGGATTTTTGAGAGGAAGAAGAAGAAGAAGTGAGAAAAAAAAACTTGGGTTTTGAATTTTGAGATTTTAGTGATTAGAAGTGACCAAAATGGGTGATTCAAATCAGAGGTAGACTTCTATACGAGGTTTAATTTCTTTTTATAAGTTGAATCTGTCAAAAAAATGAATTTTTAAAACCCAAATCTACTGACCAGATGAACAGTTCGGCTGATAACTTTTCAACCGAACCTCCGTTTTTTGAAAATATACCTAGGTTCAGCTGACAACTAGGTATATTTTTAAAAAACAGAGGTTCGGCTGAAAAGTTGTCAGCCGAACTTCACTATGAAACTGACAAATTTAGGTTCGGCTGATTCGAACAAAATTTAGCAAAGTCGCGTTAGCCGAACATAGTGTTTCTCTAAATCATACACTAGGTTCGGCTCAAAATTGATACTCCAAGATCAGCCGAACTGATCTTCTGAAAACCCTAATTTCATATTTGAAATCATATTCTATCGATCAAACAAAATAAAAACAATCAAAAACAAGATGGGTTTGTTACACATACATTCTAAAATACATCTAAGAGCAATTGAGATTTGGATTTCGCACTCCAATATCGCTCACTTCGATTCGTGTTTGCTTTGCTTGATTAATTTCTTGATTGAATTGGAGTCCAAGATGTTTAAGTTTAAAGTTTATTTTGATTTTTTATTTTAGGTTTTTGAGGATAAGGGCGCTCTGGTAATTTAAATTGTTTAAGGATATATAGGTAATTGCACTACCTTTAGACACCCCTTATAAACCCACCCTAGATGGTATAATGAATGAGTATGCCTCAAAACAGGTTTCTTAAAGATAGCATCCGTTCTAGAGTTTCCATCAAACAAGCCAGCAGAAAATTGATTGATCAGACTCTGAGCATCACTCTCTATAATTAGATGGGTAATCTTTTGCTCCACAACTTTTTTCAAGGCCACCCAAATAGCTCTGGCTTCAGCTTAATTTTTCAGCAGACTTTACTTGAAAAACTGTCGAAGCACAAAAGAAGGAAGTGTTGGAGAAGTCCCTCATCACAAAGCCTGCACCATTGTTACCAAAAAGTTCATCATAAGCTCCGTCAGTATTACATTTTATCCAACCAGTTGGTGGGGGAATCCATTTGTCACATACTCTAACAGGACCCATAGGGGAAGCAAAAACACTAGTTTTTCTAGTCAATAACATGGCTCTAGCTCTTATCAGAACAACAATATGGTTTTCTTTGATATTTGAAAAATCAGGTTATTCCTACTTTGCCATAAAGACCAAAGAATAGCAACAAACAAGCATTGATCCCCATCAGGGAGTTTAGAAACAGGATTCACTAACCAGAATAACATCCAATCAATAAAGGATTTACTACTAAAGACCTTAGCGTTGAAACAGAATGAAGCTAAGAACCAGACACGACTAGCAAAAGGGCAAATGACAAGAGCATGCATAATAGATTCAGAAGGATCATTACATATAGAACAATCAACAGAGTTCATAGGCATTCTAGTACGAAGGACAGTTCTAGCAGGTAAGGCATTTCTGGCAGCTTTCCAACTAAAAACTTGAATTCAATAAGGCACATTAATTTTTCCAAATATGCTTCCAAAGAGCACTACAAGGGGAAGGCCTGAGCCCTCGAAGTCCCAAGTAGGCAGATTTAGAGGTAAATCTACCATTCTTTGAAAGATCCCAAGCCCTCCTATCATGAGTGAAAAACTGGCTTAAGGGAATAGTGAAGATCTTCTTAGCAGAAGCATCATCAAAGTGGGTGTTTAATCTAACAGGCTTAATACGCTATTTGACCATCTCCAACAATCCAAGTGATAAAAGGTTTAATACGCTATTTGATAGCATGCAAGCATTTCCAGGTCCATGAACAATTAGCAGGACACTTAGCATTTAAAAAATCAGTTCTGGGAAAGTATCTAGCTTTAAGGGTGGAAGCTAACAGGCAATCAGGGTTTTCAATTATCCCGCAGGCATTTCTAGCAAGCATAGCAAGATTATTGAGCTCAACTTTCCTGAAACCAAGCCCTCCTTCGGACTTAGGAGAGCAAAGCAAATCCTAACCCAAAAGATGCAGTTTTTTTATCTTTTGGGTCAAGGGTTCCCCCTCCAAAATTTAAATAGGTGAGAGTCCATTTTCCTGCAAAGGTGTTTGGGGATAAGGAAATCACTCATTTGATATAGGGGGATGGCCTGACCAATGTGCTTAATTAAGGTGGTTTTAGCATCTTGAGAAAGAAGCTTATGAAGCCAGATAGAGATTCTAGCATGAACAACCTGGAGAATACCCATGTGGATTTGGATGTTTGAAGCTTTAAAAGCTATGGGATTACCCAAATGTTTTTCTCCTAAATCCCTATTACTAATATCAAGGATACTAGGTGCTGTTTAAGATGTTCTGGAATTTTTTTACTAGACAGAATACCATACTTATCAAAATTAATTTCTTGGAAAGAATCCAAGCTGTACTTTTGAAGGTACTCTTTGATAGTCTGGAAGTCTTCAATAGTAGCTTTAGAAAATAGTAGGGAATCATCATCAAAAAGAAGGCGTGTCATGGCAGGAGCATCTTTACACACCTTTATGCCTTCAACCAAACATTTTCTAGTTAGAACATATATATAAGAGAACAAAGCCTCAGAGCAGATAATGTAAAGATAACGGGACAGAGGGTCTCCTTGTATTAACCCTCTTCTTGGATTGATAAGACCAGTGGGACTACCATTAAGAAGAATAGAATAAGAAACAATGGAAATAGACTGATTTATGAGTTTAACCCAGTGATCAGAGAGACCCATTTTTTTCAAAACTTTCTCCAAAAAATACCATTCCAGTTTATCATAGGCCTTAGACATGTCAAGTTTGATGGCAGCAATACCAATAGCTTTATCATGGTGATTGACATCATAGATGGCTCATTATCTAGAGGATGTTATCAGAAATACTCCTTTTAGGAACAAAGGCACTTTGGTTTTGGGAAATAATATTATTCATAAAGGGCTTTAATATGTTAGCTAGAGTTTTAGATAGGATCTGGTAAATAAAATTGCAAAGTCCTATGGGTCTATATTGAGAGACCAACTCAGTTAGAGGGACTTTGGGGATGAGAGCTATGTTGGTATGATTAAAAACTTAAGCTATATTTCCAGTTCTAAAGCAAGTTTGAGTCATATCAACAACAGCTTCTCCCACAATATCCCAATGTTTTTGATAAAAAAGACCAGTAAAACCATCAGGGCCATGGGGCCTTTTTTCACCCATTTGAAAAACAACATTCTTAATCTTCTCTGCAGAAAGAGGAGAATTAAGGAAGGAATTATCATTTTCAGAAAATTTAACAGGAAGGTCAAGAAGGATATCATCTTGAAATTGTTGAGGGTGATAAGAATATAGATTCTTGAAATAATCTACAAAAGATGTGCCAATACTATGTCTATCGGTTAGAATAGTACCAACAACATTCTTAATCCAGCTAATATCATTTCTCTTTCTCCTGAATAAGGTGACTCTATGAAAATATGGTGAGTCTCTATCACCTTCCATAAGCCATACCTCTCTGGATTTATCTTTCGAGTAAAGTTCTTCCAGATTGTAGAGATATTCCAATCTAGCTTTGAGTCTAGAAATAGCCCTACAATCTGTATGAGTGATGGTCTGAGAGTCAACTAGTTCCTTTCTAGTAGTAGAAATATTAGTTTGAATATTACCAAAAGAGGATTTGTTCCAATCACGAAGACCTTTCTTAGTATTTAACAATTTAACTTTAAGCTTACAGGCAGGAGATCCCACTACATTAACAGACCAAGAGTTGGCTGTAATGTCTCTACATGTGGGATCCTCTATCCACATAGCGATGAAGTGGAAAGGCCTAGGCATACAGATATCATCATAATTAAAACCAATATGCATGGGACAATGATCAGACGAATTTATAGGAAAATTATTAACACACAGTTTAGGGAACAAGGTTTCAGTAGTGGGATTAATAAGACATCTATCAAGACGTTCAAGAATAAGATCAGGACTATGTTCAAAAGTCTTTTTCTAAATAGACTTAGATTATACACATTTAGTATTTCGAGCCGAGTTTATCTCACCTATATATTTCTCGAAATATGTGTTGGTAAGCTTTCTCTTTAGCCAAGTTCATCTTTACCTAGTGACGAAAGTCATGTTATGTTTCAATCACTTTGAAAATTGATTTGACGAAAAATGGTTTGTGAATAACAACTATATAACGTCCTCTAAGAATGTTTCAATGATTGAAATGAGAGTTTAGATTATATAACCAATGATGGATATAAGCATTGTTGTGGAAACACTATATGTATAAGTCGTTATTCCTTGAACCGAAGTTTGCGAACTTTGTTGATCAAGAGAACCGGAACAAGAGCCGTGAAATAAGTCCGCGAACCCAGTCCGTGAACTGGAAGAAGTTCTCGACTCGAGAAAATCTGCTGGAGTTTGACAACTCCTTCCGGGAACTTAAGTCCGCGAACTTGAGTTAGGTTATATCTAAAGACGATTGTTTGTGAACTCATGTTTATATAAACTAAGGAATGCTAATTGCGAACCGTGGCTATAAAGTTCATAAACCGATTCGAGTGAATCAAATCGTTTTTGCTTCGATTGTGTCTTGTGTTTACATAAGATTTTCCTTGCAATTGAACAAATCTCTAACTAGTTCATTTGAGTCATTTGAACTAGTTATGGTGAAGAAGAATATGGTTGATATGAAAGTGCTCATATGGCTAACCATTTGGTTAAATATTGTTGAACCAACAAATGTACATGTTTGGGTACGGTTACACAAACCTAGAAACGTGCATTTCATTTGTGTGTAACAAGCTAGGTTTTCGATCTAACGGTTGAAAGATATTAGCTTGAATCTAATCAGGTTTTCATCTAACGGTGAATATTGAATGCTTTGTTACCAAGCTAACATTGATTGCAAACCCTGATTTGAAAAACTATATAAGGGAGAACTCTAGCAACTGGGAAACCTAATCCCCACACCTTACGTGTGATACAAAAATTATGAAAAATAAAGCCTATTTACAAATTCTAAAAAAAATATATAAAAGCTATATACAAAAATAAATAAAAATAATAATAAAAATAAAATTAAATCCTAAAAAAAAAAATTATGTCTTTTTTCTCTTCTCTTTTAGCTTTTAGCTTTAAGCTTTTTGTTCCCAAGTCCTTAGTATTCCACTTCGAACCTGTAAATCAAAGACACAAAAAGAAACGTAAAAAGGAACAAATAATAATAAATAAATAAAAAAATTAAACCTAAAAACAAATCTATATACAAGTCCGCGTCGGCGGCGCCATTTTGTTGTAGTAATTCAATTTGCGGTAAATACGGATTCGATGCTCGGACTTGAAAAGATTTTTAAAACAAAAATATACACAATATGTCACAAGATCAAGAGGAACCAGGACTCAGGATTCCAATGTGTTTCATATTCAAGTGGCTCAGAAAATAATTCTAGGCGATTATAGCTCAAAATAAAACAAGTATTAACTCTATCTTTGCCAAATTAGATTCCATAAAATATTACTTGTATATGATAAGCATGGAACATCAAGAATCCCTAGGACTAAGCATGTTCCATCAAACAAAATCACAAGTAATTAATTGAAATCATAAATCAATTAAAATCGGTGCAAAAAGTGAATTAAGAATTATTTAAATAACCACATGGCTGAAAAACAGCTTCCTCCATCATCCCAGTATTGGGGTTTAGCTACTCATAATAATCATGTTCTTAAAATACATACTTGATGCTCAAAATATGATTAAAAGAGTGAAAAAATATACAGTGAAACTACGACCCTCTTTAAGCGTCCAGAGAACGATAGAATAGAATACCACTGCTGTAAAAACGATACCTCACGGCTGCTGTTGACGCTGCTGTTTTTAAGACCCTCGGATGCTAGTCGTTGACACTGTTGATAAACGACGTCTATGCTGGTGTGTTCTTCGTGTTCTTCGAGCTTTGTTAATGGCCAGCAGCAGCAGGTACAATTCCTGCAACTCCTCCTGCGCCTCTCTGCTGGCCTCCCAATCGACCCCTAACTCTTGATAAAACTTTCTCTCACTTCCCACCAGCCTTTATATACCAATAGGGTCCAAATAACTCGATTAAATCCGAGTTTATCTCCCTTTTTTCTTCACGTGCAGTTGAGAGAGAAATCTCTTTTCTGTTGCTTTGTACGCGTCTTCTGGCAATTTATTACGCTCCAAAATTCTCCTAATCCTTAAACAAGACTAGATACACTTTACTTCAACGTAAAACTCTCCCAGAATCTCTAAATATATTTGAAAACTTCACAGAGAACACATATTCTGTTTGGACTTTGATCGCTTCTCACGGCCATTCCAGCCCAATTCGATCAGCCCAATCACTTGCATAGGGTCTGTTTAGGTCTAACAGGATTATCCCAACTGATTTCCGGTGTTTAATCGCATTAAAACTCCTCCAATAATCGAACCAAAATCTGCCAGACGATGCATGCATTTTCCCGCCAAAATTTGCTTTTAAATTTGAGAAGTTGACCTCCCCTTATCTGTGGCTGGTCTCCCTTTAGCAGCTGCCTGGAAATGGGTCACCCCTTAGTAATTAGGTTACCCCTTATCCAAAATCAAGGATCCGTATAGCAAGTGTCCTCTGGGGCATTTTCCGCACTTTTTCCGGGGTTCCTCCGGGGTATTTCTGGGGTACTTCCGGTACACTTCTGGGGCGCTTCCGGTACTCTATCAACGGAGGTCCAAACGCCGCATTTTCAGCCAATTTCGCCGCAAATCCTTATTCTTCTAAAACACCTACAAATAAATAAAATAACCAAATAAGTACAAAATTGAGCACTAACAATATATACAAATGAGCTATATTAGACACATAAATGCGTCTATCAGAGACTTAACTAATTGTAGAGTAGAATCAAGATATAGTTTTGACAACAAGCTTGAGATAACAATACTTTTGAGTTCGAACGATCAATTCTCTAACAGTATCGACATCAACGATAGCATCGTCCTTCCACTTAAGATCAGTAATACATGACTTAACTTGTTTTCATTTCTATATCGTAAGCTTTCAAGACGTTTCTGATTGAAAACATAACATGTGAAGTTTATATACATGAAACTCTAGTATAATAGACTTGATCATCATATTGTGATCAAATTTTCAAGGAACAATATAACAATATTGATAAATGCTTTATATTGGTATATTGACTAACGATGTATAATGCTTATCATTTGAACTTCGTAATTGCATCATCGACATAATCTTCGTAACTCGTTACTAAATTATGTAGTAAACATAAGTTTGATTTCATACCTATAAAACTATGTTTAATTACATGGGTTTAAGGAAGTAGACATACGAACTTGTTTCATAGTCAAAAGAAAATCAAAAGGATTGAAAGTCCGGTTTTCATTGAAGATCTTAAGGTTGGACAGATCCTAACCTATATAGGAAATTAAGGTAGAACCGATCCTAACTTATGTTGGGAGTTAAGGTAGAACCGATCTTACCTATATTGGGAGTCAAGGTAGAACCAATCCTAACTTGATTTAGGTATCATATTATAATCAGTCCTAATAGGAAAAACTGATTTCTCTAAGTCACGTATACTTTGGGGTTTATATGATTTGGATATTGAATTTGGAAAATAGTAAAGTTCAAGATGTCAACATAGTGAGTAATCTAAACATGTGCTGAAATCTTATTTCTTAATTGTTCAAAGATGTTCATTGATACTCAAGGTGATATCACAAACCGAAATATTAGAGAATATTTTTGAGATTTTCAAAATTAATATGTTTTGTTTTACCAGCAATTAAAATATATCTTTGGAAATATATATTAGTTAAGTGCTAGTTAATATTGAGTTGTCCATGAAGGTATCGATTATACAGTTGGATATTGGTTGGCATTTTGTAAAATCGAATTCAGGTGCTTTATTGCATATCTTTAGAATATCTTCGGTTATGGAAATTCGTTGGTGTCCAAACTACCATGGTCTATAAATAGTGAAGTTTTTTCTTCTAACAAACTTATCCTGAGCCAGGCGAACTTCATCTTTGTTGTTTCTAGTGTAGCCGACTAATAGTATTCTTGTAATACTATCTTGGAGATGAGAGTAACATAATTAGGCGAAATCTATTACGTCCGTTAATTTAAAGACTTCTTTGGGATCAAGAAGCGTCTACTAGCACCGTTGGTAGGAAAATATAATTTCACTGTTATTTTAGTTTTTGATTATTGATTTGATTGACTAACGGTGGTTAGCCTTTTATTTGCACCTACTTTTATTATTCTTGAGTTCCTTCTCTTCTGGCATAAGGCCACTCAAACTAGATCAAGAGTATAACATTGTTTTGTGATCATTCATTGTTAATAGAGTCTGTTCTTTGCATGATCGATCATAAGTCAGGAATCAATTTTGTTATTGTGCAGGTACAGAAGACTATTGAAGATTGAAGACAAGAGTATTTTTCTTATTGGTCTTTTATCTTCGTGATTTTTTCGTGTAACTTGATCGGCTGGGATCCGACTAGATCTAGTTTATCTTTCGACAGACTGATTATTGATTAGTCGTATTTAGATCGACAAGCTATCATTTGGTGGTACTCATCAGTATCTGAATCTGGTAGTTCTGTTTAACTCGATCTGGTTAATTTGTTTAATACAAATCTTGAAGGATCTAAAACCCGACAGAGGATTTTAATTGATTGTCAACAGAAAAGCCTTTGTCATACTCAACATAAATATCTCTGATTGATTTCCCGAGATAGGAGAGTGGTTAACAAACAGATTAGTCCTTTATTGTTTGGAACACGATCGGAAAGGTTGAGTGTTTAAAGTCTTCAGAGAGACTGAAACAACTTAAGATAGTGGACTCTATCTTAGGATTCACGTGCATTGGATATATTGGTTGTTATATTTGGTGCTGCCGAGTTTTAGAAGAAATTTGGATTAAACAGAGAGTCGCGTAAGAGATGAGTTAAAAAGGGAGAACTCTATAACTTTTGGTGAAAGGCAGCGAGATTTTTCGGAAGATTTTCACGACATATCTACACTTGTTGTGTATAAATAGGAACGGGAGAGGTCATAAAGTTTAATCGAGAGTTGGGAAAACCAACAGGGAGTTGGGGAAGCTGCAGAGAGCGGAGTTTAAAGAAAAGAAAGTGCAGAGTAATTTTCTGCAATTTCAGGGAATAAAGGTAGAAGAAGAACAATAAACGCCTTAAGACAGTCGCATAGAAATGTCATTGTTTGAACAGTTCCGGTTTTACTTGCAATAGCCCTTCAGCGATAGATCTCGATCTTTGGCCACTATTTCTTTATAACACGCAATCTACAACGCTTATAAACGTTGCAATTGAGCTGCTTTATTCCTTTTCTCATATTTCATCAATAAAAACACCTTTTGAGCTATGAAATATTATTTTGAATGTGTTTTGAGTATGAGGAGCTAACCCCAACACCGGGATGACGGAGGAAGCCATTTTTCACGATTGTGGTAATTCTATTTAATTCTTTTATGACTTTTTACATTAAATTTAATGGATTTATAATTTTTATTGAATATTTGTAATTTTAATTGATGTCCATGCTTAGATTAAGTGTTTTAATGATCCATGCTTTAGATTTACAGTCATTACTTTCAAAAGTTTACATTTGGCAATGAATTACAGGGTGTTAGTCGTGGGAGATTTTAATGTATTTCAATAGAGTTGGCAAATCCCCTGTTAGTCGTGGGGGAGTTTGTCAAAATATTTTAAAATCTCTGTTAGTGGTGAGATATTTCTAGGGAGTTTCTAAAACTACCTCAAAATCCCTTAAACTCCCTTGTTAGTGGTGAGAGATTTGATTAGAATCTTTTAAAATCCCCGTTAGTCGTAAAACACTAAAGTTATATGGAGTTTACAATTTAGGGGAGTTTGAGAGAGTTTCATGATGTTTTTGTAGTTGGACAAAATCTCTCAAAAAACAAGAGATTTCTGGGGAGTTAGGGTTAAACTCCCCTAAATTGTCTAGACTCTCATACGCACCCTCTAAATCCCTAGGGATTTAAATACATTAAAATCTCTCAAACTCTCCCACGACTAACCCCCTGTTAGAGTCAATACATTGTTATTATTTAAGCTATAAATGTCTATAATAATTAGTTGAACCACATAAATATGAAAATTGATGAAATCCAAGAGTCCTAGTTTCTCTCCATATTGTGACCATGTTTTCTTTATTTTTAGTATTTTTTTAATTATTAAATCTTAAATTAAATCTCAACAAGTCTGAGTGAACGACATCTTTATTTACCACTTCCACAACACATCACATCAAAGTGTACCTGACACGTGACAAGCAGTGAGAGTCGAAACAAGATAATACAAAGTGGTGCCTCGTACAATATCAGTTATGAGAGTGCTTCAGCGTTAAAATAAGGACAGAAAAATAATTTCCCGAATCTCTACTTTCCCTTATAAACGAAAGCGATTAGGTTGGAGAGAAGACCGATTTCTTTTCTCTTCCTATTATCTCTCAAAAACTTCCTAAAACTTTGTAACGAGGTTCAAAGAATGCAACCTCAATGATCAGTAAATTCCTTTCCTCCTTTTATCGGTGGATGTAGACACCCATTATCGGAGTTGCAGTCGGAGAAAAATTAATGGTCAAAATGCAAATTCTACGGGGCTTCCCGGCGGCCGGATCCCGAGTAATAGTTGGGCTTGCTCTAAGGTCATGGGACTCATGGTATCATGATTCATGACCCATGTGGATACTAGTTGGTAGCTATGATGGAAAATAGAGATATATATGGGCACCCAATCTTAATGATAGGAAGTTTTAAATTTATTAGGCGAATTGGCGACTTTTTCCATTACACGCGATCTCCGGTGCAGAACGAATTCCAATAATTTAGGGTTTCTTCGATCCCCAAATTCAAATCAACAACCAAACAGAATAATCAGAAGTGAGAATTTCTATCTACACAGATGGTTCATGGGATCAATCACTCGTTAGAAATGGTAGAAACAGTTATGGGAGTTGCAAAAGTAGCTTTTGAAGCTGTTGAATTCAAGCATAATCATCTTGACCATCATCATGATGATCACAACAAATCAGAAAAAGAACAACAATATCATCAAGCTCTTTCAATCGAAGAAGAAAAAGAAATTGAAGCTCTTCGGTATGAGAATCATCGACTTAGAAACATACTTGAAGAAAATCTCAAGCTTTTTCAAAATATCTCTCAGTCTCCATCTCTAACAAAAGATTGCCCTGCTGATGTAATTTCAAAATTAAAAACTAATGTTAAATTCCCTCAATTTCAGTTGGATTGCTTGTTATAGAATTTTCCCCCAAATTACTGAGAATTAATATCTTAAAATATCTGAATTATTCAATTTTCAGCTCTATAAACGTCTTGAAGCGGCTGTGGAATCTACTAAGTTCTTAAATCAGCTTGAATCACTTCATCAAGCATCTAATAACTTTCCTTTTGAAGAAACTACAGGTCTATTCATTAACTTGTTTTTTTTTTACTTTTTTATTTATCAATTATCTTGATTGTGAACTGATTATGGGTGCTGTTGATGCAGAAGCTGATCTGGTAACCGTGGAAATTTTAGTGAATGGGGAGAGGAGTCGATGGGTATGGGTAACAGATGAGAAGCTCGTAGAAGAGCGGAGTGGAATTGATAATGAAACTTATGTAATTGTTAGTGAAGATGATGTGGTGGAAGGTGTTGCCAACTTTATGGCTAAATGCATCATTTCTAATCCCAAAACTCAGGTTATAAAACTGAAATAAAGCTTTTGAGTTTTGCTTATTAAGGTAATTATTTATCTGACTTGGTTATGGTGTGTTAAAATTACAGAAATTAACACCACAGGAGCTGCAGAAAAGTAAGTTTATACTTGAATTCAATATAATTTTTTCTAATCTTTATACTAGTAGTCCGTATAGCTGTTTTAATGCTAGTTTTATGCATTTGATTTATATGAATACAAGTATGCAACCTAATACCCTGTAGTTCTTTACTTACTGAATTAAGTTAGATTACCAACAGGGAAATTCCCGAACCAACCATGATATTCACATTACTGAACTTGGAGAACGAATTATGCTGTGACTGTTGTTTCGGGAGGATGAAACTTGCAAACGGTACCTTAGGTGGGAAAGCACAGCAGGAGTCATATTTGTCACTGTAGTCAGCACTAGTTGTTATCTACTTCTTCCTCATTAACAACAATAATGAATAGATGGCCCAAAGGGTTTTGTCAACAAAATTTCTCATCGGAATAGCAATTAATTTCAGCGGTAGCTGACCTGGCTGTACGCACTTACTAGTGCCAAAATCCAGTGTTTACAAAAACAGATACAGTAGCTGACCCATACCCAGTGTTTACATGTGTGAAAATCCAGTGTTCGTTAAAAAATACAACCTTGTTTCTTGATACTTATTAGTCATCATTCATTAATCTGGGTCATGTAGTGTAGATAGGAGTCACTCTGTAACATTTCAATTGAGAATACGTTTAATGCTGGGATTTGTACTTCCTTTCACATTTTGCAGCCTAGATGATTGGTCAGTATACAATGTGGTCGCTCACTTAACCACTTCCCTTCAGTTGTAAAAAGTTAACATTTGCATTTCGGATGAAAACAATTCTTGAAATTAGCCTTTAATTGCTTAGAAGTGCTCAAAGCATTATCTTACTGGGGTTCTGCAGCTGGTCATAATGAACATATTGCATTTTTGAGGGGTCAACCACTATATTTGCCTGCTATAATTTCACAGCTTTTCTCTGGTTTTATCTTGTGTTGTGCGAGAATATTATCTTTCTAAAGTTTGGTACTATCTGTTTTCTCAAATGCCTGATTACTGACTGGGGCTGTTGATTAAGCTTTCTGATGGGTGCTTGAGATGTTAATAGTCCCATTCTGGTAGAGGGTTTATTAGCTTGATGTGGATTTGAACTTCTTTATGTTTGCCCTTTCTCTAACTAAATTTGGAATTTGCAGCTGTGGCCAAGGCTTTGGAAGGTGTGAACAGAATGGAGCAGTTGATGAACATCTGGCATGCTGGAACAATGTTTTATGGGTTAGCTATGTGGGGACTTGCACTGTCAGGGTTAGTCTTCTTACTTAAACTCCTGTCTGGTGTTATTTTCTTTTTGCTGTGCTCTTTTTCATAATTGGATTTGTATTGCAGGTTGTATAGGCATCGTGGAGTCCTGAAAGTGGCTGCAAAAGGGATTGGAGCGTCTGGTAAATTAGTTATGAAAGCTCTTTGAATGGTTACATAATCCTTTATGCTAAACATGTGAAGATCAACCAAAACACTGTAATAGAAGCTTGCTATTTTCTGTGTGTTTGTCTTATTTATGTCATCGTCACTGGGCCCTGTCATCTGTATCAAGTCATACCTGTAACAGAACCTACAGCTCCTGTGTATATATTTTCAGGCCTGTTTACCGTTCCTGATTGGCTCTTGAACTTTGTACAGTATCAGAACTATTTGGTTTCGGTTTTGAATCTTGTTTCGTTTGGTTCTCTGAATGCAAATTGGCATTCCTGTACTTCTTGGGTTTTCTGTTCATGTATATAAAGTCAACCTAACCGGTAAATGCACCTCGCACTTTGTGGATAATTTGTCATTTTTAATTAAATAATTTTAATTCTTCCTAATAGATTAAGTTTGCGAGGACTCTTTTAATCCTTCACGTTTAAGAGATACGTTTAAGAGATGATAGTTATGTGATCTAAGTGATTGGTTGATGGATATCACCGGGGTTCTTATCATTCTCAGGCTCTGTAGGGTTGCTCAAAGGGAAGTTCATTTGTATGATTAGGTCATGCTAAAAATAAAACTGTCACTACATGAACACATTCTGGGCTTTCTATTACAGCAGATCATTTGTGTTGACACCTAAGATCATTTGTGTTGACACCTAAGATGTGACCTCATCCCGGGTCTTTCTGCCAATGGGTTAAAAGCAAGGCTGAATTGGGGGTCCTGGAAAAATAATTGGGGACCCTAGTTACAGGATAAAAAAAGGTCATGAAATAGTAATTGGGAGTTATCCCTTATCCCCAATTTTTTTAAATGGCTAAACTACCCCAAATCATTAGTGGTAATTAAGTTAATTAATTGTTATTTAGTTTAATTAGATTAAAATCAGATTTAGGGATAAAATTTTGATAAAAGAAAAATTGTGTTTCTGTTGTGGAGAGGAAGAAGTTGAGTTTTTGGGGGATTCCAGTAGAGGAATCATATTGCTCAAAATGAAGGAACCAATCCTCAAAATGAAGAACCCGAAGCTCAAAACAATCAGGTAAACTTTCTATACTCTTCAAATTGTATGAATGATGCCCCAAGTGGTCGATTCATGTACACTATGCAACTACTCAGAGTGAGGGTCGTTAAGTCGAGAGGGTAATAAACGAACGACTCCAAGGAGTCGTCAATTACTTGACACAACCTTTGACGACTCAAACCTGCAACTTTTGCAGGTTATGAAAAATCGTCAACCAAGTGTGATATAATTGACGACTCCAGCCAGTTAGGTCATATAGAGTCGTTAACTTAATATGTTTAGAACCCAACGACTCTAAAACTTTTTACTCTCTGAAGATGTTACTCTTAGGGTCGTTAATTTGGCATTCCTATATACTGACGACCCTAGCGAGCCATATAGAGTCGTTAGCGATTTAGAAATCCCTAGACGACACTATTCTTGGGCAGAAAACCAGGTTTAGGGTCGTTATATACTACACCCTAATGATTAACGATTTTTTATCAATCCAACATGCATATCAAAAATCGTTAAGCAATAAAAAACCGTGGTTAACGACCCTGGAACTGTAACTGCAATTTTGCAGTTGAAAACCTAATTTTTTTTAGTTCACTTACGACGATGAATCAGTGAGAATTTTTTTTTCTCAGAAATCGTTAATGAAAAGGGAAACAGTGGGAGAGAGGGAGCGGAGGAGAAGAAGAATGGGAGGAGAAAAAATTATTAGAGAAGGATAAAATAGTTATTTCACCATCATTTTGGAAGCCCAATATATCTTTTGGGTGTAAAATGTGTCCTGGCCCCCCATTAGTTTCCATGGCCCCCAATTCAGCCTTGGTTAAAAGACCTCTACAATGTTTCCAACTTTCCTTGGCAAACCACAAAGTAACTGTGTCGTTTCCTCTTACAGAAGTCTAAAAAAGTCTAAAAGGAGGAAAATCAAGCCAAATTCCGCGTGACCCAGAATGACAATTTTTTCCAAACACTACAAAAGAATGGAAAAGCTGGATGCCAGAAAAATAAAGGGAAGTAGTCTATGAAAAATCATGCCCATAAGGAATAACATTGTCTGTGTATGCAAGATGCAACAATGCAGCTTTTGTCATTTGGGATGAAATAGCTAAAGAGTTCGAGGAAATATTTACAGAACCAAAAGTAAAATTATAAAGGCCCCAAAGGCTCCTCAAAAGAAAGATGTGTGCATCTTGGGGCTCCTCAAAAGAAAGATGCGTGCATCTGTAATCCTATTGTCTGGTCTTTGCAATCTAAACAGTCCCTTCCACCTGGTAATATCCCTTCCTCCTAGTAACGGTTCAAGTAGGTTCTACGTCCGAACCAGTTGTAGTCTGGGAGCTTCTGAATGGGTCCCATTGTAGCGATTGCGACGTCCTTGTCGAAGATAAAACGGTTTAGCAACACGTTTTACGGTACCTGCATCAACAGCATCAATCCTCGCCATCAGTTCAGCAAACGGGATTCTTCTACCATATGTAAGTAGCTGACGCCCAATATCTTCAGCAACTGGACTTGTTCCATCAATGTGAAGTAGAAGAGAAGATTTCAACTGATTGCGCGCACGAGTGACATCCTCTTTTGAGACTCTGTGAGATAATTTGCTCACTTCGTACATAATGGCAAAGGCTAAATCATCCAAGCAATCAGGCTTGCAAGTAGCATAAACACCAAATAGACCAGTGTCCTTATAGTTGGTATTAAAGGCCATCATGTTCTCAGCTATATCATCGATGCCAACCCTCTGTGCAAGCTCTGAACCCATGTGCTTTCCCCCCCTGCACTCTTATTCCAGGAACCCAGCATGGACTGCATGACCATCAAAGCAACAGAATCCGGGTCTGTCCAAGATGCTCCACTGAATGCTACTGCGAAATGTGCAAGAGGAACACCGTCATCAATTATCCTAACCTCAGAACCAGTAAAAATTGCTGGCTCAAATTGAAACAGTTGAGCAGCTGTTGTAGGATCGGTTGACAACTTTGTGAAATGCTTCTTTACTTGATTAACAATATCCTCATGCTTCACATTCCCAGCAGCTGCAATAACCATTCTGGGAGCCGTGTAGTGATCCTTAATGTAACTTTCAAGATGTTTTTTGGTAATAGCCTTAACATTGGCTGCAGGTCCAATAATGGTTCTACCCAGTGGAGAGTACTGGTACGCTGCTGCATGTAAATGGTCACATATTACTTCTTCAACCAGGTGATGAACCTCTTCCAACTCCTGCAGAATGCAACTACGTGCCTTGGTAATACGATCCTCAGGGAAGCAAGAATTTTGCAAAATATCAGCCAGAATAGCTACTGCATCATCCACATTTTTACCCAACACCTTAGCATAATAAGTTTTTGTTCCCTAGATGTATATGCATTGAGATGCCCTCCCATATTTTCAATCCCTTCTTCCAAAGCCCTAATAGATCTATTCTCAGTTCCTTTAAACAACATATGTTCAAGAAAATGTGCAGTACCATGAGTTCACCACATTCATATCTACTACCAGAATCCACCCAAACACCAACAGTAGCTGTACTTGCAGCTAGATTGGACTCAGTAGCAATCCTCAACCCATTCTCTAATGTCGTAACCCTAGTCTCAGGTGCAGATAATACTTTTGAATGATCATATATAACTGGATGGGGAGAGTTATACTGAAGAAACCTAGAATCTGGGTTTTCTAATTTCTTGATTTTTGATTTAACTTCTTCAGCTAAACGATCATAGATCATAACATTTGGGGTTGACGGTTTACCTGATACATTGAAGCTGATGTTGAGAAACATCTAGTAGGTTGGATACTACGAGATGCTTCTGATGATGAGAATAGTTTTCTAGATGATCTTTTGATGAGGTTTAGGGTTTGGTTAGTCGCCATGGCTAGTGTGTTTCCTCTGAGAGAGGAAACCCTTTCTTTTTCGTGTGTGTTTCTTTTTTACCGGGTAATCTTGCTAAATTGTGGAGTTTTATTTAGAGGAAAGTAGAAGATCCAACGGTTGTTAAGCCCTGACATGGTGCAGATGATGGTATACATCCAACGGTCGTGATGGACCAAAGGTTTAAGACGACTTTTAAGGGTTTTGTTATAAGCCGAGACGAAACGAAGGTGACTAGGAGTTTTTGTGTGCATTAGACTCTTGTTAAACTCCCCTGCTAAACCCTAGTTTCTCATCAATCTAAAGGAGAAACTAGGGTTACGGAAAGCTTGCGCAAATCAGGTATTTCTCTTTTCCGAATTCTGATTCTTCATCAAAAGATTTAATCAATTTTGCTCAATTTTTGACGTCGGGATTTGTCTTTTATGTTTGATTAAGTGTTTTGTTATTCAACCCCTAACGCCGTGCGTCAAAGGAATTCTTGTTTTAGAAAATTGTCTTCTTCGTGGAATCGCTTGTATACAGATGGAATGTAGTTTAGTTGTAAGGAATTCATTTTAGGGTAAAAATGGTGTTACGTGTAGAACGTCACTTGGGTGTTCTTTGGTAATGTTGAAATTCTGGAAATTCATTATCTTGGGGGATGCAGGAGACTAGTAAAGCTTAGGTTTGAAAGTTTGAAACCCTTGTCTTTCGTTGCAGTGTGGCGAAGGAATTGTTGGCTTAGGAGTTTCCTTTTTAGAGTAATCACATCGTGCTAGTCTTATTTACCATAATAAAACCTAAGTTGAATTATAATAATCAAATCCAACTTCGGTTTTGATTATTCAGCTGTCAGATATTCTACCCGTAGTTGATAATCGTAAGGTTAAAAGAGAACAGGGTCCATCTGGGTTCGTTGTTTGGGAAGAAAATAAAGTCATATAGAGAGTTCGAACTTTAAATTTCAGGCTTTTAGACACATGCAGTCCTCAATATAGACAGTTACGACCTGTGAAACTAGAGAACTGTAATCAGTGAATAACCTTCCTTTCCTGTTTGTGTTTGTGTAGAATCGTACTCAGCTGTTTGTTGTTAGAGAGTGGAAGCAGTAAAAGAATGGAGTTTTGTCCAACTTGTGGGAATATGTTAAAGTTTGATCCTGCAACTGTTGGATTTAAAGCTAGCCTTCGTTGCCCTACTTGTCCCTATGTTGCACAAATAGGAACCAATGTAAAATCCTACACTCTAGAACATCATCAATTTCTCCCTCTGTAACAGTTTATGTTGGGGAATTTTTTATATTCTTTTTATGCTTAAAATATAACAGGTAAAGCTCAAGAAAAGACAACCTCTTGTGAAGAAACAGATTGAACCTATTTTCAGTGGTGCACATGCTATGGCAGTGGCCCCCAAAACACAAGGTATCATCCTCTTCCTTTCCTTTATCTGTAAATTGGGTTTTATTTTTCGTAGTAGTCTGGGTTTCAATTTTGCCTGCTATAAGTTATCAATTGATTCGCATTCAGATTCGCAGTCACATGGTAATTGGTTCACGCATTTGGTTTCACAGTTCACATATTAATGGATTCAGATACTTGGTTTCACGTTTACGCAGAGTGTTAATGCCCAACTATGTACAATATAATTGTATACTTCAGATGAAAATAAAACAATATAGTCTCTTAAGTCCAATTTAATTTATACTTTTTTTCACGACAGTAGTATTAGTACTAGTTATGTTGATAAAATATGGGGAAAGCAAAGAAAATTAGTTTTGGGGATTCTAGTGATTTGTTCTGTCAAAAAGAATTATTCAGTGATATCAAACCTAAAATGGTGAAAATTGTTTGGGAATATAACCCCTTAGGCCTTTACCAATTAATGTGTTTCTCCATAAGGGTAACTAATATTACTGGCCATCCAATAGATCTGGTATAGGATATGAGAAAAATACACCCATTAGGCTTGGAAAATCAGTAAACGGGAGTATGAGTTAGTTATACAATCACCTAGTATGTAAGCTAACATTCTATGTTATTGAGGAATCCAGTCACTTACGAGGCAAGGTAAACATTAAATATCCTAACTTTGGAGTGTGGGGTACACTGGTCCTAAATACCTGTGTTGGATCTCAGCCTTTCTTTACCTTATTTTTCACCTTGTGCTATTTGAGTTCAAACAGTTGGTTGTTAAAAGGGAGAAGGAATCAGTTATGTCTTGATTCTGCATGTTTGTGAGGGGATTATGAGAGGTCAACTTCCGGCTGTGAAGTGCTTTAACCTCAGTCTTAGATATCGGCTGGTGTCAGAGGTTTCACTTGATAATCATTTTGATGGGTTAAAGGCTTAGGCCAAATGAATTTTTTAGCGTTCCCCACGTTATTCTCTTCGATTTGTTCAAGTAACCTGTTGTTATTTTTACTTGAATTGTTATCTTTGTTGTTTGAATGTGTTGGGTATAAGTGGGTGTGTTGTGAAGAGTCTCCATGTTACCTCATGTGACACTTAAATGAAGTTAGACGTAGTTATAGATAATAACTGTATAAATATATCTTTTTAAGATGTTCATCTGAAATTTGAAACAGTTAAATAAGAAATCAATGGATACTGGAACCTGTGAAAATTTGAAGAAGTAATATGTCGATGAGATGAAGCTTCTTTTTCATTTGTAATAATTTCATTGTTTGGAAAAATATGTAGCAAAAACTGTCCTATTCCTGTAATTGCATTGTCTTATACACTGAAAACAAGACCCAAGCTACTTTAACTCTTCTAATGCCCCCTCTGAGATGCCTATTAACATGTTGAAATATATTTTACTACACCACATGCTCATTTAATTGGGTTGCTCTCCAATTTAAACCGGTCAACATTATTTTTGCTTGTCGATTTTTCTCCTAATTACATCTAATTTATTTGTTTATACTTTTCTTGTTTGTTCTGTGAACTAGCACAATGTCCCAGTTGCAGGCATGGGGAGGCCTATTTTCAGGAGTTCCAGACTCGGTCTGCTGATGAGCCCATGACAAGGTTTTATGAGTGCTGCAATTGCTCTAGGCATTGGCGCGAAGACTGAACATTACCGGGGTCGATGGGAATTGTTAATTTGGTGTGGCGGCACTTCGCCCCGCTCTCTTGGCCCAGATGTATTGGAACATTCTTAAATATTTTTCATGATAGGAAAGTTTCACTCATTGATAATCTATAGGTTTTATCTATTTTCTACTTTCTACCCATGTGCCACCTTGAATTCCTATATATCCTAAATACTTCCTTTTTGACTTTATATTTGCACCCATCAACTATATAGGATCATGCAACTAAACTGTAAACACTTTTTCTTCTCCATGGACCGCCTTTTTCTACTCCACCACAACCATATTGGAGGAACAGACCAGTACATAGTAGAATTGTTTGTTTTAGCCCAAAACGCAAGTCAATGAGCGACAAAATTACAAGTGCGAGGTTGGAAAATGAACAAACATGCTACAAGATTAGAAGAGAAAAACTGGATATCCTTAAAGATGAAACATGTTTTGAGGCATACTGAATTTTGTTGAGGCATACTAAATAATGCCAAATAGGGTCACTAAATAAAAAAACATCACCCCTTATCCACCCTTTTTGATAATGGCATAACTACCCTTACATAATTAGTGTTAATGATTATGATTAGATTTGATTAGCTAGGAATTTTAAGGATTGATTAAAAATAAAATTATTAGTGGTGAATTAGTAGATATCAAATTTTATGTGAGAGTTGGGATTTTTGCGCGGCCGCCGCCGCGCCGTGAGCCCCCTTGGGTTTTGAATTTTAGTTTTAGTGATTAGAAGTGACAAATGGGTGATTCAAATCAGAGGTAGACTTCTATACGAGGTTTAATTCTTTTTATAAGTTGAATCTGTCAAAAAAATGAATTTTTAAAACCCAAATCTACTGACCAGATGAACAGTTCGGCTGATAACTTTTCAACCGAACCTCCGTTTTTGAAAATATACCTAGGGTTCAGCTGACAACTAGGTATATTTTTAAAAACAGAGGTTCGGCTGAAAAGTTGTCAGCCGAACTTCACTATGAAACTGACAAATTTAGGTTCGGCTGATTCGAACAAAATTTAGCAAAGTCGCGTTAGCCGAACATAGTGTTTCTCTAAATCATACACTAGGTTCGGCTCAAAATTGATACTCCAGATCAGCCGAACTGATCTTCTGAAAACCCTAATTTCATATTTGAAATCATATTCTATCGATCAAACAAAATAAAAACAATCAAAAACAAGATGGGTTTGTTACACATACATTCTAAAATACATCTAAGAGCAATTGAGATTTGGATTTCGCACTCCAATATCGCTCACTTCGATTCGTGTTTGCTTTGCTTGATAATTTCTTGATTGAATTGGAGTCCAAGATGTTTAAGTTTAAAGTTTATTTTGATTTTTTATTTTAGGTTTTTGAGGATAAGGGCGCTCTGGTAATTTAAATTGTTTAAGGATATATAGGTAATTGCACTATTTAGACACCCCTTATAAACCCACCCTAGATGGTATAAGAATGGTATGCCTCAAAACAGGTTTCTTAAAGAGCATCCGTTCTAGAGTTTCCATCAAACAAGCCAGCAGAAAATTGATTGATCAGACTCTGAGCATCACTCTCTATAATTAGATGGGTAATCTTTTGCTCCACAACTTTTTTCAAGGCCACCCAAATAGCTCTGGCTTCAGCTTAATTTTTCAGCAGACTTTACTTGAAAAACTGTCGAAGCACAAAAGAAGGAAGTGTGGAGAAGTCCCTCATCACAAAGCCTGCACCATTGTTACCAAAAAGTTCATCATAAGCTCCGTCAGTATTACATTTTATCCAACCAGTTGGTGGGGGAATCCATTTGTCACATACTCTAACAGGACCCATAGGGGAAGCAAAAACACTAGTTTTCTAGTCAATAACATGGCTCTAGCTCTTATCAGAACAACAATATGGTTTTCTTTGATATTTGAAAAATCAGGTTATTCCTACTTTGCCATAAAGACCAAAGAATAGCAACAAACAAGCATTGATCCCCATCAGGGAGTTTAGAAACAGGATTCACTAACCAGAATAACATCCAATCAATAAAGGATTACTACTAAAGACCTTAGCGTTGAAACAGAATGAAGCTAAGAACCAGACACGACTAGCAAAAGGGCAAATGACAAGAGCATGCATAATAGATTCAGAAGGATCATTACATATAGAACAATCAACAGAGTTCATAGGCATTCTAGTACGAAGGACAGTTCTAGCAGGTAAGGCATTTCTGGCAGCTTTCCAACTAAAAACTTGAATTCAATAAGGCACATTAATTTTCCAAATATGCTTCCAAAGAGCACTACAAGGGGAAGGCCTGAGCCCTCGAAGTCCCAAGTAGGCAGATTTAGAGGTAAATCTACCATTCTTTGAAAGATCCCAAGCCCTCCTATCATGAGTGAAAAACTGGCTTAAGGGAATAGTGAAGATCTTCTTAGCAGAAGCATCATCAAAGTGGGTGTTTAATCTAACAGGCTTAATACGCTATTTGACCATCTCCAACAATCCAAGTGATAAAAGGTTTAATACGCTATTTGATAGCATGCAAGCATTTCCAGGTCCATGAACAATTAGCAGGACACTTAGCATTTAAAAAATCAGTTCTGGGAAAGTATCTAGCTTTAAGGGTGGAAGCTAACAGGCAATCAGGGTTTTCAATTATCCCGCAGGCATTTCTAGCAAGCATAGCAAGATTATTGAGCTCAACTTTCCTGAAACCAAGCCCTCCTTCGGACTTAGGAGCAAAGCAAATCCTAACCCAAAAGATGCAGTTTTTTTATCTTTTGGGTCAAGGGTTCCCCTCCAAAATTTAAATAGGTGAGAGTCCATTTCCTGCAAAGGTGTTTGGGGATAAGGAAATCACTCATTTGATATAGGGGGATGGCCTGACCAATGTGCTTAATTAAGGTGGTTTTAGCATCTTGAGAAAGAAGCTTATGAAGCCAGATAGAGATTCTAGCATGAACAACCTGGAGAATACCCATGTGGATTTGGATGTTTGAAGCTTAAAAGCTATGGGATTACCCAAATTTTTTTCTCCTAAATCCCTTACTAATATCAAGGATACTAGGTGCTGTTTAAGATGTTCTGGAATTTTTTACTAGACAGAATACCATACTTATCAAAATTAATTTCTTGGAAAGAATCCAAGCTGTACTTTTGAAGGTACTCTTGATAGTCTGGAAGTCTTCAATAGTAGCTTTAGAAAATAGTAGGGAATCATCATCAAAAAGAAGGCGTGTCATGGCAGGAGCATCTTTACACACCTTTATGCCTTCAACCAAACATTTTCTAGTTAGAACATATATATAAGAGAACAAAGCCTCAGAGCAGATAATGTAAAGATAACGGGACAGAGGGTCTCCTTGTATTAACCCTCTTCTTGGATTGATAAGACCAGTGGGACTACCATTAAGAAGAATAGAATAAGAAACAATGGAAATAGACTGATTTATGAGTTTAACCCAGTGATCAGAGAGACCCATTTTTTTCAAAACTTTCTCCAAAAAATACCATTCCAGTTTATCATAGGCCTTAGACATGTCAAGTTTGATGGCAGCAATACCAATAGCTTTATCATGGTGATTGACATCATAGATGGCTCATTATCTAGAAGGATGTTATCAGAAATACTCCTTTTAGGAACAAAGGCACTTTGGTTTGGGAAATAATATTATTCATAAAGGGCTTTAATATGTTAGCTAGAGTTTTAGATAGGATCTGGTAAATAAAATTGCAAAGTCCTATGGGTCTATATTGAGAGACCAACTCAGTTAGAGGGACTTTGGGGATGAGAGCTATGTTGGTATGATTAAAAACTTAAGCTATATTTCCAGTTCTAAAGCAAGTTTGAGTCATATCAACACACAGCTTCTCCCACAATATCCCAATGTTTTTGATAAAAAAGACCAGTAAAACCATCAGGGCCATGGGGCTTTTTTCACCCATTTGAAAAAACAACATTCTTAATCTTCTCTGCAGAAGAGGAGAATTAAGGAAGGAATTATCATTTTCAGAAAATTTAACAGGAAGGTCAAGAAGGATATCTCTTGAAATGTTGAGGGGATAAGAATATAGATTCTTGAAATAATTACAAAAGATGTGCCAATACTATGTCTATCGGTTAGAATAGTACCAACAACATTCTTAATCCAGCTATATCATTTCTCTTTCTCCTGAATAAGGTGACTCTATGAAAATATGGTGAGTCTCTATCACCTTCCATAAGCCATACCTCTCTGGATTTATCTTCGAGTAAAGTTCTTCCAGATTGTAGAGATATTCCAATCTAGCTTTGAGTCTAGAAAGAGCCCTACAATCTGTATGAGTGATGGTCTGAGAGTCAAATAGTTCCTTTCTAGTAGTAGAAATATTAGTTTGAATATTACCAAAAGAGGATTTGTTCCAATCACGAAGACCTTTCTTAGTATTTAACAATTTAACTTTAAGCTTACAGGCAGGAGATCCCACTACATTAACAGACCAAGAGTTGGCTGTAATGTCTCTACAGGTTGGGAATCCTCTATCCACATAGCTATGAAGTGGAAAGGCCTAGGCATACAGATATCATCATAATTAAAACCAATATGCATGGGACAATGATCAGACGAATTTATAGGAAAATTATTAACACAGTTTAGGGAACAAGGTTTCAGTAGTGGGATTAATAAGACATCTATCAAGACGTTCAAGAATAAGATCAGGACTATGTTCAAAAGTCTTTTTTCTAAATAGACTTAGATTATACACATTTGTATTTCGAGCCGAGTTTATCTCACCTATATATTTCTCGAAATATGTGTTGGTAAGCTTTCTCTTTAGCCAAGTTCTCTTTACCTAGTGACGAAAGTCATGTTATGTTTCAATCACTTTGAAAATTGATTTGACGAAAAATGGTTTGTGAATAACAACTATATAACGTCCTCTAAGAATGTTTCAATGATTGAAAATGAGAGTTTAGATTATATAACCAATGATGGATATAAGCATTGTTGTGGAAACACATATATGTATAAGTCGTTATTCCTTGAACCGAAGTTTGCGAACTTTGTTGATCAGAGAACCGGAACAAGAGCCGTGGAAATAAGTCCGCGAACCCAGTCCGTGAACTGGAAGAAGTTCTCGACTCGAGAAAATCTGCGGAGTTGACAACTCCTTCCGGGAACTAAGTCCGCGAACTTGAGTTAGGTTATATCTAAAGACGATGTTTGTGAACTCATGTTTATATAAACTAAGGAATGCTAATTGCGAACCGTGGCTATTAAAGTTCATAAACCGATTCGAGTGAATCAAATCGTTTTTGCTTCGATTGTGTCTTGTGTAGTTACATAAGATTTCCTTGCAATTGAACAATCTCTAACTAGTTCATTTGAGTCATTTGAACTAGTTATGGTGAAGAAGAATATGGTTGATATGAAAGTGCTCATATGGCTAACCATTTGGTTAATATTGTTGAACCAACAAATGTACATGTTTGGGTACGGTTACACAAACCTAGAAACTGCATTTCATTTGTGTAACAAGCTAGGTTTTCGATCTAACGGTTGAAAGATATTAGCTTGAATCTAATCAGGTTTTCATCTAACGGTGAATATTGAATGCTTTGTTACCAAGCTAACATTGATTGCAAACCCTGATTTGAAAAACTATATAAGGGAGAACTCTAGCAACTGGGAAACCTAATCCCCACACCTTACGTGTGATACTAGTTGTGTAAGCTAGATTCGATTCTCCTTTAACCTTTGGTTTCTTCTTCTAAACCAGGTTAACGACTTAAATATTTCATTGGGATTGTGAAGCCAGACCGATACTACTTTCTTGTAGTTGTGTGATATGATATTGCATATTCTATCGTACGAGTACAATCGTAAAGATTGGCTTGAGATTGATATCTCCGATAGGCAAGATATAAAATGAGTCACAAACATCTTCGTCTCATCGTTTGTGATTCCACAATATCTTCTTTCGCCGCGTCGATTAAGATTATTGTGAGGTGATTGATAATACTAGGCTGTTCTTCAGGAATATAAGTCCGGGTTATCAGTTGGTTTCTGTTCATCTTGATTTATCAAAAGACGGAACAAAACTTATAGGTATATCCGTGGGAGACGGATTTATCTATCATGGTATACTTTTCTGTGTGATACAAATTTGTTTATTAAAGTCTTCGACTTTGGGTCTGATGTGATTTAAAATTGAGTTGTAGTATTAGGTTCGTTGAGACTTGTAAAAACAATAGATATTAGATTTAATTTTTAAGACTAAAAATATAGCAAACTTAAATAAAAGTGAAATGAAAAACATGGAGAAGACTGGGGCTATGGAATCCAATATTTACCAATATCAAAGTGATTTATATTCTCTAATTATAATCATGCAAATCATGCATTCAAATTGATTCTTAATATTGCAATAGTTGATTTTTTAGAAATAACAATTGTAGATCGAAAGTATGGGACATCAAAACCCTAGGCTAGCATGCTCCATCAATTGAAATGACAATTATTTAACAAAAACCATTTTATCAATTTATTTATCTAGGAAAAAATAATTGCATAAATTAGAGATTACCACTTTACATTGGTGAAATAGCTTCCTCCTTCGCCCAGAAGGATGGGTTTTAGCTCATCATTGTGTAAACACGCTCAAAATATCTGTTCATTGCTTCAAAAATTGTTTACAAAGATGAAATGGAGAGAAAATATTAAAAACCAGGTTTGCAACAGTTATAATTGTTACAAACTGAAAAGAACGATAGAACATAGTACTGTCGCTGATTCTCGACCCTCTCATGTGTGTCGTTTCCACTGTTGAGAAACGACTGATGTTGCGCGCCTAATGTTCTTGGTGTTCTTCACAGCAGCAGAAATGGTGATTCTTCTGCAATTCGACTTTCACAGCTCTCTAATCTCATCCAAACTCTCCGTAACCTCTTACTGGCTCCTGTAGATCCTTAAATACTCAATTGGACTGAAAATAAGCCCTCATAACTCCAAATAATCCGGCAGTCAATGAAAAAATATTCCCATGCAAGATACGGAAATTTTATTCCCTGTTTTAACACTTCACGCGTCTACAGCTTAAGAATCTCCCTTATTTAACTTCTCCACGCTTCTGCAGAGACCGAGTGCCATCCAAACATGAGCAGCGCACGTCTAACTTGTTGTAATCTCGTGAAAATCTCCTTCCGGTGTACGAACTGCCATATTTCATCTGTCGGAAAATCTAGCCATATTTAATCGAAACCATCAATCATACCACGCCTGTTATTCTCAATCAAGTCTTCCCATGAAATTTTAGCCATTGAATCACACTATAATCCCTCCAAATCACGAACTGAAAACTGTCAGGAGAGTGAATATTTTTCCCGCCATTTTTATTTTTGAAATGTTGAAGATGAAGTTCCCCTATCCTTTTCTAGGGTGCGAATAACAGATGGGTGCTGAGGATGAATTTGGGCTACGCATAACCTTGGGTGGCCCTTAGCCAAATCTGGGGTCTGTATAGCAAATGTCCTCCAGGGGTCCAAATAGCACTTTTTGAGCAACTTTTTCCATATAAGTGTATTTCTCCAAAAACACCTACACAAACATAAAAACACCATAATAAGTACAAAATCAAGCACTAGCAATAGAGACACCGAGGACAATTCAAACACAAAAATGTGTATCAAATACCCCCAAACTTATTATTTTGCTAGTCCTCGAGCAAATATAATATAAAATGACTACACTTAGCACGTGCAACAAGCCGTTAAACCGCTAGGTGGCCCTAGCGACGGAGTGTTGTCTCCGGAGGGTTTACCAGAGGTGTACCCACAAAACCATTACTACAGACCCTAGATATCTACGCAGAACCTTGGAAGTCCCTAAAGAATCTCCTTGGTTGGCATACAAACATTGACTATAGGAGGAAGTACCCTGCTGCGAATTTCCAATTGCTGTACACGAGTTTGCACTAAGCATACTATAATTCATATATAAGTGACAGAGCTCTACTCAGATAGTTTCTAGACATCATAACCGGAGTCAACCAATCATATGGAAAGATTAAGAAGATGGACAAAGAGAAAAATAGATGGTTAAAGTGAACGGTGTTTCCCATATCTGTCTGAAGGCCTTTGCCAAGATGATCCTATCCTAATGGATTGAGATACCGGTCTGACTAATATCAACACAACTGGCATATATAAGGGGACCAGTGGTCGATGAACCTAACTCTAGGTCAACAAAACTGGATATACAAGGGCACCAGTGGTCGACTTTATTGAATTTATTCCGGTTGGTCTGATGGTCTGGTCTCAATTTTTTTTTTTTTGGTATCTCAATCACCCTATTTCACCCTAGAAATGGTAACAACTTGAGTCATGTGCCCCACCAAATCACTTAAGAAATAAAAACAGAAGGGATTGGGATTCAACGAGTTATGGCGAAACTACCATGTTTTTTTTTTTAATTTTAACACCTGAGCTTTGTGCTTTTATGAATAGACTCTTTAGATGTTTCCATCTAATCAGATTGGTTCCTCAACTCCTACAACTAAGATGTTCTCGTCCACTTAGATTGGTTAGTGCCAACCTTAATAAGCATAAATTTCTAGGCTCTGGAGTTTATTTATTGCAACTAAAAGCTAACAAAAAGTTTCTTCCCCACCCCAAAACTTAAATCTAACATTGTCCTCAATGTTTCTAATGAAAGAGCAATACCAAAAACCAAAGTAACATGAGGAATCAGTAAAGAGAGAAGTCGGAAAAATAGTACCTGGGTGAAGAGAGAAATCAAAAACTAATATACAACATAAAATCGCCTCGATGGTCAATCAAGGGTAAACAGGGTCCTCCAGAGGGACCTCCTCAACATCACCTGTAGGAAAGGACTCTAAAAAGGGTTTCAACCTATGATCGTTAACCTTCGAAGAACTTCTACCATCTGGTGTCTCGATCTCAACAACTCCATGAGGAAAGACAGTGCGAACAATAAAAGGACTCGTCCACCGAGAACGTAACTTCTCAGGGAAAAGATGCAAGCGGGTATCATACAGAAGAACTTTTTTACCTGGAGAAAATGAATTTCTTAAAATATTCCTCTCATGCACAAGTTTCATTTTGTTCTTATAGTCCTTCGCACTATCGTAAGCATCTGTACGAATCTCTTCCAACTTATTGAGCTGGAGTTTCCTATGGGCTCCTGCCTTGTCAAGTGAAAAATTTAGCTGCTTAACAGCCCAATAATCTCTATGTTCTAACTCAACAGGTAAATGAAATGCCTTGCCATACACAAGCCGATAAGGCGACATTCCAATGGGGGTCTTAAAAGCAGTACGGTAAGCACATAAGGCATCAGTAATCCTAGACGACCAGTCTTTCCGATTAGGATTAACTGTTTTCTCTAATATACGATTTATCTCCCTATTGGAAACCTCTACCTGATCACTAGTCTGTGGATGATATAGGGTAGCTATCTTATGTGTAATACCATATTTCTTCATCAAAAGCCTAAAAGGTCCATTACAAAAGTGCAACCCTCCATCACTAATTATAGCTCGCGGTGTACCAAAACGTGTAAGTATATTATTTTTCAAGAACTCAATCACAACCCTATGGTCATTAGTTTTACACGCAACCACCTCAATCCACTTAGAGACATAGTCTACAGCGACAAGGATGTAAAGGTTACCAAAAGAATTAGGAAACGGACCCATAAAGTCAATACCCCACACGTCAAAGACCTCAAAACCTAAAATAGGGTTCAAGGGCATCATGTTCCTATGGGAAATGGTTCCTAATTTCTGGCAACGCTCACAAGTAACACAGTGACTATGGGAGTCTTTAAACAACGAAGGCCAATAGAATCCACACTGCAATATCTTAGCAGCAGTCTTCTTAGCACTAAAGTGACCCCACAAGCATGATCATGACAAAAGGAAATAATACTGGACTGGTCACTCTCAGGTATACATCTCCTAATAATCTGGTCTGGACAATACTTAAACAATAAGGATCATCCCAAAAGAAGTGCTTCACCTCGGCTAAAAACCTAGAACGATCTTGTTTACCCCAATGTTGGGGCATTCGACCAGTAACAAGATAATTCACTATATTCGCATACCAAGGTGCTTGGGTAACAAAGAACAGTTGTTCATCAGGAAAACTATCCCTAACAGGAGGAGAATCATTAAGGGTATCCACAACAAGCCTAGACAAGTGGTCTGCTACTACATTTTCTGCACCTTTTTTATCTCTAATGTCTAAGGAAAATTCCTGCAACAATAGGATCCATCTAATCAATCTAGGTTTAGTATCCTTCTTGGAAAGAAGATACTTCAAAGCAGCATGATCAGTAAAGATTATGACCTTAGAACCTAAGAGGTAGGATCTAAACTTGTCTAAGGCAAACACAATAGCTAATAGTTCCTTCTCCGTAGTGGTATAGTTCAACTGGGCATCATTCAGAGTTTTGCTAGCATAGTAAATCACATGAAGTAACTTATTTTCTCGCTGACCTAGCACAACACCAATAGCATAATCTGAAGCATCACACATGATCTCAAAGGGTAGGTTCCAGTTGGGTGCCTGGACTATGGGGGGGGTGGTAGTGAGTAAATTCTTAAGCTTCTCAAAAGCCTCTAAACAAGCATCATCAAAGACAAACTTAACGTCTTTTGCAAGCAAATTGCAAAGAGGTCTAGAAATTAAGCTAAAATCCTTAATGAATCGACGAAAAACCTGCATGCCCTAAGAATGACCTAATATCTCTTACGGTTTTTGGGACCTGTAAAGTTTTAATGAGGTCAACTTTGGCTCTATCTACCTCTATACCCTTCGAAGATACGATATGCCCTAGAACAATTCCTGAACGAACCATGAAGTGACATTTCTCCCAATTAAGCACTAAATTCTTTTCCTTACACCTAGTCAAAATTAATGACAAATGATGCAAGCACTCATCGAAAGACGAATCAAACACTGAAAAATCATCCATAAAGACCTCTAAGAACCGTTCTACCATGTCAGAAAATATGCTCAACATACAACGTGAAAGGTCGCAGGGGCATTACATATCCCGGAAGGCATGCATCTATACGCAAAGGTACCAAAGGGACAGGTAAAAGTGGTTTTCTCTTGGTCTTCTGGGGCTATGAAAATATGATTATAACCGCAGTATCCATCTAAAAAGCAATAATGGATATGTCCAGCTAATCTCTCTAGCATTTGGTCGATGAAGGGAAGGGGAAAGTGGTCCTTCCTAGTGACCTTGTTCAATTTCCTATAGTCAATACAGACACGCCAACCCGTGGTCACCTGGGTTGGGATTAACTCATTGTTATCTTTCTGGACTATAGTAATACCGGATTTCCTGGGAACAACCTGAACGAGGCTGACCCAATTACTGTCTGAAATGGGGTAGATAATGCCTGCATCTAACAGCTTAAGAACCTCGGTTTGAACTACTTCTTTCATATTAGGGTTCAGCCGACGTTTCATCTCCCTAGAAGGTTTGGTGTCACTCTCTAAATAGATCTGATGCATACAATCAGTAGGACTTATACCCTTAATGTCTTCTATGGTCCACCCTAAAGCTTCCTTATTATTCTGAAGGACAATCACTAGCCTACTTTCCTGATCACTATCCAAGTCGAATGCTATAATCGCAGGTAAATTTTCAGATGGTCCTAAAAACACATACTTCAGGGAATATGGTAATGGTTTAAGGTCCAACTTAGGAGGCTTTTCTAACGAAGGAACTAGGGTAGACTCAGAAACGGGTAGAGGTTCGAACTTAGGTTTCCAGCCATTACTAGTGTCTATCAAAGGGGTTGAATCTAACAAAGCATTCACCTCATTAATCACATCGTCATCATCAAAATCAATCCCAAAGTGGGCTATGCATTTCTCTAATGGATCTTCTAACAAAGTGTTTGGTAATGACTCCTCGACTAATGTTCCTATCATGTTCACCTCTTCTATGTTCGAGTCATCTAGTTCAGAGGGTAGCTTACTAATATTAAAATTTTTCAGCTCAATAGTCATATTACCAAAAGACAAATTCATAATACCATTTCGACAGTTAATGATCGTATTGGATGTAGCTAAAAACGGGCGACCTAAAATCACTGGTATTTGGTTCTCTGGGTCAGGGACAGGTTGGGTATCTAGGATAACAAGATCCACTGGATAAATAAACTTGTTGTCCTCAATAAGAACGTCCTCGATCACACCACGAGGAATTTTAGCGGACCTATCAGCTAACTGAAGTGTCATCTGGGTAGGTTTCATCTCACCAAGTCCTAGCTTAAGGTACACATGGTATGGCAGTAAGTTCACACTGGCTCCTAAGTCAAGCAAAGCTTTCTCGACACGGTGTTTACCTATTTTGCAAGAAATAGTAGGGGACCCTGGGTCTTTATACTTAGGAGTAGTGGTATTATGAATAATAGAACTCACATGACTAGCTAGGAAGGCTTTCTTCTGGACACTAAGTTTTCGCTTTCGCGTACACATATCCTTAAGATACTTGGCATAAGAGGGAATCTTCTTAATCGCATCTAACAAGGGAAGGTTGATAGTAACCTTCTTAAAACCTCCAATATATCATTAAAGTTGGACTCCCTCTTAGTTGGAACTAGCAGCTGTGGGAACGAGGCTCTGGGAACAAAGACGGTCTCAGCATGACCCTCATTGGTCTCTTTGGAGACTCTATCAGTCTCCTCATTTTCTGGCTCAGAAGGGTGAACTACAGCATGTTCACTATCAGGCATGGCAACCTTATTGTCAACTTTCTTCCCACTCCTAAGGGTTGTTATAGAATTCACATGATTGTACGATTTCTCTCCTTTAAGGTTAGGATCAGTTTGACTAGGGAATCTTCCATCTTCTCTTTCACTAAGAAACTTAGCTATTTGGCCGACTTGAAGTTCTAAGTTAGCAAGAGACTGGGAATTATTCTTAAAATTCTGCCTGGTTTCTTCTTGAAAACCACAGTGTTTCTTTGATAACATCTCATGGTTCTTTGCTAACATGGTAAGGGTTTCTTCTAAGGTGGAGATCTTTTTCTCATTCTGAAACTGGGGTTGACCTGAAGAGTTCTTAGCATAACCAAAACCTGGGGGAGGCTGAGAATTATTATACTGTCCTTGATTTTGACCCTTAGGCTAAGAAAAATTAGGATGGTTTCTCCAAACAGGGTTGTAAGTCTCTGAGTATGGGTCAAACTTCTGACGATTCTCAAACCTAGCATTGTTATAGACAGCATGGGCTTGCTCTTCACTAACCTGACCTTCCCAAAACGAGTTATTGGGTTCTACTCCACAACTAGACACTTTAGAGGCTCTAAACCTATCATCAGGTTCAACAAGAGACTTATGTTTAGGATGATTCAATTTCAAAGCTTCTAACCTTCTAGACAAAGCATCAAACTTAGCATCAGAACCGAAGCTTGTATCTACCACATTGGTGCTACTTTTATTGAACAAGAGTCTTTTGGGGGGTTCAACACAAGACTCCCACTGTTGGGATTTTTCAGCGACATCTCCTAAGAAGGTGAAAGCATCATCAACACTTTTACTAGTGAACTCACCAGCGCACATAGACTCAACCATGGCTTTGGTTGAATAGTCTAAACCATCATAAATAATCTCTACGAGTTTCATCTTATCAAATCCATGGTGAGGACATTGGGATAGGAGATCATTGAATCTCTCTAAGAACCTATAAAGAGACTCTCCCTCTTGTTGCACACTAGCACTAATTTTCTGCCTAACAGACGCAGTTTTATGCTTAGGGTAGAATTTCATATAGAAAGCAGCAATAAGTTCCTGCCATGTTTCAATGGATTCAGATGGTAGGTTGTTCAGCCAGGTCTTGGCTTTATCTCTCACGGAAAAGGGAAACATCTTAAGTTTCAAGACTTCATCAGTAAGGTCTTTTATTTTAATTTTCCCACAAATTTCCTCAAAGTACCTAATATGAAAATAAGGGTTCTCATCATCTTTTCCTAAGAATATAGGGATCATCTGCAGAATACTAGGTTTTATCTCGAAATTAGCCGTAGTGGCTGGAAATTTAATGCACGAAGCTCGGGTGGACCTAGTTGGGAACATGTAATCTTTCAAAGTTGCCATCGCTGGCACAAGTTAAGTACTAGGGGAATTTTCCTCACGAAGAGACAGATTCTCAAAACTGAAGTTTCCAAAAACAGGGCTCTCAAAAGAAGAGTCTTCGAGCTCCCCTCTTTCACAAGTAGAACTACTAGGTTTATAACTAATCAAACGACCTAGAGTGTTTCTTTTCCAAGCCCGCTCTTTAATAACCTTGGGCACACACAAGAAAAACAAAAGAAAAAGAAAAAAAATCCTAAAAGGAAGGGAGGTTCTATGCAAGCACAAAGCAGGCTGACTCCGCCAAAGCAAACCTAAAGATTTTTAGCAAACAAAAAGCACGATGGCTCCACTTAGGTTGTTTCTAGACCAGCTTCTAATCCTTCGAAAGGGAATTCGTTACAATTTAAGCAAACCCCTCTGGAATCAATCCGAGTTTAAGTAAGTTGAATCGAGACGAGGGAAGCTCAATGGAGCTTTGATACCCAAGGCCTCACCGACGTTACAAGGCGACGTATTCAACTCGCAGAAACCATCATGAACTTTGAAGCATGCTTAAAAGAGTAACCAATATTTTTGAATGACTTTCCTATTAAGCTCGTTACCTTATAGGTCTCGTTCTAGTCAAATTTTAGGCTTAGGTTCGCGTTTGGTTTCGTTTTCCTAAGGCGGGCAAGAAGGGAACGTGATGAAATCCGAACCCTTATCTTGTATGGCCAGACCTTGCCCTTTACTAGGAAATTAAAGCAGTCGTTTTCAAATCCTCAGCATATATGAAAACGAAGGAATACAGTAACTCGCTGACAGAAGATTCGCGAGTGTTTCGACAAACTTACCTCGCGTACTAGACTGGGATGAACCGCTGAAGTCGACTCGGGCCACGACTCCTATTTCATGTACGAACAGGAGGGGCCGAGGCGATATCGTAATCGCCATCCTTCTCTGCAAACAGTTTATATTTAAACTACCCTTCCGTAGGGTTTAAAAAAATAAAGTCCCAAAGTCCACAGTCCAAAGTCCAAAAATAAAGTGCAAAAGATAAAGATAATATAAAAGAAATTCTAAAAAAAAAATTGTCTCTCTCTCTCTCTCTATTTATTTTTAATTAATTTTTATTCTCCTTTTCTTTCGCTCCTTTCGCTTTGCTTTTACTCCAAATCTTTAAGTATTCACCAAAAGCTTTGGCAAATTTTTCTTTCGCTTCAAATTCCAAAATCTGTAAGGAAAAGACAAAAACCCAGAAACATAAAGAAGAACAAATAAAATAAAAATGAAAAACAAATAAAAATCTAAAAAAAAAAAATCTAAAAACTCTAGCCTAAAGACAAGTCCGCGTCGGCGGCGCCAAAAATTGATGTGATTTCAAATTGAGTTGTAGTAGTAGGTTCGTTGAGACTTGTAAAAACAATAGATATTAGATTTAATTTTTAAGACTAAAAATATAGCAAACTTAAATAAAAGCGATATGAAAAATATGGAGAAGACTGGGCTATGGAATCCACTATTTACCAATATCAAAGTGATTTATATTCTCTAATTATAATCATGCAAATCATACATTCAAATTGATTCTTAATATTGCAATAGTTGATTTTTTAGAAATAATAATTGTAGATCGAAAGTATGGGACATTAAAACCCTAGGCTAGCATGCTCCATCAATTGAAATGACAATTGTTTAACAAAAACCATTTTATCAATTTATTTATCTAGGAAAATAATCATATAATGATTGCATAAATTAGAGATTACCACTTTACATTGGTGAAATAGCTTCCTCCTTCGCCCCAGAGGATGGGTTTAGCTCATCATTGTGTAAACACGCTCAAAATATTTGTTTATTGCTTCAAAAATTGTTTACAAAGATGAAATGGAGAGAAAATATTAAAAACCGGGTTTGCAGCAGTTATAAGTGTTACAAACTGAAAAGAACGATAGAACATAGTACTGTCGCTGATTCTCGACCCTCTCATGTGTGTCGTTTCCACTGTTGAGAAACGACTGATGTTGCGCGCCTAATGTTCTTGGTGTTCTTCACAGCAGCAGAAATGGTGATTCTTCTGCAACTCGACTTTCACAGCTCTCTAATCTCATCCAAACTCTCCGTAACCTCTTACTGGCTCCTGTAAATCCTTAAATACTCAATTGGACTGAAAATAAGCCCTCATAACTCCAAATAATCCGGCAGTCAATGAAAAATATTCCCATGCAAGATACGGAAATTTTATTCCCTGTTTTAACACTTCACGCGTCTACAGCTTAAGAATCTCCCTTATTTAACTTCTCCACGCTTCTGCAGAGACCGAGTGCCATCCAAACATGAGCAGCGCACGTCTAACTTGCTGTAATCTCGTGAAAATCTCCTTGCGGTGTACGAACTGCCATATTTCATCTGTCGGAAAATCTAGCCAAATTTAATCGAAACCACCAATCATACCACGCCTGGTACGCTCAATCAAGTCTTCCCATGAAATTTTAGCCATTGAATCACACTATAATCCCTCCAAATCACGAACTGAAAACTGTCAGTAGAGTGAATATTTTTCCCGCCATTTTTATTTTTGAAATGGTGAAGATGAAGTGCCCCTATCCTTTTCTGGGGTGCGAATAGCAGATGGGTGTTGAGGACAAATTTGGGTGCCGAGGATGAATTTGGGCTACGCATAACCTTGGGTGCCCTTTAGCCAAATCTGGGGTCCGTATAGCAAATGTCCTCCAGGGGTCCAAATGGCACTTTTTGAGAAACTTTTTCCACACAAGTGTATTTCTCCAAAAACACCTACACAAACATAAAAACACCATAATAAGTACAAAATCAAGCACTAGCAATAGAGACATTGAGGACAATTCAGACACAAAAATGTGTCTATCAGGGTCGTAGCAACTCTTAGTTGTGGGTGAGATCAGCTAAGGAATCAAGTGCGTAGCATCCTGCTGGGATCAGAGAGTGTGAGATTGATTAGGATTCAACTACATTCCAAACCGATGTTAGTTTGTTGTATGCTAGTGTCTGTAGCGGCTTAATACAGTGTGTGTTCAATCTGGACTAGGTCCCGGGGTTTTTCTGCATTTGCGGTTTCCTCGTTAACAAAATTCTGGTGTCTGTGTTATTTCTATTTCCGCATTATACTGTTTATCTTTATAATTGAAATATCACATGTTGTGCGTTAGAATCAATCAATTGGAAATCCGACCTTTGGTTGTTGATTGAAATTGATTGATACTTGAACATTGGTCTTTGGTACCGTTCAAGTGTTTTATCTTGTATTCAATTAGACTCGCAGATTTCTATTTGCTTGAGTAAGAATTGAATCGAGAAAGAGAGATATTATAACTCTTTCATATACTGTTATCTAGATTGAGTTTGACTGTCTAGTTGATTCTCTAGAAAGTATATTGGAGTTTGTCCATACAGATTGCTAAGAGAAATATTGGGTGTGGTTGTTGTACCCCGCTTTTTCAGCATGTTTATGATCTAACACACGACAAGAAGTACATAAGTACTTAGGGACTTTATAATATCTGTGTTCAATGAGAAAGGGTTTCTCTCTTCCTGAAGTGAAGAGAGGGATTCCAGTTGATAAAGCTTTTTGAACACACACTCTCACGCAGACCTTGACATTTTTCTTTAGAGGATGATTTCCATAAGGTGGTTTAGCTTCTACCAATTCACCCATCTTGAGAGTATGTTTTTTAAGATCATCGAATTCGGTGCATTCCTTTAAGATGCTGTATAAAATGAGCCAAAACAGTTTCTCGATAAAGGAGACTTGGTGATTTGCAGGCCAGCCATTAGGGGGAACAACCTTGAGGACCATTAAGTGCCCACAAGCATACCAGGGTCTCTGGGTATTAACCCTGATGAAATCACTCTCAGCTAAGAATCTGATAAGAACTTTGTTTCTCAATCCATTGAAGGTAGTGACAAAGGGAGTTTGAGCTAAAGGCCATTGATTGCAAATGTAATATCGAATAGAAGAGGTGGGGATAAGAGTTTCACAACAAATATAGCCAACCATACACCATTTCCAACTATTATCATCCTCATATAAGATAACAGTTTTATCTATAAAGTCGGGTTCAGCTAAAGAAGAGGGTAGGGTAAGCTTTGCTGCCATTTGATTTGTGAGGTTTTTAATTTCAAGGTTTTCAGATGAAGTAGAGGTCTGAGGTGGAGAGGGTTCCATATAGATTATAATAGATATAGTGAGAATAGAGATTTTATCAGAGAAGAGAGATTGGCTAGGGATTAAAATAAGAATATGAAAGTAAAAGATTCTTATAGCAGTGCAAGGATGGTGATAAGGTCCTATCAAGCAAATTTGAAGATGCGGACAGATTGAGTCATCAAAAGCAGACTGATCCTTAAAATCGGAACTCTGAGAGAGTTGAAAATAGTCTGGAAAGTGGGGAGGTGGAGAATGGTATGGTTTTATGAAAGGTTCCCGGTTTTTATATTTAAACAAAGAGATCTTATCAGAGATACTAGATAACCTGGTACCCTTTATTGGAGCAGCGGAAAGTGACAAAGGCTTAGATGTCACGTGGTACTTGTGACCAAGAAACAAGCAAGAGGTATACTCAACCAGATTACTTAACTTTATTCTTTGTATGTCGTGGACATACGTAAGCATGATGGATATGAAGGTTGGTGAGTATTTAAGAGCTTTGTCTTCGCGTAGGTAGTAACCCTGAGTATCTTTGCACAACCTTCCAAATGCCATAAACATAGTTGTGGAGAGTAAAAATAAAATCTAGTGATAGTGTGAGTGTGAGTGAAATTTACTAGGGTTATGCTTGGATTTACTAGTGTTGAAAGAAGAGGGTTTTTATATGTTATGAAGGGGCATGTTTTCCTGAGAAATGTAAGAAATAATCTAACTGTTGCTGGTACCCCAATTATAAATAATGCCTCCCAACAGGTGATGCTTACTCTGAATCTGCATAAAACCAATAGTTTTAATTAAAACCCAAATAAACTTTTCAAGATTAATTGGCCTAATTACAAACCTCTTAAAGGTAATTCCAACAGAATTGAAGGTAAATGAAACGTCTAAAATTAGACTTTGAAAATAGGGTTTAGTAGGGTAATGATGGGATCTAAAGGGTTGTTCATGGCATTGAAGTGGTGTGAATAGCCAAGCGACAAGATGCTTGACCAAATGCCATAAAAGGATATTTATGGCTAATGTACCACCATTATTTAAGAGATGCCATGCAAAAAGAGCAGTTGAGGCTTTAACCAGTTTGGAGATGGAGAGTTTGATTGCTCATCTGAATCTGGAGAAGACCAAGAAGAAAGAGAAAGAAGAGAGAAAAGAATATGAGAGACAAAGAATTGAGAATGATGAGGAGTTTCAATTATGGATGAGAAAATTAGATGTTTTTGATGCACGACGACACAGGGGGAGACTTCAGCGAAGAGGAGAATGGAAGGTGAAAAAACGAGGGTACCCAAATACAATCTAAAACTTTTCCTACCTATAAGTCCTTTCTCCGAAAGTGATTGTCTATGGACTGAGTCGAGACAGTACAATTAATCGATTCACACTTCCTGTGATCGTCTATGGATACGAGATCGAGACAATACAACAACGAAGTATGTTTACTTGATAAAAAGGTTCGGACTTAACCAAACACAATAGGATTACTTATCAAGTAAATATGAATTAACGTTTGTGTAATTTACTTTAATTATAATAAAACAATTATAATGCGGAAAATAAAAGTAAATGACACAACAAGATTTTGTTAACGAGGAAACCGCGAATGCAGAAAAACCCCGGGACCTTGTCCAATACTCTCAGGATTAAGCCGCTACAAAAAATTACACCTAACTTCGTATAGTTGAGACCAAGCAACTAAACCTATAGTTCACCTATTTCCGTCTGTATTCCCACGCCTCCAACTTATAAATAAGTCACGTACTTGGAATAATTCCTTTGGTTCGTATTCCAAACAGTAAAGGAACAACAAATCTGTTTGGTATCAACTCTCTTCAACCAAGTGATATGAGTCGGACAAAGGCTCTTTTGTTTATCTTAACATAAACTCCTTCGTCAGGTCCTTAGATCTATCTTATGTTCAATTACCGCAGTAATTGTTAATATTTTTCAATCAACACTCTTAATCCAAAGAATTGTGTTGATGCCGATCTACTCAACTAATCAATCCAATTCTATCACAAGGATAAAACCGATTACTAGTTGGATCCTCTTTTTACCGAAACAAGTATTGTGCACACCAAAGATTATGAACCCGAAATCATAAATCTTCAATCTCTTCTTTGTCTTCAAATCTTCTTAGATCTTCAATAAATACATGCACACAATCACCTGAATCTCTTGTGATCGATCACGCACAAAACGGAGTCTGTTTACAATGGATTATTACAAGATCGTCTTTAGAAGTACAAACAGTCTAAAGATCCCTGTCGAAACTCTGAACTAGTTTGAGTAAATCTTATATCAGAAGAGAATATCCTCAATCATAAAAAAATTAGGTACAATCAAAGTTCAACCACCGTTAGTCAATCAAACCAATGAAAACAAAAGATAAACCGCAATTATCTAGTTTCTCACCAACGGTACTAATAGAGCTTCTCAATCCCAAAGAAGACTTTAAACTGAGAGTCCGCAAGAGATTTTTCCTAATTAGGTTACTCTCCTTTCCGAATTGGCGGCTTCACCAGTAGCAGCACAACAAGAGGTAGTTTGCTGTTACGAAGGATTAGTTTGTTAGAAACGCAAACTTCAAGTATTTATAGACTAGGAAGTTTGGACACCAAGGAATTTCCAAAACCGAAAATATTCTCAAGATATTCATTAAATCACAAATTCGGTTTCCATAATTCCTGGAAATGCTCTGTCCAAAAATAATGATCGAAATCTCTCATAAAATCTTTAATAGTAAAGGCACATTACTAATTCTTATTTTCCTAAAAATGAAATTAATAACCTAAATAAAAAGATTCTTAACTTATTTATGTTTCGATCCTGGGATTCTCTTCCCTTAGATATTAAGGAACAACTTTGAAAAATTAAATATAAACATTCACAGCACGTGTTCAAAGTGTGTCGACATTCTTACTTTGTAAGTCCTCTTTCATACTTACAACCTTGAAACCGATTTTCCACACTTCTAAACAAGTTTAGAATTGGTTCATCTGACTTTCAAGAACTATGTGATTGATCAAATAACATTCAATCACAAAACATGGGTATAACGGTTCTACCTAAACAAGTTTCGGTTCTACCTCCATGTGAGTATTGTGCATAGTCACACTAGCTTTCCAAAATTCGGTTGACTAGGTACTAGGATCGGTTCCCCACATATATATGGTATCTAACTTGAATGTGTTGCACATGTCCATAGGATCTGTTCCCCTTTCCCTAAAAACGTGTTGCACATGTCCATAAGATCGGTTCCCCTTTCTGCTATAAACCTGCTGCACCTCATACAAGGATCGATTCCCCTTTGTAATCTACTTCACCTCTTACTAGGATCGGTTCCTCTTTACCCTGATTTGGTCACACATAAAATCACAAACTCGATCATACCATCTCAGGTGATTACTTAAGATCGGTTTTACTAATAAAAGTCATACCAATACATAAGTCATGCCTTTGTGAATAGTTTTACCAAGAACACAAACAAGTCATGAACAGTTATACTAATCACACATATTGGTTATTCAAAAGATATGCAATGAATAACAATACCAATAACACTTGGCGATTTCCTTGTCGATTCAAAAACCAAGTTCATGAATTTACTTCCTTAGAACACATGTAAACATTGTTCCCTAGGATGAAATCCTCACCTCATACCCATACATAATCACAATAGCATTCAAATGATTATGGCGATGTTTTATCTACAAAGTTTAATGGTTAAGCAATAAACCTTGTATTGTATTCCTTAATACTATGTCTATTTAGAGTTCAATCATGCTTCGCAGTTTTGTTTTCAATATGCACGACTTGAAAGATACGTTAGGGAATGAAACAGTTCAAGTCAAATATCACTAACCTCAAGTGGAAGGATGATGTTGTCGTTGTAGCTCCTTGATTCTTCACATCTTCAAGTCTTCGCAATACTTGTAAAGTCTCATTATATATCCTAATACTTTCAAGCTAACCTACACGAAGTTGACTCTAGTACATAATCAAGCGACTCTTAACATGAGTTTTGATTCACTAAAATATGACAACCAAACTTGACATACCAATGCTTGATGGGTTCAACCGATCTATGCTCTAACAATCTCCCCCTTTGTCAATTTTAGTAACAAAACTCTTACATCATATGGATAAACAAATTACAAGAATTCATTACACATACGCTTGATTCCCGAATTCATCAGCACAGTAATATGCATACATTCAATCCTTAAAAATGTCGTTGTTGACATTATAATAATAAAGCTAATACTCCCCCTAAGGAAGATAGGTAGATTTTCAATCCACACGTCTTTTTTATACCAATTAATATGATATGTTACTCCCCCTTAGTCTGTGCTTTCACTCTTTCGTTTTGATAAACGTTTAAGCACCAATGTTCTTTTCCTTAGTGATACCAATCAATATAAAATCAATGCCAGTATCACTTGTTTACTCCATATATTTCTCCCCCTTTTTGTCACAAAATGACAAAGAAACGAAAAAATAAAGGACAAACCGAAAAGAATCTTACAAATCTCAAAATAGACTTGCAACCTGTAGAGTTAGCACGAGGGTTCCACCCACCATGTTCTGATAACCAATATCAAAACCGAAACTACAAGTAGTTTTATTTTGATATGTTACCAAGGAAACAATTGTCCGAAACAATTTTTCCATTTTAGTTTAGCAAACCAAAAATCAAATAAGCATCTTAGTTCCTTTGCTAAACCGATTGTACAAAAATAATCGCTTATTCGATAAGACCAAAATAAAGATAACTCTATTTTTCTCATCAGGTTCTAATTATCCATAAACTTAGACCTTTCAATTTTAAACAAGACAAGTACTAGGTTAGTTAACTAGCATTTATTGTTAAGGCATTCGATTAGACTTGAATAACCGAAACCTCACTTCGATAAGTCTAACTAAGATCAAAATTAACTTAGTTTCTCTTATCCGGAATCGAATTAGACTAAACAACTCATCCTGTAAACCTTTTCTTTCGTTAAGCCATAAATAATTCATACAAACCAAATAAATAAACTTTTAATTATTCACCTCGACTGGAAGCAATTGAAACAACATAGACATTAAAGCACCGCAATTGCACCGAAATTTTGTAAGCCTAAGCAATTTATACCACACAATAAAGCAAGATAACAATATTTTTTCTTAACCGGAAACAATTGAATTACATAAACATCCATACACATATAATGGAATAAACATCAATTGTTCCAAAATTTTGTTAAGCAAAAGCAATAAATATATATGAAATAAACTCAGGCTTTTCTTAAACAGGAAAACGATTAACTAACAAACTCGTTACCTCAAATTTCGCATCCACTTCTCCAAAATGTTTGCATCTTCATCCAGGGAGAATTGATATCGAAATATCATCATGTTTTCATCCTTATGCAAAACAAAAGAATAACAACAACCAACCTTTACCAGAGAAAGGTTGAAAATCGGTTTTAACAATTGCAAGCAAAAGTTGAAAACCGTCGAAACACGTATTCTTTTACGCTAAACCAAAACCGGTTCAACATATTGTGACTTTTTCACATATTGTTTCTACCAGAATCCCTCATGATTCTTTGATAAAGCCTACCAACATGGTCTAGAACTTAATCCTGCTACATCAAAAAGTCACCCAAACCACAAGGGTTCACAACATTATGAGATCGAATATCAAGGTTATGAAACCGAAATCAAACATCCCATAAACATACATAGCAATAATATAAAGCATTTAAGCACATGCTATGTAAACCGAAAACTATCACAAGAAAAATTATAAATCAAATAATTTTATTCATAATAATTTTATTCATAATAGTTTTATTCATAATAGTTTTATTCATAATAGACCAATACAATCATTGAAAGGAATCAAAAATTGATGTCTATTTTACTACAACTCAGTCCTTCATGTCAGTAATAAATGAAGGCGGATTACTACTCTTCAGATTTTGAATTTCTTCAAGTATAAAACCTTGTTGCTTGACCAGAATTTCTTGCAGATGAGAAATTTTCGTGAAGGATTCTGCAAGAACATGTAATTCTGTCTTTGATTGAACACAAAAGTGTGTCAATGCTTCAATACACTGATCTTTCTTCAGCGTATTCTCTCTTTCCTTCTTGCTAAGACAATCTCCTTTTTTGATTTTACTCTTAATAGCAAGAGACGGTCTTGGCTTATTCTTCAAGTGATCTTTCTGACCTAGCATCTTTTCCAGAGAAGCCATTTAATCCAGACCCATAGTTCGGACAAGGAATGACCAAATTAGGAGAAAGATATTTTTATATATTTTTCATACTATCAAATATCTTCAAATACTAGATATTATTTCCATAATCTACACAAAAGTGCCTTGATTTTTCTTCTTCCTCACTCAAAGATTTGGCACACGTGGTGAGGAAAGAATTCTAATACCTATCAAGTGGCATTAGTATGAGATTTTCTCTCATTATGGAATTTTTAACAATCAAAGTGTTCTTGATCTAGTATAGTATGAAAATATCTCCTTCTGTTACCCCGAACTAACGAAGTATCTTGAGATTGACTGGAATTGCATATGCAACTTTTAGAAATTCTGTTTTTGAGACAGTTTTTGCATCTTGTCTTATTTTTACCTTTACCATTAGGTGATTTAATAACATCGGAAGACATGTCCATTCTTAAAATGGTTAAATCACTAATGAAGGAGGAAGGAATAGGATTAACAACTAATGCAATATTAGTTGTTTCCTCTTCTTCAGAATCATATGAATCGGAGGTCTCATCTAGAGTTACAGCTAGAGCCTTGCTTCTAGTGTATTTCTTAAGATTGGGACAGTCTTTAGCAATATGACCAAACCCTTTACACTTGAAGCATTGCGGCTGATAATCATCATCTTCTTCATGATACTTTTTGACAGGAACTCGATCATGTGGACGAGAAGATCGATGAGTATCCTTAAAGAATCTCTTATTTCTTTTCTTTAAGAGATCTCGAAACTGTCTAGTAATCAATGATAATGAATGTTCAAATTCATCATCAGAATTTTCAACAATTTGTTCATATGAATCATCCATTTGTCTATTCCTTTCCATTGGAGCTTTCAGAATTCTTGCAGCTTTAAAAGCGTTTCCTTTACCTTGAATAGACTATGGTTCATGATCAAATATCTTTAACTTACCAACGAGTGTGCTTCATGAGAGAGTTGAAAGATCATTTGCTTCTTTGATTGCATGCTTCTTAGAATCGTATCTTGATGACAACGATATGAGAATTTTGCATACTATATCCTTTTCAGAAATAGTCTTTCCTAATGAGAAAGAAGCAATAATTATCTCAGAGAGTTTAATATGAAACTCTTCCAAAGTGTCGTTGTCATCCATTCGAAGGTTTTCCCAATCGAAAGTGGGAGTTTGAAGTCTAGCTTGTTTCTCTGGTGAATTTCCTTCGAATACGATCTGAAGATTATCCCAAGCTTCTTTCGAAGTTTGACATGTTGATACATGATGTTGTAGATCACGGCTTACAGCATGTATTATAGCATTCAACCCATCTGAATTCTTCTTTGCAAGTGCCCTTTCTTCGTTCAAAATTCTACTAAGCGCTTAAACTCAGTTTCTGAATTTTCTATCTTTGGAAGAATATAACCATCGATGACTAATAGCCATCTATTAAAGTCTCGTGATTGAAGAAAAGATCTCATAGCATATTTCCATCATAGATAGTTTGTTTTGTCAAATCTTGGCGGTACGTTAATTGAAGTCGATTCATGAAACTCGACTTCATTCTTATAGGTTGTATCGCACCAAACACAGATTGTTAGATCTTTTCGTGTTTGCCTGCTCTGATACCAATTGAAAAGACGAGGGTACCCAAATATACCTCGATCTAAAACTTTTCCTACCTATAAGTCCTTTCTCCGAAAGTGAACTATTCGGTTCACACTTCATGTGATCGTCTATGGATACGAGATCGAGAAAATACAACAACGAAGTATGTTTACTTGATAAAAAGGTTCGTACTTAACCAAACACAATAGGATTACTTATCAAGTAAATAGGAATTAACGTTTGTGTAATTTACTTTAATTATAATAAAACAATTATAATGCGGAAAATAAAAGTAAATGACACAGCAAGATTTTGTTAACGAGGAAACCGCAAATGCAGAAAAACCCCGGGACCTTGTCCAGAATTGAATACTCTCAGGATTAAGCCGCTACAAAAAATTACACCTAACTTCATATAGTTGAGACCAAGAAACTAAACTTATAGTTAGTTCCGTCTGTATTCCCACGCCTCCAACTTATAAATAAGTCACGTGCTTGGAACAATTCCTTTGGTTCGTATTCCAAACAGTAAAGGAACAACAAATATGTTTGGTATCAACTCTCTTCAACCAAGTGATATGAGTCGGACAAAGGCTCTTTTGTTTATCTTAACATAAACTCATTCGTCAGGTCCTTAGATTTATCTTATGTTCAATTACCGAAGTAATCGTTAAGATTTTGCAATCAACACTCTTAATCCAAAGAATTGTGTTGATGCCGATCTACTCAACTAATCAATCCAATTCTATCACAAGGATAAAACCGATTACTAGTTGGATCCTCTTTTTACCGAAACAAGTATTGTGCACACCAAAGATTATGAACCCGAAATCAGAAATCTTCAATATCTTCTTTGTCTTCACATCTTCTTTGTCTTCAAATCTTCTTAGATCTTCAATAAATACCTTCACACAATCACTTGAATCTCTTGTGATCAATCACGCTCAGAACGGAGTCTGCTAATAATGGATTATCACAAGATCGTCTTTAGAACTACAAACAGTCTAAAGATCCCTGTCGAAACTCTGAACTAGTTTGAGTGAATCTTATATCATAAGAGAAGATCCTCAAGCATAAATAAACTAGGTGCAATCAAAGTTCAACCACCGTTAGTCAATCAAATAAATGAAAACAAAAGATAAACCGCAATTATCTAGTTTCCCACCAACGGTACTAATAGAGCTTCTCAATCCCAAAAAAGACTTTAAACTGAGAGGTCGTAAGAGATTTCGCCTAATTACGTTACTCTCCTCTCCGAATAGGCGGCTTTACCAGTAGCAGAACAAAAAGAGGTAGTTTGCTGTTACGAAGGATTCGTTTGTTAGAAATGCAAACTTCAAGTATTTATAGACTAGGAAGTTTGGACACAAAGGAATTTCCAAAACCAAAAATATTCTCAAGATATTCATTAAATCACAAATTCGGTTTCCATAATTCCTGGAAATGCTCTGTCCAAAAATAATGATCGAAATCTCTCAGAAAATCTCTAATTAGTAAATGCACATTACTAATTCTTATTTTCCTAAAAATAAAATTAATAACCTTAATTAAAAGATTCTTAACTTATTTATGTTTCGATCCTGGGATTCTCTTCCCTTAGCTATTAAGGAATAACTTTGAACAATTAAATATAAACATTCACAGCACGTGTTCAAAGTGTGTCGACATCCTTACTTTGCAAGTCCTCTTTCGTGCTTACAACCTTGAAACCGACTTGCCACTCTTATAAACAAGTTTAGAATTGGTTCATCTGACTTTCAAGAACTATGTGATTGATCAAATAACATTCAATCAGAAAACATGGTTGTAACGGTTCTACCAAAACAAGTTTTGGTTCTACCTCCATGTGAGTACTGTGCATAGTCACATTAGCTTTCCAAAATTCGGTTGACTAGGTACTAGGATCGGTTCCCCACATATATATGTTATCTAACTTGAATGTGTTGCACATGTCCATAGGATTGGTTCCCCTTTGCCTAAAAATGTGTTGCACATGTCCATAGGATCGGTTCCTCTTTCTGCTATAAACCTGCTGCATCTCATACAAGGATCGATTCCCATTTGTGATGTACTACACATCTTACTAGGATCGGTTCCCCGTTACCCAGATTTGGTCAGACATAAAATCACAAACTCGATCATACCATCTCAGGTGATTACTTAAGATCGGTTTCACTAATAAAAGTCATACTAATGCATAAGTCATGCCTTTGTGAATAGTTTTACCAAGAAAACAAACAAGTCATGAACGGTTATATTAATCACACATATTGGTTGTTCAAAAGATATGCAATGAATAACAATACCAATAACACTTGGCGAATTCCTTTTCGATTCAAAAACCAAGTTCATGAATTTACTTCCTTAGAACACATGTAAACATTGTTCCCTAGGATGAAATCCTCACCTCATACCCATACATAATCACAATAGCATTCAAATGATTATGGCGATGTCTTATCTACAAAGTTTAATGGTTAAGAAATAGACATTGTATTGTATTCCTTAATACTATGTCTATTTAGAGCTCAATCATGCTTCGCAGTTTTGTTTTCAATATGCACGACTTGAAAGATACGTTAGGAAATGAAACAGTTCAAGTCAAATAAAACTAACCTCAAGTGGAAGGATGATGTTGTCGTTGTAGCTCCTTGCTTCTTCACATCTTCAAGTCTTCGCAACACTTGTAAAGTCTCATTATATATCCTAATATTTTCAAGCTAATCTATACAAAGTTGACTCTAGTACATAATCAAGCGACTATTAACATGAGTTTTGTTTCACTAAAATATGACAACCAAACTTGACATGCCAACGCTTGGTGGGTTCAACCGAGCTATGCTCTAACAGAAGGTATCATGGGGGAAAACTCGAAGTATGACTGAGAGTGATAATGAAGATAAAGAAAAGAATAACTATGAAGGAGAAGAAATAGAAGAAAGCAGTGATGATTCAATGAAAAGGGAGAAGAGAGCAAGAAAATTAGAGAAAAAGAAAAAAAAGGAATGAATTTGAAGAGGAAATGTATAAGCGTTTGTAGATGGTGGATTTTCTATAAAGGGTTAAAATCGTAAAACCATAATTATACATGCTCCTGATCCGGAAATCAGATGAGTATTGAGGCTCATGTCTCTCATTGAAGCATGAAAGCTCATGCCATAAAATCTTTGACTGAGAAGGCTGTCTCTCAGAGTATATGTGGATGGGTAATCTCTCAGCTGAGGCAACGACACATCTCATGAATACTGAGCAATATCAGTAATTATTTCTTTATAAAATCGAAAGATTGGACGGCTCCTAGACAGCCTGCTAGTATAGAGCAATAACGTCTTCAGGATGCAACAAGGTTTTCCCTGACTATACGAAAGAAATATGACGTTTCAACAAGCTCATGTTTCTCAATTCTCAGATAATTAATGCTCCTAGACAGCATGTCTGCTAGTATATATCCATCGATTAATTATCTCTAATCGTTAACTGAATATTCAGTAATATTCTACGATTCTTCGTAATATTTCGTCACTTCAACTTATGGTTCTTCCCAGCAGAATTCCACGGGTTAGTGATAAAAATTCAATGTGTGGGCATCTGAGCAGCTCTCGAGTAAGCCCCGGCCAAAATGGTGCAAGTGTACTCAGCAATAAAGCATAAATGAGCACCTGAATGCACAAACGAGCATTCCAAAACACGAAGGAACGATGAACCTATGAAAAATAGGAAGAAAATAATAAATAATAAAATATTAATCGAGGCGTTGGGAACTGGGCCCACCAGTCCCACGCCCAATTCTATATTTTATCATATTTTATTATTTTTCTCTGATCTCATGAAAATCTCTTCATTTGAACAAATCTCCTTCATCTTAAGGAAATTCCCCAGTCTCATGGTGTTTCCTCGTATCAAAGAAATAATAAAATTTAGGAAAGGTGTTGCGGGACCAAGCCCACTAGCCGGCCGGCCATGCCTTAGCCGTGGCCGGTCCCACACCTCATGAATCCTTATTATTTTATTATTTCCCTCATCCCATGAAAATTCCCTGATTTCATGATATTTTCCTAAATTCATGAAAATTATATAAAATTAGGGAGAAAATGCACGGGACCCGGGCTCATTGGCCGGCCGGCCATGCCCTAACCGTGGCCGGTCCCACACGTCCTTGTCTCATTATTTTCATATTATTAGTTTCCCTCATCTCATGGAAACTCCTCCACTTCAAGGAAACTCCTAGTTTCAGCAAACTCCTTGAATTCTTGAAATCTCCCTCAAGTCATAAAAATAATGTAAAATTAGAGAAACCCATGGGACCGGGCCCTAGCCGGCCAGTCATGCCCTAGCCGGTCCCACATGCCCCTTATTTTATTATTATTATTGTTTATGTTTCCCTAATCTCATGTAAACTCCTTGATCTCAACAAATTCCTTGGTTTCAACAAACTCTTGGATTTTATGATATTTCTCTAAAATCATGAAAATATTATAAATTAGGAAAAGTGCCTTGGGATCAGGCTCTTTGGCCGGACGGCCATGCCTTGGTCATAGCCGGTCCCACACTTCATGATTACTTCATTATTTTATTATTTGCTCCTTCATCTCATGAAGTTTTCCTAGTTTCAGGAAAAATCCATGATTTCTTCATATTTTCTCAAAATGTTGCTCAAACGCGTATCAGAAAATATGGAAACTCTCAGGACTGAGACACGGACATTATGGTTACACGGGCATGTCTCCTTGACCTACCAAGGGCGGCCCTGAGGCTTGCAAAGAGCCGGTCCTACGTGTTTTAACAATTTTGACCTAATTTGCTCAATTGCTCATATTGGGTCCAAACTCTTCTCAAACAACTTGGAGTTTGCTCGAACGACCACCAGCTGGTCCCACGACCACCAAGAGCCGGTTTTATGCCCTTTTGGTCGGTTCCTCATCTCTCCATAATCAGGTTCTACTACCTGATGCTCACACGAGCACTATTTTAATAAATGATTAAACCAGCATTTAATCATCTTTTCACCAACGGGTCTTCCAGAGACTTGGGTATTTTTCTCACTTGAGAATCTGGGCTCTACATGGTCGGTTCATCATCCCATGTAACCGGTCCCTTTTTCATTTCATGAATGATTTTCAATAAATCATCAATTCAGCAGTTGATCATAATTAGGGTTTTGAATCCAAGGTTCATAATTCCAGATTCAAACGCTAATATTTTTATGTTGATCCCATGATCAACACCCTAATTAATTATACTCGGCTCAACTACCAGTATTTTAAATTAATATTTATCTTGGTCCTGTTACCAATGATTCATCAAACGAGCAATATTTTCTCACATCAAAGAATATTGGTTCAATTGTCAATATTCAATAATTCATTAAATGAGCAACATTTGCTCATGCGAGCAGCATTTGCTCAGATGAGCAACATTTGCTCAGATGAACAGCATTTGATCAGATGAGAGAATATTGGTTCAATTATCAACATTCAATAATTAATTAAATGAGCAACATTTTCTCATGCGAGCAGCATTTGCTCAAACGAGCAACATTCGCTCAAATGAACAATATCTGTTCACGTTAAAAATATTGGTTCAACTATCAATATTAAATAATTCATTAGATGAGCAACATTTGCTCAGACTAAGGAATATTGGTTCAACTATCAATTTTCAACGATTCAGCAACACAATTTGCTCAGATTATTAACATTTATTCGATAATGATAGTTTTTATCTCAGCAGACATGTTCAATTCATGAGTCTCATAACATTTGCAAATTATGTTCAACTCAGCAATACAAGGACTCATCGTCCCATAAAGTCAGCAACTGACTAACTAAATACACGTCTGTCTTGCAGACTCCACGTTCACGAGACGTCAATCATGTCACATGGGGGGATATTAAGTAGGGTTTTGTTCTGGCGGTCTATGGAACGTGTGTTCATACACACGATGAGAATGTGAGAAATTCGTGCAATCAATTGGAGGAGTTGGCAAAGTAGTGGGTGGAAATTTAACCAAGTCTCCGCATGATGAGCAACTGGTTTCAACACGATTTTCCACTTCCCCATTCTTTGACTCCCGCAACTGTCACACTTCATGGTATCATAGTGTTTTCAATTCAGCAATATAAAAGTCTCTGAATCCTGATTGAAACAGACAAGAATTTCTCGACAAGTTCACACAGACAATCTTTCGTCTACACAAACTCATCGTCTGAGCAGTCACTCTCAACTGAGTAAATTCAATCATTCAGAACTTTCTTCCGCAGAATACATAACACACCTAAAATCTCGATCACCATTAATCTCACACATTTCTCAGCTTCCCTCCTACAGATCAACCCATCCTCTCTTGTGAACTAATTGACTCTGGAATGGCCATTGTCTTGGTTTAGGCCGGAGTCCTACAGATTGATCTCTCGAAATTAAAGCACTCCCTTCTTGCAGTGCATCTGTGTGAGGTTAAGCATTTGCTCGGTTCAAGGAGTCTCCGCACGGTCATCTCTTCAATTCCGTAAAAACCAGCAAATCGTTTTTCCCCATTTACAGATTGGCGACCACAGTGGGAGATTAGTCTCTCGGTTGCAATATCACAATCTCACAAGATGGCTGGTCTTAGGTCTGGGTTAGTTACAGGTTCCAACACAAACGACGCTGGCACTAGCAACAATAACAATGAGGATATTCCGGAAACCATTCCGGCTTCTAACACTGACAGTGGTGATATTATTCCTCCTCACGCTAACATGGCCCTGTTCGGCCGATACCCTGAGGAAGACAGGGGGAATCCACCAAATACCATGGATGATCTCATCAAGGTGCAAGAAACTCTTGCAAAGAATCAAACTGACATGGCTGCAACACAGAAAGAGATAATCAATTATCTCAAGACTCTCACTGACAAGATGTCAGATAAGACTCAAGGAAAAGGAAAAGAAAAGGAAACATCCTCAGATGCTGATCCTGAATTAGTTCCAATTCATAGAGTAGATGACAGTGAAGTCCGCAAAGATGCAGAAGATCCATCAGCGAAGGAATCATCAAATTTCATTACTCGGGAAGATTTGGAACGCCTCTTGGAGAACCATGGAAAAGACAAGACATCACATGTCCATCGTCACCAGCCTCCATACCCTGCTGCTACACAAAGGACTTCCGAAAGGTTATGTCTCTCCGACCTTCACTTTGTATAACGGAACAGGCAACGCTCGGGAGCATGTTTCTCGGTTCCTGAAGCCTTGGGTGAACATGAGCATAACCATGTTGTTCGTCTCAAAGAATTTTCAAAGTACTTGAAAGGCAGGGCATACACCTGGTATAATAACATCTCACCAGGAACTATCAACAATTGGGGAGAAATAATCTACGCCTTCTACAGAAAGTACTTCTTTGTGTCAGAGCAAGTTACTCTCTCTGATCTTGGAAGAATGTTTCAGAAGAACAATGAACATCCCAACGACTACGTGAAGAGATTCAAAGTTCAGGCCCTGGACTGTCATGATCCAAACGTCACGGAGCAACAAGTGGTATACTTGTGTATCAACGGCATGATACCGGTCTATAGAGCTTTATTAGAAAATCTTCGTTTCCACACTTTCTCAGAGATCCATGAAGCGGAGAAGAGATCCGCAACTACTGCACCTGCTTTACTGGAAAGAACAAAAGTTGCAAAGGCTGAGGAACCACGAGACGCTCGAGGTAACATACGTCTGATCAAAAAATAGTACAATCTCCAACCTTCCACAAACGCTGTCGCAGAAACGGAAAGCCGAACCACCGCGCAAGCATACCTCCACTCCTTCAAAATCACAAAGGAAGGATAAGCAAGATGCACAAGCCCCTGACCAGCGCACAGGGGCTCCTGATTAAGACGCACCTGACTTTCCCCTTGCCATTGAAGAAGTGATCGTGCTCCTGGATGCTTGGATCCAATATGGTGCAATCAAGTTTCCATATGTCAAGAAGGAACCAACTGAAGAAGACATGGAAAGTCCTCGTTACTGTCGCTTCCACAGGTTCGCCAATAATCCCACCAGTGACTGTAGAGTCTTGAAACACATATTCAGGGAAAAGGTTAAATCAGGAGAGCTCAACTTGGGGACTGAAGGAGTGCACAGAGACCCTCTCCCAGTCAGGACTTTCTCTATCTCTGAACATCCAGTTAAAGAAGCAATTCAGTCATTGATCGAGCATGTCTGTGAATTTCTTTATCTGTCGAAAGCGCAAAGGGGAGACATGTTCATGGATTTGCACCATATAGTATCCGGGAAACATTTACTGATTCCAGAAGTATCTCCTGAGCCTCCAGCCACCAATAAAGAAATGTATAACCGGGGAATGCTCACCACAGTTTATATCAAGGGAAATGAATTCAAAAGAGCATTCTTTTATGTTGGTATTTCCATCAACATAATCCCTTTGAAACTCTCAGAGCTGCTGGCATCACTCGACAAGAAGCTACTCATGCTCCCATGTAAATCAGGGATCACGAAGGGACACTCAGAGATGCGTACGGCTACATCACCCTGAAGGTCAAAGAAAACTCGGTTTGTACTGAAGCCAAGTTTTATATAATCCTAGAAGATCCAGGATATGACATGATTCTTGGACGACCTTGGGTTCATGATGGAAAAGTGACTCTAATGCCTTCAATTGAAGAAAGCTCTGACTCAGAAGAAATAGAAGATATTCCATCATTCAAACACCTGGAGGAAGTTAAAGCTTTGGTGGAATTAACACAGAAACCTGGAGAAAGTGCACACTCTTTCATCGAAAGGTTCCGTACTCAGGCAAGTCTAATTCCCCTTCATGCGCCTATACTACCAATGTTTAATTATGTTGCTATGGTTCAGGGACTTCTTCCCACTAACAACTTAGAAATCACAAAAAGCTACGAGTGGATATCTTCACCTCAACATATTACACCAAATGGTTGAGCATAGAGCCCCGTCAAATCAATCATTCTATCAAGAGGTTCATTGCTGAAGATATGGATAAGCATGACAAACAGTACTCTGGATATTCCCCTTTGCATGAATGTCCATATGTGCCACATCCTTGGAATCCCTCCACACGAGGAGTTCCGAATCAGCAGAAAATATTCAAGGCGCGGACAACCAAGCCTAACAAATTTTATGAAGGAAACCTAGTTCTCAAAGCAACTCAGTGCAACCTCCACTCTGCAAGAAATTCCAATTGGGAAGGGCCATTTGTGGTTTCTAAGTCCATGACCGGGGGATACTACAGGTTGATCAACACGGATGGTAGGGCCCTACCAGTAATCCACGAAAATTGGCTTAAGGCATTTGACGCCTGAAATTATTGGACGGCTTTTGAGCATTCATGACGCCTGGGATTTGGTATTTAGGATTATCTTTCATTGTATTTCCATTTCTCCAAAACGGTTGCAATACTTGCATTCAGTATTTGAATTCAACAATTTATCAAAATTCAGTTCGTTTTACTTAAAGAAAATTTATATCAAATCTAAAAGAAAATACTCAATCATCTACCAATCCAAAACCAATCAATATCAAAACCAAAATAAAACCTCACATCTCTCAGAAGTTCAGGAGTTCAAGAGATTATGAAAATAAATCAAAGGAAGTCAGCAAAGAAAGACTTTTGCTCCTCTGCATCCTTCAAGATTTGCAAAGCCGCCTTCTCCAGGTTCAGCGCCTCGGTCAGCTTAGCAATCTTTTCCTCCTTCTCCATCACATCATTATTGGGAAAGGGTATGTTATTCTCACATGAGTCCTTAATAGCATTTATTTTCTTACGAAGCCACTTCACGTTGAAGCCAAGTCTTTCAGAATTCTTCAAGTCGAACTCCCAATCAAAGAGTACATCTGGAGTCACAATATTTCTAGCCCTGGCGCATATATCACTTACAACACGTAAGATGACACTTACTTTCATTTTTAAATCATAAGCACGTCTAGGATCTCTAGTAATGATGATGTGACCAAACTTCCTCCATATCTTCTCGTACAAGCCTGCATATCCAATAGGAACGCTGAATCCACCAACTAGTTCATGATATGGGAGTGATACATCAAATGGAGGATCAAAAGAAGCTCCTGCACTTGGATATTCATGCACCAATATGCGATTCTCAATTACTGGAGCAACTTCTATGGTCATGGCAACAGTTTCTTCAGTCTCCTCTGCTTATGGTTCAGTTTCTTCTATTATTGGAGTGGCAACAATTGAAGTTTCCATAACTTCAGTGACAATTCTCTCATGGCCTTGAAGTGCAGGGATGGTTGTCTCATCATCAATAACTCCAGGGATGTTTGAATTATCCTTATTAGTTTCAGTATCCTCAACTTCGGTATTTGGCACCTAATAGGAAGATTACATGAGGTTAGAGCAATCTATATATGGAAACCAAATAATATCATAAAATACAGCATACAAGCAGTCCAACATCATCAAGGTTCATCATTATGCACTCAAGGCGCGAGCAAATAGCGTGAAAGTCATAAAAACACGTTTTGCGGCAAGCTCATCTGAAGAGATTTTACCCTGCCATGTACAAGATGACGAACTGGGAGAAATATACAGGGAATATGAGGATTATTTACATACCATTATCTTCGCATTTATGTTCTCTAAAACATATGAAAATTTCATAACAATCCGATGAACGATCAAGGAGATGTGGTCAAAACATTGGACAACGTACAATCTAAAAAAGTTATGAAAATCTCCTGGAAGTTTACTGTTTCTCCTTTTTCAGGCCCTGAATATGCTCAAAACTTAAAAAGATTCTTTTCAAAAGCTTGGAAATTCTCCGGGATTAAAGATACATATGAAGACCATGAAAATCCGACTTCATATGAAGGTTTTATGAGGTTTTTTTCTAAAAGACTGAGTTCTGAATTTTCTGACGACGAATTTCAACAAAGTTTTTCGTATATGCACGTGGATTATCATTCAATCATTCATAAATCAACAATTTTATACTTTTATGGTAAAGTTCAAGGAAAATACTTACTTAGGGGGTCTCTAAAACGTTCAAGGCATCAAAATTTCCCGTGTCACCATCAAGAGGCTCATTACTTCCGTTCGGTTTTGAACCCTGGGAGTTTTCTTTATCTCCACCCTCCGAAGGTGAACGAGCATCAGCACTCTCCACTTCCACGGCGACATCCTCCTGAACATATCGTCAAACAATTAGTATTTTATCTACAAAGCATCATATTTGGTTATGTGGAGGAGTACTCACGTCATTCTCTTCTTCAACACTCAAGTCAGAAACCGTCTGCCCAGAGAATTGAAGACCATCAATATTTGATGGAGAAAATTTCCATAACCAAATAAAGAATGTTGGTTTACGATCCTAATAATACGGATAAGAAAAAGTTACGGCGGAAGAGTGTTGACAACTCACCAAGGAAACAACTGGGGACTTTATGGTGTTAGGAAACGGCTTACAATTCTTGTTCCTGACTTCTCCACCGTGAATGACTGTTACTGCTTCCGAGAAGTTTACTTCAATTCGAGGTCTCACAACGCGACCCTCCTGCAAAAGAGAAATTAGTACAACAATCGGAAAGACAATTATTTTAATACCACTATGCAAAAGATGCATACTGGTGAACATCCTGGAGATACTTTTCGCTTATCGCCGCCACCAGAGATACGTTTCAATCTTGGTCGAGAAGCAATCATCTTAGCTGAATGATGCTCTTTCACTAAAGGTTGGTTGATCTTTACACAGTCGCGCAAACGCTCAAGCTGTTGATCCCATAAATCTATGTAACCCGGAGTTACATATGTGATTCGTCCAGAACAAGAGAACCAATAAGATCTTCCTTCCACATGTGTGCGATCTAAACAAGTCATAAGCTGCTCCACTGATGGTTTCCTCCTTCAAAAAGTTGGAACACATTGATCCACACCCATTTGACGAGTTGCTTTATCGATGTTGTATTCTTCTATTAAAAAGCCTCCGTACATTGCTGATATCAAATGACACGGAGTACAACTCAACATAAAGGACCTCTCGTCGTCGCTCAAGTCAGCACCGGATTTCAAAGTCATACTCTCTTCAGTATTGAAGGTTGACAACTAAGAAACATAAGAAGGAACTAACACCCAGGGGCGAAAATTAAACTCAGATTCATTTTCTAACACATCAATGAAACGTGTCTTGGATCGGGGTTGCTTTGTAGACCAGCGCATAATCCTGGCATTGTTATTCTCAGGAAAAACGCGGCGAGAATCAATAGCGTTCAGCCCTTGCAAGATACTACGAGGAATAGGTGCATAGTTCTTGAAACGCTCCCACATCAAGGCTTGAAGAAACATCATGTTGGCGTAGCATTCAATCTTCATGAAACCATTCGAAATGATGGAGTCTATAACCAAGGATTCAAGGTTAGAATACAAAGAACCCAGGAACAGACTACTGATGTGATTTTCAATGATGTTGTAGTAAGATGATTCGTTCAAGACTTGTGAAAGCAATAGATTTTAGACTTATAAAACTAAAAAACAAAGAAAACTTAATTCAAAATTGATTTCAAGATACTAAAAATAACCAAGACTCTGATTCCACTATTACACATGAATGAATATGGTAAATAACCCAAAACTCTAATTATCTTTTAAGTCCCTTATTTCTTAACTCACAAATAATCAGGCATATTATCAAATATCAATTGTATTCCCTAAGCATAGATTATCAATTGACTAAAGAAAGTATAACCTATCAGATTGAATCACAACTAATTAAGAAAATTACGCAAACAATTTAAAGCTCTGCAAAAGCAGTGACTGAGTGAATTATAAATTATAAATTAGAGAAAATAAAATAGTTACCAATTATTCATGCATAAATAGCTTCCTCATTGCGTTGGTTATGGGAGAATTATCCCCTCACCATGTTGGAAACACACTCAAAAGTTGATTTCATTGCTCAAAGTGTTTACAAATGATGAAATGGAGAAAATGATAAAACTCAGGTGTTTGCAACGTTTATAATTGTTGCAAAACACTGTTACAAAGAACGATAAATATGAAGTGCAGTAGTATTTGAAACACTACGACCCACAGAAAACTGTCGTTGTCACTGTAGCATGAACGACTGCCTCTGGTGGTATTTTGTTCTTCGTGTTCTTCAGCAGCAGTAGAAATGGACTTTCCTGCAACTCGATTTTTCTCTTCTGTTGTTGCTTTCCGCCTCTCCCAAACTCCCTGTTCTTCTTCAGTGATACCCTAATAGGCTATTTATACTCAACAGGGACAAGAATATTCGCTCATTACTCCGGAAAATCCTTCCAATACTCGGCAGTAAAAGAAAATATTCTCGGGAATATTTTCGGGAATATTTTCTTCCCTTTTTCTTCTCCTGCATGCGTTAAATCTCTGCAAACACGTTCCAACACGTCTCTGCATGACTCAGAACATGGTGTAGTCTCACGAAACTCTCCAAATCTCGTGAATATCTCCATCCAGGTCGTGTTCGCATGTATCTTCGCTGCTTCACTTCAACACGGGTTCTAGCCAAATTTAATCGAACCTATGACCCATACTAATCCTGTTAGGCTCAGTCAAGTCTTCCCATGCAATTCCAGCTATTGAGTCTGGCTAAATCATCACCAAAAACTCGAACCAGAAATGTGTTCTTGCTGCCATTGTTTCCCGCCAAAACCAGAGTTTTGAAACGATGAATATGGGTAGCCCTTATCCAACGTCTTGGGTGCCAAATAACCAGTGGGTGCTATAGAAAAATGGGCTACACATATTCGTGGGTGCTCCATAGCAAAAGTGGGGGTCCGTATAGCAAATGTCCTCCAGGGGTACTCCGAGCAACTTTTCGAGCCGAACTTTCCAACAATATTTATTTCCAAAAAATACATACAAACACACAAAACACCATAATAAGTACGAAATCGAGTACTAAAAATACGGAACATTGAGGACAAATTAGACACAAAAATGCGTCTATCAAATACCCCCAAACTTATTATTTGCTAGTCCTCGAGCAAATCTAATCTAGAAAATAAAAATGACTACACTTAGCACGTGCAGCAAGCCGTTAAACCACTAGGTGGCCCTAGTGACGGAGTGTTGTCTCCGGAGGGTTTACCAGAGGTGTACCCACAAAACCTTTACTCCATACCCTAGCTATCTACGCAGAACCTTGGAAAGCACTAAAAAATCTCCTTGGTTGGCATACTCTCATTGACTACAGGAGGAAGTACCCTGATGCGAAATTCCAATTGTTGTACACGAGTTTGCACTCAACATACTAAAATTCATATATAAGTGACAGAGCTCTACTCAGATAGTTTCTGTACATCATAACCGGAGTCAACCAATCACATAGAAAGATTAAGAAGATGGATAAAGAGATGGTTAAAAGTGAACGGTGTTTCCCATATCTGTCTGAAGGCCTCTGCCAAGGTGAACCTATCCTAATGGACTGAGATACTGGTATGACTAGTATCAACACAACTGGCATATACAAGGGGACCAGTGGTCGATAAACCTAACTCTAGGTCAACACAACTGGCATATACAAGGGCACCAGTGGTCGACTTTATTGAATTTATTCCGGTTGGTCTAATGGTCTGGTCTCATTTTTTTGTTTTTTTGATGGTATCTCAATCACTCTATTCCACCTTAGCAAAGGTAACAACTTGAATCGTGTGCCCCACCAAATCACTTAAAAAATAAAAACAGAAGGATTAGGATTCAACGAGATATGGAGAAACTACCATGTTTTCTTTAATTCTAACACCTGAGCTCTGTGCTTTTATGAATAGACTCTTTAGATGTTTCCATATAATCAGATTGGTTCCTCAACTCCTATAACCAAGATGTTCCCATCCACTTGGATTGGTTAGTGCCAACCTTAATAAGCATAAATTTCTGGTCTATGGAGTTTATTTATTGCAACTAAAAGCTAACAAAAAGTTTCTTCCCCACCCCCAAACTTAAATCTAACATTGTCCTCAATGTTTCTAATGAAAGAGAAATACCAAACAGTAAAGTAACATGAGGAATTAGTAAAGAGAGAAGTCGGAAAGATAGTACCTGGGTGAAGAGAGAAATCAAAAACTAATATACAACATACTATCGCCTCGATGGTCAATCAAGGGTAAACAGGGTCCTCCAGAGGGACCTCCTCAATATCACCTGTAGGAAAGGGCTCTAAAAACGGTTTCAATCTTTGACCGTTAACCTTCTAAGAACTACTACCATCTGGTGTCTTGATCTCAACAACTCCATGAGGAAAGACAATGCAAACAATAAAAGGACCCGTCCACCGAGAACGTAACTTCCCAGGGAAAAGATGCAAGCGGGTATCATACAGAAGAACTTTTTGACCTGGAGAAAATGACTTTCTTAAGATATTTCTATCATGCACAAGTTTCATTTTGTTCTTATACTCCTTAGAACTATCGTATATATCTCTACGAATCTCTTCCAACTCATTGAGCTGGAGTTTCCTATGGGCTCCTGCCTTGTCGAGTGAAAAAATTAGCTACTTAACAGCCCAATAAGCTCTATGTTCTAACTCAACAGGTAAGTGACATTCCTTGCCATAAACAAGCCGATAAGGCGACATTCCAACGGGGGTCTTAAACGCAGTACGGTAAGCCCATAATGCATCAGTAATCCTAGACGACCAGTCTTTCCGATTATGATTAACTGTTTCTCTAATATACATTTTATCTCCCTATTGGAAACTTCTACCTGACCACTAGTCTGTGGATGATATGAGGTAGCTACCTTATGTGTAATACCATATTTTTTCATCAAAATCCTAAAAGGTCCATTACAAAAGTGCGACCCCCCATCACTAATTATAGCTGGCGGTGTACCAAAACGTGTAAGTATATTATTTTTCAAGAACTCAATCACAACCCTATGGCCATTGGTTTTCCACGCAGCCGCCTCAATCCACTTAGAGACATAGTCTACTACGACAAGGATGTATAAGTTACCAAAAGAATTAGGATACGGACCCATAAAGTCAATACCCCACACGTCAAAGACCTCCACAACTAAAATAGGGTTCAAGGGCACCATGTTCCTACGGGAAATGGTTCCTAATTTATGGCAACGTTCACAAGTCACACAGTAACTGTGGAAGTCTTTAAACAACGAAGGCCAATAGAATCCACACTTCAATATCTTAGCAGCAGTTTTCTTAGCACTAAAGTGACCCCCACAAGCATGATCATGACAAAAGGAAATAATACTGGACTGGTCACTCTCAGGTATACATCTCCTAATAATCTGGTCTGGACAATACTTCAACAAATAAGGATCATCCCAAAATAAGTGCTTAACCTCAGCTAAAAACCTAGAACGATCTTGTTTACCCCAATGTTGGGGCATTCGACCAGTAACAAGATAGTTCACTATATTCGCATACCAAGGTAATTGGGTAACAAAGAACAATTGTTCATCAGGAAAGCTATCCCTTATAGGAAGGGAATCATCAGGGGAACTAACAACTAGCCTAGACAAGTGGTCTGCTACAACATTTTCGGCACCCTTTTTGTCTCTAATGTCTGGAGAAAACTCTTGCAACAAAAGGATCCACCTAATCAATCTAGGTTTTGTATCCTTCTTAGACAAAAGATATTTCAAAGCAGCATGATCAGTATATATGATGATCTTAGAACCTAAGAGATAGGGTCTAAACTTGTCTAAGGCAAACACAATGGCTAACAGTTCCTTCTCGGTAGTGGTATAGTTCAACTGGGCATCATTCAGAGTTTTGCTAGCATAGTAAATCACATGAAGTAATTTGTTTTCTCCTGACCTAGCACAACACCAATAGCATAATCTGAAGCATCACACATGATCTCAAAGGGTAGGTTCCAGTTGGGTGCCTGGACTATGGGGGCGGTAGTGAGTAAATTCTTAAGCTTCTCAAAAGCCTCTAAACAAGCATCATCAAAGACAAACTTAACATCTTTTGCAAGCAAATTGCAAAGAGGTCTAGAAATTAGGCTAAAATCCTTAATGAATCGACGATAAAAACCTGCATGCCCTAAGAATGACCTAATATCTCTTACGGTTTTTGGGACCTGTAAAGTCTTAATAAGGTCAACTTTGGCTTTATCTACCTCTATACCCTTAGAAGATACGATATGCCCTAAAACAATTCCTGAACGAACCATGAAGTGACATTTCTCCCAATTAAGCACTAAATTTTTTCCTTACACCTAGTCAACACTAGTGACAAATGATGCAAGCACTCATCGAAAGACGAACCAAACACTGAAAAATCATCCATAAAGACCTCTAAGAACCGTTCTACCATGTCAGAAAATATGCTCATCATGCAACGCTGAAAAGTCGCAGGGGCATTACAAAGCCCGAAAGGCATGCGTCTATACGCAAAGGTACCAAAGGGACAGGTAAAAGTGGTTTTCTCCTGGTCTTCTGGGGCAATAACGATCTGATTATATCCAGAGTAGCCATCTAAAAAGCAGTAGTGACTATGCCCAGCTAATCTCTCTAGCATCTGGTCAATGAAGGGAAGGGGAAAGTGGTCCTTCCTAGTGACCTTGTTCAATTTCCTATAGTCAATACAAACACGCCAACCCCTGGTCACTCGGGTCGGGATTAACTCATTGTTATGATTCTGGACTACAGTAATACCGGATTTCTTGGGAACAACCTGAACGGGGCTGACCCACTTACTGTCTAAAATGGGGTAGATAATGCCTGCATCTAACAACTTAAGGACCTCGTTTCGAACTACCTCTTCATATTAGGGTTTAGTCGACATTGCATCTCCTAGAAGGTTTGGTATCACTCTCTAAATAGATCTGATTCATACAAACAGTGGGACTTATACCCTTAATGTCAACTATGGTCCCCCCTAAAGCTTCCTTGTTGTTTTGAAGGACAGTTACTAGCCTACTTTCCTGGTCACTATCCAAGACGGAAGAAATAATCACAGGTAAAGTCTCAGACGGGCCTAAAAACCTATATTTCAGAGAATCTAGAAATGGTTTTAGGTCCAACTTAGGAGGCTCTTCTAACGAAGGAACTAGGGTAGACTTAGAAACTGGTAGTGGTTCGACTTAGGTTTCCATCCATTACTAGTATCTAACAAAGGGGTTGAATCTAACAAAGCATTCACCTCATTAATCACATTATCATCATCAAAATCAATCCCAAAGTGAGCTAGGCATTTCTCTAATGGATCTTCTAACAAAGTGTTTGGTAATGACTCCTCGACTAATGTTCCTATCATGTTCACCTCTTCTATGTTCGAGTCATCTAGTTCAGAGGGTAGCTTACTAATATTAAAAATGTTCAGCTCAATAGTCATATTACCAAAAGACAATTTCATAATACCATTTCGACAGTTAATGATCGCATTGGATGTAGCTAAAAACGGGCGACCTAAAATTACCGGTATCTGGTTCTCTGGGTCAGGGACAGGTTGGGTATCTAGGATAACAAAATCCACTGGATAAATAAACTTGTCAACCTCTATGAGAACATCCTCGATCACACCACGAGGAATTTTAACGGACCTATCAGCTAACTGAAGTGTCATCTGGGTAGGTTTCATCTCACCAAGTCCTAGCTTAAGGTACACATGATATGGTAGTAAGTTCACACTAGCTCCTAAGTCAAGCAACGCTTTCTCAACACGGTATTTACCTATTGTGCAAGAAATGGTAGGGGACCCTGGGTCTTTATACTTAGGAGTAGTGGTATTCTGATAATAGAACTCACCTGACTAGCTAGGCTTTCTTCTGGACATTAAGCTTTCGCTTTCGCGTACACATATCCTTGAGAAACTTGGCATAAGAGGGAATCTGCTTAATTGCATCTAGTAGTGGAAGGTTGATAGTTACCTGCTTAAAAACCTCCAATATATCATTAAAATTGGACTCCCTCTTAGTTGGAACTAGCAGCTGGGAATGGGGCTCTAGGGACAAAGCCGGGCTCAATATGACCCTCATTGGTCTCTTTAGAGACTCTATCAGTCTCCTCAGTTTCTGGTTCAGAAGGGTGAACTACAGCATGTTCACTATCAGGCATGGAAACCTTGTTGTCTATCACTCTACCACTCCTAAGGGTTTTAATAGCATTCACATGATCAGATGGTCTTTCACCTATTTCATTAATTCCTCTAGGGTTGGGTTGAGTCTGACTAGGAAACTTACCTCTTTCTCTTAAAGACTCATTTATCTGACTAACCTGGGTTTTCAACTCGGAAATAGCCTGAGAGTTAGCCTGACCTATTCTCTTATTTTCTTCTAAACCTTGAGCAACAGATTGCTGAAACTGCACAGTGTTACGAGTTAACAGCAAGAGACTCTTCTAAACTCATAATCTTCTTATCGAAGGGTTCTGAAACTGTGCCGGAGCTGAAGGATTCTTAGTATAGCCAAAACCTGGGGGAACCTGAGCATTACTAGACTGACCTTGATTCTGGCCCTTGGACCAAGAAAGGTTTGGATGGTTTCTCCAGCCAGGGTTATAGGTTTCTGAATATGGGTCAAACTTCTGTCGGTTATCAAACCTAGTGTTGTTATAAAGAGCATTGGCTTGCTCTTCAACAACATGGCCTTCCCAAAAAGGCTCATTTCTTCCACTACTACCACTAGAATGACCTAATTCTAAGGCTTCTAACCTTTTGGCTATAGCTGCTATTTTGGCATCTGACTCATAAGATCCTTCTACCCTATTAACATTTCCTCTACTTAGAAGAATTGTTTTCTGGGGTTCCCTACTATTTTCCCATTGTTGGTTCTTATCGGCGATTTCATTCAAAAATGTCATCGCTTCATCAATAGTTTTATTCTCAAACCCACCTGTGCATAAGGACTCAACCATGGTTGTTGTTGAATAATCTAAACCCTCGTAGAGGATCTGAACTAACCTAACCTTCTCCAAACCATGATGAGGACATTGAGATATCAAGTCATTGAACCTTTCTAAGTACCTATATAAAGATTCTCCCTATTGTTGGGCAAAAGTACATATTTGTGTCCGAATAGACGATGTTTTATGCCTTGGGAAAAACTTATGTATAAAGGAAGAAGTAAGTTGGTCATAGGTTTCAATTGCCTTGGGAAAAACTTAAGGAAAAGGGGAATAACCTAAGTTTCAACGCATCATCACTTAGGTTTTTAATTTTCAGAGTACTACAAACTTCCTCAAATTCCCTAACATGAAAATAGGGGTTCTCATTCTCCTTCCCTAAAAACATTGGGAGCATCTGTAAAGTCTCAGGTTTCAGTTCATAACTTGCCTCGGTTTCAGCTAACTTTATACAAGACGGACGAGAGGTCCTAGTTGGGTTTAGCAAAGCTTTCAAAGTTTCCATTTTTGGCACTACCAAAGGACTAGGAGTACTAGGGGTACTTTCCTCACGAAGAGACAGATTCTCAAAACTGAAGTTTCCAAAAACGGGGCTCTCAAAAGAAGAGTCTTCGAGCTCCCCGCCTTCACAAGAAGAACTACTAGGTTTGTCACTAATCAAACGACCTAGAGTGTTTCTTTTCCAAGCCCGTTTAAAAACTTCGGGCATACACTAGAAAATCAAAATTAAAAAGAAAAGTACTAAAAAGGAAGGGATGTTCTATGCAAACACAAACAAGGCTGACTCCACCACAGCAAACCTACTGATTTCTAGCAAACAAAAAGCATGATGGCTCCACTTAGATTGTTTCTAGACCAGCTTCTAATCCTTCGAACGGGAATTCGTTATAATTTAAGCAAACCCCTCTGGAATCAATCCGAGTTAAAGTAAGTTGAATAGAGGCGAGGGAAGGTCGGTGGAGCTTTGATACCCAAGGCCTCACCGGTATTACAAGGCGGTGCAGTCACGCATTCAACTTACAGAAACCGTCAAGAACTTCAAAGTATGCTTAAAAGAGTAACCAAGATTTTTCGAATGACTTTCCTGTTAGGCTCGTTACCCTATCGGTCTCGTTCTAGTCAAAATTTTAGGCTTAGATTCGCGTTTGGTGTCGTTTTCCTAATGAGGGAAAGAAGAGAACGGTGATGAAATACGAACCCTTACCTTGTATGGCCAGTCCTTTCCCTTTACTAGGAAATTAAAGCAGCCGTTTTCAAGTCCTCAACATATATGTATACGAAGGAAGACAGTAACTCGCTGACAGGGGATTCGCGAGTGTTTCGACAAACTTACCTCCCGTACCAGACGGGGGATGAACCTTTGTAGTCGACTTGGGCCACGACTCCTATGTCATGTACGAAACCGAGGGGCCGAGGTGATATCGTAATCATCGTCCTTCTCTGCAAACAGTTTATATTTAAACTACCCTTCCGTAGGGTTTAAAAATAATGTCCCACAATTTAAAGTCCAAAGTCCAAAAAATAAAGTGCTAAAGAAAAAGAAAGTCAAAAAAAAAAAATGTCTCTCTTTTTTTTTAAAATAAAAAAAATCTTCTTCTTTCACTCCTTTCGCTTTGCCTTTTACTCCAAGTCTTTAAGTATTCACCAAAACCTTTGGCAAAATTTTCTTTCGCTCCAAATTCCGAAATCTGAAAGGACAAGACAAAAACCCAAAAACGTAAAGAAGAATAAATAAAATAAAAACCTAAAAAAAAAATCTAAAATCTCTAGCCTAAAGACAAGTCCGCGTCGGCGGCACCAAAAATTGATGTGATTTTCAATGATGTTGTAGTAAGATGATTCGTTCAAGACTTGTGAAAGCAATAGATTTTAGACTTACAAAACTTAAAAACAAAGAAAACTTAATTCAAAATTGATTTCAAGATATTAAAAATAACCAAGACTCTGATTCCACTATTACACATGAATGAATATGGTAAATAACCCAAAACTCTAATTATCTTTTAAGTCCCTTATTTCTTAACTCACAAATAATCAGGCATATTCTCAAATATCAATTCTATTCCCTAAGCATGGTTTATCAATTGACTAAACAAAGTATAACCTATCAGATTGAATCACAACTAATTAAGAAAATTACGCAAACAATTTAAAGCTCTGCAAAAGCAGTGATTGAGTGAATTATAAATTCTAAATTAGAGAAAATAAAATAGTTACCAACTATTCATGCGTAAATAGCTTCCTCATTGCCTTGGTTATGGGAGAATTAGCCTCTCATCATGTTGGAAACACGCTCAAAAGTTGATTTCATTGCTCAAAGTGTTTACAAATGATGAAATTGAGAAAATGATAAAAATCGGGTGTTTGCAACGTTTATAATTGTTGCAAAACACTGTTACAAAGAACGATAAATATGAAGTGCAGTAGTATTTGAAACACTACGACCCACAGAAAACTGTCGTTGTCACTGTAGCATGAACGACTGCCTCTGGTGGTATTTTGTTCTTCATGTTCTTCAGCAGCAGCATAAATGGACTTTCCTGCAACTCGATTTTTCTCTTATGTTGTTGCTTTCTGCCTCTCCCAAACTCCCTGATCTTCTTCAGTGATACCCTAATAAGCTATTTATACTCAACAGGGACAAGAATATTTTCTTCCCTTTTTCTTCTCCTGCACGCGTTAAATCTCTGCAAACACGTTCCAACACGTCTCCGCATGACTCAGAACATGGTGCCAAATCCCGTGAATATCTCCATCCAGGTCGTGTTCGCATGTATCTTCGCCGCTTCACTTCAACACGGGTTCTAGCCAAATTTAATCGAACCAATGACCCATACCAATCCTGTTAGGCTCAGTCAAGTCTTCCCATGCAATTCCAGTTATTGAGTCTGGCTAAATAATCACCAAAAACTCGAACCAGAAATGTGTTCTTGCTGCCATTTTCTCCCGCCAAAACCAGAGTTTTGAAACGATGAAGATGGGTAGCCCTTATCCAACGTATTGGGTGCCAAATAACCAGTGGGTGCTATAGACAAATGGGATACACATAGCCTTGGGTGCTCCTTAGCAAAAGTGGGGGTCCGTATATCAAATGTCCTCCAGGGGTACTCCGAGCAACTTTTCGAGCCGAATTTTCCAACAATATTTATTTCCAAAAAATACCTACAAACACAAAAAACACCATAATAAGCACGAAATCGAGTACTAACAATACGGAACATTGAGGACAAATTAGACACAAAAATGCGTCTATCAACTACCTATGGGAAGTTGTTCACCTTGATCCATCTTAATGGCAAGAGGGACTACAAATGGCTTTAGCAAAGTCCCAACATCCTCAAATATGTCCCTGGACAACCATAAACACAAGAGCGCAGCAATGGATAACATACCATCGACGGGTCTATCAAGAGGATTATCTATCGGCCACCAGTGTGTTAACCAGTGGGCATAACAACCTTTGACAGACGCTTTATTAATTCTCTCCATTTTGGCTGTTAAGATGTTGGAAACTGCCGCCTCCTCTGTCGAAATCTTTCCAGAAAATTTACCTGTGATTGGGAGATGCAACTAAGCAACTACATCCTCCAAGGTGATGGTAAATTCTCCCCATATGCATATGAATGTATGGGTTGGGATGCACCAGCGAACAAGAAGAGCTACAATACCTCGCGCATCATGGAAAATGAATAAGTATCCAGATGCTTGGATAGCCCTGGCCACCTGTGCTCTATCCAACATGGCTCTAACACGAGGAAAACCCAGCATATGTCTCGCCCATCCAGAGAATTTTTCTAAAGGTCGTCGAGAAAGCTTAAATTCTATAATCGACGCAAGAAAAAGTCCTCGTTCAAGACAAAATCGAATAACTTCTCGAGGAGTCACTAGTTTCTTCTGAAAAACCTCTCTGGGATTTATTAGAAGACGAAATGCTGGAGATTGAAGACGTTTTTCAGTTCCCTGCTGAACCTCAAAAAATGCATCATCTATATTTGGAACGTTTTTGAGCCCAGGAGTTTCTTCTTCTTCTTCACCAGCAGAAGTCTCATTCATGCATGTATCGTCTCTGGAGGCATCATTTTCTTGGGAGTCATACATCCTTGCGGAGTAGCTGTAATATGCACAAAGCATTCTACTTCAGTGTATCATCATACAAGGTACAAACTTCGACAATATGATGGAGTTATGTAATCTGACAACAGACTAGTTATGCATACATCTACAAAAACGGTAACTCTTAACTCTTATCTTTTCACGATTTATGTAGTGATTGTGACGCAAGAGTTAGCACTCCAAGATTAGTTCGTTCTTTGAAACCTGCAATAACGAACAAAACCTTATCATAAGGCTGAAACTGGTTTTTCATAAAATCATGAACACAATTTTCATAATATGAACATCCACAGCTGGGCTATGAAATTTACACCAAGACAATATTTCTTCATAAATAAATTGTCTAAGAGGGTTACTAAAAACCCATGTTTTGATTTTACGAAATCATAATTAACGTGAATAACTCACGTATTCAATTTTTTTATCTAACGTGAGCAAACTCACGTAAATAAATATATGAGATTATATTTTATTATATATCACGGTTCCACATATAAAAAAAAATCTTTTTCCTTTGTATGAGCATTTTTCTTTGAAACGAAGGTTTATTTCGGTCTTGTGAAAAGCTCGCATCTTTTATGATGAAGTTTTGGTTTCCATGAAAGCTCATAAACAAAACTTTGTCACTGGATACAGGTCTTTTTCAAAATAAAATCTCTCTCAAGTTAGGGATTATTGCTAGTCTCTTGAACTAATGATCGAACGGACATACGTTAAATAAAATAAGGGTTTTTCTACAAAACTCACACTCATATATACACATATATATAATTTTAACATAATCAAAGCATGAACAACTCATGAAATCAACAAGCAAAAATAATAAAATATATATATATATATATATACCTGGTCGGTGCCGGTCGGAATATGGTCGGACGGTCGTCGGACGTCGCCAGCAATCAGCAGCTCCGAAAAATTTTCTTCAATCTCCTCAGAACTCAGGCGTGAAGGTGATGAAGGGAGGAGGTGGTGGTCGGTCGTGGGAGAGAAATAAAAAAAAAGGATTAATTCCCTTTTATATCAATTTTATTTCCAAAACCTAATTCCAAAAGGATTTCCTTATTTGGGCCCGACCCGTGAATCCTAAACCGACCAAGGTCCCACCATCAAATAAGTGGTTTTACACCAATTTATGCTTGTTGAGTGACTCTCTATTATTCCACTGGGGTTTTCATTCAAACCATGGTTTGCTCATTCAGTCAAAATCCGGTAACATCTTATCAATGACTAAGTTCAATTATTTATTTTATCTGTAACTGGAAAATCACCATTCAGTGCTGACTGGGGAACATGACTATCCCTCACTAAGCAAGGTACTTAATGTAGATGGTGGATTTTCTACAAAGGGTTAAAATCGTAAAACCATAATTATACATGCTCCCGATCCGGAAATCAGATGAGTATTGAGGCTCATGTCTCTCATTGAAGCATGAAAGCACATGCCATAAAATCTCTGACTGAGAAGGATGTCTCTCAGAGTATATGTGGATGTGTAATCTCTAAGCTGAGGCAAAAGCAAATCTCATGAATACTGAGCAATATCAGTAATTATTTCTATATAGATCAAAAGATTGGACGGCTCCTAGACATCATGCCTGCTAGTATAGAGCAATAACGTCTTCAAGATGCAACAAGGTTTTCCCTGACTATATAAAGGAAATATGACGTTTCAAAAAGCTCATGTTTCTCAATTCTCAGATAACTAACGCTCCTAGACAGCATGCCTGCTAGTATAGAGCCATCGATTAATTATCTCTAATCGTTAACTGAATATTCAGCAATATTCTACGATTCTTCGTAATATTTCGTCACTTCAACTTGTGGTTCTTCCGAACAGAATTCCACAGGTTAGTGATAAATATTCAATGTGTGGGCATCTGAGCAGCTCTCGAGTAAGCCTCGACCAAAATGGTGCAAGTGTACTCAGCAATAATGCACAAATGAGCACTTGAATGCACAAACGAGCATTCCAAAACACGAATGAACGATGAACCTATGCAAAACAGGAAGAAAATAATAAATAATAAAATATTAATCCAGGCGTTGGGGACTGGGCCCACCGGCCGGACGGTCGTGACGTGGCCAGTCCCACGCCCAGTTCTATATTTTATCATATTTTATTATTTTTACCTGATCTCATGAAAATCTCTTCATTTGAACAAATCTCCTTCATCTTAAAGTAAGTCCCCAGTCTCATGGTGTTTCCTCGTATCAAAGAAATAATAAAACTTAGGAAAGGTGTTACGGGACCAAGCCCACTAGCCGGCCGTCTTAGCCGTGGCCAGTCCCACACCTCATGACTCCTTATTATTTTATTATTTCCCTCATCCCATGAAAATTCTCTGATTTCATGATATTTCCCTAAATTCATGAAAATTATGTAAAATTAGGGAGAAAACGCACGTGACCCGGGCTCACTGGGCGGCCGGCCAGGCCCTAGACGTGGCCGGTCCCACACGTCCTTGTCTCATTATTTTCATATTATTAGTTTCCCTCATCTCATGGAAACTCCTCCACTTCAAGGAAACTCCCTAGTTTCAGCAAACTCCTTGAATTCATGAAATCTCCCTCAAGTCATAAAAAATAATGTAAAATTAGGGAAACCCATGGGACCGGGCCTTAGCCGGCCGGTCATGCCCTATCCGGTCCCACACGCCCCTTATTTTATTATTATTATTTTTTATGTTTCCCTCATCTCATGGAAACTCCTTGATCTCAACAAATTCCTTGGTTTCAACAAACTCTTGGATTTTATGATATTTCTCTAAAATCATGAAAATATTTTAAATTAGGAAAGTACCTTGGGATCAGGCTCTTCGGCCGGACGGACATGCCTTGGCCATATCCGGTCCCACACTTCATGATTCCTTCATTATTCTATTATTTGCTCCTTCATCTCATGAAGTTTTCCTAGTTTCAGCAAAAATCCATGATTTCTTCATATTTTCTCAAAATGTTGCTCAAACGCGTATCAGAAAATATCGAAACTCTCAGAACTGAGACACGGACATTATGGTTACACGGGCATGTCTCCTTGACCGACCAAGGGCGGCCCTGAGGCTTGCAAAGAGCCGGTCCCACGTGTTTTAACAATTTTGACATAATTTGCTCAATTGCTCATATTGGGTCCAAACTCTTCTCAAACAACTTGGAGTTTGCTTGAACGACCACCAAGGGGCGGTTTTGTGCCCTCTTGGTCGGTTCCTAATCTCTCCATAATCAGGTTCTACTACCTGATGCTCACACGAGCACTATTTTAATAAATGATTAAACCAGCATTTAATCATCTTTTCACCAACGGGTCTTCCAGAGACTTGGTTCATCATCCCATGTATCCGGTCCCTTTTTCATTTCATGAATGATTTTCAATAAATCATCAATTCAGCAGTTGATCATAATTAGGGTTTTGAATCCAAGGTTCATAATTCCAGATTCAAATGCTAATATTTTTATGTTGATCCCATGATCAACACCCTAATTAATTATACTCGGCTCAACTGCCAGTATTTTAAATTAATATTTATCTTGGTCCTGTTATAAATGATTCCTCAAACGAGCAACATTTTCTCACACCAAAAGAATATTGGTTCAACTGTCAATATTCAATAATTCATTAAATGAGCAACATTTCCTCATGCGAGCAGCATTTGATAAAACGAGCAACATTCGCTCAAATGAACAATATTTGTTCACGTTAAAAATATTGGTTCAACTATCAATATTCAATAATTCATCAGATGAGCAACATTTGCTCAGACCAGCAATATTTGCTCAGACTAAGGAATATTGGTTCAACTATCAATATTCAACGATTCATCAACACAGTTTGCTCAGGTTATCAACATTTATTCGATAATGATATTTTTTTCTCAGCAGACATGTTCAATTCATGAGTCTCAGAAAATTTGCAAATTATGTTCAACTCAGCAATACAAGGACTCATCGTCCCATAAAGTCAGAAACTGACTAACTAAATACACGTCTATCTTGCAGACTCCACGTTCACGAGACGTCAATCATGTCACATGGGGGGATATTAACTAGGGTTTTGGTCTGGCGGTCTGCGGCACGTGTGTTCATACACAAGATGAGAATGTGAGCAAGTCATGCAATCAGTTGGAGGAGTTAGCAAAGTACTGGGTGGAAAGTTAACCAAGTCTCCGCACGATGAGCAACTGGTTTCAACACGATTTTTCACTTCCCCACTCTTTGACTCCCTCAAATGTCACACTTCATGGGATCATGGTGTTTATAATTCAGGAATATAAAAGTCTTTGAATCCTGATTGAAACAGACAAGAATTTCTCGACAAGTTCACACAGAAAATCTTTCGTATACACGAACTCATCGTCTGAGCAATCACTCTTAACTGAGTAAATTCAATCATTCAGAACTTTCTTACGCAGAATACATAAAACACCTACAATCTCGATCACCATTGATCTCACACATTTCTCAGCTTCCTTCCTACAGATCAACTCATCCGCTCTTGTGACCGAATTGACTCTGGAACGGCCATTGTCTTGGTTTAGGCCGGAGTCCTACAGATTGATCTCTCGAACTTAAAGCACTCCTTTCTTGCAGTGCATTTGTGTGAGGTTAAGCATTTGCTCGGTTCAAGGAGTCTCTGCACGGTCATCTCTTTAATTCCGTAAAAACCAGCAAATCGTTTTCCCCCATCTACAGCGTTATCTTGTAGAGAAGGCACACCGTCCCCGTAAATTTGCTCGGACCATGTCAGAACTGCTAAATGTTGATTCCGACGGAGAGGAAATTCATGGATTGGATAATGATGGAGATCCTGTATTTGCTGGTGAAATGGATCCCTGCATTGATGAAGTCATTAATGAAGATGATGAGGATGAAGATCTCCAGGGGACCTATACAACTTCAGACAGTGATGATGGTAAAGGTGCTTACTATATCTTTGATGAGTTGAATTACACCAGTGATAGTGAGGAAGATTCTGAATGACTGTCCAGAAGGTGCTATCAATTCCCCTTGCGTTAGAATATTGAGACGTTTTAGTCAAAAATACTCTTGTACATCTTCGTGAAAATTTTTGGGGAAATTGATGGTATTTAGTATTGCTGAAAAAGTGCTTGGAGAAGGAAGTTTCAATAGCATCCATTTGGTGGTAAGTTCTTCTGTGATTTTTTGTTTGGTGGATGATGATGTTTTCGGTTTTAAGATGCATAATGTGATTTTGGGGTTTAGTTGGCGACGTATGCATGATTTGGAAAAGCAGTTTGAGGAGTTGTAGTTGGGCTTATTTTGTTAGGTGGAGTAGCAACTTTGCATCTTTGGTTTTTGTAAGTATAAAGAAGGTTGTAATGAAGCTGAAGGTCTTTCGGATGTTTAGAATTAATTTCCTGCTTGTTTTTATTTTCCTTGAATGTAATTACCCCAGTTGTGTTCTTGTAAATGTTTAAGCTTTCCTTTGTACTAGACTTGTGTTGGGTGTTGATCTGACTTGTGTGAAGTTGATTGTTTATTTCTCTTGTTTCTTTGATTTCAGATGTAATATAATGAGTACAATTGATATACATACAAGTGATGTTCTTATTGAAGGACTCTGGAATTCCAAAGATTGTTAGGTATAGATAGATAATAGAGATAGATTTGAGCTTGCTAAGAAAAACCCTGAATTGCATCGGGAGAAATATTTGCTACGTCACAATGACGGAGCAGAGTTCAAGAAGAGAGGTGGGAGGAAGTTTTATGGTCTGCGTAAATGTTGAATTGAAGCACGTTTAGCATCTCGATCAACCTCATGGTTGAGCGTGCAAATGCTTATAATGATTTTATTAAACTTATACATTAATTGTTAAAAAGTCGTTATATTTGAAGAACGTCTAGTTGAAAGAAAATTATTTGATTATACATATTTAGAACCCAACGACAAACATAAAGATCTTTCCAAAGATTAAGATCATGATTCGATAAACATAACGAGTGTTCTTTACATACTTGATCATTAGCACCTGCTGAGATGTGAAAAACCAGCAGCGAAACTTAGCAACCACAGTTGAGGATGAATCTTCTCTTCTCTTTCAAAGTCCCGTATATGGGATACGTATGGCATGTTAGATAAAAATAGGGACGCCCCTCTTTATACTTTTATACTAGTCCTCACCCATTACGAGGATATCGTTTTTGGTAGACCGCCAATAGCAAACTCTCTAAAAACTGCTCATACTCAAAGAGTAGGCCCCATGCCCTGGGAATGTTCAGGGGGTTGGGTTTAGTGTAGGGCTATCAATGGGTTCGGGCCTTCCGGGTATCAGTGGACCGGACCCTACTTATAAAAGTCGGGTCCGGTTCCTAAATTGATGGACCCGGAACCGGACCCGTTAAAAATTCCGGGTACCCGAGTACCCATTGGGTATCAAGAAAACTATGAAAAAAATTCAAAAACTTAATATCTTTCTCTTTTTGGCTTGAATCTAAATTATTTTTATAAAATTCTATTATTGTTTCTTTATGAATGTATTGAATAAAGATTAAATGTAAGAAAAAAATTAAAAATCAAAAAAAATAATCTAAGCCAAAACCAGTAAAATACTTATAATTTTGCTAAAAAGATGAATAAAAGTTAGAATAAATGGTTATCCATTACCCGCGGGTACCCGACGGTATTACCCGTTTGGACCCGTTAAGATTCGGGTCCAATCGGATAATTACCCGTCGGTTCCTAAATTGTTAATGGGTCCGGGTAACGGGTACCATTGACATCCCTACTTTAGTGGGTCCATCACTTGAGGGTTTGTGTCTTTGTGGTTTTGAAAGTGTCCGTTTTCACGATTCACCAAGAATTTATGATAGTAGAATAGGGTAAACCATCAATCTGAATATTTATTTCACTGCTTTAGGGATACATATCGACATTTACCCTTATCTTTTTATCGTCTCAAATTGGCTCATAATCCAGGTTTTCTCAAACAGACATGTTTAGTATTGACCACATATGAAAATCCTTACATTCTCCCATTTGGTTAGTTCTAAACATGTCAATAAATTTTACAAAAGATAATACTGGATAAAAGAATTTGAAAACGGGTGGCCACCCTTATGTTTGAAAACAGTCACATAAGGTATTTCGTAGAGACAAACCTTTTTAACCTTTGCTCAATAAAACAGCACCACTAAGCTGGATCATGAAGACAACACATTCAATGTGATGATGCAAGGTCTATACAAGGTCTCTGTTTTAGTATTACTAAAATGCCTAAGCTTTCTTTATACTTTCCGGTGGTGGTGGTTCAGATGACTAACACATTTTTTGGCACAGTTTCTTCCGTGTTATTCATATTTGTCCAAACTTCATGCAATAAATGCATGTCATCCTGATATATTACTGCTTTCGCATGTAAAAATCCATTACCAACTATCCAGGATGAAAACTCATTAACCATGGTTCCTATTCATGATGAGCTCAAGCAAAATCAGAGCTTATGAAAAGCTATTTTAGGCTACCGTATGTATACAATAGCTACCACCTAACACTTAACTGGACGGAAGCCGCTATTTGATATTGTATTTCTAAACAAGGGTAATACAGCAAAAGTGTTGAGAAGCCTAGTATTTTCATTCTGAAGCAAAGGGATGTCTCAAGGGGAACTTAGGCGCAGGCCCAGAATTTTTTTTCTTACCGCCAGGCCCAGAATTACTTTTCCCTACAGTCGCACCCAACATTATTTAAAATTATTAAAAACGTGCAGAGTTCCTCAATTACCCTTCAGCGGTTTTGGGAAGTTTTATTAACTCCCAAAAACGGTCGGAACCATTTCTTTTCTCTTCTTCTCATTTTTTGTTCATCTGTTCTTCTCATTTTTTCTTCATCCGTTTTTTAATTCTTATTCCTCCATAAACACTGTAACGGATGATTGATTATTGAAGTTGATCAAATCCTAAAAATCAATTTCAAACTCTAAAAAACCTTAACCCTAGAATTCAGTAGAACCAAAATGGATGAAACACCGACAAAAACACGTCTTCAGAAATCAAAAGAGAAGAAATTAAGTACTAAAACTAGTTTAATCGATCTTATTCTTGCATGCATTCGGTACATTTGATTTTATTTGATTTTCGATTTTAATTTTCGTTCTTGATGCTTCAGATGAAAAAGGAAAAATGAAGTCGAAGAAACAGAAAAAACCCGGTGAGATTTATCATTAGCTTCATCTGTTAGTGTTTGATTTTGTTTTTTTTGAATTTTTTTTTTTTTAATCTTAAATTTTGTTACAGTAATTTCCGATGATGAACCAGAAAAAAAGAGTAAACCTAAAAAGAAAACTGTTTCATCCTGAATACCCATAATTTTTTTTGAGTTATCACTTTATTCTTCTTCGATTTTAACATAATTTTCTCCTTAATGTGATTTTACCTACTGATGTTGAAGATGAACAAGAAGAAATTGATAGTGTAGAAACACTGAAGGAGATGCAAATCAAGGCAAAGAAAGCTGCACCAAAGGAAGTATTGGGTGATGATACAGATAATGAGGATGATAATACAAATGATGCCGAAGATGGTAAGATTTGCTTTGAATCTAATAAGCAATGTGTTGTCTATAAACAAGGTGCGTTGAATTCCTTCCTGTTCCTGTTATGCATCAGTTAATAAACTTCTCTTATCATTTAAATACATAATAAGTTAACCAGGGTTTTGTTTTTAAATGCATAATAAGTTATGCACCTTAACAAATCAATGCATGACATATTATTCAGCTCCAATATTAAATGCATGACCAGTTATGCATTGTTTAGACTTGCTGCATCACAGGTTATGCATATAAAAAGATGTTGTTATATTTGTTATGCATTCCTTTGTTGTTCTAAAATATTAAATGCATGACCAGTTATGCATTGTTTAGACTTGTTGCATCACAGGTTATGCATATAAAAAAATGTTGTTATATTTGTTATGCATTCCTTTGTTGTTCTAAAATATTAAATGCATGACCAGTTATGCATTGTTTAGACTTGCTGCATCACAGGTTATGCATATAAAAAAATGTTGTTATATTTGTTATGCATTCCTTTGTTGTTCTAAAATATTAAATGCATGACCAGTTATGCATTGTTTAGACTTGTTGCATCACAGGTTATGCATATAAAAAAATGTTATTATATTTGTTATGCATTCCTTTGTTGTTCTAAAATAACAGTTCTAAAATGCATTTTTTTTGTTCTTTTTTTTACGCAGTTAAACCTAAAACCAAATCTGCAGTTCAAGGAGGTACTTATAGAGCAGGTTTCCTTAGGGTAGGTCACTTGTTTAGTAAGATAAAAGACATAGGTGGTTTGAATCTGTTGCAGGCTAACATGATGAATGTGTGTGTGTTTGGAAAGTTCTATAACTGGTTATATGCTGCAAACATGGCATACTTGGATGGTAAGAGCAACAAGCTGATGGATGAAGTCTTTCTATCATATGACCATGAAGATTTGAATCAACATTCATTCAACGTCTAGTGAGCTTGTTGTTACATTTTTGATTCCAAGAATTGAAGGAGACAGAGGAAATGATATTCTGACTTCGAAGGCATAGATAGAGCTGACTCAGTCACATCCCCTCGTCAAGCAATTCTCATTCAAAACAAAGCCAGGATTTATCAGCAAAGATCCCAAAGCACGGGTAACAAAGGTGTGGATAGATGATATTGAAAGGCTGGTGTTGGAAAAACTTGATAAGAAAGGTCATGAAGAGGAAGTTGTCTGCCTTATCTGCCTTTACATGCTATTTGTCTTGTTCTTTTGTCGTTCAAGTGGAGACAATTTAGATGTCTCGTATGTTGGTTTGGTCAAGGATTTGGAAACCATGGACTCTGTCTCTTTTCCTGATCTTATTCATGAACACCTGATGGAGAGCATCAAGACTGTCAAAAGAAACAATCTTCATATCAGGAATTGCAGTGGTTGCACTATATATTCTCTTGTGAGTTAGTTTTTTTTTACTTTCATAACATCTGTCAATAAATATTACTTTCTTGGATACAGAATATCTTATTAGTTATTATTTTTTGCAGCTTTGGTTGGCTGAGCATTCTAACATGGATGAGATATCATCAGACATCGTCAAGGTCATTTCCAATGCTACACCGAGAGCTGCGAAGTGGAACTTGACAGCAATGAAGAAAGCAATGCTCAAGAAGAATATTACATTCTTAAAGGTACCTGTTTGTGAACATTTCATGATTTATAATTGACCTTCATGCATCTATGACTGTATCTCTAAATTCCTTAAAAATGAATGCATAATAAGTTACGTTGGCAAAAAATGATAACTGCATAATAAGTTATGCACCTTAATAAATCAATGCATAACATGTTATGCAGCCCAATATATGAATGCATGACCGCTTATGCATTTTTCAATATTGAAAAGGAGTTAAGCAGGGTTGTGTTTTTAAATGCATAATAAGTTATGCACCTTAACAAAAATCAATGCATGACATATTATTCAGTTCCAATATTAAATGCATGACTAGTTATGCATTGTTTAGATTAGCTGCATCACAGGTTATGCATATAAAAAATGTTGTTATATTTTTTATGCATTCCTTTGATGAGTGTCATTAATCATGTTGCAGTATAATGAGAAATTTAGAGATGAGTACAGTGCAATGGAGATGGAATTCTGTGAACCAAGAAAAAGGAAAGAGATATATGATCTCGTCGCAATGAATCTTGAAGAGAACAGGGACAAGTATGAAGAAGCATTTCTGGATGCGATTAAGATCATTGAACAAGAAACGTTTCCCCCGATTGTGCTGAAGCAAGGTTGCAGATCATTGAAGCAAAGCTGAAAGACATGAAGCAGACTCAGGAGAGGAATAGACAGAGTGGAGTAGACTTCAATGAAAAGTTGTATAATTACGTGAAGGAATTGCTCGTTGATTGTGGCAACATAGAAGTGCAGGAGGAGTCGTCAGGTGGACCTAGTGTCAATGTATCATCAGCTGAGCCAAGCGACCCACTGAGCCAAAACTTGCCAAGGAATGAGACTCTTGTTGAACTGGTATCTTCAACTGAACCACCTACACAAGAATCAGTTCCAGAAGTTATCAGACTCGATAGCCAAGACCAAACGGCTAGTCAAGGTATCCAGTCTTCACCTTTCAAGTTCATGGACATGGAAAAAGTTAATCTCTCCAGCGACGACAAGGAAACAGAAACTCAAGTGGAATTGGAGACAACACCAAATATAGCAACAACAAAGAAAGACTTGAAGCACAGGAAAGAGACTTTTTGGCCGGTGGTGATGATGACATTCTTCCAGAAACTCAGAAGAAAGCAGAAGAATATGTGGTGCCCACATTTAATCTGCATTTATCACAACCTGCTGCTGCAATTAAAGATGATGCTGGTGGACCACAAGAGCAAGCTGAAAATCTGCAACAACCCGCTGTTGAGATACCACAACATCAAACTGAAGAACCACAACAACCAGAAGAGCCAGTGGCTGAAAAGCCACAACAAGTAGCTGTTGAGATGGTTGTTGATGCAGAGAAGGAGATGGTGGTTGAGAATCCTTTAACTCCTGGTGCCACAAGATGCTGAAAAAGAAAAAGGCTATAATGAAGATGCTGAGATGGAGACCATTTCAAAAAACCTGGTACCTAAAATATAACATCTTTTATTATGGTTTTATTAATGTCAAATCAACTATGTACTACTTATTATTTTTAATCAACTATAAACTGTTTACTATATTGTTGTTTTGTTGTTTAATCAACTATTTACTTAATTTCATAATAAACTGTTTATATCTAACACATTTTGGTTACATGAATCTCTAGGAAGAAGACGTAGGAGGGGAGTTTGTACCAAGAACAGAATTTTTGAAGAGGTCACCATTGAAGAAAAAGTCAGTATTGAAGCGAAAAGCAAACAAGGCAGAAGAGGATGGGAAGCAACCAGGAAGCAAGGTAAGAAGAATCAAGGAAAGGAAACATGGAATCAAAGGACAACCAGTGTACTACTCAAAGATTGTGAGCTAGGGAAGCAGAAGAAGCAAAAAGACAAGCCTGATGAGAATAAAGTTGAAGAAGAAAATCCCCGTACGTCTGCTGGCTTGCCGTTCAGAAAATTACCTCCGCTGGAAACAATGGAATGCTTTCAAGATTACAAGGATACAATAGAACCAGCCATGATGGAAGTACTGGAGACATACTTTGAGAATGCCAACAGCCTGTAAGTACATCAAAATTACCTTTATGCTTGTTTGCATAATATGTCATGCAGCTCCCAATGTTTAATGCATGGTTAGTTATGCATTGTTTAAAATATCTACATCACATGTTATGCAGCTCCAATGTTTAATGCATGTTCAGTTATGCAAAAAATGTTGTTATATTTATTATGCTTGTTTAAGAAATCAATGCATTACAGGTTATGCTTCTTATGAAATAAATGCATAACAAGTTATGCTTAAAAAAAACCCATGCATAACACAACCCTCTAGTTTATGGTTCTGCCGCATGTCACTTGAATAAAACATCTCACCAATTATGTCTTATGTCATCTGCAGAAATTCGGCTTGGAGTATCAGAGAAGGAGAAGACCCGTACTTGTGGGATATTCGGATTCACGGAGATATAATAAGGCAGCTAATGAACAACGAATACTTAGAAGACCAAGTAGTACGCTACTACAGTTATAGGTTGTTCAGGAAGCGGGAAAATGAAAAGATGGCTGATAGTGTTGAACATAGGTATGCGGAGTCTGCATTCATGACGCCAGATGCTTGGGTAAGTCAAGAAAATAAAATCATTTTGCTACATAACAAGTCATTCCTGCATATTATCTTATGCCCATATAATTACTTCAGCATAAAATGTTATGCAACTAGATTGAACTGCATAACAAGTTATTCAGCATTGTTTTCTACACCTGTTGTGCACCCTTTCAATTGCATCCACTAACTTTTTTTTCCTAAAAAATATTTCTTTTGCAGTTCTTTGTTAAAACAAAGGAGAAAGATGGGATTGCCAAATTTGTTGGAGAATTCATCTTGAATCTCCCTATTAAAGTTGAGAGAATGTTCATTCCAATGAACTATATGACAAAGGAAAACCCTGCTGGTACACATTGGACATTGTTAGAGTATGACTTTTCAGAGAGTGAGTGGAACTACTATAACAGTGTTGAAGGCTATAAATCTAACTGCAAGAAACAAGATCTCATAGTGGCAAAGGCTTGTATGCCGTATTTGATCCAAAGATATGATGAACTGAATCTATCACCACAAATCGTGGATATAAAGCGGGAACCGCTTGTATACAAGGATATTTTTACCAAGATTGTTCCTGAACAAGGTCATCACCCCGACTGCCTCATATTTGTATGCTATTATATGAAGATGAGCATGAAGTCTCAAGTCAGGGACAAATGGCTGAAGTTGGGAAAGGAAGATGCAGTAGAAAAATCCAACAAGAAAAGAGTAAGTCTGGTATTGAAAATGCTGACGGATCTTAGAAACAGTTGGGCGATAGATGCCAATGAAGACATCTGGGATGATGTTGCGCGTCAATGTGATGAAGTTGAGCGTCAAATGTGAAGCTGTGCATAATAGAAAGGCTCAAACATAACTTTGTTTTAACAACCTGTGTGTTGTTGGTAGGTTGAGAAATTTAACTTGGGAGTGAAAACTAATGGCAAAGTAGTTAGTGTGAAGCTTAACTTCAGTCAGTAGTTATGTGTAATGTGTTGGTATGAAAACTTAACTTTAGTCAGTAGTTCTTGTCAGAACAACTTATGTTATGTCGATGTTTATATATATATTTATTATATATCAATGCTGGTTTCAGTGCTTCTATTTGCTGCAATCTTATTTCATTTAACTGTACTATGATATAAATCTTACAAGGAAAATGAAGGAACAACAGGTTACATATAAACATCTAAATAACAAGTTATGCAACAAAATAAACCTGAATAACATGTTATTCCTAATAAAATAAATGTGCATGACTTGTTATGCAGACGCATGACTTGTTATGCAGATGCATGAAGGAACCACATTTGCATGAGTCGTTATGACGCCATCTTTAAAAGAATAAATGCATAACAGATCGTGCATCGTCGAAAAACAATGCATAAGAGATTATGCATCTTCAAAACAATAACGCATAATACGCTATGCATCATAAAAACTAATGCATAACAAGTTATGCATCATCAAAAACTAAAGCATAATCCATTATGCATTTAAGAATAAAAATGAAAACATTATCTGATAGAAGCAGAAAAACACACAGTGAAAAAAAAGTAGTTTTCATAAAACCAGTACAAAAAAGAAACTAAGTAAAGAAAAAGTACTTGTTCATAAAAACTAATACAGAAACTAATGAAAGAAAAATGAATAAGGTTCAAACATAAAAGTAATAGTCTGAAGAAACAAACAAGATAATTGCTCTTCTTTAACTTCCCTTAGGCTGCTTCGACGGCTTCAGAGGCTTCTTGTAACAGGTAGGATTCGTACATGTTTGCTTGTTATGATGACCAAGCTCAAAACAATTACCACAGCGAATAGCTCTCCTGGGAGGCTTCTCATATCTGCTCAAATGCCTATTAGCTTGTGGTCTCCCTGGCGGCCTCCTAACATCAGGTACATCGATAATATCATTACCTTCATAAACTTCAGGCCTGTTATAGTTCGGAATAGGATGAATTGCATGACTGTAGGCATTATTGAAGTATGAAGTAGTGAAATAAGGTTCAACAAAATCATATGGATTAGAACCAGACATTGTTATCGATGCGAAAGCATGCACACATGGAAACCCATAGACGCGCCACCTCTGACAGGTACATGTCCTTTCCTCAAGGTTAACACTATGAGAACTGTCCCCTCCTTCCACTTCATAAACATGAGTATCGGACTGTATAACCAGCCAGGTTAAACCCCCATCAATAAGAGCCTTCATCTTATTTTCATTCTTCGGTGTGAGAATTGTTATGAAACTATTACCCGTATTCCGCCTTTCTGACATCATACTCATCACATCCTTCCTTATCTGATCCAGAAGAGCATTTGCAGGGAGCTTCTTGTGTACCTTCATCCAACTATTGAAGGATTCAGCAAGATTAGAAGATGTCCTACCATACCTACAACCCTGGAAAAAGGCATTTGATCACTTCTCTGGAGGGATATCTTCAATATAGTCGGTAACCCAACCACAACCAAGACCCCTAATAGTAGCGATGGCAGTTTGGAAACCTTCGCGACTAAGAACATAAGCAACATCTTGAAATGAATCAATAACTGCACCATACCTTTCGTCAGATGCATTAATAGGTAAGTTCATCTTAATATGATAATAGCAGAAACTATGGAAGGCTCCAGGAAAGTAAAATGGAATCGCTCTCTTTAATCCTTCTGCACGATCAGATAAAAATGTGATTGGCCTTTGATCATGATCAAGAACATTACCCAAATTCCTCATGAACCATTCCCAGTTATCATTATCTTCACCAGGTACCAGGGCCATGGCTAGTGGGAAGAAGCCTGCACAGAAAAAAAATATAAAATCAAGCCAGCGTCTACATGAAGTATGTGCAGCTAAAAAAATGCATAATGGCTCATGCATCTAAACTAAATAATGCGTAAGACATTATGCATCTAAAACAGAAAATGATGCATAACCAGAAAAGTGAAAACAAATAATGCATAATGTCTTATGCATCTAAACTAAATGATGCATAAGACATTATGCATGTGCATAAAAAGGATGCATAAAATCAATAAGTGAAAACCATAATGCATAAGACATTATGCATCTAAACAAAATAATGCATAAGACATTATGCATCTAAAACAGAAATGATGCATAACCAGAAAAGTGAAAACAAATAATGCATAATGTCTTATGCATCTAAATTAAATGATGCATCAGATATTATGCATGTGCATAAAAAAGGATGCATAAAATCAATAAGTGAAAACCATAATGCATAAGACATTATGCACCTAAAACAAAAAATGTATAATGTCTTATGCATCTAAAACAGAAATGATGCATAACCAGAAAAGTGAAAACAATAATGCATAAGACATTATGCACATATATAAAAAGGATGCATTATCATAAAAATTACCATTTTCAGCATTGATAGCGGTTGCAGCCATGGAGCATCCTCTATATGTCCCTGTAAGAAAGGTAGCATCGACATAAACCATGGGGCGAAGGTAACGGTAACCATGGATGCATGCCTCGAAAGCAATAAAAAGACGCACAAACTTATTTGAAGGTGCCTCATCTTCTAATTCAGTTGAACTATCCTCGTTCGCTTCAGGTTCATCCGTTTGAACTTGAAAATCAATCCAACTCCCAGGATTTGTGCTGCGAATGGAATCTACATACCATGAAAGATGCGAATACGACATGTCTTCATCACCAAATATATCCTCATACACTTTCTCTCTTCCGTTGTAAGCTTGGTAGTATTTCACATTGATCACGTAGCTAGTTTTGAAAAACTTTGCCAAATCAGATGCTTTGAAACTCGGATCACTTCGGATTTCATCCTTGATCAGACTAGAAACAATTTTACTGCTGAGCCTGTGGAAAAGCCTTTCAGCTCCAATACCACAGGTATGACTGCTCTCATATTTCTTAACCTTAAGCATCCTGTTTTCAACATCAACAACACAAACTTTATACTCCCAAGGGCAATTTTCTTTTGAGCATTTTGCATAGAACCTGCTAGGTTCATTCTTCTTATATACAAGAACACGCCCAGCTTTTAACTCGTATTTCTTCACTACGATACGTACCTCTACTACACCTCCAAAAAACACTTTACCAACTTCACCAAGTAATTTATCCCAACCTTCAGTCCTAAGAACCTTGTTAACAGGCACAGAACCATCTTCAAGGAAATTCACCATAGCTTGTTCGGGTTCAGGTTCTATTACACGACTACTTGAAGCTCAACTACGACTTCTGGAAGAATTACAGCCAACTTCGACAAGTAAATCAAAGATCTTCTGACCTTTACAGTGGCAACGAGATACAAAACATTGAAGCAGAATATCAGAATCAAATCGCACAAACTTGCTTCCATCATTAAAGGAAAATCTGACATGATGCGGTAATAAACGAGTCCAGTTCTGGCAAACGGCTGTCTTCAAAGACTCCAAAGTTGTGTTGACATCAACAGGATGTGCTAAGAATTCACTGAAGTAGTGAATTACAGCTAGTGCACTACCAACAGGCATTTTCATCCTGCAAAACACAAAAGAGAAAAAACCAAACATATTTATCCTGCATATTGCTTCACAAAAATTCTTACTCAAAATTAAAAGATCAAATCAACAACAGTAAACAATCTACATTAACCATAATCAGATGAGAAATCAACAGGATATCAAAATCACTAACAGATAACAGATCAAAAATAAGAATGGAAAAACAAATCAAATAAAAAATCCAACAGAACAGAAGCAAAACCTAGTAAATTGGTATGTCAACATCGGAACATGAAGTCGAAACAAAAAAATTTAATCGAAAAGATCTACATTGATGTTAACAAATTCAAAACCTAGAAAATAAACAAAAATTCAAAAAGAAGCTTAAAAGATCTAAAAAACGATTCGAAAAACTAAATTAAGCTTCGGAAACCTAAAATAATAGATCCTAATCTTACAGAAACTAAAACATAGAATCGAATCAAGATTAAACAAAAATCCGAATCAAGATTGGAATAAAAACGAACGAACCTGAAGCTTTGCTGAGTAAATTGAATCTCTCTCGGTAATCAAGGACAAGTGAGGCTAAAGCTTGCTGAGTAAATTGAATCAATCTCTCGAAAATAAACAGGATATACTGAAACTGAAAGTGAGGCTAAACTGGGAAATAAAAAAAGAAAATAAATGAATTTTGAAAACTCTGGGCCTGCAAATAATTTGTTGGCTGCTTTTGGATGCGCCCGTGAAATTTTGTGAGGATGAGTTTCACAGTAGAAAAATGTGTAAGAATGGGTCTCCATGTAGTTTTCACATGTCTCAAACGACAGCCCAAAGGCTCCTTCCTTATTCAACCTTAGCCACCCAACAAAACCTCCACTCCACCTTTGTTAAAAAACAGAATAATCAGCTCTTCCCAAAAAATCATTTCACACACATATCTTACACCCACTCAGTTCCTCTACACTCCTCATTCTCTCCTCTTCTCTCCAACGGAGTGAGGGAGGAGGAATGGCGAGTCGCTGTAAAATCTCGCAACATCTGAAAAATTGTGACCTAGGGTTTTGTTCCAATTCTCCAATTCGTCGCTTCATCAGCACTGGTAATCGTATTAGTAGCTTCTCCAATTCGTCCCTTAAACCCTACCGAAATTGTATTCATAGAATCTCAATTTCCAAACTTACTACTTCTTCTTCCTCGCATCATCGTATTGGTTTCAGAAAACCAAAATCGGCTGGAAAAAGTCAAACTATTACTGACTGCTTCAGGTTCTGTTTCATTTCCCTTTTGAAAATTCACATCTTTGTTGTATCGATTTGAATTGATCATACGTGCATTTTGATAATCAATGTGACACTTTACAGCCAACAAGAAGATGATAGGGAAGTTCCTCTTGAAGGAGATGTTGTATCTGTGGCAGGTATTCTTCACCTTATCATTACATTGGTTTTTGTTAGTTGATTGTGGTAATGTCACTCTAATCAGAATCATGTTTCGCTTAGTTACTCTTTTTGAATTCCACATTGTAAATGCTTCCTCATTGTCATTACTGTATTTAGGGTCAGAACCTGGAAATTTGAATCCTCTAGAGTAATTTATTAATGCTTTGTGGCTTGATAAATTTTCACCTTGAGGTGCTGAGTCTGCTGACAATACTGTGAAGTAGAGAAGGTGGAAAAGGGAGGAAATATGGAAATACTTGATCGACCTTTCTCTTTACACCACCCAAATTCTACCTATCCTCTTCTCTAGCATAACAGCTAGTTTCTTCACATCCATTTAATTTTAGGTTGCTAATCTTTTGCTCTTGAGTAGCATAACAGCTAGTTTCTTCACATCCGGTTAATTTTAGATTGCCAATCTTTTGCTATCCAGAAATAAAAGATTGCAGGTTTATATTCTAGATGTTTTGGGGGTTTGAACAGTTTGTGGAATTTCAGGCACTCTTTAAGAAACAAAATCGCCCCACAACACAACCATCATTTGATCTGGATATTGTATAGTCCTGTTTAGGCCGGGAATTAGAGAATTAGACCCAACCAGTAGTTTCAGTGTTTATCAACCTTTGTAAATTCCGTAGAATTCTGTTTCTGCATGTTTATGAGAAATGTATTACTAACTCAACCAGTAGTGCACACTAGTATCCCTTTCCTTTTTCTTATGTTTTCTTGCCAGTATTTGGTCCTATTCATGATGGTGTTTTTTCTCTCAAATCATCTCTCAGGGTACCATATCTTCATCTTTGTGACGCTTTCTAATTGTTTCTTTGCTACTATCTAACCAGGAGGTATAGTTGCTTTGGGAAAATTTGACGCCCTTCACGTTGGACATCGAGAACTTGCAATACAAGCATCTAAAGCTGGGACTCCTTTTCTGTTGTCATTTGTAGGAATGGCTGAAGTACTTGGATGGGATCCACGGTATGTATATTCTGAAGTTTCGCAGTTCTATTTTAGCTCACAACTCCTTGCTGAAAATAAAGTAAATAAAATAGTGTATGCATTCTCATTATATTCAAGGCGTTTTGATGATTGCCCCTGGTTTGTTCTGTCGCTGATAGATATTGTTGGTTTGACTTATTCTGCAACTTAACAATAATAGTATGTGGAGCATCTTACAAATCGGGATTTTATTCTTTGCATTACCAATAAAGAATGTGGAAATACTATTTCCATGGCTACCGTTCTTAGGATGTTTCTTTTTTATACTTTCGTAGCTTTTACAATGAAACAGGCAGACATAATTGTTTTTCATAGCTAGTTGAACATTGATGGATATATGTCCTTTTCTTTTTTTCCGAGAACCCTCGAATGACCATAAGCTAGTTGTCTTTTGATTGCTTTCAGAGATCCTTCTGTCACCAGAAACTTCTTTTCTGAATGTACCCACTTGGTAGGTTGGCAGTCTGCCCAAATCGGCATAGCTAGGACATGGATGAGCCCCTTCTTACAAAATGAGTTGGTTTAGATAATTATATACTTACACAAGAATCTTGTTGCTCTTGTTGCATTAACCTTATACAGTAAGTGAGAAGAAAACATACAGAGGAGATTATTTAAAACTGTTAACATTACTGAGCTCTTTGGTGGGAGCTGAAGGTTTTAAAAGGTGGCAATTGAAATGGGATCTCATATATGGTGTCTGTTACACTGAAAACTCTTGGATTGATAAACAGACTCCTTGATAAAAGATACTAATGCATTACTGAATGGGTAACAAAAAGGGGATCGGCGTGGTGTCTGACTAAAGCAAAGATGATGGCAGCAAGGATTAGTTTCTTCTGTGAATGATGTAGAAATTTTTAGTGAGAGGTTTTTCCATTTGATTTTGGTATTCATTGTAATTTACAGTTTAAGGTTCAGGTTTCGTATTGTCTTGTAATCTTGTTTACTGGGTTTAATATTTAGATTATACATTTACTAACTCGTGGATTTTCTTATGGAAGGGCTCCCGTCGTTGCCAAATGTGACCGTAAGCGAGTGTTTAACTCTTGGGCCTCATATTGTAACGATGTAGCTCCAGCTGAGTTTTCAGTTGAATTTTCAAGCATTAGACATTTGAGTCCAAGGCAATTTGTCGAGAAGCTGTCCAAGGAGCTTGGAGTGCGAGGAGTTGTGGCCGGTATATCATCTATTTACAGCTTGCATTCTCTTTCAGTTTTTATTTACTACATTAGTTTACCCATAAGTATCATTTTTTTATAGATTTAAATTAAAAGTGAAATCATCATGTTAGGTTTCTTATGGCAGGTGAAAACTATCGGTTTGGATATAAAGCCGCAGGTGATGTAACAGAACTGGTGAGACTCTGCGAAGAGTATGGTATTGAAGCTAATATTGTGAGCTCTGTTATGGATACCACTCAGTCGCCCGGGATCACAATCCCCACTAATACAAAAGAGAGAGGGCAAGTATCATCGACCCGTGTCCGTCATGCTCTTGCTGGAGGTGACATGAAATACGTGTCAGAGCTTTTAGGGCGTAAACATCGTCTAAAGTTCATATTGCCAGAACAAGGAGCTACCATTATTAAGGGGAAGAATAGGATTTCAGCTCCAAAGTCATGTCTGTTAAATCTCCAACCAAAGGATGGGTCATATGGAAATTGCTTTCTTTTGGCTGATGACAATAACATGCTACCGTGCAGAACAGTTATTGATTCCACACACATACATATCGAATCAGACGGAAATGTTTCATGGAATGAGGTCTTATCTCAAGATTGTCGAGTTATTAGTATCGAATTTGATACTTCCTTGGGCTAATCTTCAATTTGTGAGGTAAATATACCTCTGTAGTAAGTATTTTCCATTTGTATTCTTTGAATTTAGGTTACTAGGCTGCTGCAGCAAAAAGCATGTAGGCGTAATTTCTTGGATCAAAATTATGTTTGTAGATTTATTTATAAGCAATAAGAATATCAGTCAGTATAACACAAAGATTATTCTTTGATGATTCTTTTCCAGACGCCATTTTGTATTGTTGGCTATATGTATCTAACAAAACAGTTTTAGTATTACCAAGAATGGCAAAAGAATTGAAGTGCAGTTACGACACTCTACACCTCTTATCACTGGATGAATCCTCAAAAATATTCGGAAGAGAAGAAATTTTTCATTCAATTTATGAGCAAAATAAAGAACATGAACACAACAGCTCTACAAAGCAAGACACTCTAAACCTCTCTTGTCATCAATCAATCCTCTTTCCGTACCACTACTCTTTTTCTTATCATAATTCTTAGTATGACAATCAGTAAAAAGAGCAAGAAGTGAAGCATTGAAAACAGCATTAAAAACCCAACCCCCAAAGCCAGAACACCCATCATTTCCAGTAAAATGGAACCACAACATGACAATTGAAACCCCAAAGCTAAACATGAACTGAACAATTTGACAGTCGGTAACAATTCTCTTCCACGGTGGTCTTTTCCCAAGTGCACACAACATGTAATAAGCGTACATTAGTGTATGTACTAATGCATTGGTAACAAGCGCCACTGGAAGAAGAGATTGAGATGTATGAAGCCAGACATAACACATCACAACTACAACAGCATGATGGTACAGGTGAAGAAATGTAAGCCGTCTATTTCCCCTGTTTAGCAAAATCAAGAGTGTGTCGACGAACTCGAGGATCTTGGATAAATAAAGTACGTATGCCCAGAAAAATACGGGTCCGCTCGGTGGGGTGTCATTCGGAGGCAAACAGAAATCCAACGGGTGTTAAGCATTTGACTTGATGTTGATAGAATGCATCCAATGGCCATTATGAAAGAAAGGTTTACGAGGATTAGGCTATGGATTGCGGAGACGAAACGGAGGAGAGTAGGAGATTTTGGAGATGACGATGATGATGTGGATGGATTTTGAGGCGTTGGTTTTGATGGGAGAATGATGAAATGGAGAATTGTAGTTAGAGAAAGATAAGTAATGACTGTAGTAACCAGGAACTGAGTTGACGCACCAACTGTCTCGCCTTCTTTCCATCTGAACTCACTTATCATGGGTTGATGATCTACTAACCAGTAATGCAGTTCTTGATACATCTCCATTGCTCTACAATTCTCTCCCTGGGTAAATTTTTTCTTTTCTCTGCGTGTTTGTGAGAATGAAATACCAACAAAAGAACGTGGTGGATAAGGAGTGGGCATAAACATCGACAATTATATCTTTCATTTCATGTGGGACCATTTAAGATGTGTGATAGGCAGCAGATCAACGAGTACTAATGTTCCAAAAGAAAATAAAAGAAAAAAGAGAAATTCTTTGCTAGTCCCGCAAGTCCTTTGTGTTACAGGGCCCACGGTCCATGGTTTATCCATTTATATGTATATAATATAACCTATGTGATAGAACTACTAATTTTCTCTAATATAATGGTTCTTCTTCTTGTCTCTACTTTTTTTTTCGGAAAAAAAAACAGAGCCTCAACTTTTCATTAATAGTCGATTCAAAATCGGATTCATTACAGAGTTAACAAGGACCTTAATACATTCATCAAATTTATAGAATCTCTCCGCCAGTTCTTGACCAACAGTCCTACTAATCCAAACATTACAACTGAGTCTGACATTCCACAAGACGTAACCAAATCAAGAGGCCAAATTCGTTTTGTTACAAACAAACTTGCATCCCTGCAAACAGCAGCAATGGGATCTTCAAAAGATCCAACCAGGGTTTTAACACCTTGTAAAACAAGGTAAAATAGATTTAAGTAACAATAACAGTAACACAAACTAGAACTACAGTAACAAGAGTCTTGGTAGCAGGAGTCTTCTGAATCAGTCGAAATCGGTCTGGATCGGCCGGAAAAGGCCTGAATCGGCATCGGATTTTTTGAAATAATTGTTGTAGCAATTGATGAAGTAGTAGATGGGTTTGTTCTTGATGATATTGCTGATGGAGTTGTTGATTTCGCCACTAACTTCCTTATCGTTGATGTTGTTTCCATCACAGTTGATGAAGATGTCTACAACTCTTTGCTCGGGTTCAAAAACCAACACACAAGAAGATAATTAATTATGAAATATAACAATAAGATTAAAACACTCAGAAACCAGAGGAAAAGAAAATCCTAGATCTATAAAAGCAAAACAAAGGAGAAACTAGTTAGTGATCAAATACGATTAAATCTATATCTGAATCTGATTTGGGGTTCTCTTATCTCTCGTTTTTTTCTCTCTCTGTTAGTTTTTTCTCTAAAAACTCTAAGCTTTTTCTCTCTGTTAGTCTCTCTCTGTTAGTTTCTTCTTGTCTCTGATTCTCCTCAATCACATTATCAACCACAAGCTCTAACCCCGCGGCATTGGATTTTAATTTTTTTTTTGGGTTGCTATCAAATTTCTTAAGGATTGATTTGGATTCGTATTTATTTTTATTTTATTTTCAATCAAATACACTACATTGGGATCATTGAAATCGTTATCGCCAAATCAGATAAGTTGAATCTATTTTGTTTTATATATTTTTTTTTCTTTTTCTCATGTTTTTCCGTTTCCCCTATTTTTTGATTTCATCGTATTAGGTGGAAATTGATTTGAATCCCTGTTCTATAATATAATTAATGGAGTGATTGTATGTTAATTATTTTATAATTTTATATTCGTATGATTTGGGTGTTGTACAAATGATCACATTTTTTTTGTTGTGATTGTTGTTTTTTGGGCGGCGGCTGTTGATGTTCATCGTTTGCAATTATATGGGAAAGGAGGATAAGAAGGAAAGCATTTTCGGTCCAACCCAACCCGATCCAGTCCAAACCCATCTGGCCCGGCCCGGCTCGGTCCAACCAACTCCAACCTAACCTTGGCCGACCCCATATGGTCCGGCCCAACCTGGCCTATTCCGGTTCAGTTTTTTTGTGTCCTTCATCCGACCTGGTTTTGGTCTGAGCGCGATCAAAGTTGTTCTGGTTCAGAGTATATAGGGTGGGAACCAAATTTTTTCAAGGTATGTAACCAACTAATATGGATTTTTACGTTGAATATTTATTGGGCTTATCTATTTAGCTGTTTTTAGAAATGTATAGTTCTCTTTTTTTTTGTCTTAGGATAAGTACATATCATATAAATGGTCAACTTAAACTATGATTGTTGATCTTGACCATTAAGAATTTTGGTTTTATTGTTATTTTGTTCTCTTGAATATGATATTGTCTACGGTTGAATGATGTTTATCTTCTGTTCAATTGGTTGTACCAACTCGATTCAAATATATTTATTTGGGATTTAAAAATACTTGAGCACCATTGTTGTGTATTTGATATTTTCTGCCCAATTTGAAATGTTCTGTGGGATGTAATCCACTGGTCCGACTATTAAAGAGTCAGTATTTTCAAAAGATACGTTGCAAATAAAATCACATATATTCCAATTTTTTTATGGATGAACTCACAAAAGGCGATATGAAAATTTCCATTTCTCTACTTCATCCATGATACTAACAAACCAGTATATATTGAAGTATGACAACAAGAGAACTATCTTTGATAACATATTCAACCTAAAGTAAGTGGTTGACATGTGTTATGATATTCTCTTGGCCTGTTGAGATAAAGAAATTCCTCAAATTAAGATAAATGTAGCAAAATTAAAAATGGAAAGAACCTCGAAGTAATGAGGGTTAGACGTACTGACTCATATAAAGCATGTGAAAAGGAACATACGTATCATGAGACAAAGATGTACTTTTGTCTTCGGAAGTAATAACACCAATACACAAGTATCAACCGAGCATGGGATCATCTAAAATGTAATTGTAGCTCCCATCATAAATGAAAGAGTTGGAAATGCACCTGGTCATAGGTATTGGTATATACAATGTAATGTGTGTATCATAGTAGCAACCAATTTTCACATCAACTTTAATGGCAACAAGAACTTTTTCGGGCCAAGTGACTATCTTATTGCGTTGAACTAGATTCAATGTCCGCACTTATGGAATGAAAACACGAGACATAAATTCTCTAAAGCATTTGAGATATATTTGGTGACACGTAATATATATTTACTCTAAAGTACTTGAGTTGAATCCCACTTTTATTACGTAATAAGACAACACCACTTACTAAAACTCTCAGGACCCAAGTGTCTAACTCATAGTTGTTTTTCTTCCACTAGCTTAAGGAATTTAAACTAGTTGTTGAACTATTTCCTTATAATGTGATTACGAGGATTGGATCATCGAGTGAAGCAGTACTCAATTTTTTTTTTCAAGATAGAACAAAGACGTCACAAAATCTCTACATGTACCTAGAGACAATCACACCTTGTTAAATTCCACGCAAACCCATGCAAATGGATATCATGTGGAACCTCACAGTGGTGAGAATGTAATTGATTGCATCTTTTATAGTCTCTAATATATTTGGAAGGAAATATATTTTAGAGAAACTTATTAGTCAACTAGTGAAATGTCAATCACTATAGTATTTGGATTATTGAATCCATATTGATTCCGACGATGAAATTTTTGGAATTGACTCATACAAGCTTTGACATAAGCATAAAGGAACTTTGGTTGTGACATGATGTTTCGTTTTGAAAAGACTCATACGTACATCACTGTGTTTGAGTGGACGATACAACGGGAAAAATATTGACATAAGGTGAAGTACATGCATATCTATCAATCAAATAAGTGTTTTCTAAAGTACTAGATGCACAACCCCCCTTCCCATTATATTTTTTTTGTAAGAAGGCATGTCACTCATTTTACAAAGTCTTCAGTAAAACAAGATCGAGACCATCCTAAGATGCACATGGTAAACAATCCATATTACAAAAAAAACGAGGTGATATTTAGAAAAATATCCATGTAGAATGTGGACCATTAAAGTGACTTATTGCTCTCGTGGATTTTGACATTTTGGACTAGTTATAGTTCCCAAATAATGTTGTGTTTGAAAAACTACTAGCACATATTAGACATGTAAGGACTCACCACCCATTGTAAATGCTAGAGAGTATACATCAAAAGGAATTGATGGTTATTGCATGTTTAATAGGATCAATGTAGAGCATCCTATACCCCATGGTCTCGCAAAGGCTATCATCAAAGGTTACATATGGTTCCTAAGGCATGGTTATGCGTACAAACTACCTTAAACTTCTTGGGGAATATGAAATACTACACGCATCTTTACTTATTTGTTTTAGACCCATAATTGGTTAACCATTCTTTTCGTACCAGTTGGTAACTGGATATAAGCCTGACATTTTGTGTTCTTACGCATTTTTGGTTTCACTATATATGTGCCATTACGAGTCCACGTCATACTATGATGGGTCACGAAAACGATTAAGTAGTTATGTTGGATATTTACTCTAAACAATTATCCGTGTTTTAAAACCTTTGGAAGGAGATCTCATACCGCTAGATTTGCGAGTTATCACATTAATGAGACAGTTTTCCCGTCGTTAGGAGGAGATAAGAAAAATTATTTTCTAAGGAAACGACAGGAATTGTCGTGGTGTGTTCCCACTATGTCTCATATTGATTCTCGTACTCCACAAATGTAAATGTGAAGTGACAAAGAATAACCAACTTTCAGAATGTACACTGATGTCGGTGATGAGTGCTAAAAAGTGCATATTTCTATATATTTTTCTTGGCATTTAACTCATCTTTTGTGCATTAATTCTACATTTTATCCCATATTCTGTATTTTCTTTGTTTTCAAGAACAAATATTTTTCTTAATTAATTTTGCATTTTTAGGTAATAAATAAATCTTGGATGAATCGCGGAGAGAAAAGAGCAGAAAAGTGGTGAAAAAGCCGGGAGGAATCACGCAAGGAAGCCGCGAAGAATGTCGTGCGAAAGACTCAAAGGCTAGAAGTGGGCTTGAAGAGGAAGAATTGTCCTTAAAGAAGATATGGGCTTGGCATACCCAAGGCCCAAAACCCTCACCCAAACCCATTTCCAATATCCATACCCGCCTTCATCTTCAGCCGTCAGATTGGATCATCTCAGCATCCTACGGTCGCTTCATCGTCGTGCATCGAAGTCTGAAGATCCTGTCAAACACTACAGCACCTAACTCCATCTTAAGCCGTCAGTTTCGTTGTATCGGGCATCCAACGGTCGCTCCCCGCTTCCTTCCATCTCGCCGTTAGATCGATCGATCATCTTCGCATCCAACGTCTCATCCTCGCTGTGCATCAACAATTGCTAAACCCACTCAACACCCTAGTACCTAACACATATACCCGCAAAACAAACGCACCCTTCTTCCCAAAACCATCGACTTCATCTTCTCCATTCCTCTACAGCGACCATCACCACCACCATGTCCGCCACCAACTCCGCTCAACCACCTCCATCACTGTACCCCATCAATCAGCCACCCCCGCCATCACTAAAGGACACCACCATGATACCCTCTAGCTCCTTCTCTCTCAACCCTTTTATCTTTTCAAAAACAGTGAACCTAGAAACTAGGTTTGAGAGAAACAGAGTTAGTGAAATCAAACCACCAATTATGGAAGAGGAGAAGCAATAGAAGAATGAGTCGAGACCATTGATTGATTTCAGAGATTAGGTAAAGGTCAATTTCGGATTTTTTGTGTAACCCTAAATTTTATATTTTGGGGATTTTTGGATATTTGGTTGGCATGTATAAATAGAAGGCTTGTGTGTTGTGTTGGGGCATGCCTGGATTAGCCAGAGCACATCTCAGGAGGCCTGGACTAGCCAGTGCTCTCCACTGTTAGTCTCAAGTTTAGATTAATTTTCAGTATTGTAATCATGTTCTAATTCAATAACTAGGGTTTTGATGAAACCCATAATCATATGTTAAGATAATTCATGTTCATGTTGTTGTTCTTGTTGTGCTTCATTGCTTTAGGAATGATAGTTAGCTAATGGATCAAATTAGCCTGTGATCAATTGTACTGTAAGAAGACAGTTGATACTAGGGGTGAGTTAGTGAAGTTGGTTGATAAGTCATCCATTTGAGACCTCTCTGGAAGAAGAAATGTGCTTAATTGATAAAGGAATGGCAGTTAGCTAATTGAACCAAATGAGCCTGTGATAGGTTGTACTCTAAGAAGACAGCTTATACTAGGGGTGAGTTAGGGAGACTAACTGATAGATCATTCATTGTAGTTTTATCTAGAAAGGAACAAGAACATAATTTGAATAGGTATTGCCTTAGCTTAGGATTATTGGGTGGATTCAAATGCCCTAGTGATTTTAGTCACTAGAAAGATTTAGAAAACAACACCAGCTCTCTCCTTGTCCCTGTGGACTTCCTCTTATTTGCTCACTCACTACTTTAGATCCTGTATACTTGCAGGTTTAGGTTAAAACATAGTTTTAGGACTTATTCCTTTTGCTATCAAGTTTTTGGCGCCGCTGCCGGGGACTCGGTTAGCGGCGCTGTTGTTGTTTTTGTTCTACATTTGTTTGCTGTTCTCTGCATTTGTTTGCTGTCGCAGGTCTTGTTGCTGGCTAGCCTTTGCTAGCTAGATAGCTAACGGTTGCCTGTTTATGCTAGACCTTTCTTAACCTTGCTGTTGGGCCTTGGTCCTCCCTGTGAAGCATCATCTTGCATATCTTCTTGCACTGCATCCATTTTCTTAAGCATCATTGTGTAACTGCATCTTAGTCTCACTTGCTTCTGTGCATTTAGTGTAAGCATTTAGCTGGTCTTGCATACTAAGTTCTTGCATACTTTTTTGCATTACCAAGTCATCTTAGCTTGTTCATCTTCATTGCTTTTCTGAGCTAGTCCTTAGCTAGTTCGTACTGTTTTGCATATTGTTCTCACCCGCTGCTGCTGAGCGCTGTGTAACCCTGCTGCTACTTGTTGTTGTTGTACTTCTACCTGCTAGGCTGCCCTGGTGCAGTTGGAGTGAACCTGGTACAGCTAGCCATTCTTGCTGGTGCTGCCTTCTCCAAGCTGCCTGGTGCTGTTGGGTTGACCCAACTGGGTTTCTGTTGTAAAGCCAAAGGAAAGCCAAAGCCCAACTAGGCCTCTCCAACAAAAGTTTAGGAAGATCCAAAGCCCAACTGGGCTTGTGCAACTTAAGAAAAGGGATAAAAGCCCAACTGGGCTTGTGCAACTTAAGAAAAGGGATAAAAGCCCAACTGGGCTTCCCTCCAAAAAGGTAAGCCTAAACCCAAACCCAAATTTTTTGGGCTTGTAATTTTTTTGATTTGTATTGTTATTCTCTTTTGGGCTTGTAATTGTAATTATCTTTTGGGGCATGTAATAATTATTTTAATTTTATTTCTTTTATTTATTTTTTTTATTTGGGATTGTAATAATTTTAGTTTTATTTTTATTTTCTTTTTTTTTTGTGGGTTTGTAATAATTAGTTTTATTTTTATTTCTTTCTCTATTTGGGCTTGTAATTTAGTTGTTTGTTAGGCTTGTAGTTTCTTTTAAACTAAAATTTGGGCTTCAAAAAAAAAAAAAAAAAAAAAATTGCTCCTAATTTCAAAAACCAAATTTTTGCTCCCAAAATTGTTCCCAAATTAAACCAAATTTTTATCATCTCCCTTTAAAAAAAAAATCAAATTATGGGCTTGATTTTTTCTCAAAGTATGGGCCTTACTTTTTTGTGATTTGTGTGATTATTTCATAAAACAAAGACATGTCTGGATCTTGGTCTGCCTCTGGGAATAAATCTATTAGAGATGCTTACGGGCAAGATTCACCTTATGAGCCTCCCACAGACCATGATGTCAATAGTTATAGGGATTATACTTATGGACCTTTTCAAGGTCATGAGCCTCAATATGCAAACCCGTATAACTATTCACCCATGTATCAACCTAGCCAACCTAATATGCATGTTTGTACCTTTTGTGGTGGTTTAGACCACCCTGATGAATATTGCTATGTTTTGCATGAATTTAGGAAATCCAGGGGATACCATGAAAATCCAAATTATGAAATGCCCACAAATTGTGAGGCTGGTAGTCATTGGGACCATAATCAACCTTTCGAAGGTTGCGATCAATATTTTGTAAACCCTAATGACCATGCACACATGTACCATTCACCACAATTTGAACATGAAGAATTTTGTACTCCCATGAATTTAGACTCCACCGTAGAAGCTCTCAGACTCAGTGAGCAAAATTCTGATAGAACTATATCACGCATTCAGGCGAAGTTAGATCAGATTTTGCTTCAACTACAAAAGGAGGAAATTCATGAGGAAATGCATGTTGTCCCTAATAAAGTGTCCAGTCTCATTCATCTAAATGATATTGAATATGAACCTGATTTAGAGGAACATGAATCGACTAAGGACACCACCACTTTTAATGAGGACCAATATGCATGTTACCTTGATGATGATTATGATGATAATGATATGTTAGAAGAACATGTTTTTGCTGAAAATATTGTGGAACCTTTTGGTTCAATAACATATGGCTTCTCAGCCTCAACCTTCATGAATGTTGTTTCTTCTGATACTCATTGTAATTCATATGATTTTGATTCTAATATGGGGCTTGTACAATTCTTCTGTGAAGATGAACATGACATAGGAATAGTTGAATCTTCTGTAGACACTAATTTTATTATGCATGAGGACGAATTTGATGTGTCTGATTCCTTGCCTAAGTCACAAAATGTTATTTCTTCCGGTGATGATTTGAGTACTTCGAACAATCATGATACTGATTTAGGTCTTGATGTTTTGTTCGATGAATGTGAGCATGTTTTACCTGTTTCTGATTTAGGGAAAGTATGTGTTGGTACTATTGATCGTACCCATGAAAATAATTTAGATGTACCCACTTTCTTACCTAAATCGCAAATTGAGATTATTCCACCCAACCTAGATTTGGTTTGCAACAAAAAATTTAAACCAACTTTTCTGAAAATTCCCAATTTAGGATTGGAACTGTGTGCCTCCCAAGTCCTCTTGGACTATTTTGCTTCAAAATATAACACTTTTAAAGAGCCACAGTTGGAATGCATTTCTTTGCCCATCCCGAAAACAGTCCATTATGAGTTAGACCTTTTGAATCCTGAACCCCTAAAATTAAAAGATTTTGTGCTTAAAAGTAAACCTGTTGAACAATTTAGGTTTAGGGGTGATTCATTCGGTTTTTCACTCTCACTCCCATTTAAGTCCAATTTTGGTGTTTTGAAACTTTCTATGTTTCAACACTTTGTCTTTTGGGTTGATCCTCAACTCTTTAGACTTTATGTATATAGTGAATTTTTTGTACATAATTCGGTAGGTAGTTTTTAGTTTCTTTTTCTTTATATCTTACTACCCCATGGCGATCGCGGATGAAATACGTTGGATTCTAACCATGAATAATGGAGTTCGTTTATTTCTTTCGTCAAATCGGGTATTCTCCTTCCTTTCTCTCAAAACTCAACATGTTTTTCCGATATGTCCAAGTTATGAATATGTTTATCTTTAGAAACACTGAGGACAATGTTTAGTTTAGGTTTAGGGGTGAAAAGTAGGTACCACGATATCATGCTATAATTGAAAACAAAACTCCTCTCTCTTTTTGAAAAAAATGAAAAAAAAAATTATAAAAAAAAAAAAAAAAAAAATCATAAAAATGGAGCTCATTTACCTTGAAATGTTGACTCTTGTGCAAATATGTATTATTTTAAGGAGCCTTAGTCTGAATATTTAGGCACCCATTCTAGCACAATTCACATAGTGATAAGAAACTTGCACGCACACGATCTACCAATACATGTATAGCCTCATCCTTGAGGTGTTTTATCGGAAGTTTTAGTTGCCAATCACTTTAGAATACTGAACTAAACTTGACTAGCTTGTTCTTTGGTTGGTTGGGATAGAAGGTGGAGGTTACATTAAGAAAAACAACCATCGAATTTAACTGGGTGCATCAAAAAGGGCTACCTCTTGCAAAGTGTCATGTAATCTTTTGTTTCTTTTTGCTTATGTATCAAAAGTGTTTCCTTATCAAAAAAAAAAAAGACGATGTATATATTCAGAAAAATGTTAAAAAAAAAAATAAAAAAATATCAAGTATTTATCAATTTCATCCTCTCTTGTTCCAAAAATAAAAAGAGAGTAGTCAATGTAAATAAGAGTCATGTAAAGAGTCATCTTTTTGTAAATAGTCTTGTAATAAGCAAGGAGGGTGTATGCCATTGATGTACAACGCGAGTAATTGTGAAATACCTCCAACTCATTCACAGTTCTCGTAAAGTCCGGACAGCTAGCTAGATTTCGACCTTGGTTCTTAGCCTGAGAAACTATCTCTTGGTGATTAGTAATCATAACATCCGATCTTTCTTTACACATGTGTAGATACACTTTACACTCTTATCACATGTCTTTATTTGTTATCAGTGCTAGGATTGTGCCTTTGATATCTAGATTGACATCTCCATTTTGCTGTGATCTTAAACTGTCTTGCACATGTCACATTTGATGGAATCTGAGCTTATATTTTGTCCTAGAACTTTGTAGGTACGTTCTAAGCAAACCTTCACGAGACTTCACTCATCCACTAGGGACACTTAGTGGTTTAAAAGGCTTAGTGCATACGCTAAATGCATTCGAGAGACCAGCGACAGTGGTATAGGTAGGATTCCCTTAGTTTTGTTTTACTTGAGGACAAGTAAAATTCAGGTTTGGGGGTATTTGATGAGTGCTAAAAAGTGCATATTTCTATATATTTTTCTTGGCATTTAACTCATCTTTTGTGCATTAATTCTACATTTTGTCCCATATTCTGTATTTTCTTTGTTTTCAAGAATAAATATTTTTCTTAATTAATTTTGCATTTTTAGGTAATAAATAAATCTTGGATGAATCGCGGAGAGAAAAGAGCAGAAAAGTGGTGAAAAAGCCGGGAGGAATCACGCAAGGAAGCCGCGAAGAATGTCGTGCGAAAGACTCAAAGGCTAGAAGTGGGCTTGAAGAGGAAGAATTGTCCTTAAAGAAGATATGGGCTTGGCATACCCAAGGCCCAAAACCCTCACCCAAACCCATTTCCAATATTCATACCCGCCTTCATCTTCAGCCGTCAGATTGGATCATCTCAGCATCCTACGGTCGCTTCATCGTCGTGCATCGAAGTCTGAAGATCCTGTCAAACACTACAGCACCTAACTCCATCTTAAGCCGTCAGTTTCGTTGTATCGGGCATCCAACGGTCGCTCCCCGCTTCCTTCCATCTCGTTGTTAGATCGATCCATCATCTTCGCATCCAACGTCTCATCCTCGCTGTGCATCAACAATTGCTAAACCCACTCAACACCCTAGTACCTAACACATATACCCGCAAAACAAACGCACCCTTCTTCCCAAAACCATCGACTTCATCTTCTCCATTCCTCTACAGCGACCATCACCACCACCATGTCCGCCACCAACTCCGCTCAACCACCTCCATCACTGTACCCCATCAATCAGCCACCCCCGCCATCACTAAAGGACACCACCATGATACCCTCTAGCTCCTTCTCTCTCAACCCTTTTATCTTTTCAAAAACAGTGAACCTAGAAACTAGGTTTGAGAGAAACAGAGTTAGTGAAATCAAACCACCAATTACGGAAGAGGAGAAGCAATAGAAGAATGAGTCGAGACCATTGATTGATTTCAGAGATTAGGTAAAGGTCAATTTCGGATTTTTTGTGTAACCCTAAATTTTATATTTTGGGGATTTTTGGATATTTGGTTGGCATGTATAAATAGAAGGCTTGTGTGTTGTGTTGGGGCATGCCTGGATTAGCCAGAGCACATCTCAGGAGGCCTGGACTAGCCAGTGCTCTCCACTGTTAGTCTCAAGTTTAGATTAATTTTCAGTATTGTAATCATGTTCTAATTCAATAACTAGGGTTTTGATGAAACCCATAATCATATGTTAAGATAATTCATGTTCATGTTGTTGTTCTTGTTGTGCTTCATTGCTTTAGGAATGATAGTTAGCTAATGGATCAAATTAGCCTGTGATCAATTGTACTGTAAGAAGACAGTTGATACTAGGGGTGAGTTAGTGAAGTTGGTTGATAAGTCATCCATTTGAGACCTCTCTGGAAGAAGAAATGTGCTTAATTGATAAAGGAATGACAGTTAGCTAATTGAACCAAATGAGCCTGTGATAGGTTGTACTCTAAGAAGACAGCTTATACTAGGGGTGAGTTAGGGAGACTAACTGATAGATCATTCATTGTAGTTTTATCTGGAAAGGAACAAGAACATAATTTGAATAGGTATTGCCTTAGCTTAGGATTATTGGGTGGATTCAAATGCCCTAGTGCTTTTAGTCACTAGAAAGATTTAGAAAACAACACCAGCTCTCTCCAAGTCCCTGTGGACAAACCTCTATTTACATTCTATCTTCATCAAGACCCTGTATACTTGTAGGTAAAACATAGGTTGTAGTTTTTAGGTCTCATTCCTTGAGCTACCAGTCGGCAAACTGATGAGATCACACATACCAGCTGCAAACCTACCTTCAAGGTTACAAATCCTCAATAAGGGATATACACCATAGACTAAGGTGTTGCAACTACACTCAGTGGAAGTATGGTTGAGGTCGTGGCTCCATAAAGGAAGTTGGAGAGACCACTTGGTTCGATCAATCCTCACCTAGAAAGGAAGTAGGTGAGTAAGGCAAAATTTATTTATATCATCAGAAATCATCTCATAAGATTGTCTCTGAATATGTCCATGAATCAAACTGGGGGACGCTCCGAATTTTTCAATGATTCTAAAGAACAATAAAATCCTGAAGGATTATCAGAATACACATGAGTCAATTAAAGGATCATGCATGCACAATGATGATATAATTCATAAATATTTGCTCCATAAGTAGAGCACAATGAGATCAAACCATGCTTTATTTTGATTAATTTCAAATAAAGAGCATATTTGGCCTACACAATCCAGGTATAACTTAGTTCTCTGAAAAATATACGGGTATTTGGTGTGGTAGTGCTAACCAACCAAGTGTAATGCCCGTGGGAAATATGTGGTTATTTGTCACAAAGTGTAGTGAGAAGAATGAGGTCTTAAAATATAAAGAATCACCTTGTGGCGCGAGGTTTCTCACAGACCCCCGGATCGCTTACTCATTTGAACATCATAATGTTCAGTTAATTAGTTTGATTGGTAGTTTCAAAAGAACTTGAAACATAGTAGATGTGGTTATATCTCTGGAGATTTAGATTCAAAGATATTTGAAAAAGTGCATGGTGACCTTTTTCTTCCCAAGTCGAATGACTCTAAACCACTGAGTGTATTTGCAGTTACACTGGAGCACTCACTTATTGATTTAAACAATCATACGGATGTGGTATACCTGTCTAAGTAACTATTTGATTGGGAATGGATAAACAAGTAAGGTTTTGTACCATGCGTATTAAATAAGTTCCTGATTCAGAATTATAGCTATATATGTCGACGGTATGGACATGATAAGTACTCTTAATGGAATAAGAGATCTTATAAGCTATTTAAAATCTGAACTTGAGATGAAAATCCTAGGAAATCTCGATCTTATCTATGTTCTGAACTAGAAGAACGAGCTTGTGGTATATTATTCCACTAGTTTTCATATGTCCATTTTCAGGCAATTTAACAAGGACATGCATCCTGCTAGCACTCCCATGGATAGTCGAGGTTCAAATGTAAATAAAAGACCAATTCGTCTAAAGGAAGATGACGAAGATGTGTTGGGAGATTGTTGGTGGGTAGAATATGGGAAGGAGGAACTAGCCCTAATTACAGAAAGTACTCCCAAGGAGAAGATATGTCTATGGAACTAGCCCTAATTACATCCTCTTTCATGCCCGGTATTGCATTCTTAGCACTGACCACTCTTGGTATTACCGTGTTTTGCTCCCTCATTAAGAGACCACACATTTCCTGTTGTCTCTTGATAGATGCGTCTAACTCCTTCTGCATTTCAGACATTTCTCGCTCGCTTGCTTCGACTGTAGTCTTATCTTTAGCACCCTCTCCTTTCCACTTAGATGTTCCAGCATCCTGGGATCCTCCTGCACGTTGTATAATAGGCGTAGTGTCTACCGCTCAGAAATGTATCTCTTCATCACTTTCTCCTTGCACTTCTTCTACGGTGACATGGTCCGGATCAGGATATGTGCCTCCTGCTGGTACCTCCTGGCTCGCACTTGGGAGTATCATGATGGAAAAGAGGTTAAGAACCTCTCACTATGGTCGCAATGTTGATGGGTAGAATGTGGGAAGGAGGAACTAGCCCTAATCACAGAAAGTACTCCCGAGGAAAAGATATGGTTATGGAAGTAATGGGGAATTAATGATGATCTAAAGAAGTGTACCCTCTTTCCTTTTATAATGATCCTCTTTTGGATAAATTCCCATAAGATTAACATATTACTAAACTACCATTTCCCTTTCCTTAAGTTAATATTAAACCCTAAAGGGCTTTCTTTCTTAGATCAAGGCCCAATCACCCTTAATATAGCCTTGGATGAACTAGAACTATTCCATCTCAATGGGTTAGGCCTAGTCTCTTAGTTCCTCCTCTCTAGAAGGGACCCTTGATTAGTTAAGGGGATACTTATTCATGGATTGATTATTTTCATGTATCAACATTAGTTCCTTAACTGTTTGACCGGTCAAAAACTATGTCAACAGTCACATGTTGACGCAACAGGTTCCAAATGAGCAATTTTCAGATCGTGAACCTTGGGATGCTTCAGTTATTATCCCACTCAGTAACTGCTCCTTTTATGCCGGTCACAATCGGAGAGTCGTGGGTGGTTTTCAGACCACGACTCTCGAAGTGCCACGGTTACTGGTCTGTTCAGTAACTGGTCTTTCTTTTACTTTCCTATAAATAGAGGAGACCTCGCTTTTGAGTCCCCATCTTTTACTGCCTTCCTTTTCTCTCTCCTTACCCTCTGTTACTAACCATGTATAACGACTCACCTCCCCGGCCTGAATCATACATACTCGAAGAGTTTAGGAGTAATCCCCAACTCAGAGATAAGATACGGCCACCAGCTGCGGATGATGGCACTACTCTTTTCCCCGCTGATGATGTCTGGATCGCCCGTATGCTAAATCCTCATCCTTATCCTCCGTATGGATCCGCAAGATGGCTTATTCGTCCCCAAGCAGAGGCGCCTCTCATACCTTCCTTCGAAAATACTCCCAGTATGGCAGTTCATCGAGGGGATTATGTCTTTCCTTCGATCAATCATCATTCATCCGTTGAGTCTCACGCGGAGTGGGAACCGTAGATAGATTACATTTGTTCGAACCCCGAAAATGCGAGGATTATCCGTTCTTTGGGTATAGAGAAGGATCTGGAAGCTTCCCGATTCAGGTATGTACGGCGAGACCTTGATAGTATAAACCGCTTATGTGCACGTTGGGGAGTCGATCCGCACACATTCCTGTTTTCTTGGGGTGAAGCGACCCCTATCTTAGAGGATGTAGTGGCACTTACTGGTCTACCCGTTCACGGAGACACGGTCTTCGATAGTTGTTGTTTAAACAAATCTTTGAATGATAGCGACAAGGAGCTTGGTGATCACTTGCTCAAAGCTAAAACAAATTCCATAATGTACTTATTACCAGAAGAGCTTAAAGCTGAGGTTCCGAGTGAGGCGGAAGGTCCGATAGATAAAGGGAAGGGGACAGCTACCGCGTCGGCTTCTTGCGATTCCCCTCGTCTTCTTCAAAACTCATGGCGTCCGCCATAAAAGATGGTCAGGCAAAATCTTCTACCGCTGAAGAGTCTGACGATGTGAAAAAAATGAAGAATGATCAGAATCCCAAATCTGGAGCACGTCGTGCCTTCTTTTCTTGTTGGATTAAATATTGGGCCCCTTTACTCTCGGTCGCTCTTGAAGGTATTCCTCATTGAGAGGGAGAGACGGATAGGGCAGAGTTGGCGGCTTTTCTCCTTTTTTGGTTGTGTCATGATGTATTCGAGTATAGTCCTCGAGATACTATTAAGAACGAGTTGATCCCTATGGCTGTGTTAATGTCCCGCGGCGTGTCATTCCTGCTTTCCCCTATGTTCTTGGGCGGTCTATATCACCGTTTGGATTTATTGGTGCGTGATGTTTGTCGCGTGGATGGATCCCATGAGGTTGAGACTTTTCTCCCTGCCAATTTCATCCAAGCGTGGGCCTGGGAACGTTTTCCAAAATACAAGCCTCCTCAACTGAATCCCCTCGTCCTCTCTTGTCAAAAAGCAAGTCACTAAAAAGTATGGTTCTAAACGTCTCGTAACAATACCCAAGTCTCATACCCGGATGGCTCTTTACCATAAAAAGGGTTTCCTTCCAAAAGAGAAACTCAAAGATTTCATGGATAAGGGCGCTGACTTCAATCCAATCACTTATTAGGATGGTCGTACTGGTCCTCTTCATTACAACTTCATCATTCAATCTCAGCGAAGGACTACTTCTTCAGAAATGCCTGCTGCCAGTGACTTCAACATTATTGTTTCTACTTTACCTGGGTGCCTTCCTGGCTTCCACGGCAGGAGGTTTTTATCTGAGACATACAATACTATTCGCGTGTCCTGTCAGTTAGGCTTTGATCAGGGAGTCCATTATGTTGTTCCCATTCCTTCCTCTACAGAAGAAGACAGAGAAGTCCGGAAGAGTTTTGACCGTTTTGTTTTCAAGACTGGTCTCCGGATGAGTGACCGTCAATGTTAATTTGATTTCTTCCAACCTCATCCTGGTCGCCCGGTCAGTGTTACCATCGATTGGCTCGAATATCGTGATAGCATCAATCGTAGTGTGCTGAACCTTCTCATCAAGGATCCATATGCTCTTCTGAAGTTGTCTGAGCAAGACTTTAGAGAGATGCATGCTTCAGGCCGTGTGAAGCTAAATTCCAAAATCACTAAGAAGTACAAGTTGTCTTCTAGTAACAAAGGTCGCCCTCTTCAAGCACTTTTTACCAGCTAGGATCCCTTTCCGGGAGACGATTCTTCTCAAGAGGACAGGAAAGGTAGTGCTCTACCTCCCTCTGGTTCCAAGAAAAGGAAACGCTTTCGTCTGACAAAACCCTTAATTGTTCCTTCTACTGCGTCTCCTCCTATTAAGGTATTTGCACTTTCCTCATCTTTCATCCCTTTTCCTACAAATCTTGTACTTAGTTCCTTTATATCGGTTTACAACGTTGTTCTAGAATTCCCCTCCTATCGGTTGCAAGCCCAGGGGTCTTGTTTTTGAAGAGTATATCAATCTTCCTCTTAACGAGTGGAGGGATGATCCGCTGGCTAAATAGATGAAGCGAGACGCTGATGTTCTTCCCATTCCGAGATTACCTTCCATTAGTACTGCTAATGTTTCCCTTTTATTTTCCCCGCAGGATCCAAAAATGGGTTCATCATCCACGAGCACTTTTATCGAGCGCGTGGAACGTCAACTTGGTCGATCAGTAAGTCAGGCTGGTCCTCAAGTAGTTTCTCCCCGTATGGTTATTGAATCCACGCGCTCTTTGATTGTAAAAACTGTGAAAGATCCTGACCATCCCCTTCATACTCCTTCAGATATGTTAGGTGCGGAGGACGAGTCTGAGTCGGATCATTCCGTGCATGATTACTCTCAAGAAGGCAGTGGTCTTAAAGGCATCGTCAAGAGCCAAAGTTCTTCCCCTTCTAAATACCGTGAGTGTATTATATTCCTATATGTTAGATTTAAATATCGACACGTGCCGGTCAAAATATTATTAAATGCGTTTGATAATATTTTGATACATATTCCTTTCCTGTATCCCATTTGACAAGATTATTTTATCTTCTTTTCCTTCTGCTTCCTTCTTTTATCAGATCATTCTGAGCCAGCTGCTTCAAGCTCCTCTTCTACCTCCCGTCGATCGATCTGTTCTCTTACCAACCCTCTTCTTCCTTCCGATCCGTTATATACTAAGCCCTTTAGATCCTATTTTCCTTTCTGTGTTGGGGTATTTTTCTTATGACTATCTTTCTTGTCTTCAGGATATGGGAAAACGAGACGGTGCTCAGGCTAAAGGAGGCGGCTCAAGCCAACAAGTCAAAGGTAGCGGATCGGGGAGTGCCAATGGCAAGCGACAGAAACCTTCCAAACCTTCCCTGAAGGTTTCTCACAGCATGGATGTGGATGCCGAGCTGATGGCCATTCCGGAGGATCATCAGTTCTTATATCCACGTACTATTTCCGTTGTGAAAGCTGGTGTGGATAGCAATCATGAATTGGTACACGGATTTTGGTTCCCTTCTTCTAAAGCAGCTAACTACCGTCGGATAGTGGAGAAGTTTGGCCATACGAGCATTCATGAAGAAATGCCTATCAACTCTCTGATCGTGGCTAACGAAAATTTTCTTATCATAGCGGAGTGTCTCTCCCTGGAGGATGAAACCCCTATCGATCCAGCCATGCTGAGGAAATGGGATTCCATCATTCAAACTTATCTAGCTCTCTGATTCCCCGTCCAATGGCTTAAGAATCTGTTGGACCTGGAAAAGACGAGTCACAGTGCGTTGACCACACCTCCTCGTGAGATCGAGGAGCTGGAGCGGGAGCACCAGCTTTTGCTTGGTGTTTCCAATACTAGGAAGGAAGCGTATGACCAGTTGATGGCGGATGTGGGTCGAGCTGCCAAGGATTTGAAGATTGCTCGAGATGCTGCTGAGGAGATGAATGGGCGCCTGACCAAGAAGAAGGTCGAGCTGGTTGCCCTGGATATTTTCTGATAATGATTTTGAACAATGATTTATTTTGTTTTATTCTGGTCAAACTAAGAGTTTGGTTGGTTTGTTTTCTTTCCCCAAACGTTTTATTGCATTTATTATTATGGTTGGATGGTAATTAATATGGGGCTACTATATGTTTCTATAAATAGGTATGAGTAAAACTTCTCTAATATCTTTCAAGCTTATTTCATCTTGTTTTCTAGGTTGTTAGTTGTATTTTTGCAGCAGCGTGTTTCTTACAGCGTATGGCTCATCGTCTTCATGGTTATACCTTGGTTTTGGCCCCTGTGCCAGTACTGGTCGTCCCTTATGAGAAGGATCGTGAACTGGTTCGCTTGTTGTTGGTAAAAGCTGAGGTGGAAATGCTTAGAGAGGTTAGAATGACGAGTAGAGTGGCTACACGAGCGCGATTTGACGAACAACACATACTCCATGTCTCAAGGGTCTCAGACGTCCGAACACCTGATTTAGGTTGTACGACGTGCGCTGGATGATACTATATTCGCCTGGAACAAAGCTGAGCGGTTGTTTCGGGAAGCGCTAATTATGATGACTGATATTGAGAAAGCGATAGATGATTGTGGTGCCTTTATTACTCAACAAGCAGGACCAAATCTTCGTGGGTATGTTTTGACTTTGTGTGTTGTTTCTGCTCTTATTCGTCCTGCCAACATGAAATCGGAAGTGGCTCGTTTATTGATTTTAAAAGATGAAGGCGGGATGTTATAGACTCATCGATTGATTGCCCTAGATAAGGCTCGCAAGGCGTATGAAGAGCATAAAGAGACGTTGGATATGGCTCGAAAGGCCTGTGCTTCTGGTGAGGTTATTCATAAGATTCATCAAGTATTAGGAGAGGTGCACAGTGCATATGCCGATTCTACTACTCGGTATGGTGAGGCACAATTGATAATGCAGGACTTGGATGAGGACATTTCCTACTGCCGCTTGCTTATAGCTCAGCGTTCTTAGATACACTACTACTAGTTTTTTTTTTTTTAGGGATTCGTAAAACAATTGTCTTGGATGTTGTGTTATCTTAATTAAATATACCAAAGGTTATTTTGTTAACCACGGTAAATATTTCTTTAGTCTTCTTCTCTCTCTATTTTTTTTTGTTTATGGATAATCGTGTGAGGTTACTGTTGGAAGTGGAGTATCTGAATCGCCTTTTCCGGGTGATGTGCCTTGCCCGGGATATTTTTGAAATCGAGAATTCGAGTTGGCACGAACAACTGTCCACTGCGGATCATCAAGTGAGGAAGATTCAACATGAAGGTGGTCTTCCTGACATGACCCTTCTGGAATATCGTGGTCATTGCCGTGAGCAGCGTCTGACTACTCATTTTCGCTGTGTTGAGGCGAACCATAGTATTAGGTCCATTGAGATGGATCTTGCTGAAGTTAATATGGCACTTGGAATGTTACCATAATTTTTTTTCTTTTTTTTTTAGTCTATATGATCTAAGTATTCTCTGATAGAAGGGATTGATATTAATGAACGTGAAGAACTTTTTGAGGTTAGTCAGACGCAATACTTATTCGCGATGGATCTTTACATAGATCGACTGAGTGTTAGTCGGATCAACCCTTCAATAGAAAATATGATGGCTTCGGACGAGGCTTCTGAAGCGTTTTTTAATGCTCGTCTCCAAATGGAGCGTAGGGAAAGCGACTTGGTTGTTGCGCGCGGAAGATTGACGCGCTCGTTCCCAATCCTATCCTAAGCTCTTTTGTCTTAGTGGGTTTTGCCCTAGAGTTATTTTACTTGTTTTGTGTATCACGTCGGATATGTATCATTTATGTTTCTCCCTTTGTGTTACGTGCGTGCAGAGTTTCTTTTAGAAATGTTATTCCTATGAAGTGTTTTGCCAACACTTATATTGTACTTATGATACGTTGTACGGCCTTATTGAATTCTACGCGTAATGCTCGGTTGGCTTGTGGTGTACTTTACTACCTGCACGAGAACTTATCCTTTTCCAAAATAATTTGTGTATGTCATTGTATCTTACACTAGAATTGGTCTCTTTTGGGACTATCGGTGTAACTTATCAGGTTATACGTGAGACTTTAGTCCTTTCGGGGACTATTGGTACACTTCATTAAGCCATGCACAGAGCCTAGTCATTTCGGGGACTATTGGTGCGCTTCATTGAGCTATGCACATAGCCTAATCCTTTCTGGGATAATTAGTGCACTTCATTAAGACATGCACAAAGCCTATTCCTTTCCGGGACTATTGGTGCACTTCATTAAGACATGCACGGAGCTTAGTCTTTTCTGGTATTGTTGGTGCGCTTCATTGATACACGCACAGAGCTTAGCCCTTTCTGGGACTATTGGTGCACTTAATTAAGCCATGCACAGAGCCTACCCTTTCTGGGACTATTGGTGCGCTTCATTGATCCACTCACAAAGCTTAGTCCTTTCTGGGACTATTGGTGCACTTCATCTATAAGACATGCATGGAGCCTAGCCCTTTCTTGGACTATTGGTGCACTTCATCTACAAGCCATGCACGAAGCCTAGTCCTTTCTGGGACTATTGGTGCACTTCATCTATAAGACATGCACGGAGCCTATCCCTTTGTTGGACTATTGGTGCACTTCATCTACAAGCCATGCACGGAGCCTAGCCCTTTCTTGAACTATTGGTGCACTTCATCTAAGCCATGCACGGAGCCAAGCCATTTCTTGGACTATTGGCGTGCCCTATCGGGTCGTACGCGAGAATTTAACGTGACTCAAAGTATAACATAAGGTAATTGTTTTACTATTTCTCAGCCATCCGGCATACATTAAGCAGCTTAAGCGTAATAAGTTTTAAGCCATTTACCGTTGATAGGAGTATTGATGCGCGAGCCATTCATTCTCTTCAGATAGTAATATCCGCTTTCAGCTGCTTCGCTAATCATATAGGGACCTTGTCAGTTTGCAGCAAATTTTCCTGCCTTTTCATTGCGCTGGACATGGGGTGCGATTTTCATTACTACGTCGTTTATGCTGAAGACTCGTTCTTTCACTTTCCGGTTATAATATCTTGTTGTCCGTTGCCTATAGTTATCCGCGAAATGTTCAGCCTTGGATCGTCGTTCTTCTAAGGTATCTAGATGAGCGAAACGTCTAATTTCATCCGGGGTAGTAAGGCTGGCCATAGCCACGCGTGCGGACGGTATTGCAATTTCTGCTGGCAGTATTGCATCTTCTCCATACACCAGGGAATAAGGGGAGGCACCAGTTGAACTTCTCATGGAGATGCAGTATGCCCAAAGTGCGAGGGGTAGATGCTCATGCCAGCTCCTGTGATGCTCGTGTACTGTCCGGCTTAGTATCCTCAACAGTGTTTTGCTAGTTGTTTCGTCCTGCCCGTTCCCTTGAGGGTAATAGACAGTCGAAGTGTGGAACTTGATCCCATATTGGTTCAACAAATCCATGACAATTTGATTAACAAAAGAGGTACCATTATCCCAACGTATAATCATAGGTGCACCGAATCGACAAATGATGTGTTCTTTGATAAATGCAGCGATCGTGGCGCCTGAGTAGTCTCGAAGCGGAATAGCTTCAACCAATTTGGTAGAATATTCAGTCGGAGGTGATGATATACTTGTGACGCCCGGATGAAGTTGGGCGTATTGGCCCAATAATATCAAGTCCCCAGCTATGAAAAGGCCATGGGGTGACGACATTATGCAGTAAGGTATGCGGGGCGTGAATTAACGGTGTGTGGCTTTGACATTGCTGGCACTTCTTCACATGCTCAGTTGTATCAAACTCCATCGTGGGCCAGTGATACCCCACTTCGTACAACTGCAGGAAGAGCTTTCTCATTCCTTGGTGGTCGGCATCATGAGTTGTAGCAATAACTATCTCCGCCTCTTCTTGTGACAGTCAACGCAATATCTTGCCCTGAAACTCTTTCTATAGAGGATGCCTTCACTCATGAAGAATCGTCCGGATTTCCTTTGAACTTTTAACGCTTCTTGTCTATTTGGCGGTAGGCGCTCGTACCGGATGAAATCTATGTAAGGTTGTCTCCAGTACTCTATCTCCGCACTACATATTTCCGTTTGCTGTGGGGGTGCTTGACAATCATCACATTTATCCTGGATTACCGCTGCTTGGACTGCCATATTTGGCCAGTATACTCCCATCCTTTGTATCCGTCGGTACAGCAGGATCCCTCCTGCCTGTCCGCATGATTCTTCATGGACGCTATTCAATATTTCTTGCGCTTCTGGCTTTCCCACACATCGTGATAAAGCACCTCCGGATGTTCGATAGTATAACGCTCCACGGATTACAACAAATTGTTTCAACACATTAACGGGCAGTAACTGATCGTCCGCCTCTCTAGTCAGATCTTCGATGTATGCTGTTTTCCATTCGTCCTTTAATTCGAACGTTTCATCTTCCTTCCATGTGCTGGGCAGCGCCCTTCTTTTTACGACTATGGTGCCTTCATCGGCTTCGTTTAACTGTAGCTTGGGCGCTAAGGTAGCCAACGCGTCCGCATGCTTATTGGTAGATATTCCAGTGTGCTCAATCACGGTGCTTCCTCTTCTCGCTATGAGTTCCTGAGCTTTCGCTCGGTATGGTTCCAAATGCGCATCTTTTACCTGAAAATCACCCGATATCTGGTTTGTGACTAGCTTCGAGTCTCCCTTGACGTCGATTGCTTCTAGATTGAGTTCCTAGGCCATTCGTAACCCAAGAATCAATGCTTCATACTCTGCCACATTGTTACTATATTCGAAGTCTAGGTTAAAAGCGAATGATAACAATTCTTTCTTGGGCATCTCAAATACTATCCCCGCTCCTCCATAAGAGTCGTACGACGATCCGTCATAAAACATTGTCCAGCGGTCTTCCTCCTGGACTTCCGCAACTTCTCCAGGTATCTCATCACTTATTTCTATCATATCCATACCTGGGAACGCGACTAATAAATATGCGAATGCTTTCCCGCGTAATCCTTTCGACCGCTGGTATTTTAGCTCAAACTCGGACAGTTGTAGTAACCAGCGGGCCGTCCTGCTGGATGACACTGGTTTTTTTGCCAGGTAAGCGATCGGATTAGCTGTTTCCACCACTATGGTTTCGTGAGCGAGCAGATACGATCGTAACTTTTGTGTGGCATAAATAAGCGCTAAACATGCCTGCTCCGCCTTCAAATATCGAAGCTCTGCGTCTCTAAACCCTCTACTGATATAGTGAATTGTACATAGTTGGTCATTGCCGAGGTCTTGATCCAACAATGCTCCGATTGCCATATTGGTATATGTAGTGTAAAGGTAGAGGAGCTCGCCTTTGACGGGAGGTATCAGGACCCGTGCGTTGATTAAGCATTCTTTAAGCTTCTGAAAGGCCTGCTCTTGATCATCTCCCCACTGGAACTGCTTGTTCTTCTTCAATAGTGGTGTCAATGCACATAACAGTTGTGCCATCCCTGGGATGAACCTTCGGACATAAGACACTCTACCAATAAAAGTCTGCAACTCTTTTACATTTGCGGGCGACCTCATAGTAGTTATCGCTTCGACCTTATCGATCTATTTGTATCCCTTTGTCGGTAACAACAAACCCCAGAAATTTTCCGGAAGTAACTCCAAAGGAGCATTTGAGAGGATTCATCTTTAAGTGATACTTTCTACATCTGTTGAAGACATGAATTAAGTGGCTGAGGTGATCTTTTCGTGCCCGAGATTTTACTACCACATCATCTATGTAAACTTCCATAATTTGATGCATCGTGTCGTGGAAGATATCCACCATTGCCCGTTGGTAGGTCGCGCCCGCGTTTTTCAACCCGAATGGCATTACAGTATAGTAGAAATTTCCATATGGGGTCTGGAAAGCTGTTTTTTGCGCATCTTCTGCGGACCCGTCCATGAAAGAAAACATATCATATCCGCATGTGTTATTTACCATGATGTCAATGTTTGGTACTGGAAAATCATCTTTAGGGCACGCCCGGTTCAAATCTCGGTAATCGACACAGCACCGGACCTTGCCGTTATTCTTCTCTACTGGTACGATGTTAGATAACCACATAGGGTGTTGGATCGGTTTAATGAAATTGGATTTTAGCAGATTCTCCACCTTTTCCTTGATCACCAACTCTATCTTCTCCGGAAAGTTGCACCTCCGCTGCTTAACAGGCTGATACTCAGGCGAGACATTGAGTTTGTGCGCAATCAAACTGCTATCGAGACCCGAAATTTCGTCATGTGTAAATGCAAACACTTCCCGATATTCACGGAGCAGGTTGACCAGTCGTGACCTTTCTTCTCCTTCCAGGTGCTTGCTAATGCGTAGACAGCGAGGTTCATCTTCCGTGCCAAGGTTTACTTCTTCTAACCCGTCGAGGGTCGGATAGAGTCTTGTCCTTTCTTTAGGTAAGCCTTTTATTATCTCTTCTTCCGAGATCAATGGCTCTACCTCTTCTTACAGATCTTCAATCACTGGGGTCGCTTCCACTATTTCCTCGTCCGCTGATGACATAGCGCAGTCATGTTGTCGATTAGAAGCTTCCCCGGCTAATTTTTATAAGCGGTAAACATGTCCTCCCTCTGGCCGGGATAAGCATTTAAATTGACTATTCTTTGTTTCTATTAAAACTCTCTTATTCCCCGTGACAGGTCCCATCCGAGATGGACTAAATACCGATTTAGCCTTCCCTTTCGTTTATGCCTCATGTTGGAACTCTTCCCACTTGGGGAAGGTGGTGAAACACTCCGACTGCTCTCCTTTGTCCCTGACTGGTTGTGTGTAGAAAACTATGTCTGCCATGTAAGCCTCCTCTGGACCAAACGGATTACTTGTAGTTGGGATCCGGAATTGTTTTCCTCCAATATTAGTCTTGACACGCTGGTGGTATGTAGACGCTACTACCTTGTGGTTCAGAAGCCATCCTCTCCCTAGTAGGACATGAAATGTGGTATCATCCTCAAGCACGTAGAAGGGAGTAAGCGCTCTAATAGGTTCGATCTTCATCATCAGATGTACTATTCCTATTGCTGTCTGAGTCTGTCCTCCAAATCCTCTCACAGTCGTTGCGCGCATTTATTTACGCTCTTGATACTCCTAAGGATTTCAATGTGTGTAGGGAGATCATGTTGAGGGATGCTCCACCGTCTATGAAAGCTCGCTTGAGGGGTTTCTTTTTAATATGGGTCGTGAGGTATAAGGGTTGGAGGTGTTCCCCTGGATAGCATATATCTTTGTCAGTGAAAGTAATAGCTTCCGTAGGCATCGGGTTGTACACCTTAACGGATGTGACTGCTGTGATAGCTTTGGATGCCTCGCGGACTTGGTCCTCACTGAAACCAAGAGAGTCGGAGAATTGCTGGGCCAAAACAGTTTGGGCGAATTTTCTAGCGACTCCATTTGTGTCTGAAAAGATGGTTGTTTCTGATGCTTCACACGCTTCTTCTTCTTCCCATCTTCTCATGGTCTCCAGGTTTCTCCTTCTGTAGGTTCATGGGAAATCATTATGACTTGGTACTGAGGGAGAGGATCCTTCTGGATGCTCTGTTCTCCTATCTCTAGCTCTCCTCTAGCTCGTTTCCTCTGTACTATGTAGTGCAAAGAGAAACATTCCAGATTCGGATGATGGACCCTCCTGTGATAATGGTAGTATCGTTCGTGCATCTTATCTGTCGCAAAGAGAAACATTCCAGATTCGGATGATGGACCCTCCTGTGATAATGGTAGTATCGTTCGTGCATCTTATCTGTCGCGGTAGGTTCTGTAACCACGGGCGGCAGAGTCTCCTCTTTGTTAGCCACCCATTGTTCTAGAAGTCATATTATCTGCTCCCTACTACACGGTAGTGGTGGCGGCGGGTTCGATCTTCCTCCATCCGCTCTTCCCCCTTTCATGCCGGACTGTCCTCCTCGGTAAGCAGCTCCACCCTTTCCTATGTCGCTTCCTTGGTCATTGGATGCAGCGTTAACAGGATGTAATTGCCAATTGTGTCCACTTGTCCCCGAATTCATAACATCCACATAGTCTGATATCCGGGCTGCAGCCTCTTCGACCTCTACGAAGGTTTGGAATTTGAAGTTCGTCAGGTTCAATCGGAAGATGGTGTCCATCCCTCGGATACAGATTTCCACTAATCGCTCTTCAGGGATGTCTTCCTGACATTCTAGTGTAAAATCTCGAAAGCGAGTGATATACTTTCCGATCTCTTCTCCTACCCGTTGAGTACATCTTCCCAGGTTTATTGTTGTGACCCTCCTTTGTGCGGAATAAAACTTCTTTAAAAAGAGTTAGACCACGGCGGGCCACGAACTGATGCTTCCGGGTTTAAGATTATCATACCAAGAAAATGCATTATCGTTCAGAGATTTCGAGAATTCCCGCATGCACAAACTCTCATCCTGAGCGTAAGCATTCATAGATGACATGAAGCGATTCATATGCTCTCTCGCATTTCCCTTTCCTCCATATGTTTTAAACTTTAGAGATGTATAGTCTTCCGGGTATAAATAGTCAGCGACTTCTACCGAGTATGGTGATTCTAGCGAATCATAGGCATCATGCTTTGTCACCCGATAATTAGCCTATAAATATTTTGCAATTACATCCTCTTTCATGCCCGGTATTGCATTCTTAGCACTGACCACTCTTGGTATTACCGCGTTTTGCTCCCTCGCTCGCTTTAAGAGACCACGCATTTCCTGTTGTCTCTTGATAGATGCGTCTAACTCCTTCTGCATTTCAGACATTTCTCGCTCGCTTGCTTCTACTATAGTCTTATCTTTAGCACCCTCTCCTTTCCGCTTATATGTTCCAGCACCCTGGGATCCTCCTGCACGTTGTACAATAGGCGTAGTGTCTACCGCTCAGAAATGTATCTCTTCATCACTTTCTCCTTGCACTTCTTCTACGGTGACATGGTCCGGATCAGGATATGTGCCCCATGCTGGTACCTCCTGGCTCGCACTTGGGAGTATCATGATGGAAAAGAGGTTAAGAACCTCCCACTATGGTCGCAATGTTGATGGGTAGAATGTGGGAAGGAGGAACTATCCCTAATCACAGAAAGTACTCCCAAGGAGAAGATATGGTTATGGAAGTAATGGGGAATTAATGATGATCTCAAGAAGTGTACCATCTTTCCTTTTATAATGATCCTCTTATGGATAAATGCCCATAAGATCAACATATTACTAAACTACCTTTTCCCTTTCCTTAAGTTAATACTAAACCCTAAAGGACTTTCTTTCTTAGATCAAGGCCCAATCACCCTTAATATAGCCTTGGATGGACTAGAACTATCCCATCTCAATGGGTTAGGCCTAGTCCCTTAGTTCCTCCTCTCTAGAAGGGACCCTTGATTATTTAAGGGGATACTTATTCATGGATTTATTATTTTCATGTATCAACAGAGATGCATTTCCCTTATCTAAGTACAATAGATGCATTATTGTACTTATCATAATATACTCGACCAAATGTTACATCCTCAGTGAACTTGTTAGCTAGATATAGCTCAGCGCCAACGCAACGTCACTGGAATGGTATAGTGAATGTAATCATGTACTTAAAATTAACCATTGGCATATATCTGTTTTCTCTCTGCAAAGACATAAAAAGCAATCCTAATGAAAGTGCAATCCAAAAGTTGTTTATTATGAAGGAATAATGATCTATTTTCCAACGAAAGTAATCAGGGGGAGATATGGTAGACTATTTACTAAGTCATTACCAATATTTAGTTTCAAAAGGTGCATGACTAAAGGAATTGTCTGGAACAACTCTAAAAGTAATCAGGGGGAGATGCGGACATCAAGGGGAGGATTCAAGGATATGATGTCGACATATTTTACTTCGAAATTGAAGTTGTCTTTTACTCTTTTTCCCTTCGGTCGAGAATAGTTTTTCCCAAAGGGTTTTGTTACTCGACAACACTAAAAAATCAAGTATGTTGAATGTTGAAGACATAAAGATCGCGTTGATATTACTGAAAATATCTGAATCAAAGAAATGAAACACGATAGTTTGTTAAGCAACGTAACTTCCAGAATCAACAACATGGTCTTATAAACATTCAAGTCACCAAAGTAAAGTGTGATAAACTCCTTTTGACTGTGTTAGACTAATGAAAATTGTCTGACATCAGGGGGAACATCTAATGGTGTCTGAACTATTTCCTTCACCGAGGTTGCTTTTCCCCACAAGGTTTTGTTACTTGTCAAGGTTTAATGAGGCAACATATCCGAGTCCAACTATGTTCTAAGATTTCTTAATATTGTACTCTTTTTCTTTAGTTCAGTTTTTGTCTCTCTGGGTTTTCCTGACGAAGTTTTAACGAGGCAATTAACTTAGACTTGGCGATCGTTAAAGATCTTATTGCATGTGACGAACTATGTGTAAAATACGAGACAACATGTGAAGTACTACATTTGAAGAGCGGTACCAATGTTTTATCCCACTGGGTTTTTACTTGTCAAAGTTTTAATGAGGCGATTGATTCCGGCACAAGCCATCAAGGAGAGGACGTCATTTGAGAACTACATTCAAAGCACTATATGTGAAGCACTATGTATAAAGTTTTGTTATTGAACCGCACAATAGGGAGTGTTACAAGGCCTACTGCCCATGGATGTGCGGTCCATGGGTTATCCATTTATATGTATATAATATAACCTATGTGATAGAACTACTAATTTTCTCTAATATAATGGTTCTTCTTCTTGTCTCTACATATCCTTCCTTCATCTATGATTCTCCTCAATCACTTTGGAAATTTTCTTTTCAAAAAGAAAAAAAACAGAAGCCTTTGGGTGGACATTTACCATTGCTATATTACGAGCAGTCACGGAGGAGTCGGAAATTTTTGGCTGGTGTTGTGTCTGTTGTTGGTGTCAATTTATCGACTTGTGCATTTTTCTTCTCTAATGCAAACAAAAGATTCATTCATCAACTTAACTTACATAGCTTCTGGATGACAGACTAATCATCCCTAATTACTTTAATATATCTGGAATGTTATATCAAAATCAAAAGAGGATCTGTTAGTTCTAGCTTTGTTTGTTGTTATATAAGGTGCATTGTTTGTTATTCTTTTAACACGATTCATATCAAAGAACAAAAAGAATTCAAGCAGCCTTGTGCATCTTAAATGATGGACTTGTGGAGACTCGATTTCAAGTAATACATCTATCCCTTGTATATACATGTAACATTCACAATTAATAATTAATAATAAATAGATGATATGAGAATGACTCGAATGAAAGTGTGCACAATTAATACATAATAAACAAGTGAGACAGGAATGACTTGAATGAAAGTGTGCATAAGCTATGGAAAAATGATGTTTTTTTGTGCGAGTAAAAGTGGAACATATTAACAAAATAACAACAAAACAAGTACAAGAAATCAATATAGAAATAAAATAAGCACCAGATAGTAGGAAAGTTGTCATGCTATCACAAGGGAAACGGTTTTCCTGATATGAGCATCAGACAACAAACTTGTAGTTATGTTATCTACCCTAGTAGTCAAGATTATTTCATTATTATTAATCTTATTTAACAAATAAACTGACTAATAAAAATTGTCATCTAAGCGTTTCAAGTACAAAACATAAAAGATTTTCGTACCTCCAGAGACGATTTGTCAATCACCAGGTTCCTAGTTCTATGAGTAAACTTGAAACTCAAAAAACGGTGACATTGTTTATAGATGGTCACCGCTTCCTTAACCACACGATGATTCTTCCAAGGTATCATAAGATCATTTCTTTCAATGAACCTTACTATCCTTTCACAGTCACCTCCATCCATAAGTTCTCCTAACCTTCCTCGCTAAACCATCTAGCTCCATGAAGAAGAATTAAATCTTTTGTCTTTCCTGGACATGCAACTTTGAATATCCCTAACATAGCTTTAGTTTTATCTTATGCATCATTTTTCAGAATTGGTTTACAGCCAACATTCAATTTAGGAGATATCCAAGATGAATCACGATTAAATTTATTATAGTTCAGATCAGGTTTCACCCAAGGAATGCTATCTTTTATATTACTAGGTATCTTTGAATGGAGATAGAAGTCTAAGTTAAAGAAGTTTTTTTCCTGAAATATTTGGGTGCATCATTCTTTCCTGATGAACCAACATTTAGTTGCACATATTCAACCATGTTTTCATTTCCTGCAAACATCGACTCATTATGTCATGTGAAACTAAATTTGGCTAACTTAGTTATAGCTCCACCAATGAAAGGTGTAACGTCCAAATTGATTTTGCAAATCAACACTCAAAAACTAGATGATGCAAATATTCAATGTTATTGTTGTAGAAACTATTTTTGTTTATCTATTCTCTCCCACATTACAACTAAGCAGTTGTTTAAAAGGCAATGCGTTATTTAAACACTTTCACAAAAATAATTTGATTCTCTGTGGTATTCCTGTTCTCTAGAAATTTCTCCAGAAATTATCTTTTTTCTTATCACATGTATTAATTCCACTTAATCTATATTATATAAGGATTTCACATTAAATATGTCATTCTTAGTTAGCTTCCGTCTAGGTTTATCATGTTCAAAGGAATTACTCAATCTGTGAAAAAATTGATACTCAAAATTGATTGCGCAATAACACGGGGAAAAGATGCAATGATTAAATTTGGTTCCACTTAGTCGTATCGGGGTTAATCAAATCTGATACAAGTGTTAACATATTGTTCCTTTCAGAACAAGGTTTTTCCATGGGGATCGATCCTACTATAAATCCCCAATAGATAGGGGTCAGTTTTGCTAGAGATCCCCAATGGGGATCGGTCCTGTTATGGATCATCAACAAGAGCCGAACCACCAATCCAATTGATTTCTTTCAAATGTCAAACAAGTTTTGTATGTCTACATCCTTAAAATCATGTAATTAAACATAGTTTTCTATGCATGATATCAATCTCAAGTTCATTACACAATCTAGTAATAAGTTACAAATATTATGTCTATATCGCAATTACGAAGTTCAAAAGATAGGTGGTATACTTCGTAATTCAATATACCAAAGTCGTGAAATAACTTGTATATTCTTCCATGACACTTTGAACATAATAAGATGATCAAGTCTCTAGCACTAGAGTTATATATATATATATATATATATATATATATATATATATATATATATAACATCGCATGTTATCTTTTCATCTAAATGACTTGAAAGTAATGTAGATAGAAATGGAAACAAGTCAAGTCTTTTATTACTAACATCAAGTAAAAGGATGACGTCTTCGTTGATGTCGATACGTCTTCATATTCTTCAGGTTCTTCAGAGTAATACTTGTATGTCTCAACATTTCTAGACTTCCTAGTCTAACCGAATAAAGTTGACTCTCCTAATCTAATCAAGCGACTTTGAGTTTTAATACTAAATATGACAACCAACCTTGACATGCCAACACTTGGTTCGTTCAACCGAGCAATGCTCTAAACACAAACCCCAAATTAATATTTGTGTTTTATTTTTATATATAAATATAAGAGAAACCGATATGTACGGAAGAGAAAGATATGAGAGGAGATAACGACTAGTTAATTGATACCGAGAATCACCAAGACGGGTATACCCGCCACCCTCCCAACCCAACCCGCCCTTATGTTGAGTCGGATTAGAACCGACCTGATATAAGGCGGGTAAGGTGCGGGTGAATCAGCGGGTAGGATGCGGGTGAGGCCAAACCCGACCCACTCGATCCGTTGTGCACCCCTAAGAATTAGGATTAAGACTAGTGAGAACGTCCATTAGGATTCATTTTGGCACTAACGTTCAAATAGATATTCCGGGAAACACCATTCACCTTAGTCAACATGTGCGCACTTCTATCTCCATATCCATCTTCTTAATTTGTTCATTTGATTGTGGTTTGTTAGATTCCGAGTATTGTGGTCCATTATATAAGTTTCTGAGTGGAGCTTTGAATTTTACATATCAATTTTAGTACGCTTGAGTGAGAACTCGTGTACAACCATTAGATTCATACATGGTAACTCCTCCCATAGCCTAAGTATAAGTAGTGAACTATATATATTGTTTAGTGTTGTTCCTAGATTCTTCACCGGTAGACAGGGTTTAGAGTGTTGGTTTTGTAGGTATACCTCGTATAAGCCCTCACTATACTATAACTCGTACACTAGAGACACCTAGGGGTTTAAAGGCTTGTTGCATTAGCTAAGTTTAGCCGTATCCTCTAAGAAACTAGTAAAATGCAAGTGTGAGAGAATTTGATAGGTGTATTATTTGCACTAGTTTGGTACTCAAATTCTTTGCTTTGTTGATATTTTTTCCTATAATTATGCTTTAATTTTGTTTGCTTTTGAGTTTCTTAGGAGTTTTCGAGATATCTCAACCAAAGGAGAAGAAAGGACTCCATTACGACATAAAATGAACAAGGAAGTCAAGTGTTACAAGTGAATACGTACCAAGGGCCAAATAGAACTCATTAAAATACATGATTTATTCTCATCATCTTATATAGAATTAAAATACAAAGTGAATGAAAGAAGAATGATGTCATTTTTAGGTCGGACGAAGAGGTTACGGGTAAAACAACGAAGATAAATAAAGTGAAACACACAACAACACAATTGGTAGATAATAGAGAAACTTATCTGCCGATTTTAGATAATTTCGGCATCATAAGAACTTCATTTTTGAGCTCATATAATCGGTATACATGAGGGGGATCAAGTCTACCAATTATGGCAAGTTTTGGGTACAGGAAAATTCAAATTTTTAGCTCTAATAATCAGGAGAAAGTGGAGGAATGAGATTATTGATTGTTGCTCAAGGGGGGCAACATTTGGGCATGTTTTTGGCTTCTAAATCAAGTAAACATAGTCTCATTAGGACTGTAACACCTAGAGTTTATAAGTATTATAAAAGAATACATACAAGGCTCAAATAAAGGATCTTAACATCTTGGTGAGAATAAAATATCTATATCTTCTAGTCCCCTTCTTCATCACAAACCTATAGGGTCTTTCCCTTTACGGGGAAACCATCCTTCTTTTGTATATATTACATGACTTTTAGTAAACCTATGAGTAGCTAAATATTTTATTGGTTGGGGATGTAATCCGAAGTCCTAAACATATGAATCAATCTGGATGATATCATTAGTATTCAATATCTCTTTTTATCGTTCATATTCTACGATGTATAACAATTTTGTGATTGTGATTGTGCTCATGCAATATGATGATTCTCTTGTTTGTTTAAGCTGCAAACTGAATGGGCTTGACAACACATCTATAGTTAGTTAGGGATCTTAGGGAATTCTATCAGTAATCCTAGCAACTTGTGATCACTAGAGATGTGAATCGTGAAGGAATTCACAAGTAAAGCTTGATTCGGTTTGAATATGCCACGATTTTCCGGTATATTTCCTATGAATAGATCGTCCCATGGATATTAATTCTTTACTCAAGTTGAATCTCTTAGTGATCAGCACTAGGTTATTTGGTGGAAAATAATTTTGATATAAAGATTGCAGCATGTGTTGACATGTGGAGCCTTAATGAAGTATTACACGGATTGGGGATACTTTAGGGTTATTGGTATCAAGAGAGAGTGTATGTTGATTTTAATCGATTGAGGAGCATGATTGGTGATGGAAGATGAAACCCCTAATCAATATTTTCTTCCCTTGATCTTCTTAATCTTTATTTATTTTTTTTATTTTATTTTATTAGTGTAATTTAGTTTAGTAATCCTACAACCCCTTGGTTACATAGGAAGGCAATAACAGACAAAAATTACACAGTTTCTCGTGGGAACAATCCTTATTACTGGTTAGTATTAGTATGTAATATCTAAACTAATTTTTTATGCAAATGACACACACCAAGTAACTTTCAGATTTTGCGCCCCATGTACCAATCCTCCATATGTTGCATACTAATTTCAATTTTACATTTTTACTTCAGCCACAACAATTAAAGGTTTCTTGTAAACACATATTTTCTGAAGAATCAAATTTTATCCTTTAAAAGTGTAACCATAAAAAAAAAAAAACACGAGATAATGCATGGATTATATCCTTACATGATACTTATTAGAGCACTGCTCGGTCGAACTCGCAAGTGTTGATATCTCAAGATTGTTTGTCAAGTTTAGTTGATCAAAACTATATACTTGATTTCTAGTTTACTTATGGATATCTCTCGGATTATGATATAATGTGTGGTTGAGCTTTAGACTTCACGGAGTCACCAATTGAAGAAGAAGATCTACTGAGGAGCTTGGAGGAACTTCATCAACAAAAGGTATGTGGAGACTAAAACTTATCTATCACCCAAAAGTCTATTCTATTCTATCCTCTAATGAGACTAAGTCGTATAACTATATAGACTTTTACATTATGCACATTTGATATTTTGAGCGAGTTTATCTCGCTTATATATTTCTCGAAATATGTGTTGGAAGCTTTTTGCTTTAGCTATGTTTATCATATTATTTACGGGTTTAGTTGGAGACAATTTATTTGTTGGAAACTAAATATTAAGTCAAAATATGATCATGTGAAAAATTACCTTGAACATCTTATATGATTTATGTGAGACAATCATTTGATGTTAGCTTGGGAAGTTTCGTATTGACCATTCGATCACTTGAAAATTATTTATAATCTAATGGTATGTGTGAGACAACCATTGTCGTATTATAAGGATGTTTCAATATTGAAATGAGAGTTTAGAAAAATTACCTATGTCTGGATATAACACGGTATGCATACCCAGTATGCGAACTGTATTGTGATAATTCAGGTCCGGGAACCTTGTTTTCGTACCTAGTATGAGAACGGTTTTACCTGTAAGGTCCGGGAAACTTGTTTGTGTACCTAGTATGTGAACGGTTTTACCTCAGTTAGGTCCGGAACAATTTTTCGTGCACCTGGTTTGTGAACGGCTTGTTTAAACCAAGGTCCGGAGCTGTCGTTCGCGCACTTGGTTTGCGAACACAGTGGTCAAGTTCTAAAATCAGTTATGTACTCATGAACTAAAACATTTATGATTTAAGGAATGCAAGACTTTGCAAACCCTGACTTAATGTTCATGAATTGATTCTTGTACGACTACGAATCGATCCGATTTTGTTTCAATTTGTTCATATATATTTCTATGAGATAGTGAACAATTGAACAACTTTATATGAAACACAATTAGATTCATTTGATTATCTAGCATGATTTATTGATCGTCATATTTGGTCTAGAAGTGTTAGATAAATACGTCTAAGATAAAAGTATTCCCGTGGCTTACGTCGGCTAACTGTTATTGACCCAACTCCATATACATGTTTAGGTACGGTTACCTATATCTAACTATAAGTATATTTCATTTGTGTGTAACAAGCTACGACCATATAACGGTGGAGATTAATTTCTTATTTTCTAAGCAGACTTAGCTTGAATCTTTAATCAGGATTTCATCTAACGGTGAAGATTGAATGCTTAGTTACTAAGCAATATTAGCTTTGATTATATCAAACCCTAATTTGAAGGGCTATTTAAGGGGGAACTCTATCAACTGAAAACATGATCCCAACACTTTCATGTGTCCTAGTTGCGTACTAGAGTCGATTCTCCTTTAACCTAGGTTTTTCCAAAACCATTATAGGTTAACAACTTGAAGACTTCATTTGAGATTCGTAAATCCAAATCCAATTATTTTCTTTGTAGTTGCGTATTCTAGTCTTACTTGTTCTATCGTATTGAGTACTATCTTTTCCCAGGATTTATCTTTGATAAGTAAGATATAAAAAGTAATCACAATAGTTCTTCGTCTCAGACTTTGTGATTCCGCAGTAACTTCTTCTATCACCATATAGTTAAGTTATTGTGAGGTGATTGATATTTCTAGGCTGTTCTTCGGGAATATAAGACCGAACTATTAATTGGTTTCTGTTCACCTTGATTTATCAAAAGAACAAACAAAAAGAATAAAAGAATAGACATATCTGTGGGAGACAAATTTTTTTATAAGTCTTCGACTTTGGGTCGTAGCAACTCTTAGTTGTGGGTGAGATGAGCTAAGGGAATCAAGTGCGCAGAATCCGGCGTGGTTCTAGAGGCGTATGGAACACGACTATACCTTAATCTGTGTGAGACTTGGTTAGGGATCAACTACATTCCAGTCCGAAGTTAACTTGTAGTAGGCTAATGTCTGTAGCGGCTTAATACAGTGTGGTGTTCAAATCTGGACTCCCGGGGTTTTTATACATTTTCGGTTTTCTCGTTAACAAAATTTCTGGTGTTTGTGTTATTTCTTTTCCGCATTGTATTTGTTTATATAATTGAAATATCACAGGTTGTGCGTAGTTCAATCAGTTGATAAATTCGACCTTTATTGTTGGATATAACTTGATTGACACTTGGGCATTGGTCTTTGGTACCGTCCAAGTTATTTCTCATATCAATCAGAATTATATATTTCTATCTGTTTGATTTTCTGATTGTATTGAGAAATAGAGATAAAGTTGGATTTGAAGAGAACAAGAATAAGACGATAAGGAAAAGGGATTTTAATTGGAAATGAAAATAGAAAAGGTTTGTTTGGTTTATGGGTTAAAAATATGTGATCGTGACCATTTATTTTGATGGCGCGTTCAGATACTTCCACGTGTAGTGTCTCTAACGGGATGTTAGGACATATCCTAGTCTTTGTTACAATCTATAAGGCTAATATAGTCATTATGAAGATTTTGTTACTGAAATGGTAACCCAGTTAAGTCAACAATTTGACTTGACAGTCTCTGACTGGTCAAGGTACCAACCCTTAATATTTCAAATATTGGATACCAAAACTAGGTGTTGGACATGTAGGTACCAAACGTTAAATAATCCCTCAAGTTTCCTAGAGTTGAACAACAAGATAAGTATCCAACAATGATGGCCAAAGAAACAAAGATACCATACTTATATCATAAAATTTACAAGTTTATGATTAGTAAAAGATATCCTTATCATGCTTGGATATGTAATTTGTATTTCATAACATGATTTTGTAGAGAACTTTCTTGAACCAAAAGAAAACCATTATCTTGCATCTTGCTGAGCTGACATGACTTTTGGATTGTTTATCGCGTTGAATAACTGAGTTATCTATTATTTTTCTTCCCTAATTTTGAAACAATTAGTAGTTACATGATTTGTGGAAGCACTTTTACATGCGTACATTTTCGTTTATCTTGGCTAAATTTTTGTAGTCCATTTTACTTTGGGTAACTGTGTATGGTGTACCTATACCATGCTAATTGAAATGGTTTTATCATGGAAGTCATGTTCACATAATCAATAAAGAAGATTGGTTATAGACTTTTACCTTAAAGGGTTCGTAGTAGGACCAACAAAAAATAACAACTTATTTTCGGTAGTCATGGAAATTTAATAACATATTATTATTTTATTCTCAGATAACAGAGTAGTTAGTGACAAGCTAGAAAAGTTACCGAGCCAAGTGATTTGATTTTGAAAATGCTATATGCGTTTGAAAAAACGGGGGTCTAACAACCACACCCAATATTTCTCTTAGCAATATGTATGGACTAACTCCAATATACTTTCAAGAGAATCCACTAGACAGTCAGACTCAATCTTAAGAAAAGTATATCCAAGAGTTATATCAATATTTCTCAATTCAATCTGCAATCAAACAAATAGGAATTTGCGAGCTCGGTTGAATATAAGAAATAACTTGGACGGTATCAAAAACCAATATCCAAGTGTCAATCAATTTAATCAACAACCAAAGGTTGGATTCACAATTGATTGAACTTATGCACAACCTGTGATATTTCAATTATATAGAAAATACAATGCGAAAAATAAATAACACAAACACCAGAGATTTTGTTAACGAGGAAATTGCAAATGCAGAAAAACCCCGGGACCTAGTCCAGATTTGAACACCACACTGTATTAAGCCGATACATACACTAGCCTACTCCAAGTTAACTTCAGACTGGAATGTAGTTGAGCCCTAACCAATCTGACACTGATCAAGGTACAGTCGTGTTCCTTACGTATCTTGAACCACGCTGGATTCTGCGCACTTGATTCCCTTAGATGATCTCACCCACACCTAAGAGTTGCTACGACCCAAAGTCGAAGACTTGATAAACCAATCTGTCTCACACAGAAAAGTCTATTGAATAGATAAATCTGTCTCCCACAGATATACCTATGAGTTTTGTTCTGTCTTTTGATAAATCAAGGTGAACATGAACCAATTGATATACCAGACTTATATTCCCGAAGAACAACCTAGAAATATCAATAACCTCATAATAATCTTAATCGTATGGTAGCGAAACAAGATATTGTGGAATCACAAACGATGAGACGAAGATGTTCGTGACTACTTTTTATCTTGCCTATCAGAGATTAAATCTCGAGCAAATCCTAGAGAAGATAGTACTCAATACGATAGAAAACAACAAGATCAGAACACGCAACTACAGAGAAAATAGTTGGGTCTGGCTTCACAATCCCAATGAAGTCTTTAAGTCGTTAACCTACTGGGTTTTGGAAAAACCTAAGGTTAAAGGAGAATCGACTCCAGTCGCAACTACTATCACACATGAGGTGTGGGGATTAGGTTTCCCAGTTGCTAGAGTTCTCCTTAATATATTCTTCAAATCAGGTTTTGCAATCAATGTTACCTTGGTAACAAAGCATTTAATATTCATCGTTAGATGAAAACCTGATTAGACTCAAGCTAATATCTTTCAACCGTTAGTCCGAACTTATCTTGTTACACACAAACGAAAAGTGACTTCATTTAGATATGAGTAACCGTACCTAAACGTGAATACCTTTGTTGGTTCAACAATAGTTAACCGAAGTTAGCCATATGAACACTTTCATATCAACCTAATTCATCTTAACCATAACTAGCTCAAATGACTCAAATGAAACTAGTTCTAGAGTTTTTCAATTGTTTGTATTCTCATAGAAGTATACAAGACACAATTGAAACAAAATCGATTTTGATTCACTCGAATCAATTCATGAAAATTATAGCCACTGTTTGCAAAAGATTGCATTCCTTATTATGGAAATGTATTAGTTCATGAACAAACCGATTTTAGAACATAACCTACTCAAGTATGCAAACAGGTACGCATACCTAAGTGGATGGACTAAGTTTGGGTTCGCCAGTATGCGAACGGGTACGCATACCTTCCAAAACTCAGTTGAATTTCCGGAACTTGAAACTCACGCCAGTGCGCATACCTGTATGCATACTAAGTTCTTGGACTTTCATTAACCAACCAGTACGTATACGGGTATGCATAATATGGTTCACGGACTTGGAATAACTTGCAACAGTTAGCATACAAGTACGTATACTATGCTATATCCAATCATGGTTATTTTTTCTAAACTCCCATTTCAATCATTGAAACATTATTAGAAGACGACAATAGCTGTCTCACACAAACTATTAGCTTCAAAGCAATTTTCAAGTGATCAACACGAAACATTCCAAGTCTACATCAAATGACTGTCTCACACAAATCATGTAAGATGTTACAAGGTGATTTTCACATGATCATCTTTTGACTTTCGTCAAGAATATAAAATGAACTTGGTTAAAGTGAAAGCTTACCAACACATATTTCGGGAAATATGTAAGCGAGTTAAACTCAGCTCGAAATATCAAATATGTATAATCGAAGTCTATATAGCTATACGACTTTTGTCTCAAATACGAGATAAAGTAGATAGACTTTTGAGTGATAGATGAGTTCAAGTCTCCACATACCTTTTGTTGCTGAAGTTCCACAAGATCCCCTTAGTAGTTCTTCGTCTTTAATCGATGAATGTCGTGAAGTCTAATGCTCAACTACACTTCCTATCCTAATCCGAGACTTAGTTATAAGTTGACTAGAAATCAAGATTTATAGCTTTGGAAACTAAACTTGACAACAAGCTTGAGATAGAAACGCTTGCGAGTTCGACCGAGCAGTGCTGTAACAGCGTTCAGCTTGTTTGGATAATTTATCTTCCCATACATATTTTGTTAGAAAAACATATTTGAAGCCTAAAGATAACAACACCGAAAAACTATATTCCTTCTTGAGTGCAGGCTCCTACTGGACTCTTAGAGAATTCATAAATTCAAAGTTTTGACAAATACGTTCTGAAAATACGAGGGTACCCAAATATACCTCAAACTAAAACTTTTTCACCTATAAGTCCTTTCTCTGAAAGTGATTGTCTATGGACTGAGTCGAGACAATGCAACTAATCGGTTCACAATTCGAGTGATCGTCTATATATATGAGATCGATAAAATACAACAACAAGATAACTTGTGTGATTGAGTACGGATTCAAGATCGAGACAATACAACAACGAAGTATGTTTACTTAATAAAAGGTTCGAACTTAACTAAACACAATATGATTGTTATCAAGTAAATAGGAATTAACTTTTGTGTATTTCACTTCTAATTATAATAAAACAATTATAATTGCGAAAATTGAAAAGTAAAAGACATAGCAAGATTTTGTTAACGAGAAAACGGCAAATGCAGAAAAACCCCGGGACCTTGTCCAGAATTGGATACTCTCAGGATTAAGCCGCTATACAATATAAACCAACTTCGTATAGTTGATACCAAGCAACTAAACCTATAGTTCACCTAGTTCCGTCTGTATTCCCACGCCTCCAACTTATAAATTAGTCACGTACTTGGAACAATTCCTTTGGCTCATATTCCAAACAGTAAAGGAACAACAAATATGTTCGGTAACAACTCTATTCTATAAAGTGATATGAGTTCGACAAAAGGCTCTTCCGTTTTTCCCAATAAACTCATTTGTCAGGTTCTTAGATCAATCCAATAACAATTACCGAAGTAATCGTCTAGACTATGCAATCAATATTCTTAATCCAAAGAATGATATTTATGCTGATCTACATAACTAATCAATCTAATCTATCACAAGGATAAACCGATTATAGTTGGGTCCTATTCTAGCCGAAACACGTATTGTGCACACCAAAGATTATGAACCCAAATCAGAAATATTCAAAGTCTTCTTTGTCTTCAATCTTCTTAGATCTTCAATAAATACCTGCACACAATCAACTTGAATCTCTTGTGATCAATCATGCACAGAAAGGAGTCTGTTAGTTGGATTATCACAAGATGTCTTTAGATCTACAAACAGTCTAAAGATCCCCGTCGAAACTTCGATCTAGTTTGGGTGAATCTTATATCAAAAGAAAATATTATCAAGCATAAAAAAACTAGGTGCAATCAAAGTTCAACCACCGTTAGTCAATCAAATCAATCGAAAACTAATAATAAACTACAATTATCTAGTTTCCCACCAACGGTACCAATAGTGCTTCTCAATCCGAAAGAAGTCTTTAAACCGAGTGGTCGTAAGAGATTTCGCCTAATTATGTTACTTTCCTCTCTGAATAGGCGGCTCCACCAGTAACAACACAACTAGGTAGTTTTGCTGGCTCTGAGGATTAGTTTTCTTTAAATGCAAACTTTGATATTTATAGACCAAGGAAGTTTGGAAACCAAGGAATTTCCAAAACCGAAAATATTCTCAAGATACGCATTAACGCCCAGATTCGGTTTTCATAATTCCTGGAAATGCTTTGTCCAAATATTGACCGAAATCTAAGTAAAAAATATTAATTAGTAAAAATATTAAAAGATTCTCAATTTATTTCGATCCGGGATTCTTTCCTTTAGCTATTAAGGAATATCTTTGAACAATGAAAGATAAGAGTTACTGTACATGTTCAAAGTATGTCGACATGTAATGACCCGTCCCTCCACCGATATTGTCCCCACTTAGCCACTGAGGTAATCCGGCAGTGTGGAGTTTTCTATAGGCATCGTTGCGGTCATCCAACAACCACTTCCCGGGAGGTCACCCATCCCAGGATTGCTCCCTCCCGAGCACGCTTAACTGCAGAGTTTTCTGCCAAATCTGGAGCCAATTGTGCTGGAAAGGCCTCGGTGTTAGGAAAGGACAAACCATTATTTATATTCCATTCGGCGAACCACCGCCGAATATCGGGGAATTACAATACCACCATCTTAAATTGGAGTCGTCCTCGGCTCCTGAATATATATGCAAGCCCAGATCTCCGACGTTTCCTACCCCTCATGAGAAGCACCTGGAAGAACCCCTTCCAGCTTACCTTCCCACCCTCGGCAAAAAACTCGTTGTCGGCTCTGATACCATTTGTAATGACCCGTCCCTCCACCGATATTGTCCCCACTTAGCCACTGCGGTAATCCGGCAGTGTGGGGTTTTCTACAGGCATCGCTATGGTCATCCAGCAGTAACTTCCCGGAAGGTCACCCATCCCAGAATTTCTCCCGCCCGAGCACGCTTAACTGCAGAGTTTTCTGCCAACTCTGGAGCCAATTGTGCTGAAAAGGCATCAGTGTTAGGCTAGGACAAACCATTACTTATATTCCATTCGGCGAACCACCACCGAATATCGGGGTATTACACGACATCTTTACTTTGTAAATCCTTTTTCATATTTACAATCTTGGAAACGATTTACCACACTTCCAAACAAGTTTAGAATTGGTTCATCTGACTTCGAAGAACTATGTGATTGATCAAGGACACTCTATCACTAATCATGGGTTTCACGGTTCTACCAAAACAAGTTTCGGTTCAACCTTCATGTGAGTACTGGAAACAGTCACACTAGCTTTCCAAAATTCGGTTGACTAGGTACTAGGATCGGTTCCCACATATATATGGTATCTAACTTGTATTTGGTGCACATGTCCATAGGATCGGTTCCCAAATTCTAAAAACGTGTTGCACATGTTCAAAGGATCGGTTCCCAATAACTAGAAACTTGTTGCACCTCTTACAAGGATTGATTCCCCTTTTTGTGATCAGTTGCACCTCTTCATAGGATCGGTTCCATAATGTCTAGAGTTGGTCATACCAATTACAAACAAATCGATCATACCATCTCAGGTGATTACTTAAGATCGGTTTCACTAATAAAAGTCATACCAATATAAAAGTCAGGCCTTGTGAATATTTTACCAAGAAAATAAAAAAATCATGAGTGGTTATACTAATCACACATGTTGGTAATCCAAATATTTGCAATGAATAAGAAATACCTATAAGCCTAGCGATTTCCCTATTGATTCACAAACCAAGTTTATGAACTACTTCCTTTAAACGAATGTAAAACATTGTTTCGTAGGATGAAATCTTCACCTTTACCCATACACATAATCACAATAGCATTCATACGATTATGTCGATGTCTTATATAAGAAGTTCAAAAGATAAGCATTATACTTCGTATTGTATTCCTTAATACTATGTCTAACTAGAGTATAATCATTCATGCTTCGCAGTTACGTTTTCAATATGCACGACTTGAAAGATACGTTAGGGAATGAAACAGTTCAAGTCAAATATTACTAACCTCAAGAGGAAGGATGATGTCATTATTGTAGGTCCTTGCTTCTTCGCTTCTTCAAATCTTCATGTAATACTTGTAATGTCTCATATCCTAATACTTTCAAGCTAACCTATACGAAGTTGACTCTATTACATAATCAAGCGACTCTTTAAATAAGTTTTGGTTCACTAAAATATGACAACCAAACTTGACATAAAAACGCTTGGTGGGTTCAACCGAGCTATGCTCTAACAACCTCCCCTTTTTTCAATTTTAGTGACAAAACTCTTACATCATATGGATAAACAAATTATAAGAATTCATTATACATACGCTTGATTCCCAAATTCCGCATCACAATAACATGTATACATTCAATCCATAAATGGCGTTGTTGACATTATAATAACAAAGCTAATACCCCCCCCCCCCCCCCAAGGTAAGATCGGTAGATTTTCAATCTGCACGTCTTTGTTATTTTTCAAATCAATATAATATGCTACTCCCCCTTAGTTTATGCTTCACTCTTTCGTTAGATATAACGTTTAAGCACCATTGTCCTTTCCCTTTAGTGATACCAATTCCTAATATCACTTGTTTACTCCATATATTTCTCTCCCTTTTTATCACAAAATGACAAAGGTACGAGCAAATAAAGTAAACCGAAAGGATCTTACAAATCTCAAATAGACTTGCAAACCTATAAGAGTTAAGCACGAGGGTTCCACACACCATTTTTGATAACCAATATCAAAACCGAAACTACAAAGTAATTTTGTTATGATATGTTACCAAGGAAACAATTACCCGAAGCAATTTTCCCTAATAGTTTAGCAAACCAAAAATTGACTAAGCACCTTAGTTCCTTTGCTGAACCGATTGTACAAATACAATCGCTTATTCGATAAGGCCAAAATAAAGAACAGAATAAACTCTATTTTTCTCATCAGGTTCTAATTATTCGAATCAATAACTTAGACCTTTTACTTTAAACAAGACAAGTACTAGGTTAGTTAACTAGCATTTCTTGTTAAGGCATTCGATTAAACTTGAATAACCGAATCCTACACTTTGAAAAGTCTAACTAAGATCAGAATTAACTTAGTTTCTCTTATCCAGAATCGAATTGGACTAAACAATTCATCCTGAAACACTTTTGTTAAGCTATAAACAATTCATACAAACCAAATAAATCAGATTGGATAATTATTTATCTCAACCGGAAGAAATTGAAACAACATAGACATTAAAGCACCGCAATTGCACCGTAAATTTCGTAAGCCTAAACAATTGATATTAAACAATAAAACAAGATAACAATAGTTTTTCTTAACCGGATACAATTGAATCACACACACATACATCCATACACACATAATGGAATAAACATCAATTATACCGAAATTTTGTTAAGCAAAAGCAATAGATATAAGCAATAAAATCAGGCTTTTCTTAAACAGGAAAACATTTAACTAACAAAGTCGTTACCTCAAGTTGCACATCCTCTTCTCCAAAATTTTCGCATCTTTCCAGAGAGAATTGATACCAAAATATCACTATGTTGTCATCCTCTTGCAAAACAAAAGAACAACAACAACCAACCTTTACCAAAGAAAGGTTGAAAAGCAAAAGTTGAAAACCAGGAAACACATATGCTTTTATGCTAAACCAAGACGATTCAACATATTGTGACTTTTTCACATATTGTTTCAATCGGAACCCCTTATGATCCTTTGATAAAGCCTACCAACATGGGCTATAACTGAATCCCGCTAAACCAAAAAGTCACCCAAACCATAAGGGTTCACAATATATGAGATAAAATATTAAGGTAATAAAACCGAAATCAAACATCCCATAAGCATATATATAAAAGTAGTTTTAACCAAAAGTATTACCACCATAGAAAAAGCAAGATAACATACTATTACAAAACATATTAAGCAAGGTATGTCACACTAGAGAATTCAAAGATAACACAGTCTTAATTTAGAAGAACCTTAACAAACTTTTCTAATAACAGTCTACGATATTGAACTGGTATCACTCAAACCAAAATCATCTTCAGGATCAGTGTCTTTGTACTCCTCTGTAATTGCAGTGATTTCTGCAACAGTTTCTGGATGTCAAATTGACATAAGATTGACTTGACGCTCGAGACAGTCATTCCTCCTACTCAACCTCCGGTAGTAGGTTTCAAGATCAATGTCTTGCATAGGGGCACCAGAAGTTGCACTTGTGCTTGCTCCAGTGTGACTTTGTCCATTCATCCTATTAATAATAGAACGATTATGTGGCTTTGGTACAAGTCTCCCAGAATCATTAGCGCTGATTTCAAAGATGCTGCAAATTCTAGTAATGAGACATGGAAAACCCATGCTTTTTCCGTTGTTCCATATTCTAATCATTTGTATGATAATAAAACCACAAAAGTCGAAGTTAGGAGTACCAATTACCATGTGATAGATTAATTCAGTCACTTCTCGACTCCACATCACCTTGTGCATGTTGATAGGTGCCAGATTGGGTACAATAAGTTTTCCAAAGAACTTGAGATGTTTTGGAATACCTTTGAGGCGGAGACTGTTTCCCTTTCAAGTCATTCCTCCCATAATTTCTGCAATGTGTTCTTTGTTGAACTCACTATTTGGGGTAGAGATGTGTTTTCCATATTGCAGCCCAGTAGGTGGCTAATAACACCTCTATTCACTTCGAAGCATCGTTTTCGAATCATAGTGAAGAACTTGCATCTCTTGGCATCCATAACATGCATGTACTAGGTCCTTGTATTTCGAAAAATCAACATACACAAATTTCTTCTCCACAATAATTGTTTTATCATGCATTGCTCATACTTTTCAAAAGATTCTTGGTTAACAAAATAAAGTTTGGACTTCACATCAAATATCATTGTTGGTAAAGACTCAATAGTTTCATCAGAGAAGATAACATTTGATGTATTTCTTCTATGGGTTTCATTCGAACTTCCTCCTCTAGTGAAATTCCTATTATGCATGTTGCTAAGTTTTTGTTGAGATCCTAAAAAAGCGAAAGAGAGATCGAAGAAGACTTACACTCGAATTTTCCTGTTGAAGTATGAAAGATTTCTTGTGAAGCGAAATTGAAGAAAACATCAAGAACCCTTTGAAAAATGAGAGAAATTGTCTCAAGTTCGTGCTTCGAATTTGAGAGAAAATCAAAATTTTTTATTTTTTATTTCGAACCAGAGAGCTCTCTTCCTTCCAGATTGTTCGAAGAAGAAAAGAGAATAAAAGAAGAGTTTTCAATCTTTGGTATTATCACCGAACAAGGTGTCGGTTTGTATCCGATTTCACATGGATTGGTTCTAGGATTAGGCCATGGATCCAAAATCCTCTCTTGTGTTGGATCATTCTTGGGTTCGAAGATGTTTATGGGACTAGACATATTTTCACACCCACTGAGAGTTGTGGGTAATTTATTGCATTTTATTACTTGTTTTTCTTCGAGGATATCTGGTTGTGATGACTCAATACAGATATCGATGTCAATAAAACTTGGACATGGTTTCGAGTTTATGTTGTTGAGAGAGAAATTCATGCAGTAGTTATGTAGATATTGGCTTCTCTCAGACATTGGTTTCTTAGGAGCTTGTTTTATGGATTCAAGTTTTAGAAGAAAACTATCTACCTCATCTTGTGGCCTTTGGCTATCGCTAAGGATTTTACTGGTCCTTTGTAAGGAATCCTCTTCTTTTAACTTATAGAGTTCGAGTTCTAAAGATAAGTTACTGATTTGTTTTTCTATTTCAGTAAACTCAATGAATTTTTGACCCATTTTATCTTTAGGATCTTCAGTAAGACTGAGATATAAAGACACTCTTCTACAGACCAAATTTCTTTTGATCTAAGAGACTCCACTATTTGGTCGTCAGACAACTTGGAGTCATGTAATCCTGCTAACACGTCAACAGAATCAGACATTGATTTAATTTCTTATAGGTTGGATCGCATCAAACACAGATTGTTAGATCTTTTCGTGTTGCCTGCTCTGATACCAATTGAAAAGACGAGGGTACCCAAATATACCTCAAACTAAAACTTTTCCACCTATAAGTCTTTTCTACGAAAGTGATTGTCTATGGACTGAGTCGAGACAATACAACTAATCGGTCCACACTTTGTGTGATCGTCTATGGATACGAGATCGAGATAATACAAGAACAAGATAACTTGTGTGATTGACTGTGGATTCAAGATCGAGACAATACAACAACGAAGCATGTTTACTTGATAAAAGGTTCGGATTTAACCAAACACAATAGGATTGCTATCAAGTAAATAGGAATTAACGTTTGTGTATTTTACTTCTAATTATAATAAAACAATTATAATTGCGGAAATAGAAAAGTAAAAGACACAGCAGGATTTTTTTAACGAGGAAACCGCAAATGCAGAAAAACCCCGGGACCTTGTCCAGAATTGAATACTCTCAGGATTAAGCCGCTATACAATATAAACCAACTTCGTATAGTTGAGACCAAGCAACTAAACCTATAGTTCACCTAGTTCCGTATGTATTCCCATGCCTCCAACTTATAAATAAGTCACATACTTGGAACAATTCCTTTGGCTCGTATTCCAAACAGTAAAGGAACAACAAATCTGTTCGATAACAACTCTATTCAATCAAGTGATATGAGTTCGACAAAAGGCTCTTCCGTTTATCCCAATAAACTCCTTTGTCAGGTTCTTAGATCACTCCAATAAAAATTACCGAAGTAATCATCTAGACTATGCAATCAATATTCTTAATCTAAAGAATGATATTGATGTCGATCTACACAACTAATCAATCCAATCTATCACAAGGATAAACCGATTATAGTTGGATCCTATTCCAGCTGAAACAAGTATTATGCACACCGAAGATTATGAACCCAAATCAGAAATTTTCAAAGTCTTCTTTGTCTTAAAATCTTCTTAGATCTTCAATAAATACCTGCACACAATCAACTTGAATCTCTTGTGATCAATCACGCACAGAACGGAGTTTGTTAACGTTGGATTATCACAAGATGTATTTATATCTACAAACAGTCTATGAGTCCCCGTCGAAACTTCGATCTAGTTTGAGTGAATCTAATATCAGAAGAGAAGATCCTCAAGTATAACCAAACTAGGTGCAATCAAAGTTCAACCATCGTTAGACAATCAAATCAATCAAAAACTAATAATAAACTGCAATTATTTATTTTCCCACCAACGGTATTAATAGATCTTCTCAATCCCAAAGAAGTCTTTAAACCGAGCGTCCGTAAGAGATTTCGCCTAATTAGGTTTCTTTCCTCTCCAACAGGCGGCTCCACCAGTAACAACACAACTAGGTAGTATTGCTGGCTCTGAGGATTAGTTTGCTTGAAATGCAAACTTTGATATTTATAGACCAAGGAAGTTTAGATACCAAGGAATTTCCAAAACCGAAAATATTCTCAAGATATGCATTAACGCCCAGATTCGGTTTTCATAATTCCTGGAAATGCTTTGTCCAAATATTGACCGAAATCTCAGAAGAAAATATTAACTAGTAAATGAACATTACCAATTTTAACTTTCTAAAGATATGCATTGATTTGCTAGAACATAAAAGCATATAAAACTAAAAAGCTTAATTCAAAGATTCTCAATTTATTTCGATCCGGGGTTCTTTCCTTTAGCTATTAAGGAATATCTTTGAACAATAAAATGTAAGAGTTATTGTAGATGTTCAAAGTATGTCGACATCTTTACTTTGTAAATCCTTTTTCATATTTACAATCTTGGAACCGATTTACCACACTTCCAAACAAGTTTAGAATTGGTTCATCTGACTTCCAAGAACTATGTGATTGATCAAGAACACTCAATCACTAATCATGGGTTTCACGGTTCTACCAGAAAAAGTTTTGATTCTACCTTCATGTGAGTACTGGAAAAACAGTCACACTAGCTTTCCAAAATTCGTTTAACTAGGTACTAGGATCGTTCCCACATATATATGGTATCTAACTTGTATTTGGTGCACATGTCCATAGGATCGGTTCCCAAATTCTAAAAACGTGTTTCACATTTTCATAGGATCAGTTCCTAATAACTAGAAACGTGATGCACCTCTTACAATGATCGATTCCCCTTTTTGTGATCGGTTGCACCTCTTCATTGGATCGGTTCCCCAATGTCTAGAGTTGGTCATACAAATACAAAAGTCAGGCCATGTGAATAGTTTTACCAAGAATATAAAAAAGTCATGAGCGGTTATACTAATTACACATATTGGTAATCCAAATATCTGCAATGAATAACAAATACCAATAAGCCTAGCGATTTGCCTATCGATTCACAAACCAAGTTTATGAACTACTTCCTTTAAACGAATGTAAAACATTGTTTCGTAGGATGAAATCTTCACCTTTACCCATACATATAATCACAATAGCATGCATACGATTATGACGATGTCTTATATACGAAGTTCAAAAGATAAACATTATACTTCATGTTGTATTCCTTAATACTATGTCTAACTAGAGTATAATCATTCATGCTTCTCAGTTATGTTTTCAATATGCACGACTTGAAAGATACGTTAGGGAATGAAACAATTCAAGTCAAATATTACTAACCTCAAGAGGAAGGATGATGTCGTCGTTGTATCTCCTTGATTCTTCGCTTCTTCAAGTCTTCATGTAATACTTGTAATGTCTCATATCCTAATACTTTCAAGCTAACCTATACGAAGTTGACTTTAGTACATAATCAAGTGACTCTTTAAATGAGTTTTGGTTCACTAAAATATGACAACCAAACTTGACATACCAACACTTGGTGGGTTCAACCGAGCTATGCTCTAACACATTCTTAAATTAGCTAACTCTCCTGAATTAGTTTCTACCAAGGCTCCAAATAGTTCCTCATATTCTGACTCTATGTTGATTTACGTAGTACTCCCAACTTGTTTTATTGTTACACCATATGAAAATCTTAAACCACTTTCATGTTATTATGTATATCTTACTAGAAATAACCCGTGCCGTAACGGCACGACATGAGACGAAATAATTTTTAGTCAGAATGATTTAAATAAATACTACAAACTATGATAAGATTTATTTTGACCCATGATAACTTGTAGCTAAATCTTAGATATTTGTCATCTCAAGAATTATTAATTCAGTTACACTTGCAATTGATTAAAATAATAATTTCTGATAAAAATGCTAGGTAAATTATTTTATGTTGTCCTGAAATAATAATTTTTTAGTCGATCCCCAAAGATTGGCGGTCTTTGATACTGATTTGTGTTGTATTTAGATCTTTATGTTGAACCTGTATCGGATGAAAAATACATGTAATTACATCCTCTCAGAAATTCTTCCTCGATCGCTGGCACTACCGTCATGTGTTTGTTATCCATATGTTTTGGTGATTTTGTTCATGTATTATCCCAGGTCATCTACATTGCATGGTTTAGGCGAAGCCAAAAATTCATTTTCTCATTCTCTTCACGGATCATCAATATTTTCATATACAGATGATGCATGAAGTATGGGTTTTCCTTCATTTTCTTCCTCAAAGGAACATCGATATTCTCTCGCCAATATCATTGTATCCATTCCTCACGATATTTTTCAGCAGTCTCGATAAGTTTCGCTATCTTTTTGTCAGTTTTAGGTTTAGATGTCTTCAAAGGGTGTCCTGGTCTAAATTTTGGCAGGAGAACCGTTCGTTTCGTCCCATCTTGGTTCACGGATTCCAAGTGTTTGTATGCCTCATTGTTCATTGGAAAGTCTTGGCCGTATAGTTGTCGTGTCGCGGTTTTTATTTGATCTCTCCAGATTTCTTTTCCTCATCCAAAACATTTGATTTGTCTGAGTTTCAACTTCCATTGCGATCCTTTGGGTTTTCTAATAATATGTTAATCATAAAGCGCTCATTTCTTATACATGCAGACTTTATACTACGTACGTCATTTTTTTAATTGTAAGTATTTCAGTGAAATGAATTGTGATGGTAAATTAGTGATTATAGATGGATAACATGTGTATGTGGGGAGGATGATTAGGGGGATGAGGAGTATAATCAAGCGAATAAAACCGGTAGTGGAGAGGAAGATCAGAGGAGTTAGATTGTGTTCAAGGCATTGCTTTTAGCCTTAAGTCTACTCTGCCCTTATTTCATCCATAAACATTTGTCTCCGATCTACTTAAAATAGGAAAAAAGTGAGTTATATGAACCCTAATTATGTAATGCACGTTCTAAATTTTAGCCTCAATTTTGATGCCCCTGTTTGTAACGTTTATTATTGGAGTAAGTTCTGAAAAGGCTAGCAGCAAAAGCGACCGAGATACCAAGTGACTGATTAAGAGAAATTAAAACAGTTAAACGCAGAGAATCGGGTTTCGTTTCATTCAATAATACCGAGAATGATGAAGGTATTTCTTGTAGCCTTAAATCTACTGAATCTCTTAATCTTCCCCATAACAATAACACCAAATCAGGAGTGGAAAAGTTAGAGGTGAATCATGAAAATAAAAAAAAATTTGGTGATAGTGATGGGTCAGTAATTGAAGATTTATATGACAACAGTCAATCGTGTTGTTATGGAGGAAAAGACAATCATGATCAAGAAGACAAAAAAAAAATTTAACAGATTCAGAAGAAAAAGGAAACCACGCAAAAATCTGGAAGGTTTATGAAAAGATTGAGGTTCAGTGTAACTGTAGCTTTGAAAAGGAATGCGACTCTAAATTAGATTGTTGTCTTTCAAGGCCGCAAAGAATGCAAGCTTGCGGGTCTTCATGGCTTGAAAATAGTATTTCTTTTTTCACCACATTAGGACTACGATTAAAGTAAAAAGTTTCGACGATTCATCATTTGGATAGTTCTCGATTGTATGTATTTATTTTTCATTTTCAATTATTTCCAACAAAAAAAAATGAATCAAATGAAAACAAATTTTTTGTATTCTTAACATAATGTTTTTCGTTATTTCAAGGTTGATGAAGGGCAGTTAATTTAAGGGTACATTATTTATATGTCCCTACTTTTGACATACAATAAATATATCCTTATACAACAATAAATATGTCCCTATTTTTTAATAACCTTATCTATTTAAAATTCGATTACCTTAATACCCTCGTCCGTATAATATTTTTCTTTATTTCAAAATGGAACAAATTTCTTCCTCTACCACTTCACTACCAACATTCAACTATCATTCCTCCATCACTGTTCAACAACCACCACCTACCAACCGCCACCACTACTAATATTCCACCACCACCAATACACCACCAACAGTCCTCCACCACCACTAGTCTGTCGCCGCCACCACCAGTGGTTCATATATTTTTGTATCAATAACAAGAGTTGATCCAAATAAAAATAGAACCAACAGTAGAAGTTGATCCAATTTAGGGGATCAACAACGGTAGTTGATCCAAAAAAAAAAGGATCAACATTTACTGTTGATCCAATTTAGGGGATCAACAATGGTAGTTGATCCACTAAATTGGATCAACAATGAAAGTTGATCCATGTAAATGGAGTGAACTTGGCGTGAGTCAAACACGCATCATCTGATATGGACTCGGTCATGCTACCATTGCACCACAAGTTCAACATTAGAAGAAAATTACATGATTTAAACTACAAGCATGATTATACTTATCCAAAGGAAATATTGTCAACAACAGGAGTTGAAAGGATCAACAACAGTAGTTGATCCCATACAAAATTGGGTCAACAACAGGAGTTGATCCAATAAATGGATCAACAAACATAGTTGATCCAAAAAAAAGGATAAACAGTAGAAGTTTATCCAATTTATGGGATCAACAACAGTAGTTGATCCCCTAAATTGGATCAACAATGAAAGTTGATCCCCTAAATTGGATCAACACCACCATATATAACATCCAACAAAAGTTACAGTCGACATTAGATCATATAAATGTATCCATAGTATCTAACCAAATTAAAATAGTGATTCATACCAGCTGAGCATTAAACAGATGTAAACGCTTAAAGCGAAATTTCTCATACTTTATACATAGTACCTAATAGCAGTTCAAATTTTAATCTATTAATTCAACTTTCATAATAAGAAAACTGACCATGATGGGCACATTCTCTCATCGCCCTCCAACACAGCTACAAACAAGGGAATCCTGCATTTCAATGTGCAACGGGTTATAAAGAGTATAAGCAGTTAATAAACAAGGGCATCATGTATATCTATAATGATTTGATAATGGAGCCAAATAACTATTTCACATAAATCTAAAATATAACAGTATAGGCAGTTAATAAACTGCCAGAGGAGAAGCAGGATCAAAATTGAGATGGAAAAAACAACACATAAACAATAACTACTATGCATAATCCACTCTACTCCTGCTCCTACACCAACAAAATCGACTACTATACCTAAAACACCACCCCCACTACTATCCACTACTATCACCTCCACCGCAACAACATTCACCACCACTACCATAGCAACAAGCATCAAAACACTATGTTGGAACATCCACCTCCACAAACACAAACAACCATCACTACAACTATACCTTCCACCACCATCAAAAACATCCAATATAAATACAATTATAATAGTGCCATTACCATCGACCTAAAAAATGGTGTCAACAACAGTAGTTGATTCAATAAAAAATTGGGTCAACAACAGGAGTTGATCCCAACAAGAGTTGATCCAAAAAAATTAAAGTCCAGAGATATTTTTCACAATGAAGATGGTTGCTCACTTAACAAATCAACTTAATAACCATAACAATGAAAAAAATACATGAATCAATTCTAAGATATATAAACTTACCCCATGAGAATTCCTTGTTTCAGATGCCCATGTTAAGGTATGCTTGTAGTAAATAAAGTAAGTATAATCATTTTCTGGAGCTAAAAACACATCAAAAATGCACCACAAGTAAATTCAGGTTATATAATTTCTATTGATATACAACAGATGTTACTTTGTGATTACATTACTGATAACACTTCATTTCCATCTAACATTATTGTTAACCCAATCAAACAATAATAATTAGAAATTTAAAGCATGTGAAAAGATCTGCCAAGCCTGTATCGCATTTAGCTTAATGCGTGGCTTGATTTATACCGATCACTAGTTTGAATAAAGAAATCACCAGCTGGGGGTGGGAAAGGAGCTAGAACTTTATGTCTACTTGAAATAGTGATACCATCAAATTGACCAGCAACTCTACGGAAAATCAATCAACGGAAAATAAAATAAATTATATATTTAATCCTTGACTTGAAATAGTTATACCATCATTTCATCTTGCCATGAATTCCTTCTCTGTTGTAATCCATTCCTAATCAAAATAAAAAAGCATATACATAATCATCAATTGCTAGACTTTTCATGATTAGATTAACAAATTGAAATTAAACTGATAAATCTTAGGATTTTACTTAGTCATCCATTTAGGGATCGTTATTTTTGATCCAAACTCCGTCTATGGATCAATGAATTGTTTAGCAAAAATTGAAATTATATAAATCAGATCGTAATGGTGAACATATTAACTGAATAAAATTACTTACAAATAAGAAAGAGATATAGAAAGAGATCAAGATGGATGAAATCAAAAATCAACATGCAATGTGGATTTCGAAATGTTCTGGATCTGAACAAATCGTCGGTGTTGATTGGAGCTAATTGATTCTTCATCTTCTTCTTCTCACTGATTTTTAAAACAAAAAGAAAAAAAACCTCGCGTATTTTAAAAAACCTTAAAATTTGTGGTGGATTAGGTGGTGGTGGTGGTGGTGGTGGTGGAGTTGGTGGAGGACTAAGAGGTGGTGCGAAAATTGGAGATGGTTGGGTTGATGAAAGTATTGGTGGTGGAGGTGGATGCAAATCAGATCTAAAACTTTACTGATGTATAATCTTACTTTCACAAATAAGACAGTGGTGTTGCAGATGTGATGATGTTGGTCGTGGTGACGACGATAGAGATGGTGGTGGTAGTAGTGGCGGCGATAGAAATTGTGGTGATGGTGGGAGCAATGAAGATGGTGGTGGTGGGAGCGTTGGAGACGGTGGTAGGAGCGATAAGATTTGTTTCTGTTATAAGAGGCGAAGAAGAACAAGGTGAGAGGAAGGATAAATACGGAATAATTAAAATTATGTTTTTAATAATAATTTCAATAATTCTATTAGGGATATTTGTAAAGTTTTATCAAGGATATTTGTAAAGTCCCATCATAAATAGGGACAAGAATTCAATTTCCACTTAATCTATTTCAAGGCAGATACAGGGTTTTACATGTTATAACCGCAAATGTTCTAATGTTATTTGTTGCAGGTTGATGAAGGTGGGCTAATTTGATTTAAAAAAGATATGAGTCAATTGTTTAAAAAATTAAATAAATAGGAAATATGAGTTTTACATAGTTGTAGCATTTAAATGGTAAAGATTTTTTTGTTGGCATACAATTTTTTTTAATTGGTGAGGAACTAATTATGAGGGTTACCAATGCATATATCAATAATTTAAGGAGGTTACGAATATTACATTTGTTGGATATTTTTGGGTGGGATGATACTGGGATGGTCAAATGAAACGTTTGTCTCTCAGAATATTATCCAACTGTCAAAGTCTCAAAAACCCTTTTTGTTTTGCAATTCAACTTTTTTCTTTTGACTCGTATCTTTTTTGCATTCGACTGTATTTGAGTCAACATACCTGCATAATATTATTCAAAATCATATTTAAATGTATATGAAATAAATAAATAAATTATTTTAATTTTTATGTTGGCAAAAGTTCTAACAATGTTTTTTATTTCCCGGTTGATAAAAGATGCCTAATCTGTTAAGGTATCTTTTAAAAAATAAATTTTTTGTATGCCTTTTATAGGATAATTATATTTTAGTTTTTTATCAATTAAAGGTAAGGATTTTTCATTGGCATACTAATTTTTTTAATTGCTTAGGAGCTAATTATGAGAGTTATCAATGTATATATATCCATAATTGAAGGAGGTTACAAATCTTACATCAGTTGAATGTCTTTGAACAGGATGAATTATTTTCCTATGCTACCGGGAACCATTATTTTGAAACCCAAGATTAAGATGAATTAGTTTTTTAGTCCAAAATAATGTCCATACCTACACTGTAAAATTAGCCATATAAATCATCCAAAAACCAACACTTAATCATTTAAGTAATAGTATGTATGTATATTTTTAAATATATATCTCACTTATGCTTTAGAAAAAAAAGAAAAGAAAAAAGTCTCACTTCCCATCAGATCACATTGCCACCACCAAATACAATCAATGCATAAATGGTATTATGATCTTATTTAATGTTTCTTTAAATATCTTGAGTTAAGAGGTTATCCACTAATTAAAGGTTAATAAATTTGAATTCATAATGAAATAGGTTACAAAAACCACAACCATCAGATATCTTTGACTGGGATGAGAATGAGACGGTCGGATGCAACGTTTGTCTTTCAAAATGTTATCTGACCGTATAAGGCTCAAAAACCCATTCTGTTTTGTATTATAGATCAAAAATTGTACTTCGTGAAATAATTAAGCCTCTATACCTATATTTGCATTCCCATGTACCTTTTTTTATATAAGCTTCTTCTAAAAGTGGTTATTTTTCGTTCATCATATAGTCTTCTTCTAAAAGTGGTTATTTTCGTTCACCGATGATTTTGATTCGTAAATTTTGTTTAATTTGGGTTCACAGACTTTATCCATCCCTATGTAACATTTTTCTCGATTATATCCTCATATAAAATTCTAGAAAGATTTTCTATCATTTTAGGCTCGTAGTTACATCCACTATGTTTATTGGGCACATAACAAAAAATAAATATATTTAGAGCTCTGTTAGAATGTTGCTATTGTGAAACTTTTTTTTTTTTAAAAAAAAAAAAAAAAAAAAAAAAAATCAGATTCTTAGTGTTTGAGGGTGAAAACGGTTTCTGCTGATTTCGGTAATTTCGCGTGAGTGTGTGAGAAACGAGTCTAAACCCTAAACAGTGTACTGCACTAGAGTACTTTAGATTCGAGAGATCAATCTGTACAAATCCGTCCTAAACCAAGAAATGGTCATTCCAGACTTGCTTCGGTCATAAAGTGAAGGAGAAGGGGTGGTTTTGAGGAGGGAAGCGAAGAGAGTGTTGGGACCAGAATAGTTGATTCTGGAAGAGTAGTTGTTCGACGACTCGTATCAGAAAGTGAAAGATAACAGATGGGAAAGCTAACATATGATTTCTGAGTGTTGTATGTTCCTGACCCAAACTTGTCGTTCGGTGGAAATAGGTAAGACCTATTTTTACAAGTCAAAGTGAAACGTACTCTGTTCTCGTAAGAAATAGGAACGGATGAGTAAATGGGAGGAGGTGGTAACCGGTAACGCCTGGAATTGATGTCCCATAATGAAGGAGAGTGTTTCACCATTACCCCCTGTATTTACTAACCGCCTCATTCTTATGACACTGTCTTGTAACGGGCGTAGTGTACGCCGCATGCTGTAAACCGCCAAACCAATACCCTAATGAGCATCCCCCAGTTTGTGACATGTGTTGATGTCTCGTGTGTTTTCGTGGAAAACATGTAGCATGTTGTTGTTGTTTTGCAAGTTGAGCTTGGGAGACTTGCCGGCTCGGTGGTGACCCTCGACAGTCGAGATTTTGCATCTTGAGAGGAAGGGTACCCGTTGATTATTGCAACCTTTCGTTTGGTAGCCAGCGATATGAAAGCATGGCCGGCATGGCTTTGACATGGTTAGGCGTGACCAAGCTAGGATTTTGGCATAGTTTAGGCGCGGCCAAAATTAGGGCTTGGCGTTGGGCCAAAGGTTGCCACGCGTTAGGCCAAAGGTTGCCACGCGTTAGCTGGTGACCTTGGACGGCTAAGATCTGCATCTTAGATGGAAGGATGGCAGTTGATTGTTGCAACCCTTCGTTTTGGCAGCCAATGACATGAAGAAAAGGCTGGCATGGTTTTGGCACAGCGGTGCGGCTGGCATGGTTGGCATGCCTTGGCGTGGAGATGTGGCTGGCACGGCATGCCATTGGCACATGTGGCATGGTTGGCATGCCATTGGCACATCTAGTGCGGTTGGCATGGTTGGCATGCCTTGGGTGGCGAACTTGGATGGTTGAGATCTGCATCTCAGATGGAAGGGTAGCCGTTGATTATTGCAACCCTTCGTTTTGGCAGCCAGCGTCGTGCATGGCTTTGGCATGTGTTAGGCGCGACCAAAATTAGGGTTTAGTACAAACCGTGATGTTTTTCCTTGGGCCGGAAGTTGCCATGCGTTAGGTGGCAAACTAGGACGGTTGAGATCTGCATCTCAGATGGAAGGGTAGCCGTTGATTATTGCAACCCTTCGTTTTGGTAGGCAGCGTCGTGCATGACTTTGGCATGTGTTAGGCGCGGCCAAAATTAGGGTTTAGTACAAAACGTGATGTTTGGCCTTGGGACGGAAGTTTCCATGCGTTAGGTGGCAAACTTGGACGGTTGAGATCTTTATCTCAGATGGAAGGGTAGCCGTTGATTATTGCAACCCTTCGTTTTGGCAGACAGCGTCGTGCATGGCTTTGGCATGTGTTAGGCGCGGTCAAAATTAGGGTTTGCATGAACCATGATGTTTGGCTTTGGGCCACAAATTGTCATGCGTTAGGTGACGAACTTGTGTGGCTGAGATTTTCATCTCAGAAGGAAGGGAAGCCGTTGATTATTGCAACCCTTCGTTTTAGCAGCCAGCGTCGTGCATGGTATGTTGGTACAGCTGGCATGGCATGCCTCGGCGCGGAGATGCGTCTGGCACGGAATGCCATTGGCACATGTGGCATGGTTGGCATGCCTTGGCGTGGAAAGGTTGCACGGCATTCCATTGGCACATGTGGTGCGGCTGTCATGGTTGGCATGCCTTGGCGCGGAGATGTGGCTGGCACGGCATGCCATTGGCACATGTGGTGCGGCTGGCATGGTTGGCATGCCTTGGCGCGGAGACGTGGCTGGCATGGTTTTCCATTGGCACGGTGGTTCGGATGGCATGGTTGGCATGCCTTGGCACGGGGACGTGGCTGGCATGGTTTGCCATTGGCACGGTGGTGCGGCTGGCATGGTTGGCATGCCTTGGAGCGGAGACGTGGATGGCATGGTTTGCCATTGGCACGGTGTTGCGGCTGGCATGGTTGGCATGCCTTGGCGCGGAGACGTGGCTGCCATGGTTTTCCATTGGCACGGTGGTGCGGCTGGCATGGTTGGCATGCCTTGGCGCCGAGACATGGCTGGCATGGTTTGTCGTTGGCACGGTGGTGCGGCTGGCATGGTTAGCATGCCTTGGAGCGGAGACGTGGCTGGCATGGTTTTCCATTGGCACGGTGGTGCGGCTGGCATGGTTGGAATGCCTTGGCGCAGAGACGTGGATGGCATGGTTTGTCGTTGGCACAGTGGTGCGGCTGGCATGGTTGGCATGCCTTGGCGCGGAGACGTGGCTAGCATGGTATGCCATTGGCACGGTGGTGCGGCTGGTGGTCGGCATGCCTTGGCGCGGAGACGTGGCTGGCATGGTGGCGTGAGAATTAGGGTTTGGTATGTATGAAGATGATGTCGGTCAATACTAAGGGTTCTGCCGTGGAACATGACACATGTATAAAAAAAGGTACCCTGTTAATTCTTACGTGGGCATGTTGATTGACTCAATAAATGCGCTCGTAGTGACGTCATGTCAGATGTAAGGTTTTACGATTTTAACCCTGTTAGAGCACTGCTCGGTCGAACTCGCATGCGTTGTTATATCAAGCATGTTTGTCAATGTTAGTGATCAAAACTATAAGTCTTGATTTCTAGTCTATTATAGCTAAGTCTCGGACTAGGATAGTAAGTGTGGTTGAGCTCAAGGACTTCATGGCGATTCATCATACAAGTGGAAGAACTACTCAAGGAACCGGTGGAACTTCTCGACAAAAAGGTATGTGAAGACTTGAACTTATCTGTCACTCAAAAGTCTATCTATTCTATCTTCTACTTCTTGAGACAAAAGTCGTATGTTATATATATATAGACTTAGATTATACACATTTGATATTTCGAGCCGAGTATACCTCTCCTATCTATATCTCGAAATATGTGTTGGTAAGCGTTTCGTTTCGACCATGTTTTTCTTTACCTAGTTACGCAAGTCATGATATGTTTCAATTTTTGAAAATTGCTTAGACGAGAAATAGTGTAACAACTGTATAACGTCCTCTAAGAATGTTTCAATGATTGGAATGAGAGTTTAGATTACATAACCATAATAGACATAAGTATGTTGTGGAAACACATATGTGCATAAGTCCTATACTGGAGAATGGCTAGTAGCCAAGTCCGCGAACTGCCGAAGTTCTCAGACCCGAGAATTTCTGCTGAGTTAACAAATTGTTGCATGAGCCAAGTCCGCGAACCCAGTCCGCGAACCGGCGAAGCTCTCGAACCCAAGAATTTCTGCTGGAGTTTGAAAACTCTTTCCAGTACTTCAAGTCCGCGAACCTAGTCTGCGAACTTGTGAAGGTTATATATCTGAAGATGATTTCTGAACTTAAACTTATAAAGACTAAGGAATGCTTTTGCAAACTTTGGCTATAAAGTTCATGAACCGATTCATGTGAATCAAATCATCTTTGCTTCAATTGTGTATTGTGTAGTACATGAGATTTCCTTCCAATTGAACAACTCTCTAACTAGTTCATATGAGTCATTTGAACTAGTTATGGTGAAGAAGAAAATGGTTGGTATGAAATGCTCAAATGGCTAACCTTTTGGTTGACTATTATTGAACCAACAATGTACACGTTTGGGTGTGGTTAACAAACCTAGGTGCGTGCATTTCATTTATGTATAATAAGCTAAGATTTTGATCTAACAGTTGAGATATATTATCTTGAATCTAAATCAGGTTTTCATCTAACGATGAATAGCGTTTGCTTTGTGAGCAAGGTGAAACCCTGATTTGAAAGACTATATAAAGGAGACATCTAGCGTTGTGCAAAACTAATCCCCACACCTTACGTGTGTTACTAGTTTGCGTGCTAGAGTCGGTTCTCCTTTAACCTTTGGTTTTCTTCTTCTAAAACCAGGTTAACGACTTAAAGACTTCATTGGGATTGTGAATCCAGACCGATACTACTTTTATCGTAGTTGCGTGTTCTGATCTTGCATCTTCTATCTTACGAGTACAATCAGATTGATTGGATTGAGATTTCATATCTCCGATAAGCAAGATATAAAAGTAATCATAAACATCTTCGTCTCATTGTTTGTGATTCCACAACATCTTGTTTCGCTACCATACGATTAAGATTGTTGTGAGATGATTGATTAATCTAGGCTGTTATTTGGGAATACAAGAACGGATTATCAATTGGTTTCTGTTCACCTTGATTTTATATCAAAAGATGAAACAAAAACTTTAGGGTTTTTCTGTGGGAGACAGATTGATCCTTTGATAGACTTGTCTGTGTGAGACAGATCTGTTTATTGTTAAAGCCTGCGATTTTGGGTCGTAGCAACTCTTAGTTGTGGGTGAGATAATCTAAGGGGATCAAGTGCGTAGTATCCTGCTGGGATCAGAGGCGTATGGGTGAAACTGTACCTTGGATCAGTGGGAGAATGATTGGGGTTCAACTACAGTCCAGTCCGAAGTTAGCTTGGTGTAGGCTAGTGTCTGTAGCGGCTTAATACAATGAGTATTCAATCTGGACTAGGTCCCGGGGTTTTTCTGCATTTTCGTGTTTCCTCGTTAACAAAACTTCTGGTGTCTGTGTTATTTCTTTTCCGCATTATATTTGTTTATATAATGGAAATAATACAAGTTGTGTGTTAGATCAATCAATTGGATAGTCCGACCTAACGGTCGTTGATTGATGTTAATTGATCCTTGGACATTGGTCTTTGGTACCGTCCAAGTTTATCTCTCTTTGACAAAGACTCCTCGCAGATTTCTATTTGCTTGAGTAAAGATCAAATCGAGAGACTGAGTTATTAACTTCTTGAGATACTTTTACCTAGATTTAGTCTGACTGTCTAGTTGATTCTCTAGAAAGTGTTTCGGAGTTATTCCATACAGATTGCTAAGCGAAATATTGGGTGGTGTTGTTAGACCCCCGCTTTTTTAATTGGTATTAGAGCAGGCAAACACGTTAAAGACCTCAAAAGTCTGTGTTTATAGCGATCTGACTATATGGACCATAAAGTCTCAATTGACGCTTCACCAGGTTTAAAAAACCAACCGCAAGAAATTGTTTGATAAACTGTTTTTTCTTCAACAAGGGTTGGATGAACAAATCCGGATCTACACTGATCTTGTTGCAGAGATTGCAATTCTTAAGGATTTGATATTTGGTAATAGTCCCTTGGTAAATTTGAGAAACTCTAGTTGTTCATCTTTAAAGAATAGTCGTAATTCAGATGATAATCAACGACCGGATGTTGAGAAAACTGATATGACTAAGAACCGCTCAAAAAAAATAGGTGTTCCATGTTGTTGTTGTGATTTTCACCTTCAACAACTTTGTATGCCTCTTCAAAAGCGTTTGAATGTTGCAAGTGTTCTTTGTAGGAAAACTAAACAACTCTTGTTTACTCTAAAAAGGCATACAAGATTATCAGGAAATTCTAAACAGAAAAGTACTAATAATTTGGATACCTTTGTCTTAAGTCCTTTGTCTCCTCTTCAATGGTTTGTGTCCATAAACTGTGTATGAGGAAGTATTTTTACAGGCAAATCTAAAAAACAACTTCAAAATAACAATTTTATTTGTCTTCTTTGGCAAGCAGAATCAGGATTTTTTGATGAAACTCTGAACGATCTCTTCTGGGTAAATGAAATGCATGAAGAGTTAAATCAAATTCAAGGACATGTTGCGTTGGATTTAGTACCATGTTCTTCCAATATTATTGGTAGTACTAAATGGAAAGTCAAGAATATGTCTGATGTATTTGACACAACCGTCAATAACAATGCCAGAATCAAAAGAAAGAGGATTTCTGCTCATACAACAAACCTTGATAATTCACAATGTGATAAACAAGGTGAGCTTTTAGCTCATAAAGTCTCTATCTAATTCGTAGACGTTCGCAACCTCATCTTTAACTTGAGAAAATGGGGTTTGCGTATTATTGGCTCAAGAATTGTTTTCTTTGTTAAGAAGGTTCTTCTAACTAAATAAAATAATGTATCCTTGAAAAAAAATTCAAAAGGTTTGTTGTCTAGGGTTTTTGTCGTTCATAAACTCTGTGTTTTCATGGCTCTTGTAACTAGAGGCACCACAAGCAGGGATGCAGTTGAAGCAGCTAACGTAAGTCGGTGTGCTGGAATTCCTTCCACAAGAATAAAAAAGGTGAAGGCAGCAATTAATGGTAAAGGTTCTTCCTCAAACTGGTTCTGTCTTTTTATCAAAGTGATAATAACTTCAGGAATTTGGTAAAACAATTCATCAGAAAAAGGAACGATTTAAATTCTCAAATCGCCTCATCTTGGAAGAGATAATTCACTATGAACGGATGTTGTCACTTACAACAAAAACCGTACGAAAACTAAAAAAGGAACTTAGTAAGTTGACAGTTGGATCCAAAGAGTTGGAGGAATAAGGAACTTAGTAAGTTGACAGTTGGATCCAAATAGTTGGAGGAATTGAATGATCCTGTCATCAATGGCTTTTTCAACAACGAGAAGGAATTCTCTGAAGAGGCTTTGGATAAGCTTATTTTTACCTAGGATGTCTTCTTTTTGGCTTAGTTGGAAGAATAACTAGTGCTTTGAATAACAATGGTTGTGACTACACATAACTATTATTTTCATCTTCTTGTATTATTTTTTAGGTTTATTGGCTTTAAATTCTAAAAATATTTGGAGGATAATAGTTTCCAGTATTTAATATTTATGGTTTGTTATATTGCAATTTTTTATGGGATATTTGTGTTTATGACCGTGAACTTTGTTGTCCCATATTTTGTCAAAAGTAAAGTCGTTCATGATCGGTATTCATGTATTGATTTAAGGATGAATAGACTTTTGACAAATACAAAAGTTAAGCCTATACTGTCAATTTTTTGATGGAAGATTGGTAGGCCCGGAGATGTGTATAAAATTGAAGCGAAATGAAACGCGGGCCTACAGTAATACCGCAAGTGCACGGTCGTCAGTTGTAGCTCGTGCAAGTACGGGTCGATCCACAGAGACTGGGTGTGTTTTGTAGTTTCTAGCTATTTTGGGTTCTAAATTGCTATTGGGCTTTTGAGTTAAGGTGATAACAATGGGCTATGGGCTTTGGTACCAATGAGTTTTGAGTACCAATGAAGTGAACTGATCCTTTGTACTCAAGTGGTCTGGGATCAATATTCTTGAAGTGAACTGAGCCTTGGGCTCAGTTGGATGGGCCTCAGGTTAAGCTAGGCTTTTGGTTTACACCTGAACTTGGCCTTTCCTTGGAAATGAGATGAACTGAGCTTGGTAATGAAGTGGGCTTTGGTTGACTCAACAGTGGACTGGGCCTTTGGCCTTACAATGAGCTGGTCCTTTGCAAAACAGAATGCAATTAAGAGACAATGGCCAAGGCAGGGCAGTAAGCTAACAAGCCAAGACAATGGCTCTAATGAGGCAAAGGAAGCTAGAGAAGACAATGCTATTTACAATGCAATGCTATTTACAGTGAAATGAAAACAGAAAAGAAACAGAGAAAGAAAACAGATGAAGTGAATAAGAAAACAGTGAGACAAAAACACTAAAGTGACAGTGGTAAAGACAATGAAACAATGGAAGCATATACAATGGCAGTGAAATGGTGATTGTTAACAGTGGCAAAGTGCCAACGAAGCAAAGTAAGTTACAAAAGAAAGTGGTAAGAGAAAGGTGACAGTGAAGATGATGTGAAGCAATGGTATTGAAGTAAACCAAGGCTGTTGCCAAGGGCAGGAGTATGGAGAAGGTGAAATGGTGAAGGTGAGCCTAGGCATACTACTAGAGTGGGAAGAGAACTAGTTTGCTCACAGTCACTAGTGAGCACTAGTTTCTCCCCACTGCTCAATCAACACAATGCTCTAAAGGCTTTAGCCTAACATTCACACAAAACAGTTATAAAAACAGCTATAAAAACAGTGATAAGAAGCCACAAAAACAGATAGATAACAAAGAAGAGCAGGAAAAAATGCTAGGCAGTGGCTGTTTTGGTTAAATCCTTGTCCCTAATGGAGTTAGGTGGAGGTTCTAGCCTGCCTATGTTCCAGGGCATACATAAATGGAATAGAAGGAGAAGAAGCTTGCTAATGAGCACTAAATTCCTCCATTTCTCAATTAGCTCAATTTACAAGAATTCTAACCTAAACTTCCACCACTAACAGTGAACATACTTAACATGAACAGTGGCACTAAAACATGAATCACAAAACAGGCACAATACTAACAAACATGAACTGAAACAGTGAACATTAAACAAAGCATTTGAACACAATTACTGAATTGAAACACTAAAAGTAAACTAACATAGATTAACAAATTAAATTAAACTAACACAGACTAAAATTTAATTTCGAATTGAAAATGCAAATTAAGCTAACTTAAACTAAAACTGAATTGAAACATGCAATGATATAAATTAAACAACACACATAAATTGAAAGTAAAATTGAAATTTAAAACTGAAATTAGAAACAAGAACCCTAAATTGATTTGGAATTTGAAATTAGAAATTAGAAGTGAACCTAACCCAAATTGGGTGGTTACTTGGCTAGTCCAAGAACACCCTTCATCCTCTACACCATGAGCTATTTATACTTCAAAAGCCCCAATAATTTACAAACCCTAAAATTAAAATTAGGTATTTTCAATTCCGAAATTGCTCACCAAATCCGCTGAATTGGTGGTGACCCATGCCTCTTCTCTTCTCTCTCGATCCTTCTCTCTTCCTTCAATTTCAATCTATAGCCTCATCTATTTCATCAACTCTTCACGCCTAGGGTTCCAGCGAGAAAGAGGGGTGATGGGCTGATGTAATAGATGGCTAGAGAGTAGGGGGATGTATAGGTGATTGAGACAGAGGAGTTGGTGGTAGAAATGGTGGTGACAGGAGCGATGGATGATGGAAGTAGCAGGTGGAGGTGATGGTGGTGGAATGGGTGTTTCTGCAGAGGAATGGGGGAGAAGAAGATGGAGTCGATGGAGAAGAGATTAGGTGCTGTTTGGTTTAGGGTATAGGGTTCGAGTATTAGTGTGTTAGGCGGGTGTATCAAGATGGGTGTACCGCGATCTGAAGCCGCTGGATATGGAGATGGTAGGTGGATCGGACGGATACGGAAGAAGCAGCTTGTAGCGACCGTAGGATGTAAAATACAACGAAGTCTACGGTGCGAGATTAGGTTAGGTGTTGTAGTGTTGATCGGAATCATCGGGATTTGATGAACAGGCCTAGAAGCGATCGTTGGATTCAACTACAATCTAATCTGAAGGCTTGGAATTTAGGCGCTGTGGTGTTTGGCAGAGACTTCAGATTTTGATGATCTATGAATGAGCGACCGTAGGATGATGAGTTGGATCCAATCTGACGGCTGAGAATGGAGGCGGTTTTGGTTATAGAAAATGGGTTTGGGTAAGGGTTTTGGGCCTTGGGTATGCCAAGCCCATATCTTCTTTAAGAGCAATTCTTCCTTCTTGAGCCCATTTCTAGTCTTTTGGGCTTATGCGCACCATTCTTTGCGGCTTCCTTGCGTAATTTCTTCCGGCTTTTCACTACTCTTCAACTCTTTTCCGCTCCGCAAGTTATCCAGACTTTATTTATTACCTAAAAATGCAAAATTAAGTAAGAAAAATATTTATTCTTGAAAACAATGAAAATGCAGAATATGGGATAAAATGTAGAATTAATGCGCAAAAGATGAGTTAAATGCCAACAAAAAGGGATAAATATATACATTATTTGGCACTCATCAAATACCCCCAAACCTGAATTTTACTTGTCCTCAAGTAAAACAAAACTAAGGAAATCCTACTATACCACTGTCGCTGGTCTCTCGAATGCATTTAGCGTATGCACTAAGCCTTTTAAACCACTAAGTGTCCCTAGTGGACGAGTTGAAGTCTCGTGAAGGTTTGCTTAGAACGTACCTACAAAGTTCTAGGTCAAAATATAAGCTCAGATTCCACAAATGTGACATGTGCAAGACAGTTTAAGCTCACAGCAAAATGGAGATGTCAATCTAGCTATCAAAGGCACAATCCTAGCACTGATAACAAAAAAAGACATGTGATAAGAGTGTAAAGTGTATCTACACATGTGTAAAGAAAGATCTGAAGTTATGACTACTAATCACCAAGAGATAGTTTCTCAGGCTAAGAACCAAGGTCGAAATCTAGCTAGCTGTCCGGACTTTACGAGAATTGTGAATGAGTTGGAGGTATTTCACAATTACTCGCGTTGTACATCAATGGCATACACCCTCCTTGCTTATTACAATGAAACAACAAAATGACTCTTTACATGACTCTTATTTACATTGACTACTCTCTTTTTATTTTTGGAACAAGAGATGATGGAATTGATAAATACTTGATTTTTTTTTTTTTTATTTTTTTCTTTTTTTTTTCCTGAAATATACATCTTTTTTTTTTTTTTTTTTTTTTTTTTTTTTTTTGACAAGGAGACACTTTTGATACATATACAAAAGGAAACAAAAAATTACATGACACTTTGCAAGAGGTAGCCCTTTTTGATGCACCCAGTTAAATTCGATGGTTGTCTTTCTTAATGTAACCTCCACCTTCTATCCCAACCAACCAAAGAACAAGCTAGTCAAGTTTCGTTCAGTATTCTAAAGTGATTGGCAATCGTAACTTCCTATCAAACACCTTGAAGATCGAGGCCATACATGTATTGGTAGATCGTGCGCGTGCAAATTTCTTATCACTATGTGAATTGTGTTAGAATCAGGGTGCCTAAATATCTAGACTAAGACTCCTAATAATTACATATTTGCACAAGAGTCAACATTTCAAGGTAAATGAGCTCCATTTTTATGTTTTTTTATCATTTTTTATTTTTTTTGGAATTTTTCAATTTTTTCAAAAAGATGGAGTTTGATTTCAATTATAGCATATTATCGTGGTATCTACTCTATACCCCCAAACCTAAACTAAACATTGTCCTCAATGTTTAAAAAATATGGAAAGAATTAAAATGCAACATATGGAAAGGGACATGCTGAATAGAGTAAAAGGAGAGAGAATACCCGATTTCGGCGAAAGCAGAATTAAAACTCCGTTATCCAAGGCAAAACTCCAACATATTCGGAGTCACAATGGATGAGCACAAAATATATACAAAAGGAAATTTAACTAACACATTATCTACAAGAAAATTTGGTTTTTAATGGGATTGGACTTTTTGGGAAAAATTTGGTTTTGTCGGGAGACATTTGGTTTTGATGGGAAAAAGAAAAATTTTGGTTTTTTTTTTTTTTTTTTTTTAAAAGAAAATAAAATTTGGTTTTTGAATGGGAGCAAGCCCACTGTTGGTTTTGTGTTTGCTTTGGCTCAGCTGGTTTGAAAACGTTTGGTGAAACTGAGTCCAAAATCTCGGCCTAGAATTTGGGTACTCGGCTCACTAACGAGTTCAACTAGCGTGATCGGTTACAAGCTCAGCTGGGTTTAAAAACCCAGAATACAAAATACAAGTCCAAATTAAACAAGCTCACAAAAATTAAATACAAGCCCACAAATTAAACAAACAAGCCCACAAAAATTATTTACAAACCCAACAGAAAATAAAAAGCCCAAAAATTGGCTTTAATATTACAAGCCCACAATTAAAAATTGGAAGCCCACAATTCGGGTTCTCTTAAATGGGTTACCTTTTAAGCACAGCCCAGCTGCTCTGATATTGTTGCAAAAACCCAGTTGGGCTTTGGTTCTTTTCCTTGGTGGCGTCCCAGCAGAGGAAAAACAGGTTCAAAACAGCAGGTCCAACAGCAAATGAAGTGAAGCAGATGCAGATGCAAATGCTATGTAGTGAAATGCAAAAATAGCTAATAAAACTACAAGAAAAACACAGCACCAGTCCCCGGCAGCGGCGCCAAAAACTTGGTAGGCCCGGAGATGTGTATAAAATTGAAGCGAAATGAAACGCGGGCCTACAGTAATACCGCAAGTGCACGGTCGTCAGTTGTAGCTCGTGCAAGTACGGGTCGATCCACAGAGACTGGGTGTGTTTTGTAGTTTCTAGCTATTTTGGGTTCTAAATTGCTATTGGGCTTTTGAGTTAAGGTGATAACAATGGGCTATGGGCTTTGGTACCAATGAGTTTTGAGTACCAATGAAGTGAACTGATCCTTTGTACTCAAGTGGTCTGGGATCAATATTCTTGAAGTGAACTGAGCCTTGGGCTCAGTTGGATGGGCCTCAGGTTAAGCTAGGCTTTTGGTTTACACCTGAACTTGGCCTTTCCTTGGAAATGAGATGAACCGAGCTTGGTAATGAAGTGGGCTTTGGTTGACTCAACAGTGGACTGGGCCTTTGGCCTTACAATGAGCTGGTCCTTTGCAAAACAGAATGCAATTAAGAGACAATGGCCAAGGCAGGGCAGTAAGCTAACAAGCCAAGACAATGGCTCTAATGAGGCAAAGGAAGCTAGAGAAGACAATGCTATTTACAATGCAATGCTATTTACAGTGAAATGAAAACAGAAAAGAAACAGAGAAAGAAAACAGATGAAGTGAATAAGAAAACAGTGAGACAAAAACACTAAAGTGACAGTGGTAAAGACAATGAAACAATGGAAGCATATACAATGGCAGTGAAATGGTGATTGTTAACAGTGGCAAAGTGCCAACGAAGCAAAGTAAGTTACAAAAGAAAGTGGTAAGAGAAAGGTGACAGTGAAGATGATGTGAAGCAATGGTATTGAAGTAAACCAAGGCTATGAGCCAAGGGCAGTGGAGATGGTGAAGGTGAGCAAGAACAAAAAAATGAAAGGCAAAGTTGGGAGCCTAGGCATACAACTAGAGTGGGAAGAGAACCAGTTTGCTCACAGTCACTAGTGAGCACTAGTTTCTCCCCACTGCTCAATCAATCCAATGCTTCAAAGGCTTTAGCCTAACATTCACACAAAACAGTTATAAAAACAGCTATAAAAACAGTGATAAGAAGCCACAAAAACAGATAGATAACAAAGAAGAGCAGGAAAAAATGCTAGGCAGTGGCTGTTTTTGGTTAAATCCTTGTCCCTAATGGAGTTAGGTGGAGGTTCTAGCCTGCCTATGTTCCAGGGCATACATAAATGGAATAGAAGGAGAAGAAGCTTGCTAATGAGCACTAAATTCCTCCATTTCTCAATTAGCTCAATTTACAAGAATTCTAACCTAAACTTCCACCACTAACAGTGAACATACTTAACATGAACAGTGGCACTAAAACATGAATCACAAAACAGGCACAATACTAACAAACATGAACTGAAACAGTGAACATTAAACAAAGCATTTGAACACAATTACTGAATTGAAACACTAAAAGTAAACTAACATAGATTAACAAATTAAATTAAACTAACACAGACTAAAATTTAATTTCGAATTGAAAATGCAAATTAAGCTAACTTAAACTAAAACTGAATTGAAACATGCAATGATATAAATTAAACAACACACATAAATTGAAAGTAAAAATGAAATTTAAAACTGAAATTAGAAACAAGAACCCTAAATTGATTTGGAATTTGAAATTAGAAATTAGAAGTGAACCTAACCCAAATTGGGTGGTTACTTGGCTAGTCCAAGAACACCCTTCATCCTCTACACCATGAGCTATTTATACTTCAAAAGCCCCAATAATTTACAAACCCTAAAATTAAAATTAGGTATTTTCAATTCCGAAATTGCTCACCAAATCCGCTGAATTGGTGGTGACCCATGCCTCTTCTCTTCTCTCTCGATCCTTCTCTACCCTCAATTTCAATCTATAGCCTCATCTATTTCATCAAATCTTCACGCCTAGGGTTCCAGCGAGAAAGAGGGGTGATGGGCTGATGTAATAGATGGCTAGAGAGTAGGGGGATGTATAGGTGATTGAGACAGAGGAGTTGGTGGTAGAAATGGTGGTGACAGGAGCGATGGATGATGGAAGTAGCAGGTGGAGGTGATGGTGGTGGAATGGGTGTTTCTGCAGAGGAATGGGGGAGAAGAAGATGGAGTCGATGGAGAAGAGATTAGGTGCTGTTTGGTTTAGGGTATAGGGTTCGAGTATTAGTGTGTTAGGCGGGTGTATCAAGATGGGTGTACCGCGATCTGAAGCCGCTGGATATGGAGATGGTAGGTGGATGATGAGTGCCAAATATTGTATATATTTATCCCTTTTTGTTGGCATTTAACTCATCTTTTGCGCATTAATTCTACATTTTATCCCATATTCTGTATTTTCATTGTTTTCAAGAATAAATATTTTTCTTAATTAATTTTGCATTTTTAGGTAATAAATAAAGTTCGGATGAGTCGCGGAGAGAAAAGAGCAGAAAAGTAGTGAAAAGCCGGGAGAAATTACGCAAGGAAGCCGCGAAGAATGGTGCGCACAACCTCATTTTCTACACACAAAAGCGCCTCCGTTCTCAGCCATCAGATCAGTTCTCAGAAGCATCCGATGGTCGCTCCTTCATCGCGCATCAAAATCTGAAGCTCCTATCACATACCATAGCACCTAAATTCTAAGCCTTCAGATTAGATCACATTTAGATCCTACGGTCGCTTCTTTGCCTTCCCATCAAATCTCGATACTTCCGCTTAACACTACAGCACCTAACCTCGATCTTCGCCGTTAACTTTGTTGTATTTCACAATCCAACGGTTGAAGTGATTCATCTCTCATACCACCGTTAGATCTACCAACCATCTTCACATCCAACGCGTCTCCTCGCTAGACATCAAAGTTTGATGAACCCGCTCAACACCTTAGCCATCGAACCCATCGACCTCAAGCCAAACACCCTCTTCTTCCCAAATCATTTTCTTTCTTTCTTCTTCTCCTCCACCCGACAGTTGCAGAGCTGCAACTGCAACACCATGTACGCCACCACCATCTCTTCCATCACCACCTCGAGCTTCACCATCATCCAGCTCCCTAGTATTTCCCTTTCTTGTTCTTAGCATCAACCCTAGGTGCTACAGATAAGAAAGAGAAAAGCTAGGGCATCAGTAGACGCAATTGGGAGCTGTGGAGCAGAGGAGGAGCAGAGGGAACATCAACAGGGCATGGGTCGAGCTTAATTCAGAAAATTGGTGAGAGAATTTGATTTTCCCCAAAATTTTAGGGTTTCGAATTAGGGTTTGTATTTTTTGTTGTAAACTATAAATAGGAACTGATGTGTAGAGAGAAAACTTGTGCTTGGACTAGCCAAGTTTCCACCCAATTTGGGTTAGGTTAATTTAATTCCAATTTTAATTGCACTGTTAACTTTTAGGGTTCTTGTTTGGCAATTTTAATTCTCTGCTTAGTAGTTCAATTTCAGTTATGTTCATTGTTAGTGTTTCTGTTAATGTGTTCATTGTTAGTGTTTCTGTTAATGTGTTCATTGTTAGTGTGTGTCCTGTTACATGTGTCCTGTTAACATGTGTTGTTCTTGTTTATGTGTTAGAGTCTTTGTTAATGTTCCTGTCATGTTTAATTCACTGTCAGTTACATGATGGAATGCTAGGTTAGAGTTCTGTGAAGCTTGTTGCTAATTGTGCAATGGCAAGAAATCAGTGCTCATAGCAAGCTGATTTTCTTGCCATTCTAGTTGTATGCTTAGGCTGCACTTTGATTGAGTATTGGGAGAAGCTAGTGCTTATAGCAAGCTAGCTTCAACCCATTCTATAGGAATGCCTGTATTCTGCCTAGTATTGCTTCTATTCATTTCAGTTTCACCATAACCCTGCCCTTGGCCTTAGGCCTTGGTTCATCCTTTGTGTCATTTTGTTTTGCCTTTGTGTTCTGTTGTTGCTGTTAATCTTTCCTTTGCTTTTGTTTTGTTTTTGCTGTTTAGTTTTTTTTCATTGCTATGCATATTTTGTTTCCTGTTACTTGTCCTGCCACTCCATCTTTGCCTTGTGCTGTGCACTGCCTTGTGTTGCTGCCACTCCACTTCCCTGCAACTCTTTTGCTTACTTGCTTTCCCTGCTGCATTTCTTCTATTGCTGCAACTGCTGCTGCAGCACTTGTGCTGCTGCACTGTTTTTTCCCTCTTCTTGGCCTTGTGCTGCTGCCCCTTCTTCTCCTGCAGCCAAGCCAATTCTTCTGTTGCTGCTGCCTTTCTGCAGCTGCTGCTGCCAAACTGCTGCAGCTCTTGCTCCTGCTGCTGCCAATCCATTTCTGTTGCTGCTGCAGCTTCTTCTGCTGTAGCTGCCTCCCTGCAGCTCCACTGCTGCCTCCTCCCCAAAGGCTTAGCCACAGTTCACTAAGGCCCATTCCTTTAGTTAAAGCCCAAAGCCTAATTCATTACCAAGCCCAAGTCACTTCAAACTGAAGCCCAATTCAGTCAACTGTGGGTTCAACCAAAGCCCAGTTGTTTAAAGACCAAAGCCCAAACTCATTAAGGCCCAATCCAACTTAACTGTGGGCTTAATCAAAAACCTAAGTTTAAGGCCAAAGCCCATTTGCACTTCAAAGATAACTGAGCCCAAGCTCAGTTCATTTTAACAAACCCATTAGCACTTTAAGCCCAACATTTCCAAAAGGCTTCTAAGCCCAAAGCAAACTTAGGAACCCAATTAGCTAAAACACTTCCGAAACACACCCGATCTCTGTGGATCGACCCGTACTTGCACGAGCTACAACCGACGACCGTGCACTTGCGGTATTACTGTAGGCCCGTTTCCATTGCATCATTTCTATACCCTTCCGAGGCCTACCAAGTTTTTGGCGCCGCTGCCGGGGATTGGTGTTGTGTTTTATCTGTGTTTTTCTTAGCTATTTTTGCATTTCACTGCATAGCATTTGCATCTGCATCTGCTTCATTTCATTTGCTGTTGGACCTGCTGATTCTGAACCTGTTTTTCCTCTGCTGGGACGCCACCAAGGAAAAGAACCAAAACCCAACTGGGTTTTTGCAACAATATCAGAGCAGCTGGGCTGTGCTACAAAGGTAAGCCTAAACCCATTTCATTAAGAGAACCCAACCTGTGGGCTTCCAATTTTTTATTGTGGGCTTGTAATAATTAACCCAATTTTTTGGGCTTTTTATTTTCTGTTGGGTTTGTAATAATTTATTTGTGGGCTTGTTTGTTTAATGTGTGGGCTTGTTTAAATTCTTCCATTGGACTTGTATTTTGGACTCTGGGTTTAGACCCAGCTGAGCTTATAACTGATTGTGGACTTGAAAAGTGGACCGCGAAACCAAAGTTTTAAAACAAACGTCGGGCCTTAACCAACTGGGCCAAATTAAACTTTCAAAATTAAAACTTGGATTTTCGTAGGCCGCAGCTTCCTTCCATTTCATTAGAGGCTTGCACAGTGGGCTTGCTCCCATTTAAAAACCAAATTTATTTTCTTAATTTTATTTATTTTTAAAAAAAAAAAAAAAAAAAAAAAAAAAAAAAAAAAAAAAAATTTCTTTTGCTCCCAATTTTAAACCAAATTTCTTTTATATCCCACCAAAACCAAATTTTCCCAAAATCCAAACCCATCAAAAACCAAATTTTTAACCCATTAAAACCAAATAGTGGGCTTTGTGTCATTTCAAAATGGACCAACCTCGTGCTCTCCATGAATACATGTATCCATCAATACAAATTCCATTATCATGTATTGTATTACCTCAAACCAATAACCCTTTTAAAATAAATGCAAGCATGATACAAATACTTCCTATATTTCGAGGGTTCGATTCTGAGAACCCCTATACTCATGTAAGAGAGTTTGAACAAATTTGTCGGACTATGCAACCTGATCATTGTCCGAAGACTCTCTGAAATTGCGTTTGTTTACATTTTCTTTAAAGGAAAGGGCCAAAACATGGTTTTACGGTTTGAGACCACAATCAATCACCACTTGGGAACAACTCACTAATCAATTTTTCCAAAAATTTTTCCACACCATAGGACCATCGCTATTCGTCAAATATCAATTGTTTTGTCCAATTGGATGAGGAAACTGTTTTTCACTATTTTGAACGTTTTAATGATTTGTTGAGTGAATGTCCGCACCATGGAATTGAGAAGTGGAGACTTGTCGTCATCCTCTATGAGGGACTAGACTTTAAATCTCGAACCATGGTTGAGTCTATGTGTAATGGTGAGTTTATTGATAAATCTGTGGATGATGCATGGAATTTTTTAGCCGAGATTGCAAAAAACCCATCAATGGGAATCCGTTAGGGAAACAGGAACAACACCACATGATATGAGTCACCCCATGAATTAGAGTTTTATTCTTGTAATAGCTCCGACCTTAGGATTGAAAATTATCCTAGATTGCAAAATCCTATCATGATGATGATGATGATTATGATGTTATGTTAGAAGAACATGTCTATACTGAAAATGTTATGGAACCTTTGGGTTCAAATACATTAGGCTTCTCTGCCCCGACCTTAATGCATGATATTTCTTCTAGTATTCCATGTGATGTTTCCCCTGATGTGCCGATACACGAAAAATCTGTTGATGATGTTGATAATTCTGATTGTGATCTTGCCAATGTGATTGATGATTGTGAGCATGATGTGACATGTGTAGATGAGTTAGAAGATTTTGATTTGATTGATAATGATATGCCTATTCTTCTACCTAAGTCACAATCTGATGGCCTTCCACCCAACCTAGATTTGGTTTGTACCAATATTGTAAAACCAATTTTTCTGAAATGCCTAACCTAGGTTTGGAACTGTGTGCTTCCCAAGTCCTCTTGGACTATTTTGCTTCCAAATATAATCATTTGAGGAACCACAGTTGGAAATAGCATGTTTGCCCGTCCCTAGCACAGTTCATTTTGAGCTAGACCTTGTGCATGATGAACCCCCAAAACTGCGCGATTTTGTTTTCAAAATTATATCTTCTGTAAAATCCAGGTTTGGGGGTAGCTCATTTTGTTTCACAGTTTCACTTGTGTTTCTTTCCTGTTATTATTGTGTGAAGCTGTTGAAACCTTTACACTTTGTCTTTTGGGTTGATCCTCAACTCTTTAGACTTTTGGTGTATGGGGAATTTTTTGTATATAATCCAGTAGATAAATTTTAAAACTTTTTGGTTTCTTTTGTATATATTTTTGCTAATCCAATATAATCTAAGTTGAAAATGTTGGATTCTAGCCGGTGAATAATGGAGTTCGGTTCGTGTTTTCGACGAATCGGGTATTCTCTCTCCTTTTACTCTACTCAGCATGTCCCTTTCCATATGTTGCATTTTAATTCTTTCCATATTTTGAAACATTGAGGACAATGTTTAGTTTAGGTTTGGGGGTATAGAGTAGATACCACGATAATATGCTATAATTAAAAACGAACTCCTTCTTCTTTTTGAAAAAAGTGAAAAATTCCAAAAAAATTAAAAAACTCAAAATTAAAAAAAAAAATGAAAAATCATAAAAAATGGAGCTCATTTACCTTGAAATGTTGACTCTTGTGCAAATATGTATTTTATTAGGAGTCTTAGTCTAGATATTTAGGCACCCTGATTCTAGCACAATTCACATAGTGATAAGAAATTTGCACGCGCACGATCTACCAATACATGTATGGCCTCGATCTTCAAGGTGTTGGATAGGAAGTTACGATTGCCAATCACTTTAGAATACTGAACGAAACTGGACTAGCTTGTTCTTTGGTTGGTTGGGATAGAAGGTGGAGGTTACATTAAGAAAGACAACCATCGAATTTAACTGGGTGCATCAAAAAGGGCTACCTCTTGCAAAGTGTCATGTAATCTTTTGTTTCTTTTTGTATCAAAAGTGTCTCCTTCAAAAAAAAAAAAAAAAAAAAAAAAAAAAAAAAAAAAAATCAAGTATTTATCAATTCCATCATCTCTTGTTCCAAAATAAAAGAGATTTGTCAATGTAAATAAGAGTCATGTAAAGAGTTCTTTTGTGTTTCGTTGTAATAAGCAAGGAGGGTGTATGCCATTGATGTACAACGCGAGCAATTGTGAAATACCTCCAACTCATTCACAATTCTCGTAAAGTCCGGACAGCTAGCTAGATTTCGACCTCAGTTCTTAGCCTGAGAAACTATCTCTTGGTGATTAGTAGTCATGACTTCAGATCTTTCTTTACACATGTGTAGATACACTTTACACTCTTATCACATGTCCTTATTTGTTATCAGTGCTAGGATTGTGCCTTCGATAGCTAGATTGACATCTCCATTTTGCTGTGAGCTTAACTGTTTTGCACATGTCACGTTTGATGGAATATGAGCTTATATTTTGTCCTTAGGTTTTGTAGGCACACCTCTGGTAAACCTTCACGAGACTTCAACTCGTCCACTAGGGACACTTAGTGGTTTAAAAGGCTTAGTGCATACGCTAAATGCATTCGAGAGACCAGCGACAGTGGTATAGTTAGGATTTCCTTAGTTCTGTTTTACTTGAGGACAAGTAAAATTCAGGTTTGGGGGTATTTGATGAGTGCCAAATATTGTATATATTTATCCCTTTTTGTTGGCATTTAACTCATCTTTTGCGCATTAATTCTACATTTTATCCCATATTCTGTATTTTCATTGTTTTCAAGAATAAATATTTTTCTTAATTAATTTTGCATTTTTAGGTAATAAATAAAGTTCGGATGAGTCGCGGAGAGAAAAGAGCAGAAAAGTAGTGAAAAGCCGGGAGAAATTACGCAAGGAAGCCGCGAAGAATGGTGCGCACAACCTCATTTTCTACACACAAAAGCGCCTCCGTTCTCAGCCATCAGATCAGTTCTCAGAAGCATCCGATGGTCGCTCCTTCATCGCGCATCAAAATCTGAAGCTCCTATCACATACCATAGCACCTAAATTCTAAGCCTTCAGATTAGATCACATTTAGATCCTACGGTCGCTTCTTTGCCTTCCCATCAAATCTCGATACTTCCGCTTAACACTACAGCACCTAACCTCGATCTTCGCCGTTAACTTTGTTGTATTTCACAATCCAACGGTTGAAGTGATTCATCTCTCATACCACCGTTAGATCTACCAACCATCTTCACATCCAACGCGTCTCCTCGCTAGACATCAAAGTTTGATGAACCCGCTCAACACCTTAGCCATCGAACCCATCGACCTCAAGCCAAACACCCTCTTCTTCCCAAATCATTTTCTTTCTTTCTTCTTCTCCTCCACCCGACAGTTGCAGAGCTGCAACTGCAACACCATGTACGCCACCACCATCTCTTCCATCACCACCTCGAGCTTCACCATCATCCAGCTCCCTAGTATTTCCCTTTCTTGTTCTTAGCATCAACCCTAGGTGCTACAGATAAGAAAGAGAAAAGCTAGGGCATCAGTAGACGCAATTGGGAGCTGTGGAGCAGAGGAGGAGCAGAGGGAACATCAACAGGGCATGGGTCGAGCTTAATTCAGAAAATTGGTGAGAGAATTTGATTTTCCCCAAAATTTTAGGGTTTCGAATTAGGGTTTGTATTTTTTGTTGTAAACTATAAATAGGAACTGATGTGTAGAGAGAAAACTTGTGCTTGGACTAGCCAAGTTTCCACCCAATTTGGGTTAGGTTAATTTAATTCCAATTTTAATTGCACTGTTAACTTTTAGGGTTCTTGTTTGGCAATTTTAATTCTCTGCTTAGTAGTTCAATTTCAGTTATGTTCATTGTTAGTGTTTCTGTTAATGTGTTCATTGTTAGTGTTTCTGTTAATGTGTTCATTGTTAGTGTGTGTCCTGTTACATGTGTCCTGTTAACATGTGTTGTTCTTGTTTATGTGTTAGAGTCTTTGTTAATGTTCCTGTCATGTTTAATTCACTGTCAGTTACATGATGGAATGCTAGGTTAGAGTTCTGTGAAGCTTGTTGCTAATTGTGCAATGGCAAGAAATCAGTGCTCATAGCAAGCTGATTTTCTTGCCATTCTAGTTGTATGCTTAGGCTGCACTTTGATTGAGTATTGGGAGAAGCTAGTGCTTATAGCAAGCTAGCTTTCAACCCATTCTATAGGAATGCCTGTATTCTGCCTAGTATTGCTTCTATTCATTTCAGTTTCACCATAACCCTGCCCTTGGCCTTAGGCCTTGGTTCATCCTTTGTGTCATTTTGTTTTGCCTTTGTGTTCTGTTGTTGCTGTTTAATCTTTCCTTTGCTTTTGTTTTGTTTTTGCTGTTTAGTTTTTCTTTCATTGCTATGCATATTTTGTTTCCTGTTACTTGTCCTGCCACTCCATCTTTGCCTTGTGCTGTGCACTGCCTTGTGTTGCTGCCACTCCACTTCCCTGCAACTCTTTTGCTTACTTGCTTTCCCTGCTGCATTTCTTCTATTGCTGCGACTGCTGCTGCAGCACTTGTGCTGCTGCACTGTTTTTTTCCCTCTTCTTGGCCTTGTGCTGCTGCCCCTTCTTCTCCTGCAGCCAAGCCAATTCTTCTGTTGCTGCTGCCTTTCTGCAGCTGCTGCTGCCAAACTGCTGCAGCTCTTGCTCCTGCTGCTGCCAATCCATTTCTGTTGCTGCTGCAGCTTCTTCTGCTGTAGCTGCCTCCCTGCAGCTCCACTGCTGCCTCCTCCCCAAAGGCTTAGCCACAGTTCACTAAGGCCCATTCCTTTAGTTAAAGCCCAAAGCCTAATTCATTACCAAGCCCAAGTCACTTCAAACTGAAGCCCAATTCAGTCAACTGTGGGTTCAACCAAAGCCCAGTTGTTTAAAGACCAAAGCCCAAACTCATTAAGGCCCAATCCAACTTAACTGTGGGCTTAATCAAAAACCTAAGTTTAAGGCCAAAGCCCATTTGCACTTCAAAGATAACTGAGCCCAAGCTCAGTTCATTTTAACAAACCCATTAGCACTTTAAGCCCAACATTTCCAAAAGGCTTCTAAGCCCAAAGCAAACTTAGGAACCCAATTAGCTAAAACACTTCCGAAACACACCCGATCTCTGTGGATCGACCCGTACTTGCACGAGCTACAACCGACGACCGTGCACTTGCGGTATTACTGTAGGCCCGTTTCCATTGCATCATTTCTATACCCTTCCGAGGCCTACCAGTGGATCGGACGGATACGGAAGAAGCAGCTTGTAGCGACCGTAGGATGTAAAATACAACGAAGTCTACGGTGCGAGATTAGGTTAGGTGTTGTAGTGTTGATCGGAATCATCGGGATTTGATGAACAGGCCTAGAAGCGATCGTTGGATTCAACTACAATCTAATCTGAAGGCTTGGAATTTAGGCGCTGTGGTGTTTGGCAGAGACTTCAGATTTTGATGATCTATGAATGAGCGACCGTAGGATGATGAGTTGGATCCAATCTGACGGCTGAGAATGGAGGCGGTTTTGGTTATAGAAAATGGGTTTGGGTAAGGGTTTTGGGCCTTGGGTATGCCAAGCCCATATCTTCTTTAAGAGCAATTCTTCCTTCTTGAGCCCATTTCTAGTCTTTTGGGCTTATGCGCACCATTCTTTGCGGCTTCCTTGCGTAATTTCTTCCGGCTTTTCACTACTCTTCAACTCTTTTCCGCTCCGCAAGTTATCCAGACTTTATTTATTACCTAAAAATGCAAAATTAAGTAAGAAAAATATTTATTCTTGAAAACAATGAAAATGCAGAATATGGGATAAAATGTAGAATTAATGCGCAAAAGATGAGTTAAATGCCAACAAAAAGGGATAAATATATACATTATTTGGCACTCATCAAAGATAGGTTAAAATCTTCTGTGTTCAAGGATGATGTCTATTAAATATAGTTATGCAAATAGTTATGGAAGATAGAATGAATCCTTGTGTATTCCACAGTATTGATCTTTATTGATCCATATTTTATGTAATACTGTGAGGTTCCGTAGTGTGTCTTATGTTGAGCACGATATGACTAAGCTGATTAATCTTTTGATTAGCTTGGTTGGTTGTTCCGTAAGGTGTGTTATGTAGAGCATTGTGAACTAAATTAATCATCTTGTTTGGTTATTTAGTTATTGCTCCGTAAGTTCTCTTATGTCGAGCAAAACAATTGACAATTAAATATTACTTTCGTGATTAGTTTGATTGTTTGTATTCCAATTAGATTAATTATGGGTTCTCTTGTAATTAGTCTAGTTGAGTATTCATATATTCCATAAGGTTCTTCTTGTGTTGAGTATATGAACGGCTATCCTAATCGTTTTCTAATGGTTATGTTAGTCATATGTTCCGTAAGTTTACCTATGTCGAGCATAATCAATTAAGTTGATCGCCTTGTGTGTTTAATTTGATTGCGTATTCTGATGAAATTAATCATGGGTTTACTTGTGATTAATTTGATTGATTTTTTGGATATAGAAAATCATTTATCATGGTTTTTGGTGTCCAATAAAAATCCTTCTTTTCTCTCGAAATTAAGGTCGCTCTTGTTGTTCCATTGTGAATGACATCAAATGGGGGAGAGTTCTTTTGAACTTGTGCTTAATGGTCATATCTTGAAGGGTGTGCGGCTGTGGAATTTTAGAGGGGTTATCTTGTATCTTTAAACTCCTTGATGAATGCTATTAGCTTCGGCTATATGATTGCATCTAAATTAAGATGATGTGCGTCCTTTCTTTTAGTCATGAAATGTCTCTTGTGGAAATTTCATTATGATCCCGTTCTTGTACCTTTGCCAATTTTATTGACAAAAAAGGGGAGAATTAATATGTAGTTCACACTACAAATACATATGGTTTTCGGATCATTGTGTAAGGGGGAGTGGTTTCCATGGTTGAGATGGAGTATTGACTAAGGGGGAGTGATACATATCACCATAGTATAATTGTTGAAGTTGTGATACAATTGGACTTTGACACTGTATAATAATACCATGACATTGTATAACAATGATCGAGACCAATGCTTTCTCATTGTTATATCTACGGATCTTCAACAACGGTGATGCTAAACTTACAACCTTTGGGATCATTGGAGTACTTGGAAGGAAGAAGATTTCAAGGAATGTTGAAGAATAGACTTATGGAATAGGAGCTACTAAAGTTTCATTATCTTTTTTGTATTTCATATGTATTGATAGTTTTGTCACTAAAATTGACAAAGGGGGAGATTGTCAGAGCATTTCTCGGTCGAACTCGCATGTGTTGCTATATCAAGCATGTTTGTCAATGTTAGTGATCAAAACTATAAGTCTTGATTTCCAGTCTATGATATCTAAGTCTCGGACTAGGATAGTAAGTGTAGTTGAGCTCAAGGACTTCATGGAGATTCATCATACAAGTGGAAGAACTACTCAAGGAACCGGTGGAACTTCTCGACGAAAAGGTATGTGAAGACTTGAACTTATCTATCACTCAAAAGTCTATCTATTCTATCTCCTACATCTTGAGACAAAAGTCGTATGCTATATATATATATAGACTTACATTATACACATTTGATATTTCGAGCCGAGTATACCTCGCCTATCTATATCTCGAAATATGTATTGGTAAGCGTTTCGCTTCGACCATGTTTTTCTTTACCTAGTGACGCAAGTCATGATATGTTTCAATCAATTTGAAAATTGCTTTGACAAGAAATAGTATAACAACTATATAACGTCCTCTAAGAATGTTTCAATGATTGGAATGAGAGTTTAGATTACATAACCATAATAGACATAAGTATGTTGTGGAAACACATATGTGCATAAGTCCTATACTGGAGAATGGCTAGTAGCCAAGTCCGCGAACTGCCGAAGTTCTTAAGCCCGAGAATTTCTGCTGAGTTAACAAACTGTTGCGTGAGCCAATTCCGCGAACCCACTCCGCGAACCGGCGAAGCTCTCGAACCCGAGAATTTCTGCTGGAGTTTGAAAACTCTTTCCAGTACTTCAAGTCCGCGAACCTAGTCTGCGAACTTGTGGAGGTTATATATCTGAAGATGATTTCTGAACTTAAACTTATAAAGACTAAGGAATGCTTTTGCAAACCTTGGCTATAAATTTCATGAACCGATTCATGTGAATCAAATCATCTTTGCTTCAATTGTGTCTTGTGTAGTATATGAGATTTCCTTGCAATTGAACAACTCTATAACTAGTTCATATGAGTCATTTGAACTAGTTATGGTGAAGAAGAAAATGCTTGGTATGAAATGCTCAAATTGCTAACCTTTTGGTTGACTATTATTGAACCAACAATGTACACGTTTGGGTGCGGTTAACAAACCTAGGTGCGTGTATTGCATTTGTGTATAACAAGCTAAGATTTCGATCTAACGGTTTAGATATATTAGCTTGAATCTAAATCAGGTTTTCATCTAATGGTGGATAGCGTTTGCTTTGTGAGTAAGGCGAAACCCTAATTTGAAAGACTATATAAAGGAGACATCTAGCCTTGTGCAAAACTAATCCACATACCTTACTTGTGTTACTAGTTTGCATGCTAGAGTCGGTTCTCCTTTAACCTTTGGTTTTCTTCTTCTAAAACCAGGTTAACGACTTAAAAACTTCACTGGGATTGTGAAGCCAGACCGATACTAGTTTTATCGTAGTTGTGTGTTCTGATCTTGCATCTTCTATCGTACGAGTACAATCATATTGATTGGATTGAGATTTGATATCTCCGATAGGCAAGATATAAAAGTAATCACAAACATCTTCGTCTCATCGTTTGTGATTCCACGACATCTTGTTTCGCTACCGTAAGATTAAGATTGTTGTGAGGTGATTGATTAATCTAGGCTGTTCTTCGGGAATATAAGACCGGATTTTCAATTGGTTTCTGTTCACCTTGATTTATATCAAAAGACGAAACAAAAACTTTAAGGTTTTTCTGTGGGAGACAGATTGATCCTTTGATAGACTTGTCTGTGTGAGACAGATCTGTTTATTGTTAAAGCCTGCGATTTTGGGTCGTAGAAACTCTTAGTTGTGAATGAGATAAGCTAAGGGAATCAAGTGCGTAGTATTCTGCTGGGATCAGAGGCGTAGGGGTGCAACTGTATCTTGGATCAATGAGAGAATTATTGGGGTTCAACTACAATCCAGTCCGAAGTTAGCTTGGAGTAGGCTAGTGTCTGTAGTGGCTTAATATACAGTGTGTATTCAATCTGGACTAGGTCCCGGAGTTTTTATGCATTTGCGGTTTCCTAGTTAACAAAACTTCTGGTGTCTGTGTTATTTCTTTTCCGCATTATATTTGTTTATATAATAGAAATAATACAGGTTGTGCCTTAGATCAATCAATTGGATAGTCCGACCTAACGGTTGTTGATTGATATTGATTGATCCTTGGACATTGGTCTCTGGTACCGTCCAAGTTTATCTCTCTTTGACAAAGACTCCTCGCAGATTTCTATTTGCTTGAGTAAAGATCAAATCGAGAGACTGAGATATTAACTTCTTGAGATACTTTTACCTAGATTGAGTCTGACTGTCTAGTTGATTCTCTAGAAAGTATTTCGGAGTTACTCCATACAAATTGCTAAGCAAAATATTGGGTGGTGTTGTTAGACCCCCGCTTTTTCAAACCCCAAGCTAAAAACCACCATCAACACTTCGGTATAAACCGCTTTCTTATATACCTAAATTTTACTTACTATGTGAACACCAGCTATACCCTAGTTCTACCGATGATAAATCCATTTAAGAGCGGCGAATTCCATGCTCCCAACTTAATTCCATGAACCATAAATGGCTGACACGTAAAAGGTGGAAAATTTTAGAGGCAATAGCGGCACAAGCCAATTTAGTAAAAAAATACTCCCTCCATTCCAAAATAATAGGCTTGTTTTTATAAATAGATGTTTCAAAAAAATAGGTTGGTTTCCTAATTGGGAAAGTCAAATGTTACTTTAGTTTTCTGGGACCACTTTTCTCTTAACTTCTTTTGATGACAAGTGTCATGTGGACCATTTCACTTTACTTCTTTTACTGACAAGTGTCATGGGGACCATTTCACTTCACTTCTTTTATTGACAAGTGTCATGAGGACCACTTTCAATGATTAGTTCTCTTAATTTCTTTATTTTTCTCTAAAAACAAAACCAGCCTATTAATTAGGAACGGAGGGAGTACTAAATTTATCGAGGAAAACCCGACGGAATTTGTAAGACAAGTGACACAGCCCCCACTTGCTCATTACTTAATCCAATGATAGATGCCCAGCCCCATACCACCTCCTCCTTTCCTCGAGAATCCCTTCGGCGGGTTGGCCGTTTCGGTAGAAATCGATACCAGCCATAGAAGCTTGTTCCACGACTTGCGGAGTATCGCTATCATTAGGCTAACCCCTATGGGCTAGATTGGCCAAAAAGTGTTGCAAATCAAGAAAAAAATGTGGGAAAAAAAGTTAACACTACTTCTGTGTACTTCTCTCTCCTAACAAGTTCTCGCGGTTCAACTAGCAACGAGATTGAAACGCTTAATGATTCAGCGCTCAAAAAGTGGTCCCAACGCTGAATGGTTCAGCGCTCACAAAAATAGCAAAAATCACACGGATCTCAAAAATCACAAAATTGATCTGACGACTGGAATTTAAAACGCTGAACCGAACAGCGATGTACAATGGTCCCAGATGACGTGGACTGCTAATCTAGCTGCTAGATTAGCAATACCATAAGACTTAGGAGGTTACCTTAGCTGACGTGGATAACCAATCTAGCTGCTAGATTAGAAGACCACGGTTAGTCTTACAAGTTACAACCGTGGAATTCCTAGGCAACCTCAGTTGGAAAAAGAAAACGAAAAAGAAAAAGAAAGAAAGTAAAGAGTTTCCAGAGACTCCAGACCGTAGAAGACGGGACTACAGAAGTCTGAAACTCTTTTCTTTATAATAGTAACAAAAAGGTTGCAATGCGCTTTAAATCTTTAATAACTCGGCTGCTGCTGCATATATCAGTAGATCAAGAGAAATCCAGTAAATATAGAGATATAAATATGAGAGGTGTTGGAGGACCATTACTATGCATTGGAGATCTACTGAGTGATGTAAGTGAAGCTTCGGAAATTGGGGATCACAATGAAACCTCTTCTTCTTCCTTATCATCCACGCCCTCACTTCCTACAGATTCTCTTCTCCCCCCCATCAAAACTACCCCAATTGTTTCAGGTAATTGAATTTTTAAACCCCTTTCTTTATTTCAATTTTCTTCGTCATTTTCTGGTCAAACCCTAAAACTTGATTTTGATTTCTTTGTCTCATAAATCTGTATACATTTGAATCTATGTTATTTGGTTTGCATACCAGGAAAACTATAGCCAGTTGAGTCAAGCATTGGATGGGACTGACCACTCATGGACAGCTTTGACTCTTAAGGTGATGCAAAATCTCGGCTCAAATTATATTTGTATTTGAATTTGGTTGGGAAGAACAATCTCATATCTTGTATAATCTCTGTTGTGTTCCTCGTATATTGGAGTAAGATGTAAATGCCCTTTACTCACCAGAGTATCCGATTTTCGTTCTAGCCTGATATTTATCCCGGAATTGACATTTGCGTTAGTAATTCCTGACTGACACTGAAGAAAGTTGTTTAAAGTTAATTAGATTACAGTACTCTATGAACCTGGCTCATTGCAATGACTCATGTAATGCTTTTGCGCCGTTATGTCAGTTATGTTCTGCGTTGGAGACTGCTGATAAGTTGGTGCAATCAAACAACTCTAATGTCAGATTCCTGTCGGCGAAAGTTGAAGTTCTTGAGAGTATTGTGAAGAGAGGAGATTCTGCTGCGAAGTCAGCTAAATTCATACATGATAAACATAGCAGTGAAAGTTCTTCGGTTGGGAATTAGATACAAGTATGATTTTGGTCTTATGAAATGATGATTATACGAAATGATGAATATCCTACCTTATTTGAAGCACAATTTGTGGCGTGTGGTTCATTCTTTGTGCCGATAAAAGACAAACACTGAAGAATGATCTGCAAATGCGGGATAGCTTTAAGTGGTAAGTTTTTTTTTTTTTTAATCTTATTTCTCTCTATTATACGACCAGGAAAACTTATGCTTAGAACAGTTTGTATTTCTCTTGAATACTCCTTAGCATCAAACAGAATGTGAACATATCTGTAGTTTGTTATTCACTTGTTTCTACAAGGGAATATCTTTAGTTTGCATTTGTAAGTATACTTGTTTTTACTGGGGAAATTTAGGACAGGTTATTTTTAAGGTGTAGATTCATACAATAGGTGTGTGAGAAGCACACAAAAATGGCAAGAGTATCAGCCACCAATGAGCCAAGGAAAGGTACTGTTCTAAGTAGAAATTCCACGACGGTCGATATCAAGTAGATAAATTAGTTCATCTGTTTGTTGTATTCATAACATTCCCACAATTTTTTTCTAACAGGTATCTAGTATACAATCCAGCAGGTCTAGAAGACCAATTGTGAACAACATATAAACTGAGAAGTTAATTCAAAATCCTCGACCGTATCAAACTTTACTGACCCAAACGCAAAATAGCTCTTTTACTAGTGATGGTACAAAGAATAACTACTGTTGTTTATTGATCAGAAATTATGTTGTACACTACCAGTCTAGTGGTATAACCGAATCTGCAGCATCCAAAGAGATAATACTATGAGTATGAATTCTTGTTGTAAATCTATCACCTTCAATTCCTTTCCTATCAAAACACTTCCAAGTACCTAAACCTAGATTGTAAATATATGGTTGCTTATATCTATCCCAGGAATGATATGCTATGAGTTCTCCTTCATCTTGATGTATTCAATTTCGTCAAAGTATGAGTAGAAATTCCAATGGTGGTTGTAGTCGGGAGACCTCACTGAGTGCTTTTTGACCCAACATTTGGTATCATAGTTCAACATCCATACGACCACATCTGTTTTTGATGAAGGATCGAAGAGGCTCAATTCGCCTTCCACCTCAAAAAGATAAAACTGATAGTCATGGTATCTTCTATACAATGGAGAATTGTTAGGTCGCGTAACTGCTTCTATGGTGCGAAACTCCTCGGTTTCCATATTGAATGACAATATCGAGTCTAATAGACTAAGCTGAACTTTATTCAACAACAAATACAAGTAACGGTCAACTATCCAGTATAAAGTCCCATTAATAAACACGGGCGGTCTTTCTCTACTTGGAGGATGAGAGCAGCTACCAACATTTCTTTTATGCTTAGTTCGTAAACCAAGAATCTGAAAGTTAACCCTTGCGCCGTCGCAACTTACACAAACCACTTCGTACTCCTTGTTACGTGGATGGAAGTAAAATCCACATACATAAAAAAAAGTATTCGGGGAAGTAAGAATAAGTCGTTCTTTTGTAATCGGATTCCAAATACAGAAATGCGCTGGACCATGTTTCACTCTGAATAAAAGAAACCCATCATATGAATCCCAGAGAATAATTGGTTTCCCTTCGCAATATGCATTATATGAACTAAGGTCCAACCTTTTAGCCTCAACGTTCTCAGCTTTACCATCAAAAAGAAAAAGCTTGATGTCAATTACGAGCGCCGTATGAGATTGCACTACAATGGTCGGAGTAGCCCGGCCCCGCTCTAGATGTGTACGCATAAAGTAGGGATCCTTGGTTAAACCGTATAGTAGGTCCTTTGAATTAGTTTGCCACAGCTGGAAGATGCACTTTGCTGGAAGTCTACCGAGTATGTTGCTCATGATATCAAAAGGGAGATCGGGGATAGGAGTAGTAGGACCCTCCTTAATTGCTTGAACACATTCATCGACTTCTGAAAGAAGAGGTGCGCCACAATCCTTTGCTGGAAGTGCTCTAGTAAGCGTGCTGGTGATGACATTAACGGGATAGGACTCTGCTCAATTGCTTGAACGCAAACCTTTGCTTTATTTATTTTTTTGTAAATAGATCACGACGCTTACTCCAAAGGACTGTAACCAAAAGCAGTGCATGAATGTTTACCCATTCAAAGAAATCTAAGAAATTAAAATCAGATGATCAAAGAGAGGTTTTTTAAGATTCCAAAGGAAACTTACGTGTGTTTCTGATAACTCTTTTATTATGTTATAGGACGGTATTTATATAGGTTATATACTAGTAAATGATAACCTATTGTGCATATTGTGGTGATTATTCTAAGTTTTTTTCGGTTAGTAAGACGGATTCAAGATATTTAACCTATTTTCAGTTCAGTTGACTCTGGCTACAATGGTGTTATACTCAAACTCATACGAACATGTACATTCCCTACAACGGGACAGAAAGTGTAAGTTTTGACAATTTGTAAGTGTGCTAGTTAAATCCAGCGACTATTCATCAATTACTGTTTAAACTTTGTGACATATGTAAGCCTAAAATCTTCAACTCTTTAAAACCAACAACAGTCAGTTTTCCCAAAAAAACTTAATATATCCTAAGAAAAGAAAAAACCACTCAACTCACTTGTTTGAGGAAAAATGTTGTGGTAGCGTTATAGGTTTTCGTTAGACTTCTAAAGCGTCTCATATAAATATGCACACCTCAAGAACGAAATGCTGGCGATCTGTATCTGGTGGCAACATGTCTACTTTAATCACCATGTGAATGGAAAGAAAAGACGGTGCTTTAAGGGTTGAGAAGCAACGATCAAATTGGTGTCCGCATAGTACTTTCTTCTGATGTTCAAGAAAATGCATCGATAACATAGATTCCATCACTTGAATATAAGTAATAAATTGGACAAAAAGAAACAGGAGACGTGAAATTCAAACTACTTACACAAACAAACTGGAAACCTAATTTCAGGGACCAATGATGAGGTTCCTAAAATTTGCAAGTCTCCCTTGAGAAAAATGACTCGACTGTGTAATTTTGAGATATTTGTTGTATAAATATTTCATAAGTAATTAAGATTGGTGAACCAAACAAATTAACACTCACCCGGGTTTTTGTTGGTGGTTAGTAATAAGTGATCGATAAACTTTTTTTCCCTTTTTTCTCTAGTGTTGTGTATGGATAACACACCTACATTTTGTTGTTGTTGTTGGCATATGATGCTTGCTTAGATGAGCGTATTCTTAAAAAAATCAAAACTCACATTACCAATACTGTCATCTGTATACTGCCATTATCAGCCTTATTAATTTTCCCTTACGGTGATCAAAAAGTAGGATAGACACTTTGAACAGTTTTGAAGAGCAGGGATGACATGTGGTTTGGGTGAGCATCACACGGACATAGCTTAGAAGTGATAAATAATTAAAGGGCATAAATGAATATTTGTTCATTTGGACAACACATTAATAAAACTTTATTCTACTCAACAAATTAGCCTGCAAACATAAAAATTTATCATAAAAAGTCAAGCCTCCACCAAAATCACCGGCAAGAGGTCTTGCATGGCAAATTGCCAATTTGAGCTGACACAACCGATAGCTATGAGGCATTAAAAAACCATAAAATATGGTGAGCCAACAAAACACATTTTGTACATAAAACACAACTCTTTCCAAAAATATCTTTTTGAATTATTTCTAGTTTCATTTGGGGATCTACTCTTGCTTCAATTAAGCTCATTTGGGTTCATGGCTTTGCTTTAGTACTACTAGTTTGTCACCCGTGTGATGCATGGGTCTGTTTCTTGCATATATAGAATAAGTAAATAACCAATATTTGAGTTGGTGTAAGAAGATAATATCTCGGGCGGTTTAGGTTACTCCCATGTAAGAAATAGTTATCCATGCATAAACTAAAAATAAGTCGATTTAAATTTCAAAGGATAATGCAAAACTTATATTTTTAACAGATAAAGTTAATGAAACATTATGACATGGATGCCATCTTATAGGAAGGGGTAAAGAAAAAAATCATATCTTCACCTTCTTTATGACCCAAGGTCAATTGACACATCATTAATTCTTAATCCCAAAACTAAGATTTCTTAATTAAAAAATATTATTAGGGTAGCAAGACCTAGAGCATTGGAGATAAAATTTAGGTGAAAGAGTCTTACTTTAATTTATTTAACCATTTTGGAATGACTCACAACAAACTGGTGTTAATACGACCTCCACATGAGATGACCTCCCTCTAGCATTGGAGATGCTTTTAAGTTCCTCCATGGAGGATGGTCTTTAAATTATTTTTTTTATTTAATTTTTTTGGTCACCGTATTACACTTATCAAAGAAAGGAGATAATAAAATGCATAAAATGAAAAAGGTGAGAGCCAAAAGCACAAACCCGAAGCCATATTAATACTATATTTTAGTTGGACAAAATAATCAATTTTGATCGCACTTCTAACACCAAAGCCTATAAATCATTAATATAGTGTACCGTAAGCTATAGTTACACAGATATGCTCATTTTAATCACCTTGGTAGCTAGGTTACTACGATCTGCAAATGAAAAGAAGAGACCATTAGGTATCATTCTATTGTAAAATCAATAAACCAAAAGGACGAAATCGTCGTATAAGTAGAAGTCGGGCAGAACAAACTAATTTACCTTCATCGTGTGAGTTAGATTTTATAAAAAAAAATCCATTTTAGGGAAAGGTCACTGATCGTCTATAATCTCAACCCGATACTACCCATTAATCCTTAAGCTGAATCGTTATGATGATAAGATAAAGAGATATAGAAAGTGGCAAGAGAGAAACTACGTTGAAAAATTAAGAAAGTTACCAAAAATACTTGGATTGTGATTAATCATTAATTCGATCAGGAAAGAATAAAAAAATAACCATACAAAAATAGTTTTACCTATATGCTTCTCCATTAGAAACGAAATTAGGACCTGCACTCTCGACTGCAGTCCGAACAGAAAACCTATACATTACAATAACAAAAACAAAACTGGATATAAGAATAGATTTTAAATGATGAAAGAAAACAAATAAGAAAGCTAAAAATATGATTACCAGAGAAAACTAATCACACAAACGATGAAAATATGGAGCAATGCTCAAGTCTAATAGTCTTATAGTCTTTATATAGAACCCTGAGATTTAATTATTAAGAAAAATCCTAAAAATATATATTGTTTGAGATACCATATTAATGTCACCTAAATTTGACATTAGGTATTAAAATGAAAGTCATGGCCATCGATAATCAAAATAGGATTTCGTCTTTAATTAGAACGAAAGTATCTACATTTGCTTCTCTAAATAGATTTAATAGGAATTGTCAGTATGCACGATAACTTAAGAACGTTAGATTTTTTTCTCAAAACTATATGGTATATGCATACGTTTACATTACAAAATTCCTTCAAACTATAATTAAAAAATAATTATTCACGTAATATGAACATGAAAAGAATTCCGAAAAAAATATTCACGTTGGGAAGAAAAAGATTCGTTAAGAAAAATTTTCCTTTCACTAATTAAAAAAGGTCGGGATTCTTTCATATAAAATAATATGGAAAAATATTTTCGCACAATTTTTTTTTATTTCTTTTCAAAAATTCAGGTACGAATCAAAAGAATATTTACGTATAAAGTTTTCTTTATTTTTTTGTTACTATTTCCGATTTTAAAAATCAAAAAAGTATTTCCGTATAAATTTTGTATTTTTCATTTCTTTTAACAAAACTTGGTTTTTAACAATTATCTTTAGTTTCTAAATAACTGATATCCTGATCGCGCAACCAGTGATCACAATTTTATATAAATAAAAAAAAGAAAACGACAAAAAATAGGATATCAATTTCTGAATAACCGATACTAATATCCAAACCTGGTTATCGAAGCTGTTAATCAAATTTAAAATATCCAATCTTACGAATAAAAACAAATATTACAATTACAAAACACAAATGCCACAAAAGAAAATATTAATAGACAATAAAAAAATTTAAATGTGATCACCTTATCAATATATATCCCATGTGTTCATCTACATCAATGTAGCAAGAATAGGTATAACAACATTTGCGGATCAAAAAGCACTGTTAACCGATATAATGCTAAAAAACTGAGAAATTAAAAAGCAAAGCCCTATCGAAAAAAGAAAAAAAAACATCACAAAAAAGACCAAACCTTACTTTTTCTATGCACGGGTCTATTTTTTGCTTATGAAATATTGGATCCTTTTTCCATAATTAATTTCATTGAAAAAGCAAATATATTAAAAAACTTTATAACCAAAAAAATCAAAAAAATCTTCAATGTGCAAAATATAACAAAGGGTAATTGACAGAACATAAATAAAAAAATAAAATTAAGAAGTTGTGAGAGTGCAGTACAGTATTTGGAAAGTGCAGTACTTGCTCAAGGTGTATAAAATTTTTTTTTCTAAGTTTTGATATATTCTAAATTTTTGGAGTTCATGCTTTTTCTTGTCTTCTGTATATTCTTGCCTTTATATCAATCATGGATCATTTTTCTTTAAATCTCTTTTAGATGTTTAATTTCTTACTAATTGCTCCACTTATGTATTACTGGTTTCAGATCTTAGCCCACTTTAAAGTATAAGATGTTTCTTCACTTTCACTGGTTTTCTTTTTTTTTTTTCCACTAGTTTTCTTCACTTTCACTAGTGGCATCTTTTACAGAGTAATCCAAAGCACTGATCTCCACTTTTTTTCCCACGCTTCGTAGACTTCTTTTTATTTTATGTTTGTATTTTCCTTTAGAAAAGGCAAAATATCTTAAGGAACTTATCCATTTAGTTGACGTCGTAAGTAAAGCATTACAAAAAGCAATATAAATGTTTTCATTGATCTTATGATCTTCCCTTGGCGTACATGGAGTAATCCATTCTTCACTCTAAAATCCAATCCAACTTTAATGGGGTGTATGTTTCTCATATTATTGGTGATGCACTTTTCATGTCTTTTGTTGATCAAAATTCCTATAAAATCGATATTGTTAGTTAAGTTAGTTAATAATTGTTAGTTAATGTTGACACAAAAATCTTGAGTATTTCAAAATCGATAGCAAATTATATAAACTAAAAAAACTTAATGTCTGTATATATTCGGAAGAAAAAAAAATCAATGAAGAAAAGGAAATCTAAAATCTTCTCCAAAGGTATAATCAACTAAGTCTAAGTATATAAGCCATGAAGGTTAAGAATAGTAAAATGAGAAATGAGCTCAACATAATTGTTGTGCAAACACATATTCAGTTATTAAATTCATTTCGTCTGTATAAATGGCACTTGTGGAACATGTATTCATTCTGAAATCATATTGAAATGTCTTCTAATTGGAAAAAATCACAATTCAACCCAAGTCAAAAATCATATTACTTATAAACCACTTACCCAAAGATTCAAATTAATCAGCTGGCGTCTCGTCCATGCGTTGCACGGGCTGAGATTAGACTTATTTTCTTAACTCATACATAATAATCTTTTTGGTCGACGTCTCCAAACTTAATTAGACACATGAATTTCCTATCTCTTAATTCAAAATAGATTTTCCTGGCTGAGACCGAAGGGGTCTAATTAATCAAATAGAATGTGCATCAAACATACCGCATGTTGGCAATAGATCTTTCGTAGTCTCAAGTTCAAGCCAAATCTGATTTATACCCACAAAACTTTAGGACAATAATCAACATTTATGTTTCAAAAAAAGAAAGAAAAAAAAACGGCATGTTCACACCTTCTGCCCAGCTTAATTCTTAATAAAGAATAGTACTGTGTTGTTTAAAATGAAAAGGATGCATTTGGCATAGGCTGTCAAGTAAGTAGTGAACATAATTTACATAGATAGAGTAAGTTAATAAACACTCGGTACAGGAAAATTGAGGAATTAATGTATCGTTTCAATGATTAGTTAGGTCCCTGGACAAAATCGAAATTTAATTAGAGGGATCAACTATTTCTGGGTTATCTCTTCACACAATGATTTTGTGGCCAAACTCGTCCGTGTCAACATTACTTTCCTCGTTTTCTTCTTAATGTTCACTGTAAACAAACACACCTACCAAAGATAATCAACAACAGAAAAAATCGTACACTACAAACATGGTTAAATACTTGTATCCTATGCTAGAGAACTATAAATTTGGAAACTTAAATATGTAACCATGAATATGGCATGTGGGAAAAATTACCTTGGATATAAATTACCATCTACAGAAAGTTTTGCAGCTAGAAAGTTTTGCAGCACTAAATTGGACATGGTTATTGTCATGTTCCATCACAAAAAAACCTTAATCATAAGCATATGCATCATTGGAGCTCATGCGCATATAACCTCCCGATCGATGGTGTAAGTATTTGACATAATGAAACATTAAGTACTTAAAATTTCTACCATATGAAACTGTGTAACATAAAGGAATCTCAGACCTGCCGAACTTCAATCTTTTTGAACCTCTAAAACAAAAGAATTTCAAATACTCTATATACCCTTGTTCTTTGTTGGAATTATCAATGCAAGATAAAACTGACTATTCCAGCATTCAATAACTAGAATCAAAAACGTAAAAAGAAAATTTAAAATATACCTTGCATTAGCATCACAGTACGGCCACGTACACAACCCACAACAAAGTGACAAACAGATAATTGGTTGTTGCTTTTAACTGATACTAGTGCATCCAATATCCTGCACCTAAAGACAGAGCTACAATAACTGAATCATGCAGTGAAGGTTGAGCAAGGAAGTGGTGATGGATACCTGTTGTAGTAACTTTAAATACTGCAATTACTACAACTATTTTTTGTACTGAAACTGTCTGTGTAAAATCATTGTTTTCCCATTAATATTCAATCACCATTAACAAAATGCAGATAGGTTGGGATTTTTTAGCTAATGCTTCATCGATCCTGCATATAACAACAACAGTGTGTTCAAATCTATTCATTTTCTCAATTTTTTCTATAGTTTTGAAGGTGTTTGAGTGTTTCTTGGTGATTCTGCTTACAGTTTCATATCATTTCGTTGGTGTTTCTTTTCTTCTCAAATCTCACAGTGTCATTAGCAACTTGAAATACAAAATCGTCTGCCAATGAGATAGAGTATGAATGACGGCAACTTCAAACATTCAATCGTTTTGAGTTCACATAGCACAACGAACCCAACCGACCATCATTATCGAGTAATTAACTATTTATGCATATATAGAACAAATACACACACGTCCATGTAAATGTATTAACTGAAGTTTTGTTACAAAAACCGGAGTTCTGATGTTTACCTAGGTCATCACTACGAAGGAGAATAAATATCACCACCTTGGATTTTGTTTGGCTCTTGAGATATGAGGTATTTCTGCAAAACAACCACAAAGCTAATCAGATCCGACAACAAAATCATAAATCAAAAATATGAGGCATTTTTGCAAAACAAACAGAGCTGATTAGATCCTACAATGAAATCATAAATCGAAAAAAAGAAAAAACATCAAAGCCGCCATCAAAAGATAGAAGCATCATCGAACAATGGGGTTGGACTCTGCTGGAATGCTTTTTATAGAGTGAAACCAGCCCATAAATTGAGAAGAAAAACTTTGTTTAGGAAATTATACTAATTTATTTTTAATAAACGGAAATAATATTCATCAATATATAAAAATTATTTTTAATATACCGAAATAATATTAATCAGTATCTAAAAAATTCTAGAATTTCCATATTATTGGCTGGTTGATTTACTTACCATATTATTGTTGGTAAGCTTGACCCATAAAAATCATCTATTTTACCTTACAAAGTATCTCTTTTTAGTGTGCTCAATATTTTTAGGAAACATTATGGCGAAAAACAGCAATAAGATAATATTCTTTACCGTATTTACCTGGAACATTCTTGTCTAAAAACATTCAACATCTTCTGCACGACTTAGCATTAATAGAAATAATGTTTGATTTATTTTTCATCTTCTTTTTTTGGAATGAAATATGTTAAAAATATTGATTAAGAAAATAATAATCAAACTCACTCATTTAATTTTGACTTTTCTGCTAATATTTTTTGGTCACTCTCAAAATTTTGATTTTCAATTAATGATTTTGTATTTCTGTGCAGGATTAATAATTCTTTTTGCTACTGCAGAGGAAGCATATTTCGATTTGCAGGTAAATATCCGCATCTCCGTGTATGTTTTTTAGATTTTATCTATGCTTTATCAAACTTGATCAAAACGTTTTTAGTTTTATTAGAATTTCAATATGTCATTTAGCTTAGTTTAATTTATTATGTAATTATAATCAATTAAAATAGGTGCAATTGTTCTCAATGTTCTTTTAAAATGCTCTCGATTTTGTATTTTTGTTGTTGGACAGGACTAAATTATTCACAAAATAGGAAAAATCGATCCTTCAATATATAATTATATGGATCTTAAATTCCAATTGTAAACAATCATATTTTTTTATTCAATTTTGGTAAATTGGAATTGTTATTTGGATAATTTTTTTAATTATAGAAAATGTAATCGGACATTGGACATTGAGTTATTTTCTATAATCTTATATATATTGGTATGATTTTTTGATGAAATCTTGATGAACAATAATTATTTTGATGTGATTTATTTGTGAATTTTAATTTCAAATATAACTACTCTTTAAATCATGATTAAATATATTCATAATAATTTCTTACCATATTTTTGGCAATATTGTGAAATTTCATATATTTAGTTGTTTTAGATAAATTTTTTTATTGTGTGATTGGTCGAAAATTATAATGTCACCAAAATAAATTATGGTGGGGCCAGAATTAACCAGAAGCTCCGATTAACCACAGCTCTCGAAAAAACTCTATTTTTATACAGAGAATTTTTGATTAGTTTTCTTGTTATTTAAAAATAAATAAAAAAATCGTAGCCTACCTTGATGATTGTCCCTGCAATGCATACATAGAATGCATCAGAAAGTTGCAAGAATGATTCCTTCCAGTTTAGAATAAACTATAAATAAAGTTTGTAGAAAAAATGTTACATCCATGTGTTGTCTTGCGTAATTTGCTTGCTTGTACCTCCTTATTTGTTTTTTTGGCTAAGTTATCGTTCTGTTCACTCCTTGTGAAAATAATTGCTCCAATTCATTTAAATAATCCCTAGATTGATATTTTGGCGACTGATCAATCACTGTGATATGGTTATGAGGGGCTGGAATGATATTGTTAAAGCATGAGCTCGATATCGAGCATTTCTTTTTATAATGCAAAGTGGGATTTTCTCCACATTCTGAATACAACTATGGTGTTTTCTTAGATCGTATTTAGCGCTTAAAATCCCTAGTGGAGTTGTGGAACACGCCAAGTAGCTAGTCGATATTTATCCTAATAAAGCGATTGTAAGTTGTTAGGTCTCAGGTTGCAAATCCAGATAACAAATTAGTACTTATGTTGACAGGAAGCAGTCTAAATGAGTGGGAAACCCATTCTTCTGCAAATATTTTACTGTCAACTGCACTGTGCTCATGAATCGTGTAATGGATACCATACCCAAGAGAAATAATAATAATATCCTACACTAATTAGCCAATGACATCGAATAAAAGCAAAAGTAAGACCAAATAAAGGGGTAAGACCAAACCTCCAAACTCCTTCATAAAAAGTACCGAATCTACTAAATAATAATGGTCAACCATAAACCCCAAAGTCCAACCACAATATTTCAAGTCATGGTCAGAATTATTGCGGTGGTCTCATGTGCGAAAAAAAAATTATTAACTGACAACATAATCAGGTTTCCACTCTGTTTTGCAAACTAAGCGTAAGTCAGTGAGTTCAAACAGCAAGAACAATCTACAATAAAGTCAGATACAGTTAACTTTCTTTGCCTTGTCACCGAAAAACCCTCAAATTTCTCTTTCAAAGTTTCTTTCTTTTCTCATTTTCGCTTTTTTCCATTTTGAGACCTCAATTTGTTGTTGAAACCGATTTCTTTCCTTCAAATTTCTTCACATGTCAGCGAACTCATTAATTGCATTCTCCACAGAAAGTGCTTCATAAGCCTTCTTCCCGAGCCTCTCAAGGAACGTAAAATTTTGAACATCCTTGTTGCTCTCACCAGTGAAGTAATAGATGACATTCTGGATCCTGGTCATGAAATTCTTAAAACCGGTCATCTCATCCTCACTCTTGGTAAAGTGGTACCAAAGCAATTCAGCAATCATGACACAAATCCACCACCAACAGCAAGCAACATCAATTCTCTGTACCGAATGTTATCTCATGTGGATTATCTTCCACACATAGTGTTGCTTCTCCAACATTCCTGATAAGCACAAATGAGCGAGAAGTTCTACGTTGGGATATGTGTAGAATTTGTCTAACATTACAAAGTGAGAAGTTTTGGGACGCAAAAAGTGCCACTGTCCTCTTTATCTCTTCTAAAGGTTTGCTACGGGTAAGGAAGACACACACATAATCGACATAAGAAAAAGCTTGATGAATTCAATAAACAAAAAATCATGTAATCATGCTAGCAGAAGGTGGTTAAGGAATTACATTAACTTCTTTCTCTTGGTACAAACTCAACATGAGAGAACTCAAGCGAGCTCATTATCAAAGTGTTTTTGAACAATTTTCTACCGCGACATTTTCATCAGTAAGAAACAATTACATGTCATTTTAATCCGGTAAACACAACAATAAAAGATGGGTAATCCACTGTTGGTTTAAAGATTTACCTGAGCTGGATGCTAGATCTTTTCTCAATATGTCCTCTACAAATAAAAATCTACAACAATACATCCAAAAATTTAGCAAAACCAATCGATCCAAACAACTAAATCAAAAGAAACATCTCAGAAAAATTAGCAAATCCAAAACGTGCATAATCAAACTTTCAAAGTATGGTGAAGAAAGAACTAAGAACCTTTGGGAAATAACTTCTTTCGAGAGATTTATGTAGTGGAAGTGTGGAACATCTCCAGAGTTTTATTAGAAATAATGTAGCTTTTAATGAGATTATATTTATTTATTTGAAACGTATGGAACAGTCGATGAAATTTACGTCGAAGGAGAACTCGTTATTTGGTAATTGGAATGGACGTGATTGAATGGCAGATATAAAGAGATACCTGATATACAACCTTGATTGAGAGAATTAAAGCGAGGTTCTTATTTTCTCTGTCTTCTCTTAAAATTTCTGTTTATTGAGACGAACAAAACGTCTTGGGGATGCTTTTTTTTTCTTAACGCCTAACTGGAATCAATGGGATAGAATAGTAACGTAAGTAATTGAATGCAGGATAGTAAATAAAATAAACATGAGACGTTGGATGAGGGCGTATTAGGTGGGTGCATTTCCAACCACGATTTGTCTTTTGCACTTTGCGAGCAATGCTAATCGTCGATAGCTGAAAAAGGTTCACACACGGTCGTCGGATTGGGAAAAAACCATTTGTTTTTTAAGATAGATTACCTCCAGAGCCGACGTATAAAAAACCAACCTGGAACAGGATTATTTTTTCTGATTGGAACATGAATCTATCTAAAGACTTAAAGGCCTAAACAAATAAAGTTCTCACGTTAAACGGTGAGGAAACTCTCGCTTCCTATTGACCGAAATAGGCCCTTTTTGAGTTTTGTGAAACGAGCGTTTTGGTGAGGACACTTGGCAACATATAATTGGTTTAAAAAGAATAGGAAAAGATTAAAAAAAGGAAACCAAATTCAATTTGGAATTTATAAAATGACAATATTTAGGTGAAGACACTTGGCAACATATGATTGATTTAAAAATTACGAACTTAAAAGGAAAACCTGACTCAGGGTATTTGGAATTTTATGGAAGTCCAAATTCAATTTGGAAATCGAGTAATTACTATACTAGGACTATTTTTTCCAAATTTTCTGCGAAAATAAAAGAGAAAATAAATAAAATTTGCACATGTCCTACACTTATATATTTAATGTTTTTTCCCCGCCACACCAAATCAAAATTAGATCTCCACGGGGGAGGAAGCTCCGCGCTCACCAAATGAAAAATGCATTTCCACGAGGCGGGACGAAGACCCGTGAACACCAAGTTAAAAGGAAAATAAATAAATAAAATATGCACATATTTTCAACGTATTTAATGTATCGTATCAGTATTTTCCCCGCCACACCAAATCTAAGTACATCTCCACGGGGAGGGACGAAGCCCCGCGCACACCAAATCGTGCATCGATACAGGACGGACAGAAGCCCTGCGCTCACCAAATCAAAAATATATCTTCACCGGGCGGGGCGAAGCCTCTCGCACACTTAATCATGCATCGCCACGGGGTGGGCTGAAGCCCCGCGCATACTAAATCAAACCCCGCGGAGAATCCCTACGCACACCAAATAAAAAATATATAGCCACGGGGCGGGGCAAAGCCCCACACACATCAAGTTTTTTTTTTAAAATGTCCGGTGCATAGCACGGACACAAATCTAGTAATTACTATATTAGGACTATTTTTTAAATGACAACTAGGTATCACCCGGCCTACGGCCGAGCTCAACCGTTTTGATTTTTTTTTTTGTGTTGTTATGGTTTGGTTTCCACGCTATTGGAAAATGCTTGGCTGATTAGTCCATCTCCTTTTGATCAGTTCTAAACAATACCAACAAAGTACTCTACTGAATATAAAACAAAGATCTTTTTTTTTTTTATCACAAAGAACAACAAATCAGGACTTAAATTGCAGTAATTCTCCCATCGTCTCCTAAGTCTAATTCACCCGCTTCTCCAAACAAATAATGATCCATAGCATGTACACTACATTGATCCTACTTGAAGTTATAGAGTTTGGCATCCTAGAAATTTTACTTCAGCGGTGTTAAAATCACAACGACTGTGATCAGAAAATTTTCTTTTAGAGAATCCATACAGTCAAATTTATAAATTGGATTTGGGTAAGTGCTCTCGATGATCGGGCTGATGGAATATCCACTGGACTGTATTAGTAAGTCATAGGGCACATTTATGCATCATGTTGGCTCTTAATGTTCTTCAAGCGTCATTCTATATTACTCTTAACCTTACTGACAAACTGTATGTGCCTAACGTCACTGGCCTGTAAGAAATGTACCGCTCGACCCTTTTTTGTCCAAATTACGGGTTTCCGGAAAATTAAGATTACACAAAAAGATCCACGTTGCGTCTTATCTTTAAGATTTTAAGAACATGTCTATCTTTAATATCGAATCCAGGCACGGTAATTCCAAACGTACAAAAGTAGGGGTTTTCCAGTGGGAGGAAGAATGATTCAGAACTGCCAACCTAGTCTCCTTTTCACTCCAACCTGCAAACGGAGCTAAACTCAGCAAATCCAAACACAGTTTCAAATAACTTATTCAATATTTGAGCTTTTCTCTATAGGCTCTTTTTTTATCACACCAGGACTAACAAAATGATCAGACAAAAACTCCCACCAAACTTAAGTCATAAACTCGGCTGATAAACAAACTTTATCAACAGACTTTATTCGAAGTTGGCGATGTTTTTGCGGTGTCAAAAATTTATCCACTGTATCAATGTTCAAATGCTTTCGAGCGCCGAGAGTCCCTCTTGTGCATAAAGTCACCACCAAAATAACAGTAACTCAAGGAGTAGGTAGATATAAAGGTTAGCCTAACAAACATGCGTAGAATTAAACAAAACAAACAATAAAGTTCAATGAGACTGCATTTCTTAATTCTCCTTAAAACGGCAAACAACGGTAACATCAACTAATCATGATTTTTAATGCAATACAAATTAGAATTTCCTAACCTGGGCATATGTTGGTTAAACTTCAACATAGAAGTCACTAACAAGCTGGTTATGACAAGATTAGGAAATTGATGTAATCCTAAGGGAATTAGAAGTCATCTAGTTCTAAGAAAAGGAAAGACATGTAATAAGGTAATAGGACTAGGAAAAGGAATTCATAGTTCTATATATATATATGATCACCAAAGTTGTGGTTGATCATATGAGCAAGATTAGAGCTTGTGTTTAGTTTTGAGAGATTTTCTAAACATCAATAAAGAGAGTTGTCTTTATATAAGCTAAGTTTCATCTTGCAGTTGCCATTAATTGGTATCAGAGCTTGTTTCTGAGCCATGGAAAACGAAACCACCATTGTGGGTGCAAAACAGTTCACGCCACCATCAATACAAGTTCCAATCCTCAACGCCACAAACTACACAGTATGGGCCATGAGAATGAAGGTACTGATGAAAATCTACAAAGTTTGGGAAACAATTGATCCTGGTACATTGGACCCAGACAAAAACAATGTTGCCATTGGATAACTCTTTCAAGCAATACCAGAATGTCTTGTTCTATAAGTTGGTGAACAGGAAACTTCAAAGAAAATTTGGGATGCAATAAAGGAACGTAATCTCGTAGCTGATCGAGTTAAAGAAGCCCGTCTGCAAACCTTAATATCTGAATTTGAAAGAGTGAAAATGAAAGACACTGATACTATTGATAGCTTTGCAGGAAAGCTATCAGAGATAGCCTCAAAAGCTGTGTCACTTGGACAATCCATTGATGAAAATAAACTGGTAAAGAAGTTTCTCAATAGTTTACCACGAACCAAGTATATTCATATCATAGCTTCTCTCGAACAAGTCTTAGATTTAAAGAAGACTAGCTATGAAGTTATAATTGGAAGATTGAAAGCATATGAAGAAAGAATCCTTGATGAAGAAAACAATGGAGAAACTCAAGGAAAACTCTTGTACACAAACTCTTACCAACAAAACTCTGCGACAAGAGAAAGAGGTCGTGGAAGAGGTGGTAGAGGAAACAGAGGCCGAGGAAGGGGAGGAAGGTTTAACTCACAAGATAGAACAACAAGTCAGGATGATCAAAACCAAGGGAAAGAAAAGAAGGATAGATCAAACATTATTTGTTACAGATGTGATAAACCAGAACACTTCTCCTCTGTACGCCCTGAAAGAATACAAAAGATGGAAGAAGCAAACAAAAATGAAACAAGGGAAGCAGATACAACTCTTTTCATGCACGAAGTTGTATTATTAAACGAAGGGAAACTAATACCAAAGAACTACGAATCAAAGGATGGAGAAGAAGGAATCTGGTATTTATATAATGGAGTCAGCAATCACATGACTGGTAAGAGACACTACTTTTTTGAACTCAATGAGAAAATCAAAGGACAAGTGAAGTTTGGGGATGGATCTTCTGTAGAAATTGAAGGGAAAGGATCAATTCTATTTCAGAGCAAGACCGGAGAACAAAATCTTGTCACAAACATCTACTTCATCCCAAACTTACAAAGCAACATTCTAAGTTTAGGACAAGCTACAGAAGTTGGATGTGATGTTAGAATGCGACAAGATTATCTAACAGTTCATGACCCAAGTGGAAGACTTTTAGTTAGAGTCTCACGCTCACAGAATAGACTCTACAAGATAAGTCTCATGATTGGAAGGCCATTGTGTCTGAATATGAGACTGGAAGATCAGACATGGAAGTGGCACGCAAGGTTAGGACACATAAGCTTTAGAACTTTAAAGGAAATGTCTCAGAACAAGATGGTTCGAGGACTACCACAGATAAATGATGAAGCAAAAATCTGTGAATCATGTTTAGTTGGGAAACAAACTCGTCAAGGTTTCCCAAAAGCAACAACATTCAGAGCCTCAAATCCATTAGAGCTTCTTCATGCTGATTTATGTGGTCCTATTACACCACAAACCCTTGCAAATAACAAATACATATTTGTTATTATAGATGACTTCTCAAGATATATGTGGTCTATTCTTATGAAAGAAAAGAGTGAAGCATTTGACAGATTCAAAGCTTTCAGAAATCTGATAGAAAAAGAGTTAAAAGAGGAGGTCAAAATGCTTAGAACTGATAGAGGAGGAGAGTTCACTTCCTTAGAGTTCAACAAGTTCTGTGAGTCAAATAGAATCAAAAGGCAACTCACAGCACCATATACACCACAACAAAACAGAGTGGTGGAGAGGAGAAACATGACTCTAATGGAGATGACAAGAAGTTCTTTAAAGGCTATGCATGTACTTAATTATCTATGGGGAGAAGCTGTACGACACTCCACATACCTAATAAACAGGATACCTACGAAATCTCTGAAAGACATGACTCCATATGAAAGTTTGCGAAAGAGAAAACCAAACATAGATCATTTAAGAGTGTTTGGTTGCAAAGCATACGCAAAAGTTGATTCTGCAACTCTTAAGAAACTGGATGATCGATCTCAGACTCTTGTGCATCTAGGAATTGAGCCTGGATCCAAAGCTTACAGATTATTCAATCCAACAACGAAAAGAGTGATAGTGAGTCGAGATGTGGTATTCGATGAAAAAGCAAACTGGAACTGGAAACAAACTAATGATGGACCAAGTAGGGATCCAGGAATGTTTCACATGAGATGGGGTCAAGTAATTGATGAAGGCGAAGGACCCATAATCATCAATACCAATGGAAACAATGATGTTAATCAAGAAGAAGAAGAGAATAATGAAAACACTGAGAATAACGAAGAAGTAGAAGAAGAAGAAGAAGAGATCGATGAAATAACTCAACCCATTCCACTGCGAAAATCAACAAGACAGATACAAAAGCCACAGTACCTGGAGGATTATGTTCTTCAAGCTGCGGAAGAATGTGAGATAATGCTACTGTCTGTTGATGACGAACCAAGAAGCTTCAAGGAAGCAAAGATTTCGTCTAAATGGACACAAGCATGTAGGGAAGAAATTATTTCAATCAACAGAAACAAGACTTGGTTTCTAGTTGATTAGCCAGGTGGGGTAAAAGTGATTGGTATTAAGTGGATCTTCAAAATAAAACGGAATGCTGATGGTACTGTCAACAAATATAAGGCAAGACTTGTAGCTAAGGGATACGTTCAAGAAACAGGCATAGACTTTGATGAAGTTTTCGCACCAGTTGCTAGACTAGAGACAATTCGTCTCTTAATAGCAGAAGCAGTATCAAACTCATGGGAAATTCACCACTTAGACGTTAAGACAACATTCTTACATGGTGAATTGCGAGAAGATGTGTATGTTGAACAACCAGAAGGTTTTGAAGTACAAGGACAAGAGCATAAGGTTTATAAGTTATCAAAAGCTCTATATGGTCTAAGACAAGCTCCTCGAGCCTGGAATACAAAGTTAGATCAAATCTTAAGAGAAATCAGATTTGTTAAGTGCTCTAAAGAAACATCAGTATACAGAAGAGAAGAAAAGGGAACGCTTCTTGTGATTGCAGTCTATGTAGATGATCTATTTTTGACTGGCAACTCCCTTAAGGTGATCAATGAGTTCAAGAGAGAAATGTCATCAAAGTTTAAGATGTCAGACCTCGGAAAACTCACTTATTACCTTGGCATATAAGTCCATCAAGGAGTAGATGGGATTCAGATTAAACAAAAAGCTTATGCAAGGAGAATTCTGAAAGAAGCAGGACTTAAAACTTGTAATCCAACTAAGATACCAATGGAGTTTGGACTTAAAGTTTCAAAGGCACAAGAAGAAGCTGAGATTGATCCAACGAGTTATAGAAGAAATGTTGGATGCCTTAGATACTTGTTACACACAAGACCAGACTTGGCTTTCTCTGTGGGAGTAGCTAGTCGTTATATGCAGAGTCCACGCAAGTCTCATGGTGATGTAATAAAGCAGATATTGAGATATCTAAGAGGAACAATCAGCTGTGGATTGAAGTATGGTCGAGGAGGATCAAAAGGAATTGTTGGGTATAGTGACAGCAGTCATAATATTGACCAAGATGATGGAAAAGGCACAACTGGTCATATATTTTATCTAGGTGAAGCACCTATTACATGGTATTCACAGAAGCAAGACACTGTAGCCCTCTCATCCTGTGAAGCTGAGTTCATGGCCGCAACAGAAGCAGCTAAACAATCAATATGGCTTCAAGAACTGTTGGGTGAAATCAAAGGAAGAGAACCTGAAAAAGTTCTCATCAAGATTGATAATAAGTCTGCAGTTGCACTCACTAAAAATCTAGTGTTTCATGGAAAGACGAAACACATTCACAAAAGGTATCATTTCATACGAGAATGTATCGAGAAGGAGATCATCAACGTTGAACACATACCAGGAACTGAGCATAAATCAGATATATTGACAAAGGCATTAGCTCGGATCAAGTTTGAAGAAATGAGACAATTGATTGGAGTACAAGATATGTCACGGGTAAGGTTGAAGCTTAACGGGGAGAATGTTGGTTAAACTTCAACATAGAAGTCACTAACAAGCTGGTTATGACAAGATTAGGAAATTGATGTAATCGTAAGGGAATTAGAAGTCATCTAGTTCTAAGAAAAGGAAAGACATGTAATAAGGTAATAGGACTAGGAAAAGGAATTCATAGTTCTATATATATATGATCACCAAAGTTGTTGTTGATCATATGAGCAAGATTAGAGCTTGTGTTTAGTTTTGAGAGATTTTCTAAACATCAATAAAGAGAGTTGTCTTTATATAAGCTAAGTTTCATCTTGCAGTTGCCATTAGCATAATCTCGAGTTTGACATGTCACATATATACCTAGTTGTTTGTGTTACGATGAAACCAAAACAACCGTAACAGGAAAAACAGCAAGCTTCAAGCGGAACAAAATGAAACAGGCAAGAGACAATGGCAAGACATATAAATAACGTGGAACAACTAAAATGTTTGTTATGGATTTGTAGGAGCAGCGGATTTCTAGATTCCACTTCAGTTATCACTTATATCGTGCACTGTATACCATCTACACTTTTTGTTAAGAGGGTTGACAGGGTTCTCGTGATTCTGATTGTACCTTTAAGATATTTCCATTCCCATGATTTGAGGTTAATCGCGATTAGTCCGATAAGTAGTCATGAAATAGTGTTTGTCGGGCATTGGGTTAGTCCTTTAAGTAGCCATGGTATGGGTTAGTCGGGCAGAGCCAAGGTTAGATTATAGAGGGCCGAGACACAATCTCAGCCGTCCAGCCTAAAATAATCTCAGCCGTCTTTTGTCCATCATAGACACTACCTTTCCTTAGAATAGAACATTGATATATTAGGACTACTAGTAATTACTAAATCAAGTAATTATTATGTTAACTATGTTTTAAATGGCAACATATTCACAAATCTAGTAATTACTAAATCGAGTAATTACTATATTAGGACTATTTTTTCCAAATTAATATATAAAGAGGAAAAAATTCTCATATTTTCTACGAATATAAAAGGAAAAAAATAAATAAAATTTGCACATATCCTCCTCCTATTTAATGTATTTTCCATGCCACTATATCTACACCAAATCCAAAATGCATTTTCACGAGGTGGGGCGAAGACCCGCGCACACCAAGCTAAAAGGAGAAAAATAAAATAAAATCTACACATATTTTCAACCTATTTAATGTATTTACCCAGCCACACCAAATCAAAACACATCTCCACAGGGCGGGGCGAAACCCCGCGCATACCACATCACAAATACATCTTTACAGGGCGGGGGCGGGGTGAAGCCCCGCACGCACCAATTTAAAAGGAAAAATATGTTCGGTGCGTAGCACGCGCACAAATCTAGTACAATGAACAAGGAATACAAGGAATACAATGAACAGGATTTTAACCGAGGTTTGGCAATATCTTTGATATGCGTGGATTTTCTAGACATACGGATGCTGCAACAAAATCTAGCGCAGAACCTACCAAGAATAGTGGGCCTGTGAATTATTAAACCTACCAAGAATAGTGGGCCTGTTTTGGGTAGTAAAGGTTCGGTTTTGGTGACTCGGAAACCGAATCTTCTCCTGATCTCAAAGCTCGAAACGGTAGATCTAAGCTGTGAAGCACGGGCACGTCATTATAGATGTCCTGTTTGCATTAGACGCGCGTCGGACACAGGGCGTTTGTGGGACACCGACATGACACATATGTAGAAATGTGTATTCTATTTTACTGGTTGGGTAATTTAGTGTGTTATGGAAGTTAGTATAATAGTTAGTTTTTCTACATGTGGGCTAACCTAACGGCATAAAATTGAATTTTTTTTTATGTATTTGCGTGATTAATACGTTTGACATATTATAACGCTATGATTTTAGTATATAAAAATTATTTATGTCCGTATCTTGATGTTTCTGTATTTTAAAGGTCTCTGTATCGTGTCGTGTCTGTGTCATGTGTCAGTGACAGCGCTTCCCAGCTCCTAGGCCTATTCAGTTTAAGATGGATGATTATGTTAATGCTAGTGATACTAAACAAATTTATTAAAAAAAAAAAACTAAAAAAATCAAGAAAAAGAGACAGTGGTGTTAACTCAAGCAATGTATGATGCATTTTCATCTATTTAGGAGAGTAATGATAGGATGATCGTGAGAAAAACCGGGAGAAATCCAGTGGCACTAATAGGAGGTGGTGGTGGACAAACCGGGCCCACCCCTATTAGTGCCACATGATTTCTCCCGGTTTTTCTCACGGTGAACAAATCATTTTCGTATTTAGGAGTGTTGATGTCCGAATAAAGTCTGTCAAGGACTTCTCTTTCAGAAAGGAGTACTTAAACGAATGCTAGCTGGACACACAAGAATTCTGTAAAATCACAGTTTGAAGAATGGAATGCAAGTCAAACCAATTGTCAAGAAAGTATGGTGGATTCTTCCATTCGCCATTGTATGGTCAACCTGGCTATAACGAAATAGAAGAACGATGGCCAAGAAAATAGGTTGGTCGAAAGAAATGATCCTAATTGAGATAAGAGATACATTTTTCAATGGGGTTCAGTTTTGAAGTGGTTTACAAAGATCAATCTCAATGACCTGATTTTTGATTAGGAAGCAATTTTTGTATAAAGCAGTGACTTTGGCTGTTAGACTGTAGGATGGGTTTGAGCTGTAGTGTGGTTTTATGAATCAATTGGATCTCAGGTTGTAATTTTCTTTTTTCCTTTTTTTTCTTAATAAAATTTTACCCCTTTCGTCTCAAAAAAAAAGAAAAGAAAAAGAGTACTTAAAAGGAAAAACAAGATCAATTAGAGAAAATAAAATCTCCAAAAAAAAAGAATGCCATTATCTACCACTTCTTCAATTCCATACAATTATACACTTCAAAGGAAAAACAAGAACAATTGCAGCGAATGAAATCTCCAAAGAATAATGTCATTCTTTCCCATTTTTTTAATTCCTGACAATTATTATTTGGACGAGGATGATTATGATGAGATGTATGAGGGATACGAAGAATATGAGGATACCATTATTATGTATGCAGTTATGTCAGATCTGCTGTCTAAAAGCAGTACTAACTTCAGGGTTGGTAATAAAAGTAAATTGAGAGGAGTTGTAAATAGGTGATAGTTTTTTTTTCCTATTTCTCGTTTTTGAGTTATGTTATTTCTATTAACATAAAATCGAGTTTTTTTCCATGTATTTGCGTGATTAATATGTTTGATATATTATAACACTATGATGTTAGTATATAAAAATTATTTAATTTATATAAACATGTACGTGTCCCGGTGATTTTGAATTTTGTCGGTCCATGTATCCGTATTATTAGGAAAAGTCATGTATAAGATAAGTCTCATTGACTTGACTCTAATCTATTGGTCTGTATTAATACCTCTCCTCCCTATCTGTGTAAGAAACCTAATCATTACTGTGTAATAATATTACATCCACACATTCGTTACAGCTTTTTCATGGTATCCGAGAGGGACGATCTAGGTCAAATTCTGTAACAATTTTCTACACAGAATAGTGATTCTTCACTTCTTATTGATCAAATATTTTTTTCAACAAATTTCTGATCATTAATCAACTTGTTTGATTTCATAATTTCATCAAAATCTTTGTGGACCTTGATTTCTTGTCTTCATCATACTTCAAAATTTGAATACCAGAGGATCAATGAATAATCAAACTCAACATAACTCAATAATTCCTCCGCAATCTTCAATTCAAGATCCACAAATCGAACAACCGATTTCCGCTGCTCCTGTATCTGGTAATTCAAGCTATTTTCCTTTACCTTTTAATAATATTGGTAACTTTGTATCTCTGAAATTAGATCATACGAACTTCCTTCTATGGCGTGACCAATTTGAGTCTGTGTTGATTTATACTGATCTTGATGGTCATGTTACTGGTGAAATTATTGAAACGCCTTCTCAAATTATTGTTAATGGTGTATCTACTGTTAATCCAAGATGGGTTTAATGGAGAAAGGCAGATAGGTTTGTTATGAGTTGTTTAAAAGCAACATTCACAGAAACGGTTTCTGGTAAGGTTCTTGGTATGTCATCTGCGAGAGAGATTTGGCAATATCTTGAAACTATTTTTAGATCTCAATTTCTAGCTCGTAGAAACATGTTGCGCAATCAACTTCATGGAATTAGGAAAGGTTCTCAATCCATATGTGTTTATCTGCATTCTTTGAAGATGATTACTGATTCTTTAGCTGCTATCAATGATCGTGTATCAGATGCGGATGTGATGATGTATGTGCTCAATGGATTAGGCAGGGATTATGACAATTTTGTTATTTCTGCACAGAATCGTGAAACACCATATACCTTTGGTGAATTGAAGGCTGGGCTTTTAAGTCATGAGCAATGGCTCAATGATCAACAACAAGATTCTAATATTCTGGAGAATTATGTAGCTTTCTATGGAAGGAATGCACCCAATGGCAACAAGAATAGAAGAATAAGAATAAATATAAGAATAATCAAAGTAATTCTTTTAAGCCTGGTAATACATCTTTCAAAAATGGTGCTGGTTCTACAAGCTCAAATGCAGACTCTTCAGATGGTGCTAGTTTTAGAAGATCATTTGTTGATTTTTCTACAGTAGAATGTCAAATATGCAGAAAGACAGGTCATTTTTCTACTAGGTGTTTCTTTCGTTATCATCCACCGCCTAGTTCTGATTCAAAGTCTACTGCTCATGTGGCTCAAGTTGAAACAACTTTCAGTGGTATAAAACTAAACTCAGCATATTTATGTGATGATTCTTCCGGGAGTTCTTCTACAACATGGATTTCTGACTCTGGGGCTTCTCGACATATGACTGGTGATAAGGAACTTCTCAACAATACTTCAAACTATAATGGGAAGGACCAGGTGATAGTTGGCAATGGTAAGACTTTGCAAATCTCAAAAACTGGTACTTCTAGTTTACAAAGTTCTGCAACTAGTTTTACTTTAAAACGAGTTCTGCTAGTGCCTGAGATTAAACAAAACTTATTGTCTGTTACTCAGTTTACTAAAGATAATTGCTGCTATTTTGTCTTTGATCCATGGAGTTATGAAATTAGAGATCTTAGGACACATGCTGTTTTGGCTCAGGGAAAAATGATTAATAAATTGTATCCCATTACAAATTTTCCCTTCACCAAAAACTCTCATTTTACTTCCTTTTCACCTATTGTTGCTTCCTCTTCTTTGTGGCACAATAGGTTAGGACATCCTTATAGTAAAATCATTAATCATTTAGGTTCAACTGAGGCAATTACTCTCACTTCTCCTACAGATCATCAAATGTGTCATCCTTGTCAAATTGTTAAGAGTAAAAAACTAGCTTTTCATCTATCACCTTCTCATGAATCTAGACCTTTAGCTCTTATTCACTGTGATGTTTGGGGACCATCACCAATTTTCTCTCATGTTGGTTTTAGATATTACATTCTCTTCATAGATGATTTCAGTAGGTTTCACTGGATTTATCCAATGAAACTTAAAACTGATGTTGTGCAATGTTTTACTCATTTTAAAGCTCTTACTGAAAATTTATTCTATACAAAGATTTTGTGGTTTCAAACTGAAAATGCCTGTGAACTTTCTAAGGGATCTTTTAAACAATTTCTTGATACTCATGGCATCGATCTTAGACTTTCTTGTCCTAATACACCTGAGAAAAATGGACTAGCAGAAAGAAAACATAGACATATAACAAAGATGGGTAATACTATCTTATTTTACTCATCTGCTCCCAATTTTTTTTTGGTATGATGCTTTTCATCCTGCTACTTACTTAATAAATAGAACTCATACTCCTGTGTTGTCAATAAAATCACCTTATGAGGCTCTTTTTCACAGAACTCCATATTATACCTCTTTAAGGGTTTTTGGATCTATTTGTTTTCCCTTTCTTGGTCACTATAGACCTGACAAATTATCTCCAAAGTCAGTAAATTGTATGTTCATAGGTTATAGTCCACTTCATAAAGGGTACAAATGTTTTGATCCCATTTCTCATAAACTTCATATATCAAGACATGTTATTTTTGATGAGTTGAATTTTTACTATAATCCAATTACTTCATCTAATGAGAGTTCTTCTGTCGTTTCTAATGATAAATCCTCGGATCCATCTTTATTACCATCCACTTCTGCTCCTCAGTCTTCTGTTGTTTCTAATGATGAATCCTCAGATTCATTTTTATTACCATCCACTTCTGCTCCTCAGTCTTCTGTTACTACTAGATCAATGAGAGGTATTTCAAAACCTAAACAATTTACTGACTTTGTTTTGCATCATTCTGTAAGACATCATGTTTCTCCAGCTTTTACAAGTTTATTATCTAATATTTCTGAGACAAAACATTTAGAGAAGCATGTCAACTACCTGAGTGGACGAGTTCAATGAAAGAAGAGAATGATGCTCTTATGTTAAACGATACTTGGAGTTATGTTTTACCAGAACCTCATATGAATATCCTTGGATGTAAATGGGTCTATAAGGTGAAATTAAAGTCTAATGGAAATATTGATATACTTAAGTCTAGATTAGTAGCACAAGGCTATAATCAGCAAGAAGGAGTGGATTTTGGAGAGACTTTTAGTCTAGTTGTTAAGTCAACAACTGTTAGAGTTGTGTTAACTTTAGCAGTAAACTACAATTGGTATGTAAAACAACTTGATGTGTCTAATGCATTTCTGCATGGACACTTGTCTGAGGATGTCTATATGAAACAACCTCCAGGATTTACTCATCCAGACTTTCCAAATCATGTTTGTCATTTGAAGAAATCTCTCTATGGATTGAAGCAGTCTCCAAGGGATTGGTTCCACAAATTTAGTTCTTTTCTTCTTCAATATGGTTTTATCAAGTCAAAGAATGATCATTCTATGTTTATCTACATTACTGATACATATATGATGGTTTTAATTCTATATGTAGATGATATTCTTTTGACAGGAAGTTCTGATATTCTGATGAATGATTGATTATAATTTTGATTGTTGTTGTAGTAATGAGGTTCAAACTCTCGGACTTGTGAAGATTAAATTTAAAGATTTAATAAAATTATATACAAAAATATTAACAAAGTGGGCGAGAGGTAACCAAGACACTAGATTCCACTATTACACATGAATGATGTCAAATATTTCATAACTCTAATTATCCTTTTAATCCTTTATTTCTTAATCCACAAATAATCAAACATATTCTCAAAAATTAATTGTATCCCTTAAGCATAGATTATCTAACCAAAGCATAACCTATCTAATTGAATCACAACTAATGAAGAAAATAATGTAAACTTTTAAGAACTCTGCAAAAGCAGTGATTGAGTGAATTATAATTAAATATTAGAGAAAATGAAATAGTTACCCATTGTTCATGTGTGAATAGCTTCATCCATTGCCTTGGTTACGAGAGAATTAGCCGCTCATCATGTTGGAAACACGCTCAAAAGTTGATTTCATTTACGCTCAAAGGGTTACAAATGATGAATAAGGGAGAATTATAATAAAAATCGGGTTTGCAATGCTTATAATTATTGCAAAGCCGTTACAAAGAGCCGTTACTGTACTGATGCGTTTTTTAAGTCTGTCTCTGATCTGCGACCAACAGTATGAGTCGCTGACACTGTTTAAAAACGACGGTTGTGGCGAGTCTGTTCTTCGCGTTCTTCAGTGTTCTTCAATGGCAGCAGCAGCAGCATGTGGTCTCTCTGCAAATTCGATTTTTTTGACTCTGTGGTGCTCTAAACTTCTCCCAATCTCTCCGTCCCCTTTCTCTATGATCCCCTCACCCTATATATACTCAACAACAGCAAAATATCACGCCATAAATCTCACAAATTTTCATTAAACTCGGCATGAAGAAAAATATTCTAGGAATATTTTCTTACATGTTTTAGATTCTCACGTGTTTCTACAGCTGCAAAATCTCCTCATTTATCTTCTTCACGGTCCAGAGTGTTGCTAGAGTCATCATACACGAGCAGAACACACATAAATCTTCCAAAACCCTTGAATTATTCTTCTCATGCACGGGCTGCCCTGATTCCTTGTCACGGATTTTCCAGCCAAATTTGATCGAAACAAACACCCATACCATCTCTTTTATAACATATCACAACTACCCATGAAGTTTCATCCCTTTAGTCCACCTAGAACATCTTCAAATTTCGATCGAAACATTCTCAGAGAGTTGCCACATTTTTCCCGCCATTTATTAAGTTTCAAATGAAGAAGATGGTGTCCCCCTAACCAGCTGTGGGGTGCGAATAGCAACTGCCTTGTTGGGGTGCCCCTTAGCCAAATCTGGGCTTCGTATAGCAAGTGTCCTCCGGGGGTGTTCCGAGTGATTTTTCGAGCCGATTTTTCCAACAATATTTATTTTCCAAAATACCTAAAAATACATAAAACACCATAATAAGGACGAAAACGAGTACCAACAATACGAAACATTGAGGACAAATTAGACACATAAATGAGTCTATCAAATACCCCCAAACTTATTATTTGCTAGTCCTCGAGCAAAACTAATAAAAAATAAATAAAACCGAGTTAATCTCGGGAGGGTTTACCAGAGGTGTGCCCACAAAACCATTACTCCAGACCCTAGCTATCTATGCAGAACCTTGGAAGGCACTAAAGAATCTCCTTGGTTGGCATACTTATTGGCTACAGGAGGAAGTACCCTGATGCGAAATTCCAATTGCTGTACACGAGTTTGCACTCAAGCATACTAAAATTCATATAAAGTGACAGAGCTCTACTCAGATAGTTTCTGGACATCATAAACCGGAGTCAACCAATCACATGGATAGATTAAGAAGATGGATGTAGAGAAAAATGTGGATGATGTTGACTAAGGTGAACCTATCCTAATGGACTGAGATACTGGTCTGGACTAATATCAACACACTGGCAAATACATGGGAACCAGTGGTCGATAATCCTAACTTTAGGTCAACTCAGCTGGCATATACAAGGGTACCAGTGGTCGACTTTATTGTATTTATTCCGATTGGTCTGGTCTCAATTTTTTTTTTGCATATCAGTCACTCTATTTCACCCTAGTAATGGTAAAAAAAAAAAGTGATCAGGATTCTTTCGATGTTTCCATCACGAGGATATGGCGAAACTACCATGTTTTCTTTTCTAACACCTGAGCTCTGTGCTTTTATGAATAGACTCTTCTATATGTTTCCATCTAATCAGATTGGTTCCTCAATTCATACAATCAAAATGTTCCCATCCACTTAGATCGGTTAGTGCCAACCTTAATAAACATAAATTTCTAGGCTCTGGAGTTTATTTATTGCAACTAAAAGCTAACAAAAAGTTTCTTCCCCACCCCCAAACTTAAATCTAACATTGTCCTCAATCTTTCTAATGAAAGAGCAATACCAAAAAGTAAAGTAACATGAGGAATCAGTAAAGAGAGAAGTCGGAAAGATAGTACCTGGGTGAAGAGAGAAATCAAAAACTAATATACAACATACAATCGCCTCGATGGTCAATCAAGGGTAAACAGGGTCCTCCAGAGGGACCTCCTCAACATCACATGTTGGAAAGGGCTCTAAAAAGGGTTTAAATCTCTGACCGTTAACCTTCGAAGAACTACTACCATCCGGTGTCTCGATCTCAACAGCTCCATGAGGAAGACCGTGCGAACAATAAAAGGACCCGTCCACCGAGAACGTAACTTCCCAGGGAAAAAATGCAAGCGGGTATCATACAGAAGAACTTTTTGACCTGGAGAAAATGACTTCCTTAAAATATTTCTATCATGCACAAGTTTCATTTTGTTCTTATACTCCTTCGCACTATCGTAAGCATCAATACGAATCTCGTCCAACTCATTGAGCTGGAGTTTCCTATGGGCTCCTGCCTTGTCAAGAGAAAAGTTTAGCTGCTTAACAGCCCAATAAGATCTATTTTCTAACTCGAAAGTTAAATGACATGCCTTTCCATACACAAGCCGATAAGGAGACATTCCAATGGGGGTCTTAAACGCCGTACGGTAAGCCCATAAGGCATCAGTAAGCCTAGACGACCAGTCTTTCCGATTAGGATTAACTATTTTCTCTAATATACGTTTTTATCTCCCTATTGGAAACCTCAACCTGACCACTAGTCTGTGGAGGATACGGGGTAGCTACCTTATGTGTAATACCATATTTCTTCATCAAAAGCCTAAAAGGTCCATTACAAAAGTGCGACCCACCATCACTAATTATAGCCCGCAGTGTACCAAAACGTGTAAGAATATTATTTTTCAAGAAATCAATCACAACCCTATGGTCATTGGTTTTACACGCAACCGCCTCAATCCACTTAGAGACATAGTCTACAGCGACAAGGATGTATAGGTTACCAAAATAATTAGGAAACGGACCCATAAAGTCAATATCCCACACATCAAAGACCTCGACAACTAAAATAGGGTTCAAGGGCATCATGTTCCTACGGGAAATGGTTCCTAATTTCTGGCAACGTTCACAAGTAACACAGTAACTGTGGGAGTCTTTAAACAACGAAGGCCAATAGAATCCACACTGTAATATCTTAGCAGCAGTCTTCTTAGCACTAAAGTGACCCTCACACGCATGATCATGACAAAAGGAAATAATACTGTACTGGTCACTCTTAGGTATACATCTCCTAATAATCTGGTCTGGACAATACTTAAACAAATAAGGATCATCCCAAAAGAAGTGCTTAACCTCAGCTAAAAATCTAGAACGCTCTTGTTTACCCCAATGTTGGGGCATTCGACCAGTAACAAGATAGTTCACTATATTCGCATACCAAGGTAATTGGGTAACAAAGAACAATTGTTCATCAGGAAAGTTGTCCCTTATAGGAAGGGAATCATTAAGGGTATCCACAACAAGTCTAGAAAAGTGGTCTGCTACTACATTTTCTGCACCCTTTTTGTCTCTAATGTCCGGAGAAAACTCTTGTAACAACAGGATCCACCTAATCAATCTAGGTTTGGTATCCTTCTTAGACAAAAGATATTTCAAAGCAGCATGATCAGTATATATTACGATCTTAGAACCTAAGAGATATGGTCTAAACTTGTCTAAGGAAAACATAATGGATAACAGTTCCTTCTACGTAATGGTATAGTTCAACTGGGCATCATTCAGAGTTTTGCTAGCATAGTAAATTACATGAAGTAACTTGTTTTCTCGCTGACCTAGCATAACACCAATAGCATAATCTGAAGCATCGCACATGATTTCAAAGGGTAGGTTCCAGTTGGGTGCCTGGACTATGGGGGCGGTAGTGAGTAAAGTTTTAAGATTCTCGAAAGCCTCTAAACAAGCATCATCAAAGACAAACTTAACATATTTTGCAAGCAAATTGCAAAGAGGTCTAGAAATCAAGCTAAAATCCTTAATGAATCGACGATAAAAACCAGCATGCCCTAAGAATGACCTAATACCTTTTACGGTTTTTGGGACCGGTAAAGTTTTAATAAGGTCAACTTTGGCTCTATCTACCTCTATACCCTTTGAAGATACGATATGCCCTAGAACAATTCCTGAACGAACCATGAAGTGACATTTCTCCAAATTAAGCACTTAATTCTTTTCCTTACACCTAGTCAAAACTAATGACAAATGATGCAAGCACTCATCGAAAGACGAACCAAACACTGAAAAATCATCCATAAATACCTCTAAGAACCGTTCTACCATGTCAGAAAATATGCTCATCATACAACGCTGAAAGGTCGCAGGGGCATTACATAGGCCGAAAGGGATGCGTCTATACGCAAAGGTACCAAAGGGACAGGTAAAAGTGGTTTTCTCTTGGTCTTCTGGGGCAATAGGAACCTGATTATAACCGCAGTATCCATCTAAAAAGCAATAATGGCTACGTCCAGCTAATCTCTCTAGCATTTGGTTGATGAAGGGAAGGGGAAAGTGGTCCTTCCTAGTGACCTTGTTCAATTTTCTATAGTCAATACAGACACGCCAACTCGTGGTCATTCGGGTTGGGATTAACTCATTGTTATCATTCTGGACTACAGTAATACCGAATTTCTTGGGAACAACCTGAACGGGGCTGACCCACTTATTGTCTGAAATGGGGTAGATAATGCCTGCATCTAACAGCTTCAGAACCTCGGTTCGAACAACTTCTTTCATATTAGGGTTCAGTCGACGTTGCATATCCCTAGAAGGTTTGGTGTCACTATCTAAATAGATATGATGCATACAATCAATAGGACTTATACCCTTAATGTCTGCTATGGTTCACCCTAAAGCTTCCTTGTTATTCTGAAGGACAGTCACTAGTCTACTTTCCTGATCACTATCCAAGTCGGATGCTATAATCACAGGTAAAGTTTCAGAGGGGCCTAAAAACACATACTTCAGGGTATCTGGTAATGGTTTAAGGTCCAACTTGGGAGGATTTTCCAACGAAGGAACTAGGGTAGACTCGGGAACGGGTAAAGGTTCGAACTTAGGTTTCCATCCATTAATAGTGTCTAACAAAGGGGTTGAATCTAACAAAGCATTCACCTCATTAATCACATCATCATCATCAAAATCAATCCCAAAGTGAGCTAGGCATTTCTCTAATGGATCTTCTATCAAAGTGTTTGGTAATGACTCCTCTACTAAGGTGCCTATCATGTTCACCTCTTCTACGCTCGAGTCGTCCAGTTCCTGGGGTAACTTACTAATGTGAAAGATGTTCATCTCAATAGTCATATTACCAAAAGACAAGTTCATAATACCAGTTCGACAGTTAATGATCGCATTGGATGTTGCTAAAAATGGGCGACCTAAAATCACCGGTATTTGGTTCTCTGGGTCAGGGACAGGTTGGGTATCTAGGATAACAAAATCCACTTGATAAATAAACTTTTCGACCTCAATAAGAACATCCTCGATTACACCATGAGGAATTTTAACGGACCTATCAGCTAACTGGAGTGTCATCTGGGTAGGTTTCATCTCACCAAGTCCTAGCTTTAGGTACACATGGTATGGAAGTAAATTCACACTGGCTCCTAAGTCAAGCAAAGCTTTCTCAACACGGTTTTTACCTATTGTGCAAGAAATGGTAGGGGACCTTGGGTATTTATACTTAGGAGTAGTGGTATTCTGAATAATGGAACTCACGTGACTAGCTAGGAAGGCTTTCTTTTGGACACTAAGCTTACGCTTTCGTGTACACAAGTCCTTAAGGAACTTGGCATAAGACGGAATCTTCTTAATCACATCCAACAATGGTAGGTTGATAGTAACCTGCTTAAAAACCTCTAATATATCATTAAAGTTGGACTCCCTCTTAGTTGGAACTCGCAGCTGGGGAAACGGGGATCTGGGAACAAAGACGGGCTCAGCAGGACCCTCATTGTTCTCTTTGGAGACTCTATCAGTCTTCTCATTCTCTGGCTCAGAAGGGTGAACAACAACATGTTCACTATTAGGCATGGAAACCTTGTTGTCTATCTCTCTACCGCTCCTAAGGGTTTTAATAGCATTTACATGATCGGATGGTCTTTCACCTATTTCATTAATTACTCTAGGGTTTGGTTGAGTTTGACTAGGAAACTTACCTCTTTCTCTTAAAGACTCATTTATATGACTAACCTGGGTTTTCAACTCGGAAATAGCCTGAGAGTTAGCCTGGCCTATTCTCTTATTTTCTTCTAAACCTTGAGCAACATATTGCTGAAACTGCATAGTGTTACGAGTTAAAAAAGCAAGAGACTCTTCTAAACTCATAATCTTCTTATCCGAAGGGTTCTGAAACTGTGTCGGGGATGAAGGATTCTTAGGATAGCCAAAACCTGGGGGAGCTTGAGAGTTACTAGACTGACCTTGATTCTAGCCCTTAGACCAAGAAAGGTTGGGATGGTTTCTCCAGCCAGGGTTATAGGTTTCTGAATAAGGGTCAAACTTCTGACGGTTATCGAATCTAGTGTTGTTATAAAGAGCATTGGCTTGCTCTTCAACAGTATGGTCTTCCTAAAAAGGCTCTATTCTACCACTAGAATGACCTAATTCCAACGCTTCTAACCATTTGGCTATGGCTGCTATTTTAGCATCTGACTCATAGGATCCTTCTACCATATTGACATTTCCTCTACTTAGAAGAATTGTTTTCTGGGGTTCCCTATTATTTTCCCATTGTCGGGTCTTATTGGCGATTTCATTCAAAAATGTCATCGCCTCATCAACAGTTTTATTCTCAAACCCACCTGTGCATAAGGACTCAACCATGGTTGTTGTTGAATAATCTAAACCCTCGTAGAGGATCTGAACTAACCTAACCTTCTCTGAACCATGATGAGGACATTGAGATATTAAGTCATTGAACCTTTCTAAATACCTATATAAAGATTCTCCCTATTGTTGAGCAAAAGTACAAATTTGTGTCCTAATAGACGATGTTTTGTGCCTTGGGAAAAACTTATGTATAAAGGCAGATGTAAGTTGTTCATAGGTTTCAATTGACTCAGAATCCAAACTATACAACCAAGATTTGGCTTTATCTTTTAAGGAAAAGGGGAATAACCTAAGTTTCAGTGCATCATCACTAAGGTTTTTAATTTTCAGAGTACTACGTACTTCCTCAAATTCCCTAACATAAAAATAGGGGTTCTCATTCTCTTTTCCTAAAAAGGTTGGGAGCATCTGTAAAGTCCCAGGTTTGAGTTCATAATTTGCCTCGGTTTCAGCTAACTTGATACAAGACGGACGAGAGGTCCTAGTTGGGTTCAATAAAGCTTTTAAAGTTGTCATTTCTGGCACTACCAAAGGACTAGGAGTACTTTCTTCACAAAGAAGCAGATTCTCAAAACTGAAGTTTCCAAAAAAGGGGATCTCTAAAGAAGAGTCTTCGAGCTCCCCGCCTTCACAAGAAGAACTACTAGGTTTTTCACTAATCAGACGACCTAGAGTGTTTCTTTTCCAAGCCCGTTCTCTAATGACCTCGGGCATACACTAGAAAAACAAAACTAAAACGAAAAGCCCTAAAAGGGAAGGGAAGTTCTATGCAAACACAAACAAGTCTGACTCCACCACAGCAAACCTACTGAATTCTAGCAAACAAAAAACATGATGGCTCCACTTAGATTGTTTCTAGACCAGCTTCTAATCCTTCGAAAGGGAATTCGTTACAATTTAAGCAAACCCCTCTGGAATCAATCCGACTCAAAGTAAGTTGAATTGAGGCGAGGGAAGCTCAGTGGAGCTTTGATACCCAAGGCCTCACCGCTATCACAAGGCGGCGCAGTCAGGCATTCAACTCACAGAAACCATCATGAACTTCGAAGTATGCTAAAAGAGTAACCAATATTTTTCGAACGACTTTCCTACTAAGCTCGTTATCCTATAGGTCTCGTTCTATTCCAAATTTTAAAGCTTAGGTTCGCGTTTGGTTTCGTTTTCCTAAGGCGAGCAAGAAGAGAACGGTGATGAAATCCGAAGCCTTATCTTGTATGCCCAGTCCTTGCCCTTTACTAGGAATTTAAAACAGCCGTTTTCAGTTCCTCAACATATATGCAAACGAAGGAATACAGTAACTCGCTGATAGGGGATTCGCGAGTGTTTCGACAAACTTACCTCCCGTTCCAGATGGGGGATGAACCGTTGTCGTCGACTCGGGCCACAACTCCTATGTTGTGTACGAACTCGAGGGGCCGAGGTGATATCGTAATCACCGTCCTTCTCTGCAAACAGTTTAATATTTATTCTACCCTTCCGTAGGGTTTAAAAAAAATTAATGTCCAAATGTCCAAAGTCCAAAAGAAAGGTCCAAAAAATAAAGTGCAAAAAGAAAAAGAAAAATACAAAATAAAAAGAATTCCTAATACAATCTAATAAAATAACACTCTCTTTTTTTTCTCTCTCTTTTTCTATAAAATAAAAAAAATTCTTCTTCTTTAGCTCCTTTCGCTTTGCCTTTTACCTCAAGTCTTTAAATATTCGCCAAAAGCTTTGGCAAAAATTTCTTTCGCTCCAAATTCCCAAAATCTGAAAGGAAAAAACAAAAACCCAAAAACGTAAAGAAGAACAAAAAAAAATTAAAAAATAAATAAATCTAAAAACTCTATCCTAAAGACAAGCCCGCGTCGGCGGCGCCAAAATGATTATAATTTTATTGTTGTTGTAGTAATGAGGTTCAAACTCTCGCACTTGTGAAGATTAAATTTAAAGATTTAATAAAATTATATACAAAAATATTAACAAAGTGGGCGAGAGGTAACCAAGACACTAGATTCCACTATTACACATGAATGATGTCAAATATTTCATAACTCTAATTATCCTTTTAATCCTTTATTTCTTAATCCACAAATAATCAAACATATTCTCAAAAATTAATTGTATCCCTGAAGCATAGATTATCTAACCAAAGCATAACCTATCTAATTGAATCACAACTAATGAAGAAAATTATGTAAACTTTTAAGAACTCTGCAAAAGCAGTGATTGAGTGAATTATAATTAAATATTAGAGAAAATGAAATAGTTACCCATTGTTCATGTGTGAATAGCTTCATCCATTGCCTTGGTTACGAGAGAATTAGCCGCTCATCATGTTGGAAACACGCTCAAAAGTTGATTTCATTTACGCTCAAAGGGTTACAAATGATGAATAAGGGAAAATTATAATAAAAATCGGGTTTGCAATACTTATAACTATTGCAAAAGCCGTTACAAAGAGCCGTTACTGTACTGATGCGTTTTTTAAGTCTGTCTCTGATCTGCGACCAACAGTATGAGTCGCTGACACTGTTTAAAAACGACGGTTGTGGCGAGTCTGTTCTTCGCGTTCTTCAGTGTTCTTCAATGGCAGCAGCAGCAGCAGGTGGTCTCTCTGCAAATTCGATTTTTGACTCTGTGGTGCTCTAAACTTCTCCCAATCTCTCCGTCCCCTTTCTCTATGATCCCCTCACCCTATATATACTCAACAGCAGCAAAATATCACGCCATAACTCTCACAAATTTTCATTAAACTCGGCATGAAGAAAAATATTCTAGGAATATTTTCTTCCCTGTTTTAGCTTCTCACGTGTTTCTACAGCTGCAAAATCTCCTCATTTATCTTCTTCACGGTCCAGAGTGTTGCTAGAGTCATCATACACGAGCAGAACACGCATAAATCTTCCAAAACCCATGAACTATTCTTCTCATGCACGGGCTGCCATGATTCCTTGTCACGGATTTTCCAGCCAAATTTGATCGAAACAAACACCCATACCAGCTCTTTTATGACATATCACAACTACCCATGAAGTTTCATCCCTTTAGTCCACCTAGAACATCTTCAAATTTCGATCGAAACATTCTCAGAGAGTTGCCACATTTTTCCCGCCAATTTTTAAGTTTCAAATGAAGAAGATGGTGTCCCCCTAACCAGCTGTGGGGTGCGAATAGCAACTGCCTTGTTGGGGTGCCCCTTAGCCAAATCTGGGCTCCGTATAGCAAGTGTCCTCCGGGGGTGTTCCGAGTGATTTTTCGAGCCGATTTTTTCAACAATATTTATTTTTCAAAAATACCTAAAAATACACAAAACACTATAATAAGGACGAAAACGAGTACCAACAATACGAAACATTGAGGAAAAATTAGACACATAAATGCGTCTATCAATGATCTGATACAAGCCTTAAGTACTGAATTTTATATGAAAGTGTTAGGAGATTTACATTTCTTTCTTGGTATTGAGGCTACAAGGACTGCAGATGCTATTTTTCTTACTCAACAAAAATATACTTTAGAACTGTTAGTGAAAGCCAATATGATGGATTGCAAACCTTGTGACACTGTTGTTGCAAAGACTAAAAGATGTTCTATTCATGATGGTGTGTTACTAGCTAATCCTCTGCGTTATAGAACTATTGTTGGTGGACTTCAGTATTTAACTCATACAAGGTCAGACATATGTTTTGCTGTTAACTGTGTCTCCCAATTCATGCATGCTCCAACAGATCAACATCTTCTTCTAGTTAAAAGGATTTTGAGATACTTAAAGGGTACTTTAAATACTGGTATTACATTGCAGAGAGGCAATCTTCATTCTTTAACTGCATACACTGATTCAGATTGGGCTGGCTGCCCAGATACAAGAAGACCTACATCAGGTTTTGTGGTTTTTCTGGGAAACTTAGTTGTCTCTTGGTCATCAAAGAAGCAACCCACTGTTTCACGAAGTTCAGCAGAAGCTGAATATAAGTGTTTAACTGTTGTCACTGCTGAGTTACAATTGCTTACTTATGTGCTTACAGAATTGAATGTCTATGTTGCTTATCCTCTGCAGTTGTTGTGTGACAATCAAAGTGCTATTTGCTTAGCTTCTAACCCAGTTTTTCATGTCAGGACCAAGCATGTGGAGAGAGACTATCACACTGTCAGAGAACTTGTGGAAGAAGGAGTTATTAATGTTAGTCATGTTCCAACTGAAGAACAACTTGCTGATGTGATGACAAAAGGATTATGTTACCCTACTTTCTCAAGGCTTCTACTCAGAATAGTATAATCTCCTTCAACTACTGATCAAGATACTTCTGTTACAGCTTAGTTCATGCTTGTGTAGTGTTTGTCAGACTGCCTGCAATCTTCATTTTTGTGTTATGTTAGACTGATGTTGTACAGTGTCTTTCTCAGATTGGCTCTTGTTGAGCATCTGTTTTTTCTTTCTTTGGCTCTTGTTGAGTTTTGTTCTTGTTGGATGTAATATTTGTTTTGTTTTGTTTTTCAATTGTTACATTGTCTGCTTGTAACAATTGAGGGGTGCGTATTAGAAAAAGTCATGTATAAGTCAAGTCTCATTGACTTGACTCTAGTCTATTGGTCTGTATTAATACCTCTCCTCCCTATCTGTGTCAGACACCTAATCATTACTGTGTAATAATATTACATCCACACATTCATTACAGCTTTCTCAAGTATCGTGCCATGTCCGTGTCATGTTTCAGTGGCAGTGCTTCCCGGCTCCTAAGCCTAATCAGTTTAAGATGGATGATTATGTTAGTGCTAGTGATACTAAACAAAATCAGGAAAAAGAGACAGTGGCGTTAACTAAAGCAAAGCATGATGCATTTCGTCTAATTAAGAGTGCTGATGTACAAATAAAATTCGTCAAGGATGTCTCTTTCAGAGAGGAGTACTTAAAAGGAAAAACAAAATCAATAGGAAAAAATGAAATCTCTAAAAAAAAGGCCATTGTCTCCCTTTTTTTTTTTTAATTCCAGGAAATTATGTACTTCAGAAGAAAAGAAAAAAGACTAATTGGAGCGAATAAAATCTCCGAAAAAAATGTCATTATTTCCCATTTCTTTAATTCCTGGCAATTATGCTTTGGATGAAGATGACTATGATGAAATGTATGAGGAATACGAAGAGTATGAAGATACCAGTATTAGGTCTGGAATTATGCCAGATCTGCTGTCTAAAAGGATGAACTTCAGGGTCGTTAATAAAAGTAAATTGAGAGAAGTAGTAAGTAGGTGATAGTTTTGTTTTTTTATCCTATTTCTCTTTTTTGAGTTATGCTATTTCTTTTAGGTACGAGTCTTTTGACTTTGTAGTTAGGCGCTTTAGAGTTCAGAATGTAGCTATGTATTTTACCCCTTTTGCTTATGGGAGTTGTAATTCTTGTAAATGTGTATTGGATTTGGATCATGGGTCTCATGGAATTAACCCATGGTCTGGACAATAAAATCTAACTGCCTATTAAAGTCTATAAAAATTATGCCTTTTCCTTCGCTATGAGGTGGCAGTTATATTTGCCTCAATAAATTATGCGGCTCCACCCTGGCCGAGCCAATAACATAAAATAAAATAAGTAGAAACTATATGATAGTCCTTGTTTTAGAATAAGTGTGTCTACTTGGTCATGTTGACTTAGTCCAATTACCTTAGGGTATTTTTAAAAAATATATTTATAATTTGGTCCAAAATCACTATTTGGTCCAAGGGTGGATATTACCCACGCGGAATGACGCCATTAATTTTTAAACAACGTGAGATATACCATTTTTCTCACTTCATCGTAAAATAAGAAAACAACATATCTAGCCTCGGATTGTATGCCATTATCAAACTTAGCATCACATTAGGCCAGTTCTCAAACTTATCCTCAGGCTAGGCCAGTTACCAAAAATAGTCTGTGTACTATTTGCTAAATTTATCAATTGCTATTGGGAGTGCCAAATTTGGCCTTTAGCGGTAGCACAAATACGATAACTTAGCTTTAACAAGGATCAGTGTGAGTAAAATTATAGCATACAACTATATTTTGGCAAAATTGCAATGGTTTTCTGAATTAAAATGAAAGAATTGTCGATCAAAAAGCCCGGAGTCAAGAGAAGTGAACAGAGGATGTGGTGAATGAAGCAATTAAGGAACTTGGAACAAAAATCTGGATTGACCCGGAAGATTGTAAACCTACTTATGGATCCACGATTACATCAAGAATCAAGATCAACCTAACAAAACCTCTTCATAGATGCGGATGGTCGAAAACTGAAGCAGGTGGACAAACTTGGGTTCGATTTTATTGGGATAAACAACCTCACAATTTGTGTCCCAAATGCTTTACTTTTGATCATAATGAAGAAGAATGCGCCAACACAGCTAATGACCTCATGATTACAAGATTTACTAGTGAAGAGTATATAGCTTATGGGGTAGAGATCGTTGAATACTTGGACTTAATTTTTCAAAGAATCAGTGAAGAGAGTAAGAAGTTACTTGATACTCATGCAGAAGAGGATGAAGCTGAAAGAATTCACAAAATATCTAGAGTCGATGATCAAGAAAATATCATGGAAGGAGATACTGAAAATCCACCAAAACATACTGACTTTGTTAGCATGGAACATGACTTGATTGAAGAAGGACAATCTGACATGAGGGAGAATTTACATGAGGTGAATGCATCTTCTCTTAACAAATTGGTAACAACCTCTTTTCAACTCTTGTCATTTTTTCCCTTCTCGTTTTAAACACTTCCTTTGTTTTTCCATATATTGTTTTCAGTTTCAGCTTTAGTGAATTTAGTTTCAAGTTTGTTGTCCAAAATAAAACCATGAAAATCATCAGTTGGAACTGTCAAGGCTTTCTAGGAAAAGCTACTAGAGATCACCTAAGTCACCTAAACAATGTTCACTCCCCTGGCATTATTTTTCTATGTGAAACCAAGATTAATGATGATAGAATTATATCCCTCACCAACTTTCTGAAATTACCAAATAAATGTTATATGCCATCTATAGGTCAAGCAGGTGGTATCATTATGCTTTGGAAAGATGGTTTTCATCTAGACATTGTAAACTCTTCATAAAACATGATCCATGCCATAGTTAACAATGATCCTGCTCTAGAAGAATGGTTCTTATCCTGCGTTTATGGTACCCTTTATGTCAAAGACCAGCCTTCCCAATGGAACTATATCAAAAATCTTAGGACTTCAGTTTCCATTCCTTGGGCCCTTATTGGAGACCTTAATGTTACTATGAACTTGTCAGATGGAAACACTAGTTCCCCTATTACTTCTCCTGAAGTTTTAAACCATATTAATCAATCTGATTTGCATGATATAAATTATATAGGAAACCCTTTTACCTGGACTAGTAACAGTCATGGCACAGGAAAATTCAAATCCAGAATAGATAGAGCTCTAGTAAATAGTGACTTCATTCTAAAATATCCTGATGCTACTCTTACTCATCTAGGACAACTTGGTTCCGATCATGTTCCTATTATGTTATCTCTTTATAGCATTAATATGTCTAAAGGTAGAAATTGGAAGTTCTTTGAACACTGGATGCAGAGTGACTCTTGTGCTACCGAAATTATGAATGCTTGGAGTTCTGACATTACATGATCAACAAATTATATTTTATTTGAAAAGCAATCAAATACTAGACATCTTTTGTCTAAGTGGAGTAAGACTACTTTTGGGCACATTCAGTCAAGGATTTCTGAACTTCAACATGATTTATCTAAACTGCAATTAGCTGATATTCAAGGAAATCAAACTAGTAAGGTAACTGCTCTGGAGAAGCAAATAGAAGAACTAAATGATATTCATGCAAGTTCAAACAGACAGAAGGAAAGAGATAATTTTTATAATGACATGGATAAGAATTCAAATATTTTCATATAAGAGATAATCATAGAAGAGTAAGAAACATAATTGACTCCCTTCAAGCTCCAGATAACTCATGGTGTAAAGACATGTCTTCAATTGAGCAATTGCTAGTCAAGCATTTCAAAAACATCAACACTTCTTCTAATCCTTCAGATAACTACCATTTTCTCCAGCACATCCCTTCATGCATTAATAAACAAGATAACAATGCACTTATAGCCATTCCAGATGAACATGAAATCCATAAAGCTCTTATGACAACGCAACCATGGACTTCTCCTGGTCCAGATGGATTTCCCTCAGGGTTCTATCAGTCTCAGTGGAAGGTGGTGAAAGATGATGTATGTAAGATGGTTCAGGCTTTCTTTCATTCTGGATATCTCTTGAAGAAGATAAATAACACAAGAGTTACACTAATTCCTAAAGTTAAACCAACAAAAAAACCAGAAGACTTCAGGCTTATTGCCCCTTGTAACACAGTTTAAAAAATAATATCTAAAGTCATTGCTCTGAGATTGAAAAAACATATGGCAAACATTATCTCTCCAATGCAATCAGCATATGTCCCTGGTAGATTGATATCTGAAAATATTTGTTTGGTGCAAGAACCGGTTCAAGCAATGAAGAAAAAAAAGGGAAGATCAGGTAATTTGGCTTTAAAAATGGATATGTCTAAAGCATTTGACATATTGGAATGCGTGTTTCTGACTGAAGTTCTGAAATTTTTTGGATTCTGTGACAAGTTCTGCCAATTGATATCTCAATGTATTTCAACAACACAAATTGAAATCATGGTTAATGGTATTCCTTCTCCTTCTTTCAAGCCTACAAGAGGTATTAGACAAGGGGACCCTTTGTCTCTTTATATTGGTCATGAAAGCTTTCTCAAGATACCTCAACCACTGTAAAACTACCAAGCAATTAACAAGTGTGAAAATTTCAAGATCTGCACCAAAGATAAATCATCTTTTATTTGCAGATGATTGCATTTTATTCTGCAAGGCAAACCTTGATCAAACTAAGAAGCTACTTGATACAATAGAAAAGTTCAGTTTCTGCTCAGGTCAATTAATCAACTTTCATAAATCTGCAGTGTATTTCAGTAAAAACTTGAGTCCCACTCATTGTCAGACAGCTATAGTTAAATGATGAGAAATATTTAGGTCTCCCCTTCTTCATTGGCAGAAATAAGAGAATTCCTTTCTCTATCCTAGAAGAAAAAATGGATTCTAGATTATCTAGATGGAGGTGTATAAATATGTCTGAAGCAGCAAGGTCCGTCATGGTAAAAAATGTTACTAATTCCATCCCAATTCATCATATGACAAGTTTCAAGTTCCCAGACTCCACTATCAAAAGATGAGTTCAACACAACAAAAATTTTGGAGGAAAAAGAAATCTAACAAAGGTACGCAACTTGTCACTTGGAAGAAGGTTAAAAGAGGATGGTGGTTTAGGTTTTAGAGATCTCCATTTATTTAATAGAGCTCTCTTGGCAAAATCTTCTTAGAGGTTATGTAATGACAACACCTCAATATGTTCTCAGTCTCTGCAAGCTAAGTACTTCCAAGATGGTGATATGTTCAATCTAAAGAAAAATTATTCTACAACATGGTCCTGGACTAGTATAAGTTCAGAGTTGGACTTACTCCAGAAATACAGTGGCTGGAACTTAGGGAATGGAAGGAATATTCAAATCTGGAAACACAATTGGGTGCATGGTCTGTCAGTTCCTCCAACTCCAAAACATGGTACCTCTAATGTTGCTCAATACAAGTTTGTTTACCAACTATTTCTCTTGGAAACTATGAACTGGAATTCTGATCTAATCCTCTCTCTTTTTGAAGATCACACAACAAGGTTGATTCTGAGTATGTCAATCTTTCTATATTATGATGACAAAATAGTGTGGAACTTAGAAAAGAATGGTCAATTTACAGTAAAGTCTGCTTACAGGAAAAATGTATGAAGAGAGGAATTCAAATGTTGTAACTCCTCCAAGGATGAATAATATCTTCAAGAGATTGTGGAAACCTCCGGTCCTTCCAAGAATCAATCATTTTATTTTGAAGTGTGTGAAGAATATCCTCCCTATAAGAGACAAGCTCTATTATGTCATACAAAATGGAGATTATAGTTGTGCTTTCTGCAATCAACATTTGGAATCTGCCACACATGTTATTCTGGAATGCAATTTGGCTAAGCTGGTCTGGTTTGGTACTTAGGGTATTCATACTACAAATGACACTAATATGGAAGACTGGATATGCAGCTTATTCGATAATCTACAAGCGGGTTTTATAAATGAAGATAATCTGTGCAGAATATCAATTGTGGCATGGTGTATTTGGTCACAGAGATGTGACGAAATTTTCAAGGAATTACCAGCAACTCCTGATATCATCATCAACAAGTGCAGGAATTTCTTAACTGAGTTTACTGATATGTCGCATAGAAAACCTGTCAATACAACTAGACAACCAAGACTGAATTTACATTGGACTCCCCCTCCTAATGGAACTCTTACTATTAATTTTGATGGTTCTTTTGATAATTATTATGGAGGCATTGGTCTAATTATTCGTGATTTTGCAGGTTGTCACAAAGGCTCAAGGTGCATCTATCTAGCAAAAGCTTCAAGTCCAGAACATGCAGAGTGCAATGGTTTATGGGAGGCGGTGAAGTGGGCTAAAGAGATGAATTTGCGAGAAGTGCACTTTGAATTGGACTCAAAGCTGGTGGTGGATGCAGTGAACAACGACAATTACAACATAGATTGAAGATTGCATAATCTCATTAGAGATATCAAGACGTTTTTTCAAGTTTTTAGCTCCTGGAACTGTTATTATGTCCAAAGGGAGAAGAATAAAATAGCAGACATTTTGTTCAAGCTAGCTAGAGTAGATAAGCTAAATCAAACTTGGATACAATATCCTCCTAGTAAGATAAACAATCTTCTAGAAGTTGAAGCTTCATATGTAATGGCTTAATTTCAATATATTCATCTTCAGTTTCAAAAAAAACAAACAAACAACGCACCAAAATTAGCCATTAGTGGATGGGTTTACTATCATCCGAGCTCTTGATTATAAAAGCTAAGGATTAATTTGTGGGTAAATTTATTAAATACCCTTAGTTTTGACACCCAATAAATATACCCTTATACAATAATATAAATACCCATATCATTTAAATACCTTATCCATTAAAAATAGATTACCTTAATACCCTCACTTACAATATTATTTTCCATTTAAAAATCTTATCCATTAAAAAATAGATTTTTCTATTATTTCACATCCACCAGCAGTACCATTTCACCACCACCAACAGCACCGCCGCCACCACCACCACTTACTAAATACAACCACCAATAATATTCCACCACCGCCACACACCACCACCATTGTTGTTGTTTCCCCTTCCCCCGCCCCCGCCGCCGCCATCAATATTAGGTGTCAACAACTGAAGTTGATCCAAAAAATCAAAAGTTAAAAAATATTTGTCAAATTTGGTTGTTGATTCCATTTTTCTATTGTTGATACACAAACATTGGTTGTTGACTCCCTAAACTAAGGTCAATTTCTATTGTTGATACACAAATATTTGTTGTTGACTCCTTACACTAAGATCAATTTCTATTTTTGATACACAAATATTGGTTGTTGATTCCATTTTTCCATTGTTGATACAGGTTGTTGACTCCCTAAACTAAGGTCATTTCTATTGTTGATACACAAATATTTGTTGTTGACTCCTTACACTAATATCAATTTCTATTGTTGATACACAAATATTGGTTGTTGATTCCATTTTTCCATTGTTGGTACACAAACATCGGTTATTGACTCCCTAAACTAAGGTCAATTTCTATTGTTGATACACAAATATTTGTTGTTGACTCCTTACACTAAGATCAATTTCTATGGTTGATACACAAATTTTGGTTGTTGATTCCATTTTTCTATTGTTGATACACAAACATTGGTTGTTGACTCCCTAAACTAAGGTCAATTTCTATTGTTGATACACAAATATTTGTTGTTGACTCCTTACACTAAGATCAATTTCTATTGTTGATACACATATATTGGTTGTTGACTACCATTTCTATCATTCTTTATCATTCGAGCCTCACCACCACCACAATCACCACCACAACCACTAAAACAACTTCCACTACCACCAGTACAACACCAAATAAACACAATTCATCTAAACCATTACCAGTAAACAATTGAAACACAATCAAAATTACAAGATCATTGACACCAATACTAGTGCAATCAAATGTACATTGAAAACAGATTCAGTCATTACCGTCAATATTTGATGGAGTAGTATTCAGCAACTTGTCGTCCAACCTCACCACCACTACTGCCAGCAGCGTACAACATTTCTAACACCACAAACAACCAGAATCACCATTATCTTCATGACCAACTTTAATTCATCATTCCAACCAGAACCAACACAATCTCCATCATCAAAATTCATCGTTCTAACCTCACCAGCATCACCAACACCACCAGCACACGGAATATCCACCAACACCACAACAACCATAACCACCACTATCTTCAAGACTGATTTTATTTCATCATTCGAACCTGAACCAACACAATCTTCATGACTGATTTTATCTACATACTACCACCACCAGCAGAAACTCAAACTAGAGAAAGAAGATAATCAATTGATAGATTGAAATGCATACCTCCTTCACCGCCGTCGCTACCACCATCATTGTAGATATGGTATCTTCCTTCACCACCACCACCATCACCACCATCATCTTCTTCTAATAAAACAGAGATTTGATATCCTCCTTCACCACCCCCACGACCTTCACCTCTATTATTCGAAACTAGGGTTTCTGATGGATCTTAAATTCGAGCTTGTTACTCTATCGATTGAGAAGAAGAACTTTCAATTGAAAAGCTAAACCCATTGAATCTATTCCAGACATCAAAAGAAGAGGAATACTAACAGTTGATACTGATTATCAAGCTTGATTTCTGGATCTGAATCAGGTGAAAATCGATCTAATTCAGGTGGTGATGCCGCTGCTTGTGATGGATTTGCTGGAACCATAAGAGATGCTGCCGGAACTGATGACGAGATCGGTGGAGGTGGTGGCGGAGGCGACTGTGAAGATGTAGTGGCGGAGATGACGATAAAGAAGTTGATTTTCGGTTTTTAGTAATGAAGATGAAAAAGTATCGAATAAATTATGAATATTAAAGGAAGTATCTTTTAATTGAATTTCCTTGTTTTTAAATTGGAGTATTAATATAGTGGACAATGGTATTTTTGAAGTCCATAAGAACGAGGGCATTTATATAATTCTCACTTAATTTGTAAGGTCCCACGCAGGTTCTTCCCTCTTAAACTACCTGATCTATGTATCTAACTCTACAATACCATGTAGTTGCCCTTTGATAAGATGTTACTCCTCATGTGGCCCCACAAATCTGACTAAATCAAATTATGACTGCAAAATATCATTGTAAAGCTGAACATGGTCATGCTTAAACCATAGCCATGGTGTAGCTAACTAGCTGTGCAGTGCAGGTCTCGCCTTGGAAGTTGAAACTTTGAACCAACCATATATTACACGAAAGAAGAAACACTTCCTATATGTCTTTGGTGTTTAAATATTTTTTATGCATCTAAAATAGGATGGTAATTAAAACACTTGCTTTTCAGTCTGCAGCAAGCTGCAAAATGTACTTCACAAAAATGCAAAAATGCCAAAATGCCTGGACAAGGAAGCCAAAAGTAGGAAAAAAAGAGAGTGGAAGAATAAATTTTTCAAAGCCAACACACCACAAAGCCCGGCTATATATGGCAATTTCAACTGGGTACTGTTCTGCTCTCTCAGAGTAGATGCAGTAAAATAAATTAAAATTTACTTCTACATCCTTCTTTAACTAAACCCACTTTCTCACTCACCTTCATTTTCTACTCTCAATAGAACAGAGAAACTCAGAAAGTAGTGCTAGTTGTGAGAGACTTGAGTTGAAGTGTTAGAGAAGAAGATGATCTTGAGTTCTAATCCTATGAAGCGTCTCAAGACCAAAAACGCTGATCATAATGAAGACTCTAGTACTGGTGACTCCAGCAAAGATTCATCAAGTTTTTTGGGGTTGTGGGAAGGTTTAAGTCCAGAAATTCTGTCTCTGATCTTTGTGAGAATCCAACAAGATGAGTTGGTAAAGATAGTTCCATTTGTTTGTCAACCATGGAGGGAAGTTGTAGCTGGTCCATATTGCTGGTCTGATATTGATATTGAACAATGGTGTCGTCGCTGTAATGATTCTTCAAAGATCGATTCGGTTGTTCGGAAACTAATTCGTCGAAGCAGAGGCCATTTTCACCGACTTTCTGTTTACAAGCTCAGTAACTTTGGGTTTACTTTTGTTGCTAACTGGTAAGAACAACACCCATGTTAGACTTCTGCAACTCTGTTTTTCTTGTGTTGTTTTAAAAGATGGGTTTTGTTGTTTATGGTTTTGATGATCTTTTCTAGTCAGTTGTTGTAATGGGTTTGAGTGAAAGCTTTTGTTGTTGTTCTGTTTTTAAGGTAATGTTGGAGTTGTCCAATTGCATGCAACTTTTTTTTATTGGCGTTTCATTTTCTTATGTTTTTTTGGGTTTGGGAAGAGGTTTATGAACATTAAATGCTTCTTTTGGGGACTAGATTATTTTAAAGGAGGTTGTTAATGGAGGAATTGAGTAGGTGAACAGAGTTAAATGAGTTAAACTCGTTCAATTAGATCCATTACAAGATGGGTTTCTTTTGTTTTGAAGAGATGAATACTCATCTTTTTGTTGAGTACTAATGTTGTTTGTTATAATTGGTTTTGTTGAAATGAAGGGTCAAGAAGTAGTTCTGACTAGTCAGGGTAAATGGGTTTTGTGTTGCTTTGGATTTTCATATCCCTTGTTAAGGCAATGTGGGTATCACATTCTTCTGTTATTTCATTTTGAAATTTCTGTTATCTATTGGTAGGGATTTACTTTTCAGTTTCGGTAGAAATTTTTAGGAGTAAGAGTAGATCTTTTGGTTATTTGTGTTCTGGTATTGACTATGGCAAGTCAATTGAGTTGACTCAGTGCTAGTTGAAGGATGAATATTGAGTTGTGGTTACTCTACTCTAACTAGCTTGGTTTAGCAGTCTAAATGACATTATGGGTTTGTTTTAGATTAAAATTTGAGTCCTAAAATTATCATATTTCAAGGGAGAAAACAGATGGATGATTGTTTGCTTAGTTATTGAGAATAATGTTTTTCATTTTTCATCCACTTGTACGAGTTCTGTTGTTATGTTGCAGATCTTTTCGAAATGAGTTCATGATTATAGTTTATCGAGTTGATTTAGTACTTATTGATTATGTCTGCATTGTCCAAGTTTTATATTCTAAGATTGAATGTATCTTGAACTCCTTTGTATTGTTTTGCCTGTTCATTGACACTCTCTAGCATGCTTTATATAAGGCAAGGGAATCTGGTGAGCCATGTTATGAGACTCCGGTATATTGAGCTGCAACTGTTCTGTTTTACAAAATTAATATCCAACTCTATGTCAATTTTTGTAAGGGAGAAGAAAAAGATGTCATTTGAAATCAGTAGTTGGACAATCGTTGCTATGGTTATCCAATTTCTCTTGTTTTGATCTGTTTGGACAACATACAATGTCCCTAACTTTTTCTAAAACTATAACCAACGTTTTACGATGCTTACTTTAAAGCTTTTCTAGTGTTCTATTTTTGTGTTTAAAGAGAATTGATGATTCCAGCTAATCAAACTTAAAACAAGTAATCGACTTTGCCTGCATGTTTAAACTTCACATTCCCTGTTTCTCGTTTAGTGCCAAATTTACTTACTAATTAAGTTTTCCAAAATGTTTGTATCTCTTTGGAGATTAGTAAAGAAGTCAAAATGACAATGCAGTAGATTTCGAGTTGATTATGTCAGTTGCTCCATCTAATTGATACTGATATTTAGTTACTATTATGCTTGTCAAATGGCATTATCTTGGATTATTTAGTCAGTGGTCAAGGTAAAAACACCGATTTATTTTGGAAGATTCATACTGATTTTTCTGAACTAATTCCTGTTCTTTTGTTACTTTCTTGCAGTGCTGAACACCTCAAGGCATTACAGATCCCAATGAGTGGAATAACTGATAAGACGGTCGAGAAGTATGTCACGTCCTTTGCAAAGTTGACATTCTTAGACATCAGCAACTGCTTACAAATTACTTGCAAAGGACTTGAGATTCTAGGAAATAACTGCAAGTCTCTGACTTCCTTGAGGAGGAACATGCCACCACCGGAGTGGGAAGAGGATGGAAAGCTACCTGCTGCGAAGATTAATGATGGAGAAGCAATGGTTATAGCTAATACAATGACAAGTCTTTGCCAACTCGAGCTTGCTTATGGTCGATTTGGTGATTTAGGGCTTGAAGCATTGGTTACTAAGTGCAAAAACCTTACCCATCTTGACATACTTGGGTCTGTTTGTGTACGGCTTGATGGTGATCTTTTGGACAAGTGTGAACGTCTTATGGTGTTTAGGGGGCCTTGGGATCATTATGATGCCTTTTCAGACAATGATGGCGATGATAATGAAGCTGCAGCTGGGTCATCAGACTCAGACTCCAATCAATGAGGTACTCTAGTTTCTTGGTATGTTTTTTGGGAGTCCTGATCTTATACCTGTGAATTGGTGTTTCCAGTGGTTAATAGTAGGTGGCTTTTTAATTAAACTGGATGCTCTATATTTTGATTATCGCCACATTTTTTGATTTTACCTTTTGAGGGTGGGATTTAGACTAAACTATGCTAAAGAAATACAGCAAACAACTAACTTATAAATGATTGCTGGTCCGGTGCTGAACAGACAAACCTAGCACTTTTCTTTCTTTCTCCAGTTTAGGTAGAGGGTGTATATGAAGTCCCTAGATGGAAACTCCATATGATTATATTTATGTTAGTTTAAGTTTGTTAGATTTCCTCAGCTTTATATGAGCACTCTTCGTTTACCAACAACTGTGAAGAATACAACACTCTTTGATATGAATGGTTAATGTTATGCTGTTATTTACTGCTTGTCATCTCAATTTACGCCATGTTGAGATGACAAGGCACAGTGTTGTTCTCTTGCATTTTTTGGTTATCTTCAATCTTTGTGTAATTTAGTGCATGATACATGATGCAGTACTATGTAACTGAATGCTTTTGCCACTGGACTGAGACCTTTACTTCTTCAATGCCGGAGGAATTTGTTTATTTGTTCTTCCATATTATTTTCCACTAGGTTGAGTATAGAGACTGCTATGGCAGTTCGCTCATCAGTATTCTCGATTCATTTAGCTCAGCTTTTACACTTTCTTCAGGTCAATGCAGCCCCGTAAATACTCTAGCTTCCTTTACTAGTGCACAGCACAAGTGTTCTAATAGAACAACACAAAACTAGAACGTGAAGTGAACACTTTTTACAGTCCTTGGTGACACTGACACCTCCCTGGATGGATTCATAAGCTCCATTAGGAATCTTACCAGGGTTCTACTATTCTTATGTATATGCACCCCATCCAACAAAATATGCATCCAGACATAGCCCAGCATACACCTGTCTTCCAGCGGTTGTATCATAGGAAGCTCTGAATTCATGCATTCTTGTACCTGTAGAGCTTAGAAGAGTAACATACAATCCCATATAGCTAGTCTTCCTCTCTGCTCTTGGATTATATAGATTCATACTGAACTTAATACCGGTGCTTCACCTCATTTTTTCCAGCTAGTATTCGTGGTTCTACTTTCAATCACCTCATGTCGGGACGTGTAAAGTTGAACAGTGCCATATAGGTTGGGGCACATTGCTCGACTTTTAACCGTCTTATAATAGATGGTGTCTGTAAACTGTGAAATGCTTCATCCCACCAAGGAAAAACATGCGAATTACAAGAAAATGCAAATGGAATTAGCCCTTCATAAAAGGGAAAATCCTGATATATTCAGTATGAGGAACTAGCTTCAGTTGTGGCCATTTCGTAGCAAGTTTACAAGGTCCTCTAGCTTGTCACCAAGTCAGGCGGGCCTATGAGCATCAACTTAAAACTTACGATATTCAAAGCAAATTCAGAGACCAAAAGAATAAGAAAAAACTTACAAAACGAAACCATATTAGTAAGAAACCTGTTTTGAGGCATGCCAAATGGTGACAAAATAGGATCACGAGATAAAAAAGACCATCACCTCTTATCCATCCATCATGGCAAGTATACCCTTATTTAATTAATTCTAATAATAATAATTAAATGTTAATGATTATGATTAATTAGTAATGTTAATTCATTGATTAAGTTAAGTTGCTAATGTTATATTAGTAGAGAAATCAAATTTTTTGAGAGGAGGAAGAAGAAAAAAGGAAAATTAGGTTTTTGAGATTATTGTGATTTAAAATGGATGATTCCAAATGATGAAGGAGTATCTTTTTTTTTTTAACTTCTATTTTTCAAAAAAATTGAATGTTTACAAATTTTTTCAGAGTTCAACATTAGGTTCGACTGCTATTTTGGAAGAAGAACTTGGCGTGAAGAGCAATTCGGCTCCTAGTCTACAGCCGAACCTTGGGGTTTTGTAAATATATGTGTGGTTCGGCTGATTCGTACTACTATAGATTTCAGCCGAACCTCCTGGTTTAATAAAAATGGCGAGTTTCAGAGAAATGTTCGGCTAACTTATGTTCAACCGAACCTTGTAGTGCGACTTCCAAAAAAAACTGAGGTTATCAGAAGGTTCGGCTGAACACATAACGAAGTCGAATCAGCCGAGCTTCAATGAATTCAATAACTTAGCCAAGTCAAAGGTTCGACTGAAAACCTAGCAAAGTCGAATTAGCCGAACATAATATTTCCCTGAACTATATCTTATGTTCGGCTTAAAGTTGATATTCCCAGATCAGCCGAACTGATCTTCTGAAAAACAAAAAACGAAGAACAAAGCTAGGTTCGGCTCTAATTTCTCAGCCGAACCCCCTTCTGAAAACACTAATTTCATCTAAGAAATCCTATTTTATCAATCAAACGATGTAAAAACAATGAAAAACAAGATGAGTTTGTAGGAAATATCTTCTAATATAATTGGAGAGGAATCGAGATTTGGATTTTGCCTTCCAACGTCGCTCAATTGGATTAGCTCTTCACTTTTGTTGAGAACTTGCTTGATTTGTATGGTTAATCGGCGACGAAAAGAAATTTCAACATTTATGCAGGGAATAGTTCGGCTGCGGGAGATGAGAAGAAGAAAGATTGAACTGATTTTGATTAGTTTTAGTTTAGATTTTTAATTTAGTTGAAGGGTAACCTAATAATTTCATCACGGCTAGGACACTCCTTATAAACATACCTTAGATGGTATCATCATTTAGTATGCCTTAAAAAAACCAGTATACCTCAAAACAGGTTTCATTCATTAGTAATCCATGCCCAACCTAATAATGCAAGAGTGAAAGTCCACTTATAGTCAAAGCAGTCGCGTGTGATTATTATTAGCAAACCATGAAATGCAGGCAGCGGCAGTATAGTTTGTGGGATGTTGCACAAGTTCAATTGTAACTTTTGGTGTTCATCTCTAAGTTTCAAGAAAATAAAAGATTAGTACTGATTGGTGATGCAAATCTAACAAACGTCATTAGAACTTTTCAAAACTACAAGATGAGAATTGAAGTAGGTTTTATTGTGGTCCATTTTTTAGTGAAGTACAAAGATGCCTTTTGCAAGGCCCAAAGGTAGGGTAGGACATCTTAATCTTAAACAGTGACCCATTGAACTGCCAAGATGATTTCTTCTTAAGTACCTTATTAAACTATCAATCTCTGTAAATGATTGATTAATGAAACTTGAGCTATGACATAACTAACCACTGCTCCCTTTGTGGAGTATTTGGTCTCTATCGAGTCACAGCCGGCTGGAGAAAGGATCATCCTTGGTACATTCCGAAAGTCAAAAACTTATATTCTCTTTTAAATATTTTTTAATTCGAGGGAAAAAGTTTTTTTTTGGACGTATTCGCTAATAATTTTATAACTCTAAATTTGTACACTTGTATTAGAGTTGTGACGTTTTGAGGAAATTTGAATGGATTTTTTAGTCAATGGTAGGCGAATGGGAACATAAATTCTTATGGGAGGAAGTTGTTTAATCTAAATGATGTTTAACCATGGATTAAGGCGGTGTGTCAATTATTGAACAAGTCCAAAATACTACCTCCTTTAAAGTGTTATTTTCACTTTTTTAATTTGGCCTATCACTCCGTTTCTGAAAAAATGTTATTTTCATTTTTATAATTTGACATATTTTTAGACTAAAATGAAAAAGTGAAAATATCTATTTTTTTCAGAAACGGAGGTAGTATCAGGAAAGGCCTATTTGACGAATTGGTGGCCGAAATTTCATATGATTGCATTGATGGAAGTATTAATGTTTATTTTGGGTTAGATTGTTTTTTTAGGAGTCGGTGAGGTATCATCATCTCAATGCTAGCAGTTATCTTTTATGAAAATCTCGTATGGAAACTAAAATTTCTCAAGTCATTCTGAGCCAGGTTGAAATAGTAATCTCTTGATATTTGGTAAGACAACTGGGTTGAAAGAAAACTCTTTTAACCCAATAAGAATGCATCTCTTTTTAACCGAGCTTTGGCACAATCTTTTTCGAAAAGTGCAGTACTCATCGTGCAGGTACTCATCATTATGAGAAATAACATTTTTTTTTCCTTTTCGATAAATAAAAAAAAAAATTCGTTAATGAAAATTCGAGGTCACATCCAGATATAAAACATGTTTTTCATCTAAACAAGGAACCTTCTTTTTAGATAGTTTTCACCTAAATAATTGGTGGATGGTGGTATGCCATATTTATTTTTTACAGTACTCATCGTCATGATTGTTATGTATGTAACATTTTATTACATGTAGTATCTACTATTAATGCTCATGTGTACCAATAAATTATAAAACATACAAATAATTAAATAAATAGATAAAGAGTATTAATACAAGAAGCTAGTTGGAAGCATAGCAAGCTAAGCTCCAACATCGTACTATTAAATTAATTGAACAAGTTGCCTCGCTGGCATTCCAGCGAGCCTCATGAGGAACCAACCAAGGTTGAACAGGTTGTCGTGCTAGCGTACCAGAGAGCCTCATGAGGAACCATCCAAGAGAACCGAAGCGGATAGCGGGGGGGGGGGGGGGGGGGGGGGGGGGGGAGGGGTAAGCAAACTCCACTTTCCATGTCAAGTTATGTATCAGGGACTCGAATCTTGGACCTCATAGTACACATCAACCTTTGAGGAACGGGGATGACCAGCTGAGCTAGCTAACCGTTTTTTGGAACAAATTCTTTCTTTTCAGAGCCAAGTGTTGTGGAAAAAAAATACTGTAACTCCTTGTACATGTTCCACAATCGAACCTTGCGCTCCTTTGACGAAGCTTTAACTGAGTTTAGACTTAAATCATGTTCTAGAGTTGGTTGGACATTGACTGAGATTCGGCTTAGACCAGGTTTTAGTTTGTATGATTCAACCTTATTTATCGTCTTTCATTTCCAAAATATTTTTATTTAGCTAAAATTTGTCTAAACTATGCTCTCGCTTGGGTCGAATATTGAACCTTATTTTTACAACATGGATAATAGGGTTCCAAGTTATTTGGAAGTGCACCAGTTCCATATAATACATAATATTTTCCGTCTTGTTTTGTATGGAGTCTGGTACGCTCCTTAGTAATTGGTATCCCTATTACCAGCCATGTACTTGTCGTTTTACATTTCCAAAATATTGACATTATTTCTAAGAGTTCGAAAGTCATGTTTGTCATTGTCATTTTTGGTAAATGGGAAACTTGATAAATTCTTCAAACTTTCTAGAGGGATTAGACAAGGAGAACATCTATCTCCTAATCTATTCCTCTTCTGCATGGAAGATCTTTCAAGAACTCTTTCTCATGCTGAAGACCTGGGTCTAGCTAATTACTGGTATTTCTATCAGCAAAGATGCTCGCTCTTTATATCTCATCTTGTTTTTGTTGATGAATGCACGGTTTCCTGCCAAAAAGACATGCATGATTGCAATAACCTGTTGGAGCTATTCAAATCCTTCAGCACTACCTCTGGCGAACTCATTAATTTCAACAAGTCTGGAATCTTCATGAGGAAAAATACTGAGGAACAAGAAAGTATTTACATAAGCACCACTATGGGAGTACAAATGATTGACCCTAGATACAAATACCTTGGTTCTCCACTTTTCACTACCAGAACAAAAATTGTTTCTTTCAACCATGTGTGGATAAATTAAAGCACAGATTGGTTGGCTAAAAAAATGCTTACCTCAACCCTGCTGGAAGACAAGTCCTGATCAGCTCTATCACTTCCGCCTCTTATATTTTTCAGATGAACTTCTTCAAATTGCCTAAGCAAACTTGCCTAGACATCAACAAGCTTCATAATGACTTCTTCTGGGGAAAAAACCCTGAAAACAATACAAAAGGATATTATCCAAAAGCCTGGTATCGTGTTTGCAAACCAAGAGGTCTGGGAGGTTTGGGATTCATGAACATGAAAGCATTTAATAGTGCTATGATCACTAAAATGGGGGTAGAGAATCACCCAGGACAGAGAGTCCCTTTTATCTCTCAGAAGATCACGATGGGTTGGAGAATCACCCATGTCTCTTAAATACAAAGAAATAAGAATATGCTCAATATATAGCAAAGCTCATGATAGGGACTCCTGGAAATGGAAGGGCTTATTAGGAGGGATTGAAAATACTCAAAAGTACAGTTCTTGGAAGGTTGGATATGGGGCCGCCACTGACATCAACATATGACATGACAAGTGGATTAGTAACCCTAATATCCATCTCACCCAACCAAACAAATGTCTGGAAGACTATATTCTTGTGAAGAACCTCATCACTAGTGATGGAATATGGGATGATATAAACTGCAGGAATACTTTAACCAAAGGGGAAGGAAAGTTTTCTAAGAAACTAAGATTCACTATGGAGAGAGGCACCATCTAATATGGGTGGGTGGGTGTGTGGGGTAGGGGGGGGGGGGGGTGGAACACAATCAGGAAACCTTGCTGAGATTTAACTGAGAATGAAAATTTCTTTATAATCATTTTACCCTCACCGCTAAGATGGGGTTGAGGGTTGGGGTTGGGGTGGGGATGGGGAATACAATCAAGAAACCTTGCTGATTGGAGTGAGATCTAGAATATGGATACATCACCAGGTATACTACTCTTTATCTGGAAGTGTTCTCGTAGGATCCTCCCTACAAATGCTTAGGATCCTCCCTACAAATGCTAAGACATCCATTATTTTATATAACATTAAACCATATATGCAATTCTTGCGAAAATGGGAGGAGACTATCATGCATCTTTTCATAGATTGACCTTTTTATGTTCAAGTGCGGTGGGGATTGTTGGGTTACAATCTTGATATTGGAAGCAATCATGCTACTTTCACTGACTAGATGAACTCCTGGATAAGAGCAAATAAACAACAAACTACTACATATGTGCTACTACCTGTTGGTTCATCTAGAAAGCTAGATGCATATTTACATTTGAATCAGTTACTCTGGATTCTAAGCAAACTGTTACAAAAACATCATCATCCATCTGAGTGACTTTAACAGAGTGCATAATCACCCTAATCACATCTTGAATAATCATTATTACAAGAACTCTGGCATTTTTCAGCCAACTAGCTATAACCAAGCTAATATGGGATAGTACGGTGTCAACATAAAGATATGCAATCTTCATCTCAATGATACTCATACTAACTTCATTGCTCTCACTGTTTTTGACTCTACAGGAAAACTCATTGGGATTAAAAGATATCTAGGAAACCATAGTACTGATGAAAAAGCCAGAAAAGCTCAAGTAGCGTTTTGATTGGGTCAAGGAAATACAGAGTGTAAGTGTAACCATAAAATATGAAGAGAATCGATTCTTAATATCTTCAAACACCTACATCTCAAGATGCAGTCCAGGGGCGTTATCCAGTATGTTACCATGCCAGTTACCAAAAAAACAATAATGACTGAGTGTATCAGATATCTTTTGTTCTTACAAAACTTCGACTTATACATAGAACTGAAAAAGAAGATGCGCTAAATTTAGCTTTATTTTGCAAAAACATTAGTTTTAGGGAAATACTTGTAAGGATCCGATAAACGCTTTACCTCGAATGCTTTTCAAATATCTAGAAGTAGCAGAAACTCTATATCGACCAGAACTTTGAGTTGGGTAATGGCACTTTGATTGCCTTCATACTGTAGTCCCGGCTTGTTAGTTTTTCTTATAAAAATTAAAAAGATTTATATCCACAGAAAATCCTATACCTTAGTGTTAGAGCATTGCTCGGTCGAACTCGCATGCGTTGCAATCTCAAGCATGTTTGTCAATGTTAGTGACCAAAACTATAAGTCTTGATTTCTATTCTGTTATAGCTAAGTATCAGACTAGGATAGAAAGTGTAGTTGAGCTCAATAACTTCATGGCGATTCATCATACAAGTAGAAGAACTACTCAAGGAACCGGTGGAACTTCTCGACAAAAAGGTATGTGAAGACTTGAACATATCTATCACTCAAAAGTCTATCTACTTTATCTCCTACTCTTTGAGACAAGAAGTCGTATGCTATATATATAGACTTGGATTATACACATTTGGTATTTCGAGCCGAGTATACCTCACTTATCTATATCTCGAAATATTTGTTGGTAAGCTTTCGATCAAGTTTATCTTTACCATGTGACGAAAGTCATGATATGTTTCAATCATCTTGAAAATTGCTTTGACGAGAAATGGTGTAACAACTGTATAACGTCCTCTAAGAATGTTTCAATGATTGGAATGAGAGTTTAGATTACATAACCAATGGTGGACATAAGCATTGTTGTGGAAAAACATTTATGTATAAGTCCTATTCCTTGAACCAAAGTTTACGAAATTTATTGATCAAGAGAACCGGAAGAATGGTGTGAGCCAAGTTCGCAAACTCAGTCCGCGAACTGCCAAAGTTCTCAAACCCGAGAATTTATGCTGGAGTTGACAAACTACTTGCGTGAAGCTAAGCTCGCGAACTCAGTCCGCGAACCAGCGAAGTTCTCATACCCGAGAATTGCAGCTGGAGTTTTTAAACTCTTCCCGGTAACTTAAGTCCGTGAACCTAGTATGCGAACTTGAGAAGTGAAAAAGCGGGGGTCTAACAACATCACCAAATATTTCTCTTAACAATCTGTATGGACCAACTCCGAAATACTTTCTAGAGAATCAACTAGACAGTCAAACTCAATCTAGGTAAAAGTATCTCAAGGAGTTAATATCTTTCTCTGGTTTTGATTTAGTCAAGCTAATAGAAATCAGCGAGTCTTTAATCAAACTAAAGGAATAACTTGGATGGTACCAAAGACCAATATCCAAGGATCAATCAATGACAATCAACAACCAAAGGTTGGATTACTCTAATTGATGATCTAACGCATAACCTGTATTATTTCAATTATAAAGATAAAACAATATAATGCGGAAATTGAAATAACACAGACACCAGAAATTTTGTTAACGAGGAACCGAAAATCCAGAAAAACCCCGGGACCTAATCCAGATTGAACACACACTATATTAAGCCGCTACAGACACTAGCCTACTCCAAGTTAACTTCGAACTGGGTGTAGTTGAACTCCAATCAATCTCCCACTGGTCCAAGGTACAGTTATGCTCCTACACCTCTGATCCCAGCAGGATACTGTGCACTTGATTCCCTTTGCTGATCTCACCCACAACTAAGAGTTGCTACGACCCAAAATCGCAGGCTTTGATAATAAAAAAATCTGTCTCACACAGACAAGTCTATCAAAGGATCAATCTGTCTCCCACAGATAAACCCTAAAGGTTTTGTTCCGTCTTTTGATAATAATCAAGGTGAACAGGAACCAATTGATAATCCGGTCTTATATTCCCGAAGAATATCCTAGAGTTATCAATCACCTCACAAAAATCTTAATCATATGGTAGCGAAACAAGATGTTGCGGAATCACAAACAATGAGACGAAGTTGTTTGTGATTACTTTTTATATCTTTCCTATCGGAGATATCAATCTCAAGCCAATCAATCTGATTGTACTCGTACGATAGTAGATGCAAGATCAGATCACACAACTACGATAAAAGTGGTATCGGTCTGGCTTCACAATCCCAATGAAGTCTTTAAGTCGTTAACCTGGTTTTAGAAGAAGAAAACCAAAGGTTAAAGGAGAATCGATTCTAACACGCAAACTAGTATCACACATAAGGTGTGGGGATTAGTTTTTCACAATACTAGATGTCTCCTTTATATAGTCTTTCAAATCAGGGTTTGCAATCAATGTTAGATTAGTAACAAAGCATTCAATATTCACCGTTAGATGAAAACTTGATTTAGATTCAAGCTAATATTTCTCAACCGTTAGATCGAAAACTTAGTTTGTTACACACACTTGACAATGCACGCTTCTAGGTTTGTTAACCGTACTCAAACGTATGCACTTGTTGGTTCAACAATAGTTAACCAAAAGGTTAGCCATATGAGAATTTCATATCAACCAGGTTCTTCTTCACCATAACTAGTTCAAATGACTTCAAGGACATCTTATGTACTACACAAGACACAATTGAAGCAAAGATGATTTGATTCACTTGAATCGGTTCATGAGCTTTTATGGCCACGGTTTGCAAAATGCATTCCTTAGTCTTTTTAAGTTTAAGTCCAGAAATCATCTTCAGATATATAACCTTCTCAAGTTCGCAGACTAGGTTCGCGGACTTAAGTTACCGGGCAGAGTTTACAAACTCCAGCAGAAATTCTCGGGTATGAGAACTTCGCCGGTTCGCGGAAGTAGTTTGTCAACTCCACCATAAATTCTCGGGTTTGAGAACTTCGGCAGTTCGCGGACTGGGCTCACGCCATTCTTCCGGTTCTCTGGATCAACAAAGTTCGCAAACTTTGGTTCAAGGAATAGGACTTATACATAAATGTGTTTCCACAAAAATGCTTATGTCCACCATTGGTTATGTAATCTAAACTCTCATTTCAATCATTGAAACATTCTTAGATGACGTTATATAGTTGCTACACCATTTCTCGTCAAAGAAATTTTCAAGATGATTGAAACATATCATGTCTTTTGTCACATGGTAAAGATAAACTTGATCGAAGAGAAAAGCTTACCAACACATATTTCGAGATATAGATAGGCGAGGTATACTCGGCTCAAAATATCAAGTGTGTATAATCTAAGTCTATATATATAGCATACGACTTCTTGTCTCAAAGAGTAGGAGATAAAGTAGATAGACTTTTGAGTGATAGATAAGTTCAAGTCTTCACATACCTTTTTGTCGAGAAGTTCTACCGGTTCCTTGAGTTGTTCTTCTACTTGTATTAATAATCGCCATGAAGTCCTTGAGCTCAAATACTCTTTCTATCCTAGTCTGAATAATAGACTAGAAATCAATACTTATAGTTTTGATCACTAACATTGACAAACATGCTTGAGATAGCAAGGCATGCGAGTTCGACCGAGCAATGCTCTAACAATCTCCCCCTTGTCAATTTTAGTGACAAAACTATCAATGTATATGGAATACAAAAAAGATAAACAAACTTTAGTATCTCCTATTCCACATGTCTAATCTTCAATATTCCTCGAAATCTTCGTTACTTCCAAGTACTCCAATGATCCCAAAGGTTGTAAGTTTAGCATCACCGTTGTTGAAGATCTGTAGCTATAACAATGAGAAAACATAGTTCTCGATCATTGTTATACAGTGTCATAGTATTATTACACAACGTCAAAGTTCAGTTGTATCACAACTTCAACAATAATACTATGGTGATATGTGTCACTCCCCCTTAGTCAATACGCCATCTCACATGGAAACCACTCCCTCTTACGTAATGATCCGAAAACCATATGTATTTGTAGTATGAACTATATATTAATTCTCCTCCTTTTTGTCAATAAAATTGGCAAAGGTACAAGAACGGGATCATAATGAAATTTCCGAGAGAGACATTTCATGACAAAAAGAAGAAAATACATACCAACTAATTTAGATGCAATCAAAAAGCCGAAGCTAAATGCATTCATCAAGGAGTTTAAAGATACAAGATAACCCCTCTAAAATTCCACAGCCGCACAACCCTCAATCTATGACCATTAAGCACAAGAAGAACTCTCCCCCATTTGATGTCATTCCCGAAAGAACAACAAGAGCGACCTTAATTTCAAACGAAAAGAAGGATTTTATTGGACACCAAAAACCATGAGAACAATTTTCTATATCCAAAAAACTCAATCAAATTAGTCACAATTAAACCTATGATTAATTTAATCGGAATACACAATCAAATTAAACATAGGAGGTGATCGATTCAATTAATTATGCTCAACATAAGAGAACTTATGGAGACACGAAAAAAACTCAATTAGATTAATTACAAGAGAACCCATAATTAATCTAATTAGAATACACAATCAAACTAATCCCAAAAGTAATCAATTTAATTGTCATTTGTTTTGCTCGACATAAGAAAACTTACGGAGCAATAACTAAATAACCAAACACGATGATTAATTTAGTTCAATATGTTCGACATAACATATCTCACGGAACACCAACGAAGCTAATAAATCAACTTGGTTGTATAGTGCTCAACATAAGATCAATTACGGAGCCTTACAGTAATACATAAAATATGGATCAGGGATGATCAATATTACGGAATACACAAGGATTCATTCTATCTTCAATCACTATCTGCATAATGACAATTAATAGATATAATCCTTGAAAACAAAAGATTTTAACATATCTTCCATCAAAGATTGACAATATAGGCTTAACTTTTGTATTTTTCAAAAGCTCATTCATTCTTTTACCAGTACGTGAATACCGAACACGAACGACTTTACTTTTGACAGAGTGTGGGACAAACATAGTTCACGGACGTAAACACCAATATACCATAACAAATTGCAATATAAAAAATCATAAAGCTTAAATACTGCAAAAAATCATCCTCCAAATATTTTTAGAATTTAACCCAATAAACCTACAAAAGAACAAGAAGATGAAAAATAATAGCTATGGGTAGTCACAATCATTGATATTAAAAGCGCTAGTTATTCTTCCAACTAAATCAAAAAGAATACATACTAGGCAATAATAAATAAAGCAAGCTAAAAACAGTCTCTAGTGCTATCCCGAACACGAACTAAGATCATATGGACGGTTCAGAATCCTCACGATACAAAGGGTCTTTTAGCTTGTGATCAACAACATTCATTGCAATATCAGAGAGGTGATTCTCTTTGCGAAGATTATTGATGTAAGACTTTATGAGACCAAGGTCAGCAGTAACCTTTTCCAAATCAGTTTTCAATGCATCAAAAATTTTCAGAGTAACAATGAGCTCCTGTTTTGATTCCCCAAAGTACTTAAGAAAGTCATGAACAACTTCAGCAGAAATCATATCATCCTTTTCAGCATCCTCATGAACATAGGCAAAATAACATGAAGCATTTGGATGATCTTCATCTACAAGGGTTCTTTTCTTCTTGGACCCAACAACACAATCTTTGTCAAGGAATCCTCTTGCAAAACCACCATAACAAGATGAAGAAGAAGACATTCTTGACAACCCAGAAGCCAACCTAGAGTATGCGTACGTGACTTTCATAACTCAATAGGTTGGTATTTAAGGGTCTCTTAGGAAGGGATTCTAGGGTTTTCTTAAAAAGTTGACTCGTCCCAGAACAAGGGTATCCGTTCGAGTACAACATGACCCCAAAAATAAAGCCCAAAAGGGACTTTTGCAACAAAAGACTCAAAAAATTCCATAACTCAGGAAAGCAATTTTGAGCATAGTTGTAGCAAGAAACAAGACTCAAACGAGGACTTCCTAAAGAAAAAGAGAAGCAAATTTAGACACAACAATAATTATAGCACATCAAAAAGTTTAGCTATGGACGATAAGAAGATAGCTCAACTCAACAGACGCAGATGCCAAAAGTATACCTGATTATTAACACATCTTACTCAACAGGGTTTTTATGAGTAAGATCTTCAAACCTTGTGATTAATTAGCACAAGTATGAGCCACGAGCTCATAAAGAGATTTGTGTTTATGGTCAAGTCTCTTTTTCCTCCTTAATCTAGAGAGGGGTCCCTTTTTATGTGAGAAATTATCATAAAACTTACTGTCATCAAAATACGAGACATAGTTTGAATTCTTACCAGAAGAATCTTGGTTTGATAAGGAAGACAACCTGTTGACGAATTCTTTATACCCTTTAATTATCTCTTTTAGATTATTTCTTATTTTATCAATTTTTCTTCTTTCTTCTGAACTTCCTTTCTCATCAGGGGCAGCGTTATTTCCAGAGACCATGACACGAGATTTTTTTAGACGATGTTTATTAAGACGTCTGTTTTGTTCTTGAGTGTTCGAGGAACTCATTGAAATGAATTTCCTGGTAGCATACACAGGGTAGCTACGAAAACCAATTGGTTTAGTCATACGAATGTCAGTTACACCTTTAAGAATTAAATCTAAGGTGTGTTGAAGTTGAAACAAGAAGTTTTTCTTCAACTTAGAGGTTCCCTTTCGTTTAACAGAACTCTTTGTCTCGCAGACAAGACATACTTTATGATCATCAGAATGATTAGATAGTACAGTCCTAATATCATCGTTAGAAGATTTATTCCCTCCATTTGATGTGAAACATCCTTGAGTGATGGTGACTTTAGGCACATCCGTTTTACTAGAAGGGGCTTCCGTATTTACTTCTGAGCATGAACCATATTTAGTAGTGTCATAATTACTTGGCATATTGGATTGCTTTGAGCATCCTTGAATAGAGAGCTTACTCAAGAGATGTTCAATTTCCAGGGCATCCTTTTGGAGGCTAGCCTCAAGATTCGTGCACGAAGACTGATCTTCAACATTATCTTTGGATTTGTAATCACTTAATACACCAGGAAGAGTATTGACATGGTGCTTCAACCGATTAAATCTATCATCTTGAATTCTAACAAGATTTAGAATCAATTCACTCTCTTCAGCTGAATCTCGTTCATTGCCAGAGAAGCTCTCTTTTGAAGGGTAACTGGGATCACACATGTCGATGTTAGTCTATCTCGTCAGAACACAAGGTTTATCTATTGAAGAAACTTTCTCTTTAATATAATTTGACGAGATAGAACTTTTATTTCTGGCGACGCGTTTATCAGAGATAGTTGGATCGCTATAAACAAGGTACAGTAATGCTCCTACGCATCTGATCCCAAGGACAGTAATGCTCCTACGCGTTTATCAAGGTACAGTAATGCTCCTACGCATCTGATCCCAGCAGAATACTACGCACTTGATTCCCTTAGCTGATCTCACCCACAACTAAGAGTTGATACGACCCAAAATCGCAGGCTTTGCAATAAACAAATGTGTCTCACACAGACAAGTCTATCAAAGGATCAAACTGTCTCCCACAGATAAACCCTAAAGTTTATGTTTTGTCTTTTAATAATAATCAAGGTGAACATGAACCAATTGATAATCCGGTCTTATATTCCCGAAGAACATCCTAGAGTTGTCAATCACCTCACAACAATCTTAATCGTATGGTAGCGAAACAAGATGTTGCAGAATCACAAACAATGAGACGAAGATGTTTGTGATTACTTTTTATATCTTGCCTATCGGAGATATCAATCTTAAGCAAATCAATCTGATTGTACTCGTACGATAGAAGATGCAAGATCAGATCACACAACTACGATAAAAGTAGTATCGGTCTGGCTTCACAATCCCAATGAAGTCTTTAAGTAGTTAACCTGGTTTTAGAAGAAGAAAACCAAAGGTTAAAGGAGAATCGACTCTAGCACGCAAACTAGTATCACACGTAAGGTGTGGGGATTAGTTTTGCACAATACTAGATGTCTCCTTTATATAGTTGTAGATGGTGGATTTTCGACAAAGGCTAAAATCGTAAAACCATAATTGTAGTACTCCTGATCCAGCAATCAGATGAGTGTTGAGACTCATGTCTCTCGTCGAAAGCATGAAAGATCATGCCACAAAATATGTGACTGAGAATGCTGTCTCTCAGAGTATATGCAGATGTGTAGTCTCTTAGCTGAGGCAACAACACATCTCATAAATACTGAGAAATATCAGTAATTATTTCTATATAGAATCGAAAGATTGGACGGCTCCTAGACAGCTTGCCTGCTAGTATAGAGCAACAACGTCTTCAGGATGCAACAAGGTTTTCCCTGACTATATAAAGGAAATATGACGCTTTAACAAGATCATATCTCTCAATTCTCAAATAATTAATGCTCCTAGACAGCATGCTTGCTAGTATAGAGCCATCAATTAATTATCTCTAATCGTTAACTGAATATTCAACAATATTCTACGATCCTTCGTAATATTTTGTCACTTCAATTTGTGGTTCTTCCCAGCAGAATTACATGGGTTAATGATAAATATTTGACGTACGGGCATCTGAGCATCTCTCGAGTAAGCTTCGATCAAAATGGTGCAAGTGTACTTAGAAATAATGCACAAACGAGCACCTGAATGCACAAACGAGCATTCCAAAACACGAAGGAACGATGAACCTATGCAGAATAGGAAGAAAATAATAAATAATAAAATATTACTCAAGGCGCTGGGAGACTAGACCCACCGGCCAGTCGGTCGTGCTGTGGCCAGTCCCACGCCCAATTTTATATTTTATCATATTTTTATTATTTTTCCTGATCTCATGAAAATCCCTTCATTTGAGAAAATCTCCTTCATCTCAAGGAAACTCCCCAGTCTCATGGTGTTTCCTCGTATCAAAGAAATAATAATAAATTAGGAAAGATGTCGTGGGACCGGACTCACTAGCCGGACAGCCATGCCCTAGCTGTGGCCGGTCCCACACCTCATGACTCCTTATTATTTTATTATTATTTATCTCATCCCATGAAAATTCCTTGAATTCATGAAATTTCCCTCAAGTCATAAAAATAATGTAAAATTAGGGAAGCTCGTGGGACCGGTCCCTAGCCGGCCGATCATGCCCTAGCCGGTCCCACACGCCACTTATTTTATTATTATTATTTTTTATGTTTCCCTCATCTCATGGAAACTCCCTGATTTCAACAAATTCCTTGGTTTCAATAAACTTCTTGATTTTATGATATTTCCCTAAAATCATGAAAAATATAATAAAATTGGAAAAAGTGCCTTGGGACGGGCTCTTTGGACGGCCGGCCATGCCTTGGCCATAGCCGGTCCCACACTTCATGACTTCCTATTTTATTATTATTATCTCCATAATCGCATGGAAATTCCTTAACTTCATGAAATTCCTCAGTTTCATGATATTTCCCTCACATCAGGGAAAATACATAAAATTGGGAAAGGTGTTGCGGGATCGAGCTTGCTAGCTGGCCGGTCCCACACCTTGCAAATACCCTATTTTATTAATTATTTTTCATCATCTCATGAAGATTCCCCAGTTTCAGCAAAACCCTGAATCCTTCATATTTTCTCAAAATGTTGCTCAAACGCGCATCGAAAAATATAGAAATTCTCAGGACTGAGACACGGACATTATGGTGACGCGGGCATGTCTCCTTGGCCGACCAAGACTGGCCCTAAGGTTTTCAAATAGCCGGTCCCACATGCTTTAATAATGTTGACCTAATTTGCTCAATTGCTCATATTGGGTCCAAACTCTTCTCAAACAACCGGGAGTTTGCTCAGACTACCATCAGCTGGTCTCAAAACCACCAAGGGCCGGTCTCACGCCCTCTTGGTCGGTCCCTCATCTCTCCATAATTAGGTTTTATTACCTAACGCTCACACTAGCATTATTTTAAAAAAATGATTAAACCAGCATTTAATAATCTTTTCACCAACTGGTCTTCGGTAGACTTTGAGATTTTTGCTCACTTGAGCATCTGGGTGTTACATGGTCGACTCATCATCCCATGTAGATGGTCCCTCCTTCACTCCGTGGATTGGTTTTCAATAAATGATCAATTGATCAACAATTGATCAAAATTAGGGTTTCGAATCCAGAGCTCTGCAAAAACGTAATTACGAGTAGATTCAAATACTAATAATTTTACGTTGATCCCATGATCAACAATTTCATTATTATTATACTCGTCCTAGCAGTCAGTATCTTAAATTAATATTTTGTTTGGTCCTTCCACCAACAATTCATCAGACGATCAATTGTCGCTCAGATGAGCAATATTTTTGCCCAGACTAAGGAATATTGGTTCAACTATCAATATTCAACGATTCAGCAACACATTTTTCTATCAACATTTATTCGGCAATGATACTATGTCTCAACAGACATGTTCAAATTCATGAGTCTCAGAACATTTTCAAATCACGTTCGACTCAGCAATACAAGGACTCATCATCCCATGAAGTCAGCAACTGACTCCACAATCACGAGATGTCAATCGTGTCACATGGGGGATACTAACTAGGGTTTTGGTATGGCGATCTATGTCACGTGTGTTCATGCACACGATGAGAATGTGAGAAAGTCGTGCAATCAGTTGGAGGAGTTAACAAAGAAGTGTATGGAAAATCAACCAAGTCTCCGCACGATGAGCAACTGGTTTTGACACGATTTCCCACTTCCCCTCTCTTTGACTCCAGCAACTGTCACACTTCATGGGATCAAGGTGTTTACAATTTAACAATATAAAAAGACCTCTGAATCCTGATTGAAACAGACAAGAATTTCTCGACAAGTTCACACAGACAATCTTTCGTCTACACGAACTCATCTTCTGAGCAATCACTCTCAATTGAGTAAAATTCAATCTTCAGAACTTTCATATGCAGAATACACAACACACCTACAATCTTGATCACCATTGATCTCACACATTTCTCAGCTTCCCTCCTACAGATCAACCCATCCTCTCTTGTGACCGAATTGACTCTGGAACGACCATTGTCTTGGTTTAGGCCGGAGTCCTACAGATTGATCTCTCGAACTTAAAACACCCCCTTCTTGCAGTGCATCTGTGTGAGGTTGAGGATTTGCTCGGATCAAGGAGTCTCCTCCGCACGGTCATCTCCTCAATTTCGTAATAACCAGCAAATTGTTTTTCCCATCTACAGATTGGCGACCACATTGGAAGATCATTCTCTCGGTTACAGTCTCAGTATTCACAAAGATGGTTGGTCTTAAGTATGGGTTAGTTACAGGTTCCAATACAAACGACGCTAGCACTAGCAACAATAACAATGAGGATATCCTGAAAACCATTCCGGCCTCTAACACTGATAGTGGTGATGTTATTCCTCCTCACTCTAACATGGAAGGTCACCCCCTGTTCGGCCGACACCCTGAGGAAGTCAGTGGGAATTTACCACCTACCATGGCTGATCTCATCAAGGTGCAAGAGACTCTTGCAAAGAATCAAACTGACATGGATGCAACATAGAAGGAGCTATTCAATTATCTCAAGACTCTCACTGACAAGATGTCAGAGAAGACTCAAGGAGAAGGAAAAGAAAAGGAAACATCCTCAGATGCTGATCCTGAAGTAGTTACAATTCATACAGTGGATGACAGCGAAGTCCGCAAAGCTGCCGACGATCCATCAACAAAGGAATCATCAAATATCATTACTCGGAAGATTTGTAATGCCTCTTGAAGAACCATGTAAAATACAAGACGTCACATATCCATCGTCACCAACCTCCATACCCTGCAGCTACGCAAAGGATCCTTCTTCCAAAAGGTTATACCTCTCCAACCTTCACTTTATATGACAGAACAGGCAATGCTCGGGAGCATGTTTCTCGGTTCCTGGAAGCCTTGGGCGAACATGAGCATAACTATGTTGTTCGCCTCAAATAATTTTCAAAATCCTTGAAAGGCAGGGTATACACCTGGTACAACAACATCGCACCAGGAACTATCAACAATTGGGGAGAAATGATTAACACATTCTACATAAAGTACTTCTTTGTATCAGAACAAGTTACTCTCTCTGATCTTGGAAGAATATTTCAGAAGAACAATGAACATCCCAATGACTACGTGAAAAGATTCAGAGTCCAGGCCCTGGACTGTCATGATCCAAACGTCACGGAGCGACAACTTGTAGACTTGTGTATCAACGACATGTTCCCGGTCTACAGAGATTTGTTAGAAAATCTTCGTTTCCATACTTTTTCAGAGCTTCATGAAGCGGAGAAGAGATCGGCAACTACTGCACCCGCTTTACTGGAAAGAATAAAGGTTACAAAGGTTGAAGAACCGCGAGACGCTCGAGGTAGCAGACGTATGATCAACAAGCAGTACAACCTCCATCCTTCCAAAAACGCTGTCGCAAAAGGGAGCAAACAGAAAGTCGAACCACCGCGCAAGATTTCCTCAGCTCCTTCAAAAGCACAAAGGAAGGATAAGCAAAATGCACAATCCCCTGACCAGCGCACAGTGGCTCCTGATCAAGATGCACCTGACTTTCCCCTTTCCATTGAAATGGTGATCGAACTCCTGGATGCTTGGATCTAAGATGGTGCTATCAAGTTGCCATATGTAAAGAAAGAACCAACTGAAGAAGACATGGAAAGTCCTCATTTTGACGCTTCCACAGGTTCGTCAATCATCCCACAAGCGATTGCAGAATCTTAAAGCGCATATTCAGGGAAAAGGTTGAATCGGGAGATCTTAACTTGGGGAATGAAGGAGTACACATAGATCCTCTCCCAGTCATGACTTTGTCCATCTCTGAACAACCAGTTAAAGAAGCAGTTCAGTCATTGATTGATCATGTCTGCGAATTGCTCTATCTGTCGAAGGCGCGGAGGGGAGACATGTTTATGGATCTGAACCACATAGTGTCTGGGAAACATCTACTGATTCCAGAAGCACCTCCTGAACCTCCAGCCGCTGATAAGGAAATGTGTTACTGGGGACTTCTCACCACGGTGCATATTAAGGGAAATGAATTCAAGAGAGCATTTGTTGATGTTGGCATTTCCATCAACATCATTCCTTTGAAAACTCTCAGAGCCGCTGACATTACTCGACAAGAAGCTACGCATGATCCCATGTCAATCAGAGATCACGAAGGGATACTCAGAGATGCGTACAGCCACATCACCCTCAAAGTCAGAGAAAATTCGGTCTGCACTGAAACCAAGTTTTATATAATCCGGGATGATCCAGGATATGACATGATTCTTGTACGACCTTGGACTCATACCGGAAAGGTGACTCTAATGCCTTCGATTGAAGAAAGCTCCGACTCAGAAGAAATAGATGATACTCCATCATTCGAGCATTTGGAGGAAGTTAAAGCCTTGATGGAATTAGCACGGAAACCTGGAGAAAGTGCACACTCTTTCATCAAAAGGTTCCGTACTCAGGCAAGTCTGATTCCTCTTCATGCGCCTATACTACCAATGTTTAATTATGTTGCTCTGGTTCAAGGACTTCTTCCCACTGACAATATTACACCAAGTGGTTGAATACATAGTTTCTTAAAACCGAGCATTCTATCAAAAGATTTATTGCTGAAGACATGACAAAGCATGACAGACAGTACGCTGGATACTCCCCTCTGCACGAGTGTCCCTATGTGCTGCAACCATGGAATCCCATAACGCGAGGAATCTCGAATCAGCAGAAGATATTCAGGCGCGGACAACCAAGCCTAACAAAATTTATGAAGGAGACCTATTTCTCAAAGCAACTCAGCGCAATCTTCACTCTGGAAGAAGCTCCAATTGGGAAGGACCATTTATGGTTGCTAAATCCATAGCCGAAGGATACTACAGGTGATCTACACATGTGGCAGGACCCTGCCAGTGATACACGAGAATTGGCTTAAGGCATTTGATGCCTGAAATTATTGGGCATTTGAGGTACTGGGCGTTTGAGCATTCATGACGCCCGGGATTTGGCATTTAGGATTTTCTTTCATTGTATTTCAATTTCTCCAAAACGTTTTCAATACTTCCATTCAGTATTTGAATTCAACAATTTATCAAAATTCAATTCATTTTACTTAAAGAAAATCTCTATCAAATCCAAAAGAAAATCCTCAATCATCTACCAATCCAAAACAATCAATATCAAAAACAAAATAAAACCTCACATCTCTCAGAAGTTCAGAAGTTCAAGAGATTATGAAAATAGATCAAAGAAAGTCAGCAAAGAAAGACTTTTGCTCATATGCATCCTTCAATACTTGCAAGGCTGCCTTCTCCGTGTTCAGCTCCTCAGCCAACTTAGCAATCTTGTCTTCTTTCTCTATCACAGCATCATTGGGAAAGGGTATGTTATTCTCACATGATTTCTTGATTGCATCTATTTTCTTACGAAGCCACTTCACGTTGAAGCCAAGTCTTTCAGAATTCTTCAAGTTGAACTCCCAATCAAAGAGTACATCTGGAGTCGCAGTATTTCTGGCCCTAGCACATATATCACTTACAACACGCAAGATGACATTTACTTTCATTGTTAAAACATAAGCGCGTCCAGGGTCTCTGATAACAATGATGTGACCAAACTTCCTCCATATCTTCTCGTACAAGCCTGCATATCCAATAAGAACGCTGAATCCACCAACTAGTTCATGATATGGGAGCGATGCATCAAATGGAGGATCAAAATCAACTCCTGCACTTGGATATTCATGCACCACTATACGGTTCTCAATTACTGGAGCAACTTCTACGCTCATGGAAGCATTTTCTTCAGTCTCCTCTACTTGTGGCTCGGTTTCTTCTACTACTGGAGTAGCAATAATCGAGGTTTCCATAACTTCAGTAACAACCCCCTCATGGCCTTGAAGTGCAGGGATGGTTGTCTCTTCATCAATAACTCCAGGGCTGCTCGCGTTATCATTATTGATTTCAGTATCCTCAACTTCGGTATTTGGCACCTAATATGAAGATTACATGAGGTTAGAGCAATCTAGACATGGAAACCAAATAGGGTCATAAACTACAACATACAAGCAGTCCAAAATCATCAAGGTTCATCATTATGCACTCAAGACGCGAGAAAATAGCGAGAAAGTCATAAAAACACGCTTTGCAGTAAGCTCACCTGAAGAGATTTTACTCTGCCCTACACAAGATGACAAACTGGGAGCAATCTACAAGGAATCTGAGGAGGAGTTATATACCATTCTGTTTGTATGGATGTTATATACAACATATCAAAATTTCATAACAATCCGATGAACGAGCAAGTAGATATGGTCAAAACATTGGACAACATACGGTCTGAAAAAGTTCTGAAAGTCTCCTGGAAGTTTACTGTTTCGCCTTTTTCAAGCCCTAAACATGCCCAAAACTTAAAAATCTTCTTCGATAAAGCTTTTAAATTCTCCGGGATTGAAGATACATATGCATACCATGAAAATCCGACTTCAGATGAAGATTTTATGGCGTTTTTGCTAAAAGACTGAGTTCTGAATTTTCTGGCGACGTATTTCAGCAAAGTTTTTCGTATATGCACATGGATTCTCGTTCAATCATTCATAAATAAACAATTTCATGTTTATATGGATAAAATGCAAGAGAAATACTTACTAGGCTAGTCTCTGAAATGTTCAAAGGATCGGAATTTCTCGTGTCAACATCAAGAGGCTCATTACTTCCATTCGGTTTTGAACCTTGGGAATTTTCTTTATCTCTATTCTCCAAGGATGAACGGGAATCAAAATGCTCCACTTCCGTAACGACATTCTCCTGGACATATTCTCAAACCATTAGCATTTTACATATGAATCATCCTATTTGACTATGTGGAAGAGTACTCACATCATTTTCTTCTTCAACGCTCAAATCAGAAATTGTCTGCCCAGCAGCAGAGAATTGAAGACAGTTAATACTTGACGGAGCAAAGTTCTGTAACCAAATAACAAATATTGGTTTTACGATCCTAGTAATACGGATAGAAGAAGGCACGACGGAAAAGTGTTGACAACTAACCAAAGAAACAACCGGGGACTTTATGGTGTTAGGCAGCAACTTATAATTCTTGTTCCTACCTTCTCCACCGTGAATGACTGTTTCTGCTTCCGAGAAATTTACTTCAAGACGAGGTCTCACAGAACGACCATCCTGCAAAAAGAAATTGAGGTGATAATCAAAGGAAATTCTTTTAATTTTATGAAGAATGTGCAAAAAGATACATACTGGTGAACATCCTGGAGATGTGTTTCGCTTATCGCCGCCAGAGATGTGTTTCAATCTTGGTCGAGAAACGATCATATCAGCATAAGGAGGCTCTTTCACTAAAGGTTGGCCAACCATTATGAAATCGTGTAAATGCTCAATCTGCTGACCTCAGAAGTCTATGTAACCTGGAGTTACATATGTAATTCGTTCAGAACCAGGGAACCAGTAAGAACCTCCTTCCACACGTGTGCGATCTAAACAGGTTTTAAGCTGTTCCACTGGTGGTTTCTTCCTTCGAAAAGTTGGAACGCATTGATCCATGCCCATCAGACGAGCCGCTCTATCAATGTTGTATTCTTCTACTGAAAATTCTCCATATATTGTTGATATCAATTGACCTGGAGTACAACTCAACATAAAAGATCTCTCGCCATCGTTCAAGTCAACAACGGATTTCAAAGTTGTACTCTCTTCAATATTGAAAATTTTCAACTGAGAAACATAAGAAGGAATTAGCACCCAGGGGTGGAAATTGAACTCAGATTCATTGTCTAACACATCGATGAGACGTGTCTTGGATTTAGGTTGCTTTGTAGACCAGCGCATAATCCTAGCATTATCCTTCTCAGGAAAAATACGACGAGAATCAGCAGAATTCAGCCCTTGCAAGATATCACGAGGAATAGGTGCATAGTTCTTGAAGCTCTCCCACATCAAGGCCTGGAGAAACATCGTATTGGCGTAGCATTCAATCTTCATAAAGCCATTCGAAACGCTGGAGTCTATAACCAAGGAGTCTAGGTTAGAGTACAAAGAAACCAAGAATAGACTACCTATGAGAAGTTATTCACCTTGAGCCATCTTGATGGCAAAGTGAATTACAAATGGTTTTAGCAAAGTTCCGATGTCTTCAAACACGTCCCTGGACAGCCATAAACAAAAGAAAGCAGCAATAGATAACATACCGCCAGGTTCGTCAAGTGAAGTATCTCGTGGCAACTAGTGTGTTAACCAGTGGGCATAACAACCTTTGACAGACGCCTTATTAATTCTCTCCATCTCGACTGTCAAGATGTTGGAAAATGCTGTCTCCTCTGCTGAAATCTCTCCAGGAAAGTTACCCGTGATTGGGAGATACAACAAAGCAACTACATCCTCCAAGGTGATAAACTCTCCCCATATGCATATGAAGGTATGGGTTGGAATGCACCAACGAGCAATAAGAGCTACAATACCTCGCGCGTGATGGAAAATGAACAAATCTCCAGATGCTTGGATAAATCTGGTTACCTATGCTCTATCCAACATGGCTCTAACACGAGGAAAACCCAGCATATGTCTCGCCCATCCAGAGAATTTTTCTAAAGGTCGTCGAGAAAGCTTGAATTCTATGATTGACGCAAGAAAAAGTCCTCGTTCAAGACAAAATCGAATAGATGCTCGAGGAGTCATTAATTTCTTCTGAACAACCTCTTTGGGATTTATTAGAAGACGGAATGCTGGAGATTGAAGACGTTTTTCAGTTCCCTGCTGAACCTCGAAAAATGCATCATCTATATTTGGAACGTTTTTGAGCCCATGATTTTCTTCTTCTTCTTCACCAACGGAAGTCTCATCCATACATATATCATCTCTGGAAGCCAGACATCTTTGCGAAGTAGCTGTAATGTGCGCAAACATTATTTCAGAATATTGTCATACAAGACGCAAACTTCGACAATATGATGGAGCTACACAATCTGACAATAAAATATTCATGCATGCATCTACAAAAATGGTAATCCTTAACTCTTACCTCTTTACAATTCCACTAGCAGTGATTGGGATATAAGAGTTAACACTCCAAAATTAGTTCGTTCTTTAAAACCTGCAATAACGAACAAAGCCTTATCATTTGAAAATTGAAACCCGATTTTCATAAAAATCATAAACATAATTTTCATAGTATAAACATCCACAACTGAGCTATGAAAATTACACCGAGACAATATTTCATAAATAAATTGTCTAATTTCAAGGGTTACTCAAAATCTATGTTTTGATTTTGCGAAACAATGATTAACGTGAATGATTCACGAATTTTTTTTCAAAAACTTTTATTTACTCATGTAAATAAATATATGGCATTATATATATCACGGTTTCACATAAAAAAATCTCTCTTTTCCTTCGTACGAGTATTTTTCTTTGAAACGAAGGTTTATCTCGGTCTTGTGAAAAGCTCACGCCTTCAAGATAAATTTTTGGTTTTCATGAAAGCTCATAAACAAAATTTTATCACTGGACACAGGTCTATATAAAAAAATATCTCTCCTAAGTCAGGAATTATTACTAGTTTCTTAAACTAACGATCGGACGAACATACGTTTTCTAAAACAAGGGTTTTCAACAAAACTCGCACTCATATATACACATGTATAAAATTTTAACATGATCAAAGCATGAAAAACTCATGAAATCAGCAATCAATTTTTTTTTGCCACGTACCTGGTCGGCGCCGGCCGGAAGTTGGCCGGGTGGTGGTCGCTCCGGTCGGAAGGTGGTGGCGCTCCGGAAATTCTTCCTTCTCCTGCTATTGATGTGAAGGAGGTGAGGTGATGAAGGTGGTGATCGGTTTTTGAAGAAATAAAAAAAAAGAAAAGGATTAATCCCTTTATACTAAATTTTATTTCCAAAACCTAATTTCTCAAGGATTTCCTTATTCGGGCCCGGCCCGTGAATCCTGAACCAACCAAGGTTCCATCATCAAATCAACGGTTCTACACCAATTTATGCGCGTTGGATGACGCTCTATCAGGACACTTGGTTTTTCATTCAAGCCATGGTTTGCTCATTCAGTCATAAATCCGGTAACGCCTTATCTTATGATTAGGTTCAATTACTTGTTTTGTTTGTAACTGGAAAATCACCATTCAGTGCTGACTGAGGAACACGACTGTCCCTCACTAAGCAGGGGACTTAATGTAGATGGTGGATTTTTGACAAGGTCTAAAATCGTAAAACAATAATTATAGTACTCCTGATCCAGCAATCAGATGAGTGTTGAGACTCATGTCTCTCGTCGAAAGCATGAAATCTCATGCCACAAAATCTCTGACTGAGAATGCTGTCTCTCAGAGTATATGTAGATGTGTAGTCTCTCAGCTGAGGCAACGGCACATCTCATAAATACTGAGCAATATCGGTATTTATTTATATATAGAATCGAAAGATTGAACGACTCCTAGACAGCTTGCCTGCTAGTATAGAGTAATACCGTCTTCAGGATGCAACAAGGTTTTCCCTGACTATATAAAGGAAATATGACGTTTCAACAAGTTCATATCTCTCAATTCTCAGATAATTAATGCTCCTAGACAGCATGCCTGCTAGTATAGAGCCATCAATTAATTATCTCTAATCGTTAACTGAATATTCAACAATATTCTACGATCCTTCGTAATATTTCGTCAGTTCAATTTGTGGTTCTTCCCAGCAGAATTCCATGGGTTAGTTATAAATATTTGACGTATGGGCATCTGAGCAGCTCTCGCGCAAGCCCCGACCCAAATGGTGCAAGTGTACTCAACAATAATGCACAAACGAGCACCTGAATGCACAAACGAGCATTCCAAAACACGAAGGAACAATGAACCTATGCAAAATAGGAAGAAAATACTAAATAATAAAATATTACTCGAGGCGCTGAGAGACTGGGCCAACCGACTGGTCGGTCGTGTCGTGGCCAGTCCCATGCCCAATTTTATATTTTATCATATTTTTATTATTTTCCCTGATCTCATGAAAATCCCTTCATTTGAGAAAATCTCATTCGTCTCAAGGAAACTCCCCAGTCTCATGGTGTTTCCTCGTATCAAAGAAATAATAATAAATTAGGAAAGATGTCGTGGGACCGGACTCACTAGCCGGCCGGCCATGCCCTAGCCGTGGCCGGTCCCACACCTCATGACTCCTTATTATTTTATTATTATTTCCCTCATCCCATGAAAATTCCTTGAATTCATGAAATTTCCCTCAAATCTTGAAAATAATGTAAAATTAGGGAAACTCGTGGGTCCGTGCCCTAGCCGGCCGGTCATGCCCTAGTCGGTCCCACACGCCCTTTATTTTATTATTATTATTTTTTATGTTTCCCTCATCTCATGGAAACTCCCTGATTTCAACAAATTCCTTGGTTTCAACAAACCACTTGATTTTATGATATTTCCCTAAAATCATGAAAAATATAATAAAATTGGGAAAAGTGCCTTGGGACGGGATCTTTGGCCGGCCGGCCATGCCTTGGCCGTAGTCGGTCCCACACTTCATGACTCCTTATTTTATTATTATTATTATTATTATTTATATAATCTCATGGAAATTCCTTAACTTCATGAAATTCCTCAGTTTCATGATATTTCCCTCACATCATGGAAAATACATAAAATTGGTAAAGGTTCTGCGGGACCGAGCTTGCTAGATGGCCGGTCATGCCCAAGCCGTGGCCGGTACCACACCTTGCAAATCCCCTATTTTATTAATTATTTTTCATCATCTCATGAAGATTCCCCAGTTTCAGCAAAACCCTAATCCTTCATATTTTCTCAAAATGTTGCTCAAACGCGCATCGGAAAATATCGAAATTCTCAAGACTGAGACATGGACATTATGATGACGCCGGCATGTCTTCTTGACCGACCAAGTATGGACCTAAGGTTTTCAAGTATCCGGTCCCACATGTTTTAATAATTTTGACCTAATTTGCTCAATTTATCATATTGGGTCTAAACTCTTCTCAAACAACTGGGAGTTTGCTCAGACGACCATCAGCTGGTCCCACAACCACCAAGGGTCGGTCTCATACCCTCTTGGTCGGTCCCTCATCTCTGCATAATTAGGTTTTATTACCATCACACTAGCATTATTTTAAAAAAGGATTAAACCAGCATTTTATCATCTTTTCACCAACTGGTCTTCAGGAGACTTTGGTATTTTTGCTCACTTGAGCATCTGGGCGTTACATGGTCGACTCATCATCCCATGTAGACAGTCCCTCCTTCACTCCGTGGACTGGTTTTCAATAAATCATCAATTGATCAGCAATTGATCAAAATTAGGGTTTCGAATCCAGAGCTCTGCAAAAACGTAATTCTGAGTAGATTCAAATACTAATAATTTTACGTTGATCCCATGATCAACACTTTCATTATTATTGTACTCGGCCTAGCAGTCAGTATCTTAAATTAATATTTTGTTTGGTCCTGCCACCAACAATTCATCAGACGAGCAACAGTCGCTCAGATGAGCAATATTTACCCAGTCTAGAAATATTTGCTCAGACTAAGGAATATTGGTTCAACTATCAATATTCAACGATTCAGCAGCACAGTTTGCTCAGGTTATCAAAATTTATTCGGCAATGATACCTGTGTCTCAACAGACATGTTCAAATTCATGAGTCTCAGAACATTTGCAAATCACGTTCGACTCAGCAATACAAGGACTCATCGTCCCATGAAGTCAGCAACTGGCTCCACAATCACGAGATGTCAATAGTGTCACATGGGGGATACTAACTAGGGTTTTGGTCTGGCGATCTACGACACGTGTGTTCATGCACACGATGATAATGTGAAAAAGTCGTGCAATCAGTTGGAGGAGTTATCAAAGAAGTGTATGGAAAATCAACCAAGTCTACGCACGATGAGAAACTGGTTTTGACACGATTTCCCACTGCCCCACTCTTTGACCCATCAACTGTCACACTTCATGGGATCAAGGTGTTTACAATTCAGCAATATAAAAAAGGCCCCTGAATCCTGATTGAAACAGAAAAGAATTTCTCGACAAGTTCATACAGACAATCTTTCGTCTACACGAACTCATCGTCTGAGAATTCACTCTCAACTGAGTAAAACTCAATCATTCAGAACTTTCTTACGTAGAATACAAAACATACCTACAATCTCACACATTTCTCAGCTTCCCTACTACAGATCAACCCATCCTCTCTTGTGATCGAATTGACTCTGGAACGACCATTGTCTTGGTTTAGGCCGGAGTCCTGCAGAGTGATCTCTCGAACTTAAAGCACTCCCTTCTTACAGTGCATCTGTGTGAGGTTGAGCATTTGCTCGGTTCAAGGAGTCTCCTCCGCACGGTCATCTCCTCAATTCCGTAAAAACCAGCAAATCGTTTTTCACCATCTACAATAGTCTTTCAAACCAGGGTTTGCAATCAATGTTATCTTAGTAACAAAGCATTCAATATTCACCGTTAGATGAAAACCTTATTTAGATTCAAGCTAATATTTCTCAACTGTTAGATCGAAAACTTAGCTTGTTACACACACTTGACAATGCACGCTTCTAGTTTTGTTAACCGTACCCAAAAGTATGCACTTGTTGGTTCAACAACAGTTAACCAAAATGTTAGCCATATGAGAATTTCATATCAACCAGGTTCTTCTTCACCATAACTAGTTCAAATGACTTCAAATGAACTAGTTAGAGAGTTTTTCAATTACAAAGAAATCTTATGTACTACACAAGACAAAATTGAAGCAATGATGATTTGATTCACTTGAATCGGTTCATGAACTTTTGTGGCCACAGTTTGCAAACTGAATTCCTTAGTCTTTTTAAGTTTAAGTTCAGAAATCATCTTCAGATATATAACCTTCTCAAGTTTGCAGACTAGGTTCGCGGACTTAAGTTACCGGGCAGAGTTTACAAACTCCAGCATAAATTATCGGGTATGAGAACTTCGCCAGTTCGCGGACTGGGTTCGTGGACTGAGTTCGCGGACTTAGCTTCACGCAAGTAGTTTGTCAACTCCAGCAAAATTTCTCGGGTTTGAGAACTTCGGCAATTCGCGGACTGAGTTCCCGGACTTGGCTCACGCCATTCTTCCGGTTCTCTTGATCAACAAAGATCGCAAACTTTATTTAAAGGAATAGGACTTATACATAAATGTGTTTCCACAACAATGTTTATGTCCACTATTGGTTACGTAATCTAAACTCTCATTTCAATCATTGAAATATTCTTAGAGGATGTTATATAGTTGTTACACCATTTCTCGTCAAAGCAATTTTCAAGATGATTGAAACATATCATGACTTTCGTCACATGGTAAAGATAAACTTGATCGAAGCGAAAATCTTACCAACACATATTTCGAGATATAGATAGGCGAGGTATACTCGGCTCGAAATACCAAATGTGTATAATCCAAGTCTACATATATAACATACGACTTCTTGTCTCAAAGAGTAGGAGATAAAGTAGATAGACTTTTGAGTGATAGATAAGTTCAAGTCTTCACATACCTTTTTGTCGAGAAGTTCTACCCGTTCCTTGAGTTGTTCTTCTACTTGTATAATGAATCGCCATGAAGTCCTTGAGTTCAACTACACTTTCTATCCTAGTCCGAGTCTTAGCTATAATAGACTAGAAATCAAGACTTATAATTTTGATCACTAACATTGATAAACATGCTTGAGATAGCAACGCATGCGAGTTCGACCAATCAATGCTCTAATAACAAGGTTATAAATCTGAAGATGATTTCTGAACTTAAACTTAAAAACACTAAGGAATGCAGTTTGCAAACCATGGCTATAAAAGTTCATGAACCGACTCAAGTGAATCAAATCATCTTTGCTTCAATTGTGTCTTGTGTAGTACATAAGATTTCCTTGCAATTGAACAACTCTCTAACTAGTTTATTTGAAGTCATTTGAACTAGTTATGGTGAAGCAGAACATGGTTGATATGAAATTCTCATATGGCTAACCATTTGGTTAACAATTGTTGAACCAACAAGTGCATACGTTTGGGTACGATTAACAAACCTAGAAGCGTGCATTATCAAGTGTGTGTAACAAGCTAGGTTTTCGATCTAACGGTTGAGAAATATTAGCTTGAATTTAAATCAGGTTTTCGTCTAACGGTGAATATTGAATGCTTTGTTACTAAGCTAACATTGATTTCAAACCCTGATTTGAAAGACTATATAAAGGAGACATCTAGTATTGTGCAAAACTAATCCCCACACCTTATGTGTGATACTAGTTTGCATGCTAGAGTCGATTCTCCTTTAACCTTTGGTTTTCTTCTTCTAAAACCAGGTTAACGACTTAAAGACTTCATTGGGATTGTGAAGCCAGACCGATACTACTTTTATCGTAGTTGTGTGATCTGATCTTGCATCTTCTATTGTACGAGTACAATAAGACTAATTGGCTTGAGATTAATATCTCTGATAGGCAAGATATAAAAGGTAATCATAAATATCTTCGTCTCATTGTTTGTGATTCCGCAACATCTTGTTTCGCTACCATACGATTAAGATAGTTGTGAGGTGATTGATAACTCTAGGTTGTTCTTCGGGAATATAAGACCGGATTATCAATTGGTTCTTGTTCACCTTGATTATTATCAAAAGACGGAACAAAACCTTTAGGGTTTATCTGTGGGAGACAGATTGATCCTTTGATAGACTTGTTTGTGTGAGACAAATTTGTTTATTGTCAAAGCCTGCGATTTTGGGTCGTAGCAACTCTTAGTTGTGGGTGAGATCATCTAAGGGAATCAAGTGCGCAGTATCCTGCTGGGATCATAGGCGTAGGGAGTACAACTGTACCTTGGATCAGTGGGAGACTGATTGGGGTTCAACTATAGTCCAGTCCGAAGTTAGTTTGGAGTAGGCTAGTGTCTGTAGCGGCTTAATACAGTGTGTATTCAATCTGGACTAGGTACCGGAATTTTTCTGCATTTGCAGTTTCCTCGTTAACAAAATTTCTAGTATCTGTGTTATTTCAATTTCCGCATTATATTGTTTTATCTTTATAATTGAAATAATACAGGTTGTGCATTTAGATCATCAATTAGAATAATCAAACCTTTGGTTGTTGATTGTCATTGATTGATCATTGGATATTGGTCTTTGATACCATCCAAGTTATTCCTTGTGTTTGATTAAAGACTCGCTGATTTCTATTAGCTTGAGTAAATCAAAACAAGAGAAAGATATTAACTCCTTGAGATACTTTTACCTAGATTGAGTATGACTGTCTGGTTGATTCTCTAGAAAGTATTTCGGAGTTAGTCCATACAGATTGCTAAGCAAAAATATTGGGTGGTGTTGTTAGACCCCCGCCTTTTCAATTGGTATCAGAGCTGGCAAACACGTTTAAGACCTTACAAGTCTGTGTTTGTAGCGATCTGTCTCTATGGACAAGAGTATTATCTCTGATAAACGCGTCTCCAAAAATAAAAGTTCTATCTCGTTAAATTCTATTAAAGAGAGAGTTTCTTCAATCTCGAATATAGACGAAACTTGTGTTCTGGCGAGACAGACTAACATCGACATGTGTGATCCCGATTACCTTTCAAAAGAGAGCTTCTCCATTAATGAACGTGATTCATACGAAGAGAGTGAATTGATTCTAAATCTTGTTAGAATCCGAGCTGATAGATTTAATCGGTTGAAGCACCATGTCAATGTCCTACTTGGTGTAATAAGAGAGTGTAAATCCAAAGGTAATGCTTAAGATCAGTCTTCGTGCACGACTCTTGGCGCTAGTCTCAAAAAGGATGCCTTGGAAATTGAACATCGCTTGAGTAAGATCTCTATTCAAGGATGCTCAAAGCAATGCAACATGCCAAGTACTTCTGACACAACTAAAGTGGCTTTATGCTCAGAAGTAAAAACGGAATCCCCTTATGGTAAAACGGATGTGCCTGAAGTCTCTATCACTCAAGGATGCTGAAAAGGATGATATGATTTCTGCTGAAGTTGTTCATGACTTTCTTAAATACTTTGGGGAAGCAAAACAAGATCTCATTGTTACTCTGAAAAATCTTGATGCATTGAAAACTGAGTTGGAAAAGGTTACTGCTGACCTTGGTCTCATAAAGTCTTACATCAATGATCTTCGCAAAGAGAATCATCTGTCTAATGCTGCAATCAATGTTGTTGTTCATAAGCTCAAAGACCCGTTGTCTCATGAGGATTCTGAACCGTCCATATGATCTTAGTTCGTGTTCGGAATAGCACTGGAGTCTGTTTTCCTTTAGATTGTGTTATTTATGTTGCCTAGTATTTCTTCTTTTTGATTTAGTTGGAAGAATAACTAGTGCTTGAAATAGCAATGATTGTGACTACACATAGCTATTATTTTTCATCTTCTTGTTCTTTTTTAGGTTTATTTGGTTTAAATTCTAAAAATATTTGGAGGATGATGTTTTGCAGTATTAATCTTTATGATTTGATATATTGCAATTTTTTATGGGATATTGATGTTTACGTCCGTGAACTATGTTTGTCCCATACTCTGTCAAAAGTATAGTCGTTCGTAATTGGTATTCACGTACTGGTAAAAGAATGAATGGACTTTTGACAAATACAAAAGTTAAGCCTATATTGTCAAATATTTTGATGGAAGATAGGTTAAAATCTTTTGTTTTCAAGGATTATGTCTATTAATTGTCGTTATGCAAATATTGATTGAAGATAGAATGAATCCTTGTGTATTCCGCAGTATTGATCATCCCTGATCCATTTTTTTATGTATTACTATGAGGCTCCGTAATGCATCTTATGTATAGGACTATACAACCAAGTTGATTTATTAGCTTAGTCGGTGTTCCGTGAGATATGTTATGTCGAGCATATTTAACTAAATTAATCATCTTGTTTGGTTATTTAGTTATTGCTCCGTAAGTTTTCTTATGTCGAGCAAAAAAAATGAAAATTAAATTGATTACTTTTGTGATTAGTTTGGTTGTGTATTCCAATTAGATTAATTATGGGTTCTCTTGTAATTAATCTAGTTGAATATTTTCGTGTCTCCATAAGTTCTATTACGTTGAGCACAATCAATTGAATTGATCACATCTTGTGTTTAATTTGATTGCGTATGCCGATTAAATTAATCATGGGTTTACTTGTGATTATTTTGATTGAGTTTTCGGATATAGAAAATCATTCTTATGGTTTTTGGTGTCCAATAAAAATCCTTCTTTTCTTTTTGAAATTAAGGTCGCTCTTGTTGTTCTTTCGGGAATGAAATCAAAGGGGGGCAGTTCTTTTGAACTTGTGCTTAATGGTCATATCTTGAGGGGTGTGCGTCTATGGAATTTTAGAGGGGTTATCTTGTATCTTTAAACTCCTTGATGAATGTATTTAGCTTCGGCTTTATGATTGCATCTAAATTAGTTGGTATGTATTTTTTTCCTTTTTTCATGAAATGTCTCTCTCGAAAATTTCATTATGATCCCATTCTTGTACCTTTGACAATTTTATTGACAAAAAGGGGGAGAATTAATATGTAGTTCACACTACAAATATATATGGTTTTCGGATCATTGTGTAAGGGGGAGTGGTTTCCATGTGAGATGGATTATTGACTAAGGGGGAGTGATACATATCACCATAGTATTATTGTAGAAGTTTTGATACAATTGAACTTTGATGCTGTGTAATAATACTATGACACTGTATAACAATGATCGAGAACTATGTTTTCTCATTGTTATAGCTACGGATCTTCAACACATCGGTGATGCTAAACTTACAATCTTTGGGATCATTGGAGTACTTGGAAGTGACGAAGATTTCGAGGAATGTTGAAGATTAGACATGTGGAATAGGAGATACTAAAGTTTCTTAATATTTTTAGTATTCCATATGTATTGATAGTTTTGTCAATAAAATTGGCAAAGGGGGAGATTGTTAGAGCATTGCTCGGTTAAACTCGCATGCGTTTCTATCTCAAGCATGTTTGTCAATGTTAGTGATCAAAACTATAAGTCTTACTTTCTAGTCTATTATAGCTAAGTCTCAGACTAGAATAGAAAGTGTAGTTGAGCTCAAGTAGAACAAGTAGAAGAACTACTCAAGGAACCGGTGGAACTTCTCGACAAAAAGTTATGTGAAAACTTGAACTTATCTATCACTCAAAAGTCTATCTACTCTATCTCCTACTCTTTGAGACAATAAGTCGTATGCTATATATATAGACTTGGATTATACACATTTGGAATTTCGAGTCGAGTATACCTCGCCTCTCTATATCTCGAAATATGTGTTGGTAAGCTTTTCGCTTCGATCAAGTTTATCTTTACCATGTGATGAAAGTCATGATATGTTTCAATCATCTTGAAAATTGCTTTGACGAGAAATGGTGTAACAACTGTATAACGTCCTCTAAGAATGTTTCAATGATTGAAATGAGAGTTTAGATTACATAACCAATGGTGGACATAAGCATTGTTGTGGAAACACATTTATGTATAAGTCCTATTCCTTGAACCAAAGTTTGCGAACTTTGTTGATCAAGAGAACCGGAAGAATGGCGTGATCCAAGTCCGCGAACTGCCGAAGTTCTCAAACCCGAGAATTTCTGCTGGAGTTGACAAACTAATTGCGTGAAGCTAAGTCCGCGAACTCAGTTCGTGAACCGGCGAAGTTCTCATACCCGAGAATTTCTATTGGAGTTTGTAAACTATGTCCGGTAACTTAAGTCCGCGAACCTAGTCTGCGAAATTGAGAAGGTTATATATCTGAAGATGATTTCTGAACTTAAACTTAAAAAGACTAAGGAATGCAGTTTGCAAACCGTGTCTATAAAAGTTCATGAACCGATTCAAGTGAATCAAATCATCTTTGCTTCAATTGTGTCTTGTGTAGTACATAAGATTTCCTTGCAATTGAACAACTTTCTAACTAGTTCATTTGAAGTCATTTGAACTAGTTATGGTGAAGAAGAACATGGTTGATATGCAATGCTCATATGGCTAAACATTTGGTTAACTATTGTTGAACCAACAAGTGCATACGTTTGGGTACGGTTAAGAAACCTAGAAGCGTGCATTGTCAAGTGTGTGTAACAAGCTAAGTTTTCGATCTAACGGTTGAGAAATATTAGCTTGAATCTAAATCAGGTTTTCATCTAAAGGTGAATATTGAATAATTTTTTACTAAGCTAACATTGATTGCAAACCATGATTTGAAAGACTATATAAAGGAGACATCTAGTATTATGCAAAACTAATCCCCACACCTTACATGTGATACTAGTTTGCGTGCTAGAGTCGATTCTCTTTTAACCTTTGGTTTTCTTCTTCTAAAACCAGGTTAACGACTTAAAGACTTCATTGGGATTTTGAAGCCAGACCGATACTACTCTTATCGTAGTTGTGTGATCTGATCTTGCATCTTCTATCGTACAAGTACAATCAGATTGATTGGCTTGAGATTGATATCTCCGATAGGCAAGGTATAAAAAGTAATCACAAACATCTTCGTCTCATTGTTTGTGATTCCGCAACATCTTGTTTCGCTACCATACGATTAAGATTGTTGTGAGGTGATTGATAACTCTAGGCTGTTCTTCGGGAATATAAGACTGGATTATCAATTGGTTCCTGTTCACCTTGATTATTATCAAAAGACGGAACAAAACCTTTAGGGTTTATCTGTGGGAGACAAATTGATCCTTTGGTAGACTTGTATGTATGATAAAGATTTGTTTATTCTCAAAGCATGCGATTTTTGGTCGTAACAACTCTTAGTTGTGGGTGAGATCAGCTAAGGGAATCAAGTGCGCAGTATCCTGCCGGGATCAGAGGCGTGTGGAGTACAACTGTACCTTGGATCAGTGGGAGACTAATTAGGGTTCAACTATAGTTCGGTCCGAAGTTAGCTTGGAGTAGGCTAGTGTCTCTAGAGGCTTAATACAGTGTGTGTTCAATCTGGACTAGGTCCCGCGGTTTTTCTGCATTTGCAGTTTCCTCGTTAATAAAATTTCTGGTGTCTGTATTATTACAATTTCCGCATTATATTGTTTTATCTTTATAATTGAAATAATACAGGTTATGCGTTTAGATTATCAATTAGAATAATCCAACCTTTGGTTGTTGATTGTCATTGATTGATCCTTGGATATTGGTCTTTGGTACCATCCAAGAGAGAGATATTAACTTTTTGAGATACTTTTACCTAGATTGAGTCTGACTGTCTAGTTGATTCTCTAGAAAGTATTTCGGAATTAGTCCATACAGATTTCTAAGCGAAATATTGGGTGGTGTTGTTAGACCCCCGCTTTTTCACTTAGATCAAAAAGAAAAAGAAAAATACAAACACAAGTTGACTACCCCTTACACAAATTCAAGGGTCCTTGATTGGACAATTCTTTGTATCATTATAATATTCAATGAGGAGATCAACTTCGCTAAAGTTACCAAAAATACAAAACTACCAATTGCCGAAGTTGGTTTATGAGTTTTTTTTTTAACTTTTTTCATCAAGATAATTATCTTCAATTTGTTATGTTAGTTGGGCTGGTTAGATTTTCTTGGACTGTACTTTACTTATTTTCTCTAAGCTTTATTATGATTTTTTTACAATAAATTATTATTATTTTATTAATTGCAAAGCTGTCGAGCTCATGTTTAACAATTTCCGCTCTCCTTTATAGTTTTAATAATATCTAAGAAAACATATTTTCTTATATATGTGAACACTAAACACCTCATACTGGCGTTTTCGGAACTTCATGCATAGACTAAAACTTTACTGAGAGTAAGTATGGCTCAAAGAAAACATTTTATCGAATGTTTTAAAAATTACAGATTGTAAAATCTTAGAGGAAATAATCAAAAATAAAGGAGCAGATATATCTTGGATAGTGCAAACTACTAATAAAGAATCTATTTCAATTCTTGAAAAACTCCCACAAACTCAAATTCGATATATAAGAAGCAATTGCAATACAACTGCAGACGCGAGGATCAGAAGTCTTCAACATATGTCAATTTTTCTGAACCAACGGTTCAGAAATCCGACATTTTATATCTTTCACAAAAATAAAATTGTAAATTTTTCGTACTATACTGATTAATTTATATAATACATTTAACCTTTTTCATACTACCAAACATCTAATTTCTTATCAATGTGATGCACTTATTTTTAATTAATGAATCAAACCACGATCCGTATTTTATATATTCGGTCTATTTTAGGTTAAAATGAAAAAGTGAAAGTATCACTATTCCAGAAATGAAGGTAGTATTATTATTTAGATAGAGCAACGAATCTTGAACAATTACACCACTAGACTTCCCCATCTTTGTATGTCTCATCTTGGGGTCATAGCCGGCTCGAAAGGAACATCGTTTGCAAATACCAACCCGCAAAAAGAATATATTCTCTTTTCATTTCGTTTTTAATTGAGGCATAAAGTTCTTTTTTGGACGCATTCTATAAAATGTTAATTAATTTGCCGTTCATCATTTCTTTAATCTTCATGCATAATACAACCAAACTGGTGAATAACTATAAGAATACGGATTAGAGTGTGTAATGATCAATTCCTACTTTCATTTTGAAACTTTCGTTTGGAGTGCTACGCACTCCATATATTTCTTAATAGTACGATAATTACAAATTACAGCCATTATCCCTGATATGAATATCTTATGCACCTCTTCTCCGTTGCAATTTTCTTTAAATAGATATGAATGCGTCTTAATTCTGAGATGAATTATATAGCCAGTGAAGCTAACATCTTCTATGAATGGTTGAACCCTTGGTTTGATTGTAACAAATAAACGTGGCTATCCTTTGGCTTGTCCACAGTTATACAGTGCCATGGTTTGACGACATATTTGAAAGCAAAGTGCAATGCCGTGACAAAGAAGACAAAATAGAATAGCTATGTGATAAGAACAGTGTTAGGAAGATCATTAATACAAAAAATGGGATCAAGTGATCTGGGATCTTGAAAATGCTCCATGGTCTGTGAATGGATATCTTTTTATGGTCATGACATACAACTTTTTTGTTCAAATACAAAAGATGGATTTCAGCACTCAAGAATTCTGAGTAGATTTCAAAGATTTACGTCCAGAGCTCTTCGAAGAAGAAACAATGTTCAAATTTGCAAAAATCTTGGATGAAGTCATAGCTCTCGACCCTGAAGATGGAAATCTCGTGGACTCAAATGCTGTAAGTGCTAATATAAGGATCAATGTCAAAACTCCTTTAATCATAGGGCTTCTAACTGAGAATGGTGTTGGTTACACTCAATGGATCTCTTTTTATTACCAAAAACAGCCAGGAAACCTTTGTCCAGCTTGTTTTGTTTTATACCATGATGAAAATGAGTGTGAAAAGAAAGCAAACTTCGTTAGAGCTCTAGCTGACAAAGCTCTCTTCAAATTTGGACAAACCAATTTGTCCATTCATGATGTTATGGCAATGAATCCAAAGTATGGAGATGGCTCGCCAATCACCACCAACAGGAAGATATCCAAGAAGAAAGCTGGTGCAGGCAACAAAGTCCCATTCCAAAGACCTTCAGATGGATATCATGTCACTGTTGTGTTCACTGAGGAGGTTGACAGTCATTCTGAAAAGGGTGAAAGTTCTAACCAGAGAAGAGGAAAATGAGTTAGAGAAAATGTTTTAAGAGCAATCAATTTTGATAATCCAATATATATGGATGCTGATAGTCAAGCTGAGAATAGTGTTTACTAAAATGTTCAAGATTTTCAAGAGCTGAACCATGACATTGGAGGGGACTGGGACCATCACTGCAATGTTATTACTGAGTACCATCAACAAGCAGGGCAAGAAGATCAGGTAACAATTTTATTTATCTCTCAATTTACTCTGCAAGCTCAAGTTTCCAATTTAAATTAATTTCTGCAAATATTTTACATTCATAGTTTTTATCTTCTCCCAGTTAACTACTTAAATAAAAAATTTGCACAAATGAAAATTCTAGCTTGGAATTGCCAAGGCATTGGCCAGAAAGATACTAGAGACCATCTAAGACATTGCATTCAAAATAATGACCCAGACATTGTTTTCATCCCAGAAACCAAAACTAATAGTAAAAAAGCTAACTCTGTCATAAGATATTTTGGTTTTCCTAACTATTGGTCACACTCATCTATTGGTTTTACTGGTGGCGTTGCTCTTCTTTGGAAAGATGGTATGGGAATTCAGTTAATAAATGAACAGAGAAATCAACTAGAAGTTATGGTAACTGTTGGTCCTCAAAATTCTCAATGGCTGCTAACATGCCTGTAAAGAAGTCCAAGATATCAAGAAAAAAAGGAGATATAGGAGTCAATTGCAGCAAGAAGCCAGAACATGCAGATTCCATGGATGTTAATAGGGGATCTAAAAATCACAATAAATCCTTAAGAGAAGAACTCAAAGGCAAATAATGGGCAATCAAGCATCAACAAACAAATCCAAGAATGGCTTCTTAAGACTGACCTATTGGAAGTAAAATTCTCAGGGTATTGATAGGTGTCTAAAACACCTAATTTACTATGTAGTAGTTATGCTTTCTTTGCTATTTTTTCTTGTGAATTTTGTATTTTACGTTTGTTTTGAGTGTTTTAGGTATTTTGGAGTCATACGAAGGAAAAGAAGAAGAAATCACCCAATTTGAGCAAAAAGGGTAAGATCGTCATTTCACAGATGAATAGTATTAGGAGCCCAGACAAGGTTAAGGGTCAACTCTATTTGGAGGAATATTAAACAAAGACTAGCTGTGGTTAAGGGGATACCAGCTGTGTATCCCTTATCAAGGTGACCGAACACTGGGTATAACCCTACTCCCATAACCCTAAAGTCGAAAGACTTTTTCCTCTCAATCATTTGTTCACTATGAGAAGCAGCCGCATCTATATTTCAGAGAGATCAAAAAGGGAATCTGATGTTGGATTAAAGATTGAAGAGAAAAGCTGCTGCCAAAGATTAGATCGAGATGCAGAGAAATTGAGAGATGAAAGATGAATTAAAGACCAGAAGTCTGTTCGAATCAGTAAGATGATGAAGAGATTAAATTGAAGATGGTGATGAACAGAGAAAGTGGGTGTTTGCGGTTGAATCAAGACCGAAATGGAATAAGGGTTTGTTGATGGTGAGATTAAGATGGAGATTGAGAAGGAATTTCTGAGTTTTAAAGAAACCAGAGTTGAAGCAGATCGAGATACAGGAGAAGAGGTGATGCTGCTTAAGGAGATTTGAATGAAGGTAGTGTTGCTGCTAAGATGGGTTGTGGTTAATTTGAGTTTTGTTGTGAATTGAAGGCTGAATCTGACAAGGAAGAAATAAGGGTTTGAGTTAATGTTGCTGTCGATCTAAGAAATCAGATGAAGGTGTTGATGATTTGTGGTATTACTGTTGCCGGTGTGAAGATGGAGTTGTAGAAACAGTGGCGGCGAACTCATAGAGGAGATGCAGATGGATTTATCTGGGATTTGAAATAGCCAGCGACCGGAAAGGAGCTTTCCGGTGTTACCAGTGATGTTCCGGCGACTCAATTCATGAAGAATTTTCTGGACTCATGGGTTTGAAGAATTGGGCTTGGATTTGGAAAGAGAAGATGGAAGATTTGAGAAAGGCTTGGATTTGGAAGTTGAGTTACAAAGGGAAAAGGATTCTATTCCTAAGAAGAGTTGAAGCAAATTTAAGCCTATAAATAGAGAAGTTCTCCATACACTTCTACCTCTCTACACACACAACACTTGTGTTTTTGCTTGCTTTCAAAATTCTTCTTTTAATTATTTGTGTGAACTTTAAAAATTCTCCCTTTAATTATTTGTGTGAATTTCAAAAACATGAGTAGCTAATTTTCTTATTGATTGAGGATGAATTCCTAGTTCTTAACATGTTTTGATTTTTGTTTTTAAATCTACTTTGAAGTTTTTCACATGATTATCGTTTGTTTTACTAATAGGAATGTTTATACATTCATGGTTGATTGATAGATTGTTTAGGAGGCCAACTAAATTGATTTGTTAATTGATCTAAAGCTAGTGAAAGTTAGGGGATAAGTAATCGTTTCTTGACTCTTTACATAAGTAGCAAACACGAGACCTTTCGGAGGCATTCCGTGGAACAATTGTGTGTGGAAACAACGTTAGAAAGTAGACCTTGAGCTAAGAGTCTAACTACTAATATCAACCTAATAAATTCATAAATCTTAATGCGTTTAACTAAATTACATATTGAGTGAGCTACTACTAGGTGGTTTGGTAAATAGAATCCGGTAGGCGAGAACTTCCGTATCCGGTGATACAAGGGATTTAGGGGTTTAACACTGAGCTAGCTGCTTTACCTACGGTTGGTGATAATATGTGACTAATAAAAAGTGGAAAAGAACATAACTTGAATCATTGTTTTGCAACGAAGAAGGATTCCTTGATCTAATCTCTCTTATTGATTTCAACTTAAACTTTTAATTGCTTTATTTATTTTCTTTTGTTTTTAAAATCTTAAACCAATCCCCCCTTTTTGTGACAACTAAACAACTAAAACCTCTTGCTCCTCGTGGGAACGAACTTGACTACACTATATTACTTGTTAATTAGGTGGAAAAATATTAATTAATTTGTTTTGGTTACGACACGCATCAAATTTTGGCGCCGCTTCCGGGGAGCAGCAGACGATTTTAGTTGTTTTATTTTTCTTTTTGCTTTACTCTTGCTTTGTTAGACTCTATATCGTGTCTAACTTAGTTTTCGAGAATCTTGTTTCAGGTACTATATATTTGGTGAATGCTTAAAGATGGCAGACCGAGTCCAATTGGTATATGTCTTCGATCCGGCACTCAAATAAAGGACCTCTTTCGAGCGGTTAACACACCGCTTCCTTCTTCTTCATATAGTGAGTTCGCAGATTCCGATATAGACGAAGAAGAAATGGCTGATCGTACACTCAAGGATCTAGCTTCTCACAAGCTCGATACACAACAATGGTGTATCCAAAACTAACTCAACCTTCGAGATCAAACCGGGGTTGATTAGAGAGTTACCAAAGTTTCATGGAATGGTGAATGAAGATCCAAACAAACATCTTATGGACTTCTCTACCATAGTCATGTCCATGCTTCCACCGGAGACTAATACAGATGGAGCAATGTTGAAAGCTTTCCCGTTATCTTTGGCGGGAAATGGTAAGGAATGGTTGTATTATTTGACTTCCGGAAGTATCACCACATGGAATAGGATGAAGAAACTTTTCCTCGAGAGATATTTTCCTGCATCAAAAGCTACTCAAATTCGCAAGGAGATTTGTGGGATGAAGCAAACTATGGGAGAGTCATTGTATGAATGTTGGGAGCGATACAAGAGATTGGTGGCAAGCTGTCCACACCATCAGTTCAGTGACGTCATGATACTCCAATACTTCTAAAAAGCTCTCCACCCAAGTGATAGATCTCTTCTTGACGCCGCAGGTGGTGGTGCACTAATGAACAAGACGTTGACCCAATCTAGAGAGTTGATTGAACGTATGGCTGCAAACTCGCAACAATTCTACACAAGAGAAGAACCAATGGTTAGGCGAGTGCATGAAATTAGTGATTCATCATCACACCTTGATCAAAGGATGAGTATCATGGAAAGGGTAATGCAACGAATGGTCGCGGTAATTATTCCGGATGATAAGACCGAACAAGTAAATGCTTTATATCCAAATCAAAGGCCAAGGTACGATCCATACTCCAATACTTACACTCCCGGTTAGAAGGATCATCCTAACTTTAGTTATGACAACAAGCAAGCGGCAGCTCCTAATCCATATGTGCAACAAGGTGGTTTCCAAAAATCACACTTCCAACCTCAACAACAATTCCAACCACAACAAGTTAAGGAGCGTGATTCTTCGAGTGATGACAAGCTCAATGTGTTAATGCAACGCATGCAAGGTCTTACTTCTATGTTACAAAAAAGCCAACAAAAGAATTAATCGGCCATTAAGGCTTTGGAAACCCAAATGGGACAAATTGGAAACCGATGTGCATCTATTGAAATCTCAAGCATCCACAAAGCTTCCTTCACAACCATTTGTGAATCCAAGAGAGAATGTTAATGCGGTTACGTTAAGAAGTGGGAGACAAGTGGAGAGTCCAAGTCATCATGAAGAATCTAGTGAAGAGGTAGTCAAAGACAAGGAGGAAGTCGCACTAAAGGAGAATACAACACCAACCGACCAATCCAAGGAACCGGTTCCTAGTTTCACTACTCCACCTCCTTTTCTTAGTCGCTTTGCTAAGTACAAGAAATAAGCTCAAGACAAGGCACTCATGGATATCTTCAAGAAGATAGAAATCAACATCCCATTCATAGAGGCCATCAAGACAATGCCAAGGTATACTAAGTTCATGAAGGAATTATGCACAAAGAAGGATAGGTTGCTTGATAATGAAATTACTAAAGTTGGCGAGAGTGCGTCGGCTATGCTATTGAAGAAAATGCCTACAAAGTGCAGGGATCCCGGTGGTTTCACGGTGCCAATTACTATTGGTACAAAAAGGTTTGAACATGCTTTACTTGACTTGGGAGCTTCCATAAGTGTAATGTCGGCCGATATATATGACTCCTTGAATCTTGGACCTTTGAAAAACACAAGAGTTATTATCCAATTAGCAAACAAGTCTAACATATATCCTAAGGGACTTGTAGAAGACGTGCTAGTGCAAGTGAATGAGCTAATTTTTCCGGTTGATTTCTTCGTGGTGGATATGGACAACAATGAGAATCGGTCATCTACTTATTTACTTCTTGGGGGGCCATTTATGAAGACCGCAAAGACGAAGATTGACATTGACAAGGGTACACTCACTATGGAATTCGACAAGGAGATAATACACTTTAACATATTTGAAGCCATGCGCTACCCAAGTGATGTGGATTTCTCTTACTCCATTGATGTGGTTAGTTCGTTAGCGCAACAAATGATGGAATTGAGTCAAAAGGACGAACTTGAGGTGATGTTGCAAAAGAGCATTGAATTGGACGTCCACGACTTGTCTAATTTGGATGTTGAAATCTCCAAGAAATTGGTGGAGATGTGTGGTGCCTTGACGGCATTGAAAGAAGCTAAAAAGGGTAATGTTTTATATATTTCTTTACCCATGGATGATGAATTACTTGTACCATCTATTGTGAAGGCGCCTAAGCTAGAATTGAAGCCACTTCCGGAACATTTGAAGTATGCTTTGTTGGGAGATGAAGATGAGCTTCCGGTGATTATTGTAAAGAACCTCACACCGGTACAAGAAGACCGTTTGCTTAGAATTTTGAAAGAGCAAAAAACGGTTATTGGGTGGACAATTACGAACATTAAAGGCATTAGTCCATCCGTGTGCATGCATAAAATTCTAATGGAAGAGAACGTGAAGCCGGTACGTGATGCTCAACGTAGGATTAATCCTCCCATGATGGAGGTTGTGAATAAAGAGATAATCAAATTGCTAAGTGTGGGGGTGATCTACCCAATATCCGATATAAAATGGGTTAGTCCGGTACAAGTGGTACCAAAGAAGTCCGGTGTTACGGTTGTTAGAAATCAAGACGATGAACTTGTTCCTACAAGAGTTCAAACCGGTTGGAGAGTGTGCATTGATTATAGAAGGATTAATTCCGCAACTCGAAAGGATCACTTTCCTTTACCGTTCATTGATCAAATGTTGGAGCGTTTAGCGGGGCATTCTCATTGTTGTTTCTTGGACGGTTATTCGGGATACAACCAAATTGTTATTGCACCGGAGGACCAAGAGAAGACCGCTTTCACTTGTCCGTTTGGAACGTTTGCATATAGACGGATGCCGTTTTGTCTTTGCAATGCACCAACTACTCTCCAAAGATGCATGGTTAGCATATTCTCGGACTATGTGGAGTGCATCATCGAGGTATTTATGGATGATTTTAGTGTTTATGTCAATTCTTTTGATAGTTGTTTAGATAACCTTGAACTAGTTCTTAAACGATGCATAGACACAAATCTCGTCCTTAATTGGGAGAAATGTCACTTTATGGTAAACCATGGAATAGTACTTGGTCACATCGTGTCCTCTCGAGGGCTCAAAGTGGACAAGTCAAAGATAGATTTAATAAGGAACTTACAATATCCCACTTCGGTGAGGGAAATCCGTTCATTTCTTGGCCATGCAGGTTTCTATAGGCGGTTTATCAAGGATTTCTCCAAAATCTCCATGCCGATGTGCAAGTTATTACAAAAGGAGGTACCTTTTGACTTCAACTAGGAATGCAAGGATGCCTTTGAAAAATTGAAGGTAATGTTGACAAGTGCGCCAATTATCAAATCACCGGATTGGAATCTTCCATTTGAATTAATGTGTGATGCCATGTTATCTATTATGCATCGAGGACCCTTAATGATGCACAAATAAACTATTCTACCACGGAGAATGAGTTATTGGCTATAGTTTTTGCACTGGAAAAGTTTCGATCATACTTGGTGGGCACAAAGGTTATTGCTTATTTCGATCATGCCGCACTTAAATACTTAATAAATAAGAAAGAAGCTAAGCCAAGGCTAATCCGATGGATCCTATTGCTACAAGAGTTCGACATAGAAATTCGATACAAGAAAGGTGTGGAGAATACCGTTGCGGATCATCTCATTAGACTTGTTATGTCTCAAGAATAACTTCCATTACAAGACCTCTTTCCGGACGAACAAATTTTCTCCTTGAAAAATTCTCCACCTTGGTACGCGGATATAGTGAATTACTTGGTAACAAGGAAGGTACCTAATACATGTCTAACTTCCAAAAGATGAAACTTAAGAAGATAGCCAAAAAATATGTGTGGGATGAACCATACTTATGGAAATATGGCGTGGATCAAATGATACGAAGGTGCGTGCCTAATTCCGAATTTCAATCTATTCTCTCTTTTTGTCACACTCTTGCTTGTGGTGGCCATTTTGGTTCTAAACGTACCGCTCTCAAAGTTCTCGAGAGTGGCTTTTATTGGCCCACCTTGTTTGAAGATGCACATGTTTTTTGTAAATCGTGTGATAGATGTCAAAGAACGGGCAATCTAGGTGCTCGAAATCAAATGCCACTCACACCAATCCTCACCGTTGAGATTTTTGATGTGTGGGGAATCGATTTTATGGGCCCTTTCGTTAATTTAAATGGAAATTTTTATATACTTCTTGCGGTGGATTATGTTTTGAAATGGGTGGAAGCTAGAGCCACCAAAACTAATGATTCTCAAGTTGTTTGTGATTTTGTAAGAGAAAACATATTCACTAGGCATGCTACACCAAGAGTGGTGATAAGCGATGGAGGCTCACATTTCAAGAAGGCTTTCCATGCTCTCCTCAAGAAGTACAACATTACACATAAGATTGGTATGACTTATCATCCACAAACTAGTGGACAAGCGGAAATTTCAAACCGGGAAATCAAGTCCATTCTTGAGAAAACGGTGAATACTACAAGGAAAGATTGGAGATTTAATCTTAATGATGCACTTTGGGCATATAGAACGGCGTACAAGACACCAATTGGAATGTCTCCATATCGGTCGGTTTATGGTAAAGCTTGTCATCTTCCGGTTGAACTTGAACATAAGGATTATTAAGCGATAAAGAAGCGCAACATAGAGTATGACTAAGCAGAGAAGCAAAGGAAGTTACAACTAAATGAGCTAGAGGAGATACATAATGATGCATACGAGAGTGCCCGTATTTACAAGGAAAAGACCAAGCTTTTTCATGATAAGATTATTTCTCGTAAAAGCTTCGAAGTGGGACAAAAATTCCTTTTATATCATTCTCGCCTTAAACTATTTCCTGGAAAGTTAAGGTCCCGTTGGATTGGACCATATGTTGTTACTAATGTTTTTCCTTATGGTGCAGTTGAAATTACTAGTCTTAGAGACAACTCGGTTTCCAAGGTCAACGGTCATAGATTGAAGCCATACTACGAGAACATCACATATGTGAATGTGGATGAACTTTCATTTGAAGATTGACTCCCTCTGGAGGAGTAATGTGAAGCAAGAGATAAGTCGACCGTCGACTTTAAAACAAGCGCTTAATAGGAGGCAACCCATAGGTTTTGTATTTCTTATCCTTTTACTTTTACTTTTTATTTTTTTTTTGTTTTGTTTATTTATTTTTTCTTGTTCCATATCATGTTAGGATTTCCCACCTTGACTTTACTTGGACGATTCAATTACATTGAGAAAAATGTAAGGTTTAAGTGTGGGGGAGTGGTTAAGCATATTAAAAAAAAAAATTGCATAAAACCTCCAACTTTTAGAGATTTTAGAGTCACTAGCATACTTCTAGGTATGTTTACATAGAGAACTCTGACCGACATAACTGAACTTGGAAGTGTTAGGGAACTACGTTCAGATTTCTTGCTTGTTAGAGTGTTAAATAATGGATTTAATCATGCCGGTGATGCAGATTAGGAGCAGGGAGACATGCATTATTAGAGTTGCTAATCAATCATTAGTGGAGACTACCCTATTTATATCATGCGAGGCACCGACCAGATTTCTTTATAAATAACTAAAGAGCTTTCTTTTGAGTGTGTGTCACCGTACGTTAATTCCGGGTAGAATGGTGAGATACCCAACCTCCCACCAATAGAAGCACTACTCTTTGATCTCTTAAGTGCTAATTTTGTCAATCATGAGGGTGACGTCTATAAATGAAAGCCTCCTTATTGTAGTTCGATTTGCAGTTAGCACCATTATCTCTCTCGACAACAACGTATCCATAGAAACACCATCATCATCAACAAGGGAGCGACATCAAAATCTATAAGGAAAGTTGAAAAAGTTCAAGGTTTACAAGCAACAAAACAAGAAAAGAGTAAATTTCATATCCAAGTAAAGCAACATAAAATGAGCATAATTTTATATCCAAGTTGAAGACTTATTTACAAGAGCAAAGAAAAGCAAAAGGTGAGAATTATTGAAGTTTATGATTTCGAGACGATACAAGTTGTAAAGAATCAAGCGGTAAAGTGCTTTTCCCACGGCTATGGTTTGTTTTTATTTTCACTTTGTTTTGTATTTTATTTCTCTTGTCTCTAAAAAAATAATAATAAAAAGAAAAATGATGTCAAGAGAAATTTTTGTTTTTATCTTTTATTTAATAAGTCGTGGGGAAGGAAAAATCTATAAGTAAGTTTCAAGCGACAAGGATTTAAGGTAAAGAGTTACAAATTATCAAGGAATTACGAAGTTCGAGAGTTTATCATCAATAGTTGAAGCCTAAGACGAAGACCAAGAAGATAAAAACGAGGAGCGGAAGACGTTTCTATTGGATGCCGTGAGAGTGGTGTTATCATAATTTGCAATCGGATGTGAAGGTAATTGAGTAATCTCATCCTCGATAATAGTGGTTGATTTCCTTTCTTATAGATCGTCAGAAAAATGGTTTTTCAAAATGTTAAAAGATGTGGTTTTTGAAAAATATTTCGGAAGTTGTCCTTCCCACCATTCAACGTGTTGCAGGATTTCTCTCTTCATTCCTACCTGCACACATGTGAGAACCATAAAAGTACGTCTTTTGAGTGCAATTTCATAAAACCTTTTTTGGTGAGGCAGAAGTCGAGGCGAAATGCTTATTGATCGCTTCTAAAAAACGCATTCTCTCATATGGTGTGGTTATTTCTCACTCAACATTTAAGAATGAGGATATGTTCTTTGGTATTTCTAACTTCTTATTACTAGCATGCAGAAACTCTATATCTTCATATGTCTTTGGATGCTTGCCACACTGGAAAGCTTTGAAATTGGAGTGGATTTTATTTGATTTGCTCGAGGACTAGCAAAGTCTAAGTGTGGGGGAATTTGATAGGTGTCTAAAACACCTAATTTACTATGTAGTAGTTATGCTTTATTTGCTATTTTTTCTTGTGAATTTTGTATTTTACGTTTGTTTTGAGTGTTTTTGGTATTTTAGAGTCATACGAAGGAAAAGAAGAAGAAATCACCCAATTTGAGCAAAAAGGGTAAGATCGTCATTTCACGGATGGATAATATTAGGAGCCCAGTAAAGGTTAAGGGTCAACTCTATTTGGAGGAATATTAAACAAAGACTAGCAGTGGTTAAGGGGATACCAGCTATGTAGCCCTTATCAAGGTGACCGGACACTGGGTATAACCCTACTCCCATAACCCTAAAGTCGAAAGAGTTCTTCCTCTCAATCATTTGTTCACTATGAGAAGCAGCCGCATCTGTATTTCAGAGAGATCGATAAGGGGATCTGATGTTGGATTAAAGATTGAAGAGAAAAGTTGCTGCCAAAGATTAGATCGAGATGCAGAGAAATTGAGAGATGAAAGAGGAATTAAAGACCAGAAGTCTGTTCGAATCAGTGAGATGATAAAGAGATTAAATTGAAGATGGTGATGAACAGAGAAAGTGGGTGTTTGGTGTTGAATCAAGACCGAAATGAAATAAGGGTTTGTTGATGGTGAGATTAAGATGGAGATTGAGAAGGATTTTCTGAGTTTTGAAGAAACAAGAGTTCAAGCAGATCGAGATACAGGAGAAGAGGTGATGCTGCTTAAGGGGATTTGAATGAAGGTGGTGCTGCTGCTAAGATGGGTTTGTGGCTAATTTGAGTTTTGCTGTGAATTGAAGGCTGAATCTGACAAGGAAGAAATAAGGTTTTGAGTTAATGTTGCTGTCGATCTTAGAAATCAGATGAAGGTGTTGCTGATTTGTGGTCTTGCTGTTGCCGGTGTGAAGATGGAGTTGTAGAAAAAGTGGCGGCGAACTCATAGAGGAGATGCAGATGGATCTATCTGGGATTTGAAATTGTCATTGCAGCTGCAGGATGGAATTGTTGGTGGACCAACTGGTATTGGTGACCTATGATGCAAGTTTGAACTGAAGCTGTTATGGGATTTGTGGTTAGCTAGAAAGGAAATTGATTTCAGTGGTACTGATGACGGTCGCTGTACTAGAAGAATGGAGTCTTGAATTTGAGTAGAAGAAAGAAATCGAAGCTGCTTCTGGATCAAACAGATATAGAGATTGGTGGCTAAGCAGAGATGGGTTTGTGTTGGTGTTCTTGGAGATGGAAGAAAATGGATTGATGATGCTGGTTCTGAAATGAACAGAGAAAAGACTAAATGGAGTTTGGCCGTAGTGCTGAAGCGGAGAAGAATTGATAAAATGGGAATGGTTGTTTGTCAGCAAGAAGTGGAGTTAGTGTTTGAAGGGTTAGCGGTGTCAAGGTTGCAGGGAAGTGAAGCTGCAGAATGGAGTGTATGGCGTACATGGAAGATGATGAACCTGTTGCTGCTCAGCAGTAATGGGTGTGCTTGAATAATTAGATGTATGTTAGGATTTGTTACAAGGAGAAGAAAAGAAGGGCCTGAAATTGGCCGGAATTCAAACAGAACCATGCCGGATTTCTGTGTTGCCGAGTTAACTCATAGATTCGTAAACCTCACTGATCCAGGCTGAGTAAGACCAAGTAAGCTCACTCAGACCCTGACTAAGATCAGCTGACTTAGCTGACTATCCTTCTCTTGACCCAGTTGACTGACAGTTTGACCAGTTTGACCGTTAACTGTAACGACGACGGGATGGAATATTCTGTCAACGACGATGAAGATTCCAGCGACCGGAAGGGAGATTTCCGGTGCCGTATTTCGGTGGTACCAGTGATGTTCCGGCGACTCAATTAATGAAGAATTTTCTGGACTCATCTAGACTCATGGGTTTAAAGAATTGGGCTTGGATTTGGAAAGAGAAGATGGAAGATTTGAGAAAGGCTTGGATTTGGAAGTTGAGTTACAAAAAGAAAGGGATTCTATTCCGAAAAAAGTTGAAGCAAATTGAAGCCTATAAATAGAGAAGTTCTTTATACACTTCTACCTCTCTACACACACAACACTTGTGTTTTTGCTTGCTTTCAAAATTATTCTTTTAATTAGTTGTGTGAACTTTAAAAATTCTCCCTTTAATTATTAGTGTGAATTTCAAAAACATGAGTAGCTAATTTTCTTATTGATTGAGGATGAATTCCTAGTTCTTAACATGTTTTGAGTTTTGTTTTTAAATCTACTTTGAAGTTTTTCACATGATTATCGTTTGTTCTTACTAATAGGAATGTTTATAGATTCATGGTTGATTGATAGATTGTTTAGGAGGCCAACTAAATTGATTTGTTAATTGATCTAAAGCTAGTGAAAGTTAGGGGATAAGTAACCGTTTCTTGACTCTTTACATAAGTAGCAAGCACGAGACCTTGCGGGGGGATTCCATGGAGCAATTGTGTGTGGAAACAACGTTATCAAGTAGACCTTGAGCTAAGAGTCTAACTACTAATATCAACCTAATAAATTCATAAATCTTAATGCATTTAACTAAATTACATCTTGAGTGAGCTACTACTAGGTGGGTTGGTAAATAAAATACGGTAGGCGAGAACTTCCGTATCCGGTGATACAAGGGATTTAGGGGTTTTGCTTTACCTACAGTTGGTGATAATCTGTGACTAATAAAAAGTGGAAAAGAACATAACTTGAATCATTGTTTTGCAACGAAGAAGGATTCCTTGATCTAATCTCTCTTATTGATTTCAACTTAAACTTTTAATTGATTTATTTATTTTCTTTTGTTTTTAAAATCTAAAACCAATCCCCCCTTTTTGTGACAACTAAACAACTAAAACCTCTTGCTCCTCGTGGGAACGAACTTGACTACACTATATTACTTGTTAATTAGGTGGAAAAATATTAATTAATTTGTTGTGGTTACGACACGCATCAGGTATCCATATACTTGGAGAAATCATAGACAGAATGACAAATTGGTGGAGGCAAAGTTATACAGAGCAATAGCATATACAAGATGGCAGGATACTTTTCCTGCAGCAACAACCTACTATCTCACTGCATTTGGCTCAGATCATACTTCCATATTAATAAACACAAACCCAACAGAAAAAAAACTTCAAAAAACCATTCAGGGTCTATGAAAACTGGATCCAACAAGATTCATGTAAAGAAGTTATTGAAAAAACTTGGAGCCAAACACAACAAGGCTCTGCTGCTTACCAAACTGTCACAAAGCTGAAAGTCACCAAGAAGGAAATCAAAAGATGGAATTTTGAAGTCTTTGGCAATGTTCATCAGCACATAAAGGAGGTGGAGAAGAAAATTAAAGAAGCTCAAGCTATACAGGGTCTCAACAACAACAACACTATGGAGAATCTAAAAAAAGAACTCAGACATTGGTACAAAATGGTCCCTGACATGAAGTACCAAAATTCAAGGGAGAATTTGTTGAAAAAAGAAAGCAGAAATACCAAGTACTTTCACTCAAGAGCCAACTATAGGAGAAGAAGAAACCATATTGATTCTCTCAAAGATGACATGGGTCCGTGGCATTCAAATAGACAAGAAATTGAGCAACTCCTCAACATCCATTTCAGTTCCATTACTACTTCATCAAATCCACAAAGAGATGAAGAAATCCTAAGCCTCATTAGCCCATTTATAAATGAAGAAGATAATGCAAGATTAAAAAAGTACCAGACATGGAGGAAATCAAAAAATATTGTCTTTCAAATCAAACCTTGGGTTGCACCAGGACCAGATGGCTTTCAGGCAGGATTCTATCAACTATGTTGGAACATAGTAGGTAATGACATTATCCTTATGACACACAGTTTTTTCCAGAAATGGCTACCTCCTAAAAGAGCTCAATTATACCTTTCAGACACTTATACCAAAAGTTGAATGCCCTCAAACCCCATCAGATTACAGACCCATTAGCCTATGCAACATAAATTACAAAATAATAAATAATCTCAAAAATTCTTGCCAACAGACTCAAACCTATCCTACAAAAAATTGTATCCCCATTTCAAGCAGCATATGTCCCAAATAGATACATCACAGATAAAAAATAATTGCACATGAAATTGTGGATCACATGAAGAAGGGTAGAAATAAATTTGGAGAAGTTGGTATAAAGTTGGACATGTCGAAAGCCTTCGACAGAATTGAATGGAAATTCTTAATGGATATAATGATGCAACTGGGTTTCTGCAACAAATGGTGCTAAATGATCAACTAATGTATTGGAACAACTTCAGTGTCTGTTCTTCTCAATGGATCTTCTTGTCAACCTTTCACTCCAACAAAAGGATTACGTCAGGGTGATCCAATATCTCCATACTTATTCATTCTCTGCATGGAAGGATTCTCCAGAATGTTATGCAAAGCTGAAAGCACAAAGAAAATTCAAGGCATTAAACCAAGAAAATACAACCCAAGCATTAATCATCTGCTCTTTGTAGATGATTGCCTTCTATTTTGCAAAGGAAAAGATCAAGAAATAAGGAACCTGCTGAACATCATCAACAAATTCAGTGCTGCATCTGAACAAGTTTACAATTTCAATAAATCAAGTGTATTTTTCAAAAAGCACATGCAACCTCAGAGAGCTCATCATATTACAAATTTACTTCAAATGAAGACAATGGGGTTGAATGAAAAATATCTCGGACTACCCCTCTTCCTAGGTAAAAACAAAAGGGAGAGCTTCAAGCCAATAGAAGAAAAAGTGCAAAGTAGGTTAAGTACTTGGCAAGGAAAAATCATTGATCAAGCTGGCAGATCAACTCAAGTGCAATCTGTGCTAGGTACCATGGCTAATTACCAAATGGGTTTCTTTAAAATGCCAAAACATGTAATTGAGTTCATTGATAGAATTCAAAAAAGATACTGGTGGAGAGCTGACAACAAGAAAGGAATGAGTCCAATCTCATGGGATTCTGTGTGCAAACCAAAAAGATTGGGTGGTATGGGATTCAAAAATACCGTAAAATTTAATGATGCCATACTTGCAAAGATGGATTGGAGGATGATTACAGCTGAAAACTCTCTTTGTGCTAGAATTCTGAAGGATAAATACTTCCACAACAAAGAACCTTTGTGTGATGAAATTACAACACAAGGCTCATGGATCTGGAAGAGCATTTACAAAGGACTGCAGATTGATAAGAAGTATTATGTGTGGTCTATTGGAGATGGAGCCAAGATAAAAATATGGAAACATAACTGGATTGCAAACATAACTCATACACATCTCACAAATGCTTCTCAACATTATGGTGATAATGATACTGTTCAGATTTTAATCAAGAAAGAACCCAAACAGTGGGATATTCAAAGTATAAATCAGAAATCCAGTCACACTGAGAGCAGGAAAATTCAAGAAATAAGAATCCCAACAAATGCCAGGGACACCATAAACTGGATCTTAACAATAAATGACACTTTCACTGTCAAATTCACTTATAAAGATTTGATACAAGAAGTCAATGGAGACAACATAAGCAGTGAAGCACAAAAACTCTGGCTAAAGATATGGCACATAAAGCTTCCCTATAAGCTCAAAAAAAAAAAAAAATCTGTGGAGGTGCTTGAAATACATATTGCAAAAAAGAACCAAAGTGGGCAGATACATCCCAATGGAAGATTATTCTTGTCCATTCTGCAAACAAGTTCCAGAAACTGATGCTCATCTCTTCCTACACCGTGACATGGCCCAAGTCATCTGGTTTATCATTCTCCCAGAAGCAATGAACTCTTTTCAACACTTCAAGTCCCTGCAAGATTAGATCAAAAGCTGGAGCCAAGAACATATCAGCATCTCTTTTAAAAAAGAGAAAAGTATCTGTTAAGCTACAGTGATTATGTAGCAAATATGGAAGTTTAGATGTCTAACTGTTTTTGAGGGGAAAAATTCTCATCCCAACAGCATTATCATGAGCATTAGAAATTTCTGCACTAAGCATAACATTCTAGGTGGAGAGAATAATCATACTAGCAGACATCATGCCAGAATAACTAAGAAAAAATGGGAAAAACCTCCTCAAAACTGGTTGAAATTAAACTTTGATGCAACTTTTGACAAGCATTCTAAAACTTGTGGTATTGGTCTAATTCTAAGAGACTGTGCAGGAAAATTTCTGGAGGCCATGGTGAAAGTGACAACTTCTAGATATGCTGAACAAGGGGAAGGACTAGCACTTCTAGAAGCAGTAGAGTAGATAAAGAGTAAAAGTTGGACTAAAGTTATCATTGAAGGTGATTGTAAAACTTTCATTGAAGTTGTGACTTCAAATTTTGGTAACTCAAATTGGCAGGACCATAATCTCCTTTCGGATATTAGTAGGATAGTGGAATCTATCAGTATTATTAGATGTGTTTTCTTTCCTAGGACAGCTAATGAAGCGGCTGATAGCCTAGCCAAATATGCTAAGAAGTATCAATGTAACCAAGTTTGGGCCGAGAACCCACCAAGATGCATCCACTCAGTTATTGAGTTGGATAAATCTGTGTAACTTTCTTTTCTAGTAATGAATTTGCTTTTATGATCAAAAAAAAAAAGGAAGATCATTAATATTTTTATATAGTTTTATGAATATTTGAAAACCAGGATATAACATACCACAAACTCTATGCCACATCCCAATGCAAGCTGTAACATAATACAATTCCTTTACTAGGTCCCGGTCAGGGATGAGACTTTTGGAATCCTCAAGAAAGAACCAGAAAAAAGCAAGAGTTTCGTGATTATAAGGCTAAACGTTATATTTAATCCGTACAACTTTTGGCATTGTTCTAACTTGAATGATTATACATATACCGCCTTTCAAGGTGAAAGATGCGTTAACTTTATCGAAAAGCATACATTCACAAATTGATGACCGTATTCCTTAATTTGAGAACTCAACCACTGTAACCTATGATTTCTGGATCGAATTCCAGTGATGTCAAGTAGGTTTTCTGATTATCTTCTAAGTTGGTTTTAGAATAAGACGATTATAAGCTAACCAGAGAGGAGAGAGAAATATTAGAAATCTAAATTCTATTAATGAAATGATTCTCTCTATATTCCTAGCTTTTATGGCTATTTATATATTGTATGAACATGGGATTACATGTAAAATGATTAAGCACGTGACGGTTGGGACCCAATAATATTTTCTCGCCTTGCACTTGTTCAGACATGGGACAGATCTTTGTTATAACCATCCAGATTTCTAGGTCTCCACTCAGCTGAAAACATCAAGATTCTTCTTAGCTCTGCATCTGGACTCGGATCTTCCACGTCTATATTTGTGTCTTTGTTGTGTATGGAAACATGTGGCTTGATCTTTGGACATGTGATTGAGGTCTTCGACATATGACCTTGGATAGATGTTATATTTTGTCATCTATATATTTTCCCCCAATTTAATTAAAGCAAGTCTGTATTTTCGTTTATTAAACTCTAGTCCATTTTTTCGCCGATAGCTCGTAGATATAGATGGCTTATAGTTGTAGATAACTTGTAGTTATGGATAACTCATATCTTTATATGTGCTGACCTTTATCATCTTATATTGCTGACGTTTGATGAGATATTTGGGTATCTCATTAAGGAGTTGTGAAGTGATTTTCCTTTTTAGTTCCTTTTGGGTATTAGGGTTTTTCCAGGTTGTACACCTGTCCCTTTTTATTCCCGAAAGTGGAGTATCTTCTCAAAGATATTTTAACTCAGATGTTTTCAATGATCTTATAATTTGTTTTGTCAAGTCAGAATAGGTGTTTCATACTGTCTTAAAAATTTAATTACTTTCAGTAATTTTACATATTCTACTATGCTATTGAGCTATTTTTTCTCTTTAATTGAGTTAATCAATCACGTTATACTCTAATATTCTTTTAAAATATTGTTTTATTCTAGTGCTAAATATTAGTACAATTCTCAGTTTTTTTAAGTGTTGTTTACCTCCTTTGGTATACCAAAAGCTTGGTTATTAAAATAACTTTGTTTAGCCACTCTTAATCGTCCATTTTATTGACTTGTAATACTGGTCTACCATTATACATGTGTTTATTGCGTGGAGAGACGTGGGAGTTTTTTTTGTATCGCTTTACCGATTATTACCTTTTCCTTTTCCTCTCCTTTCGAGAATAGGAATATCTTTTGGTAAGAATATTGGATTTTCAGTTGGTAGTCTAGGTGATAATTTCTTCACCTTTTTGACCGTGTGGCATGCATGCGTATCCTCCACCTCTCATGGTCGCCACCTTTATTTAGAAATCGAAGAGTTTTTCTTTTTCTGGACGACGTGTTTCATGACGCGTGTTTGTCGTTTATCATTACAGATGTCATCAAGATATTGGTTTAAATTGTAGGGATAGTGTACCGGCTTAGGTGGTCACGCCTTATCACTTTCCTCATTCTCCTTCTCTCTCATTTTTGTTTATAAAGATGTTTTAGATCTTGTACATTTCGTTTTACAGTCTGTATCCTTCCTTGAAGTTGCTTAGAGATTTTTAAACTTCTTTGAAGCCTTTTCTTCGCTCTATTTTTTTAGCTCAAGTTTTACCCTTTTGTTTCCTTCTTATAGCTTCATACTGCTTGAGCTTGATTTTTTTTCGAAGTTTAACTTCTTTCAGTCGTTTTCCAATCTTTTTAAGCCTTTCAAGATTTTGAAGATACTTTTCAATGATTCATTAGTTTCTTATTTCTTTTAGAACCGCTTTCTACTGTTGTACTGTTTTCAAATGTTCCAGGATTAAAACCTGCTGTGCAAGTCTTTTGTTAATAGCTTTTCTTAAATTCGATATTGTAATAAACATGATGTACCCGTTTTTGGGTTACATATTCAATATGAATTTATGTTCCTTACCACCATTTTGGCTCATCAATTTTTCATGTGGAGTATTTTTCCTCTTGTTGAGCCATTTTATAATAGTCATGTTATGTTCTGTAATGTTAATGTTACGTTTTTTTGATGAAAAATGCCTATCAACCTTGTCTAGCTCATTGGAACATCGGATCTTTGGGCGTTCTTTGAGTTCAAAAGCTCACACTCCTTCCAATAAGTATGATGATCATGATCTTTTCGATCTCTTTCATCTTTTCTCTTTTTTTTTCTCTTCTTCTTCCTTCTTCTTTTTGTAATAATTATTATTATTATTGTCTTTATCATATGAAAGGAGCCACATGGGGCATTTTATTAAAAAATCAATAAAATAAGTACATTACATGTCGGCGGAGACGTCAGTGGAGACATTGGGAAAAGGTAACCGAGCAACAAGTTGGGCCCCAACCCATTTCTAAATAATAATTCCTAGTTTATGAAAGAGATAACTCTCTATCTTGTATTTGTCATCATGTCTAGTAAGGCAGTTACTCAGACGTTTGAGGAGTAGAATAGTGTCTTCCCCGAGTTCACCTAATGTTGTGAAAGCCAAAACCCTGAAGCTATAGCCATGTGTTGTGCACTTGTCCAAATATTTATTATTTTGCATGTGATTGCGACAGTGATGACTTGGCATGGCGTGAAGGTACGATTCCTAGCACTTGTAAAAGGAGAAACTCCAGTGACGTCGAAACAAACATCCTCACCATCTTCCTAGTTATAAATTAGAACATCAGCGGGCTTTAAGGCGTTGGATGAAACCCAATGCAACTTCTTTCCTAGAGCGAATGAAAGAGGACCGAGAGGGTCACCCTGCTGAACTCTTTAAGCAGAATAAGTACAAACTCATCGTAGTTATAGTCTAGCAGGGTGTGAATAACAAAACTCCGCCCATCTTGATATATTAGGGCAATGGGTTCGGACTTCCTTAATCATTGTGGACCTGTCGACAAGGTTGAAGGCATTTGAAAAGTATATAAACAACATTGTGTTAGTGGTGCACTCTCTTTTCAGCTCAAGTAGTCGGTTGGTTGCATGTAGTATACCCTCTACACCCCCTGGTATTCCTACACCAAACTGGTGTGTACCCAAATATGAGGTTAAATGTTTGCATGCTGAGGCAGCATCAAGTTTGGATCATAGCTTCCGGAAGACAGTACCGACAGCGATTAGGCGCAATCCACCACCATGCTTGAGTAATGGCGTTAATGGGGCACTGGCCACATACTCGCCAAGAACAGGAGGACAAACCCCATCCATCCACAAATTCAGCACACTTGTAATAGATTGTAGAAACTCATCCGAGACTGCTGCAGCAACACCACTTAACACGTCGACAAAGTGTTGGGCTCTAAGGTTGTCTCTCCCACAAGACGTACCCTTGTGAAAGCTTTTCAATGCATATAAGACCGCCCTGGCATTGACAAAAAGTGATGGGTTAGATATATCTATTGCAGGTTTGGCTGGAGGGAGTGCATGGGGATGTTTTAGCTGGAGGTCTTGTAGTGTATTCAGAGTAGCATGAGAAATGACGTTGGATGAGAGGACTCAGATGTAGTGACCATGGATGATCTTCTTCCTGCATGCCTTTAAGTTGGAGTTCTCTTTCCTTTTATTTTTGGTTTGTTTTTGCTTGGCACTTTGTTGTGTGAACCTCGGCAATTGATGAACAAGAGCTGTACAACCATTGGGTTCTCTCTATTTATTCAAGGCCTGATTAATGGATTCAATCTGCAACTTCTTCCGTGTGCCAGAGCATTCCTAACCAATGCACTTGGGGACATAAATATTGATTGTGCAGACAAGAATTAATAGAAGTTGTAACCACACACCAAGATCTCTAGGTTTGGAAAGCACATTATCTAAGGATAATTTTAGAGATCGTGAAAAGTGCAATCTGCAGGGAGAGGAAATGCTTACTACGGTGGTAACACGCTTATGAAAGATCGTGTTAAGCATATCCACAGTAAGACAGGCGGAATCATCACTAGGATTGTTTGAAGCAGGGTTGGCATCAGGAATGGCATGTGGCTGCAAGGTGCCATGTATCAGAAAGTCAGCTTCATTACCATTTAAAGTCCTGCAATAATTTCAGTAGGGTGAGATTCAGATTTGCAGGACTTTTTTTAAGCATGTATATGGACGCATTTAATGCACAACCACACTTGCATATCCAATAAAACTCTTTCCCAAGCTACAAAACATTCAAAATTGGTTTGAATACGTTCTTTGCAGATCGCTTTGTCCTTCTTCATTGGAAAGTGCCTATCTGTTAGATTCCAGCAACTCGCAAGCATACCCTCTTCCCCCACACCATCACTACATCCATCATAACCCTTAATGGGGAAATGAACTTTATCTATCTCCTTGAGAGGCTGAAGATGAAGGACAATATGAAGAAGATGTGGAATGGCGAAAGTATTGGTGATGTGAGATGGCGTGATATGCCACCATCGCCACTCATTGTTGAGTGTTTCTGATCAATTGAAGAGTTAGAAGAACGAGTTCTAGGCATGTCTGCAAACCCAAAATATGTAACTGCTAAAACCTGCCCTAACTGACATCGATAATATGCAGGGACAAAATAATAATGGTGAAAAGACGAGGGTACCCAAATAAACCAGAATCTTTAAAATATCCACCTATAATTCCTCTTACCGAAAGTGATTGTCTATGGAAAAAGTCGAGACAATACTATAAATCGGTATTCACACTTTGTGTAATCGTCTATGGATACGAGATCGAGACGATACAACAATCAAAGTGTGATTACTTGATAATAGGTTCAGACTTAACCAAACTCTATAGGATCACTATCAAGTAATACAGAGTTAACGTTTGTTAATTTACTTTAAACTATAATAAGAAAAATTATAATTGCGGAAAGAAAAAGTAAATGATACAGCAAGATTTTGTTAACGAGGAAACCGCAAGTGCAGAAAAACCCCGGGACCTAGTCCAGAATTGAATACTCTCAGAATTAAGCCGCTATACAAAATCTAAACCAACTTCGTATAGTCGATACCAAGCAACTAAACTTAGTTCACTTAGTTTCTTCAGTATCCCTGCCCTTCCGACATTCAATAAGTGCACGCACTGGAACAATTTCTTTGGATCGTATTCTAGATAGTAAATGTTAGAGAATTGCTCGGTCGAACTCGCATGCGTTGCTATCTCAAGCATTTTTTTCAATGTTAGTGATCAAAACTATAAGTCTTGATTTCTAGTCTACTATAGCTAAGGTCTCGGACTAGGATATAAAGTGTAGTTGAGCTCAAGAACTCCATGGAAATCATCATACAAGACGAATGACTACTCAAGGAACTGGTGGATCTTCATCGACTAAAAGGTATGTGGAGACTTGAACTTATTTATCGCTCAAAAGTCTATTTATCTTCTATCTTGAGACAAAAGTCGTTTTGCTATATAGACTTAGATTATACACATTTGGTATTTCGAGCCGAGTTTATCTCACCTATCTATTTCTCGAAATATGTGTTGGTAAACTTTCTCTTTAGCCAAGTTCATCTTTACCTAGTGACGAAAGTCATGTTATGTTTCAATCACTTTGAAAATTTCTCTGATGAAAAATGGTTTATGAATAACAACTATATAACGTCCTCTGAGAATGTTTCAATGATTGAAATGAGAGTTTAGATTGTATAACCATTGGAGGATATACGCATTGTTGTGGAAACACATATATGTATAAGTCCTTATTCCTTGAACCGAAGTTTGCGAACTTTGTAGATCAAGTGAACCGGAGTAGTGCGTGAGCTAAGTCCGCGAACCCAGTCCGCGAACTGGCGAAGTTCTCAAACCCGAGAATTTCTGCTGGAGTTTGTAAACTCCATCCGCGAACTTAAGTCCGCGAACCCAGTCCGTGAACCCAGTCCGTGAACTTGAGTAGGTTATATCTAAAAACGATGATTGTGAACTTATTCATATTAACTAAGGAATGCAATTGCAAACCATGGCTATATAGTTCATGAACCGATTCAAGTGAATCACATCGTTTTTGCTTCAATTGTGTCTTGTGTAGTACATAAGATTTCCTTGCAATTGAAAAAATCTCTAACTAGTTCATTGAGTCATTTGAACTAGTTATGGTGAAGAAGAATATGGTTGATATGAAAGTAATCATATGGCTAACCATTTGGTTAACTATTGTTGAACCAAATAATGTACAAGTTTGGGTACGGTTACACAAGCCTAGAAACATGCATTTCATTTGTGTATAACAAGCTATGTTTTCGATCTAACGGTTGATAAATATAGGGAGAACTCTAGCAACTGGGAAACCTAATCCTGCACATTCTGTGTGATACTAGTTGTGCTAAGCTAGAGTCGACTCTCCTTTAACCTTTCGTTTCTTCTTCTAAACCAGGTTAACGACTTAAAGACTTCATTGGGATTGTGAAGCCAGACCGATACTACTTTCTTGTAGTTGTATGATCTGATCTTGTTGTTTCTATCTTACGAGTACAATTGTAATAATTGGCTTGAGATTTCTATCTCTGATAGGCAAGATAAAAAGTAATCACAAACATCTTCGTCTCATCGTTTGTGATTCCACAATATCTTTTTTCGCTGCGTCGATTAATACTATTGTGAGGTGATTGATAATACTAGGTTGTTCTTCGGGAATATAAGTACGGATTATCAATTTGTTCTTGTTCACCTTGATTTATCAAAAGACGGAACAAAACTCGTAGGTATATTCGTGGGAGACGGATTTATCTATTAATGTAGACTTTTCTGTGTGATACAAATTTGTTTATTAAGGTCTTCGACTTTGGTTCGTAGCAACTCTTGGTTGTGTGTGAGATCAGCTAAGGTAATCAAGTACGTAGTATCCTGCTGGGATCAGAGACGTAGGAGCATAACTGTACCTTGGATCAGTGTGAGATTGGTTGGGGTTCAACTACAGTCCATACCGAAGTTAGTTTGAAGTAGGCTAGTATCTGTAGCGGCTTAATACAGTGTGTGTTCAATATGGACTAGGTCTCGAGGGTTTTCTGCATTTGCGGTTTCCTCGTTAACAAAATTTTGGTGTCTGTGTTATTTCTATTCCGTATTATATTTTGTTATATAATTGAAATATCACAGGTTGTGTGTTGTTCGATCAATTAGAACATCCGACCTTTTGGTTGTTGATTTAAATTGATTGACACTTGGATATTGGTCTTTGGTACCATCCAAGTTATGTCTCTAGTATTTGATAAAGACTCGCAGATTTCTATTTGCTTGAGTATATATCAAATCGAGAGATTGAGATATAAACTCTTTGGTATACTTTTTTATCTAGATTGAGTCTGACTGTCTAGTTGATTCTTTAGAAATTATATTGTAGTTTGTCCATACAAGTTGCTAAACGAAATATTGGGTGTGGTTGTTGTACCCCCTATTTTTCAGTAAAGGAACAACAAATATGTTTGTTAACAACTCTCTTGATTCTTTCAGATGAAGATATCTCAAGTCATATGCAAAGGGTCTTCCGTTTAACCAATAAAATCCTTTGCATGGTTAGATCAATCTATCCAACAACTATCGAAGTAGCAGAGTCTAGATTTTCAATGAATCAATATAGAATCAAACAAGAAACTATAAGGTGATGCCGATCTTAACAACTAATCAATCGAATAAATCCGATTCTAGTTGGATCCCAGCCGATCAAGGTTTGTGCACACCCAAAGATATAGAAACCAAATAAGAAATCTTCTTTGTATTCAAATATTCTTTAATCTTCAGTAAACACCTTCACAACACCACTTGAATCTCTTGTGATCAATCACGCACAGTACAGAGTCTTTTAACAATGGATTATCACAAGACGTCTTTAGATCTACAAAATTTTTTAAAGATCCCGTCGAAACTTCGATCTAGTTTGAGTGAATCTTATATCAGAAGAGAAGATTCTCAAGAATAAATAAACTAGGTGCAATTAAAGTTCAACAACCGTTAGTCAATCAAATCAATCAAAAACTAAAATAAACTGCAATTGTCTAGTTTCCTATCAACGGTACTCGTAGAGCTTCTTGATCCCACAGAAGTATTTAAAGGAGCGGTCGTAAGAGATTTCGCCTAATTAGGGTACTTTCCTCTCCGGATAGATGGCTCCACCAGAAACAACAAGAAGATGAAGTTTTCCTAGCTCTTAGGATAGTTTTCTAGAAATGAAAACTTGGGTATTTATAGACCAAGGACGTTTGGACACAAAGGAATTTCCAAAACCGAATATTCTCAAGATATGCAATAAATGCTCAAAATCGGTTTTTATAATTCCTGGAAATGCTTTGTCCAATGTTTCTGAAATCTCTCAATAGATATTCTCCAATTAGTAAATGCACATTACTAATTTTTATTTTCTAGAGATATGCATTTAATTGCTGGTAATTAAAACATATACAACTAATAACCTTAATTAAAAGATTCTAAATTTATTTCGGACCGCGATTTCCTTGAGTTATTAAGGAATATATTTGAACAATAAAAGATAAGAGTTATTGATCATGTTCAAAGTATGTTGACATCTTTTCATTGTAAATCCTCTTTCATATTTACAGTCTTGGAATCGATTATACCAAAACAACTATGTGATTGATCAAATATCAATTCACTAATCATGGGTTACGGTTTTACCAAACACAAAGATCGGTTCTACCTTAATATGGTTACTGGGACCGGTTACATCAGTTACCAGGATCGGTTAGGTCAATTACCAGGACCGGTTACCATATACTCATGGTATTACTTGTGATCGGTTATACAAGTCATTAGGATCGGTTATACCAGTTACTAAGAACGTTTATTCCAATTACTAGGATCGATTACACATTACTTTTGTGATCAGTTACACCAATTACTAGGATCGGTCACACCAATTACAAATATCGATCATACAGTCTTAGGTGATTTTAAAGACTATATAAGGGAGAACTCTAGCAAATGGAAAAAAAAAATCCCGACACTTTCCTGTGTCCTAGTTGCGGCTAGAGTCGATTCTCCTTTAACCTAGGTTTTTCCAAAACCATTACAGGTTAAAGACTTGAAGACTTCATTTGGGATTCGTGAAGCCAGATCCAACTATTTTCTTTGTAGTTGCGTATTATGATCTTACTTGTTCTATCGTAATGAGTACTATATTCTCTACGATTTGCTCGAGATTTATCTCCGATAGGTAAGATATAAAAAGTAATCACAAAGCTCTTTGTGTTATTTTTTGTGATTCCACAATAACTTCATCTACTACCATGTGGTAAAGTTATTGTGAGATGATTGATATTTCTAGGCTGCTCTTTGGGAGTATAAGATCGGATTATCAATTGGTTCATGTTCACCTTGATTTATCAAAAGACGAAACAAAAACTTCGTAGTTACTTAAGTGGGAGACAGATTTATCTATCAGAATATGAAAAAGCGGAGGTCTAACAACCACACCCAATATTTCGTTCTGCAATCTGAATAGAAAAACTCCAATATACTTTCAAGAGAATCAACTAGACAGTCAGACTCAATCTATAGAAAAGTATATCAAAGAGTTTATATCTCAATTTCCCAATTCAATCTGCAATCAAACAAACAGGAATTTGCGAGCCCGATTGAATAAGAGAAATAACTTGGACGGCATCATAAACCAATATCCAAGTGTCAATCAATTCAATTAACAACCCAAAGGTCGGATTCAAGAATTGATTGAACTTAACGCACAACTTGGGATATTTCTATTATATAACAAAATATAATGCGGAAAAGAAATAACGCAGACACCAGAAATTTTGTTGAAGAAACCGCAAATGCAGAAAAACCTCGGGACCTAGTCCAGCTTTGAACACCACATTGTATTAAGCCGCTACAGACATTAGCCTACTACCAATGAACTTCGGACTGGAATGTAGTTGATCCCTAATCAATCTCACACTGATCAAGGTACAGTTGCGCTCCTTACGTCTCTGAACCCCGGCAGGATTCTACGCAATTGATTCCTTTAGATAATCTCACCCACGACCAAGAGTTTCTATGACCCAAAGTCGAAGACTTGATAAACAAATCTGTCTCACACAGAAAAGCCAATTGGAATAGATAAATCTGTCTCCCACAGAAATACGTACGAGTTTTGTTCCGTATTTTGATAAATCAAGGTGCACATGAACCAATTGATAAACCAGACTTATATTCTCGAAGAACATCCTAGTATTATCAATCTCCTCACAATAATCTTAATCGTATGGAAGAGAAACAAGATATTGTGGAATCACAAACAATAAGATGAAGATGTTTGTGACTACTTTTAATCTTACCTATCGGAGATAAATCTCAAGCAAATATCAAGAAAATCTTAGCAAAGATAATACTTAATCACGATAGTATAAGTAAGATCAGAACACGAAACTACAGAGAAAATAGTTGGGTTTGTCTTCATAATCCCAATTAATTCTTCAAGTCGTTAACCTACAGGGTTTCGTGAAAAACCTAAGGTTAAAGGAGAATCGACTCTAGTCGCAACTAATATCACACATAATGGTTGGGAATTAGGTTTCCCAGTTGCTAGAGTTCTCCCTTATATGGTTTTCAAACCAGGGTTTGCAATCTAAATTGCCTTGGTAACAAAGCATTCAATATTCACCATTAGATAAAAACCTTATTAGATTCAAGCTAATATCTTTGATCCGTTAGATCAAACTTAGCTTGTTATACACAAATGAAATGTACCTTCATTTAGGTTTGGGTAACCGTACCTAAACGTGTACACTAGGTTGGATCAACAGTAGTTAACCGGGGTTATCTATATGAACACTCTCATATCAACCTTATTCATCTTAACCACAACTAGTTCATATGACTCAAATGAAACTAGTTATAGAGTTTTTCAATTGCTATATTCTCATAGAAGTATACAAGAACACAATTGAAGCAAAATCGGTTTGATTCACTCGAATCAATTCATGAACATTATATCCATGGTTTGCAAAGAATGCATTCCTTATTATATAAATGTATTAATTCATGAATTTTTTTTAGAACTTTAACCACTCAAGTATGCAAACGGGTACACATACTTAAGTAGCCGGTATGAGTTTGGGTTCGCCAGTATGCAAACGGGTATGCATACTTCCAAACACAACAGAAATTCCAGGACCCAAACCCTTCACCATTACGTGTATGGGTATGTGTACTTAGGCACTCGGAATTTCACAACTAACAGGTATGCATATGGGTATGCATATCATAGTTCCGGTCTTACATCACATATATGCAAGAACATATACTATGTTTATAATCCAATGATGGTTAAGTGTTCTAAACTCTATTTCAATCATTGAAACATTCTTAGAGGATGACAATAGTTGTTTTCACGAACTATTAGCATCAAAGCAATTTTAAAGTTATTGAAATAATCATTACGAAATATTCCAAGTCTACACCAAATGATTGTATCACACAAACCATGTAAGATGTTACTCGGCGATTTTCACATGATCATCTTTTGACTTTCGTTAAGAATACAAGATGAACTTGGTTGAAGCGAAAGCTTACCAACACATATTTCGAAAAATATGTAAGTGACTTAAACTCAAATCGAAATCTCAAATGTGCATAATCGAATACTATATAGTAATACGACTTTTGTCTCAATATAGGAGATAGAGTAGAAATAGACTTTCCAAGTGATAGATGAGTTTCAGTCTCCATATACCTTTTGTTGATGAAGTTCCCACAAGCTCTCCTTAGTAGTTCTTCGTCTTCAAATGATGAACGACGTGAAGTCTAATGATCAACTACATAATCTATCCTAGTTTGAGACATCACTATAAGTAGACTAGAAATCAAGACTTATAGTTTTGTTCACTAACATTGACAAACAAGCTTGAGATAGCAGCACTTGCGAGTTCGACCGAGCAGTGCTCTAACAGTTTTATCTACTAAGATATAAATTATCGAAATAACCAGATCTAGGTATACAAACTATCAAATTCGGATACTGAAGAATACCACCAAATGACAGCTTGTCGACTAGTTAATCAATCGTTTATCTAAGATAAACAATATCTATTCGGATCTCAGCCGATCAATTTTGTGCACGAAGTAAATCACAAAGATACGAAGCCATTAAGAAATCTTTTTGTCTAAAATATTCAATGTCTTCTTCTGTACATGAGCAACAAAATTGATTCCAACTTATGATCGATCACACACAGAACAGAGTCTATTAACAATGGATGATCACAATTCAACGTCAAAATCTAAAAACAGATCTGAACTATCCCTTGATCTAGTTTGAGCGACCTTATGTCAGAAGAGTAGGCTCTCAAGAATAATCAAACTAGGTAAAATCAAGGTTTAACAACTGTTAGTCAATCACACCAATAATAGAAAACTAAAATAACAATGCAAATCAAGTTTCCCACCAACGTTACTGTCTCGACGCTTCTTGATCCCAATGAAGTCTTTAAAATAGCGGATGTAAGAGATTTCTCCTAATTAGGTTACTTTCTTAACCAAGATAGTATTACAAATAATACTATTAGTCGACTATAACATTAACTTCCAAATGAAGTGCCTGCCTCACGATAAGTTTGTATGAAGAACAAGATTCGCTATTTATAGACCAAGGTAGTTTGGACACCAAGGAATTTCCATAACCGAAAATATTCTCAAAGATATGCAATAAGCACCTAAATTCGATTTAATTCTAACTAGTATCCAAATGTCATACCGAAATCCCTCTTGGATTACAGACAAAAAATAGCTAGCATACAAGATACTTAACTAATATATTTTCCAGAGATATTTTTTTCTTGTTGGAAAAACAAAACATATATATTTGAAAATCTTAATAAAAATATTTTCAAACATTTCGGTTTGGGATCTTACCTTGAGTATCAAGAAATATCTTTAAACAATAATATATAAGATTTGTGCACATGTCAAATTACTCACTATGTCGATATCTTGGAGTTTCCTATTTTGCAAGCCCAATTTCCAAAATCACACAAACCCTAAAGTGTACACGTGACAAGAGAAATTAGTTTTGCTTACGGGGTTCGGTTCTACTTTAGTTCCCAATGTAGGTAGGGATTGGTCCTACCTTAGTTCCCCATATAAGTAAGGACTGGTTCTACCATGGTTCCCAACATAAGTAGGGATCGATACTACCATGATCTCCAATACAAGTAGGACTTGGTACTGCCTTAGATCTTCAATAAAAACCAAACCACCAATCCATTTGATTTCTTTCAACTACGAAACAATTTCGTAAGTGTACTTCCTTAAACTCATGTAATTAAAGATGGTTTTCTAGGCATGAAATCAATCCTAAAATCATTACACAATCTAGTAGCAAGTTACAAAGATTATGGCTATGTCGCAATTACAAAGTTCAATGGATAAACGTTATACTCCGTAATTCAATATACCAAGTCATAAACAAATTGTATATTCTTCCTTGACACTTTGATCATATTAAGATAATTAAGTTTCCAATACTAGAATTTTATGTAACTTTGCATGTTATATTTTCAATCTAAACGACTTGAAAGTAACGATATAGAAATGGAAACAAGTCAAGTCTTGTATTACTAAACTCAAGTAGAAGGATGATGTTTTCATTTTTGTCGATACATCTTCAGAATCTTCAGGTCTTCAGAGTAATACTTGTACGTCTCAACATTTCTAGACTTACTAGTCTAACCTAACGAAGCCGACTCTAGTAATTAATCAAGCGACCTTTGAGTTTTTGATACTAAAATATGACATTATACTCTAAGAATCCCCCCCCCCCCCTTTTCAATTTTAGTGACAAAACTCGAATTAAAAGATAAATATATTATATTATTTAACAGTCTCTTAACTCATTCTTCATACGCTTGATTCCAAGATTCAACAACACAATAATCTCCACATATTCAAAAATAAATATTGTTGTTGACGCATTTGAATAATAAAAGCTTTACTCCACCTAAAGAAAAGCTAGGTAGATATTCAATCTGAACATCTTTGTTATTCCCTTTTATTGTATGTAATACTAGAAAGCATAATGATATGTTCCTCCCCTTTAGTCAATTCTTTACTCTTTTCGTTAGATATATAATTTTTAGCACATATATCCTTTGTCAGTGATTTAAATCACCCATATACTCCATATATTTCTCTCTCTTTTTGTCACAAAATGACAAAGAAACAAAAAAAATACATAAGGAAACTGAAAGGATCTTACAAGTTCATAAGAACTCATATAACCTATAAGAGTTAAGTACAAAGGTTTAACATACCATTTTAGATAAGCAGCACTAAAACCACAACTACGAAAGTAATTTGTTTTAGTTTCTTATCAAAGAAACAATTGCGCGAAGCAAGTTTCCCTTTAATTTGATAAGTCAGACTAAGATCAAAACTAGCTTAGTTACTTATCAGGATTCAATTATTGATAAATAGTTATACCTCATTTAGACAAGACAAAACTAGATTATATAACTAGTTTCCTTATCAAATGAACCGATAAAATTTTATTGATCGCCAGACCGTTTTGATAAGTCGAAACTAAGATCAGAATTAACTTAGTTTTTCTTATCAAGAACAATTGGAATGAAGCCGCTGAACTTATTTTTGCTAAGCAAAAACAAAAATCAGATTTGACTTAGTCTTTTTTAACCGGAACCAATTGTAATAAAGAAAAACAATTGTACCATATTTCGTTAAGCAAATGCAACAATAGACAATTTAAAAATAAGCTTTTCTTAAAAAGAAAACGGTTAAAAAAACATAAATAATTCGTTACCTCGCTCTTCTATATAACAAACTAAGATCCGAACTGATCAAGTTTTCATATCAGGAAAGAGATTATCAAAATTCTTCCCTTAGTTTCCAAAACCGCTCACCCCACAAAGATATGATGTTTAAGCACCGGTTCATTATAGAACTCTCCCACTGTGTATTGTTATTTCTTGCAAGAAAAAACAATAACAAATGAGATAACCTTTACTAGAGAAAGTTCGGGGTCTTAGCTATTATGTGCCAATGTAAAAGGATAAAACCGAAAGTGTACTAAATACATAACTTATGGAACATAAACTGATAATAATATAATCGTGACTTCAAAACATGAGTTTAATCGAGACCTACTTATGATTGTTTGATAAATATGTTAGATTTGTAAACCTGCTATATCAAAAAATCACAAAATCATAAGAAATATACATATTATGAGATCAGAACATTATGGTTTAGGGAAAACCGAAACTAAATCTCATAAATCGAAAGCAAAGCAAATAGATAACCAATCATATCAAGCGATGCAATAGTAACTATTATAAAATAATGACACAAAAGGATTTAAAATAAAAACTTAATCATTCATATTATTGATAGTTTAAGTAAACTTTACACAAATACGGACATAAATCAACAATTGATCATTATATTCATACAAAATAAGAACTGAATCATTCTTTTGATGCATCTTATTCCTTCATGTTTTCAGCAACACCATATAAAAGAAGGTTAATATTACCAAACTCCATCTTGTGGATTTCCTCAAGTATATAACCTTGCTGCTTAACCAGAATATCTTGCAATTGAGATGTTTTGGTGAATGACTCTGCAAGGGCATGTAACTATGTTTTAGCTTGAACACAGAATTGAGTCATTATCTCAACAAACTGTTGTTTCTTTAGAAATCTTTACTTTTATTTCTTGCAGCCAATCTCTCTTCTTGATCTTCCTTCTTGGTTTCTTAGCATCGGGAGATGGCGCACATCTATTAAAAAAAAATTCCTTCATATCAAGTACTTTTGAAAAGAGAAGATATTGAATCCTGATCAATAGTTCAGTTCTGAAATAAACTGTGAATCAGAAACTGAAAAAGCGGGGGTCTAACAACCACACCCAATATTTCGCTTAGCAATCTGTATGGACAAACTCCAATATACTTTAAAGAGAATCAACTAGACAGTCAGACTCAATCTTATAAAAAGTATATCAAAGAGTTATATCTCAATTTCTCGATTCAATACTTTACTCAAGCAATGTTCAAGTATCAATCAATTTCAATAAATAACCAAAGGTTGGATTTACCAATTGATCGATTCAATGCACAACCTGTGATATTTCAATTATATAACAAAATATAATGCGGAAAAGAAATAACACAGATACCAGAAGTTTTGTTAACGAGGAAACTGCAAACGCGGGAAACCCCTGGGACTAGTCCATATTGAACACACACTGTATTAAGCCGCTACAGACACTAACCTACTACAAACTAACTTCGGTATGGACTGTAGTTGAACCCAACTAAGAGCTGATCTCACCCACGACTAAGAGTTGCTACGACCAAAAGTCGAAGACTTTAACAAACAAATATGTATCACACAGAGAAGTCTATAGTAATAGATAAATTTGTCTCCCACAGAAATACCTACAAGTTTTGTTCCGTCTTTTGATAAATCAAGGTGAACAATAACCAATCGATAACCCAGACTTATATTCCCGAAGAATAGCCTAGAATTATCAATCACCTCGTAATAATATAAATCGTATGATGGCAAAACTATATATTGTGGAATCACAAACGATGAGACGAAGATGTTTGTGACTACTTTTCTATCTTTCCTATCGGAGAAATTAATCTAGAGCCAATCTTACAATTGTATTCAATATGATACAAACAGCAAGATCAGATCACGCAACTACAGAGGAGATAGTCGGGTCTGGCTTCACAATCCCAATGAAGTCTTCAAGTCGTTAACCTACAGGGTCTCGATAAGAAACCTAAGGTTAAAGGATAATCTACTCTAGCTTATACAACTTGTATCACACAAGAGGTGTGGGGATTAGGTTTCCCAGTTGCTAGAGTTCTCCTTTATATAGTCTTCAAATCAGGGTTTGCATCAATGTTACCTTGGTAACAAAGCATTCAATATTCACCGTTAGATGAAAACCTGATTAGATTGAAGCTAATATCTTTCAACCATTAGATCGAACTTAGCTTGTTATACAAAAATGAAATGCACTTTCATATAGGTTTGTGTAACCGTACCTAAACGTGTACACCTAGTTGGTTCAACAGTAGTTAACCATATGGTTAGACATATGAGCACTTTCATATCAACCATATTCATCTTCACTATAACTAGTTCAAATGACTCAAAAGAACTAGTTAGAGAGTTGTTCAATTGCTTAGATCTTATAGAAGTATTCAAGACACAATCGAAGCAAAATTGGTTTTGATTCACTTGAATCGATTCATGAACATTATAGCCATAGTTTGAAAATTGCATTCCTTAATACATAAATGTTTTAGTTCATGAAAAAACCAATTTTAGAAAATAACACACTTAAGTATGCATACGGTATGCATACTTAAGTAACCGGATTTGAGTTTGTTTTGGTTTTTAAACTCAACATAAATTCACGGACATCAACTTTACGCTAGTATGCGTATGGGTACTCATACTTTGATAACCAGATTGAGTTGGTTTTGATTTCCAAACTCAGCAAAAATTCACGGTCGTGAACTTCCGCCAGTATGTGTACGGGTACACATACTTACCCGGTCTCCATCAACCATTTAGTACATACACAAGTATGCATACATTTGGTTCCCGGTTTTGGACTTATACACTAATGTGTGAACATACTATATGCTTATATGCAAAGATGGTGACATATTCTAAACTCTCATTTCAATCATTGAAACATTCTTAGAGAACGTTATATAGTTGTTGTTCACAAACTATTTTTCGTCAAAACGATTTTCAAGTGATTGAAACTAATATGACTTTCGTCACTAGTAAAGATGAACTTGGCCAAAGCTAAATCTTGCCAACACATATTTCGAGAAATAGATAAGCGAGATAAACTCGGCTCAAAATAGAAAATTTGTATAATCGAAGTCTATATAACAATATGACTTTTGTCTCAAGATAGGAGATAGGGTAGATAGACTTTTGAGTGATAGATAAGTTCAAGTCTCCACATACTTTTTAGTCGATGAAGTTTCATCAGTTCCTTGAGTAGTTCTTCGTCTTTGTATGATGAACGTCGTGGAGTCTAGAGCTCAACTACACTTTCTATCCTATTCCGAGACTTAGCTATAAGTAGACTAGAAATCAAGACTTATAGTTTTGGAAACTAAACTTGACAAACAAGCTTGAGATAGCAACGCTTGCGAGTTCGACCGAGCAGTGCTCTAATAAAAACATTTATAGGTCTTCTAAAAGAAATTTCGGTGATACTATATTTCCGAAAATATAAGACTTCTAAAATAAGAATATTTCCAGGATATATTTCCATTGAATAGATCTGTTTCCATATTCTACACATGTAGTGCCTTATCTTGCTTCCTCACACACAAAAATGGCAAAATTGGTGAGGATGCACTCCTAATACCGATTAAAGGGTATTAGTATGAGAATTATTCTCACAATGGGTTCTAGAACATATATAATATGCTAGATCTAGTGAAGTATCTCATTTTGGACATCTCTTATAACCTCGATACATGGAAGATCTTCGAGATCAGTTTTTCATATGACTATTGATCAGAATCATATCTTCATCATGTTCATGACTTGCTCAGTTATTATTTTTATGAGAAAGACTCCTCTTTTGAACATGGCCTAGTGATTATCTTGATTACCGAAATTGCATGACAGAGTCTCAGCAATTGTTGGATTTTTGACCATTGAGCAGTTTGCCTTTTCTCTGTTGTCACATTAGTAAGATTCCAAACATCGGAAGATGTATGCATTTTCAAAATGGTTGGATTAGAAATGGAACAAGAGGTAACAAATTCAATAGCTAGTGCAATATTAGTTGTATCCTCTTATTCAGAGTTGTACGAGTTTGAGGCCTCATCAAGAGTTACAACAAGAGCCTTAATTCCAGTATGTTTTCTCAGATTAGGACAATCTTTACCAAAATGGCCAAAATCCTTACACTTGAAGCGCTGAGGATGATATTCACCGTCTTCCTCTTGATATTTTTTGTTCTTGGGAGGAACCCGATCATGAGGACAAGTTGGATGATGATTATCCTTTATGAATCTCTTATTTATTCTTTTTGAGAGATCTTGAAACTGTCTAGTAATCAATGATAATGTTGAGTCAATATCATCATTTGAGTCTCATGCAATCAATCATTTGGATTCAATCTAATCTTTTCTTCTAAAGCCTTGGGATTTCTTTCAACCTTAAAAGCAATACCCCTGGGATAATTAGATTGTGACTCATGATCAAAGATCTTTATCTTTCCAACAAGTATGCTGCAAGAAAAATTCCAAAGAACATTTGCTTCCATGATTGCATGTTTCTTAGAATCGATGGTAATGATTTGAGAATCTTGCATACTATGTCCTTTTCAGAAATAGTCTTTCCAAGAGAGAAAGAAGCATTGAAAATCTCAAAGATATTAACATTAAACTCTTCAAAAATATCATTATCATCCATACGAAGGTTTTCTCAATCAGAAGTGAGGGTTTGAAGTCTGGCTTCTTAGGAAGTTTGACATGTATATACATGCATGATGCATAAGATCTCTGCATACTGCATGTATAATGGCATTAATACCATCTGAATTCTGCTTTTCAAGAGTTTTATCCACTTGCGTACTCAGCTAAGTGTTTCAACTCGGTTTCTGAATTTTCCACTTTCAGACGATCATACCCATCAACGAATAATAATCAAGTATTAAAGTCGCGTGACTGAAGAAAAGATCTCATAGCAGATTTCCACCATAGATAGTTGGTACCATCAAATCTTGGCGGTACGTAAACTTAAATCGACTCACAAAAAACTCGTATTCATATCTTATAGATTGGATCGCACCAAACACAGATTGTTAGATCTTTTCGCGTTTTCCCGCCCTGATACCAATTAAAATGACAAGGGTACCAAGTATACCACAATATTTTTGATATCCACCAATAAGTCTGATACCTTGTGTGATCTAATATAAACAGAAACTGTCAAGAAGATGACTACAACAAGGTATACACTTGGTATATATATAATACAAGTCCGGAACCAAATCTTAAACTATATGGATCAACCCAAGAGTTTGGATTAACGTACATGTGTAATTACTTTATTATAATTAAAACGATAGTTATAATATGGATAATAAAGTAAAAGCACACAACAAAGTTTTGTTAACAAGGAAACCCCAAATGAAGAAAACCCCCGAGATCTAGTCCATTTTTGAATACTCTCAAAATTAAGATGCTATACAAATACTACTACCAACTTCATATATTTGAGACAAAGTAAACTACCCCTAGTTACCTAATTTACTCAGTATCCCTCCGCCTACAACCAATCTGGCCGACTCACACGAATCCTAAGATAGAGTCAACTATCTTAAGTAGCTTCAGGATCTGTGAAAATTTCAAGCACTCAACTCCTTTATACCGTCTTCCCCGATATAATAAAGGACTAATATTTTTGGTAACCACTTTTCCAATCTCAAGAAGTAAATCAGAGATTATATGTTGGGTCCAACAAAGGCTCTTTCGTTTAATCTAATAAATTCCTTTGTTGAGTAAGATCTACCAAGATCTAGATTATCGAAATAACTGGATCTAGATATACAAGATACATATACAGATACTAAAGAATACCACCAAATGACAGATTGCCGACTAGTTGGATCCCAGCCGATCAAGTTTGTGCATGAAGTTAAATCGCAAATATATGAAACCAATAAGAAATCTTTTTGTCCTCAAATCCTCACTGTCTTCTTCTTTACCTTCACAACTAAACTTTATTCTAACTTATGATCGGTCACACATACAATGAAGTCTGTTAACGATGGATGATCACAAGTCAACGTCAAATCTAAAAATAGATCTGAACTACAACTAATCCCTTGTAGTTTGAGCGCCCATATGTCAGAATAGAAGACTCTCAAGAATAATAAAACTAGGTGCAATCAAGATTTGACAATTGTTAGTCAATCAAATCAATAATCGATAACTAAAATAACAATGCAATCCTAATTTCCCACCAACGGTACTATCTAGACGCTTTATGATCCCAAAAAAGTCTTTAAACTAGCGGACGTAAGAGATTTTTCCTAATTAGGTTACTTTCCTCTCCAAGATAGTAATACAAGTAATACTATTAGTCGGATACAACAGTGACTATAAACTGAAGTATGCCTCAAGATAATTTTTTAAGAAGAACAAAATTCAATATTTATATACCTAGGTAATTTGGACACCAAGGAATTTCCATAACCCAAATTTTTTCAAGATATGCAATATGCACCTAAACTCGGTTTTGTCTAATTCCAACCAATATCCAACTGTCACACCAAAATCCCTCTTGGATTAAAGCTCAATATTAGCTAGCTGTTGATGGTGGTTTTTAGCTTAGGGTTAAAATTATAAAACCTTAGTCTGACGTGACGTCGCTCTGTAAGAAAACGGAGCCGTGAGTACCAATATCTCCACTAGCGCATTTATTGAGCCTTTCAATACGTCTACGAGATATTTACCAGGGTACATTTTTTTATATATCTATACGCTATGTTCCACGACAGAACCCTCAAGTATCGACTGGCATTGTCTCCGCACATGCCAGCCGCGCATGCTAGCCAAGTGTGCCATGGCATGCCAACCATGCCAGCCACACCTCCGTGCCAACGACATGCCAACCAGGCCAGCCACACCCCCGCGCCAAAGGCATGCCAACCATGCCAGCCGCACCACCATGCCAACGACATGCCAACCATGCCAGCCACACCTCCACGCCAAAGGCATTCCAACCATGCTAGTCGCACCACCGTGCCAACGGCATGCCAACCATGCCAGCCACATCTCCGCACCAAAGGCATGCCAACCATGCCATCCACACCACCATGCCAAAGGCATGCCAACCAGGCCAGTCGCACCACCGTGCCAACGACATGCCAGCCACACCTCCGTGCCAACGGCATGCCAGCCACACCTCCGCGCCAAAGGCATGCCAACCATGCCAGCCGCACCACCGTGCCAACGACATGCCAACCATGCCAGCCTAACCTCCGCGCCAAAAGCATGCCAACCATGCCAGCCGCACCACCGTGCTAACGGCATGCCAACCATGCCAGCTACACCTCCGCGACAAAGGCATGCTAACCATGCCAGCCGCACTACCGTGCCAACGGCATGCCAGCCGCACCTCACGCGCCGAAGGCCCAACCATGCCAGCCGCACCGCCGTTCCAACGACATGCTAAAGCCATGCCGGCCATGCCTCCATGCCGCTGGCTTCCAATCGAAGGGTTGCAACAATCAACGGCTACCCTTCCCTCTAAGATGCAAATCTCAGCCGTACAAGTTCGCCACCAAACGCGTGGCAACTTCTGGCCCAATGCCAAATTCCACGGTTTATGCCAAAACCCTAATTTGGACGCGCCTAAAACATTCCAAATCCATGTCGGCCATGCCTCCATGCCGCTGACTGCCAAACGGAGGGTTGCAACAATCAATGGCTACCCTTCCCCCTGAGATGCAAATCTCAACCGTACAAGTTCGCCACCAAACGCGTGGCAACTTATGGCCCAATGCCAAATTCCACGGTTTATGTCAAAACCCTAATTTGACCGCGCCTAAAATATGCCAAAGCCATGCATTCATGCCTCTGGCTGCCAAACAGAGGGTTGCAACAATCAACGGCTACCCTTCCCTCTGAGATGCAAATCTCAGCCGTACAAGTTAGCCACCAAACGCGTGGCAACTTCTGGCCCAATGCCAAAACCTTAATTTTGTCGCGCCTAAAACATGCCAAAGCCATGCCGGGCCATGCCTCTATGCCGCTAGCTGCCAAACGGAGGGTTGCAACAATCAACGGCTACCCTTCCCTCTGAGATGCAAATCTCAACCATACAAGTTCGCCACCAAACGCGTGGCAACTTCTGGACCAATGCCAAATTCCACTGTTTATGCCAAAACCCTAATTTGGTCGCGCCTAAAACATGCCAAAGCCATGCCGGCCATGCCGCTGGCTGCCAAACGGAGGGTTGCAATAATCAACGACTACCCTTCCCTCTGAGATGCAAATCTCAGCCGTACAAGTTCGCCATCAAACGCGTGGCAACTTCTGGCCCAATGCCAAATTCCACGGTTTATTCCAAAACCCTAATTTGGTCGCGCCTAAAACATGCTAAAGCCATGTCGGCCATGCCTCCGGCTGCCAAACGGAGGGTTGCAAAAATCAACGACTACCCTTCCCTCTGAGATGCAAATCTCAGCCGTACAAGTTCGCCACCAAACGCTTGGCAACTTCTGGCCCAATGCCAAATTCCACGGTTTATGCTAAAACCCTAATTTGGTCGCGCCTAAAACATGCCAAAGCCATGCCTCCATGCCGCTGGCTGCCAAACGGAGGGTTACAACAATCAACGGCTACCCTTCCATCTGAGATGCAAATCTCAACCGTACAAGTTCACCACCAAACGCATGGAAACTTCTGGCCCAATGCCAAATTCCACGGTTTGTGCCAAACCTAATTTGGCCGCGCCAAGAGAATGCACGAGCGATGCCGACCATTCCTTCATTCCGCTGGATGTCAAACGGAAGGTTGCAACAATCCACGGCTACCCCTCCTCCTGATACACAGATCTCAACCGTACAAGATCGCCGCCAAACCGCACGACTTGTGGCAACCCTTTGGCTACACTGCCAACTCTTTGGTCACGACACCCTAATTGGCCACGCCTTGAGCATAAGCAAGCCATGCCAGCACCGTGGCCACGACACTAGTTACCAACGGACGGTAGCCACAATCAACGGCTACCCTTCCTCTCAAGATGAAAAATCTCGTCCGTCGAAGGTCGCCACCGAACCGGCAAGCCTCTCAATTTTAACTTTCCAAACAATAGCAACATGCTACACGTTTTCCACGAAAACACTCGAGACATCAAGACATGTCACAAACTTGGGGATGCTCACCAGGGTATTGGTCTGGCGGTTTAAAGCATGCGGCGTGCAATACACCCGTTACAAGAAAGTGTCATAAGAGTAAGGCGGTTAGTAATGACATGAAATAATGGTGAAACGTATCCTTCATTATGGAAACATGAATTCCAGGCGTTACCCGTTACCATTCTCTTCCATTACTTAACCGTTTCCACTTCTTAAGAGGCCAGGGTACGTTTTGTTGCGACTTGTATAAATAGGTCTCACCTATTTCCACCAAACAACAAGTTTTGTTCAGGAGAATACAACACTCAGAAATCACATGTTAGCTTTCCACATTGCTAGCGTCTCACTTTCTGATACAAGTCGTAAAACAACCACCATCGTCAAAACAACAAGAATACATAATAACCGCAACAGAGTATTTCACCAAATGGGTCGAATCCATCCCTTTACGAGGAACTACTGGAGACACAATCGCGGCGTTCATTAAGGAGTACATCATCTGCCGATTTGGCGTGCCTAAACATATCATCACCGACAACGGCACTGCTTTAGCCAACAAGCAAGTACGGGAATCACTTGAAGAATATGGAATTAAGCAAGTTTTCTCCACCGTGTACTATCCCCAAGGAAACGGACAGGCCGAAAGCACTAACAAGACTTTGATCTGAATCCTCAGTCGGATAGTGCACGATAATCCATGGACATGGAACGAACAATTGCCAATGACACTTTGGGCGTACCGGAAATCAAAATCCCATCAGCTAGGATTGCCGAAGCAAACGGAGTTCAATGGAATGAAGCTGAAGCATTGAACGCCAGGGTAGCAGAGTTGGACATTGTGGAATCCAGAAGATCCAGAGCGGAAGAACACGCGCAAGAATACAGAAATAGAGTTTCCAAAGCATATAACAAAGCCGTGAAACCTCAAGTTTTTCAAGTAGGAGATTTGGTACTGAAGACTTCCAAACACATCCAGCAAGACGTGTCTGCACCAAAATTCTCCCCAAAATGGGAAGGGCCTTATATGGTCACGAAGGCATACAACAGTGGGTACTACAAGATCATTAAAGAAGACGGAGGAAAACTGGAAGCAGTCATCAATGGAAAGTGGCTCAAGGCATACTACGCCTGACCGTCGCCTCACACCTTGCCGCATCATAGCACGGCTAGCAAGACATCTTTCTGCTTTCTTTCACACCTCAGTTATCAAGTTTCCTTTCATTAAAGCAAGTTAATAAAATTCTCTCATTTCGTCAAAACCGATACAAGAAAAAAAATACATGCTCGAGACTCAGAAAGAAAAACCGAGCATCTCCCAACTATATAACTCAGAAAATCCCATCCAACAGATTATAATTCCTCGAAAGCATCATCTTCAACCGGTTTTGATACCTTTCAGTCCTTCTCTTCAAGTTCTGGATTGACTCTTCCACCTCATGTGATTCCATGGCCAGAGCCTTCTCCTCTTCCAAAATAGCCTTTGCATCAGGGACAACATTAGCAAGAATATCGGTTCTGTCAACCTTCACAATGTCGAGATGATGTCGCAGCCAACTCACGCTGAACTACAAAGATTCACAGGTAGACACCATGTTCTCCCACTTTTGAATAGTTGGTTCCACGACGACACGGATGGATATACTTTCCATTTCAGCGACCATGGGAAAGATACAATTCACTGTGGAAACCAAGGCAGGCGGGAATTGTTGCACCACGCCCTCGTAGCAATGTGGCCATATCTTCTCCATATCTTCGTGTAAAGAGTCACGAACTCCTTCCGCAACAGAAAACCACCAACGTTCCGGTAGTTAGAAGATAAACACTTCATGTGGATTTCGAACGACAAACCTGCATTGGGATACTCATGACAAGAAATGCCTAAATCGGCATTTCCAGATCTGTAGCGGTTGGAAGGATCGGACTTGAAGGAATGGGGGAAACCAAATCATCCTCATCAATGACAGTCACACATGCTCCAATAGGATATCTCTGCACAGAAGAAGATCTTTTGTCACTCGTCAGCAAACAACGAAACATCTATTGGTCAATAAAAGCATACCGGTATAATCTTCTTGACTCGGATGATCTGGGTAGGGGAATTGTCGCGAGAGTTAGGCCTCATGCGCTTGACTGAAGAATCTAGCTGGATCGAGGATGATTCACTTCTGATCGACATGATAAAAAATATGGACTCGACAAGAGGAAACCTTTGCCTTGAAACGGTAAAGACGATGCAGATTCATCGGCATAAATATTGCGGAAACCCTAAAGGAAGAAAGATAAACGGAGGCTGAGCAGACAAGACAAGATGGGACTACATAACAGCCGGAAAATTATCCTCAACGAAACCTCTTGTCAAAACCCTAATGAAGGGTGAACAAAATAAACACGAGGGCGTGAAACTTTGGAGTTTGAATGAGGAAAGGATTCCCTATCTGAGCCACGCATGGAAGGAGGCAACCAGGCTGCGCTAGCAAGCACCCACGACAAGCCAGCGTCCACACCAGACCAGCGCACACGCCAAGCCAGTTCCCACACCACGCCATGCCGGAAGCTCACGCACGCCAAGTTTATGCCAACGTCCCGCCAGTTCAATGCTAACGGCTCATTCCAAGCCAATCCAATGCTAACGACTCCATTCCAAGCCAACCGATGTTAACGGCTCCATCCCAAGACGACCAATGCTAACGGCTCACTCCAGGCCATTACCACGCCAACGAATCCATTCCAAGCCGAGCAACGCCAGCGGATCACTTCGCGCCAAGCAATGCAAGCGGATCCCCACCGAGTAAAATTCACGCAAAGCCGCCAACATGGGGATCGCAGATGTTCCGTGCCTCCGAAAAAGGTTAGCCGGATCTTCCTGACCATCTTTTCATGACTTGTCGTTTCGATTTTATCCTTGTCTGTCACCATATTATGCTTACCTCACAACAACGCTCCTATTCCGAGCTAAGCAGGGGACTTAATGTTGATGGTGGGTTTTAGCTTAGGGTTAAAATCGTAAAACCTTAGTCTGACTTGACGTCGCTCTGTAAGGAAACAGAGCCGTGAGTACCAATATCTCCACTAGCACATTTATTGAGCCTTTCAATACGTCTACGAGAAATTTGCCAGTGTACCTTTTTTTATATATCCATACGTTGTGTTCCACGACATAACCATCAAATATCGACTGGCATTGTCTCCACACATGCCAGCCGCGCATGCTATCCAAGTGTGCCAACGGCATGCCAACCATGCCAGCCACACCTCTGTGACAATGGCATGCCAACCATGCAAGCCATACCCTCGCGCCAAAGGCATTCCAACCATGCCAGCCACACCACCGTGCCAACGGCATGCCAGCGCCACCTCCGCGCCAAAGGCATGCCAACCATGCCAGCTGCACCACCGTTCCAACGGCATGCAAGCCACATCTTCGCACCAAAGGCATGCCAACCATGCCAGCCGCACCACCGTTCCAAAGGCATGCCAACCATGCCAGCCACACCACCATGCCAATGGAATGCCAACCACACCTCCGCGCCAAAGGAATGCCAACCATGCCAGCCGCACGACCGTGCCAACGGCATTCCAACCACACCTCCGCGCCAAAGGCATGCCAACCATGCTAGCCACACCACCGTGCCAACGGCATGCCAACCATGCCAGCACCACCTCCGCGCCAAAGGCATGCCAACCATGCCAGCCGCACCACCGTGCCAACGGCATGCCAACCATACCAGCCACACCTCCGCGCCAAATGCATGCCAACCATGTCAGTCGTACCACCGTGCTAACGTCATGTCAACCATGCAATCCACACTTCACGCGCCAAAGGCTCAAACATGCCAGCCGCACCGCCGTTCCAACGACATGCCAAAGCCATGACGGCCATGCCTCCATGCCGTTGCTGCCAAACGGAGGGTTGCAACAATCAACGGCCACCCTTCCCTCTGAGATGCAAATCTCAGCCATACAAATTCGCCACCAAACGCGTGGAAACTTCTGGCCCAATGCCAAATTCCACGGTTTATGCCAAAACCCTAATTTGGCCGCGCCTAAAACATGCCAAAGCCATGCCTCCATGACGCTAGCTGCCAAACGGAGGGTTGCAACAATAAACGGCTACCCTTCCTTCTGAGATGCAAATCTCAGCCGTCAAGTTCGCCACTAAACGCGTGGAAACTTCTGGCTCAATGCCAAAACCCTAATTTAGTCGCGCCTAAAACATGCCAAAGCCATGTCGCTGGCTGCCAAACGGAGGGTTGCAACAACCAACGACTACCCTTCCCTATGAGATGCAAATCTCAACCGTACAAGTTCGCCACAAAACGCGTGGCAACTTCTGTCCCAATGCCAAATTCCACGGTTTATGCCAAAACCCTAATTTGGCCGCACCTAAAACATGACAAAACCATGTCGGACATGCCTCCATGCCGTTGGCTGACAAACGGAGAGTTGCAACAATCAACGGCTACCCTTCCCTCTGAGATGCAAATCTCAGCCGTACAAGTTCTCCACCAAACGCGTGGCAAATTCTGGCCCAATATCGAATTCCACGGTTTTTTCCAAACCCTAATTTTTCCGCGCCAATAGCATGCACTAGCCATGCCGGCCATGCCTCCATGCCGCTGGATGTCAAACGTAGGGTTGGAACAATCAACGGATACCCTTCCTCCTGAGACACATATCTCAGCCGTACATGCTCGCCGACAAATCGCACGACTTGTGGCAACCCTTTGGCTACGCTGCCAACTCTTTGGTAACGACACCCTAATTGGCCACGCCAAGAGCATGCGCAAGCCATGCCAGCACCGTGGCCACGACACATGCTACAAACGGAAGTTAGCCACAATCGACGGCTACCCTTCCTCTCAAGATGTGAAATCTCGGTCGTCGAAGGTCGCCACCGAACCGGCAAGCCTCTCAATTTTAACTTGCCAAACAATAGCAACATTCTATACGTTTTCCACGAATACACTTGAGACATCAAGACATGTCAGAAACTGGGGGATGCTTATCAGGGTATTGGTCTTGCGGTTTACAGCATGAGTCGTGCAATACGCCGTTACAAGAAAGTGTCATAAGAGTAAAGCGGTTAGTAATGACAGGAAATAATGGTGAAACGTATCCTTCATTATGGAAACATCAATTCCAGGCGTTACCCGTTACCATTCTCTTCCATTACTCAACCATTTCCACTTATTATGAGGCCAGGGTACGTTTTGTTGCGACTTGTATAAATAGGTCTCACCTATTTCCACCAAAAAACAAGTTTTGGTCAGGAGAATACAACACTTAGAAATCACTTGTTAGCTTTCCACATTGCTAGCATTTCATTTTCTGATACAAGTCGTAAAACTACCATTCTTCCAGAATCAACTATTCTGGTCTCAACACTCTCTTCGCTTCCCTCCCCAAGACTAACCCTTCTCCTTCACTTTGTGACCGAAGAAAGTCTGAAACGGCCATTTCTTGGTTTAGGCCGGATTTGTACAGATTGATCTCTCGAATCTAAAGTACTCCCGTGCAGTACATTGTTTAGGGTTTAGACTCGCTTCTCACCCATACACGAAATTACCAAAATCAGCAGAAACCGTTTTCACCCTCAAACACTAGCATACAAGATACTTAACAAATATATCTTCCAGAGATATTTTTTGCTTGCTGGAAAAACTGAACATATATAATCAAAAATCTTAATAAAAAGATTCTCAAACATTTCGGCTTGGGAAATCACCTGGTGTAAAATATACGATTTGTGCACACTATTTCGACATCTTGAACTTTCCTATTTTGCAAATCCACACAAACCCTAAAGTGTACACGACAAGAGAAATCAGTTTTTCCTATGGGGATCGGTTCTACCTTAGTTCTCAATGTAGGTAGGGATTGGTTATACCTTAGTTCCTCATATATGTAAGGATCGGTTCTACCATGGTTGCCAATATAAGAAGGGTCGTTACTACCATGATTCCCAACACAAGTAGAAATTGGTCTTGCCTTAGATCTTCTAAGAAAACCGGGCCACCAATATATTTGATTTCTTTCAACTACGAAACAAGTTTGTAAGTCTACTTACTTAAACTCATGTAATTAAACATAGTTTTCTATGCATAAAATCAAACCTAAGTTCGTTACACAATCTAGTAACAAGCTACAAATATTATGTCTATGTCGTAATTATGAAGTTCAAAAGATAAACATTATACTTCGTAGTTCAATATACCAAGGTTGTAAAAGAACTTGTATATTCTTCCTTGACACTTTGATCATAATAAGATGATCAAGTCTCTAATACTAGAGTTTCATGTATATAACTTCGCATGTTACATTTTCAATCTAAATGATTTGAACGTAACTATATAGAAATGGAAACAAGTCAAGTCTTGCATTACTAGCATCAAGTGGAAGGATGATGTCTTCGTTGCTGTCAGTACGTCTTCAGAATCTTCAGGTCTTCAGAGTAATACTTGTATGTCTCAACATTTCTAGACTTCAAAGTATAACCTAGCACAGTTAACTCTAGTAATCTAAGCAAGTGACCTTTGAGTTTTGATAATAAAATATGACAACCAACCTTGACATACCAACGCTTGTTGGGTTTAACCGAGAAATGCTCTGACACCTTTCTTCAATCAGTTCTACTAGTTATTTAACCGCTTTCCAGTACTTTTCCTGAAGTATCTGAAGTTAAATTTTTATATTTCCATGAAGACTTTTTAATTAGTCAATCACTTTGTTTTGTACAATCTTTCTGTAAGAATTTTGGTGATCATATTAGTGAAATATATTTCATTTTTTTCTTTTACTTGAATGATTTATTTTGTTACATTTGCACTGTTTTCATTCCTTGCACCCTCCCCCCCTCCCCACCCCACCCATCTTTTTTAAAAAAAAAATCTTGCAAAGATTTTTTTGTTCGGCTGTTTGGAGTTTTTAGATCAGCTGTCATGATCATCCGGTTTTAAGATTCAATTTCAATCAGGGTTCTAATCTGATTCTGTTTGGGAATTCAGACCTGAGTTTGGATTTTTTTCTCCTTTATACTTATCTTCATAAGATTTTGTACCTTGCTCATCTGTCTCAGATGAGTCTCACCAGTTGTTGAGTATTTCAGACCTTTTTGGGCTTCAACCTATTCCCATTTGTGTTCAGTTGTTCTGATTTTTCCTGCATGTTTCAAGTAGTATTTAGATATGAAAATTTTCGCTTCTACCAGATTGGTAGTGGTTTCAGTTCTGCCTTTATCATGGACTTTTAGTCTTTATTTTTCTGGTGCATTTTAGCATTGTTCTCTTTTTTGTTGCTTTCTCTCTTATCGCTTTATTTATCACGGCCCACTGGGGATGTTAGATTCATCACCTTTCATTTCAACTAGGGACAAGTCTTAGTTCAGAGGTCAACTGTCCAGGGTACCATTCAGTGTCGTCTAGATATTGGTCTGTAGCTTCATTATGTTGGTCATAATGACGTCATAGTTATCTCACCAGGATAAGTCTTTTTTGCTCTTAAGTTTTTCTCAGCATGGTCTTAATTATGACCTGGTCGACCAATAGAGGTGTTACCTCGTTGTGCCTTTTCATGACCTACTCTCCGAGAGATATTTTATTAGCATATATATATAATGAGAATTTTTTTAGACTTCTTTAGTCAAGATAACCCGGGGTTATATTTTTGATAATAACTTCTGGTATATTGTTTTCTTAGTTTGAAAACAGAGCTAAGTGAGCCGTGTTCTAAGATTCACTTTATAATCTTAGCTTTTCAGCTTTTAATTCTTTAGAAAAGAAGTAGTAATTCTTGTCCCTTATGGAAATATTTTTTAAGATGGCTGATATTATAGGGTGATGAGTGCCAAATATTGTATATATTTTCACCTTTTTATTGGCATTTAACTCATCATTTGTGCACTAACGCTCCATTTTATCCCATATTCTGTGTTTTCGTTGTTTTCAAGAATAAATACTTTTCTCAATTAATTTTGCATTTTTAGGTACTAAATAAAGCCTGGTTAACTCACGGAGCGAAAATAGCAAAGAAACGGCAAAGACTCCCGCAGAAAGGCAGCGAAGATTGATGTTTGCAAGAGCCGGATCAATTAAGAGTGGGCTTGAAGAGGAAGAATTGTTCTTAAAGAAGATATGGGCTTGGCATACCCAAGGCCCAAAACCTTTACCCATACCCATTTCCATGAGAGCCGTCAGATTGGATCCATCTCATCATCCAACGACCACCTCATCATTGTGCATCAAAATCCGAAGCTCCTGTCAAACACCATAGTACCTAACTCCATCTGAAGCCGTCAGTTTTGTTGTATCTCATAATCGAATGGTCGCTACATACCTCTCCATCGTAGCCGTTCGGTTCAATCTATATGGGATCATCCAACGTTCTTTACTCGTCGTGCATCAATGTTCGCTACTCCCGCTCAACACCCAAACGCCAAACACCTACACCACAAACCAAACAGCCCCTAACCCATTCTTCATCGACCTCTTCTCCTCTTCTCCTCAAATTCCTCTTTTCCCTATCACCTGCAACTTCCGCCACCACCATCTCCTGCCATTACTGCCACCACCAGACCTCGAACCATACCACCACCACAACCACCCGACAACTCCACCATCTCTCTACCTATCCTAGGTGTTTCATCAAATTCACATCCCACTGACCTAGGGTGTGGAGTTGATGAGATGACTCGATCTAGGGTTCACAGTTCACAAAGAAGAGCAGCAAAAGCAGCAGAACAAGTGGGAAGAACATAAGAAGGTATGGGTCGAGGTGAAATCGCAAGTGGGTACGTCAAATTGAAAATCCCCAAATCAAATTTTAGGTTTTCAAAAATTAGGGTTTAGAAATTTGGGGATTCTGCACTATAAATAGAACATGGTGTTTGTAATGTTAGGGGTATGCCCGGGCTATCCGGAGCACCAAGCTCTTAGTGTTCTGTAATTTTACTATTTCATATGTTTCATCCAGTAGTATAATTTGATCATGTTTTAGTTCACTAAGCTAAGGTTGATATGAAACCATAGCTTTGTACTATGTTATTTATGCTGTTTGTGTGATTCTTGAATGCTTAAATTGTTCTAGAAAAATTTCAATCTTGGTTTGTCACATTTTGCTCTCACAGTGCATGCCATGTATGCATTGTAGTTAGGATAAAACTATGTGATTATACAACAACTCATGCTTTAGAGACTATTGTTAATCCCTTGACTAGTTGTGCTTAATTAGACAGTTAGTGCTCCGGATTGATATTTTAGTTGTGAGTGAATCATCCATTGGTGAAACACCTTAGGTAAGTAATAGACTTGACACCTCTACCTTATCTGTTAAAAGGACAAGAGTATCATAATCAGTTGAATACATAATATGAGTTAATGGTGGATTCGACAATCCTAGTACCTTCATTCTCAGTGTTTACTCCCTGTGTTATTTGCATCTTTTACTTTTATTTATTTTCTGTTGTAATCCTCACCAACACCTTGTCGTATCGACACATCAAAAAAAACCCCATTTTGGTTACTCTTTCTTGTTTAGAATCAGTTTAAGTGAGACCATAGTTTCAGCTTTACACCCACCTTGTCCCTGAGGATCGACCTGTGCTTGCCCTGTGTTGCATATCGACACTGTGCACTTGCAGTTAGACATAGTCGTAGGCTTCTTTCAAGTCCTACCAAGTTTTTGGCGCCGCTGCCGGGGACTTGGCTGCTGTATAGTTGAACTGTTTTCTGGGCTAATTTCTGTTATAGCTGTGTAGTTTTTTTTTGCATCTTAGTTCCTGTGCATCTTAGTTCCTGCATCTTGCTGTGCATCTTAGTCTCACTTGGCATAACTTAGTTCTGTAAGCATTTAGCTCACTTGTTGTGCATTTAGTGTAAGCATACTTGTTGTTCTTCTTACTTGTTGTGCATTTAGTGTAAGCTCACTTGCTGTCTTGTTCTTTGCATCTTTTAGCTTAGTGCTATTCTTGCATCTTTTAACTAAGTGTTGTTCCTGATTCTTGCATATTCATCTTACTTGCATCATCTTTGCTGTTCTGCATACTAACTTGTCTGCATATTGTTTTGCATTAACATGTTCATCTTAGCTTGTTCATCTTCATTGCTTTTCTGAGCTAGTTCTTGCTGTGTAACTGCATCTTAGTGTAACTTGCATATCTTGCATAGCATATGTAGCTTAAACCCACGTAGTAGCTGTAACTTTTCTGATAAGCATCTTAGTGTAGTAGTTTTCTGTAGCTTTGTAAGCATCTTAGTGTAATTTTGCTTGTTTTTTTTTCTACACACAACTGAACTTCCCTATGTGAAGGTTCTGACAAGCTTCATTGAGCCACTAGGTACCTGTGGTTCTGCTGAGGAAGAAGCTTCTGCTGCTGTGTTGCTGCCTGTTACTGCTGCCAGCTGCTGCTGCTGAGTGCTGTGTAGCCCGGCTGCTGCTGGTGCTGCTGTGGCTCTTGCTGCTGTTGAGTTGCTGCTGAACAGGCCTGCAACATTGCTCCTGCCAAGGCTGGGAGAAAACGGAAAGGAGCAGGAGCTTGTGAACTGTGAGTTGCTTCTACAGCAACCAAAGCATACAACCCAGTTTATTGGGTTTGGTGTTACAATATGTTGCTGGGCTGCTGTTGGAAGAGCTAAGAAGAAGTGGGCTAGCTAGTTATGTTGCTGGGTTGTGCTGTAAAGATTAAGATCAAAGCCAACTGGGCTTGTGCAACAAAGAAAGGGATAAAAAGCCCAACTGGGCTTCCCTCCAAAAATCAGGTAAGCCTAAACCCAGTAGAAAAAGCCCAATTGTCTGTTGGGTTTATATTTTTGAATTCTGGGCTTGTAATATTAAACCCAACAGTTGGGCTTGTATTTTCTTTGGGCTTGTAACTTTGATTATTTGTGGGCTTGTAAAAAAATTTGTTTCAAAACTTGAGTAGTTTTTAAAGCCCCAAATGGGCTTCACTTCACAAACTTTTTAAAACCCACTTCTCAAAACCCAACAGTGGGCTTCAAAACCATGGCTTCCTTCCAACTCCCAACAGTGGGCTTCAAAGTACAAACTTTTAAAGACCCAATAGTTCAAAGTTTTTAAAAAAGCTTTTGGGCTTCTTTTCAAAACCAAAAGTGGGCCTTGCTCAAATTTCTCCCATTTTGAAACCAAAAGTTTCAAAACCCAACAAAACCAAAAATTTCTCCCATATTCAAACCAAAATTTTGCTCCTAATTCAAAACCAAAGCTTTGCTCCACCAATGTGGGATTGCTCCCAATTTTAAAACCAAATTTGCTCCCAATAACCAAATTTTTTCTCCCACATTCAAACCAAATTTTCTTTTCAAAACCCAACAAATCCAAAAAATTTCAAAACCCATCAAAACCAAATTTTTCTGAAAACAATGGGCGAGTATGTGAATAAACCCCGTAGTCTCCATGAATACATGTACTCTAACAGAATAAGTCAGTTATCATGTATCGTCTTACCCCAGACTGATGGCTCATTTGAACTAAACGCAAGCATGATACAAATACTTCCTATATTTCGAGGGTTCGATTCTGAGAATCCCTATAATCATGTAAGAGAGTTTGAACAAATTGTCCGGGCTATACAACCTGACTATATGTCTGAAGACTCTTTGAAATTGTGTTTGTTTACATTTTCTTTAAAGGAAAGGGATAAAACATGGTTTTACAGTCTGAGACCGCAGTCAATCACCACTTGGGACCAACTCACAAATCAATTTGTCAAAAAGTTCTTTCCCCATCATAGGACCATCTCTATTCGTCAAAGTATTAATTGTTTTGTCCAGTTAGATGGAGAGACACTTTTTCATTATTTTGAACGGTTTAATGATTTGTTGTTTGAGTGTCCTCACCATGGCCTTGAGAAGTGGAGACTGGTCGTCATTCTTTATGAGGGACTAGACTTTAAGTCTCGAGCCTTGGTTGAATCTTTGTGTAATGGTGAGTTCATTGATAAAACTGTGGACAATACATGGTCATTTCTAGCTGAAGTTGCAGAGAAAACCCATCAGTGGAAACCGATAGGGAAACTAGGACCATGCCACATGATATGGGTAATCACCATGAGTCAGATGTTGATTTTCCCAATGAGCTTAATTCTGGATATAGTGTTTCATACCCTATTGCTAAAAATGTCAATCCATATTCACCTATTTTAGAGGCAGATGTATGGACGAAAAACACTAATGGTTTTGACAAAGTAGGATTTTCATGTATTTGTGATGATGATGATGATGATGATGTTATGTTAGAAGAACATGTCTATGCTGAAAATGTTATGGAACCTTTGGGTTCAAATACATTAGGCTTTTCTACCCCGACCTTCATGAATGATGTTTCTTCTAGTATTCCATATACATGTGATGAGGCTACTGATTTAGATATTGTGCAGTTATCCTGTGAAGAGCATGACTTAGGTAATGTTGAATCTTCTGTTGACACTAATGATCCTATGCATGAAAATATAGTTGATGTGTCTGATTCCATACTTAAGCCACAATATATTGCTTCTTTTGATGCTGATTTGGATATTTCGGATAACCATGATTCTGAATTTGGACTTGTGCAATTGTTTTTGATGATAAGCATGCTACACAACTTGATTATGACTTAGAAAATGCTGATGTGACTGATAATATTGGTACTCTTGATCTCATGCATGTGAGAAACTTAGATGTCACCTTCCTACTTAAGTCACAATCTGATAGCCTTCCACCCAACCTAGATTTGGTTTGTAACAATATTGTAAAACCAACTTTTCTGAGAATACCTAATCTAGGCCTGGAACTGTGTGCCTCCCAAGTCCTCTTGGACTATTTTGCATCTAAATACAATACCTTTAAGGAGCCACAGTTGGAATACATTTTTTGCCCGTCCCGCAAAGTCCATTTCGAGTTAGACCTGTGGATGAACCCCAAAATGCGAGATTTTGTCCAATAGTATATCTGTAAAATCCAGGTTTAGGGGTAGCTCATTTGGTTTTTCACTCTCACTCCCATTTCAGTCCAATTTCAGTGTTTTGAAACTGTCTATGTTTCAACACTTTGTCTTTTGGGTTGATCCTCAACTCTTTAGACTTTATGTATATAGTGAATTTTTATATAATCCTGAAGATTCAAAATCTTCAGGTTGAGTCACTTTGACTTGATTTCTTTTTCCATTTTGTATATATTTTGCTACTCCATGGTGATCGCGGCTGAAATACGTTGGATTCTAACCATGAATAATGGAGTTCGTTTCTTTCTTTCGTCAAATCGGGTATTCTCTTTCCTTTCTCTCAAAACTCAACATGTTCTTCTGATATGTCCAAGTTATAAATATGTTTATCTTTAGAAACATTGAGGACAATGTTTAGTTTAGGTTTAGGGGTGAAAAGTAGATACCGTGATAATCATGCTATAATTGAAAACAAAACTCCTCCCTCTTTTTGAAAAATAAAAAATCAAAATTAAAAATTAAAAAATTCGAAAAAAAAACATAAAAATGGAGCTCATTTACCTTGAAATGTTGACTCTTGTGCATGTATGTAAACATAAGGATTCTTAGTCTAGATATTTAGGCACCCTGATTCTAGCACAATTCACATAGTGATAAGAAACTTGCACGCGCACGATCTACCAATACATGTATAGCCTCAACCTTGAGGTGTTCTATCGGAAGTCACGATTGCCAATCACTTTAGAATACTGAACGAAACTTGACTAGCTTGTTCTTTGGTTGGTTGGGATAGAAGGTGGAGGTTACATTAAGAAAGACAACCATCGAATTTAACTGGGTGCATCAAAAAGGGCTACCTCTTGCAAAGTGTCATGTAATTTTTTGTTTCTTTTTGCTTATGTATCAAAAGAGTTACCATGTTGTAAAAATTTTTTTAAAAAAAAAAAAAAAAAAAAAAAAGCGACGTATTTATTCAGAAAAATATCAGAAAAAAATCAAAAAAAAATAATCAAGTATTTATCAATTCCATCCTCTCTTGTTCCAAAAATAAAAGAGAGTAGTCAATGTAAATAAGAGTCATGTAAAGAGTTATCTTTTGTGTTTTTGTGTTATAAGCAAGGAAGGGTGTATGCCAGTGATGTACAACGCGAGTAATTGTGAAATACCTCCAACTCATTCACAATTCTCGTAAAGTCCGGTCAGCTACCTAGATGTCGACCTCGGTTCTTAGCCTGAGAAACTATCTCTTGGTGATTAGTAGTCATAACATCCGATCTTTCTTTACACATGTGTAGATACACTTTACACTCTTATCACATGTCTTTATTTGTTATCAGTGCTAGGATTGTGCCTTTGATAGCTAGATTGACATCTCCATTTTGCTGTGAGCTTCTACTGTCTTGCACATGTCACATTTCATGGAATCTGAGCTTATATTTTGTCCTAGAACTTTGTAGGTACGTTCTAAGCAAACCTTCACGAGACTTCAACTCGTCCACTGGGGACACTTAGTGGTTTAAAAGGCTTATTGCATTCGCTAAATGCAATTGAGAGACCAGCGGCAGTGGTATAGGTAGGATTTCCTTAGTTTTGTTTTACTTGAGGACAAATAAAATTCAGGTTTGGGGGTATTTGATGAGTGCCAAATATTGTATATATTTGCACATTTTTATTGGCATTTAACTCATCATTTGTGCACTAACGCTCCATTTTATCCCATATTCTGTGTTTTCGTTGTTTTCAAGAATAAATAATTTTCTCAATTAATTTTGCATTTTTAGGTACTAAATAAAGCCTGGTTAACTCACGGAGCGAAAATAGCAAAGAAACGGCAAAGACTCCCGCAGAAAGGCAGCGAAGATTGATGTTTGCAAGAGCCGGATCAATTAAAAGTGGGCTTGAAGAGGAAGAATTGTTCTTAAAGAAGATATGGGCTTGGCATACCCAAGGCCCAAAACCCTTACCCATACCCATTTCCATGAGAGCCGTCAGATTGGATCCATCTCATCATCCAACGGCCACCTCATCATTGTGCATCAAAATCCGAAGCTCCTGTCAAACACCATAGTACCTAACTCCATCTGAAGCCGTCAGTTTTGTTGTATCTCATAATCCAACGGTCGCTACATACCTCTCCATCGTAGCCGTTCGATTCAATCTATATGGGATCATCCAACGTTCTTTACTCGCTGTGCATCAAAGTTCGCTACTCCCGCTCAACACCCAAACGCCAAACACCTACACCACAAACAAAACAGCCCCTAACCCATTCTTCATCTACCTCTTCTCCTCTTCTCCCCAAATTCCTCTCTTCCCTATCACCTGCAACTTCCGCCACCACCATCTCCTGCCACCACCAGACCTCGAACCACACCACCACCACAACCACCCGACAACTCCACCATCTCTCTACCTAGCCTAGGTGTTTCATCAAATTCACATCCCACTGACCTAGGGTGTGGAGTTGATGAGATGACTCGAGCTAGGGTTCACAGTTCACAAAGAAGAGCATCAAAAGCAACAGAACAAGTGGGAAGAATAGAAGAAGGTATGGGTCGAGGTGAAATCGCAAGTGGGTACGTCAAATTGAAAATCCCCAAATCAAATTTTAGGTTTTCAAAAATTAGGGTTTAGAAATTTGGGGATTCTGCACTATAAATAGAACATGGTGTTTGTAATGTTAGGGGTATGCCCGGGCTAGCCGGAGCACCAAGCTCTTAGTGTTCTGTAATTTTACTATTTCATCTGTTTCATCCAGTAGTATAATTTGATCATGTTTTAGTTCACTAAGCTAAGGTTGAGATGAAACCATAGCTTTGTACTATGTTATTGATGCTGTTTGTGTGATTCTTGAATGCTTAAATTGTTCTAGAAAAATTTCAATCTTGGTTTGTCACATTTTGATCTCACAGTGCATGCCATGTATGCATTGTAGTTAGGATAAAACTATGTGATTATACCACAACTCATGCTTTAGAGACTATTGTTAATCCCTTGACTAGTTGTTCTTAATTAGACAGTTAGTGCTCCGGATTGATATTTTAGTTGTGAGTGAATCATCCATTGGTGAAACACCTTAGGTAAGTAATAGACTTGACACCTCTACCTTATCTGTTAAATGGACAAGAGTATCATAATCAGTTGAATACATAGTATGAGTTAATGGTGGATTCGACGATCCTAGTACCTTCATTCTCAGTGTTTACTCCCTGTGTTATTTGCATCTTTTACTTTTATTTATTTTCTGTTGTAATCCTCACCAACACCTTGTCGTATCGACACATCAAAACAACCCCCATTTTGGTTACTCTTTCTTGTTTAGAATCAGTTTAAGTGAGACCATAGATTTTATCTTTACACCCACCTTGTCCCTGAGGATCGACCTGTGCTTGCCCTGTGTTGCATATCGACACTGTGCACTTGCAGTTAGACATAGTCGTAGGCTTCTTTCAAGTCCTACCATAGGGATAGCTAAATTCTTCTACAATTTGTTTTTTCATCATGTATGACCCTCTTACCATCTTTCCATATATGATGTAGGGTCCTTCCATGATGTCGTGATCTTACCTAGATTTTATTTTGAGCTTCTAGGTAAGACTTCATGTAGCACCAGGTCACAGAATGTTAAGTCTCTTGGTTGGACATGCTTTTGATTCTTTCTCATGCACCTTTTGTGTTTTTCGAGATGTATTAATGATCTTTCTCTTTTCAGATCAACTTATTTAATTCCTTCAAGATAGCTTCGTCATTTCTGCCTGAGTTGACTGACAATGTTCCCAGAGTCAGGAATTTCAGCTCTGTTTGTAAAACAACTTCCATACGAATTGCTAAAGAGAATGGGGATTCCTGTGTGGAGGATGTTTTTGTCGATATGTAGGCCCATAACATTTCATGCAGTATGCCTTCTCATTTCCCTTTTGCATCATCTAGTTTTTTTTTTTTATTTGACAACAAAATCTTGTTTGATATTTGAGCTTGCCTATTTCTTTGCGGAAAAATTGGTGTGTTAAACCTGTTTCATTCAATGATTAGATACTATCCGTAATTGTATTAATTTTCCTTCCTTTAGTACAACATTTCTAGTTCTAGGAATTGTATTAACTGTATTAGCTTGCCCATTTTTATTACAATATTTATAGTTCTAGAAATTGTATGTGTTTCAGATCGATAGTATATTGGTTTGTTTAATCCAAACCTATATTAATTTGCCTTCCTTTAGTACTTGATATCCTTTCAACAGATCGGGATTGTTTGAGGATGTGGAAATAAGCTTCGTGCTTGAACCCTGAAGATTTTTTTCTTTTCCATTCCTCTCGAGTTTTTCTATGTTGCAGTTAGAATATATTTTAAATTAGTTATTACAACAAAGATAACATGTTTTAAAAATCAATTCTACCATTTGAAATGCGACTTACCAAATCGACTTCAGTTTCACCGCTCCCTGTTTAAAGAGCCTTTTGCATTATCAAAGCAACCCATAAGTTGACATCTTTGCTGATTGCATTAAAACGACTCGACAATCCCGAAGCATCACGTTTTTGTATTTTTCCAGTTCCTGACAAAATTGTTTAAAAATTTCCCCCCAATGACTATTATGATGTTGTTAAACACCATTGATAGAATCACGAGTAAATGTTACATAACCTATGCAAATAACCTTATCTTCATCAATATTATACTTTGGACTTCGAGTTTTCTGCTGAGAAACATTTTCTTTTGAAGTATTTTGGTTTTATGATGAACTGGCCATTTTTTGGGAGATAAAGATAAGAATTTTTGGAGTTAAAATGTGTAGAAGGTGTGATTTTAGAGTCCAAATTGTCTGAATTTATAGGAAATAAGATAATAGTCGGCGGATGAACGTAGCCTTTACTGGATGGAAGAGGATTGGTCGGTTCAATCAGAAACGTTCATCGGCTCAATTGAAGCCGGTTAATACCGATCATCACTAGTTGAACTGATCGTCTTATGTTAAGACTGTCTGTTCAATTTAAGATGGGATGGATAAACTCTTATATTTGAGTTTCTGCCTAATTCATTTTCTTGGTTTGTCAGTCCCACTATGGTGTAAAAAATATGCTCATTTGCCCATCCCACTGAATTTTCCCTCAGTGTGTAGAAGCTTCTAGTTTCAAATTCATAATCATATTAATCAACGACAATAATAACTATTTAATAAGAATCCTATTATTGGGGCTTAAAAAGGCTTGGCTTTTTGGGGGCTATATGGGGTCATGAAATAGTGAAAGTGAGCACCCCCTATCCAAATATTTCAATAATGACTAATATGACCCCATTTGATTTGAGAGAATAAACTTGATTAAAATGACTAATCATGATTAGCTAATTAATCAACACTAATTCATTTCTTTAAGTTAAATGTTGAAGATGAAAATCAAAACAGAAAAAATCACAGGGAAGAGAAGAAGAAGAACAATAAGAGAAAAAAATTGGGGAAAAAAATGAAAATCAATGATTCAAGCAAAACGTTTGATGTAGGTGAACACTCATCTTCGAAATATGATAACATATTAATACCCATCAACAACGATCAGTTTTTTGCTGATTTTTCAAAAAATCATGAAATTTTTTCTCAAACTCAAAATAACCCTTATGAACCTTACTATGATTTTGAAGGACCAACCCAAGAATAAGAAGAAATCGAAGAAACAATTGCTCAAGATTACCAGGAATGTCTCTATTCTAACTCCTATTTCAGTTTTTAAGCCCAGAGTTGCAATAAGTTTCAATTTTTTCCTTCCGAAAACCCTAGGTTTCCAACCGCCAGGTCCAATAACGGCTTGGAAACCATGAACTCCTAGCCATTATTCAGTATTACGGCTCAGTATTGATGAATTCCCAGCCGTTATCAAAATGTTACAGATGGAACGATGAATATTCCTGGCCATAACGGAATACGACCAGGTTTTTTCTACGTACATGGGAAGCATTTAATATTGTCAGCGGCGGTTAGGTTTCCTGGCCGAAAATATTAAATGCTATTTAATGCTGTCGGCGACGGTTGGGTTACCCAGCCGTAACTTGTTTTGTGGCTCGTTTTCTAGGCCGTAATCTGACTCATCCAGTTACAGGATAACTTACGACCTGGAATTCTTGGACGTAAACAATTTACGGCCCGAAATATCATTTTTCGACCCAGCCGTTTACTATTTGATGGCTGGAATATCCCTGGTAAACACGGCTTAGCTTATTACGGCTGAATATTTACTTTTCGACCCAGCTGTTTCTGTGTTTTAAAAAAAATTTGACATATGTCATTCTATTATAGATTGTACCGTACATTCTGGTGGAAGTCCAAGAGATGGTGATGGAAGATCAAGAGGTGGTTATTGAAGAGCAAGAGGAGGTTATGGAAGATCAACCCCAACCTGTGCAAGTTTTCGAGGACACAAGTGTTCACTATGCAAACAACTATGAGTGGAAAGATAAGGAAGATGCAAAGAAGTTGGATCGATCACAAGGGTTGGAAAAGATGTGTATCATACTCCAGAATAAACAAGTTACACCCACCACCTTTCAAATGGTTTGCGAGTGTAGTGGAAAGTATGAGAGCCATTGGAAAAAGGGTAGTGAGTATAAACCAAAAACAACAAGGAATATGGGGCGTTATAATACGAAGAGATGTGGATGCCCTTTTAAGCTTCAATTTAAATTTAACGATGATAAGAAAGTGTGGTTTATGGTGAAAGTCGTCTCGGGTTATCATAATCATCCTATTCCGGAGAGTTTGATCAACCATTCTTATGTGGCAAGGCTCAACCCCTTAGAAATGGAGTTAGTACACGTGTTGAGTAAAAGACGCACAAGACCTATTGATATTCTTAGTGGCGTGAAGGTTTTAAACCCCCAAAACTCATCCTCATTGGCAACTATCTATAACGAAAGAGAAAAATTTAGAAAAGAGTCATGGGAAGAGAGAGTGCTTATGCAACAATTATTGTTTTTGTTTGAGGAGGCAAAGTACTCTACCGCCTATGAAATGAATGAAGAAAAGGAAGTGAAATATCTTTTCATCGCCAATCCGGAATGGGTACTGTCAGCTTTACGGCTAGTAATTCTAGCCGTTAATACAACTTACGGCTGGTAATCCTGGCCGTAAATTGCCCTGGAATGTTAGTATAATATTATACTTAAACAAGAATCTGATAAATTAAGAATCAAAATAGTAGTATCCATTCATTCAAGGTTAAGTCTGCATAATGAAAAGTAAGTCTGAAAAGTAAATCACCCAAATCCATAACCTAAAACATGTTAAAAGTAAGTCTGCATAATGAAAAGCTGGAATGAATTAAACAAGTACATAAAACAATCATCCACTACGACCAACAATCGGAGGAACATCCTCAGAAGATGATGAATAACTCTCGGGAGTTCGGGAACCACTAATCCTATTATCCTCGTCGTTAGTATAAAGATCATCCTTCGCTGAATTATGTAACTCCTGAAGCCTGAGAAGCAGTGTTCTTTGTTCGTCGCAATCCAAATATGAAACCTCCTCAATGTTACGGATCAGTCGCCTGGAAATCCACTTAGCTCTCTTGACCTATTTCACATCATTCAATTAATAGTGGTACATAATTTGAGAAACATATACAAAAAAAAGAATCATATACTTAGCCTACGTACCATCATCGTAGCAATATCACACATTAGTAGTTCCTGGGGTTCTTTATCCTTTTCAGGGTTCCTAAAAATGATGAAAAACATATCAGAAGATATGACCAATTCACACGGGGTGATACAATTACGGTTAGGAAATAACATCTAACCTATTCGTTCTACAAACTATCGGCTGGGAAAAGTGAGACATCCTAAACGTAAACATAGTCTCGGCTAAGAAACATGCAGAAGACCTAACCGTAAATATCATATCGGTGGGAAAATATAAATAACGGTTAGGAAAATTTTATTACGGTAAGGATACTCCCAGCCGAAACACTCATCACTCAATTTTACTCTGCAAACACAGGACGACTTACGGCTGGGAAAGTCTCATCCGAAAAGTTATTTCATGGTTGGGATCTCGAATTTTCCTAACCGCGTGAGACATTAACTTCTGGGATTTCTTGATATCCCAACCGTTAGGTATACATTACGGCAAGGACGATATGATATCCCAACCGTAATTGCTTCAGAAAACAATTTTTTAAAAACCTAAAACCATCAATCAAACCTATTTTTCCAATCTAATGGTAAAATAACTAGTGTGTTTTTCGATTCTTATCTAGTAGGAGTCATTTGTGGAGGATTCGCAGGTGTTTGAACAGATTGGTTCACCACATCTCCATTAAAACGAACATCAATAACTTGCCCAGTTTCAGAATCAGGGTTCAATCGGCCGGATCTTGTCACTCTTGATATTGCTGCCATCTTGAGAATCAACTTTAGAATCGATTCACGTTGAGCTGCTTCAGAAATCAGTGGAGAAGAGGGGGAGATATTGTTAGGTTTTGGAGAGTGTTTTTGAGAAGAAGAGGAGAGAAAATGAAAATGAAAGGGTTTCGATTTTGGGGGATTAAATTAAGAATAGATTTTGATTATATGAGATTTGTTTTTAAAATTGATTTATTAGGGAGGGATAAATCTGACTTTTCAATCACTTGAGATATCCCCCTATCCATTTTTTGGCTACACATAGCATTTCCCAAAAACTCACCCCCTACAGCCCCAATAATATGATTCTTTAATAAATCTTTCTCTTTTCCGTTGTCTTTGTATCGTTAGTATCACTCCCTAGCCCACTTAAAGTCGTGAAGGCAAGATCACCAAACCTCAACTTCTGAAACGTACATTTCTCCAAATATTTGGTCCTCTTTTTCGCTACTGCATTATCCATAGCCCGACCAAAGACAAAGTTACGCTCCCAATTGCCAGTGAAGGGGGAAACCACCATGACATCCAAGCACATATCGTATATGTTATCCCAACCATACACAAGGATATCCGCAGGGCGTAGAGCCAAATCATCATCCGAAAGGAGCCCCAAATCCACTTCCTTTCTGGAAGAGATACTCGCACGATAACAAATGTCTGCGAAGGTGTCACGGAGTAGGTCATGCATGTACTTGATCCCAACCCCTTTCTTGCAGTGCAAGGCGTGATCCCCAAAGATATCCATCCCAAGACCACAAACAGAACACAAGTCTCCATTCTCAAAGAGAGGAATCCCGAGCTTATATTGCAGAACAGCACGAAACTGCCTGGCCCCAATTGACTGATTAAGCCCGTCAATAGTAATTGCCAACAAGTAGTCCTGAGCATGGTTAACTTTGTTACTCTGCCAGAGAGCTGCATCCCGCTTCGACATGTTAAACTGAATGGGTATGTTCTTCTTCACCGCATCAAAATACTTGACTGCCAAAGAACTCATAGAGTGGGGGGGCAATATCATCAATGTGTAAAAAAGAATCACCAATAACACATACCTGTTTGAAATGTGTCAAAGCGTGTTCAAAACTGGGGCTTAGGCCCGACACCCCAGAGTGCCTCAAGATGGTCCCCTGCTGAGATCTCGTCTGAAAACAAGAGGCTACATAACAATATTGCTTAGTGTCCTCCATAGTGTACACCCCCAAACCACCATCTTTGATAGGAAGCGTAGCTAATCTCCGCTGCAGCAAACCAAAACCCGGCCCATCTCCCGTAACCAAGTGCCTAAGAAACTGTCTAAGATGGTCATCAAAAACGACCTGCGCCTCATCCAAAAACTCAGGTTTAGTAGTACGCATGGAGAAATATAACCTAGAGACACCAGAACAGTTCCTTAGCAAGAGCAACTCCCCTTGCGGGTCCTTCAACTTCTGCACAACATCAATCAAGGCAATGGTCTTCTATACCCTCTTGGCAACCATGTTTCTGCAAAACTGGGGGTCCCGGCTAACTGGTCCACCTAACAATTTAACACCATCAGAGGGACGATTTATGTCAGGTGTAAAAACACCATCATCTAACCCTCTACTATCAACCGAAGGCCAGAAGAGCTCCGACTTAGAGACATTGAGATACAACCCCAAGTGAACACCTTCCTGCTGGATAATGTCCAAGGCCTTGGCCACCATCAACGTATCTCCGAATATGGTTCCATCATCCAAATACCAAGCCTGGATATCCAAGGTGCACCTCTCAGCGATCATATGTATGAGAGGGTGTAAAGTCAAAGCAAATAACATGGTACCTAGAGGATCCCCTTGTTGAACTCCCACTACACCATTTTTAGTGATTAGAAACAGCGGACTTCAGTTGCAAAGAGGGGTTGCAACAGTATTGCAAATTTTCGCAACTGCTCATAAGTCGTTGCGAATTTTCGGTTGCAACAGTTCCAGCTGTTGCAACGTAGATTTGTCGCAACAGTTTATTACAGTTGCGAAATTAGGAGGTCGCAACAGTTACCAATTAAAAAGTCGCAACCTCATGCTGCAGTTGTGAAACTTTTGCAACATCCAAATAAAAATGGTTTTGACCGGTCAAAAACCAGGTCAAATTACAGTTCCTGTAATGAAATTACCCTTTTCATTTGGTAATCAAATTAAATCAACAATACTATCAAAAAAATTGAAATTTAATGACAACTATTATCTGACTTCATTTTACAAGTTCAACAAACTACAATTTCTCAAGTTCCAAATGTGAACAATTACATAACATTATAGAAATCTGAGAAGTATACATTCTGATACAGAAACTACCAAAAAATACAAACAAAAAATGAAATAATTCAGTTCAAACCAAAATAAAACATGGAACCATTGGTGAACCTGGACTGGCAGAAGAACTTGTAGAAGTATTGACCATGAGAGCTGGCCAGCTACTTGTCAAGCATACTTTCATGTAAACACAAGAAAAACAATACATTAGTAATTGATCTTAATTAACTTGTCTAATGAAGACACGAAAAACAAGATAAGTTCAAAGTATACAAGTGCTTTGTTGTAAGCAAACATGACTGTTTCATCTCAAGTTATTGTGCTTTAGCTTCATATGAAGATGAACCTATAACTATCACCTATCTCATGTTAACGATAAAAGTGTGAAACATAGCACCTAATTATATATCAAAAAAAAAAAAAAAAATGTAACATCTAACATGTACCATTAGAACCAAGGCAAAAGGCTTTATCTTTTGAATCGAAATGACCTAAGAAGAAGAAGTGGCCTATGACATAAATCTTTTTTTTTGGATCGAAAGACAGAATGAACACAAGGATCACCTACTAGAATTCCCCATTTCAACAGAAATAATGAATATATGATCGACTAGGACCAATACAACTTTGAGCAAGTGCAAACCAGTAAGAAGCTGAGATTTCAGCATAGAAATTTGATGACATCTAGTAAGGTACAAATCAGCTTAATGTAAATGATATTACCGTGTTAAAGGACAGCAGTCTTGACGGCAGGTCAAGAATAGCGATAAGTTCTTCATATTTGTTTAAATTAAACTCTCTGTCCAAACGCAGGAGCAAGATAAACAGTTCAGAGCAGCTCTTTTACCATTCCCTGCAAAGTATAAAAAAATTATAAGCAAGTGGAAATCAAATTAAAAAAGTACACTTGTGAATCTGAATCCAATTTGCATATAAACTGAACTTGCCACATATCTCCTGCATCTTGCTTCATAATTATCAAGGTCAAGTTGTTCTTCGGGGAGTTTTTGGTAACCTGACTGCCATATCTTTCTCATCACTAACCGTATTCAAGAAATCCTCCAAATCTTCATTCTTCTGATTTCCTGGCCTCTTGGCTTTCCTTAAAGAGGAGTTTTTCCAGCACGAGCTAAAGATCTATGAACTTTTCCTGCCACAAATCACAAACTATTTATTAGATTCCTAACCAAAACTGTTCAACGAATCACAGACAACGAAAGGAAAGAGAAAAAACCTTTCCAGTCATGTATTACATTCATCTTTGGCACCATAGTTCCGTTCCCCATTCAATGAAACACCATCCTATCAATTTAGATCCAAGAAAGAGTACAAGAATACTTGGTCAAACCACTCAAACCTGGACATGCAAAGAAAACTTATAACTATGCTTCAAACCTGAACTATATTTGCTCCAAGAAGAATAAATTCAGCTGCATCCCAGACGGTCTCAACTCCTCCAATGACAGAAAGTGACTTGTCAGCAAATTCTGATTTCATCATTTGAGTAATGCTCATGAGCTTTCCAGGTGCGATAGGAGAATTTCCTTGCACGAATATCCTCCAGGGGTGGAGTACCTTATATATTTAACAAGAAAATAAAATAACTTAAGATTCGAAAAACTTTTTGGAATGATAAATTCCTGGGTATTGACATAAAGATATAGATATCAATAACTCTTCAACACAAGGTGTTGGTATCAAGAATAGGTAATTAAAAATTACTCACCAATACCAAGATGGGAATTTCTGCTTGCATAACGTGGAGATCCGATCAAATCTTTCTTTTCTCTGCAGTACATACAACAACATGCGGTTTAGAAAGAAAGACTCACAATTTCAACTACGGAGGCCAATAAAATTATTTATCCTGTTATTATCTTTTTCACGGAAACATTTAACAGGGACTCAATCTCTCAAAGCATACAGCATAAAAACTTCAAGCTACATGAAGCTGATATAACATCTAAGAGGAACCCAAGGCTATTTCCGCTCATATCGACATGAATGTTGTCAATCTAGACATGAAATGCAAAAAGTGTATCCTTGCCATGCAAATAAATACGCTTTCCACTGACCAACAAGCTCAACCATAAATAACACAACCCTATTCAAGACTGTACGTACCTGTATGGAGCATGTTGTTGGGTCTTAGAATTTCTGTACTTCTTAGCCAAACCAAAATTAATTATGTACACCTTATTTGCACAACAACAGCAAACATGTAAAGAGAGATATCCCATTTGAAAACTTAAAAAATGATGACTTAGTTATCATCATAGTAACCTGGTTTGCACGCCCTCCCGTGCCCATAAGGAAATTGTGTGGCTTAATATCTCGGTGCAAGTAAGATTTGCTATGAATAAATTCCACTCGATTTATCTGGCAAGGATGTTCACAAACACCATAATAAAGATTTATAGAAAAAGAAAGGCAATAAAAATATAATACCAATAAACTTGAAAGCTTACCATTTGCTATGCAGGCATTAGAACGGTCTTCAGAGAAAATTTCCTGCCATAGGAGTTAAGAAGATCTTCCAAACTAGGTCCAAGAAAGTCCATAACAAGAACTTTGTAATCTCCCTCGACCCCGAACCATCTCGTATTTGGAATTCCATCTAGCAATTCATAAACAAAAGAAGATATCAGAAAACATAAAGGTAAAAGCATGAAACGTTATAATACACAAAAGCAAAAAGGTTAATATGTTAATTACTTCCTCCTTAAAAAAACCTGTACAGAATTGACTCGTATAACAATTGAGGATACTTCGCCTTCGCATTTTCCTGAAAGAAAATCACAAAAAATTGAGTAACTAAGAAGTGGGTGTTGAAGAATATCTCATTCCTAGTTTACCACAGTCAATCTCAATTATCTGCATTCTAAATCGGGTTATCTTGTAGGCAAGGAAATATTCATTCTGCTTAATTCAATTACAAGATTGTTCTAACTTGTATTGCACACTTTCTCTAAGACGTAAAATACTAACAAGTTTTGAGCTCAAATCCTGGATATCAGCATCCTATGACTTTACGACATTGCTAATTAATGACACAATTAGGGTGTTCCAGCCCCAAATTTCAAAAACCTACCCAAAAACCTATTTTCAAGTGAAATATTTGGATTTGCCCCCTAGGAATTCACAGCTTCGCCTTTCGATCCTACTTCTAATAGAGATGCATCTACTTGTTGTATGCATAATCTGTAGACATGTTCATCAAAATTCAACCAATTAACAACAAATTTTGAACTCTAGACACATAGTAATAATATAAACTGTAAAGAGAATCAAAGAAAACTCTTACTAGCTTAATAGCAACCTCTTCATTAGTCTGAATATCGGTACCTATAAACAAACAAGCTTTAATCAATACAATCCTCATCAACAGAAACAAAATCCTAAAATCCAAAAACAAAAGAAGAAATTAAGAATCCAAATAAATACATACCTAAATAGATTTGTCCAAAAGAGCCACTTCACTAACATCTTTACTAACAGAATGACCTTATTGTAGAATCGAAAAACTTAACTCCAACCAGTAGAAGAGCCCTAAATCCAAACCCAAATTTCATAATCGATTAAAACACTGAAATCGAGTAAAAAATCCCCAAATTGAAAAACCCTAGTTTCATATAGAGTAAAAAAAAAACAGATAAGAACAAAAAAATATCTACACCAACAAAGAAAGAGAAATAGATTTAGGGTTCCAGAAAATATACCTCTTAGAGGTGCCAGAAGTCTTCTTCTAGTTCATTAATTCTTCATCTGGAGAAAGAAAAAAGAGTTAAAAAAAACATTTTTAGGTCAAAATCAAACAAAAATAAAATCACCAGAGAAACAAATCAAGAGAACTTCATACCTCAACTGTTGGCTATCGGGATTTTTGGTACGGGTTTTGAAAGGATATAATGATTTGGATAATATATCTCAGGGTTTTTCGGATGGAGAAGAGAACGAGAGAGAGAGAGAGAGAGAGAGGGAGGATCAGAGAAGAAACGTAAAAAAACAAAGAGTTCTGATAATCATTCTCATCATCATCACTGCTTGTGTATAAAGATCGATGGGAAGAAGTTGAACCCTAATAATAAGAGAACAGAACGAGAGAGAGAAGAGAATGAATGATGAATTTCGATTGGTTTTTTTTAGTCTATATAAACACGAGTCAGTTCTGAAGCTGACTGACATCTGAATGGGCTGAAACCGAGTTAGCTTGAAAGTGTGGGTAGCCACACTCACGAGTCGCATGTGTACATCTTCAATCTGTTGCAAATTGAAACAAAAAAAACAGTTGCGAGTTTTGTAACTGAGAAAAACTGTTGCAAAACTTTCGCAACTGAAATTCGCATAAGAAAATTCACAACAGGATTAAGCTGTTGCGACTTCTAGTTACTAATCCTTGAATTTGGTGTAGTGTCCCTGAGCAGAAGAGAGAGTTTTATCCATATAATATAGCCTAGTGGGAGACGCATAACAAAACTCCACCCACCTCGAGATCGAAGGACAATGCCTTCTAACCTCTCTAATCATAACAAACCTGCTCACCAGGTTGAAGGCGTTAGAGAAGTCCACCAGGCTAATGATCCCCCTCAACTGTTGGAATGAGCCAAACAGGAGGAACAGACCAGTACATAGAGGCATTATTTGTTTTTTCCCATTGAGCCAACTCATGAACAACAGAATTACATAAGCGAAGTTGGAAACTGAAAATACAAGCTACTAGTTTTGAAGAAAACAATTGAATGTCTTTGAAAATAGCATCCTGTTTATGGGTAAAAACTGTATCTAATGGTTTTGGTAAATTTGGGTGTGTTGGTGAGAAACGAGTCTAAACCTTCAACAAATGCACTGTACTGGAGTATTTTAGATTCGAGAGATCAATCTGTACAATCCTGGCATAAACCAAGAAATGGCCATTCTAGTCTTGCTTCGGTCACAAAGTGAAGGAGAAGGGTTGGTCTTCGGGAGGGAAGCGAAGAAGGTATTGAGATCATAATGGTTAATTATAAAGGTGTGTCTTTTTATGACTTGTATCAGAATTTGGAACTGGCTTGCGGAATGAAAGCTATCAGTCCTTTGGTATTTTTATGGATACTATGTTATTGTTCTCACCCAAAACTTGTTGTTTGGTGGAAGTAGGTGAAACCTATTTATACAAGTCATAATTGAACGCACCCTGGTCTCATAAGAAATGGGAGTGATTGAGTGACGAAAGAGTGGAGTAATGTGTAACTGCCAGAAACCATGCTTCCACGATGAAGGAAACGGGTTGGTTTACACCCATTACTTCTTGCCACCACTAACTAACCTGTTTCCTGACACTTTATTATAATGGGCGTGTTGCACGCCGCACGCTGTAAACCGCCAGACCAATACCCAGATGAGTATCCCCAGTTTGTGACATGTTTGATGTCTCGAGTGTTTTCGTGGAAAACGTGTAGCAGTCTACTATGTGTGGCAATTCAAAGTCAAGAGACTTACCACAGGAAAATAGCATGTGATGCTATTAGGCTTGTCTTGGCTGGTCGCCAGAAACTTGCCACAGGCCTGTCAATTCCATGGCGAATTTGGACAACTAAGATGGCAACTCATGAGGAAGGGTGGCCATTGATTATGGTCACAGCCTGTTGGCGCCTGTCAATAGCACAATGGCGCCATTGATGCATGCCAATGGCGTAATGGCGCTTTTAGCGCATGCCAGTGGCACGGTGACATGGTTGGCATGGTCATCGCATGGCAGTGGCACGATGGTGCAAGTGGCGCCTGGCGTAGCCATGGCCGCCAGATTTTGGCACATTGGTGTTAGACTCAAATGTGGTGTGGCAACATCAGTTCCAGTAGCCACATCAATCCCAATGTTCTGTGGAACATTATTTGGCTTGGTTGGCGTGGTGACTTTTCCTAAATTAGGATTTGGCATGCCGAAACCCTAATTAGCGTATACGGCATGTGGCATGTGACCGTGGCACAACGGCGTTTAATGCAAACGATGCTAGAGCCACGCCAAAGGAACCATAGCCATACCATCACATGGAAACGGACACAAGAGAAAGTACTGCCACGAGTGGCTATGGTGTGGCGCCTTTATTAGGGTTTCCTAAGTCCGCACAGCTCGTGGCATGTTGTGGGGCCCGAAGTGGCAAAGTTTGTGCCACGACTAGAAATTAGGGTTTCATCCATCGCCACTAAAGAAAGGTCGTGCTTCTGGCTAGGATAACCACGTTGAAGTCCATTATGGCGTTGGCCACAAATAGAAAGTGGGTTGGCACGTAGGTGTGTTATTCACGGCGCGTTGGCGCGTTTGGCGTGCTATTGCGGCAAAGTGGCACGTTTGGCATGTGCGCTTGGCATGCGCGTTTGGCATGCCATTGGCATGTTGGCGCGGTCTTTGTGAAGCCAATTTGGCATGGTGGTCACTTGACGCAATTCCACCTCTCTTAATGTTGTGGCAGGTTTAGAGCAACCTGATTGGTCAATAAAAAGAGAGGGTCGGCTAAGCATGGGCGTGGCCACACTTCTGGTGCGCGTGGCAGATTTAACACGACCTGATTGGTAGATGGGGAATAGGGCCGGAAAGTATGGGCCCAACCACAATTCATTGGAGTATGGAAGGTTTAAAGCAACCTGATTGGTCGACAAGGAATAAGGGCCGGTTGGGCAACATGGGGTGTGGCCACTTTCAAGTGACGCCGGCTGGCCTATGGCGTGGCCACACCTTCTTTTGTTTCTGCTCCTTCGTCGCGTCTCCTTTTTTCCTTGCTTTCTGGTTGTGGGTAGGATTTTGCACCTACTAATCCATGGCGGATTAATTGCCTAGTTCGCCTAGTCTTAATTTCGACAGGCAAGGTCTAATATACTGCGCAGGGCGCAAAACCCTAATTTCTGCAAATTAATCAGGGTAATATTTGAATCTTGTGAATTATCACAAAATTGATTGAATTCTATGTGTTGACACAGAGTTCTTTAAGTTTATTTCCAGAGAGTCGTATGCTTTCTGATTGAGTACTTTTATGCAAGGACCTTAACCTCGATACTTGGAAATCCGCGCTACTATGCTGCGAGTGAACACAAATTGCCATGCCATATCAATATTAAGGGTTCAGACGGGGAACATAGCATGGGAAAAATACTCGGCAGGCTCCGACATTAGTGAGTAATGCAGTTAGAAGCTTATATACTCATTAGGCTCTATACTAGTAAACAATTCATCTAGGAGCTTGAGTTTCAATATAATGTGAAGAGAGACATATGCACTCATCATATTTTGATATATTCTCCAAATTCCCTGCGGAATATAGACATATCAATATCTACTACATCTGATGCCGAGTCAGGTAGATAGACCTTTACAGTTTTCGCCCTATACTAAAAACCACCATCAACACATCCGTACGCGAATTACCATCAAACAGTGCAGTAGAAAATTGATCAATGAGAGCTTTAGCATCGTTTTCAACAATAACATGAGTTAGCTTCTACTCAATGGCTTTTTTTAGAACTGCCCAGATGGCCTTGGCTTCAGCTACTTCAGCAGACAATACTTCAAAAGTTAAGGCAGCACAAAGAGAGGCTTTGCTGGTGAAATCCCTCATCACATATCCTGCACCATTTGATCCCGAAATGACATCAAAAGCACCATAAGTATTACATTTAATCCATCCTACAGAGGGGGTATCCATCTATCACAAATTCTGACAGGCAGGTAAAAGAGGGAACATGACAGGACTTCTTAGTGATAAGCATGTCTTTAGCTCTAGATAAGACTTCTACATGAGACTCTTTGAGATTTTGAAAAATGAAATTATTCCTACTAGTCCAGAGAGACCAAAGGATGGTAATAAAAAGATGTTGAGATTCATCCGGCAGCTTAGTTAAAGGACCAATTAACCAGAAAGAGAGCCAATCAAGAAAAGATTTGTTTAAAAAGAAGTGAGAATTTATACTAAACTCAGACAGGAACCACACTCTGCTAGCAAATGGTCAAAGGACCAGAGCATGCATAATAGTTTCTTGAGGATCTTGACATCTAGCACAGTCCACAGAGTGCGTATGCATTCTAGTGTGCAAGACAGTCCTTGAAGGCATAGCATTTCTATCTGCTCTCCAAACAAAAACCTGAATTCTGTAAGGTACTCTAATGTTACAAATACGCTTCCACAGGTTTTTACAAGGGGGAGGCCTCAGCCCTCTTAGTCCCATGTAGGCAGATTTAGAGGAAAATTTGCCATTCTTTGAAAGATCCCAAGCCCTCCTATCAGGAGTGTAAAGCTAGATTAAGGAAATAGAGAGAATCTTCTGAACAAAAGCATTATCAAAATGGGTGTTAAGTCTAGATAAATTCTAACTCCTAGTTTGAGTATTAATAAAATAAGAGACTTTAATACTGGGATCATGTGGGACTAAGGGGTTGGGTATGGCAGACCCCAAAGTGGGTATCCATTTATCACACCAGGGGTCAACAAATTGACCATCCCTCACAATCCAAGAGATAAAAGGTTTGATGAGTTCTTTGATGGCATGTAAACACTTCCAGGTCCAAGAACTCTTGGAAGGACACTTAGCATTGAGAAAACCAGTATTAGGAAAATACTTAGATTTTAGAATAGTAGCTAGAAGGCAATCAGGATGTTCTATAATCCTCCAAGCATTCCTAGCCAGCATAGCCAGGTTGTTCAGCTCAGCCTTTCTAAAGCCTAAACCACCTTCAGCCTTAGGGGAGCATAGGATGCCCCAGCCCAAAAGGTGTAGATTTCTATCCTTGGGGTCTAAAGTTTCCCCCCACCAAAACTTGCATAGGTGAGCATCCATTAGCTTACAAAGGTGTTTACGAATAAGAAAGGCCCCCATTTGAAAGAGGAGAATGTCTTGGCGAATGTGTTTAATCAAAGTAGTTCTAGAAGTTTGTGATAGAAGCTTATGCAACCAGATGGAAATTTTGGCATCAACATCTTGGAGAATACCCATATGGGTTTGTATTTTTGAAGCTTGAAACACAGTAGGAGTTCCAAGGTATTTTTCTCCTAAATCTCTGCTCTGAATGTCAAGAATATTGGACAAAATGGCCTTCCTATGCTTAGGTATCCTTCTACTAAATAAAATTCCAGAAATTTATTTCTTGGCCAGAGGCCAGACAGTATTTTTGAAGATAGCTTTTTATAACTTGAAAATTTTGAGTAGTAGCTTTGGAAAACAAAAGAGAATCATCATCAAAAAGCAGATGTGTCATAACTGGAGCATCTTTACACACTTTGATACCTTCCAGGATACCCTTACTCTGAAGGTTGTCAATGTAAGAAGAAAGAGCTTCAAAGAAAATTATATTAAAAAGGCGAGGGTACCCAAATATACCTCAAGCTAAAACTTTTCCTACTTATAAGTCCTTTCTCCGAAAGTGATTGTCTATGGACTGAGTCGAGACAATACAACTAATCGGTTCACACTTCGTGTGATCGTCTATGGATACGAGATCGAGACAATACAACAACGAAGTATGTTTACTTGATACAAAGGTTCGGACTTAACCAAACACAATAGGATTGCTTATCCAGTAAATAGGAATTAATGTTTGTGTAATTTACTTTAATTATAATAAAACAATTATAATGCGGAAAATAAAAGTAAATGATAGCAAGATTTTTTTGACGAGGAAAACTGCAAATGCAGAAAAACCCCGGGACCTGGTCCAGAATTGAATACTCTCATGATTAAGCCGCTACACAAAATTACACTAACTTCGTATAGTTGGGACCAAGTAACTAACCCTATATAGTTCACCTAGTTCCGTCTGTATTCCCACGCCTCCAACTTATAAATAAGTCACGTACTTGGATCAATCCCTTTGGTTCGTATTCCAAACAGTAAAGGAACAAGAAATCTGTTTGGTATCAACTCTATTCAACCAAGTGATATGAGTCGGACTAAGGCTCTTCCGTTTATCTCAACATAAACTCCTTCGTCAGGTCCTTAGATTTATCTTATATTCAATCACCCAAAGGTAATCGATTAAGATTAAGCCAACAACACCTTTAATCCGAAGAATCGTGTTGATGCAGATCTACTCAATTAATCAATCCAATCTACCACAAGGATAAACCGATTATTAATTGGATCCTCTTTTACCGAAACAAGTATTGTGCACACCAAAGATTGTAAAACCCAAGTCAGATTTTCAATATCTTCTTTGTATTCAAATCCTCTTAAATCTTCAATAAAAACCTGCACACAATCACTTGAATCTCTTGTGATCAATCACGTACAGAACGGAGTTTGTTAACAATGGATTATCACAAGATCGTCTTTAGAACTAACAACAATCTAAAGATCCCTGTCGAAACTCTGAACTAGTTTGAGTGACTCTTATATCAGAAGAGAAGATTCTCAAGAATAAACAAACTAGGTGCAATCAGATTTCAACCACCGTTAGTCAATCAAATCAATCGAAAACAAAGATAAACCGTAATTATCTAGTTTCCCACCAACAGGTCGCGCTAGAGCTTCTCAATCCCAAAGAAGACTTTAAACTGAGCGGCCGTAAGATATTTCACCTAATTATATTACTCTCCTCTCCGATAGGCGGCTACACCAGTAACAACAACAAAAGAGTAAATCTCTTGTTACGAAGGATTAGTTTTCTAGAAAGGCAAACTTCTTGTATTTATAGACAAGGAAGTTTGGACACCAAGGAATTTCCAAAACCGAAAATATTCTCAAGATATTCATTGAAGCACAAATTCGGTTTCCATAATTCCTGGAAATGCTCTGTCCAAAAATAACAGTCGAAATCTCTCGGAAAATCTAATTAGTAAATGCACATTACTAATTATGTAATTTCCTTATAAAATGAAATTAATAACCTTAATTAAAAGATTCTTAACTTACTTATGTTTAGATCATGGGATTCTTTTCCCTTAGCCGTTAAGGAATATCTTTGAACAATTATAGAATTAAACATTCACAGCACGTGTTCAAAGTTTGTCGACATATTTACTTTGTAAGTTCTCTTTCACACTTAAAACCTTGAAACCGTTTTGCCACACTTCCAAACAAGTTTAGAATTTGTTCGTCTGACTTTCAAGAACTGTGTGATTGATCAAACCAACATTCAATCACAATCATGGGTTTAACGGTTCTACCAAAAAAAGTTTTGGTTCTACCTCCATGTGAGTACTACGCATAGTCACACTAGCTTCCCAAATATTCAGTTGACTAGGTACTAGGATCGGTTCCCCACATATATATGGTATCTAACTTATATGTGTTGCACATGTCCATAGGATCGGTTCCCCTTTCTGCTATAAACCTTGCTGCACCCCATATAAGGATCGGTTCCCCTTGATGTACTGCACCCTTTATAAGGATCGGTTTCCTTTCCCTTACTAGGATCGGTTCCCTTTCCCCAAGGTCAGACATAATCCGGTCATACCACAGGTGATTACCTAAGATTGGTTTTACTAATAAAAGTTATGCCAATACATAAGTCAGGACTTTGTGAATAGTTCTACCAAGAACACAACAAGTTGCGAGCGGTTATACTCTATCACACATATTGATTGTTCATAAGATATGCAACGAATAACAAAAACAATAACTCCTGGCAATTTCCTTTTCGGTTCACAAACAAGTTTATGAACTTACTTCCTTAGAACACATGTAAACATTGTTCCCTAGGATGAAATCCTCACCTCATACCCATACATAATCACAATAACATTCAAATGATTATGGCGATGTCTTATCTACAAAGTTTAATGGTTAAGCAATAAACCTCGTATCGTATTCCTTAATACTATGTCTATCTAGAGTTCATATATGCTTCGCAGTTATGTTTTCAATGTGAACGACTTGAAAAATACGTTAGGGAATGAAACTGTTCAAGTCAAATATCACTAACCTCAAGTGGAAGGATGATTGTTGTCGTTGTATCTCCTTGCTTCTTCACTTCTTCAAGACTTCACAATACTTGTAATTTCTCATATCCTAATACTTTCAAGCTAACCTATACGAAGTTTAACTCTACTACATAATCAAGCGACTCCTAACATGAGTTTTGATTCACTCAAATATGACAACCAAACTTGACATACCAACGCTTGGTGGTTTCAACCGAGCAATGCTCTAACAGATATAAAGATAGGGGGATAGAGGATCCTCCTGTCTCAGACCTGTTTCAGTCTGGAAGAAACCAGTGAGGCTACCATTTAGGAGAACAGAATAAGAAACAGTAGACACACACTGATTGGTTAGATTATTCCAATAGGTGGACAGGCCCATTTTTTTCAAAACACTCTCAAGAAAAGACCATTCCAATTTATCATAAGCCTTAGACATGTTTAATTTTATGGCAGCAATACCCTCAACTTTGTCATTATGGTTGACAACATATATAGCTTCATTTTCCAGAAGGATATTATCAGAAATACTCATCTTAGGAATGAAAACACTTTGATTTTGGGATATAATTTTGTTCATAAAAGGTTTTAGTCTATTGGCTAAAGTTTTAGAAAGAATTTTATATATAAAATTACAAAGACCTATAGGTCTATATTGGGAAACTAGCTCAGCTAGAGGAACTTTAGGAATCAGGGCAATATTAGTATGGTTAAAAACTTTAGCAATATTCACTATTCTAAAGCAGGTTTGAGTCATATCAATGACAGCTTCACCTACGATGTCCCTGTTTTTTTGATAGAAAAGGCCTGTAAAACCATCAGGACCTGGAGCTTTTTCCCCTCCCATTTGGAAAACCGCATTTCTGATCTCTTCAGCAGTAAGAGGAAGACTTAAAAGATCATTATCTTCAACAGTAAACTTTATGGCGAGGTCAGCCATAATTTCATCCTGAAATTGTTGGGGTTGGGAAGAATACAGGTTTTTGAAGTAATTTTATGAAGGAATTACCAATACTATCTCTATCAGTTAGAATAGTATTAGAGGCATCCTTTATCCAACTTATGGCATTTCTCTTTTTCCTAAAGAGAGTGACCCTATGGAAATAAGGTGAATATCTATCACCTTCCAAGAGCCAAACCTCTCTGGACTTATCCTTCCAGTATAGTTCTTCTAGATTGTAGAGATATTCTAATCTAGCTTCAGTCTGGAAGTTAAAGTAGTTTCAGTTGGATTATTGCATTGGAGGTTAGCCAAATCCTTCCTGATGGTAGATATATTAGTTTGAATATTACCAAATGAAGTTTTGTTCCAATATCTAAGACCTTTTTTTGTACTTAAAATCTTAGCGTTTAGTTTATAGGCAGGAGAGCCTACCACATTAACAGACCAAGAATTAACAATGATATCTCTACAAGTAGGATCTTCCATCCACATAGCCATAAAATGAAAGGGTCTAGGCATACAAATATCCTCATAATTGAAACCAATATGCAGAGGACAATGGTCAGAAGAATCTCTAGGAAAATTATTGACACAGAATTTGGGGAAAAGGTATTCAGCAATTTGATTGATGAAACATCTATCTAATCTCTCAAGAATCAAATCAGAACATTGTTGCATGTTTGACCAAGTGAATCTAGGGCCTTAAAAGCCAGGATCATGTAGATTAAACACAGAACATAAATTTCTAAGATTTAAAAAATCAGAATCATCAACCTCTAGACCTCCATTTTTATCTTCAGTACCTAAGAAAGCATTAAAGTCTCTTATAAAGAACACAGGTTCATCTAAAGGAACAGTGGACTGTTGGCATTGTTGATCCTAAAAAACCTGTCTTATCCAACTATTTGGTTCACCATACATGAAATGAATGTGCCAAGTTTTAGTGTGAATAATGTATGTAGATGTGACATGGATACCCCTCAATCTAGATGAAATAATGTTAAGATTAATTTCTTTTTTCCAAGCCAAGACCAAACCACCACTCCTACCAATATTGGATACATTAAACGTGCAGGGGAAACCCATATTTTTTAACTTCCTAGCATCCAGATCTTTGTTCATTTTTGTTTCAGATAGAAAAATAATGTCAGGATTGACATTTTTGCATAACAAACTAAGTTCCTGTTGGCAGATTTTTTTCCTAAACCTTTTATGTTCCAGGATATAAGATTAACATTGTTAACATGGGATTGGTTTATTGGGTTAACAGAAACAGGATCAATTAAAGGGGGGGAGGGGTAGAATTTACCTGAGTGGTAGAGTCATATCCACCACCAAGAGAGGCACTAGTATCATCACCACTTTGAGAAGAAATTTGGGAGGAATCGAGACTAGAAGTAGCAGCATTTAGAAGAGAATTATTGTTGACACCATTGTTGTTTGGGGAATTGTCAGCGGGTACATTATAGTTCCCAAAGGAATTAAATACTGGTTGGGTATTGAGAGAACATGTAGAAAGGTCAATGGATGGTAAATCCCCCAATTTGGTAGTTGGAGGACACAATTTAGCATAATCAGGTTCAGTAGTGATATGTTCTTCAAGGATAACCACTATGCTAGCAAAACTAGAATTGGCTCTTGTACGTTTCCTCAAATCAGCCCTGGGATTAATCTTTCTTTTGAGGTTTGCTAGAGCATCTTTTTCGATTGAGTTAAATGCTCCTCTAGTGATGATTGGGTTGGTATTTGGGACAACAGCAGTCTTGAACCTTCTTGAAGAATTGGTAGTACGAATCGGACCACTAGGGGTTGTCTCGGAACCAGAACTAGAAGATTCAACAGTGGCATTTTGAGTGGTGACCTGTTTTAGAATGATTGGTAAGCCATTCTCCAGTTGAGTCGATTGTTGATGAGCATGACCAACATCAAAGATCTTCAGAGTAATGGATCTGTTTACAAAAGGACCCATCTAAAAAGTGTTTGATAAGCCCTTCTGAATAGTATTTCCATTCTCTGATCAATATCCTTAGATTTTTCGTGGTTGCACATTTCAGGAGTAGGAGAATCAATTTGTGTTTCTGGTACTGTCTCAGTTTGTTGCATGATGGTATCTGTAATGGAAGCAGAGGGAAAGTTTACTTGCTTGGTTACCGTTTTAGGGGGCATCATTAGCCTTGAGACAGCTGGAAGAACATACTTTCTGCTAGAAGCATCAAGTTCTTTGATCTTTTTCTGCTTTAATTTCCAAGCAGGACAATTTTGATCTTTATGATCAAGGATGCGACAAGAGGTTCAGAAATATCTTGGAACTATGATGTGTCTACATTAAATCAGGAATGGTTGAGTTCTACCACTTGTGAAGAGAGGGATACTTGTTGGTAAATCTTTCTGTACTGGGATTCTAATGCACACTTTAACATTCTTCATTAGAGGGTATTTACCAAAAGAATTTTGAGCTTCGATGAGTTCCCCCATGCTGAGAGTAAGTTTCTGGAGATCCTCAAATTATGTGCATTCGTTTGGGATATTGCACAAAATGAACCACAAAATTTCTTCATCAAATAAGAGTTGATGGTTAGCAGGCCATCCTTGAACCGGTACCACTTTTAACACCATTAGGTGTCCACAGACGAACCAAGGTTTCTGGGAGTTGATTTTGTTGAAGTCCTCTTCTGATAGGTAACGAATAAGAACTTTGTTTCGCTGACCATTGAAGGTGGTGATAGTGGGATGTTGTGCTAAAGGCCAATTATTGCGTATGTAAAAACGGATTGAAGAAGTTAGAATCAAAGTTTCACAGCATACATATCCCGCCATACACCATTTCCAGTTGTTATCGTCTTCAGCTAGAACAACTTTTTTATCAATGAAAACTGGTTTGGAAAGTGTAGATGGTAAAGTTAATTTCTCAGCCATTTAAGCAGAAAGGGTTTGAATATCTTGGTCCAAGTTTTGAGTGTTTTCTGTTGAGTTTGGTATTTCCATAAGGTAAGAGATATGGGTATATATGAATGTAGTTTGATTGAGATCAGTGTTCCATGTAACAATTGTAAAATACAGTTGTAGAGAAAAGAATCTCTTGTTGGTATTGTATTGATGTTGATCAAAGATAATATGAGTGAAAAAAGGCATGAGGTGTTTATTTGTTTATGTATTTGAACCTTAAAAAAGGAATGAGAAGACTGTTGACTATTATCTGGTAAGGTTTCAAGAGAAAATTGGTGTAAGGTAGTTGTTGGTGTACTGCAAAGACTGTGTTGGGGTGGGGGTTTATCATATGGATGTCATTTTCATATCCCTATTTTTTGGAAGCCAACAGATTTGAGACGTTCACGTGAGTTCGTTGATAAGAAATCCAAGTGAGGACAAACCCAATAATACATTGTTGGATTTCCTGGGGTATAAGAGGATGGTGAGGTCTAATGTAGTCTGTGGTAGGTGGATAATTAATGGGTTTGTCTTTTATTAGATGGACATAGGTATGGTAGTACAAACTTCCAAAGGTAATAATAGAAGTGGGGGAGTAGAATGGATAGTAAAGATGGAAATGGGGTGTGGGGGAGGGGGGGGGGGGAATTTGGTTGAAGTTGATGGATCTTAAGGGTTTGTTGTGGTTCAATAGATGGCGTAGAATTGGTTTAGAACTAGTAACCCATCTGGAAGACAAGCCCCAGACCGTAATGGTGCCTCTCAACTGATGCTACATTCTTCTAGTCTGCATAAAACACAAAATTTTAATTAGAACCCCGAAATACTTTGTAGAAGTTAGGAGACCTACCAATGCACCACTTGAAGGCAGTTCCATGGGAAATAATGAGTAATGAAGAGGTTAGGTGTTGAAAATAAAGGTTTATAGGGTAATTATGATGAGGAAGTTGGATGGACTACTCATGGCTTTGAAGGGGCGTGATTAACCAAGCGACGGGACTGATAACCAAAAGCCATAAATGGCAGTTAATGAATGCTTTGCCTTTAAAAGGATAGTTTTGTGTGATATTAGCATGGCCATTAATAATTTTACCAACAGAAGGAAAAATTAGATATAAGATCTCTAAGTATGGCAAGTTCCAGTAACCCCATTCCAGCCATTGTTGCACCTTCTAATCAATACCAATTAGCCAAAGCTCAAGCTTTTTCGCTTCAAATGGATGAATTACAGCAGTTGAGAGATGAATTTCAAGGTGAGATAAACAGGCATGCAAGTGAAGAAGCACAACGCCGGAGAGAGGAGGATGAGAGAAAGAGAAGAGAAAAAGAAGAAACTGAGTCACTCTATTGTGCATGGTTACCGCATCATTTTGCATGAGAATATCGTAAGGAGAAGGAGTGATCTGAAAGGTATCAGAAAGGTCCCAAGTATGGTAGTGCAACTGAAAGTGATTCAAAGGGAGGATCTGATGCAGGATGTGAGTACCCCTTAGAATAGATAAATACCAGTGATAATGATTATGTTGTTGCTGAAGATAAGAGGAAGATGGAGAAATATCTTGATTGGAAGTTACGAAGGAGTTTTGAGTTTGAGAGATCCAATCCCAAGATATTTTCCAGGACCATGCAGGAAGGAAAACCCAGGGTTGAGAAGAGAGATCCATTGATAATTCACCCTCGAGTTGCTCAATCTAGCGAATCTGATGAGGAACTTATTGAAGCATCCAGTGATGAAGAAGATGATGAAAGTTCGTCATCAGGGGGTAATGATACATCCCCTGCTTCATCGGGTAGCAACTGGAGTGAACAATATGAAGAGGATGAGGAAGACTGGAGTTATGATGATGAGGACTATTAAAGTTCTCTTCTGGGGTATATATGGAAGCCATATTTTCAGACTTTGAGAAAAGTTTGATTAAGATTAACAAGTTTTTTTCCAAAATGGTTGCCTCTATGCTTACTCCTTGTCTTTTGAATTTTGTTGCTGCTACTGGTAAGCTTCTTCTTCTCTTTTTTTGTGAATGTTGTTTCGGACGGTGTTGTTTTTGTTTCTGTGATGAATCGGTGAAAAGTTAGTATGTTTCAGGGGAATTTTTTGGTTATGATGTACAAAGTTTCTGATGGGTGTAGGAGTTTTAAGTTTATGAGGGTGTATTAAAGTAACTGAAGTTTGGGTTATGGTACTCTGATGAACTAGTTTAGTGAAGAAATGTTGGTGATTTATGGTTTTTTCTTGCTGTAAGATTGGGAAATGGGTGGGTTTATGGTACTGAAAGTGAAATTGAGAACTCTTTTTGTAATGCTCGATGAGCTGTTTTCTATTTTAATTAAAGATGTTTAAGTAATGCTTGAAACCACTATTATTCAATTTCGATTCAGTTTGAACTATTTTTGAAATTTTAGTGAGAAAGAATAAAGATCTGTAGATGATATAACTGCTAAGAATAATCACAATGAAAGAAAGGAATTGTTGAAGATTAGTAAGATAGAAACTAGGGTTCAGGTATTCAGTGAGCTTGATCATGAACAAAGATCTAAATACAAACGTCAGGGTGACGTTGCAGAGCTCTTATTTAATTCTTAGAAATAGTGAGAGTTTATCTCAGTTATGTTCAGACGGTTGTGTCATTCCCTAATAAATCAATTTTAAATTAGGAATAGGTTTTGTCCTTAGTGTGTGAAGCTAATTATGTATCCAAAAAAGAAGAAGGTGTAAAGCCAATTAATGCGAGAATTATTGTTCATTATTAGTTAATGATGCAACTTCGTTCTCAACTTATTCTTTGTCCCTACTGAATAAATGTCGGGTATCGATATCTAGACAGTGGGAAAAGCCAACCAACATGTCTTTTTGAGGACCTCTGCCTCTATGTCATAATATCGAATACCGAAAATGCTAGACACACTTCAAAACTTCATGATTTATAAAGGGATATCAATTTTACTAAGTGCTGATACCGTTTCATATAGGACAAAAAGATTCCGCTGATCCTGATCGTTGGATCGATGAAATGGTATCAACACTTAGTAGGAATGGTATTCCCCTTTATAAATCGTGCAAAACTTACCCCAAAAATGTTGGTCCCATGATGTGTCAGCAAAGTAATGATCCATGGAACTCAGTTATGGATCCATCCGCAGGCCCTAAGGGTTCATCGCACCCAAATGAAGGGTTTGGATTGAGCCACATATGGGTATGTTTTCAAAGACTGTCATAGGGGCACCAAATCTATATAAAGAAACAATACCCATCGTTAAATCAATTTGATTGGTAGCTTATGGTGGGTTTGGATATAGAATTTTAAAGATGGAATTTATGGGTCTAAAGGATTTGGTGGAATTACGTTCCCCTCGTAATATTTGGTTGCTCAAATCCCTGGAATTACGTTTTCCACGGGATTCACTTTTCCAGCAAATCCTCCATATGGAGTCCGACCCTCCCCCTGAGTTTTGTTGGGAAACTTATTAAGGGATTATGGGCCCACTTTTTTTTTACTCCGAATCTCATATATATACAATTTTAAGATTCTTAGGACAATGTCAAACAATACATGGACTTTAACAAAAGAAAATTTTATGAATCCTAGGAATCTAAACTGAGTTACCAAACATACGAGGGATTTATATGAATCCCAAAATTTGTAATCCCGTGGGATTACAAATTCCTGGAAATTGTGAATTTGACAACCAAACCCACCATTAAGAAATTTTATAACATGGTGCAGAAGTTTTGCTACGCAGAGGACGTAAAAATATTTTAAATTACACAAATCCGCAGAAGACTCATCAAACGTCAAAATTTTAATTGTCAGGGCCAGACAGTTGTAGGCAAGGGATACTAAGGGAACTAAGTAATTTGGGGTAGATTTACTTGGTCTCAACTATACGAAGTTGACTTTTTTCTTTGTAAAGCGGTTTAATTCTGAAAGTATTCAAAACTGGACTAGGTTCCGGGGTTTTTCTGCGTTTACGGTTTCCTCGTTAACAAAATCTTGTTGTGTGATTTACTTTTAATTTCCGCAATTATAATTGTTTTATTATAATTAAAAGTAAATACACTAGTACGTTAATCCATATGACTTGACATTGATCCTATAGTCAATCGGTCTTGTACCGTAACTATTGTTAAGTGAATACGTTGTTGTTGTATTGTCTCGACTTTGTCCATAGACGATCACACTTGGTATCGGTTTTATAGGTTGAAACGAAAAAGCATGGTGTATTCGGGTACCATCGTAATTTCATGAAGAATACCACCAAATTATAGTTGCCGATCTATACGACTATTTGATCAAATCTATCAAATATAAATCATATCTTATTCGGATTCCAGCCAATCAAGATGTGCACAATTATCACGAAATGCGAAAACCAATAAGAAAAATCTTCTTATCTTCGAATGTGAATACCAATATTCTGTGGAGCACGTGTCACGTCTTTATTGGCCGCATACAAGATAACTGTGTAGCCCTCGCAATACACAGGAGTCTGAGGAGCAGCAGATCCCTTCTGGATCCACTTTATCCTTTCTCGAGGAAGCTTACCTCGACGGCTTAGATGGTAAAGTAACCCTAGCCTAGGAAGATGGCAGCTGGCGAAGGGACGGAATTAGATGACATATCCAATCAGCATTTAATGAGGCGAACCCTTATCTGCATGCTTCACCAAGGCACGTGGAGAGAGGTGAGATGGCACAGTCTGAATGGCGAAGGCTCGCGGTGAACGAAGGTACAATCTGTACTGAGGCTGGGTAGTTCCCTAAGGAACGTAGGTCAGCTGAGGTGGAAGGGTCCGACTGGACAAAGCTTGCAATGAACGAAGGTACCATTTGTACGGAAGATATATCAGGGTACGATGAACTCAAAGACAACAAAGATATATCTGGAGCAGAAGGGGCTATAAATACCAAACTTCACCAACAAAGAAGGGCATTCAATACCCAGGACAGAAGATCTAGTCTTAAGCTTATACCTCTTTAATGTTTAAAACTTAAGTATTTACTACAACTCGAGTTCTCTTTATTACTTTGGAAGCATTTAAGATATTTGCAACAACCTAAACTTAATACAAACAATCAGTCATTACCCCGTGGACGTAGACGAAAGTAGAACCACATAATCTCTTGTGCCTCGTGATAACTTAGTAGCATTTACTTTACATTTACGTTCTTCGTTATTATTGTTATCTTGAGTACCTTTTATTACTTAACATTATCAGTTCAACTGAGACATCGTTACTACTTAGTATCAGATTCTTTGAGATGTATACATTACGTAGACTATGGGAAAATTAGTAGTCACAGTTTGGCGCTAGAAAAATTTATCACCAGCTTGAGTTTTTATGTTCCTTTATTTCTATTTACTTAGACATCTTCTTGGACGAAGAGATCTGAGAATAGCAGGGTGGATCTCACTTTCTAGTGATACGTTCATCTGTTATTTACGTAAGATCTTTGAGTTCATAGCCTCTAAAGACTTGCAATCTTATAGATATACAAAGTTTTCTTCAAAAAACGTGTTCAAAAGACGTTAAAACTTTTGTTTTGTGCTAAACAACCTTTTCCGACAAAGTATCCTTTGGATCTGGGTATCGCTGAATATTAGGGAATCTCAGTGAGAACTTAAGGAGAATAAATCTTATAAAGTATTTACCAGCCTCAGATCTTCGAGGATGTGACACTACTTTTTTAATTATTTTCAACATTTAATGTTTTTTTTTCCAAGGGTGTCATAAGAAATTAAATACCTATCTTTTCAAACATCACTTTAGTCCTTTTTCTGAAAAAGCTGCTCAGCCGTTTTCTATATCAGAGCATTAATTGCTACTTTGACGAAGGCACCCGAGTAGCGAACTTTGTCATTTTTTCTCTGTGATCTCAGGTTAGCAAAGGCAGAAGATATGAAGAAACCAAGTGATGTACCATCAAGTTCATGACCAGATGTTACAAGAGGAAGATCTCAAAACCCGTATCGAACAAATCAAAGGAGACGAAGCTGTATGAGGAACTTTGGGATCTGCGGTAGTAAATCCGTAGGCGCAAGGACCAACCACACGAAGAGGAGTACGTGCCCAACGATTATCATGATCAATACGAATGCGATCAGACTTAGGCAAGAAAAACTTAGCAGAGTAAGAGATAACAGTTAGCACATTCTTGTCAATCTCCTCCTAGAAGACTGTACAAGAACACATGCATAAGCTAAGGATCAGGGAAAAAATACCAAGGTATCTAAGAACACTAAGGTACGGTTATAATTCTTACCTCCACAAGTGTTGACTTAGTTGCTTCAATCGAAGCCATCCTTTTCCTTGTCCGATTAGCTATGGAGTTACCAGCAGAACCAGGAGCAGTCCCAGCAAAATAAACAGGGACATGATACAAAAAGAGAAGCATCAAAACACTTAACAAATAGCTAATAACAAAGACGGAAAAACTAAAGCACTTCCAACGAAGATTTACTTCATTAGAAGCGGCAGGGTTAAAAACCCAAGGTTGATACCCGTCATACTTAGAAGGCAGAGAATAAGCTGTACGAGGAACTTTGGGATCTGCGGTAGTAAATCCGTAGGCCCAAGGACCAAACACACGAAGAGGACGTTCCCAACGATTATCATGATCGAGACGAGTGCGATCATACTTCTGAAAGAAAAGCTTAGCAGAGTAAGGGATAATAGTTAGCCCAGTCTTGTCAATCTCCTCCAATAAACGAAGGCTATTTCCTTCCCTAATCTACTTGGCAGAAACATGAATGCGGCGTGGACCAACACACCAAGGAAGAAGATTTTTTTTTCTGAATGACATGAGCATACATAACATTGAAGTTGGCAGGGGTGTAATCCTCCTGCTTAGACCTCCTAGGAGTAAAAGGGTCATAAGATTCCAGAGTAGTCTTACCCTTGCTGCGGTACCAACATTCACGAAGAGTACGCCAATAGTTACCAGTATACTCCTCAGACCTGAATCTTGTTCACAGGGTCATCCCTGGTAGACAGTAAATCTTAGTAGAAGGGATCCTTTCTACTATACAAAGGTAGGATCATACATGCGGCCAATTGGCCAACACTGATCAGTAGATTGTTCTCATCATAAGGAAAGCTCCGAATCAGAGACTCGGTAAAAACATCGGGACCATCGACAAAGAAGATCTCAAACTTGTGCAGGCGAAAAAAAACTTGGAAATCTCAGCAAGGAACCAGCCGGAATAGCTATCCCTGTCAAGCAGTTGCAACCTCTGCAACTCATAATGCTGTGGAGGTGGAGGAAGATTCTCAACAACAACTACTTTTACCTCAGGTACCTCAGTATCCTCAGCTACCACAGGTATCTCAGTACCCTCAGTAGCCTCAGGAGGAGGAGAAGGTGTAGCATCAGGATGATCCATACACGGAGGAGGCTCAGTAGAGTGTCTATGCCTTGGATCTTTATGCTCAGGTTTCTTCGGTAGCCTCATAATTCCTAACACCAGCAGGAAGAACAGTCCATCAACAACGGCTGACAAAGTTTGCAGCCAACTCAAAAACTCAATTGGGGCAAAAATAAACTTACTTTGGGCATGGGTTTAACTAAACCAACCAAAATAAACAAGAGGGATACCATCTAATCAGTTATTAAGATGCAATGAAGAACGAATGACCCTCATGGTCAAGCTTGCAGGCGAAGAACAATCATGGAATAATCATGATCAAAATATGAAAGGAGAAATAACCCATATTCTCAAACAACATGAAAAAGCATGGGAAGAACAAAGTCACTTCATGCAAGCACCAAAGCAACATCGACAATCAAAAGGAGAAAAAATTCGAACCAAGCATGGGAAAATGCAAAGCTATAGTAAACCAACAACAAGTGTTTACTAACCTGCTGATGAAGATCATACGAGAGATTTTGGGAGTCGAAGAAAAGACCAACATATGAAAGCAAAAAAGTCAAGAAAAAATCTTTGTGAAAGAGACAGAGAGCGACAATAGGAGAAGAAAAAGGAAGATAATGAATATCATTCCTTAAATTTCTTCTTATAGGCGGCTGAAGAATCCAAAAATTTGGTTGTCCCGAAATTCCAGGGGAAGTTATTGCATGAAAGAACACATAGGACCACCTAACCCGTACGTGCAAAAATGGCGGTGTTATGGAAGTTTTTTCTTCCAATCCTACCAAACTATAGAATATGAAACAAAAGGGGCAAACTGTGAATACCAATATTTTGTGGAGCACGTGTCACGGTTTTAGTGGCCACATGGAGAGAGGTGAGATGGAACAGTCTGAATGGAGAAGGCTCGCGGTGAACGAAGGTACAATCTGTACTGAGGCAGGGTGGTTCCTGTAGGAACGTGGGTCAGCTGAGGTGGCAGGGTTCGACTGGAGAAAGCTTGCGATGAACGAAGGTACCATTTGTATAGAAGATATATCATGGTACGATGGACCCAAAGACAACAAAGATATATCTATAGCAGAAGGGGCTATAAATACCAAGCTTCACCAACAAAGAAGGGCATTCAATACCCAGGACAGAAGATCTAGTCTTAAGCTTATATCTCTTTAATGTTTAGAACTTAAGTATTTACTACAACTCGAGTTCTATCTGTTACTTTGGGAAGCATTTAAGATCTTTGTAACAACCTAAACTTAATACAAACAATCAATCATTACCCCGTGGATGTAGACGAAAGTCGAACCACGTAATATCTTGTGTCTAGTGATAACTTAGTAACATTTAATTTACATTTACGTTCTTCGTTATTATAGTTATCTTGAGTACCTTCTATTACTTAGCATTATCAATTCAACTGAGACATCGTTACTACTTAGTAACAGATTCTCTGAGCTGTATACATTACGTAGACTATGGAAAAATTAGTAGTCACATCGAATCTTCAATCGCCTTCAATTATATCTGCACACCAAAAACTTGAATCCATTTATAATCGATCATGCACATAATGGAGTCTTCTAATGAGGATCATTGCTAGTTAAGCATGATTTTAAGATAACTTTTATATCTGGTATAGTTATGCTATATGAGAATGAAATAGTTGTATGTAAGGGTTACCTATTAATGGAATCTTTAAGATGAACATAACAACAGTTACTCCATCAATCAATAAATTTAGTTGTTCCTCTTATTTTCTTGAGTCTTCTAATATGTGGCATGATGATTAGTACATGTTAATTATGCTTCTTTAAAAAAAATAATTAACATGGAATGCTTGCTTAAATTTCAAAGCGATATGAATCTTAAATGTGAGACTTGTGTAGAAGCAAAACTAACTAGCCACCATTTAATTAAATATAAGATAGGAAAACAGAATCACTTGACTTAATCCATAGTGATTTCAATAGAAGTACTTCATCTACGATAATAGAAGGTATACTCATGCATACTTGTTGGCAAGTAAAGATGAAGCGGTAGAAATGTTTAAATGTTTCAAAACTGAAGTTCAGAACCAACTGAACAAGAAAACAAAAATAATGATAAGCGATAGCGGAGGAGAGTACAAGTCATTTGAAGATATATATGGTGAGCTTGTGATTATTCATAGTGTTCATCTTCATACTCTCCTCCATTGAGTTGCATAAAGAAAGAATCACACCTTAAAAGAAATGATGAGTGCACTGTTGTTAAGTTCTTTTTTCCATAAAAATTATGGGGGATGCAATACTTTATGTAAACGACATTCTAAACAAGGTACCCCACAAACGAGTAGAGAAAACTCCTTATGAACTTTTGAAGGGTAGAAAACCTTATTACGGGATGCTTGGATAAGATAATGGTTCCTCCACTATAGAAAGTAAAAATAATTATAAAAACAATTGATTTTGTTTTCATAGGATATGCCGAAAATAGTCGTGCATATTGTTTCCTTGTCCACGAATCTGAAATTTCAGATATATATGAGGGTATTGCAACTGAGTCAAGGAATGCTTCATTCTTTGAAGACATATTCCCATATATGGAACGGAAAGAAATAAGTTTAAAAGAACTTGTGACTTTTTTTCAAATGAAACTCAAATCAAAATGAGTCTACAAATAAATTGGAAAAGGAGGAACCAGAACCTAGGCGTAGTAAAAGGCCGAAAATCAATAAAGATTTTGGTTCTGACTACCTAATATGCTTGGTAGAGATTGAGCCTAAATCCCTTAAAGAGGTATTATTGACTCCCCAAGGGCCATTAAGGGAATTATCCACCAATAGAGAGTATGAATTTATAATACCAAATTGAAAATAAGAAATAGTTGATTTTCCTCCGCGAACTAAATCTTTAGGGTGCAAATTGATTTTTTTTTTTTAAAAATTGAAACCAGATAGCTCAATAGACAAATATACGGTTAGATTGATGGCCAAAGATTTTAATCAAAAGGAATGGCTTGATTTCTTCGATACTTATTCACCGTAACAAGGATAACATCTACTCATATGTTAATAGCTATTGCAGCGTTGCGTAACTTAGAAATCCATCGAATGGAAGTTAAATTGCATTTTCAAATGGTGAATTAGAATAGAAAATTTATATGGAACAACCCGGAGGGTTGTGATCCAGATCAACAAAAAAAAGTTTGCAAACTTGTGAAATCCTTGTGCAGATTAAAATAAGCGCCAAGCAATGACACGAAAAATCTTGACAACAAAATGATCGCGGATGGTTTTAAAATCAATGAATGTGACAAGTATGTGTATTCGAAAATCACCGGAAATTGATGTGTCATTGTATATCTCTACGTAGACGATATGTTAACAATGGAAAGTAATACATCCACTAATAAAGCAACCAAGAATGTGTTATCGAAGAAATTTGATATGAAGGATCTTGGAGTTTCTGATATCATATTAGGGATGACGATTACTAAGACATCATAAGTAATCCAAATCACATTCTTGAAACATTTAACAAGAATGATGATAATATATATCGAAAACACTGGTTTACATTTAGTGAAGGATGTTGGGCAAGGCGTAGCCCAACTGGAGTACGCAAGGATTATAGGAAATCCGACGTATGTTATGAAATGTGTGCCGGATACACCATATTCGGTTGGTAAACTTAGTAGATATATAAGTAATTCAGGAAGGGACCGTTGGAAGGAAATAGTTCGAGTTCTAAAGTATTTACAATACACAAAAAACTATGGATTAATATATACGACATATCATGCAATATAAGAAATATAAACCAACGCCAATTAGATTTTCGACACGCAAAACACTAAGTCCACAAGTGGTTACGTCTTTGCAATTGGTGGAGCGTCTGTGTCATGAAAATCCTTCAACCAGACGTTTATAGGAAGGTCTACCATGGTTTAAAGTTGTAATCTCTGTCTGTTTTCTCTCATTATTTTCTTTTTTAAGTAGGTAACTTTCATACATCTGGTTGATTGTTGGAATTTTAGAATTTAATTTCAAAATTATGTGAATGTAAAATTATGCAAGGAACTAGGTATGCACTTCATGCTAAATGTGAAAGGGTACAAGTCTAAGACTCATATCTAATAGCATGTGAAAGGGTTAAAATCTGTTAACCGTTCGAATTCAAATTCAAAGGACAAAACAGTTCACAATAAAACTTCCATTATGGTGTCATTTCACAAGGGTTGTCATAAGAGAAATGATGCATGTTCTGGGACGAGACGTGGTACCCTTTCGGAACTTCTTCTCTCTCCAAATTGAGTCACCTTTCATCTATAAAACCTCCACTGATTTTATTATCCAAATAATTAATAAAAAATCATGTATTTGTTTCAAAATTCCGGATGTCAAAAAAAGATTACATAGAGCACGATCTAATTTGAAGATTTTTGATTGCTTGAAGTGCGACATCAATCAAGAAGGAGACTATTACAGCCTTAGAAGACGAACGGCAATTAACCATTACGACATTATTGTGGGGACTTGATCGTTTTAAGGACATAAAAAAGTTCTCTAGTTTCAATCGATTGTTAGTGGTTTTTAATTATTATTTGTCCATTTCTTTTCTTACGGATGCATGTGAATGAGTGTTTATATTTGTTAGACGTTTCCCGGCCTAACTAATCTCGAAAACCGGCTTAAGCATGGATCCTAGGTTGCCCTAGGCGATGTGGTACTATTTAACACCCCCCTCAACGACTAGGACTACACTGAACTGATGGGTATGACAGTCGCTGGTTGGGCTACACTGACGGGTATGATACGAAAGCCGCTGACTGGGCTACACTGATGGGTGATACGGAAACCAAGGACACACGAATGGACATGGGTAGGTTGAGAGGGGCCTGACGCTGATACCATGTTAGAAGTCCCCGGGCCTAACTAACCTCGAAAACCGACTTACAAGGTTAGGGTTGTCCATGGCTTATTAAGCTGGATCCTAGATTGTCCTAGGCGATGTGGTACTATTTAACAATATTAACTTAAAATTGTGATTGCTGGTTTCATATACTTATGTCTTTAATTGGATATTGATGGAAAACAACAAACTCGCATATATGTTAGATGTTGTTGATTTGAGCTAACATTGGCGTACGATTTTGTTGCAAACTAAGTGTGTGTGAAAATATCACAGTGGTTTAACTACAAGTTTAAATTCCTGACACTTATACAAATTCGAAGTTTATCTTTCAATAACTCGTATCTTGTTTTTTTCTTTCTTTTCTTTGAAAGATTGTCTCTTGTTTTAAGTACTTGGTATTTTCATTTCCTACAATTAACAACTATGTACATAATCTTTTACAGCCTACTTCATTAAATAAAACATGAAGAAAGATGTAACATTAATCCCAAGAGATAATAACTCTATAAACTAATTGTAAAGTAGCAAGCCAACTTATACGATTTGAAAAAAGCAAAACAATCCATCTGGTTCTCAAAAACTAGCTCTGCCCTCTATCCTCTCCAAAGGCTCTTTTTCTTCATCCTCTTCCTCTTCTTTTTTCTTTAATCTCTGATTCTCAATGCTCCTAGAGTAAATAATCCATCTGGTTTTCGCCCCTAAACCAGATGGGGATTCATGGGGAAGGGGAAATTTCCTCTTAAGCTTGCTATGATCTTTTGAAAAAATTGAATACAAAGGGAATAGGGAACATTGTCATTTCAATTCATACGCATACATTTGCATCATCTAGTTACTACAAAACATCATCACACTTTTGCATTTCTGTTAAAATCCAAAGTTTAGACTGATAAGATTTTAACTCTTCGTATTCATAAATTGACATTTGCATCTTTCATACTAATCAAAAACCATTTCTTTTAGTCGGATGGATGAGTATATTTCAACTATTGGTGTCCAGTTTCTACTCTGCTTATTCCTCTCCTCTTATGATCTTAAATTTAACATCATGCTTAATACCCTTCTGTTCTATTTCTCTATCTAGATTGTTGTTTTCTTTCCTGGGTATCGTCTTATTATCTAATCCACATATGCTCCATGTCATAATTTCTTAGAACCTTTTCATCTTAGTGATATATTCTGCTGCTTTTTCTGGAATCAAGTTTTTCACTCGTCTTCTTTCTTTAATTCTAACACCTTCTTAACCTCAATCACTTTCTCTCTATGTCAAACACTGCTATAATTTTCAAAAAGACTCTTATTTTGATATTTATGCTATCATCACCTATGATAAACAAACTTCTAAAACATTTCCTAGATTAACAGGAAGAAAAGTACATTGCATAAAAAGAACATGAAACGGAATTTCAAAAAGAGCATGAAAAGAGTTTCCTTCTACTTACGAAAATCTAGTACTTCCCTCTCTCCTGCTTTTGCCCTTCCTTCTTTATTCTTCTTCTTCATCTGAATAGGCTATGACCAATATTCCTCCATTCCTTTCTTGTTGATAGATTGCAGTTTTTTCATGAACTCAAGAATAATCAAAACCGAGAGGATTCTCAGACTAAAAATATGCGGCGGTTACCGGAACTCCGGCAAGTAATTGAGCATGTATCTCCATAATTATTTTCTTACCTTTTCGTGCCTTTTCTGCATCGCTCAGATTGCATAAAACAAGCCTTTGTGCCTGTGCTGGATACAGGAAAGCTTCTCTTTGAATTATCATGCATCTAAAATATTAAACCCTATGTAACTGACTTCACGACACCGTATAGCCTTTGTAGAAGATATTGGAACACCATGAGGAATTCTCAAGTGATCACAAACCATTTTCCTTTAATTTTCGTTGAGATAACCTTTTACTTTTGTTTTGAATTGCAGCCTTGATCAGTTTTTATAGAAACCTCTACATGTTCTCTTGTCCTTACATTAATCTCCATTTAGAAACCCACACGTCTAGATTAAGGGTAACAAGACGTTTCTTGTTTTAGTTATCTCCGTTCCATGCTGAATCCTTTTATCTTTCAATAAATCCAAACAGTGCTTCTTTTTATTTTTAGTCCTTTCGTGACCTTAGTCTACCAGCCCTAGCTTTACAACAACTGTCATAAGAAACCTTTTTCTCAAATTTACTCAAACTAGGTAATAGCAATTAATGTATTGTCTCTGATTTCATCCCTGTGCCCTTGGGTCTCTTCATAGATGATTTTTTTAGGAAGATCTAGTGACAAAACATCCCTTCCTAGTAGTACCATGCTAAACCCTATTATTGATTAATTTATCCGCTACAAATCCATTTCCCTATAATTTGGTTGTCGGTCAGGGATTGGCCGACTTTTTTATTCTTAAAGTTTTAGGTTATTTAAGGTTAGTACATCGAGATTGTTCTTCTCAGACTCCTACAAACCCTTATTAATTCTTTCCTTCCTTTCTTTGCGAGACTCTCTCTTATATCTACTTCTCTTTTTGTCATACCCATTCAAATATGGAACCCTAAAGACTACTTAGATACTCACAGTAATTCTCAGTCAGTAGAATAATTCTTAGCCAATCATGGAGTGAGTGACACTTTATTCAATCTCTTAAGAGAACCAAGTAACCAAGAACACCATCAGGATTCTTTTCCTTCTGAACTAATAGCTAGTAATGCCAACTGCCATTATGAAGTACTTGGTCTGGTTACCTACGATGAAGATATTCCGTTAGCCTCTAGTTCCATGCTGGGTAAGCGAACTTTCAACTATATTGTTACCTTCTTCGAGTACCGTTTCAACTATCTCTGCTAACTCGGAAACGAATCGGGTGATTGACTCAATGATACCGATTGAAGACTGTCCTAACTCGGTCCTAAAAACTCTTGTGGATAATACTACCCAGTCTGTTCCTAGAACCATTCCTGTGGTTCCCTCTGTCAATAGGAGACCCTCTTTCAAATCTTCTCATTCATTTTAGGATGCAAAAGAAAGTCTAGATTCCCCTTTCTCTTCTGAAACATTTTCACCTGCATTATCATCTAGTACTGCAAATCATATAATTTCTAGTTATTATTGCATTCATGCATCATCGGCATCACCCATAACACAACCAAATGCATCATTCAAAATTTCAATTCCCGATTTCCAACTCTCTTCTTCATCAGAAAAAATTGGCCTAATTTCTGAAAAAGGGAGTAGTATTCAGATCAATCAATATGGATCAAAACTTAAGATTCATACGCAAGTGAGAGAGAGTACCATGTCAGCACCCTTTCTATTGGACTCCCCATCTGTGCAACAAGGCGAAATCCAGGTATCCCCAAAATCTTTGAATTCCTAATTTCTTAAATACTTTAATCTGAAATACTTAGAACTGCACATTTCTGCTTCTTTCGACCTAGCATAGTAACACTATAACACTCTTTTGAGAATTTCCATTTCAGTGCTTAACTTATATTTTGCTTCTGTTTTTTTTTTTAATTTGTTGTTATACTGTTTTAACCTGCGTAGTTGAACACCCATTTCTAAAAATGAAAATAATAGCTTGGAATGTACAAGAATGTGGCAACCCTTTCACTCAAAACCATCTCCATCAAATCATTTCAGTAGACAAACCAGAAATACTATTCTTAGATGAAACTAAATCACAAAAATCTTTAGTTAAATCTCTTCTCAAGGATTATCCCAACACCCACATAGTAAATCCAATTGGGAAAGTTGGAGGTTTAGCATTGGCATGGGTGGATGGTTTCTCATTTGAAATAGTGCAATGGAACATTAATATGATTAACATTTTAGTTCAAACAAATTCTGAATCAGAAAAATGGTTACTAACCTGTTTCTATGGTAGCCCATATCCACATAATAGACACATAGCTTGGAATTTCCTTACTGAAATCTCTGAACAACTAGACAATAAACCAATGTCATGCATACTTTTAGGTGACTTGAACATGATTTTTAGCCAGGAAGAAAAATTAGGAGGTTTGCCTTTCAAAAAATCCGATAGTGAATTGCATAACAACATATTGAATAATGCAGGACTTTTTGATCTAGGATTTTCAGGATATGAATACACCTGGAATAACCATAGAGAGGGTATTTTCAATATCCAAGAAAGATTGGATAGAGAAGTGGCCAATGCTGAATGGAATTTGCAGTTTCCCAAAGCTGAGCTTACTCATCTAGTAGATGTAGGATCTGATCATAGTCCAATAGCTTTAACTTTAGATAATAGCTTTACTAAACTAGAATATACTTTCAAATTCTACGACACATTGCAAAAAGAAAGCTTTTGTATTCAAACAATTAGAGAAACTTGGAAATCTGACACTGAAAACAACCCAACACTATCTCTACTCCTCAACATTCAAAACCTTCAATCCAATCTAGACTTTTGGAAAAAGAATATCTTTGGTTTGTGTTCTAAGTAGATAAAAAAATACACTCCAACAAATTGAACATCTAAAAAAATCTAGCCATGTACACAAAAAATAAGAAAAAATACAAGAAAAACTATCTCATCTAGAAAAGCTTTACGACACACAGGAAGCCATAACAAAACAACAATCTAGAGACAATCTAGTTAACTTGGTTGAAAAGAACACAAAAAATTTTCATACCAAAACCCTCAAAAGGAGGAAATGGAATAACATAGAATGCATAAGAATGGAGAATAAGGAAATAACTCTTAAGAGATCAGAAATTCAAGAAACCCTCTCAAATTTCTTTTCAAAACTCTTCACTGCTCCTCCAGCCCATCCTCCTCCTAATTTAGACATTTTTCAATCTATTCAACCTGAAGTTACCATAGAAAATAACATAACTTTAAACTCTATCCCATCGACAGATGAAATATGGTCAGTTGTTAAACAACTAAAACCAAATAAATCTCCAGGGCCAGATGGGTTTCCAGCTAGTTTTTTTAAACTTAATTGGGAAACCGTGGGAGATCAAGTTGTTGCTGCCATTCAACAATTTTTTCAAACTGGTAATCTACACCCAGATTTCGACAAAACTTTCCTTTTTCTTATCCCTAAAGGTAGACATCCCAAAGACCCTAGTAACTTCAGGATAATTGGATTATGTAACATCACTTACAAAATCATAGCCAAGATCCTAGAAAACAGAATGAAACCCATCCTTGACACTATCATATCACCTTTCCAAGCAGCTTTCTTATCCAAAAGACAAATATCTGACAACATTATAGTTACTCAGGAGTTAATCCATTCTTTTAAGAAAAAAAAGTGAAACATGCTGGATTGGGTATTAAGATAGACATGTCTAAATCCTTTGATAGAGTAGATTGGAATTTCCTTATGGATGCTTTGAAGGCCTTTGGTCTGCAATCTTATTTATCAATGTATTTCAACTACCTCCATAGTTGTGCTGCCAAATGGTTGTCCTGGGAACTTCTTTAAACCAACTAGGGGTCTCAAACAAGGGGATCCTTTATCCCATTATCTCTTCATCTTATGCATGGAAATTTTCTCTAGACTTCTCCTTCAAGGTGAAGAAGAACAGATTATACATGGCATAAAGCTTACACCTAAGAGCATCCCAATTTCCCATTTATTATTTGCTGATGACTGCATGCTTTTTATTAGAGCTGATCTCAAAGAATGTCACAACATTCTTCATTTAATTAGCATCTTTAGTCAGGCATCAGGACAGTTAATCAATTTTGAAAATCAGGAATTTTCTTTAGTAAAAAGGTTCAACCGAAACCCCAAAGAATGATTAGTAAACTCCTAAAAATAAAGAAAATAGACCTTAAAGATTCTTATCTAGGAACCCCTCTATTCAGCAATAAAGAAAAAATAACTCTTTGAAGGGATTATAGAAAAAATGGAGCACAAGGTTTAAGGTTGGATAAGTAAGATCTTAGCCCAATCTAGAAAAATGGTCTTAAACAAAGCAACTCTAGCAAGTATTGCTAATTACCAAATGAGATGCTTTATCCTCCCTAAGAAAATTACTAACAAAATAGATGCACTCCAACGAGACATTTGGTGGGGAAAAGAAACCAATCACAGGGGATATTATCCTAAATCATACTCTTGCATTTGCAAACCAATTACCAAAGGTGGATTAGGATTCAGAAATGCGTACAAATTTAACTTGGCACTAATAGCTAAATTAGCCTGGAGATTACTGACAGAACCTAAAGCCCTCTGAGCAACTCAGCTTAAACCTAGATACTTTAGAAACTCTTCTGTCTTTAGAGCTAAAACACCAACTTCTAGCTCATGGATCTGGAAATGCATAAGTAAAGGAATTAAATTAGTAGAGAAGAATAGTATATGGGAGGTAGGGGATGGAAAAGATATCAATATTTGGCATGACATCTGGATCCCTAAGTTAGAGGAAAGTCTAAGCACTTATAGAACTGTTTTTAATTCCAATTTAACACTTGTGGAGGAACTTATTGACCCTCACACTAAGAAGTGGTATGATAATTTAATCAATGAACTGTTCCCCATTCACATTGCTTGGAAAATCTTACAAATTAGAATTGCACTTAACAAGTCGGATACTTTAAGATGGTTACTCACAAACTCTGGGAAATTTACTGTCAAATCCATGTATCATAAGCTCAATGAGAGAACCATGAACAACTATAACCTAGGACAACCAGATTCCTTTTGGAAAAATCTCTGACGTATTAATACATCTCAAAGAATAAAGATCTTCATATGGAAATGTCTACAAAATGCGGTTTCTACTAACCTAAAACTAGCTAGATTCATGGAAAATGTCAATCCTAACTGCACTTTTGGATGCACGTAACATGAATCTATAGAACACATACTTTTTCATTTTCCTTATGCTAAATCAGTATGGGCAGCTGAACCTTATGCAATAGAACTAAATATTGGTAGAAAAAAACTTTTCTGGATATCTGTAGAGACTGGTTAGAATCTTCAGACCCAATCATCCCAACAGAAATAATTTCGACTAAAAATTTGGTTCATTTGGAAGGAGAGATGTAACCGATCTTTTGAGCACCAGACACAATCATACTCCCAACTAGCTTTAGAAATTCAAAGATACATAGATTTCTGGTACAAAGATCATTTGTTAAACAAGAAAACTCAACTTAAAACCATTGACAAGCCAAGTTGGAAAGCTCCCAGTAAATCACAAAAAACTCTTAACTTCGATGCAGCATGGATTTCGATGCATGAACCAGAAAGTTTTCCTTAATCTTCAGAAATGATGCAGGGAAATTCGAGCAGGGCAGAGCAGGATCCTTTATATCCTCCTCTCCAGAAGAAGCAGAAGCACTAGGGATGCTCCAAGCAGCACATTGGGCAACAGAAGGAAGACTAAACAACTTCAAAGTAGAGGGAGATTGCAAAAACCTCTTTGATTACTTAAATGGTGAACCTTCTCAAATTTCTTGGCAAAATCAATCAATTATGGATGATGTTAAGAGAGAATTCTATCTTTGTCAAAACTTTTTAGGGTTTTCTTATATTTCTAGATCAACAAATAATGTAGCTGATATTCTAGCCAAAGAGGCAGAATCTTTTCTAAACATTATTAACTGGAAAGGAACCTCCATCTTGTATTTTGCACGCATTAGAAGTAGATAAATCTAACGCTTGGGTAGAAGTTGTTAACCCACCATTAGATGGTTCTACTGTTACGGATGTAAGAGTTTCTAACTCCCTAAGTTAGGTTGCTTTTATCTCATTTCAACTTACAAAAAAAAAAAAGAAAAAAAATAGCAAGCCAACCGATTTTTAATTTTTAGTGTGCAAGTTCTCTTGTTTACTATTCTGAGAAATACAAGTATAAATATAGATTACTGTCTTCCTACATTTACCAATATTTTTGACCTTATACATCTAAACTGTAGAAACTTTCTTCTTCCAAAAAGAAAGCTTTCTTTCTTCGGAAAATAAAAATTGAAAATGAGAAGGATCCTTTCCTTCTAGTACGGGGCTTCCCTCCGGTCTAGCCGGCTTCAAAGGAACATCCTTAATAGATTCTCACAGGCCTAAATAAATACATGAGTAAATATATAGTTTTATTGAACTTTTTTATTCATGAGAAAAAAAGTTATTTTTTGTCTTTTCTTGGATGTCATTATAAAACTCATTTGTATGTATATGCTAATATTAAATTTCATATCTTCTACTATGTTAACATGTCTCACAAATTGTGACGTCCTATGAAATTTGAATGGTCTACCTAGCCGTGGACATGAATAGAATTTATCTAAAAAAGTCTTAAAATGTTTAATCAAATAAGATAACAATATATACATGCTTATTAAACAAAAATTTAAAATATACATACAAAATGAAAATATTATACTCCTATACGAAAAAAGAGCCACTTAATGAAATGACTTCAAATAAGGATTATGGTGAGGGCTCATATTTATTTTTTAGGAGAATACTTGTAGATATTTTTTTTTTTTCATGTTTCGTAATCTCGGATCACCAAATAAAATAACTATGTGAAAAAGGGAAGAAAAATAATAAGAAAGTAAAATGTTAATTATGGTGAATGGATAATATCCATTACAGCATGTCACCAATAGTTTGATCCAGGGATCATACAGAACGATGGTCAAGTAATGAGTAATGAGTAACTTGTAATTAGTCAAGTACAGAACATTGGCACTGTAGCAAAAAAAAAAACAAACAAGTAATGAGCAACTGTACCGACAGTTTCTCGCAGATGTCAATTGGCTCCAAGAATTAGGTTAAATTTAAACCCCTAATTTAGCATCCCCTTTCTACTGGGCGTGGTGTCATATTTAACACAAATGGTTCAACCTCATCGTGACCACAATCATACTCAAATTTAAGGAAAATAAGCGAAATCATGAAAGGGACGTGATAACTTTAAACTCATCGACACTTGGAACCTGATCAGCACTTCGTGTTAAATTCCTAACTTAACACTTACAGGGAGAATCTTGATTGATAAGTTTAAACTTGTGATGATCATTATCCTAGATAAAAAATGTTACATGTTGTCTAAAGCTTAGTTTGGTATATCGCTGCAGTTTTTGTAGAAGCACTTTTCTGCTGTGCGTTGCTGTGCTGTGAGAAAAAAGTAGTTTGATGTTTGGTAAAATATTAACTAAAGTTAAAGGCTTAAAGCTGATTAAAAAAACAGTTAAAGTGTGTTTGGTAAAATATCAAATTCAACCATTGTTGTCGTAGCAAATGACAAAAACAGACATATCTTTGAAAATAGTTTTATTCGATTTTATTGATTTTAAAAATAATTAATTTTTTTTACTATTCAATATAAATATATACAATATTAAATTTACTAATTATTACTATTATTATGATTGTTAAAAAATTTATTTTACTTAATCACTTTTTAATATATATATATATATATATATAATTTTCAAACAAAAAATCAAACTAAAATTCATTAAATAATTATTTAATATATATATATATATTTATTTATTTATTTAATATTTGTTTTTATTTTTATTATTGATATATGAAATGGTAAATAAAATAGTTTGAAAATAAAAAATAATAATATTTAAAGACTAAAATATAAGAAATAAAAAATTGATTGTATATAAGTTTAAGGGTAACTTTTGTCATTTATAAAATAAAATAGGGACAAAAAAGATAAATCAAGCATTAAATTTAGGTGAGACCAAAGCTTATGTTTTTATAGCTTTTAAAAGCTTCTCCTCCCTAGCTTTTGATAATGGAAAATTTCTTGTTTGGTCCTAAGCCCATAAGGTTATTTATAGTAGGGTCCAACCAGAAGTTTCTTTTATATGAAGGTCCACAATTAATTAAAACATGAAAATGACCACAATACCCTGACTACCAAACGTGTGTGTCTACATGCTCATTATATCGAGTACATATCTGCTACACAGTTTATGAAATTCGAGTACATATCCGCTACACTGCTTACATAATTTGAGTACATATCTGCTACACTGCTTACAGGTTAAAAAAAAAAGGATCTCTCTAGTGCTCCACTCCCATTGGACCACTTCCTCCAAAAAGCGCCAACACTCTTAACATCAGACATATTGAACCTGTAAATGTGGCCAAAATGTAACAATTAAAAACAACAACAATCCATATATGAATAACAGAACAAAAATGAATAGTACAAGTAATATGACAACATCAAGATTAATACTACCTAACGATGGTTCAGTTTTATTTCGGTATTCCATATATGTGCTGACAAAATCATAAGAATTAACTGACTAAAATCTATGTATAAAACAGATTCAAAGAGCAACTTTTTCAGTATTCAATATATGTATTGTTAATTCACTGTCTAAAACAACTCCATGAAGAAAAATAACTAAATCGAGAGTCTTATTTCAGTATCGCATATATGTACTTATGGATGAAACAACAACAAGTGATAAAACTAAGAATAAAACATAATCAAAAAGCAGTTTGTATTAGTATGCCACATATGTACTGCTGATTCATGAACTAAAAAACAACTACATGGAATGAATCTATAAAAAAACAGAATCGAAAGAGTATTATTTCAGTATGGAAGATATGTACTTATGGATCAAACAACAACAAGTGATAAAACTAAGAATAAAACAGAATCAAAAGTAGTTTGTATTAGTATGCGACATATGTACTGCTAAATAATACCCATGAAACAATAAACAAGCATGATTTTCTTAGAAAATAAAGAACGAAAATAACAAGAAAATCAAATTGAGAGTTCAAATAAGCTAAAAACATCATAATTTAATCAAAAAATCGAATAATTACGATTAAGATTCATACAAACAGTACGTCATATACGTATTGATGGTTAATACACAAGCAAAACATATAGATGCATAGTAAACACAGAAAATCAGTACGTCATATACGTATTGATGGTTAATACACAAAACCAAACAGAAACAAAACCAAAAGCAAACAAAATGAAACTAAAATATCAGATCTCCAAATGAAACGAACGTAAAACATGATTTTATAACTAGATCTGGACTATTTTCATCAAAAACCACCAGTACATCATATACGTACTGATGATTAATACACAAAAGAAAACTAAAAACAAACCAAAGACCAACAAAATGAAACTAAAAAATCAGATCTACTAATGAAATGAACCTAAAACATGATTATGTATCTAGATCTGAAGTATTTTTATAAAAATTGAAGTAAAAAAAATTAACGAATCAAGAATAAAGATCGTAAACACACGAAAAAACGAGTTCAATTCCTATTTCCGTAACCCAAAAATCTTAAGTCTTAATTTCTCTCCAAGGAATCAAGAGATATATGTACTGTTGAATCATACAAATTAAGTGATGAATCCATGAGTAAAACAAAATCAAATTCGATCTGAAACCTAATAAATTATTAAAAAACTGTAAATCATCAAAATCAGTTGGGAATACATCTATAACGATTACCAAAAAGTGATGAAAATATAACTAATAACAAAATTGATTCAACAGTTTTCGGTACGACATATATGTACTGCTGAATCATACAAATTAAGTGATGAATCCATGAGTAAAACAAAACCAAAGCCGATCTAAAACACTAATAAATTAATAAAAAAATTGTAAATCATCAAAATCAGTTGGGAATACATCTATAACGATTACCAAAAAGGAAAAAAAATATAAAACATCATGAAAATCGATTTGATCCTCATGATTCGGTCGAAAAAACAAATAAAAAAAAACTAACAAAGAATCAAATAAGATGATTAGAAAACATACCTGGAACAAACAATCTTCAAAAACCATGTCGAGATTTCGAAGCTGCATCGAGAAGAAAGAGAGAAAAAAATGGATCTGAAAAAATGAGCTCGAGTAGAAATATGAAACTGATTATAAACCTCATAGAGAAGGGGTATTTCGGTGATTTTAAAAATGCACAGAAAAGGTCCCGCACGTGTATGGACCAGGGACTAAAAATTTGGGTCCAATTTTATTGTTTTCTTTTTATTATGGACCTCCGGTTACTGGGCTTAAGTGGGTGGACCTGCCACGAACTAAGAACACCATAATAGTACCTATAGGTAATTCCTACTTTGATAATTGAGGAATTTGGGAAGTGCTTTGGGTAAAAAATACTTTGATTTTTTTTTTACCAAACGTCAATTTCAAAAATTATTGACATATATAGGTTTTAAAAGTACTTTTGGAAAAATAAAAACATTACCAAACCCAGCCTAATTTATATTAATAAATTACCACGATGGATAATTTATGTTTGGATATGTAAAAAAGATGGGAGAGATAATTTTACGAGCTTGAAACGGCAGATGGTCGAGACTTCCCTCATTCCAGAATTAGGTGAAAACTTGGATGAAAATATAAAGCAACCATGCAATTTTTCCAGTTTGTAAAAACATTTTGACTTTGTGAAGCCCGTGGGCCCTGGCGTTCACTTCATGGGAGGATGAACCAGTAAAGATGTTCGTGAAGAACCTGATTTCGGAGATGTAGCTGGTAATAACATGCATGTAATTAAATTAGTCACATATGCATCAGGAGATTCAGGACATCAACGGTAACAGCTAACGAATATGTTATTTTACCCAAAAGACACTTAATCATTGGAGTGGAAAGCATGAAACCTATGAATTAGTCTTTTGATGTTCTTGTGAATTTTCCCGACTTTGACGTATCCTTTCTTTTACTCGCGTTTTTAGGGGCCCCGAAAGGATTTAGGGGCCATCAATTTATATCCAGCCAAAGACTCTAGTTAAGGGGCACCCTATATGATATTGAAGTTAAATAAATGCCCTTCTGGTAAAACTGTATAAAAACCAAATCAAAAAAAATTCTACTCTTTTCAACTCTTCTTCTTCCAGTTTCATATTATCTTCCGATTGTGGAAGAAAAAAAATTTTTCCCTCGTTCTTGTGTTCAACCGAAACATCGCCGCGAATCGTAAAATCAAAACATCGTCGATTCATTTATAAAACAATGGATAAGGGAAATGAAACCCACAGACCTAGAACCAAAAACGTTTCTCGGGGTATCGATCCAAAGATTGGGATTTTAGCAAGAAATAAAGAAATTCTTGCTGCAAATGAAGAAGAACGCGAAGAAGAAGTACCCGTCGATGTAGTCGGTGGTGGCGATTTCGATAGTCAAACACTTCGTCAACTTCAAATGGCCCCAATTAGGTAAGAATCTATCATTTTTGGGGTTTATTTCGCTTTAATTCGACGAATCGAGAAAAATTTTTCTAGGGTTTTCGGTTATTTATCCAGATTCGGGCGATATTCATGCTTATTTACTTCCGAATGTAGTCGTGTTCTTCATTTCTCAAGAACATCGACAGTATTCGGGAGAAATATTTGATGGTTATCGGCCGAATATTGTTGGCCATATCTTCCTGGATACAAACTGGTAATAATCGGTAGTTTAATGAATTTTTTGGCTCCCGAATATATTTAAGTAGACACACAGTATTCGGAAGTACACTCACTACCGAATATATATATATATATATTGAAAAAATCTCAAAATTTCTGATATAGGAAAAATCTCATTTTGGGGCCAGTATTTATTCGGAAGACAATATAATGTTTTATACCTCCGATTGTGTAGGATAAAATTTTAGAGTTTCTGAACTCCAGTTGATGAATATTCGGTTGTAAACATGTTTAGTTATATTCCGATTGTTTTTCATTCGGGAAAAATATGTGTCTTCTTACTTCCGAATTTGTTTATTCGGGTTATAGTTTTGTACTTTTGCTTCCGATTGTGTAGGATGAAAAATTTAGAGCTTCTGAACTCCAATTGATGCATATTCGGTTGTAAATATGTTTAGTTAGCTTTCGATTGTTTTGTATTCGGGAACAGTATGTTTCTTTTTACGTCCGAATGTGTACATTCGGGTTATATTTCCATATTTTGTCTTCCGATTGTATAGTTTGTAAATATTGTTCCTTTCTTTGTTGTTTAGACAAAGTCGAGAAAGGAGGAAGAAAGTGACAGCTAGTCCTAGGAGGGAAAGGAGTGCCAAAGATAATTCAAGTGCTCAACAAAGCTTACAAGAACAAAGCAGTCAACAAGGAAATGATCCATATCTATTTCCGAATGTTTGGTATTCGGTGGATAGGTACTCAGTTTTATTTCCGATTATGTATAATCGGAAATAATGTTTGGAAATTACTACCGAATATACACAATCTATTTACTAAAACTTGGTTTCTTATGTATATAGGCATGGATCTATGACCACTTCCCTATCCTGAAGTTGGCCGAAGAGAACCCGGGGTGGTGCAAAGGTACTCCTAGAGGAACAAAGTATATATTTGAAGACAACCGTTCTAGGACAAAAGAGCAGCAGTTGATTCGCATGAGGGAGATTTTGGACCAATTGAAGGCCTCAGACGTATACTTTGATCCATACAAGGAAGATCGAGCCAGTGGGCATACAAATGTTCGGTCGGACTTGTCCCTTTATTTTGGACCATTGTGGCACCCCACAGGATATGTGATGTATAACCCCTCTAGGGTGATGCGACAACACGGGTATATACAACATCAACCTGTGGAGAAAATGGGGGATTACTACAAATTGGAGTTGGAGTTGTGCTCTTCTAGTGGTGATAATCTCACGATTGTTCACACAGGCCCACCTACTGTTCTTGATAACTGGGATAAGAGGAATGACTTCATTATCGACACTGGTAGACGAACCACCCGAGGTGATGAAAATTCTCCAGACTATATGAGTTGGTATAACAAGGTATCACATCCTTTGGTTATCCGTGAAATCAAATCCAACACTACTGCGGCGGGTTCAAGTTATAATTCTATCATCAAAGACAAACCAGCTGGTTATGATAGACTGGTGCGTGTTCTTATATTTTTGTTCATTTTATATTATTCCTATAAATCTTAGGTAATAACCGTTTGATGTTATGTCATTACGTATAAAAAAAAGGTGAATAGGTTCAAGCGTGTTTCCAAAATGTTAACTGCATGCCTGAAGAGCGGATATCTCATGCCAGCTGAGAATATCAAAGAGGCTAGAGATCTAGTTGATAATATGGATAACGAAGATTATGCTGCCCAGTTTGGGGAGAAAGTCACGAAGAGGCATCCGCCCAAGGTGGAAATATCAAAGACGGGTAAAAGAACTCGAGCTTCATCGAGCGCTGAAGGTGCTCCAACTGAAGCTGCTCCAACTGAAGGTGCTCAAACCCGTGGTCGTGCAGGACTGGGAGGTAGTCACGGTCGTAAAGTAAAGAAGAGCAGATAAATGACAATGATTTGTGTTGTACATTCGGAAGTTTGGGTAACTAAGTTAGACAAGTTCAAATGACAATGATTTTTGTTGTTAGACAACCCATATTCGGAAGTTTGGGTAACTAAGTTAACTTCCGATTATTTTGAAAAGTATCAGTTTTTCCCAAATTCTGATTTTTGGGCCATCGTACATTCGGGACTTTAGAAAAAAAATTTATCCTCCGAATATTACAAGTTCAAAACAAACCATGCCATGGATCTAGGTGGTTCCAAGGGCCAATATAGAAGGTTAGACAACCTATATTCGGAAGTTCGGGTAACTAAGTTAACTTCCGATTATTTCAAGTTCAAAATTTGAAAAGTATCAGTTTTTCCCAAATTCTGATTTTTGGGCCATCGTACATTCGGGACTTTACAAAAAAAAATTATCCTCCGAATATTACAAGTTCAAAACAAACCATGCCATGGCTCTAGGTGGTTCCAAGGGCCAATATAGAAGGTTAGACAACCCATATTCGGAAGTTCGGGTAACTAAGTTAACTTCCGATTATTTCAAGTTCAAAATTTGAAAAGTATCAGTTTTTCCCAAATTCTGATTTTTGGGCCATCGTACATTCGGGACTTTACAAAAAAAATTTATCCTCCGAATATTACAAGTTCAAAACAAACCATGCCATGGCTCTAGGTGGTTTCAAGGGCCAATATAGAAGGTTAGACAACCCATATTCGGAAGTTCGGGTAACTAAGTTAACTTCCGATTATTTCAAGTTCAAAATTTGAAAAGTATCAGTTTTTCCCAAATTCTGATTTTTGGGCCATCGTACATTCGGGATTTTACAAAAAAAAATTATCCTCCGAATATTACAAGTTCAAAACAAACCATGCCATGGCTCTAAGTGGTTCCAAGAGCCAATATAGAAGGTTAGACAACCCATATTCGAAAGTTCGGGTAACTAAGTTAACTTCCGATTATTTCAAGTTCAAAATTTGAAAAGTATCAGTTTTTCCCAAATTCTGATTTTTGGGCCATCGTACATTCGGGACTTTACAAAAAACAATTATCCTCTGAATACTGCACCGACTACAATCGGAAGTCTGGGTAATATTTTGGCTTCCGATTGCAATCGGAGGATAAAAATGTTATCATATCCTCCGAATATATAAGGGTAATTTTGCCATTACGAATTACGCGAGATAAGGGCTGGCTACACTTTCCCTTTGGGTGACCTTTTTTGTTTTATTGTTGGCCCCTAATTTTGAGTGGCCCCTAAAAACGCGAGGTTTCTTTTCCTTCTTCAATTGAGTTTAACATGTTAGATATATTAAGAGCGTCTCCAATGATAAGGGTGGAGGTCATAAAAAAAAGCATGCCACCTAGGATTTAAGATTTTTTTCATCAAAATTCCATCTTCAATGCAAGGATCAAATTCGTTGGACAATGTGACATGCTCATGTGGGGGACTGGGCCGGAAGAGAAAGTCTAAATAAGACCTTCTCCATAACTTTGGGTCTAAGTCCACGTCATCAAAATGTCTCTATGTTTATTTAAAAATTATTAGATAAAACCTTGAGGATTGGAGATGATTTTTTTTTTTGTTTTTTTTATAGACAAGGAACCTTTTCATTAATAGGATTTTAAGGTTACAATGAGTTTAAGATCGAAAATAAGGGAATACAAAGTAACAAGAACATACAGTAAGAGCACAATATCGAGAAATCCGACAAGAGAAGGAGAAGGATTACCGGAGTAAGACAAATACAAGTATGAATAAGATCCGATTAAATCGGAAGAAGGATGGTTTTTCTCGGAATTGAATTCCAACCATTTAGTTTGTTTTTCTTCTTTAGGAAGAAATGCTCCCAAAGTAGGAGTGATTTGCTCAAATCTCTTGTAAATAGTGATGAAGCTTCCGTCGTCAAAAGGACAACCGATGAAGATTTCGTCTCCGGTAAGTTGATGATGAAGATTCTGATGAAGAGTTTGTCGCCGGAGACAACAAAGATGGAGATTTCGTCGTTGGAGAGCATCACTATTGATCTTAGAACCCAACCCAATAACCCAAAATCACCATTAAAGCGAAGATAAACCTGAAAAGAGTAGATAAAACCACCAAAACGGTGTAGATAAGTAGAAAACATAATAAAAACTAAACTAATCTACTAACCAACCTATAAAACAAGGAATAATGAAGAAATCTGCTCAGATCTAGTCCATTTTTGGACTAGATCTGAGCAGAGAAGGATTGTTTTTGATGATTTTGTTGGAGAAGAAGAAAGAGTGAGATGATTTTTTTGTTGAAAGGTCTTAACCTTATTTGTTTTGTCCATATGTGAATGACCTCAATAAAAAATGTGATAATTAGACCTCCATATATGATGACCTCCACCTCTAGCATTGGAGATGCTCTAATAACCTTTCTAAGTGAATAGCTTTTTTCGGTCTTAAACTTGGAAGCAAAATAACATCGCTAAATATATTATACTTCCGATCAAAAGGAGATTTGATTTCTTGGAGCAAGGCGCTATTTAAAATGAGTAAAGAGGAGGTAAAAGAGGGGAAATGGTGACTATCCCGACTCTAATAAATATATGAGACCCACTTTACCCCATATATGATCTCCATGCTAAGAACGCGGTAGGAACTGTCCATTCCTCTCTCAGGATGAAATTGGGGAGACAATATCGGTGAGTGTATCACTTCCGGTAAAAGAGTATTCTGCTGCTTTTGCCTATTATGAAAATTAGGGAGATAGTTTTTTTAGATAAAAAACAATAAAGTAAATTTTGGGGAAGGCGATACAATGGTAATTATTTCTACGCTCTCATATTATCTTTTCTCAATTATTTTTGTTTTTTAATGGTATTTATCTACGTGGTTAAAGAAATGTCACTTAGAGCACCATCTCCAATAATAGGTAAAAAAAAATCGTACGTGGATGCGATTGTTAGACCTCCATTTGTTGAAAATTCATCTCCAGTAGTTAACGTTATACCATGTATTTGGATTTAGATAAACATTAAAAAGTAATATTTAACCTGATTTCATATTAAAAATTATTTTTTAAAATAAAATTGATGACATGAAATTAGTCAGGGGTCATCGCGAAGATGTAGTTAAGACTTTCTTTAACACCTTCGTATTTAGTATTTGATTCCTCCTAGTTTGTAGGACCTAACCATTGGTCATGTTCCTTTGTCAAAAGAGAGGCAAACTTAGTAGCAGATATCTTGGCAAAACATATGAGAGCGAATGGTTATGGTCTTTGGTTTTTGGATCCTCCTAGTTTCCTTATGGAAGACTTAAAAGACCTTTCTATGTAATTCATTCATTTCTGAATAAAATTTCTCTTATCTAAAAAAAAAAGTTTGTAGGACCTAACCATTGGAGATGTATTTATATTAGATTGGGGTCGATGTTGTTTTTAAAGGTCATTTTGCATAAGACACTGATCGTGGGTCGATGTTGTTTTTATTTGCTAATCATGTCTCTAAACCTACTTAATAAAGTAATAAAATCATTAAAATGATGATTAACATATAATTTCCTTTTTGCTAATTTTGTTTGTTAATCAGAGAATGAACCGGTGTTAAATATAGACGATGAGAAAAACAAACAGCATGAGTTCAAAATATAAACACATTAATTCGATGTAGATCTTCGTAGCCGTGCCTTAATCTGTTGGTTTTCTGATAACCACCCTCTTTTGTCTTATTCTTCAGCTGCTTAGTGCTTTCCACGTCATTTCATCGCTTGATGGAGCTTCTGGCGAATCAGGTGTTCTTTGTTTAAATTAATTTGGGAATCATTTTCTGATACAATTATTAAGTATAATACTAACAATTTAGTTTTCTATATTATCACTGCGAGATGAGCTCGTACATTACAGTGATTACACATGTTGTTCCGGAGGACAACCTGTTAATGCGAGATCATCTTCATCGGAAGGAAGTCCTAGGATGAATTTCATGTGGACAACTGTAGCTATGTTGGTGTCCTTCAGAAAAAACAGAGCCACTGGAGTTAGCGAGAAAACTTCTTTTTTTTATACTCTGATTTAATTTGTCAGTTTATCACAAATGTGTATTGCAGATTTAATTTGTCAACTTATCACAATTGAAATCTTTTTAGAGCATTTTTATCATTTTAGATCTTGTTTAGTACGAGAAAGGTTAAAATTTCATTCAACATCTTACATATGTCAATTCGTGCATTAAACTTTAAAGTGTGAATTAATCATTAGCTGAGAATGTGGTGAGCTTGCGAATTCATATGCAACCACTAAGAATGTGTATATGCATGCTACGGGCTTACGCCTGTCTTTGATTTTTGGACATGTAAATTTTCTCTCTTGTGATCTTTTTCATTTTTTTTTGCTTTTAGAAAGGGGTACTCTTTTTTCTACTATCTCCGTTTCAAGAAAATAAGCCGGTTTCAATCTATTATTTTGAAACGGAGGGGATATAAATTTTCTTCTCTTTTATCAATAGGTTTGCCTAATAAATTGATCTTTAAAAAAAAATGTAAGCTCTTGTCATTCAAGAATTATAATCTAAATCTTATCCGAAATTTCTTTTATCTTTTTCTTCCGAATATTTTTATCCTCATATTTTTTACTAGTATTTCGCTCGTCAGTGACATATTCTTTACATAGCCCACTTATTTTAATCATTGCGTTTTTAGGGGCCACCCGAAAGGATTGAGGGGCCATCAATTTATACACAGCCAAAGACTCTAGTTAAGGGGTACCCTATATGATATTGAAGTTACATAAATGCCCTTCTGGTAAAACTGTATAAAAACCAAATCAAAAAAAATTCTACTCATTTCAACTCTTCTTCTTCCAGTTTCATATTATCTTCCGATTGTGGAAGAAAAAAAAATATTCCTCGTTCTTGTGTTCAACCGAAACATCGTCGCGAATCGTAAAATCAAAACATCGTCGATTCGTTTATAAAATAATGGATAAGGAAAATGAAACCCACAGACCTAGAACCAAAAACGTTGCTCGGGGTATCGATCCAAAGATTGGGATTTTAGCAAGAAATAAAGAAATTCTTGCTGCAAATGAAGAAGAACGCGAAGAAGAAGTACCCGTCGATGTAGTCGGTGGTGGCGATTCCGATAGTCAAACACTTCGTCAACTTCAAATGGCCCCAATTAGGTAAGAATCTATCATTTTTGGGGTTTATTTCGCTTTAATTCGACGAATCGAGAAAATTTTTTCTAGGGTTTTCGGTTATTTATCCAGATTCGGGCGATATTCATGCTTATTTACTTCCGAATGTAGTCGTGTTCTTCATTTCTCAAGAACATCGACAGTATTCGGGAGAAATATTTGATGGTTATCGGCCGAATACTGTTGGCCATATCTTCCTGGATACAAACTGGTAATAATCGGTAGTTTAATGAATTTTTTGGCTCCCGAATATATTTAAGTAGACACACAGTATTCGGAAGTACACTCACTACCGAATATATATATATATATATTGAAAAAATCTCAAAATTTCTGATATAGGAAAAATCCCATTTTGGGGCCAGTATTTATTCGGAAGACAATATAATGTTTTATACCTCCGATTGTGTAGGATAAAATTTTAGAGTTTCTGAACTCCAGTTGATGAATATTCGGTTGTAAACATGTTTAGTTATATTCCGATTGTTTTTCATGCGGGAAAAGTATGTGTCTTCTTACTTCCGAATTTGTTTATTCGGGTTATAGTTTTGTACTTTTGCTTCCGATTGTGTAGGATGAAAAATTTAGAGCTTCTGAACTCCAATTGATGCATATTCGGTTGTAAATATGTTTAGTTAGCTTTCGATTGTTTTGTATTCGGGAACAATATGTTTCTTTTTACGTCCGAATGTGTACATTCGGGTTATATTTCCATACTTTGTCTTCCGATTGTATAGTTTGTAAATATTGTTCCTTTCTTTGTTGTTTAGACAAAGTCGAGAAAGGAGGAAGAAAGTGACAACTAGTGCTAGGAGGGAAAGGAGTGCCAAAGATAATTCAAGTGCTCAACAAAGCTTACAAGAACAAAGCAGTCAACAAGGAGTGCAACCAAGTGCTGAACAAAGTGTAGAACAACAAGGCAGTGAACAAGGGGTGCAACCAAGTGTTGAACAAGCCACTCAACAAAGTGCAGAACTAACTGCTCCACAAGTTACACCCCACCATGAAATTGAACCAGTTGATCCAGTGCCAAGAGTAGAAGAAGAAGGACAACCAAGTGGTACCCAAAAAGCCAAAAAAGGAAAAGATGGTGTAAAGAAGGATATTGCTAAGAAAGCATCACATCTTGTCCCTCAGCACTTGAAGAAGAAGGGTATTCCAGCAGGCACAATCCTTGGGCTACCGGAGGATGGAGGAAAATTGCTATTTGGATACAAAGACTCATGTGCCAAAGAAATATACGAAACCGAGGTAATAAAATTACTATTTTTTATTAATGTATTGTCTATGTGTTATATCGTAATATTTGTATTAAGGATTTTTTTATGTACTTTAATAGGATCATAACGCGATTGCAATCAACGGGAAAGTTGTTGTCCATAACGCGATCCCAATCAACCATGTTGGACTCATATTGTTTCACCCAATCTTGCAATGGTTCATCGGGAAGTAATCGTGCCACTTACTCAGCGGAGGTAACGGACAATATTTCTTTACTCTTAAACCGATAAAATGCATTTCATTCACAAATGCCATTACGATTCTTCTATCTTTAACCGACTCGTCGCAAGCCGTTCTTGTGGGTGCAAACGTCATGCTAAGTCCATACATAGGAGGAACAAAGAAATGTACCACGCAATTCAAAACGTCCGCTAGGAGATATCCAAATTTAGGCATTGTCATCCAATACTTGGATCTGATTGTCTTCAATCCCTTTCGGCACTTCACACGCGCAACTAAGTCTTTGAACTCTTGTTCTTTGTCGTATCTATCTCCTCGCCTCATCATCTCCATATAAAACCCTTGTCCTTCACTAGTTGTACCGCCATCTTATTTCTTAAATATTGGCATTGGGTGACATCTTCGATATCCGCCTCTCTAAAGTAACTCATTTGTTCCGTAGCAACGTGAAACCCACAATTTCCATCCCCATCAACCTCGTCAGTCGACAAAACAAATGGAATGATAAGTGGAGGGAGTTGTTCCAAATACTCTTTGTATATTGTATATGTGGATCGATTTGGTCTTCCACTAAGATCTCTAGGGCAACGAAGAGTACCTTTGTCCTCTTTTATAGTAAGAATTTCCATTGGTTGGGTTTGTTGCGAGGCGTTCATTTGATCAACAACTTCTTCGACAATATTGGGTTGACTTACTTGAGAAGGCTCTGTAGAGATCTTTGACCTTACTTGTCGGGTGGTTGGTCCACTTTGATCATTTCTTGGACGACCTCTTTTCTTAGGTTCCGGCTCATCTTCAAATTCCGCTTCCGAACGCTCGTGCCTAGACAATATTCTTTTATTAGACAAATACTCCTTCAACTCTTTTCTTTGGATGGTCCTCGACACTTCGGTGTTCGGCCTACCGGTGTTCTTTTGCTTAATAGGTTCATCAACCTCCCTTAAACAAGGGTGAAGGGATTCCTCCAAATTATGCATCAATATTTGCTTTTTGGTGCCGTTTGATGTAGCGTAACGCTCGGCTATTCGTGCACACAATTCCGGCTCAAAGAAAGACGGACCATCAACTACCGGGGTGTTTGGAGTGAAATTTAATTGCTTCCAAAATGGATGAATATCATTGATGTCAATCATTTCAACATACCTACCCAACTTATGACGACACAGGAGTCCAATACCTATCATATCCTTGCAAACACAAACCGTATTCTCGTCATCATAAGTTTTGTATAACTTCAATTGTTTCATCATGCGATTTATTTCCCATCTTGAAACTTTATGAACAAATCCCCTTAGAAGCAATTTTTCCTTAATATGTTCCATCGGGAATTGGATCGACACAACTCCATTTTAACTACCAATTAGTATTTTCTTTAGTCGACCATGAGACCCCTCCGCAATGCTTGTCGCCTCATTCTTGAAGTTACGATATTCATATGTCCATGCAAACACAAACCTCTCCTTAATCGTTAACCATTTTTTTTTACAATACTCAACCGGTTTTGGGTAGTCCGTGCCGTATTCATCCTCAAATTTCTTCAATTTACATTCGTAAATTTCCTCGGTCATCGACCAAACAATTTTGTCCCATGCTTTCATGAACATTTTCCAAATAATTCCATCCTCCTTCCACTTTTCTTCAAATAACCTATCCTCTTCCTTACGTTCTTCCACGGTTAATTTACTACTACGCTCATCCTCTTCCTTTGACCTCTTGGTACCCTTCCTTGGTATTTTAGCTTGGAGATGATGATGGCAATTGGTTTTGAGATTGCATTGAATGTGCCACGTACATTGCAAGTTTTGGGCTTCCGGAAACACTACCGCTATTGCATGCATTAAGGCTTGATCGTTATCCGTTACAATAACCCTTGGAAAATTATCACCGTTATAAATGGACCTCAACGTCTCCAACATCCAAATGAAACTCACATTGTTCTCATGGTCCATTAAACCGCATGCAATCGTAAACGTGTTTTTGTCCGAAGTATGACAAGCAATGTTCAACAACGACATGCTATACTTGTTTGTCTTATAAGTAGCATCTATCAACAAAATTTGATGAAAGCATTGAGCCAATTGGATCATTTCGGGATGTGCCAAGAAAATACGAACCACTATACCATCCTTTTCTTCCCTTCTCAAGGTGTAGCCGTGTAACTCCGCTAACCACTCCGATTGTTGCATGACCGTTCTACCATCCCATTCAGTCCTTTTGATCGTAGCTAGGGCCGACTTAATTGTAGACAAAGAAGACAAGTTGTCGGGGTCGTCCGCCTTTATTTTACTTAAGATCACACTCGCTTTTTGGATCCGCATAGACCTCACCGTCTGCATTTGATGTGGTTTTAACTTGGCAACCATTACATGTCCAATTAAATCCAACGGATCATCATGGTTGTGACAACCGTTATCAACTTTATACATTTTATACTCTTTACCTTTAATACCATCGGGCTTATAGAAGACAATCTTAAATGGGCATCCTATCTTCTTGGTATTGCTTCGGTATTTCCTATTCGTCTTCCGTACGTACTTACTATTCTTTCCATCGTGACTCTTTCGCGTCCCACCTCGCTCACAAATCATTTCAAATCGAGTGTCACTAACATGATTATTTTGAACTACCACGCACATGTTATCTTTTGCCTTGTTCATAAGCCATTCCTTTGCCTCCTTCTTACTTCCAAATGTCTAAACGTGCATAAAACAAAACAAATCTAATAAGCATAACCATTTAACATATAAATTTTGAAAAAAAATAAAAGTAGTAATGAGTATACCAAATCGTTTGCATAGTATAGGGAAGTGTCGGGCCTCAAATAGAAATCATCAACAAACTCTTCAACGGCCTGCATATGAAAGCAACAAATTATTATACAATAATCGGAGGTTATTAAATAAGTCAAACTTCCGAATATACTATATTCGGAATCCTATCGGTTACCCAAAACACCCGATTTATGCAAATGAATGTACACAGTTTACTGAGTGCAAAAAATGATATAATAGGAATCTAAAATATATAGTAAAACAACCGAATATAAATAACCGGGAGATAACTTTAATCGATAAACATCCGATTTTAAAGTTTTCGGAAATTTTATTTTGAGGCCACTGTTATATTCGGCAGTCAAATAATGTTAAACTATTACCGATTGTAAAGGATAAGAATACTGAGTTTTGAAATTTTTTGAGGAATTCGTTTTTGGGGCCATTCGGAGGTAAATAACTCTACATAACTAACGAATGTAGATTTTTTTTGGAAAACCAGTTTGGGGTTTTTCTCATATTCGGCAGTAAACTACTATCTTGGAACTACCGAATATACATATTTGGTACTCAGTGTGTTATATTCGTAAGTTTATTCGAGAAATTATCTACCGAATCTTGGTAGTTCATGGCATTCAATGCATGCAATAATCGGTTTTCTTGTTTACAAAAGCACACAAACGCATACAAATCGAGTGTTTGAGTTTCTTAACACAATAACTGTGTTTTACATGCATCGTTAGCTTCAATATCAGGCGATTCTCCATTTTCTTCTATGAAAGGGTCGTCTAGGTTTTCCTCTCCACAAAATTTTGGATCATTCAACATATACCCCAAATCGTCTTCTCTAAACGGTCGTAAACCCTCAACATTTTGTTCTTCGCCATGATTCTCACCTTCTTCTTCATATCCATCCATTTTTGTAGTGATAAAATGGGTTTTCCCTTTTTTCCTTCACCTTCTTCTCTATAACTCTAACAACTCAAAAATGAAAAAGAAATGGAAAAAATGAAACAGAAATCATTCTAATACTGCACCGACTACAATCGGAAGTCTGGGTAAAATTTTTGCTTCCGATTGCAATCAGAGGATAAAAATGTTATCATATCCTCCGAATATATAAGGATAATTTTGCCATTACGAATTACGCGAGATAAGGGCTGGCTACATTTTCCCTTTGGGTGACCTTTTTTGTTTTATTGTTGGCCCCTAAATCCTTTTGAGTGGCCCCTAAAAACGCGAGGATTTTAATCTCACAACTTATTTGATCAGGAAAATTGGTATATCAAATCAATCATAGAGTAATTTAGCTATTAGGAAAAGAATATTCTTAATCCAAAATGAAGTGTTTGCATAAGATGATTCAGTTAAATGGTGACTTGATTTTCTACAATAACTTCAACACCCCCAGTAGTTCAGAGTATGAATCAAATTATCCTAGAAAATTGAAGAATTCGAAATATAAATTTTGATAACAAATTTGATAACCATTTTAAAAACTCTAATACTTCCAGTCAATCAATTAATCACACAAAATGATTTCGTTAATTTTTGATAACCGAATTTGAGAAATGAAAGAATTTTATGGTAGATCTCTATCTTGAGCAGATTTTTTTCTCCCGCGAAGCTCGCAAAATTCGGATAGAATTCCTCGGATCAATTGTTTTTTTTAATGGTGAAATTAAGTCGTCTCCATCCTTTCCATGAAATCAAATTCTATTCCAACCCTCGACTACTGCAAGTGACAAATGATTTTTGGGGTAATATGATTCTCAAAAAATTAAATCTAAACCGAGTTTAGCTATTTGATCCAAAATTTGGATGATTTCTTTTTAATTCTGTAGGAGCATTGCTCGGTCCAACTTACAGGTGTTGCTATCTCAAGCTTGTTGTCAAAACTATATATTGATTTTTAATCTACAATTAGTTAAGTCTCGGATTAGGATAGAAGACGTAGTTGAGAAACGGGCATCACGACAATCATCATTGGGTTCTTCCTTTTGAAGGCAAAGATCAACCGCAGCTTTTGGAGAACTTCTTCAACAAAAGGTACGTGAAGACTGAACCACCTATATCTCAAGTTATATTCAAGTGTATCAAGAATTTCGAATCAAGTATATCTTGTAATTAGTCCTCGAAATATGACTAAGCTTAATGAATATTTGTTCATACTTGATGAATTTCGGTTAGAACAATTTAGTGTTCGTAATCCAAATCGTAATTAAATATTATCATTCGAAAATAGCCTGGAACAGTGATATGTGTCATTGATGTTATTTGGGAATTTTTCGAATTGATTTAGAGAGAAATATAAAACTATTGTAATTCCGGATATAAGACAACATACATATTAGTCTTGCAAACGGGGAAAACTGTTAAGGTCTGAAGCCGAAGTATATATACTCAGTACATGTAATGGAGTAGCTATATGTCGACTAACAACTTTTTGGTACGCATAATCGTTTGTACACCTGAAACAGTATGTGAACTCGTGAAACCGGATCCGTAGGTAAACAATATGCGTATTAGAAAAGAAATGTTGGTCCCGGAACCGGTTTGATATCCATACCGGTACACGTACCAGAAAAGTTCTTTGGAATCCGAAACTGGGTTATGTTTTAATGGTATCCATACCAGTACGCATGCCGAAATTTTTTTTATGAACTCCGGAACTCGGTTATGTATTAAGGTATACATATCGGTACACGTACCATGACATAACTGTCACGAACAGGTCAAGTATTTGTAACCTGTTCACCTACGTACCATGTCGATTAAATTCATATGCACATAAATTATTTCCCCGAGATAATTAGCATTTGAATAATCTCTAAAAACAACATATGCACATAAATTATTTGATCGAATAATTGTGACTCGAGTTAAGCCTTATGTGTTATATGAAAATGATCAAGCATTTAGTTTAGTTGGCTAGTTTCGACTAACCATTCATGAGCATGGTCTTTGTACACGGTTCAGTTACGGCTAATCCTAACCAGAGTGTATATCTTGTTTTGTAAATCAGATTCAAAGATTCATCTAACGGTGGATATTGTTTGCATGTTTCCAAAGATATCTTAGCTTTAACCTAAAGCAACCTATGCTTTGAATGTCTATAAAAGAGGAACCTCAAGCAACTGGGATCTTTGAATCCCGAAACTACTTTTCTTGGTGTGTCCTAATTGCAAAACTAGAGTCGTCATTTTCCTAAATCCTTCTAGGGTTTAGCGACTACAAAGACTTCATAGGGATTCATGAAGCCATGTCCAACTATTGTTTATCTTGATAGCTCGAGTATCCTGATCTTGATTTGATTGTTGAGCTTGATCCATCAATCAAGATAGATAAAAATCATCAAAGTTCTCTTCGTCTCAGACTTTGTTAATTCCACAAGTTTAATACTTATGAGGTGAATAATAATCTAGGTTGTACTTCGGGTTGCATAATTCCAGATTTTGAGGTTATCTAGACTTTGTGTATTGATATCGATTTCCAATCACTTTGATCTACGATTGAAAAGGAAATCACACATATAGGCTTATCTGTGGGGGGAATATTGGTTTAAAGTCTTCAATTGAGTTGAAGCAACTCTTAGACTGTTGATAGACACATTTTTGTGTTTAATTTGATCTCAATACTATATATTGTTGGCACTCGAGTTTGTACTAATTTTGGTGTTTTATGTGTTTGTAGGCACCTTTGGAAAATAAACATTTTTTGGAAAATTCGGCTCGAAAAGTTGGTAAAAGCCCCGGAGGACACGTGTTATTCGGACTCTCACCGTTGGATAAGGGGCACCTCAATTACTAAGGGACACCCCAGGTCACCCCAAAGGCAACTGTTATTCGCACCCCAGTTCTGGTTAGGGGGGAGGACATCTTCTTCCCAAATTCAAAAACCAAAAATTGGCGGGAAAAAAATACTATCAACTGGCAGATGTTTTGTTGGAATTTTTGAACGTGTTGTAGGGCTATTCAATGGCTGATTTTTGGTAGGAGGTTGTGATATGTCCTAGCAAACACGTTTTGGGCTTTTGGTTCGATCAAATTTGGCCAGAATTAGCTGGATAATTCACGGAATGCAAAACAGGGAAACACGGGTTGGACACGGGATTGGAGAAGATTTGAGCGTGTTCTGCTCATGCATGAGGGCTCTAGCAACATTGTGGGTCGTGTGTAAACATTTCTAGAATGACCAGGATGGAAATCTATGCGTGAGAAGCTAAATCAGGGAAGAAAATATTCCCAGAATATTTTTTCATCAAACCGAGTTAAGAGAGAATTATCTCGAGTTATAGCGAGACTTCTTGATCCTGTGGAGTATATATAGAGTGACGGGGACTCATAGAAGGGGTGTCGAGAGTTTGGGGTCGATAGGAGAGCTTAGGAGCGAGAAATCAAGAGTTGATGAAACTCTGTTTCTGCTCCTGCTGATGATGAAGAACACCAAGAACACGAAGAACAGACTCGCAGGGACAGTCGTTTATCAACATTGAAACAGGCTCACATGCGTGGGTCGTAGGTGTGGGTCTTAGAGATTCAGTAACAATAGCACTTCTTCTGTGTCGTTTATTTTGGACGCTTTTTGTGGGTCGCACATTCACTGTTTTATTATTTCATCTCCATTCTCATCCTTGTAAACACCCTTTGAGCAATAAAAATGAATTTTGAGCGTGTTTTCAATATGCGGAGCTAGAACCCATCACTGGGACGACGGAGGAAGCTGTTTTTCACCCATGTCGTAATTCTATTTAATTTTTTATGACTATTTGCACTATTATAATTGATTTATGATTTTTCTTGATTATTTGTGATTTCGTTTGATGTCGCATGCTTAGTCTTAGGTACTTTTGATGCGTCATGCTTGTGATTTACATATAATTCTTTATAAATCTACCTTGGCAAAGATTTAGAGTCGATGTTTGTTATTTTATGAGCTTTAATTGTCCGGAATTAAATATTGAACTGAATGAATGTGAGAATTGGTGGAATCCCGAGTCCCAGTACCTCTCTCCCATTGTTAATATTTTTGTATATTTATTTTTATTAAATCTAAAAATTCCATTTCCTTCACAAGTCTGAAACGAATCCTATTTACTACAACCCCATCAAAAATCAAAGAATCATTTTGGCGCCGCCGACGCGGATTTGTGCTTAGGTAGAATTTTTAGGTTTTTATTATTTTATATTATTCCATTTGTTCTTTTTACATCTCTTTGGTTGTGTCTTTGTATTACAGGTTTGAAGTTGGATACTAAAGACCTTGGAATCAAAGCTCAAAGCTAGAAGAGAAGGAAAAAAGACAAAGCAAAAAAAGAAAAAAGAGAGGAAAAAAAAGAGAATTATTTTTTTTTATTTTTTATTTTTTTAAGAGACTTTCCATTTTATTTTTTTTGTAATTATTATTATTATTTTTTGTATTTCTTTTCATTGGACTGGACTTTGGACAATTTATTTTGATTTTAAACCCTACGGAAGGGTTATATAAAAAAATAAATAATTAAATATAAACTGTTTGTAGGGAAGGACGACGATTACAATATCGTCTCGGCCCCTCGGGTCTGTACATGACATAGGAGTCGTGGCCCGAGTCGACTTCAACGGTTCATCCCCCGTCTGGTACGGGAGGTAAGTCCATCGAAACACTCGCGAATCTCCTGTAAGCGAGTTACTGTATTCCTTAAGGTGATTCATTGGTTGAGGACAAATTTGGACTGTTTTTAAATTCCTAGTAAAGGGCAAGGCCTGGACAATACAAGATAAGGGTTCGGATTTCATCACCGCTCCCTTCTTGCCCGCTTTAGGAAAACGAAACCAAACGCGAACCTAAGCTTAAAATTTTGACTAGAACGAGACCTATAGGGTAACGAGCTTAGTAGGAAAGTCGTTCGAAAAATATTGGTTACTCTTTTAGCATACTTCGAAGTTCATGATGGTTTCTGTGAGTTGAATGCGTGATTGCGCCGCCTTGTGATAGCGGTGAGGCCTTGGGTATCAAAGCTCCACTGAGCTTCCCTCGCCTCAATTCAACTTACTTTGACTCGGATTGATTCCATAGGGGTTTGCTTAAATTGTAACGAATTCCCTTTCGAAGGATTAGAAGCTGGTCTAGAAACAATCTAAGTGGAGCCATCATGCTTGTTGTTTGCTAGATTTTATAGGTTTGATTTGGTCGAGTCAGCCTTGTTTGTGATTGTGTAGAATTCCCTTGAAATTAAGAATGTCGAACTAGTATGACAGAAGCCAATACAATGAGTATCGATCTGAATTTGAATATGGACATCATCATTTTTATGACCATGGTGGGAATAATAGTTGGGAACGCCAACCTTTTCAAGGTTATGGTTCATACCATGGTGAGCCCAATTACTTCCACACGCGAATTGGTATTACGAGCAAGAAAATCAGGAACACTGTAGTATTGGTTACTCGTTTTTGGAAACTAGTCCTGATTATGATATTTCTGAACCTGTTCCATCTCTAGAAGAGACCCAACAACGGATTGAAAGGACGTATAAACGTTTAGTTGCAATGAATAGTTCAAAAGAAGAGTGTACACGATATTCTAAGATGATAAACGAGAGTGGTAAACGTATAAGTGTTATGCTCAGTGAAATTCAGGCACGTCTAGAGGCAGAAAATGAACAGTTGGCTAATGCTGCTCGAAATAATCTAAATTTCCAAAATAGGGTTTCTAATTCTACCCTTGATATCAATAGTGAATATTTGCCTAATTTAGAGGACGAGGCTAGAATAAAAGACACTACTTATTTAGATAAGGTTCAATCATCATTGTACTATTATGATGATGAGGATAGTAGTAATGAAGAATCTGAAATATGTAGGCATAGTAATCAGGAATCTATTAATCCAATCGAGCTTTATAATGATTATATTATTTCTAGTTCAAATCCAAATAATTTTTATGATTATTCACATATTCAAAAGGACGAGGATTTGATTAGGGATACCACCGTTTTAGACGATGTAGTTTTTCCTTTTGATTACGAAGACGATAGTGGTTTAGAGGAACGGGTTTATTCCGGAAATGTTGTTTTAGAGTCTAGCGACTTAGAAACAATAGTCTTAGACGAAGAAAATGAACTCGTAGAGCTATTAAATATGAGTAAGTATGCGTCGCTTGAGTATAACCTCGAAGGAGAAATTGACTATTTTCAGGATTCCAATGATCTAGAAATTAAGGAAATTGTAGCTAGTCTATCTAGAGATACCCAAAAATCTAAGTTTGGGGGTGATTATCATTCTCCTTGTGTCATACCTTTAGCTCTTACAGAGATCCCTCATTTTGGACTTGATATCTCTGCCTCGACCATTTTACAAGATTACCTTCATACTCGTTCTCCCGAACCTAATGATGTCCAGGAAGAAGTTCAGTCGTTAGAAACCCATCATCTGGTTGATGTGGTTTGTCCAGGCTATGATACCCAGATTGACTTTGTTTTCCCACCAAATAGTTTTCTTCCAAATGTGGGAACGTTTATATTTCAAATGTGTCGAATATTAAGTTGTGAGACTAAACCTAAATGTTTTAGGAAATTAGAATCGACACATTTGCTTAAGAGTGACCACTACTCTCATTGTGGTCAATTTTGTAAGTCAAATCTTATTGACTTAGAGGATCCTCAGTTATTTAGGTTATTATTGTGCGCTTCTAAGATCATATTTGAGTTTTTCCAGACTCTAGCACCTAATGATTCGGATCCCACCTATGAAGAAACGCAACCAATGGAAATATTTTATTTAGACCCTTTCTTAGAACCTGAACCTGAACCACAATTAGATATAAATATCTTAATCAGGAAACTAGATAAGGGCATGCTATCCTTGTTCACTTTCTTGGGTTATTGTAGTTTCCTTTGGTCAGCTCTATTTAGTTTTGAAGACCCACAGTTATTTCGGCTGTTACTTTTTGATTCTATGAGGTGACTAATTCTTTTCGATGTCTGGCTGAAGACTTTAAACTTAGCACTTCTTGGGAGGTAACCCAATCTCATGCGACATGGTAATATCTTTCCTTAACTCTTTTGCTTCAAATGGTAACAGTTTCTCCTTGTTCATATGCTTTTAATTTTATCTTTAGAACATTGAGGACAATGTTAGATTTAAGTTTGGGGGTGGGGAAGAACTTTTTCGTTGGACTTTTGAAACTTCTAGCATCACATGGTATCCGGTTAGCTAAGTTTACTGTTTCTCACCGAAAAGATAGAAATTGGAATGCTAGGGATAACAAACTTTTGAGACATTAGAGAAAAAGACATTGAGATCCTTGAAATTCACGAGAGAACTTGTTCCTTTTAGAGGGTAACCATGATGGACCTAACCATACATGATGGAAAGGAAAGTAGGTCAGGAAATGCCAGAAAGACAAAGCAACCTCACAATGTAGTCTTAGTTACTAGATTGCGACTCTCTCTCAGTAGAAACTTATCATCATCAACAAGAGGAGCGACATCAAAATATATGAAGAAAGTTGAAGACGTTTTAGGTTTAGAAGCAACAATAGAAGAGAATAATTCAAAAATCAAAGTTGAAGTTATAAGAGCAAATGATATAAGTTGTTAGAATCCATGATATCAAGACATCACAAGTTGCGAAGATCCAAGTTTTGAAAGTCCTTCTCTCATGGCCATGTAAATTTTTGTCTTGTAATTTTTTGTTTTCAGAAAAAAAAAATGAAAAATGAAAAAAAAAAATGAAACATCATTACGTTCTTTTTGTTCAATAAGGCCATAGGGAAGAAGAAATTTATAAGTCAAGCAAGAAATCGAAGAGAAGAGTTAATTGTCAAGGTTCTATGAGGTTCGAGAGTTTATCATCAACAGTTGAAGACCGAAGAAGGCGTTGTTTCTACTGAGCACTGTGAGAGAGTCGAAGAAAGATGCATTTTGGTTGCTTTGTTAGTCAGCTTTCAATCTGGCACAAAATTTTCTAGCACTGGTTTAACTCATCACACGTAATTAGTCCACCTGTGTAGCAGATGTCCCTCTCATTTTTATCTCTCTCCTAATCTTATCCAGCTGTAAAGCAGCGGACGCATCTTACAATGTTTATCTAGTTGTGTAGCGGATATCTCTTTATCTAGCAGTGGTGTGGATGTGTCTCCCCTTTTCTTCAGTCAGCTTTAGAGCTGACACCTTTAATTTCTCTGGCATTCTACTTACTTGGAGATAGGTTGAGAATATGTATGTCATCGTAGCTCTTTGGATACTTGTGACCAATTAGGAGAAAAGGTTTTGTGGGTACACCTCTGGTAAACCCTCCGGAGACAACACTCCGCCGCTAGGGCCACCTAGCGTTTTAACGGCCTGCTGCACGTGCTAAGTGTAGTCTTTTTATCTTTTCAAAGATAAATTTTGCTCGAGGACTAGCAAATAATAAGTTTGGGGGTATTTGATAGACACATTTTTGTGTTTAATTTGATCTCAATACTATATATTCTTGGCACTCGAGTTTGTACTAATTTTGGTGTTTTATGTGTTTGTAGGCACCTTTGGAAAATAAACATTTTTTGAAAAATCGGCTCGAAAAGTTGGTAAAAGCCCCGGAGGACACGTGTTATTCGGACTCTCACCGTTGGATAAGGGGCACCTTAATTACTAAGGGGCACCCCAGGTCACCCCAAAGACAGCTGATATTCGCACCCCAGTTCTGGTTAGGGGGGAGGACATCTTCTTCCCAAATTCAAAAACCAAAAATTGGCGGGAAAAAAATACTATCAACTGGCAGATGTTTTGTTGGAATTTTTGAACGTGTTCTAGGGCGATTCAATGGCTGATTTTTGGTAGGAGGTTGTGATATGTCCTAGCAAACACGTTTTGGGCTTTTGGTTCGATCAAATTTGGCCAGAATTAGCTGGATAATTCACGGAATGCAAAACAGGGAAACACGGGTTGGACACGGGATTGGAGAAGATTTGAGCGTGTTCTGCTCATGCATGAGGGCTCTAGCAACATTGTGGGTCGTGTGTAAACATTTCTAGAATGACCAGGATGAAAATCTACTCGTGAGAATCTAAATCAGGGAAGAAAATATTCCCAGAATATTTTTTCATCAAACCGAGTTAAGAGAGAATTATCTCGAGTTATAGCGAGACTTCTTGATCCTGTGGAGTATATATAGAGTGACGGGGACTCATAGAAGGGGTGTCGAGAGTTTGGGGTCGATAGGAGAGCTCAGGAGCGAGAAATCAAGATTTGATGAAACTCTGTTTCTGCTCCTGCTGATGATGAAGAACACCAAGAACACGAAGAACAGACTCGCAGGGACAGTCGTTTATCAACAGTGAAACAGACTCACATGCGTGGGTCGTAGGTGTGGATCTTAGAGCTACAGTAACAATACCACTTCTTCTGTGTCGTTTATTTTGGACGCTTTCTGTGGGTCGCACATTCACTATTTTATTATTTCATCTTCATTCTCATCCTTGTAAACACCCTTTGAGCAATAAAAATGAATTTTGAGCGTGTTTTCAATATGCGGAGCTAGAACCCATCACTGGGACGACGGAGGAAGCTTTTTTTCACCCATGTGGTAATTCTATTTAATTTTTTATGACTATTTGCACTATTATAATTGATTTATGATTTTTCTTGATTGTTTGTGATTTCGTTTGATGTCGCATGCTTAGTCTTAGGTACTTTTGATGCGTCATGCTTGTGATTTACATATAATTATAAAATCTACCTTGGCAAAGATTTAGAGTCGATGTTTGTTATTTTATGAGCTTTAATTGTCCGGAATTAAATATTGAACTGCATGAATGTGAGAATTGGTGGAATCCCGAGTGCCAGTAACTCTCTTCATCTTGTTAATATTTTTGTATATATAATTTTATTAAATCTAAAAATTTCATTTCCTTCACAAGTCTGAAACGAATCTTTTTACCACTATCACTACAACAAATTTGAAAACCCAACAACTGTAAAGGACGTCATCTAATCATTTGCGCGGAGCCCTGCTGGGATTCAAGAGGCATAAGGAGCGCGGCTGTAATTCAATTGCTGTGAGGGTTTAATTCGATCTCAACTACATTCCAGTACGAAGTTAATTGGTAGTAGGCTAGTGTCTGCAGCGGCTTAATACAGTTTGGTGTTCAATCTGGACTAGGTCTTGGGATTTTTCTGCATTTGTGGTTTCCTCGTTAACAAAACTTCTGGTGTCTGTGTTATCTATTTTTCCCCATTATATTGTTTATATTTATAATTAAAATATCAAAGATTATGCGTTAATCAATCAAAGTAGATATATCCATCCTTATTTGTTGGATACGACTTGATTGATACTTGAAAATTGATCTTAGGAATCACGAAGTACTCTCACCCGCAAATCAGGTTCACAGACTTTCTTCTGTAAACTTTTTGATTGTGAGAGAAGGAGATATGACTCTGAATATTCTTCCTTGATTGAGTTTCATTAAGTTGAACTCTCGGAATTATATTTAAGTTTTTCCATACAGGTTGCCTAAAAAAAGTTGGTGGTATATTTTGATACCCCATGTTTTCAAATTTCGATTACTAAAACTTTAATTTCCTGAACCAAACACGACGTTAGTATTCAATCAATATACCTAATATTTTAAACATTTTGGCTCGACCCAAAAATATTTGATACCCTTTTAGCCACCTTTGTAACAATAACCTTAACCAAAAGAAAATCTTGGGTCTGTCTTCGGTGTTAATAGAACCTGCTTTCTATCTTTTACATACATAGACCTGTCGAAAAAAATAGGAAAATTAGGGTTAAATAATTTAGTTATGCTGATATGTTCTTTTTAGAAGTATTTAATGTGTTGATAATATGATAGTATTACTGAAGAGTAATTACTAGGAGTTTTCCAATGGAACATAAGCTTATTCCACGTAGGATACACATCCATTTCCCTAAAATCCTTCTCCGACCCGAACTTTTTAAACCAATGTATAGATGATGTGGCCTATTTTTGGATTGACATCCTCTAAGGTTATGTTCGATGGAAGTTAATTTCATGGAATTAACCATCTTCCTATGGAAATAACGGAATTGTGAGTCCATTGATAAAAAAAGTGTGGTCTAAGGTATATTTTTAACTTAATTTCATGGAAGTATTTCCTTCCACCCCCACCCACACGATATTAATGCAATGTAATACATTTTCCATGGAACTGTTTCCTTTCTATGATATCAAACACAGCCTAGTCAGCTTTTACATAACTAAAATTGATTTTAATGCATTAAACAATCATTTTTAACTCTAATAAAATATTTAAATTGTTGAAAATAAAGTTTATAACTAGCCAATAAAAAGATCAAATACAATATAGGTTTGGAGATGGATATATTTTTTCCCATAATTTTAAACAAAAATAGGAAGGATGATATCTTGTTTATATCTATAATACAAAACAGAAGGGGTTTTTGAGCCTTGGACGGTCGGATAACATTTTCAGAAACAAACATTGCATCCGACCATCCCAGTCTCATCCCATCTATACACATCCGATGGATGTAAAATTTGTAACCTCCTTCCATTATGGATATATACTTTGATAACTCTCCTAATTAGTTCCTCACCAATTAATTAAAAAAATTAATGCGACAACAAAAAAATAAAATGAAAAATAAAATGTTACAACCACTTAAACTCATATTTTTACACTCATATTTTATTATTTGACTCACATCCTTTTAAAATCGAAAACAACCGATCTTCGTCAACTTATATAACGTTTAAGAATTGCTGTAAGAAAATCATGAAATTAGATTAATTTTTCTCATGTCGCGTCGTTATGGCACAGGTTATTTCTAGTTGTCATATAAGAAACAATGATTTATTGAACAAGCTCTAAGAGCAGTTCAAAAAGAACAAATTTGATCATTAGAGTCCCATTATTGATTTTCTTTTGTTTCCACTATTCAAAATGGAATTTTTTTGACTTGCCTATCCCATAAGGCATATTCCAATGCACCATGTAAAAAATGTCTATTTGACATGCGACGTGGCATGGCATATGAGTTTCCCCACTATGGTACATATGACAAATTTGATTAAAAATAAATATAGTATTTAGTTGTATTGGGTGGGACCTAATAAATAAAAATATATTTGTGTTTGTGTGATTGGGTATTTATAAAAAATTAGTATTATAATATATATCCAGTGGGACCCTTTAAATATATAAATATATTAGAAAAACGAAAAAGTAGATTAGAAGGAGAGATTATATATATAATTACTCGGAGATAAAGTCCCTATCGCTGGAGATAAAGAGATTATCGCTTGATGGAGTCTCTATCGCTCGGTAGAGACTCCATCGCGCGCAGTGGCGGAGCTTAATGGGGACTAGGGAGGAGAGTTTTCCTCCATAGAATTTTTGAAGTTGTCAAATTAGGCTTGGGAATTTTGGATTTTGCATAATTGTCCCCCCAAAAATTGACAAATTACCACAAATCAAAGCATTTTGGAACTTTTGTAGCCTCTGGAGTGTACGTTTTACAACAAAAACTTTAGAATTTGGATGGCCTTCGACCGCCATAGTGTAATTCGGCACAGTTAGTATTTTTCCTCCCAACGAAAAAATTCTGGCTCCTCCACTGATCGTGTATGCCTAAGTGCCATTCCTGGTATATAGGCCGGTGAGCTTGGCACTTAGGGATACCCATAATGGTGCTAAAGTGCCAAATGATGATGTTTGACATGTGCATAGCGAATAGGTATAAAAATTGCTCTAAGAAAGTAACCGTGGGACTCCCCTAGACTAGAGACGAGTTTAGTATAACTATGGATAGAAGGGGTTCGAATCGTAAATATTCACCTACCCCAAAACAACCCCTCTGATAGAATCATTTGACCTTTCACCAAATATGGAAAATACACCACATCATCTGGATATCATTGCTTAACTAGCTTACTGGATCATTTCCACCTAAACCCCTTGCCACCAACCAAGTTTTTCTGGACACTCCCATGTCCTCCAAAATTACATTTTTTCTTGTGGAAATAAATCAACGAAGGCTTCCCTACCTTCACCATTCTCAATCATATCCGTCTAACTGATACCAATATCTATTCACAATGAAACTCCAATCCAGAATCTTCTGATCATATTCTCCTCTATTGTCAAGTGGCAGTGGTCGCGTGGAACCTCTTCCTCACAAGACTCCCTTAACATTCAAACACAACAATTTTTTTTCTAAACTTTCCAAATCCTCAGATGAAAATCACACAAATTCTACAATTAAAAACTCATCACTCTGTCAAAATAGCTTTTTGTTTCCTTTTCTGGTCATTATGGATAGATAGGAATGACTATATTTATCGACAAAGGCAACCAAATCCAGGTAACATTACCCAGATGACTATCAGTTTTCAATAAGAATGCTCTTGGGCACAAGAGAACCTCCCTCATGTGATACCTGGAAAACCAGCTCCTGCAAACACAAGAAATGGAACATGAACGTCTACAACAATCTTCATAGGCTGGGTTAAGCCTAATCTAGACTGGATCAAGATCAACACATACGAAGCAGCGCGAGAACACCCGGGAATAGCTGGAGCAGGCTTCATATGTAGTGATGCTTCTGCTAATGCCCTAGTAGCCGTAGCACAACCACTAGGAATCACCACTGCCCTCACAGCTGAATCATGGGCAATGATCATAGCGACCAGGACGGAAAAACAGCGAAGCTGGCCAAAGGTTCAATTTGAAACCGACTCGGAAAACTTGCTTCGATTCCTAACCTCAGACGACGATCCGCCTTGGTACATCTCAGGAATGATATCTGAAACCAAACAAATTATGAGATAAATCCCCCAATGGACCGTCAAGCACAACTACAGGGAAGGCAATCAGGTGACGTATGGACTGGCCAATCTGGCGGCAGAAAACAGAGAATTCGAGAACCTTACAACTTTATTTTATGATCACACAATCCCACCATGCATTGATCAAATTTTAATGGACGACTCCTTAGATATCACCTGTTAAAATATATCGTATCTTGCATGTTACGATGTCCCATATCTTGCATATATTGTATAGTTATCCCGTAGTTACTGGGTTGTATTATGTTACCTTATTTGTCGTCTGTAATCCTGTATAAGTGTATTGAGTCTGTATTCCTTCATTCTCGCAATATACAGAAACCCTTTCATTAGATCTCTATGCCATGACAAATTCTGTCATGGTATTAGAGCTAGGTAAGATTCAATAATCCACTTCCGTTGCTAATCAAAAGGAACCAGAATCAGTATCGTGATTAACAAACAAGAAATCTATCTCATCCTTATCTCATGTTTAAAACCCAAACCCTATTATCATGTCGCGTGAAGAATCTCAACCCATCACTGTGAAATTCGATGGATCCAACTATAATCATTGGTCTTTTCTCATGAGAAGTTTTTTAAAGGGAAAAAGCATGTGGAAATATATTGATGGCAAAGAAAAAAAGCCTGTAGCTAGCACTAGCGGTAAAGACAAAGATGCTGCAGAAACAGATCCTTCTGAAACTTGGGAAATCAACAACCACAAGATCATCACTTGGATAAGTAACACTGTTACTGCATCCATAAGTATGCAACTTACTGGTTTTGAAGAAGCCAAAGAAGCATGGGATTTTCTGGCTAAGAGATACACACAAGTCAATTTTGCACAGAGATAAAATCTTGAACAAGATATTCGAGCCTTGAAACAACAACCGGAGCAAACAATTTCTGATTTTCACTCTGAAATGTCAATTGTATGGAATCAAATAGCACTTATGGAGCCTAAATGGACATTTGATGTAGAATTGTGGCAGAAATACAGAGAACAATCATGGCTTGTTCAACTATTAATGGCTTTAAGGGATGAATTTGAATCTGTGAGAGCGTCTATCCTTCATAGAAATCCAGTTCCAATCGTAGAAAGTGCCTTGTCTGAACTTATTACTGAAGAGACGCGCAAAAGAATCAAACCAGATATTCCAGCAGTTCTTGCAGTATCTTCTCGTCCAAGCTCTAATCCAAGCTTTAGTTCACAGAGAAACTTTTCAGCCTCAACTTCGTGATCTTTCTCAAGTTCAGTGTCATAACTGTAAGAATTATGAACATCTAGTAAACAATTGTCCATAACCTGTGAATACCAGTAACTCTCAAGGAAACTCTCAAAGATTAACAATGCAAAGTTCAACACCTTCACCAGGCACACCACAATGCAACTACTGCAAGGAATTTTGACACATTGTAGGAAACTGCACTTCTCCATCTTCAAGAAATATGAGAAACAAGAGAAGATTTGGCACTGCTGCTCCATCATATTACTCTCTAGGTCATGTTACTGCTGCACCATTTATACAGCAAGCACATGACTCATAAAACTCTATATCAAATAACTTTGCAACTACAACAAATTTGGCAGACATTCAATAGATGCTGAAACAATCTCTTGCAATTGGTAACAATCCTACTGCAGCAACTGCTTTTTCAGTCCCTTCAGGTAAATTTTCGACTGAATGGTTTCTTGACTCAGGAGTATCAAAACATATGACATATAGTTCAAATTTATTTGAAACAATAAAACCTATTGTTACTCCTAAGATTCATACATCAGATGGGACAAAAATCATTACTACTCATATTGGGCAGGTTAAAATTTCAAACAAGATACACATATCAGATGTCCTTCTTGTTCCCAAAATTAAGATGAACCTTATTTCAATTGGTCAATTATGTAACCAGGGTTTTAATATCTTCTTTTCATCTCATGGTTGTGTTATACAAGTCCAAAAACAGAGAGGCTTATTGGGATAAGCCGTAGAGTTGGTCGTCTTTACCTCCTGGAGTCTCTAACTATTCCTCAATTCAACAAAAAACTTGTTGCTGCTCTAGCTTCTACTTTACCGTTCACAGTTTCTCCTTTTATTTCTTGGCACTCTAAGCTTGGTCATGTCTCTTTTTCTCATCTCTCCTATATGATTAGTAAAGGGCTGCTAGGTTTTGTTCCTTTAGACAAAGAGCCTTACTGTATTGCTTGTAATATGGGTAAACAACCATCTCTTCCATGTAATAACAGTACTACCTTTTCTTCTGCACCTTTTGATCTCATTCATTCTGATGTTTGGGGAAAGTCTCCTATTGCTTCAAAAGGGGGAGCTTTGTACTATGTTATTTTCATTGATGATTACACTCGTTATACATGGGTGTATCTTTTTAAATCCAGATTAGAGTTCTTAAGGATTTATACTGAGTTTTCCAACATGATCAAAAACCAATTCAAAAAATCCATCAAAATATTTCGAGAAGATCAGGGAGGTGAATACATATCCAATCCTTTCAAAGAGTTTTTAAAATCTGAGGGTACTCTACTTCAGTTATCTTGCACTGAGACACCAGAATAGAATGGTGTCGCAGAATGTAAACATCGTCATATCATAGAAACGGCTAGGACGCAACTTCTCTCTTCCTCTGTTCCCTCTAATTTTTGGGGTGAATCTATTTTCACTGCTGTATACACTATTAATCGAGTTCCTACTGCTGTTGTAGGTGGTATATATCCATACGAACGACTATATAGTAAGAAACCAGATTACTCTGAGCTGCGTGTGTTTGGTTCCACATGTTTTGTCCTACTTTCTGAAAGAGAACGCAACAAACTTGGTAAAAAGAATACTATCTGCATGTTTCTCCGTTATGGCATAGAGTAGAAAGGGTATAAATGTTACGATCCATAAAGTAGGAGATTAAGAATTTCTCATCATGATACCTTCTGGGAAAAGATACCTTTTTGGTCCCTTCCTAGTAGTAAAACATCTTCTTTAGAAACCTTTTCATATTTAGATCCATTCAATGACGAGTCTCTATCTGTCTCGACTTCTCCTAGTACCCAAGATAACAATGTCTTTCAACCTCCATCTGTTGAATCCACAGAAGCATCCATTGACCACTCTATGGAAGATTCCAATATAACAACTCAACATGGGGATCCTGCACATGAAACTGCTCAACTTCCTCCTCGAACACGACGACCTCCAGCTAAGCACTCTGACTATCAATGTTCATTAACAATTATCTTAGCAGAACATGAACCTAAAAACTACAGGGAAGCTGCAGTACTGCCAGACTGGCAAGACTCGATGGGAGAAGAACTAACAGCTCATCAAAGGGCTGGCACATGGGATATGGTTGATCTGCCTCTAGGTAAATCTGTTGTGGGTAGTAGATGGGTTTACAAGGTAAAGACTAAATCAGATGGCACATTAGATCGTCGAAAATCTCGTATAGTTGCACAGGGTTATACACAAGATTATGGTATTGATTACGAAGAAAATTTTGCTCCAGTTGCACGAATGACTACAATTCGTACATTGCTCGTTGTTGCTGCTACTCGAAAATGGAATCTATACCAAATGGATGTTAAAAATGCGTTTCTTCACGGTGATCTTCAAGAATAAGTTTATATGAGACCACCTCCTGGCTTAGAACATGCTCCAAATCAGGTATGTAAGTTGCGCAAGGCTTTGTATGGGCTAAAGCAAGCTCCTCGTGTTTGGTTTGAAAAATTTTCAACTGCAATTCTTAAATATGGTTTCACTCAAAGCCCTTACGACTCAGCTATGTTTGTTCGATCAACTAGTAAGGGTATGATTCTTCTTTTACTCTATGTTGATGATATGATTATCACATGAAGTGACCTAGAAGGTATTCAAGCTCTTAAATCTTACCTCCACTCCTGTTTTGAAATGAAAGATCTCGGTTTCTTGCGATATTTTCTTGGGGTAGAAGTTGACAACTCTTCTTAAGGATTTTTCATCTCACAAGTCAAGTATGCATCTTTTTTTATGATGAAATTTTGCATCGTGCTGGTTTAACTGATTGTAAGATTGCAGACACACCACTTGAATTAAATCTCAAGCTCAATTCTGTCGAAGGAAAAGCTCTTTCAAATCCTACTCTTTACAGGCAGCTAGTAGGAAGTCTAAACTATCTAACTATTACCAGACCAGATATCAGTTACGCAGTACATGTTGTTAGTCAATTCATGTCTGCTCCGCGGTCACCACATTATGCTGCTGTTCTTCAGATTTTACGATATATAAAAGGTACCTTGTATCAAGGGTTATATTTCTCATCTGCTTCTGATCTTCATCTTCGTGCGTACTCTGATTCAGATTGGGCAAGAGATGTAAATGACAGACGATCAACAACTGGGTATTGTATTTTTCTTGGTAATTCTCTCATTTCCTAGCGTAGCAAGAAACAATCTGTTGTGTCACGCTCTAGTGCAGAAGCCGAGTATAGAGCTTTAGCTCATACTACCTCTGAGATTGTGTGGATAATATGGCTTTTGGTTGACATGGGAGTTCATCTGACAGATACCACTCCTCTTTACTGTGATAACAAGGCTGCTATTCATATAACTCATAATGATGTCTTTCATGAATGCACGAAACATATTGAAATAGACTGGCATTTTGTTCGTCATTATTACAAGCATCAGACTATTGCACTACCTCATGTGTCTTCTGAGTTCCATCTTGCAGATCTCTTCAACAAGTCTCTACCTTCTCCTCGCATTCGTTTTCTGGTTAACAAACTCAAGATATGTTGTGCACCGTCTTGATTTTAGGGGGGGGGGGTGTGTGTGTTAAAATATATCGTATCTTGCATGTTACGATGTCCCATATCTTGCATATATTGTATAGTTATCCTGTAGTTACTGCATTGTATTCTGTTACCTTATTTGTCGTCTGTAATCCTGTATAAGTGTATCGAGTCTGTATTCCTTCATTATCTCGCAATATACAGAAACCCTTTCATTAGATCTCTATGCCATGACAAATTCTGTCATCACCTACCCTCGTGTAATTGCCTCTTAATTTTAATAATATTTTTTGTGCTTACAAAAAAAGTTAGACGGGGTTTTTATCAAATACGAGTAAGGATGCACATGAACCGAGCCGGACCGTCCCGGAACCGGTGGAACCATACCTGTTTTTGTACCGAACCGAGTAAGGGGGTACAGGTACCGGTCCAAAAAATAGGAACCGGGGCTAAGCAGGTACAGGTACACGGTCCTGCCCCTAGTCCCGTACCGTCCCGAACCGAATGTACCGAAGAATTATAACCATTAGATTTAGGGGTAGTAGAACCTTCCAGGTTAGGCATTGATGTGAGGTTAGGCATCCACTCTTCCAAAGTCGCGAGTCCCGGGAAAAAACGTATTCTCAAAGATGTAAGTAAGGTCAATGAAGGAAAATATCTCATCTTATTTAATCCTTCAAGTTCTAGACTCCGAAACGATATGAGATTCTAAAAATCAGCGTCATCATCATGTGAGAACTCCAGTACTGCACAATTCAAGATTTTCAATTCCCGGAGATTTGCAAGATGCCACAAGCCATTATTCAGAACAGATAGACGTGTAAGATTAATAAGGCCAAAGGATACAAAATTAGGAAATCCTGCAATTTGTAGCTTTGAAAGAGAAGAAGAGAATTGTTTCAAGTATCTCAACAATAACTCTTCATGAGTATTATCCGGTATTAATTCGTGCAGAGAAGGAGGCAATGAGATAAAACTTGCCAGTTGAGGGAAATCACGAATTTCTAAAATTCGAAGGCGTGGGAATGATGATACTTGTGCTTGATTTTTGCTTAGTATACTCCTTATCCCCAATAATCTTAAGAGAAGATTTATTTTGATCTGGAACCGAGACTAGTACCGGAACCGTACTTGGTACCGCACGTGTACTAAATAATACCGAAACCGAGGTATATGGTACAGGTACCGATCCAAAATTTTAGAACCGAAATTAGGGAGGTACAGGTACTCGGCCTCGGAAAGAACCGAACCGTAGCGTATGCACCCTTAGATACGAGTGGAGTGGTGGGTGCATATCCAATCTTGGAGACAAAAGATTCTTCTGTAGGAATATTCTGAAGAAATGCTTTTACTTGTCAAAAACAAAGGCTGTTTTCTAAAAGGAAACAAGAGACCAGAGACAAAGGTGCATGAACCTTAACCCGATTTAGAAAGCCCCATTGACTAAAGAAATGCTAGCATTTAAGTGGATGATGTTCCCTTACTACAGTTCTAATCCCACTTGGTTAGGTTTTGTATTATTTAGAAAACAAAACTTGAATAGGACAAATTTGTATGCTCGTTTGCATAGTTGGTGATCACCAATTAGGTTATTATTAGGCAAACCACTTTAGCAGATTATATGGTATGTTTTCCTTGTTTAATTCAATTTGGAATAAATTTTAATCCAAAACTCTCGTAAGATTATTTATATCTTAAGGACCACCAATAGTGGATACATGTGTTTCTCGAAAAAAGAAATAAAAACAATGGAATAAGAGCATTAAGCTTAGTATGTTAATGCCTAAGCTCAGTATCTAGCTCCACAGATATGTGCATTGTTCTATTTGATTGAACATAATATTATTCTGGAGCAGTAGTTTTTCCGTTTTTTTTTAAAGAAATTTCCAGAATCAGAAGGAGTATTTCTCAAGTTTCTTTAGTATTAGTTTTAATTGTATCTATATTTGGTTGAAAAGGTAAGAAAATGGGTGTTCAATATCCTATCTTTGTAATGAAACGATGATAATCGGATTCTCAAATAAACATTCTAAACCACAGTGTTTGCTAAAAAAACCTTTGACAACTAATTTTTTCCCTAAATGAAAAAACAATCTAGTATTATTAGCAGAGATTCAAGGAAATTACATGGTATTATTTGGCAAATTCAATCTGTAATTGGGATATAGTCTTCTTCTAATTTCGCAGTTTCGTTTTGTTTTTTCTACCACTGGTAGAACTTTTGTACATACTACTCTCTCTTAATAATATTTGTTCCTTCTGATCAAAAAATAAATAAATGTATGTTGTTAGAGTATAAATCCTACCCGAAGATGAAATGGGCGGTCGTGTCCGTGACTCTGAAAGGACAAAAATTATAGCATGTAAACTACCCATTTAATCAATTTAGTGTATACCTAAATGTTAGTCCCATGAAATATCATTTTCTGATGATTTTGTGTAGTTCGATCTCTTTTTGGATACATAAATTTTCCAGAAGATAATTATAGTTTTTAGGAACATCAGATGCGCTGATGTGCAGGAACTGAATTGTTCCCTTTTATTGGACTGGTCCTAAGACACGGGGACATGGGACTCCTCCCACTCCTTAAAAGAGAAAACCTAAAATATTGCAATACACTATGGCAGAGTTGGTGCATCAGGGTTTATTAGCTCAAGTCAAACAGCATACCCTAAAATTTTATAACAACTTGTATGCCAGTAAGGGAATGCAGAGTTGGCAAATTAAGCATGCAGCCAAATAGCCGACTTTAAGATCCCAGCGAAGCCAAATCTCATAAATGTATAGAACTACAGGGTTATGGACAATTCCGTTTTTGTTGACAGTTAATAGTGAAAAGAAGTTAAGTAACCGTCCAACACTGCATTGACAATTCATCGACTGTAATATCTCCCTTCCTACCAACACCCCATTCTCCATTGAATTGCCATATTGTGAAAGGACAATAGTCCCATATCACTAGTTTTCACATAATGAATTTAAAATATAATATGTAAGGGCCGCTCCACTCATTGCCAATTGGTTTTGAGGTGGATGCCCGCAGACTTTAACATGGTATCAGAGCTAGGCCCGTATACGGAGTGCAGGCCCGATTTTGGCCGTGACCGAATTTGTCACATGTGCACCCGTGACCGAATGATTGGTCACTCGAATGACCTGTACGTGGGGTGGACCGTGACCGAATGTCACCTGCACACCCATGACCCACACGTGCTTAGGTCCACGTGTTAGGTCGAATGACTGGCCTTACACGTGAGGGAGGGTGTGAAAGGACAGTAATCCCACATCACTAGTTTCCACGTAATGAATTTAAAATATAATATAAAAGGGCCAGATTTTGACACATATGCATTGTGCGTAATTGGCATCTCATATCTCAATATAAACAGATTGACCTTTTCAAGGGAACTAAAATATTGTGAATTACGTCTGAACATTTCAAGTCTGGTATAAGCCGGCAGCCTCTTATCAAACCAACAAAGACACTTCCCCTAGTAACTAACTCTCAATGCTAACTAATAGCTTTTAGATTATTTAGCTCTTAGAGTTCTGCCATCGTCAAGTCAAGTGCATAATAACATGACGGGCATACATTTTTTAGCCATTAGATTTTACATCTATTTATGTGGATCTCCAAAATAACAGACTAAAAAAATGCACTATTTAGTGTACACTCGATTGGGTGATAGTATTGGTATGAGATTGAGTATAACCTTTTTGAATTGCAGGTTTCTCAATTCATTGATACAAGTGGATACTAATGATTAAATAGTGAAGAGAAGTAGTTTAATCAATAAATGGTAGAATATAAGGTGTTGCCGGAAAAAACTTGGAAATCTTATACTAAGCACTAGTGAGTACATTAACTTAATTAACTATACTGAACAATGAAGTTAAAAAACTGCCAAACCTTAATATAAAACTGAACTTTCTGTTTGATAATTTCCAAGCATTAACATGATCAATCCCTTTCTTAATTTACCCTCTAAACTATACAAAATTTATAAGGGGCTGTTTGGTAACCATTATTTTAATGGATTATCATCACATAATTCATTATGCAGATTATAATGGATTCTATATGTGTTTGGTAACCATTATAATAATTGCTTATTTTAATCATAAAAATCCATTATTTCCATAAACAGAAAAAAATTGTTTAAAAATTATTATAATCAATTATTTTTCTTAATAAAATTGAGTTGTGTTTATTCCTCTTATTTTCTATAAACTATCAAAAGAGGGTCAAAAAAACACTAGGAAACTTAGAAAAAAGTTCTAGATCATTATTTTTTCCACTACTTTTAGGGAGCATTTTTTAAAGATAATCAATTATTCGATAAAGGTGTTTGTGAAAATTTATTATAAAAATGATTATACTAAAATCATTTATCTATTTTTGATTATTTATAATCATAAATAGATAATCATAAATTTTGCCAAACAAGGCCTAACTAAACAAATAATATCATAATTATTATTTACTAATTTGTCCTTTTGATTAAAAATTCTGATTTAAGTATGTAAACAATATTTAAACATTACTTAGTCATTATCATTCTTCTTCTAAGCTACTCCTTTAAATAGTTAACTCCAAAACATAACTTAAATCACCTCTTAATACACAATCTGAAAAGAGAGCTAAACCACACAAACCAAAGTTCAAACTCCTTCGTTTCTTGTTTTAATTAACCACACTAGGCATAACAACAAGAAAAGAAAAATGGCTATGGCCATGGAAGTCGACTTCAGTGACTTTGATTTCTCCGGTTATAGTACCACCAGCACCACTACAACAACCGAAGATGATGTTACGTGTAATTGGAACGACTCTTCTCCGGTCATCGATTGGGATGTATTTTCTGGAGACACTCACGATTTCCGAGGCGTAATTGAATCGATGATGAGTGATCCTAACGAACTCAATCATATTGTTCATGGTGATCACCACGAATATAGTTCAGATTCATTATCATTCGGAGAACCAGCAGAAATGATCCAAAACCATGATTCGGTCACCACTAGTAATACTAGTACTGATGATTCAAATGGTTTGAGATTAGTTCATTTGTTGATGGCTGCCGCAGAAGCATTAACGGGTGCTAATAAGAGCCGTGAGTTGGTGAAAGTGATATTGGTTCGGCTCAAGGAATTGGTTTCCCCAACCAATGGAACAAACATGGAACGTTTAGCGGCATACTTCACAGAAGCCTTGCAAAGTTTGCTTGAAGGCGCAGGTCATGTGCATAGTAAACAGCACCACGGCGGAACACACCACTCAATTAGTGGAATCCAAAACCTCCATCCGACTGATGTTCTTGCAGCTTTTCAGCTACTGCAAGACATGTCTCCGTATGTGAAATTTGGTCATTTCACTGCAAATCAAGCAATATTAGAAGCTGTGAAGCATGATAGAAGAGTTCATATCATTGATTATGATATCATGGAAGGAATTCAATGGGCATCTCTAATGCAAGCTTTAGTATCAAGAAAAGATGGCCCCCCAACACCACATCTAAGGATCACAGCTTTGGCACGTGGAAACACCGGAAGAAAATCCATTGGGACCGTTCAAGAAACTGGTAGAAGATTGATTGCTTTTGCAGCATCTATTGGTTTACCATTTTCATTTCATCAATGTAGATTAGACCCTGATGAGAGTTTCAGACCTTCTAATTTGAAGTTAGTGAAAGGTGAAGCGTTGATTATCAATTGTATGCTTCATTTTCCACACTTCAGCTGCCGCGAACCGAATTCAGTTGCATCATTTTTATCCGGCGCTAAATCATTGAATCCGAAGTTAGTCACCTTAGTTGAAGAAGAAATTGGAGGAAGTGATGAATACGGTGGTGGGTTTGTAGGCCGATTCATGGACTCACTTCATCATTACTCAGCTGTGTTTGACTCATTAGAAGCTGGATTCCCACTGCAAAATAGAGCAAGGGCATTGGTCGAGAAAGTGTTCTTAGGGCCTCGAATAGCTGGAAGACTTGCAGGAATCTATCGTACGGAGCAAGAAGGAGAAGAATGTTGCTGGGGTGATTGGATGGTTGGTGCAGGTTTTAGTGGTGTAGGAATTAGTTTTTTTAATCATTGCCAATCAAAATTATTATTAGGTTTATTTAACGATGGATACAGAGTGGAGGAGCTACACAATAATAAGATCGTTTTAGGGTGGAAATCACGTCGTTTGATTTCTGCTTCTTTGTGGTCTTATCATCAAACTTCTCCTCTTACTAGTAGTGATTCTGATGTTTCATGTTAATAAGAAGTTCCTCACAAGTTTAAGCTTCTTTGGAACTATTGATAATCAGTTTTACTGTTTTAGATCTCTTGTAAACTGACATGATCTAATAAGTGGTCCAGGTTCCTGTGTACGAGGAGTAACTTTGATGAATAGATTTTTTGGTGAATACTAATGATATTTCTCTATTTAATATTCTTGAACAACTGTAAACAGCTCTGATTGAGTTTTCATGGGTCGTAGGTTGTCGGTAGGTACCCGTTTACCCTGTAGATTGAATCAGAGTAGAGCAACAAGTAGTAAGTGTGCTGGACTTGAAGCGGCACAACATGTATGTGCATGAAACTCACTTGAATGCAACAAGAAGTGCAGGATTACAATTTTCAATATTTTCCAGTTCACTTTGTTGTGAAGTAGTAACTAGATCTTCTGGGGTTCTTTTTCACTCAAACAAACGTTTAGGCCTTCCAAAGCGGCTCCGCCACAATTTCCTCTACACCGACCAATAAATAGCTGCCACATGTTTGGTTTTAACATACCAAAATCAGATTTCTTAAGCATCTTAAAATTGCTTAAAATTAAAAGATTTTCAAAGAGGTAAAAGATGAAAACGTTTGGTCTCCCGTAATTATCTCTTCCTACTCAATGTTCTGTACCGTAGTTTTTACAGTTTACACTATTGACGAACACTGTCGATTCCTTTTTTTATTTTTTTAATTGTGCCATGAGCTTTGGATGCATTATTAGTAATGGAAATTATGTCAATAACCTTGCATACTAAATGTTTGCATGGTACAAATCTTTTTTTTTTTCTTTTTTGTGGTGGCATAGAACCATAGACCATGGATCTTTATGTCAACGACTTTGCATACTTTCCTGGTAGAATCAGTTCTTCCTTCACATCAGTCGAGTTCACTTTTATCAAGCGAGAAGCAAATGAGATTGCTTATGATCTCGCCAACTGTTCAACAGAATGTCCAGCGATCATGGACATCTTCCCAAATCTCCTCTAATCTCAGTTTCCATACTGACACTTAGCTTTCGTTGTTTATTTCTCCTGTTTTGTTCCTTGTTTAGTTGTTCTGTGATTCTACCGAAAAAGAAATGACTTTCTACATTTATAAAGATCAATAGTTATGCATAAATTGGTTGATATCGCTGCTATTTTCAAGGTAGATCATGATATAAATGTATCACAACTTGACGGAAGTTGTAAGTTCAAAATATCTTTTAAGATAAAAACACTTGTGAGATCAAAGATTAGTACAATGCACAGGGAACATGGTATGAGTCGGAAGAGATAATTAACATGATTTATAAAGGGGATACCAGTTCTACTAAGTGCTGATACCATTTCATATAGGACAAAATGATCCTATCGATTCTGGTCGTTGGATCGATGAAATAGTATCAATACTTAGTATGACTGATATCCCCTTATAAATCGTGATAATTAAGGGAGGATAATCGTTTTCCTTTTTTATCTCTATGAGAATCTTTTAATTTAATGAATTCAGGAACTCCGATTTTGATATTTTGAAAGTGAAGACGTGGCAATCATTTATTGGCGTATGCAGAGGTGTAGAGAAAATTTGGTGTAGACGATCCAGGGCCTTCCAAAGCTTGCCGCAAGTCAATCGTCCTCAAATTTAGATAGATGTGTTATGTATGTTAGTGTTGTCTGCTGAGGGCTCGCGTCCAGCCTTATTTTTACATTTTAAGCTCCACGGAGGAACATTATCATTGTTGTGGTTGAAAACTTGAAAATACGAAATGCGTGAAATTTACATCTAAGTTTTATCTTATAATATCCGTTCAAAAAAATTCCATTTTGTAGTAAGAGATATTGGTGGTATACCAAGTGTTTGGGTGGATCCTTGCATGTGGGCTTTACATGTAAGGCGACACTCTTACAATAGTCCAAGTAGCTGAATAAATTAGCATTGGATATTTCATTTGTAAGTATACTTATTTGGTAGACAACAACTTTATAAACCAACTACAACTGAGGGAATTTGACAAGCCCTGGCAAAGCTATCCCCATTTGATGATTCCACGGAGATGTCAAAATACATGGAGGTGGACGAAGGGTCTAGTCCACGAAGGAGTCAAAGACCGGGTCTCGAGAGAGGAGGGGGAAAGCTCTGCGAATCACAGATAAAATCGAAATTAACCCAGTGCCCTCGATATTTCTGAATCATGATCAAAATTGTTCTTCAATCAAGTATGTGTTTAGCTACTTATCGATTTAGTGAAACCCATGATATACATACGAGAAATTTAAAGAGAAACAATGATGGCAAAAGAACTACTCTGAAACCCTAACTTTCACTCCTTGTGTCTGATTCTCCACCCAAGGTTGCAAAGTGGTGTAAAAGTTGTCTTTTTGGATATTTTGAGAGCCTTCTTATATAGTCTTAACGAAATCAAGGTGTTAGAGTCCTAATAGGATCATGTTTCCTGGATTTAGAAGTCAAAAATGTATTCAAGAAGTGTCCCTCGTCTTGTTAGAATCGACAACTCAAACCTCTACATTTCTGTCAGTTTTTAGAGCCAAAAAACTGCAGATTCTTAAATACTCAAATTCAAGATATGATTACGAGTAGAAGCATGCCTAGAATCGGCATGTCGATTCTGAAATTGTGCGTCTCATTTTTGACATGGTTGTTTTACTCATAACTTCTTCATCCGACGTCGGAATGATCTCATTATTTCTGCCTTGAACTCTTTTCTAAAATATTATTGATAAAATTGGTTCCCGATTCCTTTTTTTTTTCTTTTGCCAAAACTCACAAAAAGCAATTGTTGATAAAGGAAAATGAAAACTGAAAATGAGGGAGCAGAACAAACCTCGTAAGAAAAAGAAGAGAAAAAACAAAAAGAAAAGGAAAAAACACAAAACGACCTAAAACAGGCTGCATAGATCTATCACAACCCATGGACGACCTGGCACAATTTTGGGGACGCATCCCACCATTGCGTCGTATGTCTAACTCCATAATTGTCCAAAGCATCTGCACTGAGTTACCTTCCCGATAAGTTGGGGAAAACCTGAACTGTATTGTGCCAATTCTTGACATTCATTGCTCCATTTTGTAGCATTTTCATTGATTTTTATGATATACCTAAGGAAAATAAATTGAATAGAAACCAAGAGTAATGCAAGATAAACCACAATAATTATAGCAAATATTAATATGGATTTGACACCGAAATCATGTAAATTAAGCACATATTAGTTGTCTTTATGTGTAATTTCTCCACATAGTCCATCTATAAGTTTCACTTTTCTACAAGTGTAGAAAGGTGTTCGACTATAACAGGTATCTCCGAACTCTCCATTGCATCATAATATTCAATAGATCAATTTAGATGCACACCTATCGTTTTAGCTTTAGCCACTTCGGTACTTGGAGTACTTCACTTTTTAGCTCTTTTATATACATTTTCAGTCTTCCTGGGTTTCACCTAATAGAAACAAATAAAGGAAAATAAGAGTAACAACAAGGTAGTATGCAAAAATTATAGCTAAGAAAAGTATGAAATGTTAATTAAAATCATGTAAATTATGCACTTATCACTTAAGTGTACCTCTTATACTTCAGCAAAATAAATATGAATCTTTCTCTAGTTTGATTGATAAGTTTGATCGCAGATTGTATTCTTAAAGATCCAAACACTTAAACCAACTAGGTAGAACTGTTCTCTCCCAAACTGTCCTAGGATCAATATCCACACATCAAATGGTTGTGTTTCCCATGCCAAGGAAGTTAACTATAGAATTTTTTCTATCACAAGGATAGCAATAATAATGGTCTATGTCTAAAATCGTGGGATGGTGCATCTAAACCCAAGTATAGTGAGGTCCGAATAAAAGAACCGCAAAATTTAATAAAACGCTTTTAACAAAACTTGCATGGAGATTAATCTCAGAACCTTATGTTCTGTGGGCTCAGATCCTCAAACATAAATATTTCCTAACTCATATCCTATTTTTAATAATACTAGTATCAATAGATCTTGGATTTACATAGGTGTGTGTCATGAGATTGGAATAGTCATGAAACATTATTGTAGAAATATGGCTAATGGTAGAGATATCTCTATTTGGAAGGATATTTAGGTACCCGCACTCAGTAATCACTTTCTTGTTACGTTTGCCTCTAATAGTATTAAACATGTTTCTCAGCTTATTGACATTGATACTAATAATTGGAATGTAAAAATGTTGCATGCTTTATTCATTTATGGTATTATTGAGCATACATGCAGGAATATGATTCATTATGTTGGAAAAGATCAGTTAAGATGAACTGGAACATGAAATGGTATTTCTTCTATAAAATTTGCATATAATATCTTATTGCATGAGTCTAAAATGGGAAATCAATTTAACAGTTCAATGTTTCCTTGGAAAAGGCTATAGAAAATTCAGCTTCTACATAAAGTGATCTGGAAATGTATGCATATATGTTTACCAACAAGAGACAGGCCGAGTAGGTTTGTGAATAGTATATGTACTCTCTCTCCAATGTGTAGTACCTGCAATGAGAGTATATAACGCTTATCCATGGAGTGTTTCGTTACTAAGAGAATCTGGTTTGCGTTGGATAGTATAGCCTAGCCTCTACCACTGAGTTTCACCAATGGTTATGTAATATTTTTATTTCAGACTAATTTTATTATTTTATTATGCAAGAAAGAATCAGATATAATCTTTCTATCTTATGGTGGGTATGGAATAAAAAATATTCTATGATTTTTGACAATATGCAATACAAACCTAATGATTTTATCATGTCAGTCAATAAATTTATCTATGATTGTAAATGTGTCATTATACCTCCAAATAATAGGGAAGTGGAAGTGCAGATTCATGCTAGGAAACCGCCAGTTTCACTAGCAGTTTAAATAAACGTTGATGTTAGAGCATTGCTCGGTCAAACTCGCATGCGTTGCTATCTCAAGCATGTTTGTCAATGTTAGTTATCAAAACTATAAGTATTGATTTCTAGTCTATTTGTAGATGTCTCGGACTAGGACATAGATAGTGTAGTTGAGCTTAAATCTCTCGACATTCATCTCTTGAAGACGAAGAACTACTAAGGGGAGCTTGTGGAACTTCTTCGACAAAAGGTATGTGGAGACTTGAACTTATCTATCACTTGGAAAGTCTATTTCTACTATCTCCTATAGTGATACGTAAGTCGTGTTACGATATAGTTTTCTCTATACACATTTGAGATTTCAAGCTGAGTATATCTCGCTTACATATTTCTCGAAATATGTGTTGGTAAGCTTTCGCTTCAACCAAGTTCATATTATATCATGAGAAAATTTCCGAGTAACATCTTACATGGTTTGTGTGATACAATCATTTGGTGTAAGACTTGGAAGGTTTCAATAATGATTATTTCTATATCTTGAAAATTGCTTTGATGTTGATAGTGTGTGAAAACGACTATTAACATTATAGAAGAATGTTTCAATGATTGAAATAAAGAGTTGATGATGTAACCATCTTTGGATATAAGCATATATAGTGTGTTCGCACATTAGTGTATAAGTACATAAACCGGAAGCCAAGAGTATGCATATGTGTGTATACGGATTTGGTGAAGGAGACAGTTTAAGTATGCATACCCGTACGCATACTGGCGGAAGTTCTCAAACCGAGAATTTCTGCTGAGTTTGGTTTTGGCAAAACTCACAAACCAGTCACCTTAAGTATGCGTACCCGTACGCATACTGGCGGAAGTTTTTGAACCGAAAATTTCTGCTGAGTTTAGAAACTTCACAAACTCAAAACCGGTTGCTTAAGTACGCATCCCCGTACGCATACTTAAGCTGGTTACTTTGTTAAATCGGTCAATTCCATGAACTTAAACATTTAAACCATAAGGAATGCAATCTTCGGAAACCGTGGCTATGATGTTCATGATTGATTCAAGTGAATCAAACCGGTTTGATTTCAATTGTGTTTTCTAAATAATTGAACAACTCTTAACTAGTTTCATTTGAGTCATTTGTACTAGTTATGGTTAAGATGAATAAGGTTGATATGAGAGTAATCATATGGCCAACCTCGGTTAACTATTTATGAACCAACATGGTGTACATGTTTAGGTATGGCTACATAAACCTAAATGAGGGTACATTTTATTTGTGTGTAACAAGCTAAGTTTGATCTAATGGTTGAAAGATATTAGCTTGGTTGAATCAGGTTTTTCATCTAATAGTGAATTTTGAATGTATTGTTACCAAGGTAACTTGGATTGCAAACCCTGATTTGAAAACTATATAAAGGAGAACTATAGCAACTGGGAAACCTAATCCCCATACCTCCTGTGTGTTACTAATTGCATAACTAGAGTCGATTATCCTTTAATCTTAGGTTTCTTCTCGATACCCTATAGGTTAACGACTTAAAGACTTCATTGGGATTGTGAAGCCGGAACCAACTATTATCTTTGTAGTTGCGTGATATGATCTTGCTGTTTCTATCGTGTTGAGTGCAATTGAAATAATTGGCTCGAGATTTTATATCTTCGATAGGCAAGATAGAAAACTAATCACAAACAAACTTCGCCTCATCGTTTGTGATTGCATAATAACTTGTTTCGCTAGTCGATTAAGTTTATTGTGAGGTGATTGATAATACTAGTTTGTTCTTCGGGAATATAAGTCCGGTTTATCAATTGGTTCCTGTTCACCTCGATTTATCAAAAGACGGAACAAAAAATCTTGGGTATTTCTGTGGGAGACAGATTTATTCAATCCTATAGAATTTTCTGTGTGAGACAGATTTGTCTATCAAGTCTTCGACTTTGGGTCGTAGCAACTCTTAGTTGTGGGTGAGATCAGCTAAGAGAATCAAATGCGTAGTATCCTGTTGGGATCAGAGACATAAGGAGCGAAACTGTACCTTGAATCAATGTGAGATTGATTAGGGTTCAACTGCAGTCCAGTCCGAAGTTAATTGGTAGTAGGCTAGTGTCTGTAGCGGCTTAATACAGTGCGGTGTTCAGTTTGGACTAGATCCCGGGGGTTTCTGCATTTTCCGTTTCCTTGTTAACAAAATTCTGGTGTCTGTGTTATTTCTTTTCCGCATTATATTTTGTTATATAATTAAAATATCACAGGTTGTGCGTTAAGATCAATCAATTAGAATATCCAACCTTGGGTTGTTGATTTACATTGATTGACACTTGAACGTTGGTCTTTGGTACCGTTCAAGTAATTCCTCTTATATTCAATCAGGCTCGCATATTTCTATTTGTTGATTGCGGATTGAATTAAGAGTTAGAGATATTAAACTCTTTGATATACTTTAATCTAGATTGAGTCTGACTGTCTAGTTGATTCTCTAGAAAGTGTATTGGAGTAAGTCCTCTCAGATTGCCAAACGAATTGTTGGGTGTGGTTGTTGTACCCACGCATTTTCAATTGGTATCAGAGCAGGTCTCATAAGTCTGTGTTTGTAGCGATCTGATATGGACAAAGGTGCTATCTCTATAAACATACCACCAGTCTTCGATGGCTCTAATTACTTATGGTAGAAAATTGCTATGCGTACCTTTATTAAAGCGCGTGATTTTCAATCACAGATTTATGTAGTTAATGGCTATGATGCTCCCGTTGTGGCAGTAGGGAATGTGAACGTTCCAAAGAACATTGGTGAATACAATGCTGCCGAGATACTTGCTGCAAAGCAAAACTCCGACGGTTTGAATGCCATCATACATGCCATTACCCCAGAACTTCAGCACCATGTGACTACGTGCACTAGGTATAAAGATGCTTAGGATATCTTAGAAACCGTATTCGAAGGTAATACCGGTGGAAAGGAAGCTAGGCTTTAAAACCTTAATTCCGATTGGGAAAACCTTCGTATGGAAGATGAAGATTCATTTGATGAGTTTAATCATAAAGTGTCTGAAATTGTTAATGCATTTTTTTACGTTGGGTAAGACTATTCCTGAAAAGTACATTGTGATAAAAATTCTCAGATCGCTGCTATCTAGATACGATTTTAAGAAGAATGCCATCATTGAAGGAAATAACCCTGATGCTCTTTCCAGAAACACGTTGGTTGGAAAGCTAAAGATCTTTGATCATGAGCACACATCCAAAATCGGAAAGGATGTTTCCTTTAAAACACAAAATAACACAAAATTACTTGACAAAAGTAAAAGTGTTTATGTCTCTGAGGATGATCTTTCTGAGACTGATTCATCAGATGAAGATCTTGACAAATCAGTCTCTATGATCACAAGACAGTTTAGGGATCTTCTATTGAAGAGAAGTAAACGGTTTTCAAGAGACAAACCTATATCGTCAGTTAAACCTCATAATCGCGTTCCCCTAAAAACAGGGATGCTAACGAGGCTGATGACGAGGACATGCCACAGTGCTCTAAGTGTAAAGGTTTTGGTCATTTTGCAAATGAGTTCCCAAATCGTAGAAAATACACTGGAAACAAAGGTCTTGCTGCAACTCTTGATGAAATGTCTGATCACTATGATTCCAGTGAAGACGAAAAATCAATTGTTGCACTTCTTTGTGAAGATATCGATTTTGATAACTGTAGCAACACATACATCAATCTTGATATTCTTCCAGAAAGAAACTCAACCAATCTGGAAGAAGAAATTAACCTTTCTGTTGGAAACTCTATGTCTGATTTTTTAGGATCCACTCTATGCCTAGAAGCTTGCACATCTCGGGAGTTCGAATCAGCATATCCATTGACATGTTCTTATTGTTCACTTAAGGGTCATGAACTTTCAAAGTGTTTCAAGTATAAACACAAGATGAGACATGTCAAGAGACTTCAACAAAGAGCAAATCGCCTAGCAAACAAGCTCAAATTTGGTCAAAAAACCGCTGAGTATGTAAGATTTATCCTCTTCAAAGAAGTTGGTTTCCAAAGATAGGTCAAGACCACTAGAGAAAATAGTATGGTCTAAACACTTTGATAGACAGGGATCTATGAATTCCTTTCAAAAGGGTCATGGTGGACAAATTGTTGTTCACCACATCACAACTTAATTGTATTGTTTTTGTGCATCTTGTCTCATGCGCCTGATTAAAAGAGACAAGAACTTGCACACCTTAGGCTTAAAAAGAAAAGAAAAGAAAAGAAATCTTTTTGTTTTGCTTTTCTTAGATTTGCTGTATGGTTTAGAATTCTTTCATATCTAATTGAAATCGGAAGGAACCTCCATGTTTATCAAAAGAGGGTTATTCTCGACTATTCTACACTCTCTTGCGTGCGTGAACCGGTGTTAAAAGTTTCCATAACCCTACATTCCTTTTTCCTTCTCTGAAACTCTTTTCATCATAAGACTGCCTGTTGAGTTTATAGTGTGATTTCCTCTCACAAACCCATACACGTATGGAGACTCCAAACATCATGAGTTCTGATGGAAAAGATGTTAATATGATTGTTAAGCCATCAATCATAAAGGAAAAAGAAAAATCTCCATTTCCTCCGACTTTGAAAAGAAAAAGAAGGAATGTGAGGAAGCCAAGAGATGTTCCTTCAAATTCTCATAAGTTTTCTGATGTTCTTGAAGAGTTGAAAGAAGCAAGGAAGGAGATTAAGCAAATAAAGGCTTTTGTTATGAGAACTCTCGAAATTCAGAAGGCCCTGGTTTGACATCATCAGCCTAGAAGGTTTGTTGGAATTGACTGTTTTGTCCATGAACCCTATGTACCTATGGCTGTTGACGACAAGGAGTTCGAGGACGATAAATAATTCTTCAGAGGTCTCAATGTCTAGTAAATCTTCTTTTTGTTTTTTTTTAGAAGAATAACTAGGGTTTGGAATAGCCATTATTGTGAGTACACATAGCTATGTCCGACGATTTTCATCTTCATTGTTTTTAGATTTATTTTTTTAAATTCTAAAGTATTTTTTGGAAGATGATTTTTGCAATTTTAATATTTATGATTTTATAAATTGCAAATTGTTATGGGATATGTTGTTTATGTCCGTGAACCTGTGACTGTCCCATACTTGTTCAAAAGTTATCTCTATTATGTCGATATGAATGTATTAATGTAAGATATAATAAACTTTTGACATTACAAAAGTTAAAGCCTTTTATGTCATGTTTTTGATAAAAAAGAAAGGATAAAACTTTTGTTTACAAGGATTAAGTCTATTATATGTCATTGTGCAAATAGTGATGCAAAATAGAACGAGTCCTTGTCTATTCCACAGTATTTGGTCGATCTCCGATCCACAGTCTTTGTGCATATACTATGTTGTTCCATAAGGTTTCTTATGTTGATCACAATCGACTGAGTTGATTATTTTCTTATGATTAACTTAGTTGTTGCTCCATGAGGTTCCTAATGTCGAACATGATCAACTAAATTAATTATTCTCTTTTGGTTATTTAGTTGTTTCTCCGTAAGTTCGCTTATGTCGAGCATGACCAATTAAATTGATCATTTTTTTGTGATTAATTTGGTTGTGTATTCCAGTTGAATTAATCATGGGTTCAACACAACAAGGACAATCGAACCACCACCAACACCGCCATGACTACAACCCCATCACCGACTCCGTCGGATCAATTGATTTCAGATCCACATCGCCAACAATCAGCAGATTCAGATCCACAACATCTATCCTCTTCCGAATCTTGAGTTTAATTTGTGAAATTGAATTTGAAATTGGAGATGGAGAATAATCAGATTCAATCAATTTCTTCTTCTTCTTCTTAGGCGGATTATTTTTTCTCGAATCGTAATGTTTTTAACGCTTAAATTCTTGCATCTCCAACCAGAATAACCACTGTTTCTTCTGCAACGTTGCGAATCTGGTGGTATGATTGTGACTGTATCTATGAGATTAACAGTAGAAGAAGGAGGATTAAGCAGATAAGGAGATGATGTAGGAGGACGATTTGTGTTCACATCTTGTTGATGAGGATGCTGCTGGTGGTTCTGATAATGCTGGTACTGAGGCTGCAAATGAGTTGTAGATGATGGTGATCAGTTATCTGACGAAATGTATAAACATCCATTGTTGATCAAACTGCAATGGATAAACTTCTACTGTTGATCCATCATCATGGATAAACATCCACTGTTGATCCAACTGAAATGGATAAACATCCATTGTTGATCCAACTGAAATGGATAAACTACTGTTGTTGATACAAAATTATCTGAACCGATGGTGCGGCGGCGACGGTGGCGGTGGTTGCTGATATGGATTATTAATGGTGGTTGATGGTTTTGTTGGTGGATCTGAAACTGCAGCTGATGAAATGATAGCATTTTTCCATCAGTATGGATAAACATCCATTATTGATCCAACTGCAATGGATAAACTTCTACTGTTGATCCAACTGCAATGGATAAACTTCTACTGTGAAATGTATCAATTTCAGTTTTATTCCACTTACTGTTGATCTATCATCATGGATAAACATCCACTGTTGATCCAACTGAAATGGGTAAACATCCATTGTTGATCCAACTGAAATGGATCAACTACAGTTGTTGATACAAAAATATCTGAACCAGTAGTGGCGGCGGCGGCGGATTAGTGGTGGTGGCGGCGACGGACTAGTGGTGGTGGAGGACTGGTGGTGGTGTAATGGTGGTGGTGAACGAATGGTGGTAGAATATTGGTGGTGGCGGCGGTTGGTAGGTAGTGGTTGTTGAACGCTGATGGTGGAATGGTAGTTGAATATTGGTGGTGGTGGTGAAGTGGTAGAGGAAGAAATTTGTTCCATTTTGAAATAAAGAAAAATATTACATGTGCGAGGGTATTAAGTTAATGTAATATTAAATGGATAAAATTATAAAAAAATAAATGACATATTTATTGTTAAATAAGAATATATTTGTTGGGTTTGAAAAAGAATGACAAATAATTAATATACCCCCAAACATTTCCGTTCTCATTAAAGACACGAAACGTAATTTTATTCCAAAGTTGAAATATCACTTACAACTGAACTCACACGATAAAATACTCCACATACAAATTAAAGAGTTTTATTTAAGTGGACTTCTCCACTTGCACACTTTAAACTTTAAAATTTTACGAAAAGAAAGAACGAAAAACAAACAATAAAATCGTAAATCAGAATGCTCACACCAAGTCGCCCAAGCCTTGGTTACTAATAACAGTATGAACTAGTACCGGTTGATTCTTGATTTTACGCGCAACAATCACCGAATTTATAACTTCGTCCATCGGATGAAAAACTGCGAGAACTTCAAAACCTGGTAGATCACTAGGCTCAACAATTGGGTATAGAAAACCCCGAGCACCATGAGCACTCCTCAACATCAGTAAGGACCCTGGCGCCATGTGCATAGCCAGATGATCAATAACTTTCCGTTTCTCTTCTTTGTTCATACCAACTAAAGCAGCTAAGAAAACAACGTCGTAGTCGCTTAAACCATGTGTAACATCCATAATATCAGTATCATGGAATATCATACGCTTTGACAAGTCATGATCCGCAGCTACCAAGTTACGAGCCAATGCATTTGCCAATGGGTTGATATCGTAGTTGTGAAAAGTAGTGGTCCTCAGGTGATTTGAAGCCAAGACGACCGATGTGAGCGGTAGAGGACCAGAACCGATGAAAGCGATATGATTAGGATTTGGGTTTGCGATATAATTGCTGAGTATAGTATATTCAAGACGTCCAAGTCTGATGTAATTTGTGTAGTAGGGGAAGATGTTGATATGATCAAGTGGGATTTCATAAGAACCTAATAAGGTTGAGAAATGAGATTCTAAATGACCTTCAGCTTCTCCGCAGAGACGGATGAGTTTGGAACGGATTTCTTGTACTTTGGTTGATAATTTGGTAACATCTATAGGAGATGGCGGTATACAAGAATGGACTAGTTGAGTGAAAAGAGTGTCAACATCTTTTGAAGGTTTGAGGCTTTCGAGGGTTGATAAGCTGTTATAAATCTCACAAACATTTTTGATCAACAATTCTTGATCCTGATCTTGATTGAGGGAACCCAATGAACCCATGTGATTGATAGATAGTATGAACGTTACTTAAGTGAATGAAGAAGATAACTCAATCTATTGATCACTACAAAGTTGGAAATGCTTAATCGGTTTGATTCTCTAACCCTCAGATGTAGTGGCTATTTATGAACATCATTTGTGGAACCACTAAATGCGAGTGGCCCTCACAATCTAATAATTAATATGTCAACGAGTGTTATACTTGTGGAGAAGGGCCGGAGTAAAAGCTCCTAACTTGCTCTCTTTCGGATGACATAACATAATTGATACTCGTTGACAAAAGTGATACAGTATCTCCCAATTTAGAATGACACTGTGTAGAGTATAGTTGATACTTTATGTGAACATTTTTTATGGTGAATTATCAGTTTCACTGATCATTATTCATGTAAATGTTGTCTTTGTATGCACGAGTAGAACATGCTCCTTTGGTCTGCCGTGCTTAACAGGTGTTTGGACAACACACTCTCTTTCGTTTTGCACTTATTAAATAATTCTACTAACCTGAGTTTTAATCCTATGACAACATTGTGTTGATAATTTGTTCTTTATGTGAACAACGTTGTCCATAAAACTGAAGGAGTGCTAATTTCACCTTTGTATCACAAGGCATACCTAACATACGCACCAAAAAACAAATACTAGTTTCTTAAATGGCTTTGATGTCGACACTATTTAGTAGCCGATGATTCAATGATTTTCTGTTGATATATGAAACCATTTCAATTTCAAGAAACGGATTGTTATTATTTTTAAGATTTTTAAATTTAATGATGTTCCGATGCGTTCTAAGTTCTACTAACTTCAAAATCGCCTCCACTTCCCTCCTTTAAATTGTGATGCGGGTTTAGTCAAACCCTCACCAAATTTTTAGACATGGAAGTGAAATATTAACACCGATAACAAGAGCGCTCTAAAACAGTTTCGCACTACCCACAACAACAACAACCTTAAACAACAGTTTCAGAAAATATAGATCCTTTCTTTCATGGCTCCAGTAATTTCAACAACTCCAGAAGAACCCACTACCAAGAATGTCGTTCAGCATCCTGTACAGGTATTTCCTTTTCTATGTGCTGCTAAGGTTTGAATAGAAATGTAGCAATGTTAGGTTTGTCCAGGATCGATACTTCATCTTACAATATTTGTTGTTTCTTCCTTCTGAAAGGTTGCAAAACGCTTGGAAAAGCTCAAGACTACCATCTTCACAAAGATGAGCATGCTTGCAATCAAACATGGAGCGAGAAACCTCGGCCAAGGCTTTCCCAACTTTGATGGCCCTGAATTTGTGAAAGACGCAGCAATCCAGGCTATTAAAGAGGGGGAAAACCAATATGCCCGGGGATGTGGTGTTCCAGACCTCAACTCTGCAGTGGCTGCCAGGTTCAAGAAAGACTCTGGACTGGTGGTGGACCCTGAAAATGAAGTCACTATCACTACAGGATGCACTGAAGCCATCGCTGCCACCATGTTAGGTTTGATAAACCCTGGCGACGAGGTCATCCTTTTTGCCCCTTTTTACGATTCTTACGAAGCTACACTTTACATGGCTGGAGCCGATATAAAAATCATTACCCTCCGGCCGCCAAATTTCTCAGTTCCAATTGATGATCTCAAGTCTATTATCTCAAAGAATACTCGTGCAATACTTGTAAACACACCACATAACCCCACGGGGAAGATGTTCAGCCGAATGGAATTGGGAACTATTGCATCTCTTTGTATAGAAAATGATGTGTTGGTTTTCTCAGATGAAGTTTATGATAAGTTGGCATTTGAGGAAGATCACATTTCTATAGCTTCACTTCCTGGCATGTATGAGAGGACTGTCACCTTGAATTCCCTCGGTAAGACCTTTTCTCTAACAGGTTGGAAGATAGGTTGGACTATAGCTCCACCACATCTGACATGGGGAATAAGGCAGGCACACTCTTACCTCACTTTTGCAACATCAACTCCAATGCAATTTGGCGCTGCGGAAGCTCTTAGAACCTCGGACACTTATTATGAGGAACTAAAGAAAGATTACCTGCATAAGAAGGGAATATTAGTAGAAGGACTTAAAGCTGCAGGTTTTGTGGTGCACCCTTCTGCTGGTACTTACTTTGTTATGGTCGATCATACTTCTTTCGGGTTTGAAAATGATGTTGCCTTCTGCGAACATCTGATTAAGGAAGTGGGTGTTGCTGCAATTCCAACAAGTGCTTTCTATCTTAATCCAGAGGATGGTAAGAATTTGGTGAGGTTCACATTCTGCAAGGATGAGGATACTCTTAGGGAAGCAGTCGAAAGGATGAAAGCGAAGTTAAAAAAATGAATTTACTTGTAATCTTCAGTCAAAGCAAAGTAAAAAATTGATGTTTCTGTTAGTTCATGAGGAGTTGCACAATAATAAGATCGTTTTATGGTGGAAATCTGTGTTGTGAATTATTCTTTTAGGCTATCTGAACCTTTGTTGCGAACATATTCTGCAAAACTCTCGTAGACTGTTTCTCCAAAGGCAAAAACATTATACTGACCGGAAAATGCTAAAAATTTCAAATAATAAAAAAAAAATGCATCATGTTGGACGTTGAAGGAACAGTACGTACGAATTCAAATTAACCTCAGCATTTATGTGTATTGTTTGAAGAGAATCGCAAACTAACCCCCCTGGGGTGTTATTATTGAAGTCCCTTGAGTGGCCCAAGTACGATCGAGTAATATTTAGGTATGCACTGCGAGTCTGCACATGCCTTTTGAATAATGTTATGTCTACATCATAAAAGATGCTACATGGTAACATGGTGTAGGCAAATAGAACTGCACGTATAGAACTGCACTATTGCAAAATAAAGACCCAAATAGAACTGCACGTATGAAACGGTATAGAACTGCACACATAGGCAAATAGAACTGCACGTATAGAACTGCACGTATAAAACGGTATCAACACTTAGTAGAACTGGTATCCCTCTTTATAAATCGTGCACGTAATGTGCCTCTCAGTTATGCTAGTCATATCTCATCTAAAGACCCAATTCATATTTTTTGGATACGCAAAATAAAGAAAATTCTATTGCAGTGGAAATATGGAGAAAGTAAATAGGCAAAGAGAGGTTTTTATTGATCGGGATAATAGGGTTACATGGAACAATATCCTTTATATACATGTAGAAGGGAAACCCTAGATATCTAGCTGGGCCGCACATCTATGGGCCGTGGGCCCTACAACACTCCCCCTTGTGCGGTCCAATAGAACTTCATATGCAGTGCTTCACATTTAGTGCTTCAAATGTAGTTCTTCAAATGTCGTCCTCTCCTTGATGACTTGTGTCGTAATCAACTGCCTCATTAAAACTTTGAAAAGGAAAAAACCATTGGGACAACACCTTGGTACAACTCCTCACATGTAGTACTTCACATGTTGTATCTGGTACTTTACATGTAGTTCATCACATGGAATATGGTCTTCAAGGACCACCAAGTCTAAGTTAATTGCCTCCTTAAAACTTCAACAGGAAAACCCCATAGGGACAAAACCTGAACTAAATAAAAAGAGTACAATATTAATAAAACTTAGAACATACTTGGATGTGTTTATGTTGCCTCATTAAAACCTTGACAAGAAAAACCCAGCGGGACAAAATCTTGACGAAAGGAAAAGAGTACAACGTGACAGATGCAAGTAAAGGTGATCCGTTACAGATGATCACTTTGGTCCACTGAAGTTGACTAGTTGCTTCACAATTCTTAAGGAAGAAAATTCTCGTGGGAAAGACAATATCCTTAGATGGGAAATCATATTCCCAGTGTTTTTTGTTGTCTCATTAAAAACCTTGCCGAGCAACAAAACCCCGTGGGAGAAAGTAACCTCGGTGAAGGAAAGAGTTCAACACACCATTAGATGCTCCCCCTAATGCTAGAAAATTTTCATTAGTCTAATGCAGTCAAAAGGAGTTTATCACACATTACTTTGGTGACTTGAATGTTTATAGATGTTGGTGATTCTGGAAGTTACGTTGCTTAAGAGAATATCGCGTTTCATTTCTTTGATTCAGATATTTTCAGTAATATCAACGCGATCTCTATGTCTTCAACGTTCAACATACATGATTTTTTTAGTGTTGTCTCGCTAAAACCTTGTCGAGTAACAAAACCCTTTGGGAAAAACTATTCTCGATCGAAGGGAAAAAGAGTACAATACAACTTCAATTTCAAAGTAAAATATGTCGACATCATATCCTTGAATCCTCCCCCTGATGTCGGCATCTCCCCCTGATTACTTTGAGAGTTATTCTAGACATTTTCTTTAGTCATGTACTTTTTGAAAAATGAATATCGGTAATGACTTAGAAAATAGTCTACCATATCTCCCCATGATTACTTTCATTGGAGAAGATATTATTGTTCCTTCATAATAAACAACCTTTGGATTGCAGTTCCTTTAGCATTCCTTTTTATGTCTTTGCAGGGATAAAACAAAGTCATGTCAGTGGTTACTTTTAAGTACATGAGTACATTCATTATACCATTCCAATGATGTTGCGTTGGCGCTGAGCTATATCTAGCTAACAAGTTTCCTGAGGATGTAAAATTTGGTCGAGTACATTATGCTAAGTACAACAATGCGTATATTGCACTTAAATAGGGGAATTTCATATCCCAACACATCTTCGTCATCTTTCTTTAGACGAAATGGTCATTTACTTATTTTGTACTTCAACTAATCATGGGAGTGCTATCATGATGCATGTCTTTGTTAAATTTCCTGACAACTTTAGACATATGCAAACTGGTGGAATAAAATACCACAAGTTCAGTATTTGGTCGAGCTTTCCCCAGATTTTTCATCTCAAATTCGTATTTCAAATAGCTCTTAAGGTACCTTATTACATCAAGAGTACCCATCATGTCTGTGCCATCGACATAGATAGCTACAATTCCAAATAAAGAACTAATACGCAAGGAAAAATAAATTACTTGTTTATCCCTCCAAATCAAATAGCCACTTAGACGGGTATACCACATCCGCCTGATTGCTTTAATATATAAATGAGCATTCTATCTAAGTGTATACGAACTCTGTGGTTTAGAGTCACTTGATTTTGGAAACAAAAGTCCATCAAGTACTTTTGTAAATATCTACTATTTCTTGATTCTTTCAGAGATATGTAACAACAACATATATATGCTGCATTTCAAGTCATTTTAAAATTACCAAGCTAACTAAGTAGCGAACGCTATAACGTTCATTATTAGAAGACAATTCCAGGTCTTTGTGAGAAACCTCGCGCCACAAGGCGAGTCTTTCTACTTTAACACTTCATTCTGCTCACCGTGCTTGGTGACAAATAATCATGTATGTCCTATAGGCTTTACACTTGGTTGATTAGCACTACCCCACCAAATACCTGTATATTTGTAATGAACCAAGTTCTACCTGGATTGTGTAGGCCAAATATGCTCTTTGTTGAAATTTAAACAACAAGAAGCAAGGCTCGATCTTATCTTTCTCTATTTCCTTAAGAAAGTGTATATGAAATTAATCATCAATATTATCGCATGATCTTTTCATTGAATCGTGCGCATTCTCATAATCCACTTGGGATGTCATTGTTCTCTGGAATCATTAAACTTCGGAGCGTCCTCCAGTTTGATTCATGGATATATTCAAAGACAATATTATGAGATGATTTATGATGATATAAATAAGTCGTGCCTTACTCACCTACTTCCTTTCTAGGTGAGGTTTGATCGAACCAGGTGGTATCTCTAACTTTCTTTATGGAGCAACGACCTCAACCACACTTCCACTAAGTGTAGTTGCAACACCTTGGTATATGGTATATATCCATTATTTGAGGATTCGTAACCTTGCAGGTAGGTATGCAGCTGGTATGTGTGATCTCATCACTTTAGCGACATCAATTTACATTCTGAAAATCGATTATTCTTTGTCACTTCACATTTACATTTGTGGAGTATAAGAATCAATATGAGACACAGTGGGAACACACCATGACAATTCCTGTCGTTCTCTTAGAAAATACTTTTTCTTATCTCCCCCAATGTCCGGAAGACTATCTCATTAAAGTGATAACCTGTCAATATAGTGGTAAGAGATCCCCTGTCAAAAGGTTTAAAAATGCGGATAATTATTGGACATTCTTGTCCAGCAGAGTCACTTGATAATTTTGATGAACCATCATAGTACGATGTGGAGTCGTAGGGGCACATATTAGTGAAACCAAAAATGCGTAAGAACAAAAGAATATCAGGCTTATATCCAGTTACCAACTGGTACGCAAAAAAATAATCGTTGACCAATTGTGGGTCTAAAATGAGTAAGTGAAGATGCGTGTAATATTTCATAGTCCCCAAGCAATTAAAGGTAGGTTTGTATGCATAACCGTGCCTTAGGCACCATCTGTAACCTTTGATGATAGCCTTTGTGAGACCATAGGGTATAAGATGCTCTGCATTGATCATATTAAATACGCAATAACCATCAAGTCCTTTTGATGTATATTAGCTAGCATTTACAAGGGGTGGTGAGCCTTTACATGTATAACATGTGCTAGTAGTTTTCCAAACGCAAAATTTCTTGAAAACTATAACTAGTCCAAAATTTTAAAACATTCACCAGAGCCATAAGTCACTTTAATGGTCCGCATTCTGCATGAATATTTTTTAAATTTTTACCTCGTTTTCTTTTCTAATATGTAATTTTTACCATTTGCATCTTAGGATGGTCTCGATCCTGTTTTACTGAAGACTTTGTGAAATGAGTGATGATATACTCTTACTTAAAAGCATAATGGGAAGGGGGGGGGTTGTGCTGCTAGTACTTTACAAAACACTCATTGAGAGATATGCCGTCAATTTGCACTCTTTCAATCTTTTTTCCCATTTTCTTTCACTCAAAAAAAATGATATTTGTATGAGTTCTTTCAAAACAATCATCATGTCACAACCAAAGTTGCTTTATGGTTATGCTCAAAGCATGTATGAGTCATTTCCCAACATTTCATCGTCGGAGTCAATATGGATTCAATAATCCAAATATTATAGTGAATTACATTGCATTAGATTGACTCATTAGTTTCTCTAAAATATATTTCATTCTAAATATATTAGAGACTATAAAAGATGCAATCAATTACATGTTCATCATAGTGATGTTCCACATGATATCCATTTGCAACAAGGTGTGATTATCTCTTGGTACATCTAGAGATTTTGCAACGACTTTTTTCTATCTTGAAAACAAATTTTGAGCAATGTTGTACCCGATGTTCGAACCCTTATAGTCACATTATAAGGAAATAGTTCAACAACTAATTTAAATTCTTTAAGAATTTCGTGTAATAAGTGGCGTGACCTTATTACGTAACAAAAGAAAATCTATCTCATTTACTTTAGAGTGTTACCATTCATGAAGATGATATAATCTTCATCATAATGTACGATTGATCCTTATAACTCAAGTACTTTTGAGTATATCTCAAGTGCTTTAGAGGATTTCAGTCTCGTGGAAATGATATCCTTTTCATTCCACAAGAGCATACACTGGATATAATTCTTCGCATAAAAAAAAATTCTTTATTTTAGCTAATACAATATCGGTCAAACTATCATGTAGACAATAGTTTTGGATCAAATCATGCAAAATATAGAATCTTATCATACGAATTCGATTGAATAAAGATAGACAACAAGAAAAAGTGGCAAAGTTCTTGTTTCCATTAATGTTGACGTCTAGCTATGATATGACCTTCTCCAAGAATATAGTGAGTTCGTTTTCCTTTAAACTCCCTATAGCTCTTATAGTTGACTACTAATATATGATACTTGCATTCCAACACTTGTACCATTCTCAGTAAAATGCTTATACCAATATTTTCAACTCTCATTCATATGAGTCAGAATTACGTCTATGTCCCATTGTAGGTAGATACATTTACTTTGTATCATTACTACTGGATCCAGAACTACATCTCCGACTCATGAAAACTTTTGTGAGTTTCTTTCCACAAAAAGTGAGGTTTGCTTTTAATTACAACATATCATTGTCGAAGTTATTGACTCATTATAGTCTAAAAAGTGGATTACATCCCACTGAACATTCATGTTTGGAGGGAAATGAATGTTTCGACAAACTTCCTTCAAAGCATTACATCGTCTTAAGTTAATATGTCACCTTGGAAATGTTGAAGGTATGACTTCCTCTTTGAAAGATGTATCTTTACAAGTTGAAGATTTTTATGACGAAAGTATTGTACTTGTGCGCAAATAATTCTACATCATAGACTCTTTAATGGTGCTCAAGTATTTCTGAGTCAAAAAAATCAAATTAGAGTCGAATTGGTTTAGTCAAAGTCTGGTCAATTATTTGGTCAAGACCCGGTCCATTGGGTTGACAAGGTCATGGTTAATGAATATAAACATATACGGTCCATTATATATGAAGTATTCATGCCCATTGTTAATAAGTTTGAAACTATTAGCATGTGAGCCCAAAACATATGGTTAACCCTAAAAATTGAAAAAAATTCTTCTTTCAAATATTCTGATCGAAAGACAAATGCATCATAGTCCGATCATGATGAAATGTTTACAGTTGCGTCAAAACTATGTTTTTCCAAACATAATAAAATGTCAATAAAATCCAACGGCCAGATAAAAATATATTCATGTTCCCGTATGAATGTTCCAATTAACGTTTCTGTGGACACAACTGGAAATATCACGTACTTTGGAGTCTTTCATGTTGTTGGACCTTTATGAAATTTTTACAGTCTTTCAAGGAGAACAATATGTAAAACATAACAAAAATACAGCATAATCTAACGGTTGGAATTTCTAGAACATATGTTTGTCTACGCTGTTATAAATTAGGGTTTTTCTAAACGTACACTGATTCATTAAAGTCCAGTTTTGGAGATTGCATCATATTCCGATTTGATTGAAATATCAAACGAGTAAGTAATACCTAATTGGGTTGAACATATTAAAATTTAATGAAAATCTAATAGTGAAATCTCTATGTTTGGTAATCATATATTCGTGGAACCCTAAAAAATACTATGAAAACGAAATTCTTTTGTGGAACGAGAATACCTGGTAACGCATCCATAATGAAAATTAATCTTGATCAGAACCACGCTAATATCTTTGCGAAGGAATCCATGATTAATCTCGAGCGATAAAAATTAATAGAAAAAAAAAAATTGTACAAAGTGGTAGAGTGGTGCTTGATAACGTGTTGCAGTGGAAATATGGAGAAAGTAAAAAAGCAAAGAGAGGTTTCTATTGATCGGGATAATAGGGTTACATGGAAAAATATCATTTATATACATGTAGAAGGGAAACTCTAGATATCTAGCTGGGCCGCACATCTATGGACCGTGGACCCTACAACAAATTCTACCATTTTTAGTGAGCCCGCAGGAATTATGATCAAGTGGTATTATTCACTACCAAGACCGTTTAAGAATTATGATCTCAACAAGGATGGAGATTTCTCACATATAACCAATCTATCGCATTAAAGGGATGAAGCTTAATTTTATTTATAAAAGTTTAAATGGACTGACAACTGAACTCACACGATAAAATACTCCACATACAGAGTTTTATTTAAGTGGACTTCTCCACTTTCAAACTTAAAACTTAAAACAAACAACAAAATCACAAATTAGAATGCTCACACTAAGTCGCCCAAGCCCTGGTTATCAATAACAGTATGAACTATTACCGGTTTGTTCTTGCTTTTACGCGCAACAATCACCGAATTTATAACTTCGTCCATGGGATGAAAAACTGCAAGAACCTCGAATCCCGGTAGGTCACTAGGCTCGACAATTGGGTACAGAAAACCCCGAGCACCATGAGCACTCCTCAACATCAGCAAGGACCCTGGCTCCATGTACATAGCCAAATGATCGATAACTTTACGTTTTTCTTCTTTGTTCATACCAACTAAAGCAGCTAAGAAAACAACGTCGTAGTCGCTTAAACCATGTGTAACATCCATAATATCAGTATCATGGAATATCATACGCTTGGATAAGTCATGATCCGCAGCGACCAAGTTACGAGCCAACGCATTGGCCAATGGGTTGATATCGTAGTTGTGAAAGGTAGTGGTCCTCAGGTGATTTGAAGCCAACACGACTGATGTGAGCGGTAGAGGACCAGAACCGATGAAAGCGATATGATTAGGATTTGGGTTTGCGATATAATTGCTGAGTATAGTATATTCAAGACGGCCGAGTTTGATGTAATTTGTGTAGTAGGGGAAGATGTTGATATGATCAAGCGGGATTTCATAAGAACCTAATAAAGTTGAGAAATGAGATTCTAAATGACCTTCAGCTTCTCCACAAAGACGGATGAGTTTGGAGCGGACGTCTTGAACTTTGGCTGATAATTTCGTAACGTCTATGGGAGATGGTGGTATACAAGAATGGACTAGTTGAGTGAAGAGAGTGTCAACATCTTTTGAAGGTTTGAGGCTTTCTAGGGTTGATAAGCTGTTATAAATCTCACAAACATTTTTGATTAACAATTCTTGGCCCTGATCTTGATTGCATGAACCCAATGAACCCATGTTGGTTGACACTGTGAATGCTAAGTGATGAAGATAACTCAATTTACTGATAACTCCAATGTTCTGATGAATGAAGATGCTTGATCTGTTTGATTCTCTAACCTCCAAACGTAGTGGCTATTTATGGACGTCATTTGTGGAACCACTATATGAGTGAGTGACCCTCACTATCTAATTATTAATATGTCAACGCTAGTGTCATTTGTGTGGAGAAGGGTCGGAGCAAAAGTTCCTAATGTTCTCCTTCGGATGACAAAAGTGATACTCGTTGACAAAAGCGATACAGTGTCCCAATTTAGAATGATATTGTATAGACTATAGATGATACTTTATGTGAACGATTTTGCATAAACAATTGCCGCATATTCATTTGAAAGAATTGGCACCGTAGGAAATATCAGCTTCACTGATCACATATTGATACTTTAAGCGTCATTACTGATGCACATATCGTCTATGTGTAGACACTATGAGGGGATAATTATAAAACTCAAAATAAATGAAAACTTTTTGATGGAAACAAAGAAAGAAATATATAAATGAACTCAGTATTGGTGTTTGTGTTCACGAGCAGGACATGCTCCTTTGGTCTGTGGTACTTCATGGGAGTTTGGACGACACACTCTTTTGGTTTTCCCTTGTTAAATATGATACCTTTAACTTACCCAGACCAGATGGAATATCCGATCTATGATTAATGATTCCCCCCATATAACTTATGGAATCCCAGTGTACCCCAGGTGATGTAGCTAACTTGATTATTGATGAATCTTGGTATGTAGTATGACAACATTGTGTTGATGATTTTGTGAACAATTTTGTCCATGAAGGAAGTGCTATCACCGCTATATAGCATAAGGCACACCTGCACCAAAAAAACAAATACATTAGTAGTCTTGGATGGCTTCGATGTCGATACTGTTTGGTAGCCAATGATTCAATGATTTATTTATTTATGTATTTTATTTTTATTTTTTTGTTGAAGCATATTCAATGATTTTATGTTGATATATGAAATAATTTTGGACCATTTACAAAATGGTCATATTTTTTGTAATTCAGTTACAAAATGATCATACTTTTGCAAATTGGTTACAAACTGATCCTACTTAGTCCGACATAACAGTTTTTCAAAAAAACGGGATTAGTTGTCTCCAAAATACCCTCGCTCTTAACTCAAGCAAATGTTAACCACAGTTAACCCATCGCCGACGTAGTGGCCACCTCGCTGACGTGGTGGACAATTTTGTAACTGGATCCTAACAGACTGCCTCAGGCTGACCAGTGTAATTGCCAAGGCCTGAGCCATTTGTATCTACACAATACCACCACCTCAATTTCTGCATCAACCACCATTTCTTCCATTTCTTTGGCAATGTAGCTCAATACCAAAAGCAGCAACTCCATTACCTCCAACCAGTTCATGGCACAACTAGCCCTTGCCTGCAAATCAACTCAACACAAATTTTACCCTGCATAGATCTCAAACTTGGCATAAATCTCAGGCAAACCACCATCAATTCCTTCACTATCTCCAGCACAATCACAAACTCATTGCAGTAATAACTTCTTCTTAACCACCAACAACAACATATCCACTACTCAAAACCATTGGACTCCATCATCACTACCCTGCACTATCTCACTAAACTGCAGCTTCATTGTCTCCACATCCATTGCACCGTTACTGACAGCATCACCATCAACCTTTAAACACCGGGAACTGTTGACTTCAATCACTGACATCCACATCCATCTCAACCCATAACCATTTTTGCTCTTGGCATCAGCTCCCTATCATATTGATAGACGCATTTATGTGTCTATTTTGTTCTCAATATTCTGTATTGTTAGACTCGATTAAGTACTTATTGTGTTATTTTGTGTTTTTGTAGATGCTTTTAGAGAAATAAGCCTTTGCGGCGAAATGAGCTCGAAAAGTAGTGTTTTACACCCCAGGATAATGTACCGGAGGCACCTCAGAAATGCACCGGAAGCGTCCCAGAGGAACCCAGAAAAATTACTATTTCCACCCCAAAATTACTATTTCCACCCCAATTGCTAAAGGGACACCCGTACAGGATTAGGGGGAGGACACTTTTCTTCTCATAATTCAAATTTTGGAAAAAGGCGGGAAAATATTTCTTCTCACTGGCAGTTGGGTCGATCGATTTTTGGAGGGGTTAGAGTTCGATTAAACCTCTGATTTTCAATGGGTATTTGTGATATGGATAGAGGAAGAATTTTGGGTGTTAGGATCGATTATAATTGGCTGGAATCATCGCAATCAGGAAGCACGTTCAAGAAATGAATATCACACGATCACATCAAATTTAGACGTGTACTCATGTGTTTGGAGAGTGTTGAATCAATTCTACAGCGTGTAAGATCATGTTTGGAGTGTTTATACATCATTTCAGCGCGTGGAGAGCTAATTAAAGGAAGAAAATATCCAAAAAATATTTTCTCTTTAAGCCGAGTAAAGAGAGAATTATCTTGAGTTATGGCGTGATTAAATGAGGCTGAGGAGTATAAATAGATTTCTGGTATCACAGAGAATGGATGTCGAGAGTTTGGGGTCGAGACAAGGTCCAGAGAAGCAGAAATCAAGAGTTGATGAAACTTTGTTTCTGCTGCTGATGATGATGAAGAACACGAAGAACAGACTCGCAAGGACAGTGGTTTATCAACAGTGTCTAAGACGCACAACCGTGGGTCGCAGTGCAGTCTAAACATCAGCAACACTTGTGTTTTATCGTTCATTCTGTGACGCTTTTTGTGCGTCGCAGATTACAGTTTTACACCATTTTCTCCTTTTCTCTTCATTGTAAACACCATTTGAGCAATAAATAAATATTTTGAGCGTGTTTTTATCATGATGAGCTAAACCCAACACTGGGACGACGGAGGAGGGTGAATTTCATACACGGGTAAATTTATTTTATTCTTTTTTATGACTTTTGCATTAATTTAAAATTGAAATATGATTTGAATTAATTGGTTGTTATTTAATTTGATGATGTATGCTTAGCTTAGGTGTTTTGATACATCATGCTTAGGACTTACAATCGATGTTTTGAGAATCTATCTTGGCAAAATCAGAGTCCATGTTAATTTTATTGAGTTTTAAATTGTCAAAGAATATATGAATGAACCCTGTGTAGTGAATTCGGCCAAATCCTTAGTCCCAGTACCTATCACCCATTGTTAATATTTTTGTATATATTTTTATTAAATCTAAAAATTCCATTTCCTTCACAAGTCTGAAACGAATCCTATTTACTACCACCCCATCAAAAACTTTAATCATTTTGGCGCCGCCGACGCGGATTTGTGCTTAGGTAGAATTTTTAGGTTTTTATTATTTTTTATTATTCCATTTGTTCTTTTTACGTCTCTTTGGTTGTGTCTTTGTATTACAGGTTTGAAGTTGGATACTAAAGACCTTGGAATCAAAGATTAAAGCTAAAAGAGAAGGAAAAATGACAAAGCGAAAAAATAAAGAAAAAAGAGAGGAAAAAAAAAGAGAGAGAATTTTTTTTTTTTTTTTTAAGAGACTTTCCATTTTTATTTTATTTTGTAATTATTATTATTATTTTTTGTATTTCTTTTCATTGGACTGGACCTTGGACAATTTATTTTAATTTTAAACCCTACGGAAGGGTTATATAAAATTTTTTTTTAAATATAAACTGTTTGCAGGGAAGGACGACGATTACAGTATCTTCTCGGCCCCTCGGGTTCGTACATGACATAGGAGTCGTGGCCCGAGTCGACTTCAAAGGTTCATCCCCCGTCTGGTACGGGAGGTAAGCTTTTGAAACACCCGCGAATCCCCTGTCAGCGGGTTTATTGTATGCCTTAAGGTGAATATATGCTGAGGATTTGAATACGGTTGTTTTAATTTCCTAGTAAAGGGCAAGGCCTGGACAAATTAAGATAAGGACTCGGATTTCATCACTGTTTCCTTCTTGCCCGCCTTAGGAAAACGAAACCAAACGCGAACCTAAGATTAAAATTTTGACTAGAACGAGACCTATAGGGTAACGAGCTTAATAGGAAAGTCGTTCGAAAAATATTGGTTACTCTTTTAGCATACTTCGAAGTTCCTGATGGTTTCTGTGAGTTGAATGCGTGACTGCGCCGCCTTGTGATAGCGGTGAGGCCTTGGGTATCAAAGCTCCACTGAGCTTCCCTCGCCTCAATTCAACTTACTTTGACTCGGATTGATTCCATAGGGGTTTGCTTAAATTGTAACGAATTCCCTTTCGAAGGATTAGAAGCTGGTCTAGAAACAATCTAAGTGGAGCCATCATGCTTGTTGTTTGCTAGATTTTATAGGTTTGATTTGGTCGAGTCATCCTTGTTTGTGATTGTGTAGAATTCCCTTGCAATTAAGAATGTCGAACTGGTATGATAGAAGACAATACAATGATTATCGACCTGAATTTGAATATGGACATCATCCTTTCTATGACCATGTTGGGAATAGTGGTTGGGAACACCATCATTTGGAAGGATATGGGTCATACCCCGGTGATCCCAATTACTATCCACACACGCATCAGTCTTACGAGCAAGAAGATTATAGTACTAGTTCTTCGTCTCTAGAGGATACAATCAAACTATTGAAAAGTAGTCCTTTTTATGATCCCTCTGTTCCTATTCCTCCTTTAGAAGATTCCCTCAGGGAGTTAGCTGAGTCGATGCGTAAGTTAGCTGAGATGAATAGTGTAATTCTAGACGAAAGAACTAAAATAACTAGTGAACTTTCTATAGAGGAATCCCTCAAGCTGAAGGCTTAGACGAACGAAAGACTTGCTCGAAATAATCTTACTTTCCAATTTAGTGTTTCCAATAATACCCTTAAAAATGAGGATAGTTATTTTCATAATCAAGATGACAAGGTTAGAATTAGTAGCACTACTTGTTTTGATGAGGTTCGATCTTTTTCATGTTAATATGATGAGGATAGTGTTGATGGAGAATCATACTTATGTAGGAATAGTGATCAGGAAATGGTTACTCCAATTGAGCTTTACAATGATAATGTTATTTCTAGTTCAAATGCAAATAATTTTAATAATTATTCACCTATTCAAAAGGACGAGGATTTGACTAGAGATACCCTCGTTTTAGACGATGTAGTATTTCCTGTTAACAAAGCCGATAATGATTTAGAGGAACGAGTTTATTCTGAGAATAATATTTTAGAGTCTAGCGATTTAGAAACAATAGTCTTAGACAAAGAAGATGAACTCGTAGAGATGAGTGAGGATGAACCTGACTTAGAAGAATCAATTGACCATTTCCAGGAATTTGATGACCTAGAAATTAGGGAAGTTGTGACTAGTCTTTCTAGAGACACAGAAAACTCTAAGTTTGGGGGTGATTATCACTCTCCATGTGCTTTAACTCTTAGAAAGTTCCCTCGTGTAGAACTTGACATTTATGCCTCAACCATATTACAAGATTATCTTCATACATGTTTTCCCGAACCTAATGATGTCCATAGAGAATCTCAGTTGTTAGAAACCCATCCTCTGGTTGATGTGGTTAACCCAGGCTATGATACCAAGATTGACTTTGTTTTCCCACCAAAAACTTTTCTTCCAATTGTGGGAACATATGATTTTCAGATGTGTCGGATATTAATTTTTGAGACTAAACCTAATTACTTTAGGATATTAGGGTCGACACATTTTCTTAAGAATGACCATTATTATGGTCAACTTTGTGAGTCTAATCTAATTGACTCAGAGGATCCCCAATTATTCAGGTTGTTGTTATGTGCTTCTAAGTTCTTAGTTGAGTTTTTCCAGACTCTAATACCTGAACCGGATCTTATCTTTGAGGAAATCCAACCGATGCAAATATTTTATTTAGACCCTTTTATAGAGCCTGAACCTGAACCACAGCTAGATGTAGTTGTCTTAAGCAAGGGTATGTTCGGTATCTTCTTGGTCTGTTGCAGTTTCCTCTTCTTGTGGGTAACACTTTTTGATCCAGATGACCCACAGTTATTCCGGCTACTACTATATGATTCTACGTGGTGACTAATCCTTGCTTAGTCTGGCTGAAAACTTTAAACTTAGCACTTATTGGGAGGTAACCCAATATTCATGTGACATGGTAATATCTTTCCTTATCTCTTTTGCTTCATTGGTAACAGTTTCTCCTTGTTCATGCTTTTAATTTTATCTTTAGAACATCGAGGACAATGTTAGATTTAAGTTTGTGGGTATGGGAGAAACTTTTTAGTTGCACTTTTGAAACTTCTAACGTCACATGGTATCCGGTTAGCTAAGTTTACATACTGTTTCTCACCGAAAAGATAGAAACTGGAATGCTAGGGATAACAACATTTTGAGACATTAGAGAAAAAGACATTGAGATCCTTAAAATTCAGGAGAGAACTTGTTCCTTTTAGAGGGTAACCGTGATGGACCTAACCATACATGATGGAAAGGCAAGTAGGTCAGGGAAATGCCAGAAAGACAAAGCAACCTCACAATGTAGTCTTAGTTACTGGATTGAGACTCTCTCTCAGTAGAAACTTATCATCATCAACAAGCGGAGTGACATCAAAATCTATGAAGAAAGTTGAAGACGTTTTAGGCTTAGAAGCAACAATAGAAGAGAATAATTCAAAAATCAAAGTTGAAGTTATAAGAGCAAATGATATAAGTTGTTAGAATCCATGATACCAAGACATCACAAGTTGCGAAGATCCAAGTTTTGAAAGTCCTTCTCTCATGGCCATGTAAATTTTTGTCTTGTAATTTTTTGTTTGTTTTCAAAAAAAAAAAAAATGAAAAAAAAATGAAAAATGAAAATAAAATAAAATGAAACATCATTACGTTCTTTTTGTTCAATAAGGCCATAGGGAAGAAGAAATTTATAAGTCAAACAAAAAATCGAAGAGAAGAGTTAATTGTCAAGGTTCTATGAGGTTCGAGAGTTTATCATCAACAGTTGAAGACCGAAGAAGACGTTATTTCTACTGAGCACTGTGAGAGAGTCGAAGAAAGATGCATTTTGGTTGCTTTGTTAGTCTTCTTTCAATCTGGCACAAGATCTTTCTAGCACTGGTTTAACTCATCAAACATAATTAGTCCAGCTGTGTAGCAGATTTCCCTCTCATTTTTATCTCTCTCCTAATCTTATCCAGCTGTAAAGCAGCGGACGCATCTTACAATGTTTATCTAGCTGTGTAGCAGATATCTCTTTATCTAGCAGTCGTGTGGATGTGTCTCCCCTTTTCTTCAGTCAGCTTTAGAGCTGACACCTTTAATTTCTCTGGCATTCTACTTACTTGGAGATAGGTTGAGAATATGTATGTCCTCATAGCCCTTTGGATACTTGTGACCAATTAGGAGTAATGGTTTTGTGGGCACACCTCTGATAAACCCTCCCGAGATTAACTCAGTTTTTTTTTTTATTAGTTTTGCTCGAGGACTAGCAAATAATAAGTTTGGGGGTATTTGATAGACGCATTTATGTGTCTATTTTGTTCTCAATATTCTGTATTGTTAGACTCGATTAAGTACTTATTGTGTTATTTTGTGTTTTTGTAGATGTTTTTAGAGAAATAAGCCTTTGCGGCGAAATGAGCTCGAAAAGTAGTGTTTTACACCCCAGGATAATGTACCGGAGGCACCTCAGAAATGCACCGGAAGCGTCCCAGAAATGTACCGGAGGAACCCAGAAAAATTACTATTTCCACCCCAAAATTACTATTTCCACCCCAATTGCTAAAGGGACACCCGTACAGGATTAGGGGGAGGACACTTTTCTTCTCATAATTCAAATTTTGGAAAAAGGCGGGAAAATATTTCTTCTCACTGGCAGTTGGGTCGATCGATTTTTGGAGGGGTTAGAGTTCGATTAAACCTCTGATTTTCAATGGGTATTTGTGATATGGATAGAGGAAGACATTTTGGGTGTTAGGATCGATCATAATTGGCTGGAATCATCGCAATCAGGAAGCACGCTCAAGAAATGAATATCACACGATCACATCAAATTTAGACGTGTACTCATGTGTTTGGAGAGTGTTGAATCAATTCTACAGCGTGTAAGATCATGTTTGGAGTGTTTATACATCATTTCAGCGCGTGGAGAGCTAATTAAAGGAAGAAAATATCCAAAAAATATTTTCTCTTTAAGCCGAGTAAAGAGAGAATTATCTTGAGTTATGGCGTGATTAAATGAGGCTGAGGAGTATAAATAGATTTCTGGTATCACAGAGAATGGGTGTCGAGAGTTTGGGGTCGAGACAAGGTCCAGAGAAGCAGAAATCAAGAGTTGATGAAACTCTGTTTCTGCTGCTGATGATGATGAAGAACACGAAGAACAGACTCGCAAGGACAGTGGTTTATCAACAGTGTCTAAGACGCACAACCGTGGGTCGCAGTGCAGTCTAAACATCAGCAACACTTGTGTTTTATCGTTCATTCTGTGACGCTTTTTGTGCGTCGCAGATTACAGTTTTACACCATTTTCTCCTTTTCTCTTCATTGTAAACACCATTTGAGCAATAAATAAATATTTTGAGCGTTTTTTTATCATGATGAGCTAAACCCAACACTGGGACGACGGAGGAGGGTGAATTTCATACACGGGTAAATTTATTTTATTCTTTTTTATGACTTTTGCATTAATTTAAAATTGAAATATGATTTGAATTAATTGGTTGTTATTTAATTTGATGATGTATGCTTAGCTTAGGTGTTTTGATACATCATGCTTAGGACTTACAATCGATGTTTTGAGAATCTATCTTGGCAAAATCAGAGTCCATGTTAATTTTATTGAGTTTTAAATTGTCAAAGAATATATGAATGAACCCTGTGTAGTGAATTCGGCCAAATCCTTAGTCCCGGTACCTCTCACCCATTGTTAATATTTTTGTATATATATTTTTATTAAATCTAAAAATTCCATTTCCTTCACAAGTCTGAAAAGAATCCTATTTACTACCACCCCATCAAAAACTTTAATCACATATCCACTGCACCTTCTCAATTGCAAACCCAGCTCAACAACCATTATTGTTGGCTTTCCTCGATTCCAGTAGCTTCAAAGCCCATCTCCCTTCATCTGAATTCACTAACAACACTAGATTCCCAATCTTCCCTGTAATACATGAATTCCCCATTAATCAGCAACGTCTCACGAAGAACCCTAAATTCATCTCAAACTCAGATTATCAACAATTTCTGTAGCTTCTCGAACTCCAACTCCACATAACCCCTTTTAAATCTTCAAATGAAAAAACCCATCTCTAATTTCTTCTGGGTTACCCATCTTCATCTGCTCGATCTCTGAACTGACAGCAACCCCGGATTCAAAATACAGACCCAACTACTTCAATCAAAAACAGGAACCTAATTCCTCAATTCATCACTGGGATTTGAGAATTAACTATCAATTCTTCTTCCTTGTTCTCAATAATCAAAACCCATCTTACAATTCTATCTAAATCTTCTCAATTTTTTCCCAATTCGAACAGAAGAAGAAAGAGAGAAGAGAAGAAGAAAAAGAATAAGAAAGAAAGAGAGAAGCTACCTTAACCCTCACTATTATTGCTTAAAAATCACTCTAAATTCAACAGTCGGAATTTTTGATAGATCGCTTCTCCTGATTTCTCAATCCATACTCGTAAATCTCAATCAGCCATGAGTCTACTAGCCGGCAGTTAACCCTTGTTGCAGATCTGGTTCACTCGTTTGCAGCAGAGTGTTTACACAAGGACTTTAAAGTCTATTAAGATCTGTTTGCGAAAAAATGACTCGAAATCTCTCGAATTTCTGTAAATCGCCATTGTTGCAGAGAGTTTAAAGAGATAGATGTGGTTGAGAAAAAAATGAATCTCAAATGAAAACCCTAAACTGTTATAGTGGGTGTTTTGTTTTGAGTGATCCTGTCCGTCCAAAGTATCCTCGAGATGTGCCAGTTACACGATGTATGGTGAAAGATCTAACAAAGTCAGGTTAAGGACAAGCTTGTAATTTTACGAGTGCATTTAACTCTGACTTTGTGGGCCCATCCGACTTAACCCTAAAACTAACAGAAGTAAGACTGTTTTGTTAACAGATTGTAGCAGTGTGACTAATTTGCAAACCGGGTCTTAATAGTGAGACTGTTTTTGAATTTGCCCAACAATTTTAAATCCAAGAAAGCTGTTGTTATTATTTGGAAAATCTAATAAAGAGTCCTACTATTGAGACCCGATTTACAAAGAATTCATACTGTTACACTTCCTAAATGATGACTCACAGTTAAATATGTTAAATGAAATTACCTATGTATCCTTCCTATTTATCCTTCTATACATAATTTTAAATTTTGCCTTCATTATAGTTTTTTGACGGTGGTGCTATTTATAGGTGGTGGTGCTGCCGTTCACATATCGTCACATCATATTCAGGATCTCAGGATCGTCACACCACATTCAAGTCGTTACACCGCATTCATCCAAAGGATTCATCACTTCCCCTTTGGGGTTTACTAAAGATTCTTAAGCTAATAAGCATCCACCACCACCAGCACCTCAACCAATTATTTATTTGAGGAGGGTATTTTGGAAAAAGTAACATCGTTTTATTCAAAAGTGTTAAATCGGATGGAAGAATGACCATTTTGTAAACGAATTTCAAAACTATGATCATTTTGTGAACGAACTGCAAAAAGTATGACCATTATGTAACCGTCCCTTATTATTTTTAAAACTTTGTAATTTAGTGATGTACTCCGAATGTGCTATAAGATATATCGTGGATCTATGATTGATTTTGAAAAAATTTGTTCCTAGAAAAGATAAAAGGTGCTTAGATTGGAATTTCTATGAACTTCAATGCTTAATTTGATGGTGTTTACACTATCTACTTATACATTTTTAGCGATGTTGTGAATGTTGGATCTCGGTCTCGTTTCAGTTGGAATTGGATACCTTAATCAAGCAATTGATGAAGATATTAAGAATTTTACACTAACAGGAACCCGTCTTTCTTTGAATAATTAAAAATTTGAGTGAATAACAAAATAGAATCTTTTAGGGCTAATTTTATTTTTTTGTAATGAAATTTTCATATTGTCCCTTGACTCATTAATTTGTCTATGTTAGAGCACTGCTAGGCCAAACTCGCAAGCGTTGCTATCTCAAGCTTGTGTGTCAAGTTTAGTTGATCAAAACTATATACTTGATTTCTAGTCTACTTATAGCTAATTCTCATATTATGATAGAATGTGTAGTTGAGCTTTAGAATTCACGACGTTCACCAATTGAAGAGGAAGATCTACTGAGGATCTTGAAGGAACTTCATCAACAAAAGGTATGCGGAGACTAAAACTTATCTATCACTCAGAAGTCTATTATATTCTATCTTTTAATGAGACAAAGTCATATAGTTATATAGACTTTTATATTATACATATTTGATATTTCGAACCGAGTTTATCTCGTTTATCTATTTCTCGAAATATGTGTTAGAAGCTTTTGCTTTAGCTATGTTCATCATATGCTTGACGATTTTAGTTGGAGACAGCTCATTTGTTGGAAACTAAATATTAAATCAAAAGATGATCATGTGAAAATTACCTTGAACATCTTATATGATTTGTGTGAGACAGTCATTTAATGTTAGCTTGGGAAGTTTCATATTGATCATTCGATCACTTGAAAATTACTTGAAGCTCATGGTTTGTGTGAGACGACCATTGTCGTCTTCCAAGGATGTTTGAGTGATTGAAATGGGAGTTTAGAATAATTAACTATGTCTGGATACAACAAGGTATGCATACCTAGTATGCGAACTGTTTTGTAATGATTCAGGTCCGGGAACCTTGTTTGCGTACCTAGTATGCAAACAGTTTTACTTGAGAAGGTCCGGAAACCTTGTTTGCGTACCTAGTATGCGAACAGTTTCACCTGAGTTGGGTCTGGGAAGGTTGTTTGCGAACCAGTTTTGCGAACGGCTTGACAAGCCAAGGTCTGGAGCTGCTGTTCGCGTACCCAGTTTGCGAACATAGTGGTTAAGTTCTAAAATCGGTAATGTATGATTCTCATACTCATGAACTAAAACATTTATGAATTAAGGAATACAATCTTTGCAAACCGTGGCTTAATGTTCATGAACTGATTTTTGTATAAGTACTTTGTACGATTACGAATCAATCCGATTTTGTTTCAATTTGTTCACATATATTTCAATGAAATAGTGAACAATTGAAAAACTCTATTTGAATCACAATTAGATTCATTTTATTATATTTCATGATTGATTGATCATCATATTTGATCTAGAAGTGTAGATGACCATATATATATTTTTTTTTTTGCTGAATCACACAAATTTTATTAATCAGAGAAAAAAGAGTTTACATTACCAAAAATAAGAGAAACAAAAAAAGGAATTAAAATTACAATGGCACTATGACCACATATTTTTCCATCTAATACTAACTGAACCTATAATAGTCTACTCCAGGCATTTCGATTCTTGCAAGATGAGATGGTCTTCCAATGAATATTTGTATTTCTCCTGCCTTCAACTTACACCCCTTTTTGGCAGTAGCATCTGCTGAAAAATTTGCTTCTCTATAGCTATGACAAAAGCTGATAGAGTCAAATTTACCAATAGCTTTAAACCATCTGATTTTAATGAACCATGGGATCTGACCTTGTGCAAAATTAGCTATAAAAGTTTTGGAGTCAGAGTTCAGTATAATATGATGCATCTTCCATTCCACAACTAATTCAACAGCACAAAGTAAAGCATATGCCTCAACAATATAGTTAGTTGATATTCCAATACCTCCAGTAAGAGAACCAGGTACCTGAAAAATATGATCTCTGATTACAACTCTAAATCCAGCTGCTCCTGGGTTTCCAATTGAGGCTCCATCACAGCAAAACATTATGACAGCAAAAGCTAGGGGATTCCAATGGCATATGCTAGTTTATTGATATTTAATGCTTCTTGGACCAAGATTAAAGAAGGAGATCACTTGTAGATCATAATTTTGATTCCATTTATGTTCCTTCATTCTTAAGCTTCCTTAAACCACCATCTTTTTGATTCTTCTCTTAAATAGATGAATATTAGGCATCACTTCCTCAAAAAATCTTCTATTTTTTTGGAACCACAGTTCCTTCAATACAGAGCAACTATCTGTAATCCACAGTTCCTTGACAAGGGGACTTTTCTTACCTGCATTCTTCCATATTTCATTAAATTCTCTAGGATGAGAAACTTCAAATACTGCACACATCCAAACCCAAATTTCTTTATTGAACTTGCATGCAGTTCCACAGGAGATGGCTCATATTGTCTTCTTCTTCTTCTTCTTCTTCTTCACAAATACAGCATCTAGATACTATTTCATAGCCATGTTTAATCATGACTGTGTCATCCACATAAAGCCCATGTATAATTTTCCACACATTGCTAGCAGTAATTGGATGTAAGAAGTGATTCCATATAAATTTTGGCCAATGAAGTACTGTCTCTTTATGTCTTATTTTGGTGATTGCAGTTGAAGTAGTGAATAATCCTTGTAAGTCACCCCCCCGGATTCTTTCATCTCTAATACCACCAACTTCAGGCATTTTTAAGTTTACAAAGTAATGCTGAATCTGATGAGGAATATTCCATGGACCTTCTTTAAGCAAATCAGCCACCTTTAGCTTTATGTTATCTTTAACAAAAGGAATGTAACCAATTTTTACAATCAATGGAGCATCAGAAATCCAATTGTCAAACCAAAAATAAATGTCCTGACCATCACCAATACACCATCTGACATCTTCAAAAAATCCCAAGCCCATTTTAACCCAGGCCAAATGGATGACAACTGCCAGTTAGTACTCAATTGTGAAAATTTATCTTGAAATTTTGCTTTGATAAACATTGCCCATTCTTCTTTAGATTTGATGATTTTCCACGTCATTTTCACTAAAAGAGCTTTATTGAGTACCTCCATCCTCTGAATGCCTAATTCCCCTTCACTATATGGAGTGCAAACTCTTTTCCAATATAGAATAGTGTACTTTCTTGTTTCTCCATCCCCTGACCAAAGAAAGTTCCTTATTATCTTCTCACAAATTTTAATAACTGATGCATGCCACTTGTAAACAACCATATTGTATATGGGAATGCTGCAGAGTACTGATTTAATGAGAACCACTCTTTCTTGGAATGACAATGGCTTCCCTTTCCATGTAGCCAACTTCTTTTGCATTAATTCTACCATGGGCCAAACAGTATCTATTTTCATTCTGCCAGGTTGAAGTATCACTCCTAAATATTTATCTGGGAATTTACTTCTCTTTATCTTCATGAAATCTTTAATCAGATTTTTCCTCGTATCTGAAGTGCCATCAACAAATAATTTACTTTTTATTCTTTTAATAATTTGGCCAGAGCTTTTCTGATAGTCTTCTAGAAGTTTTAAGAGGCATTCAATGTTCTTCTTAGCACCATTGCAGAAAATAAAGACATCATCTGCAAAGAAAAAGTGAGTTGGAGAGATACCTTTTCTTGTAACCATTGGAGTTAGGGAGCCATTTTGGATTATTGAGATAATCTTCTACTGAGAATATCCTCCATAAGAACAAATAATATTGGAGATAAGGGATCCCCTTGTCTCAATCCCCTTCCAACATAGAAGAAGCCTTGGGGTCCTCCATTAAGCATAACTGAGATCTTAGAAGACTTAAGAAGTGTATGAATCCATTCACACCAAGACTCAAAGAATCCATATTTACTTAGCACTTGAAGAAGAAAATACCAGCTAACTGAATCATAGTCTTGTGATATATCTAGCTTCAAAGCTACATTTCCACATCTTCTCTTTTTCTTCATTTCATTAACTAACTCTGAAGCTAGAACTATTTGCTCTTGAATACATCTTCCTTTTATATATGAAACTTGTTGAGGAGAAATGATCTTTGGCAGTAAAGAACTCGTTGTTATAATCTTTGTGAAAATTTTGTAACTTACGTTACTCAATCCAATTGGTCTGAATTGATTTGGATTTTTTGCTCCTTCTGTTTTAGGAATGAGAACAAGAAAGTTAGAATTTAGACCATTTGGAATGAATCTTCTGCCCCAACAAAATTGCACTGCCTTCACTACATCATCATGAATAATATCACAGCATGCTCTTTAAAAGCTTCAGAGAATCCATCTGGACCTGGAGAGCTGTTAGGGTCCATATCAAAAAGAATTGCTTTAATTTCTTTCTCATCTGGAACGGAGTCCAACATTTTTTAATCTTCAGGAGTTATGACTGAAGGAATAGCTTCTAGTACATGATCAACTTTATCAATGTCTTTAAATTTGAACTTTTCTTCAAAATGATCCAATTTATCCTTGACTTTTGTTTTAACAATGTATTTAACTGCACTTCTCTTGAATTATAATTATTCTCTGCTTTAACCAATTCATCCAAAGCTTCAATATCAAAAGGACTATTATCTAATTTTTCCATTGCTTCTTGAACTTTCTTTTCAGCCTCTTTAATTTGAACTTGTACATTACCAAAAACTCTCCAGTTCCAATCTTGCAATATTTTCTTCAACTTTTTCAACTTACTTTGAAGGACAAAAGCAGGATCACCATTAATGTGTTCTGACCAACAATTTTGAACCACTTCCATGAAATGAGGATGAGATATCCACATCTTTTGAAATTTATAAGGAATATTTGCAGGTTTGGGAATGCTAGCACAACCACCTAAAAGTGGAGAGTGAGTAGAAGCAATTCTTAAACCGATCTTGTATCCCCAATCTGGATATTTTTGAAGCCACTGATTGTTAAACATAGCCCTGTATAATATACATAGTATTCTTTTAGTACCATTCTGACAGTTTGACCATGAATATTGAAGACCTGTTTTGGGAGCTTGCAGCAAATTGCAATGATTTATACAGTTACTGAAGTCTAGCATTGATTTTCTATTTGGATATCTACCACCCAATTTTTCATCAGCTAATGTAACTGCACTGAAACCACCAATAACGAGCCATGGCATATTAAGAGAACTAACCATCTCCATTTCAGACCACAAGAATCTCCTTTGTATAATACCAACATGAGCATGCACTCTAGAGACTAAAGTTCCTCCAAGGCTAATGGTTATCATTTGACTAGACATTGAAATTATAGTAGGTGCAGGCAGGCTTTTATTCTAGAATAACCAAATGTTACCTTTCTTATTGTTGACTGAATTATGCAGAACCATACTTTGCATTCCTGGAAAGTTTAACTTATTATAGAAAGAAGCTTCACATTTTATTTTTGGTTCCACTACCCAAACTAATGAAGGATTAAATTGATAAACTAATGACCATAATTTATTTTGAGCCCTAGGTCTTCTCAGGCCCCTTAAGTTCCAAAAAAGGAATTTCATGGTTTGGATTGGAGGCCTTTAGTGCCTCCTTTTCCAGGGTTTTTCCTAAAATTGTTTTTTACAGGAGCTTGAGTAGTTACCTCTTTGATATTTTCAGAATTACTGGAAGAAGTAGAAGTAGTTGAAATAGAAGACCTTTGCACCACTCTGGACCAAGATGTGGTTGGAACTCTTTCAGCACAAACTGTACCATTGGTGCCATCAATATACTTAACTACACTATCTTCCAAGGTATTATTCTTTATAATCTCAAGGACCTTTGCAGTATCCAAATTAATTGGCTGCTCAGATTATTTTATTATTTCTTGTTCACTTGGACTTTCAATATCATTTTGAAGAGGGGTAAATTTATTTTGAGATATCAGATCACCTGTACTTGAAGCCTGACTCACAATTTTAATTTGAGTATTGTGAGTTTTTGGAGTTTGACAAATATCAAAAGGTACAGAAGCTTGCTTGGGAGTGTTCTGCATCTTGTTAATAACTAGAGTAGCTTGTTTCTCCTCTGAAACTTTGGAAAATCTGCACTTAAATGACCCATAGTTTTACATGAATGACAGTACTTAAGGAGATTTGTAAGAGTTACACCCTGAAATAAACCACCATAATTTGTAGTTATCCATAGCTTATTGGGAATTTTCTTAGATAAATCAATTTCAATCAGAACTCTTGCATAATAACCACTCTGAATATTTATAGTAGCAGCATCAACTTTAACAGGATTACCAATAGCTCTACTGATAGTGAACAAAGTTTCTTCATCCCAATACTCTAAACTTAAACCAGGAAAATAAACCCACACTATTGCAGAAGATGTTCTCTGATTTTCAGGGCGGAAATTTGGCATCCTATTTCTAACTTTCAAAACTTGATCTAATACTTCCCATTTACCTGCTTTGATGTAATTTTTGTCTTCCTCATTAGCAATTTGATTGTGAAAAATCCTTTACCCAAAGGAATCATTTGACATTTACCCTTTAATTTCCATTGAGAACTTCAAATTGCAGAAGCTTCTACAAACTTGATTCGAAGTAAATCTAAACGACCAATCAATGAAAATTTCCAAATATCGTACCCGGAATTTGCTTGATCATTATCCAAGTTGATTGATGGATGAACTTCAGAAGATTTAGATAAATCTACAACCGAATGAATCATTTCTGAATCACTAGATTTGTTTTCAGAATTCATATTATCGATACCCATTGAACTAATGAAGGCTCATAATGAGTAGATCGATCATTAAATCTTTGAAAAACATGAACGAATTAAAGAAGATAAGAATTAAACGACGGATTTTCACCTGAATTAATGTTGAAAACATACGAAAACCAAGATCTGAAAAGAAAAAAGTCACTGAGTCAGTCGCCCGATTTGCAGAGCTTGACTCACCGATATTCCTTTAACACACCTTCAGTTAAGACTAAAGTGTTCATATGGATAATTTCAGTTAAGTGTTATTGAGCCAACTCAATATACACGTTTAGGTACGGTTACCCATATCTAAGTGAAGGTATATTTCATTTGTGTGTAACAAGATAATATTATCTAACGGCGGAGATTGATAGCTTTATTTTTAAACAGACTTAGCTTGAATCTTAAATCAAGAGTTCATCTAACAGTTAATATTGCATGCTTTGTTACTAAACTATCTTAGCTTGATTGTAAGCAACCCTGATTTGAAAGGATATATAAGGGATAACTCTAGCAACTGGAAAGTCTAATCCCGACACTTTCCTGTGTCCTAGTTACGTACTAGAGACGATTCTTCTTTAACCTAGGTTTTTCCAAAACCATTATAGGTTAACGACTTGAAGACTTCATTTGGGATTCGTGAAGCCAGATCCAACTATTTTCTTTGTAGTTGCGAATTCTGATCTTCCTTGTTCTATCATATTGAGTTTTATCTTCTCTAATATTTACTCGAGATTTATCTCTGATAGGTAAGATATAAAAAGTAATCACAACAATGCTTCATCTCAGACTCTTGTGATTCCGTAATAACTTTTTATGTTAATCAGCTGGGTTATTTTGAGGTGATTGATATTTCTAGGCTGCTCTTCGGGATAATTAGACCAGATTATCGATTGGTTCATGTTTACCTTGATTTATCAAAAGACGGAACAAAAATCGAATAAAGAACAGACATGTCTGCAGGAGACAAATCTTTTTATAAGTCTTCGACTTTGGGTCGTAGAAACTCTTAGTTGTGGGTGAGATCAGTTAAGGGAATCAAGTGCGCAGAATCTGATGTGGTTTTAGAGGCGTAAGGAATGCGAATGCACCTTAATCGGTGTGAGACTTAGTTAGGTCTCAACTACATTCCAGTCTGAAGTTAACTTGTAGTAGGCTAGTGTCTGTAGCGGATTAATACAGTGTGGTGTTCAATCTGGACTAGGTCCTGGGGTTTTTCTGCAATTGCGGTTTCCTCGTTAACAAAATTTCTGGTGTCTGTGTAATTTCTTTTCTGTATTATATTTGTTTATATAATTGAAATATCACAGGTTGTGCGTAGTGCAAGCAGTTGATAAATTCGACTTTGTTTGTTGGATATGACTTGATTGACACTTGGGCATTGGTCTTTGGTACCATCCAAGTTATTTCTCATATCAGACTCACGGATTTCTGTCTGTTCGATTTTCTGATTGTATTGAGAAATAGAGATAAAGCTCTTTGATATATCTCTTGATTGAGCTCGCTTTTAAGTTGATGCTCTCAGAATTATATTGGAGTTTGGTCCATACAGATTACCGAACAAATTATTGAGTGTGGTTGTTATACCCCGCTTTTTCAGTGTCAATTTGTTTGGTATGTACCATTTCATTGGTAAGGATGTTTTGTCATATATGAATTTAATACACTTCCAAGCAATTTGGTATGTCCATATTAGTAGCTATGATATATTTAATTTGAGGAAAAGGAAAAGAATTGTTGTGAATATGGCGATTTCATTTAGAAAAAAAAGGGAAAAAAGAATCCATGATTATTAAGGGAATACCGGTGTCAGCGGTTCGGGTGGAAAGGATGGGGATACCGAGCGATAGATCCAGTGGTTAAGATTACACCATTTTATATGGATTGGTATCCTCGTTCTAGGTTTGATATCTCTTTACCAGTTGTAAAGTATATAGTTGTTAACTTGTTATACACTTAATGAATTTTCTGTAAAAACTTAGTGATGTATAATCATGAGGGATAATATTTTAAATCAACTCGTCTTGAATGTCTACGTGAGGGATATTGATATGTTTGTTCAACTGAACTTTCATTTCACAAAAAATGGAGTTAAGAGGGTTCGTGTTCTACTATTAATGCAAATGAGAAAACTACCCTTATTTAGATTATCTTTTCTTTCGATCCTATTCACGGATAAAATGACATTTTGCGGATTTGCAATCTAAGAGTCATCCCAGATATCAACATCCTCTATGTTATTAATTGACCAGGTACAATCAGAAATCATCAAGTCCTTCACCACTAACATACTTGTCCAGGCATCTTTCATGTGAGATCGTTTCTTCTCAACACTCCAGACACTTTTCTTGTTTAGATACTTGGCTTTAAGAACCTTGACCCAAAGTGCATCATCAGAGTTTAAAAATCTCCAAACTAGTTTACCAATCATAAATTTGTTCATACTTTCAAGAGCTCTTATACCCAGACTGCCCATATGCTTCCCCTTAATAAAATTGTCCCAACCAATAAAGTGGCAATTTATTTGATCATTATATTCATGCCCCCACCAAAAATTCCCCATGATTCTTTGCATAAGCTCATTAGTGTTTTTAGGAATTAATGTTGTAGCCATAGAGTAGACAGATAAAGAAGTAAAAACATTTTCAATAAGCACGATTCTTCCAGGCTGCTAGCTTTGGATCAAACTTGTCCGCACATAGTCATAAGTAGGATGGAGATGATTTTTCTTGAGAAGGAAGCATCCCTGATACTTGTTATTAGAGCTGGCAAACAAGTCAAAACCCGCGGATTAACTCGTGTCCGGTTCGTGAAAACCCGAACCCGGCTCGGCTTGTTTTGAAACAAGCCGGGTTCGGGTTGGAGAAATGTCGGCTTGTGAGTAAACGGGTTAACCCGTCCCGGCTCGTAAACCCGTGACTGAGCTATCTTCACCTATAAAAGACACGGATGAATGAATCATATCACTTGAAAACTTACTTATAGGTATTGTACAAAGTGAATGTTGGTTGATTTAAATATATTTCATTTCTGTAGATGGTATGTCTTGGCATTAGGTACTACTGCCAAGTTCTTGCATTTCCCTGATTCTTGCCATGGAAGAAGAATTTCGCATAAACCACATGTTCTTGTTTCTTTTCCTGTAACAATGTTAGTACTAGTAGTACTTCATCATCTTCTATTTTTAATCTCTGGGTTCTTCTTCTTTCATGAATTCATAGATGGGTTTTGTGGATTTGATACAGGGAATTCAATCCCATGTTCCTGCATTGTTCTAGAAAATCTGTTCTTGTTTCTTCACCTGCAACAATGTGAGTTCCTTATCTTCAGTTCTGAAACGGGCGGGCTAATCCGTGAACCCACGGGTTCAACCCGTTACGGGCACGGGTTGAAGAAATGACAACCCGTGAAGAATTTCAACCCACGGGTTTCAACCCGTATTAACCCGTAACGGGCAAGCCCCAGCCCGCCCGTTTGCCATCTCTACTTGTCATTGATACTCATACTCTTTACCCCCATGGAGTTAGCTAGAAGATCTCTCATATCTTTATAAACAAAGTCATTCAAGTTAATTGCATATTTATGATAATATATGATTTGACCATACCATGCTTTAGAGAAATAAGAGTGGAGCAAAGAGCAGAAGAGACATAGAAGACGAAAATTTGTTGATCATGTAACCCAAATAAAGATGTTCTCGTTTAAACTTATGCATAACCCAACTGAAAACATGCGAGCATAATAAGAAGAGGCAGGGGATAATGAGCACATTTACCTTAAACCTATATAACAAGAAGAAGAAAAAATAACCATGAGGCTCACTAAAAACAATGACATAAAAATAGACATAAATGACACATGATATTATGATGCTCAAAGTGGTACCATGAAAACCAAAGCACTTGAAAATAAAATTTAAATAGTTCTGGTTTGCTCTATTATACTATTTGAGTATATCTAATTTATGAGCATGAGTCAAGTATTGATTTGGAGTTCCTAACATAATGAATCGAATCATGAATAATGATAGGATTTAGGATTGTTGTTGTAGTAAATAAGAAAGATTCGTTCAACTCGGGATTGTGAAGATTTGATTTAAGACTTAAAGAGAGAAAACAATAAAAACAAAAATATATACAAAAGATGTCACAAGATCAAGAAGTATCGAGACTCAAGATTCCACTAAACTCATAATATAAGGTTCAAATATAAATTCTTTTAACAATTATAGCTCAATAAATAAAGACATGGACTCTTATTTTTTCCAATGTAGATTCTCAAAATATTAATTGTAAGTCCTAAGCATGGGACATCAAAACATCTAAGCAAGCATGACCCATCAAATGAGATGAAAACTAATTAATCAAAATCATAATTCAATTTTCATTAATGCAAAAGTCATTTAAGAATTAAATATAATTACCCACGTATGATATTAGGCTTCCTCCTTCGTCTCAGTGTTGGGGTTTAGCTCCACATGGTAAAAACATGCTCAAAATAATAAATCATCGCTTAATAAGTGTTTTTATTGAAGAAGATATATAACACAGTGATTCTGCAGCGATATATTGGCGTTACAGAAGTCACCGTTACAAGAGGTGTTACTAACTGAAGATAAACGTGACTAATTGACTGTTACAGAACAGTTTAAATATAAGACACTGATTGCGACTGTTCTCTGCAGCTATATGTTCTTCAACCTATGGTTCTTGAGACGACACTTCCTATATGTCGTCTGCAACTATTCTTCTTCCTCTTCTCTGTTGCTACTGCAGAATCGCTCTGCAACGATTATTTTCTTGCTCTCCAACTACCCTTAACTCTCGACAACCTTCTTAAGACTCCCCCAAGCCTTAATATACACCTCAGGCTTATTATCTTGCTTCCAAATCTTCTTTTTTCGCTCCATAAGGACTTTCTTTATCTTTTTCTTCTCCATGTACGCGTCTTTGGCTGTCTCTGACGTAACAAAATCTTACAGAGAATAAATTATTCCACTTATCCCACGTAATTTCCATATATTTTCGTAACTTCCCTGTTTTCGTGAATATCTTCCTTTGTTCGGAACAACCAAACCTATTACTGAGTCTGTATTCATCCAACATGTTAGTCCGAATCCATTATTCATCCAACATGTTAGTCCGAATCCAAATAGTTGAGAAAACTCGGACAGAAATGGCCCAGATCCAAATTAGAAGAACACGGAGGTGAGTATTATTCAAACCAAAACCCGAGACCCTGTTTTGTTTCCTATCCGAGTTCTAGCCAATTTGGGTCCAATCAAACGACTATACCAATCCTGTTTAGGCCTAAGAAGTAAACCCAAACAATTTCAGCCCTTTAGTCTCCCTAGAACTCGATCAAAATCTCAACCCTATTTTTCCAGTCGCTGCACACATTTTTCCCGCCAAATTTGATAATTTGAATGAAGAAGATGAGTGCCCCTTAACCACCGATGGTGTGCCAATAGTAATTTGAGTATTCCTTAGTAAATTGGTTGTCCCTTATCCAACCGAGGGGTTCCTTTAGCAATTCCTTTCGGGGTCCAAATACCACTTATTTAGCTAATTTCCCTACACAAGTGTATTTCTCCAAAAACACCTAAAAAAACATAAAAAGCCATAATAAATACAAAATCGAGCACTAACAATGCATACAATTGAGATCATATTAGACACATATTATTTGCTAGTCCTCGAAAAAATCTAATCTAGAAAATAAAATCCTAACTCACTGTCGCAGGCATCGCGATTGCACTTAGCATTGCAACAAGCCTTTAAACCCCTAGGTGACCCTAGTGGCCGAGTTATAGTATCGGGAGGGTTTACCAGAGGTGTACCCACAAAACCTTTACTCCAGACCCTAGCTATATATGCATAACCTTGAAATGCACTAAAGAATCTCCTTGGTTGGCATACTCTCATCGATTATAGGAGGAAGTACCCTGATGCGAAATTCCAATTGATGTACACGAGTTTGCACTCAAGCATACTAAAATTCATATATAAGTCACAGAACTCTACTCAAATATCCGGATTATGGACATCAATATCCGGAATCAAGCAAATCACATGAATATATTAAGAAGGTGGAAATAGAGATAGATGGTTGCGAATGGACGTCAATGCCAAGATGAATCCTATGACCTAATGGATTGAGATACTGGTCTTGACGAATATCAACACAGCTGGCATATACAAAGGAACCAGCGGTCAATAATCCTAACTCTAGGTCAACACAACTGGCATATACAAGGGTACCAGCGGTCGACTTTATTGAATTTATTCCAGTTGGTCTGATGGTCTGGTCTCAAATTTTTTTTTCAACTTCTTTCATATCTTCTTTTTTCATTTTTGTCTTTTTTTTTTCAAAGTAACCCAATCACTCTATTTCAACCCAGCAGACATCAACATACAATTTTCGCAAAAACAAAAATAGAAAGTAATAAGATGATTCCGAGATACGGTGAAACTACCATGTCATTTCTAACACCTGAGATCTGTGCTTTTATGAATAGACTTTATTAAGATGTTTCCATCTAATCAGATTGGTTCCTCAACTCATACACCCAAGATGCTTCCATCCACTTAAATTGGTTAGTTCTATCCTTAATAAGCATAAATTTCTAGGTTCTGGAGTATAAAATAATGCGACTAAAAGTTTCTCCCTTACCCCCAAACTTAAATCTAACATTGTACTCAATGTTCTAAAGATAATATTAAAAGCATGAACAAGGAGAAACTGTTACCACTTGAAGCAAAAGAAGTTAAGGAAAGATATTACCGTGTTGCATGAGCATAGGTTACCTCCCAAGAAGTGCTAAGTTTAACGTCTTCAGCCAGACATAAGAATGAATTAATCACCTCATATCATAAAGCAATAACCGAAACAACTGTGGATCATCTGCATCAAAAAGTGTTATCACGGATAAAAGGAAACTGCAGAAAAATAAGAAATTGAATAAACATAGCACACCCTTTCCTAGTTTCCTGTTTAAGACGACTACATCTAGTTGTGGTTCAGGTTCTATAAAGGGGTCCAAATAAAATATTTTCATAGGATGCACTTCCTCATATGTAAGATCTAATTTATCAGTTTGTAAAGTCTGGAAAAACTCAAATAAGAATTTAGAAGAACATAATAATAACCTGAATAATTGAGGATCCTCATAGTCAATTATATTTGATTCACATAGTTGACCACAATGAAAGTGGTGATCATTCTTAAGCAAATGTGTCGTTTCTATTTTTATAAAATAATTAGGTCTAGTCTCATAACTTAATAACTGACACATTTGGAACTTATGTGTTCCCATATGTGGAAGAAAATATTTGGTGGAAAAAAAAAGTCAATCTGGGTATCATAGCCTGGGTAAATCACATCAACCATAGGATGGGTTTCTAACAACTGAACTTCTTTATGGACATCACTAGGTTCAGGAAAATGTGTATGAAGATAATCTTTTAAAATGGTTAAGGCACATATGTCAAGTCCCAAGTGAGCGACCTTTCTAAGAGTTAAAGAAGATGGAGAGTGATAATCACCCCCAAACTTAGAGTTTTCAGTGTCTCTCGAATGACTAGTCATAACTTCCCTAATTTCAAGGTCATCATATTCCTGAAAATGGTCAATTGATTCTTCTAAGTCAGAATCATCCTCACTCATCTCTACGAGTTCATTTTTTTTTTCTAAGTCTACTGTTTCTAACTCGCTAGACTCAAAATATACTCGTTCCTCTAAACCATAATTGGCTTTGTAATCGAAAGGAAATACTACATCGTTTAAGGAAGTGTTATCGTTAATCAAATCCTCGTCCTTTTGAATAGGTGAATAATCATTAAAATTATTTGGATTTGAACTAGAAATAACATTATCATTATAAATCTTAACTGGAGTAGAAAATTCCTGATCACTATGCCTACATATTTTAAAGTCTTCATCAACACTATCCTCATCATAATCATTATAATAACATGAAAATGGTCGAACCTCATTCAAAAAAGTAGTGTTACCAATTCTAACCTCTCCATATTGATTATGCAAATAACTATCCTCGTTTTCAAGGGTATTATTGGAAACACTATGTTGGAAATTAAGATTATCTAGAGCAATTCTTTCGCTCATCTCAGACATCATTTTGAGGCATTCCTCTATAGAAAGTTTACTTATTGTCTTGTCAATAACTAAGTTATTCATCTCAGCTATCTTATGTATCGACTCCTCTAATTTCCTGAGAGACTCTTGTAAAGGAGAAACATAAGAATTTTGATCGTATGACCGGTGTGCATGCGGATAGTAATTGGGTTCACCATGGTATGAACCATAACCTTCAAAAGGTTGATGTTCCCAACCATTATTCACATTATGGTCGTAATATGAATAATTTCCATTTTGAAACTCATTCGGATATTCATTGTATTGGCTATTATGATACCAGTTCGACATAATATGTGCATGTGCAAATGCCAATGCTGGGGTTCACTATTTTGGGTAGGCTTGGGTTACCTTTAGCAAAATATACCTACAGTTAGAGACTGGTCAAAGGTACGAGGCTAAGGCATGCGGTGTTTCAGATGATAACGCCCAGAGGGTTCACCTTACTAAACCACGTGTTTTCCTACTAATCGGTGCCAGACGATGCAATATGATGTTGTTTTGGGGTAAAAATTGATTCTGTTGTTTTTCGTAAATTTGGGTGTATTGATGAGAAACGAATTCAAACCCTAAACAAATCACTGCACGGGAGTACTTTTAGATTCGAGAGATCAATCTGTAAGACTCTGGCCTAAACCAAGAAATGGTCGTTCCAGATTCAATTCGGTCACAAGGTGAAAGAGAAGGGTTGATCTTAGGGAGGGAAGCGAAGAATGAGTTTGATATCAGAATGTTGAATTATGAAGGTGTGGCTGTTTTATGACTTGTATCAGAAAATGGTTTCTGGTTGCTTGTGTTGATAAAACTTGTGTTTTTGAAATAGGTTGAAAACCTATTTATACAAGTCATTGACGCACCTTGATCTCATAGGAAGTGGAGGAAGTTAAGTAGTGGAGAAGTGGAATTGTGCGGAAGGTGGTGATCATCGTGTTTCCTTTATGAGGGAAGACTAGTCACACCTTCACCCACTACTCTTCGCGTTGTTAACCGTCCGTACTTTCCTGACACTTTCTTGTAGTGGGCGCGTTGCACGCCGCATGCTGTAAACCGCCAGACCAATACCCCAGTGAGAATCCCTCGGTTTGTGACACGTTTGATGTCTCGAGTAAATGGGTCAAGTAGTGGAACTTGCCGCAAAGAATATCACGCGGCGCTATTAGGTTAAAAAACTAATTTATTTATGAAGCCGATATTCATAAAATATCGTATGTGTCTGATGCACGTAAAGCATCGCTTTTAAGCAAGCAGCTCAAAATAATCGATGTACATGAAGCATCGTTGTTTTAGAGCTCGATTGAATCAGTCGTGGATTGAGAGTCTTAAGAAGGTATCATGACCGACCACCTTTGGGTGATCGTTTGAGGACCGTATGGGCGAGCTATCAGTTGGTCGATCGCTCCCTGTGGAGGAGGGGTGGTCGGTGATTACAATCCTACCATGTTAGCCCCGTGAAAATAAATCTACACCATCTGACTAGGATAGCGAAGTTGGATGGACGATATGATTTGCGGCAGTTGTATATCGTCGTTGATGTAATTTATGGTTTAGGGGCCGCGCGGCCAACCCTCTTTTGGGCGAGCGGTTCGAGGTAATGAGTGTTAGTTCGAACAGGTCGATCGACCATGTGAAAAGGTGGGTTGACGGTGATCACGTTGACACCTTCGGGGATGTCTGAAATTGAATCTAAGCCTCTCAATTTGGACGGCGAAGATGGATGGTTGTGATCGATTTGCAACAGTAGTGTGTTGCCGCAAACGCAATTTTAGGGTTTTCAAACAGCGCGTTCACCCTACTTTGGGCAAGTGATTTAATGCGCCCTGAGCTTACTATGAGCAAGTCGATCGACCAAGGGTGGAGTTGGGTCGACGGTGAATTTTTTAGGACTTCTTTAATTATTTGAAGGAAGATCTAAGCCGTCCAACTAGGCTGGCTAAGCTGGACGGTCATGATGTATTTGAGACCGTTTTTGCCGGTCTTAGCTCGTTTGAGCTTATTTTTTAAATAGCGCGAACACCCCTATTAGGGTTAACGTTTGAAGTGCTTGTGGGTGTACTAGGTGGAATCCTTTCGGCCGGGGCATTAGTGGGCCCGCCGGCAGTCATCATGATGATCGCCTAGTTCCGCTAGGAGTAGGCTAGGCTTGTTGGATTGCGTGGCTAAATTGTGTAGCCGTGATTATTTTTTGAGACTGATATGAACATTTTAAATTTTCCTTAAGGAATTTAAAAGATTTAATCGAGCTAACTTTTAACTAAAAGTGTGTTGACACGCCGATCTCTTTGTCAGAGAGTGGTGTAGCCTATTGGTGGGCCCGGAGATGTGTGAAAATTAAGCGTAATAAAAACGCGGGCCTACAGTAATACCGCAAGTGCACGGTCGTCGGTTGTAGCTCGTGCAAGTACGGGTCGATCCACAGAGACTGGGTGTGTTTGGAGTATTTAGCTACTTTGGGCTCTAAATTGCTATTGGGCTATGAATAATCAATGGGCTTTTGAGTGCTAATGGGTTATGAATACCCTTGGAATGAGTTGGGCTTTCAGTGGTTTTGATGGGCTGAACTTGGGTTCAGTTGGTTTCTGATGTGAATTGAACTGGGCTTGATCTTTGGATTGAACTGGGTCTTTGCCTCAGTGAACTGGGCTTCAGTTTGTACAAACAATGGACAGTGGGCTTAGAGAGTTTTTGGTCAAGAAGAAAAGAAGTGACCAGGAGAGACAGGTAACAGTGAGCAACAATGGCTCTAGGCCAAAACAGCAAAGATAGAGGAAGAAGGCAGTGAGGCAATAATACAAAGGCAGTTAGCCTAAGGCAAAGACAATGAAGAAAATTAAACAAGACAATGACTAAACAGCAAAGAACTAAACAACAATGCACTAAACAACGCAGTGACAAAAGATTGTGAAAGTGATGAAGATAGTACTGAAATAATGAGGCAATGGATGATAAAACCATAAACACAAGGTAATAGTGAAGTAAATGTGACAGTACAATGAAACTACAAGCAGAGAACAATGGAACCAAGGCCTAAGCCAAGGGCAGGGGAGATGGTGAAGGTGAAATGGTGAAGGTGAGCCTAGGCATACTACTAGAGTGGGAAGAGAACCAGCTTGCTCACAGTCACTAGTGAGCACTAGTTTCTCCCCACTGCTCAATCAATCCAATGCTTCACAGGCTTTAGCCTAACATTCACACAAAACAGTAAACAAGAGTGATGAAAGAACACTAGGATGTTGAATCCACCATTAACCTAAGGGATATTCTACTCACAGCTAAAATAGTTACCAAAGTACTAATTGTCTGATTAAAGTACAACTAGTCTAAGGGCTTAACAACATTGGACATGAGCTGCACATGATGAAGACTATCTTATTGATTCATGGTTTCATCTAGTCCTAGCATTTGAGGTTTAGAACATACATAACAAGAACATTAGAGAACAGGAAAACATAAATAATGAACAAAAGATGAACAATGAAGGAACAAACATCACAAACATCACATTAACAGCAGCTTAACATGAACAACAAATTGAACAGAACACATACATGATTAAACAGGAACAGTGCATGAAACAGCACAAATTGAAGAGACTCAAAAAAAACATTAACAGAACATAACAGTTCTGGACACTGGCTGCTAACCCAGCATGAGCCAATTTCACACCCAACACCTTCTATTTATACAAGCAAGCAAAAACCTAAAAATCCCCAAAATATCAGAGAATTAGGGTTTCACCAAAAAGTGAAATTGACTCACCTAACCTACTGATAACAGCCCTCATACGTTGACCCATGCCTCTTATTCTTCTCCTGATGCAACCCATGCCTTCAATTTGTACATGCAAGCTCAATCCCAAAAATCCCCAAATTAACAGTAAAATTAGGGTTTTGATTTTTTTACTCACCAACTGTGATAAGACGAGTCCGTCATCAACCCATGCTTCTTCTCCCTTCTCTGCTCCTTCCCATGCCTTCAATTTCTCTTTCTAGCCCGACATATTTCACTAATCTCTCCTCTAGGGTTTCTGAAAAGGAAGAGAGAATGGTGAAATAGGTAGGTAGAAGGGTAGGATGATGATGGGTTTCGATTGGTGAGAGCCATGATGGCTTTTGGTGGTTGTGGCAGAGGTATGGTGGCGGAATGGGTGTTGCGGAGAGGAGGTGGAGAGAAAGAGAAGAAGAAGAAGGAAATGAAAGAGAAGAAGAATGGGTCGACAGTTTAGGGTATAGGGTATCCGTTTTTAGGGTGTTGAGCGGGCGCATCAAAGTTAGATGTTGGCGAAGCTGAGCCACTGGAATCGAAGCTGGTAGGTGAATCGGACGGCTCCGCCTGAAGAGGCTGGTAGCGACCGTCGGATGTCTTGATACAACGAAGTTAACGGCTCTAGATGGGGTTAGGTGTTGAAGTGTTAAGCGGAAGTATCGAGATTTGATGCGCAGGCAAAGAAGCGACCGTAGGATCTAAATGTGATCTAATCTGAAGGCTTGGAATTTAGGCACTATGGTGTTTTGCAGGGACTTCAGATTTTGATGCACGATGAAGAAGCGACCATTGGATGATGAGATGGATCCAATCTAACGGCTGAGAATGGAGGAGGGTATGGATATATAAAATGGGTTTGGGTAAGGGTTTTGGGCCTTGGGTATGCCAGGCCCATATCTTCTTTAAGAACAATTCTTCCTTCTTGAGCCCATTCCTAGCTTTTTGGTCTTGTGCGCACCATTCTTTGCGGCTTCCTTGCGTAATTTCTTCCGGCTTTTCACTACTCTTCAGCTCTTTTCTGCTCCGCAAGTCATCCAGACTTTATTTATTACCTAAAAATGCAAAATTAAGTAAGAAAAATATTTATTCTTGAAAACAATGAAAATGCAGAATATGGGATAAAATGTAGAATTAATGCACAAAAGATGAGTTAAATGCCAACAAAAAGGGATAAATATATACAATATTTGGCACTCATCACCTATATCAGTTTTTCATGCAGGTCTCAATACTGACACTTCAGGAGATTCATGCTACTCCGCTGCGAGTGAACATTAATCGTCATGTCATGCTAGTATTGAGAGTTCGGTTGGGAACATTGCACAGGAAAATACTAGGCAGGCATCTAGGAGCCTAAATACTTATTAGTCTCTATATTAGTGAACAATTCATATAGGAGCTTGAGTTTCAATATAATATGAAGAGAGACATAGGCACTCATCAGATTTTGATATATTCTCCAAATTCCTTGCGGAATATAGATATATCAATGTCTACTACTTATGATGTCGGTTCAGGTAGACATACTTTTACAGTTTTCTCCCTAAGCTAAAAACCACCATCAACATTAAGTCCCCTGCTTAGCACGTAACAGTGACATTGTTGCGGGGTAAGCACTAGATGGTGACAGGCGAAAAATAAAATGTAAAAGATGAAGCAGGTAGATATTACCAGGGAAATCCAAATCGACCTTTAGCAATGGGATCGTGCGTCCAATGGCTTTCGTGGTAGCGTGTTGCTAGCTCAGCTATGGGGTACGAGTGTGGTACGTCCATCCATCTATTCCCGTTCATGAAGCAGAAGAAATCCTTCTTTTGTTCAAACTCTAGAAACTCTGTTCGTATTAAAAGGGGTATCGACCCTCTTCTATTTTTGTTGTTCGTCCGGATCCGTGCTTTCATGTGCAGAAAACGGCTCCTCTTCGTCACTGTCAGCAGCTCGATCATAAGCGTGCCAATCGTCAGCGGCAAGGTAAATTCATATTTTCTTCGTATTTTAGCTGTGAGTGTAATATCCATGAGTAGTTTATCAAACTCGGACATTTAGCTCGGTATGAATGACTTTCTTTGTTAGTGGAGGTAGAGCGAGCGTCAACGGCAACAAAGCAATCTCCAATAGTTATAATCAGCAGCAAGGCGAGCCAGGAGAACCCAAGGTAGGTGCTTCCTTCTTTTTTGCGCATGTAGCCATCCAACAGTACCACCGATCTTCTCCAGAATGTGTAATAAGGTTCTGACTCTAAAAAATGAGTATCTAACCTCTCCAGTGGGTTTCGAAATTTACCAAACTCCATTGTGCTCAATTGCAAGAGGCCTTGACTTTAAGTTGCTTAGTGTCTGGACTGCCGAGTTGCAATTGAAATGTTCGTTAAACTCTTGAGTATTGACTGGAACGAAATTGTATTTATTCTGACTCTTTAGCTCATAGACCTATTTTTCCTTTCTGATTGCGATGATGACATGCTGCGGATGATTGTACGGTCAAAATATTCCAGAGCCATTGGGTGAAGTAGGCGAGCTAAGAGGCATTCCGCTGCCGACATGCTGCTATCAAGTCTTCAAGAACTTCGATCGAAGCGAAATCCTTTGAACCATATTCTGAATCTTGAACTGTTGTATGGAATGGGATGCGATGAGCAGTCCCAAGTTATACTTCTGTTAGATCCGATGGCCTAGCCGGATATGTGAATGTATCTCTGCGGCGTACTTTTGGAGGGCAAGAAATCCTTCATCAAAGCGGCGCTTTGGTTATCTACCTTCTATGAGCTGGAGAGATATTTAACGGTGAGGGGATTTTTGCAAGTCTTCAATCTCCCAAGTATGATTCACGTGATTCTTCGTATGTAGTTGTGCTTCATGCAACAGTCAATGCGAATTTTCTTGTTTGTTGAAGAATCTCGGGACATTCACGGGAACTGTAGTTCTGTTTTACTGTTGATCATCAGGAGAGTCCCTTAATACCAATCCTGTAGATGAGGGGCGTCGTATCTGGCTTTGCTCAGGGATGTGGTTGTTGATGCGCAGCTTCGTGCAGGCCTTGAGTAGGCGGTGCTGAGTTCTAAGTAGGTGATGTGGCAGTCCTGATGCGGTTGGTCTGTTTGGCTCGCTGAGGCGTTGAAACGTCTTCTGGAGCGAGCGTTGAAGCGGCCTAGAGCGAGCATTGAAGCGGCTCCAGGAGAGAGCGTTGAAGCGCCTTCTGGAGCGAGCGTTGAAGCGGCTCCGGAAAGAGCGTTGAAGAGGCTTCTTGAGCGAACATTGAAGCGGCTCCTAGAGAGAGCGTTGAAGCGTCTTCTGGAGCGAGCGTTGAAACGTCTTCTGGAGAGAACATTGAAGCGGCTCCTGGAGAGAGCGTTGAAGCGTCTTCTGGAGCGAGCGTTAAAGAGTATCCTGGAGAGAGCATTGAAGCGGCTTCGGGAGAGAGCGTTGAAGCGGCTCCTGGATCGAACGTTGAAACGGCTCCTGGAGAGAGCGTTGAAGCGTCTTTTGGAGCTGAAGCGGCTCCTGGAGAGAGCGTTGAAGCGGATTCTAGAGAGAACTCCAGTGAGGGTGCCATTAACCCTTGATTTCGAAAAATGAGTTCTTCCCATTCTTCTTCAGTTTGATTTTCCCTTACAAATTACATTCTTCTTGATTGACCATGTCCCTTGTGTTGAAGAGATCCTTGACTGACAGCGAAGGAATTTCATGTTGAGCCTCAGTCCCCAAGTGTGGTTTACGTGGTTCTATCTTGTATGCCCGATAGGTTTATGATAAAGGTATCGCCATCTAGCCTCCGTACTGGTGATCATATTACTTCTTCATGGGTAAAAATATGCCGAAGTTTGGATTACCTTTGTACGTAGTTGTCGTTGTTATGGTGAAGCTCTGGCTGAGGTCAACAAATGAGAAGCAATGGTTCTTGGCAGCAACCATGATCAGAAGAGACTGCGTTTTTTGTGGGGAAAAAATAGGTCGGCTGGAGCTTGGATGGCTACGGTCACGATCCTTGACAGGGAGGAGTGGTGACTACGGGCACAAATCTTGGTAGGGGGAGTGGTGGCTACAGGCATGGCAGGGAGAGGCATGGTGATGGTGGTCATGGGCTTTTACAACCACGACCATGAATCTTAGATGAGTGAAGAAGCATAAGTAGTGGTAGCTACGTCCGCGACCTTTAGGTGAGAGCATATGCGGTGATGTTAGCTGCGACCACGAACATTAAAAGGCTTTGATAGGCCGTTATGGCCCAAAATATGAGCTTCTTCCTTACATAAGTGAGTTTAATTTCTCCTCTTTTATATTGGTGAAGCAGCTCTTCCCTGATTTCCTGCATACGGAAGCTCGCCTATTATCACTTATCTGATACAACACCGCTGAAGGCTGCAAACATATCTTGACGCTGCGCCTTGGAGAAATGCAGAATCTCATATAAATGATCCATCATGGAATGTATGGTTTTGTGTACGGAGTCCCAGAAATTATGCAGCTCCTGACGGGAAGAGGATTTTTGTGAACTCCTTCAGCGTCTATTTGAAGTTCTCCTGCATCCACCTTCTCCTTGAAAATGCGCTTCAATTTGTTGCAGTCACTGGCTGGGTGATCGACCAACTTATGGTAACGGCGATATTTGGGATTTTCTATTTCTTCCTCGGTTGGTGGACGGCTGAGAGGAGGTAGCTTGATAGCATCATCTTGAATCCATACTTCCAGGAGTTCAATCACTCCATCGATCGGGAACGAGAAGTTTGGAGCAACATCTCCAGTTTCTTGTTGTTGTGCAGGCTTCTTAGTCGCAGCCTTCCGGGGTTGAGCTGTCTGCTGCGTTGGTGTCGCGCGTTTGGATTGTGCATCTGGAGCTTTTTCTTTCCTCCTTCACACACGAGGCTTGCAGGGGTTGGGTGTTGTATTGTTTGTTGATGAGACGTCTTCTCCCTCGAGTTTCATGTGCATCTTCATTCCTAGCGGGCCTGCTTCTTTCCAGCAATATTGGTGTTGTTGTAGTCAAACGCTTAATGGCTTCATGAAGTTCAGAAAATGTTTGGAAGCGCAGGTTCTTTAGTAGGGCGCGATAGATGATCACCATACCGTTAATGCATGACTCCGCTAACTGGTGTTTAGTTACATTTGGATCGTGACAATCCAGTGCCTGAATTCTGAATCTCTTAACAAAATCATTTAGATGTTCATTTTTTCGTTGAAACATTCTTCCCAAGTCAGTTCCGTCTTATAGAGAAAATTGAGGAGAAAAGTACCCTCTTGGGAGAGGAACTCTTTGCACATCAAGAGGATAAGGATATTGATGCTGGTGCACACCCGCAGGATTTTCTTTGCTTCGATTCTGAAGAATTTGTTCTAGGTCCTCACGTGTGATGAAATTGGATTGTTGATTCCTTTCTTAGGGGTGTTCAGGAGCAGCGCGAACCTCCTCATCTATAAAGGCGCGCCCTCTCGAAGTGCTTGCACCAGGAGTGTTAAAAGTGTTCCTTGTCGGCTCCATCTAGTTTTGGAATGACTCTTTTGGTAACCGCCCATTGGTGTTTCAGGAAAGTAAGTACCTCCTTCTGAGTTATATCCATGACTTTGCTTTAGCGATAACTTCTTGTCTTTCCATCAAATCAACAATAGTAATAAAGGGTTGGCCTCCTCTGGCTCCCCCAGTCTCTCGTCCTGATGGGGAAGTGACAGTAGCTCGACCGGGGGCGTTACGCTCGAAGAAATATTGGGGGTGGAGGCTGCGGCTCTGGCTCTGGTGATTGGAGGTGTCACGCCTAAGGGAATGTTTCCTGCGCCGCTGGTGCTAGTGGTAGAGGAAGTAATGCCACGAGATGCGGTGATCGTGATGGTAGGATGCACATTGGTGTCACTGACAGGAACATCGACGCCAAGGGTGTTGTTAGTGCCAGTGAGATCAGGATTAGTTGTTGATCCAGACCTAAGATCCACCATCTTGAATTTGAGAAAATTTAAATGAAATTGAAAATTGATCTTGCAACCGAGAGATTAATCTCCCACTGTGGTCGCCAGTTGTTTTGGGTTAAAAACTGATTTTGCTGTTTTAGGTAAATTTGGGTGTATTGATGAGAAACGAATTCAAACCCTAAACAAATGCACTGCACGGGAGTACTTTTAGATTCGAGATATCAATCTGTAAGACTCTGGCCTAAACCAAGAAATGGCCATTCCAGATTCAATTCGGTCACAAGGTGAAGGAGAAAGGTTGATCTTAGGGAGGGAAGCGAAGAAGGTGTTTGAGATCAGAATGTTGAATTATGAAGGTGCGGCTGTTTTATGACTTGTATCAGAAAAAGGTTTCTGGCTGCTTGTGTTGATAACACTTGTGTTTTTGAAATAGGTTGAAAACCTATTTATACAAGTCATTGAGTGCACCCTGATCTCATAGGAAGTGAAGGAAGTTAAGTAGTGGAGAAGTGGAGTTGTGCGGAAGGTGGTGATCATCGTGTTTCCGTTATGAGGGAAGAATGGTCACACCTTCACCCACTACTCTCACTGTTTTTAACCGTTCGTCCTTTCCTGACACTTTCTTGTAGTGGGCGCGTTGCACGCCGCAATTCTGTAAACCGCCAGACCAATACCCCAGTGAGAATCCCCCTGTTTGTGATACGTTTTATGTCTCGAGTAAATGGGTCAAGTCGTGGGACTTTCCGCAAAGAATAGCACGCGGTGTTATTAGGTTAAACAACTAAGTTAATTATGAAGCTGATATTCATAAAATATCGTATGTTTCTGATGCACGTAAAGCATCGCTTTTAAGCAAACAGCTCAAAATAATCGATGTACATGAAGCATCGTTGTTTTAGAGCTCGATTGAATCAGTCGCGGATTGATCGTCTTAAGAAGGTATCATGACCGACCACCTTTGGGTGATCGCTTGAGGACCGTATGGGAAAGCTATCTCTTGGTCGATCGCTCCCTGTGGAGGAGGGGTGGTCGGTGATCACAATGCTACCATGTTGGCCTCGTGAAAATAAATCTACACCATCCGACTAGGATAGCGAAGTTGGATGGACGAGATGATTTGCGACAGTTGTATATCGTCCTTGATGTAATTTATGGTTTAGGTTGGCCGCGCGGCCAACCCTCTTTTGGGCGAGCGATTCGAGGTAATGAGTGTTAGTTCGAAAAGGTCGATCGACCATGTGATAAGGTGGGTCGACGGTGATCACATTGGCACCTTCGGGGCTGCCTGAAATTGAATCTAAACCTCTCAATTTGGACGGCGAAGATGGATGGTTGTGATCGACTTACAATAGTAGTGTGTTGCCACAAACGCAATTTCAGGGTTTTCAAACAGCGCGTTCACCCTACTTTGGGCAAGTGATTTAATACGCCCTGAGCTTGCTATGAGCAACTCGATCAACCAAGGGTGGAGTTGGGTCGACGGTGAATTTGTTAGAACTTCTTTAATTATTTGAAGGAAGATCTAAACCGTCCAACTAGGCTGGCTTAGATGAACGGTCATGATGTATTTTAGACCGTTTTTACTGGTCTTAACTCGTTTGAGTTTATTTTTCAAATAGCGCGAACAACCCTATTAGGGTTAACGTTTGAAGTTCTTGTGGGTGTACTAGGTGGAATCCATTCGGTCGGGCATTAGTGGGCCCGCTAGGAGTAGGCTACTAGGCTTGTTGGATTGCGTGGCCGTGATTATTTTTTGAGACTGATATGAACATTTTAAATTTTCCTTAAGGAATTTAAAAGAGTTAATCGAGCTAACTTTTAACTAAAAGTGTGTCGACACGCCGATCTCTTTGTCAGAGAGTGGTGTAGCCTATGTCAGTTTTTCATGCAGGTCTCAATACTGACATTTCGGGAGATTCATGCTACTCCGCTGCGAGTGAACACTAATCGTCATGTCATGCCAGTATTGAGAGTTCGGTTGGGAACATTGCACAGGAAAATACTAGGCAGGCAGCTAGGAGCTTAAATACTATCCTGGAAAAGTTATATGTATCATGGATGTTATTAGAGAATGTTTCGAATTGATTATTAGAGAGATATAGAACTGTTGTAAATCTGGATAGAGGATAATATGCATACCATTAATACTGGGAGAACTATTATAAGTCCAGAGCTAAAATACATGTACCCAGTATACGTACCGGCGTAGCTATAGTTCGGAAATGACTTTTTGGTACCCATACCCGGTATCCATACCATAAAAAGTTTGTTGACTCGTGAACCAGGAAGGTACACATACCTAATATGTAAACCGAAAAAGATCTGTTGGTTTCAAAACTGAAAAAGGTGCGCATACCCAGTATGCCAACCATAAAAGATATATAAGTTCTTGAACCCGTTTTTGTCTTAAGGGTACACATACCCGGTATACATACCATGACAAAAAAAATCACAAATAGGTACAGTACACGTTTACCTTGTCGAATATTTTCATATGCATCAGAATTATTTCTATGAGATAATCGGCATTTGAATAACTATCTAACAACATTATCTAGACATGTTTGATCACATTGTGACTCAAGGTTAAAGTCTTAAAGTGTTATATGAACATGGTTAAGCTTATCGTTCAATTGGATAATTTCGCCTAACCTTCATGAACATGTCATTGTACACGGTTCAGTTACAGTTAATCCTAACCAGAGTGTATATTCTGCTATGTCAATCTCAAGTCAAGTTTTTCATCTAACGGTGATTATTGATTGCTTGATTCCAAAGCTAACTGGCTTAAATTAATCTAAAGCAACCTTGACCTTGAAAGTCTATATTAGGAGAACCTCAAACAACTAGGATCTTTGAATCCCTGACACTATTCTTGTATGTCCAAGTTGTAAACTAGAGTCGTCCTCTCTTTTAAACCTTTTTAGGTTTAGCGACTAAAAAGACTTCACCTAAGGATTCGTGATGCCACGTCCAATTATCTTTGTCTTGATATTTCATGTATCCTGATTTTGCTTTGATTGTTGAGCTTTGCTCTAACAAACAAGATAGATAGAAATCACAAAATTTCTTCGTCTCAGACCTTATGAGGTGAATAATAATCTAGGCTACTCTTCGGGAGTCAAAAGACCCAATTTTGAGGTTTACTAGACTCTGTCTATTGCAATCAATTTCCTAACTCACCTTGATATTTGATCAGAACGGAAATCACATATAGGCTTATCTGTGGGAGGAAGATTGGTTTCTTCAATTAAGTTGAAACAACTCTTAGGATGTAAAGGACGTCAAATAAGGGAGAGTCCTGCTGGGATTCAAGAGGCGTAAGGAGCGCGACTGTAACTGAATCGTTGTGACGGTAGATTCGGTCTCAACTACGTTCCACTCCGAAGTTCTGATAGTAGGGTAGAGTCTGTAGCGGCTTAATACAGTTTGGTGTTCAAATATGGACTAGGTCCCGAGGTTTTTCTGCATTTACAGTTTCCTCGTTAACAAAATTTTTGGTGTCTGTGTTATCTTTATAATTGAAATGTCACAGGTTGTACGTTAAAATCAATTCAAGTAGATAAGTCTATCGCGATTTTTGGGTACGACTTGATTGAGTCTTGGATATTGATCTTTGGAGTCGTCCAAGTACTCTCACAGTAAAATCAGGTTCACGGACTAGTCTCTGTTTACATTCAGATTGCGAGAGAAAGAGATATAAGCTCTTCATAAAATTCCTGATTGGTATTCATTAAGTTGAACTCTCGGAATTGTGTTCGAGTTTAGTCCATACAAGTTGTCTAAGAAAAAGTTTATGGTGTATTTTGGTACTCTACGTTTTCAGCTTTCAACAGCCAATTCATGAACCAAAATAATAATCTTAATAACCAAGTTATATAATAGAACCATAACATTGTTGGTGGTTTTCTCACCAGAATGAACAAAAACTCCTTCTTTCTCAAAAATGTTTTAAGATTTAGATGGAACTTAATGGGTGGGTTATTTGTAAGCAAGTTTTAAAGGTTTTCTACCTTGTTAAGTTTGAATTTCAGTATGAAATATTTAGAGTTCTTACGCAAGAAACCAGAGTGGTATGTGGTGACATCTTTATGATTCAGTTATGGAATCAGGCTACAAGATTAGAAGAGCTTATTGCTTATAACGATCCATTTTAAGTCCACAATGGTTTCAGCTTTATGAGAATCAGGCTAAGAATAGACCTCTTTATACCTTTAAAATTTGGTACTCATGATCCAAAAAACAACTATGGTGTCAATTGGATTGAATTTGAATTCCATGATATTCCAAGATTATCTACAATAACTTCAACAGACTAGGACGTGTATTATCTTGATGTTTATCTCATCAATCAACCTGAAATGAGAACTATCAATCCATTCAACCTGAGCATCACCAAATCAACATATTCTTAAAGACCCGTACTCTAATGAAGAGTGATTCAATGTAGACAGGGAAGACCCATATAGTGACTGGATTTTGGACACAATTGTCTCCCTTGTATCATTAGGATAAAATAAATCAACAATTAATCTCATACTATGATGCAGAATTTTCTCATGAAGGGTATCATCAACAAGGTTTTGTTTCTTATATATCCCTATATTTTAAAGAATTACCTCTGCATGGAACATATCTAGGAATGATTTCTATTTTGAGCATCAACTTGATAAGAAAAATTATGTGTAAGCAACTGTTACCTCTTCATAAAAAACTTCTCATGGTCCTATTAGGTTCCCTGGCTTTGACATAGATGAGGAATTACTATGTAAAAGGTGAAGACCATGAGCTTTCTGAATCTGACTCAATCAACAACACTCTACACATCAATGGAAATGAAGATGATCCCTATGCATAACCAAGCATCAACTATCTAGCAGCAACAATAGCATCATCAAATATCAACCATCATTGACATTTAGAAGTACAAATTCTTGGAAAGCAGACACCCAAGCATCTGACTCTAGTGACACATCTTTGGGTCGGTGGATATCCCACCTTTTTTTGGTTACCTTTCTATTTTTTTTCTAGTTCTTCTAGTTTCATTTTTTTGGTTGTGTAGTTTGTGTTAGCAAGCTATATAATATAAGTCATACGAGTAATATTTCCATTTACTAATCCTATTGTGTAATGTATTAGGTCATACAATTATGATATATTTATTAAGATTGCTTGAATCCATTCTTATGTAATCACTTATGCCTTCATCTTAGAGCATTCAACTAAATATCTTCATCTTAGTAGTATTGCTTGTGTTGCTACAATTCTTATTCTATGTTGGATTTTATTACTCTTTTTTTTTTTTGCAGAGTATACAGACCCATACCTAGTTAAAATCCTAGTCATTTTTGTTTGCATTTTCATTGTATCTGTCTTTTTCACGAACTCCTTATAATTACTCTAACCGCTTCTTAGTAACACCTTAGCTGGAAATTCATACTCTCAACTCAGACCATCCCATTAACACGATCTAATTTTTGTATACCCGAACCTATTCCATCCTCATCTGGAGATTCAAGTTAATCTACGGTTTTAATTTATTGGAATCTCTCACCCCTAACTTTTAAGCACGATTGGATATCCAAACCCATATTAAGCTCCAATAAGAAACCCAACAATTTTTGTTCTGAGTCCATTAGTATTGGCTAATACTAATGCCTAAACCAACTACACCTTCACTTCCTTTGCTAACTGCTTCTTTGTGGCACTGCTCCATATTACCAGTTTAAGCAGTATTCTTTAAAGACTCTAACTCAGACTGGGTATTTTTCATTTCCCAAAATGAGTATTCTGGGATGGGATTACCGGGGACTTAATCAACAAACAACAATCCAACATCTTCGAGGTTTTCCATCACTATAAAAACCAACCTTTATTTCCTTATCTGGAACCTTCGCTACCAAAAAGCATATGACCTTTGTCGCTTGATCACTTCGATTCCAGAATCATTTTATTTTCCTAAAGTTGGTAGGAGAGGGAGACTTCGTTTAATATGAAAAGATAACTACCATGTACAACTAAACCTACATTCTTGAAGTTATACACATTATGTTGTTACTCCTCTAGCACCTAAGCAGCCATGTCTATGCACGGGTACTAATGCATCACCACATCCGATGCGAGAAGAGATCTTTGCGACGACTTTCCATCGATTTTTTTAGCCATCAATGCACCATGGGTTCTGATTGGAGACTTCAATAAAGTTACAGACCAAACATGAAAAAAAGGGAAGACATGTAATATATGGACAAAATTGGCATTTTCTTAATCTATTGATCAAATGGGATTCATGGACTGTGTTTCCGAGACGATCCATTTATCTGGACAAACGATCAACAAGAACAGGATAATATTCTGGAATTAATGGCTCGGCAAAGCATAGCAACACAAATTGGATAACTTCCAACCCTCATGCAGGAGTTACCCATCTTCCACGACTAACATCCGATCACACCCAAATCCTGCTCCATAAAAATGCAATTAATTGGCATGGGAAAACAATTATAACATCGAGCACTTATGTCTTAATCACTCACAACTGTAACAAATTATAGATTCTTCATGGACCAGATTACATGACACAGAACCGTGATATACCCACATCTCATATCAACCGGCGAAACCCTTACTGATCGTAGCAAAGAAACCTTTGGCCACCTCCACATTATGATCAAGAAATTATCTGATCAAATCAAAATGGAACAAAGAAAGTGTGCTACACGTACTGTAAATGACTTGACATATTGGTAGCTCCATAAAAAATAACTCAGAGCATATAACATTATTTGACTGCATGTAACTTACTGGCAGCAAAGATCAATGATCCAATGGATACAACCGGGCGATCGTAACACCAATTTCTTCCATACCAGAGCTAAAATACATGGAAGTTGCATCAATATACAACATCCACATGATCAACGAAACAACTGGTTTGCAGACAAGGATGCCATTGACAGACTCATGATTGATCACTTCACTGATCGACATATGTCATCACATTCTGTGATAAATGAAATCCTATTTATAGTAATCACCCCAAGTTTAACGTCTCGTCAATGCAACTCGCTCACAGAATAAGTAACTCTTGCAGATTTCAAGCAAGCCCCATTCTTCATTGCTCTGGGTGTGCTCTAGTCCGGATTGAGACACTAGTAATTTTTCAAAGTTTTGTGGGAAACAACCCACACACAAATTATTATTGGTGCATAGATTTTTCAAATCCCTCAATATCCATCTAATCATGAAACACACAAACCTGACTTTAGTCCCCAAAATTCAGACCTATAAGGCTATGTTGAAAAAGCGGGGGTCTAACAACCACACCCAATATTTCGTTTAGGAAAGCTGAATGGACTAACTCCAATATTAATCCAAGAGAATCAACAAGACATTCAGACTCAATCAAGGAAAATATATCCAAGAGTTATATCTCGATTTCTCAAATCAATCCGCAATCGAACAGATAGAAATCTGTGAGCCGGATCAATATGAGAAATAACTTGGATGGTACCAAGACCAATATCCAAGCGTCAATCAATTTTAATCAACAACCAAAGGTTGGATTGACCAATTAATTGAACTACGCACAACCTGTGATATTTCAATTATATAGAAAATATATCCGGAAAAGAAATAACACAGACACCAGAAGTTTTGTTAACGAGGAAACCGCAAATGCATAAAACCCCCGGTACCTAGTCCAGATTTGAAAACCACATTGTATTAAGCCATTACAGACCCTAGCCTACCATAAGTTGAGACCTAATCAATCTCATATTGATTAAGGTATAATCGTGTTCCTTACGCCTTTGAATCCCAACAGGACTCTATGCACTTGATTCACTTAGCTGATCTCACCCACAACTAAGAGTTTCTACGACCCAAATTCGATGACTTGATAAACAAATATGTCTCAGACAAAAATATCTATTTGAATAGATAAATCTGTCTCCCACAGAAATACCTATGAAGTTTTGTTCCATATTTTGATAAATCAAGGTGAACAGGAACCAATTGATAATCCGGTTTTATATTCCCGTAGAACAGCCTAGAAATATCAATCACATCACAATAACTTAACTATATTTTAGTAGAACAAGTTATCGTGGAATCACAAAGAATGAGACCAAGAGCTTTGTGACTACTTTTTATATCTTACCTGTCAGATATAAATCTCGAGCAAATCTTAGAGAAGATAATACTCAATACGATAGAACAAAGTAAGATCATAACACACAACTACAGAGAAAATAGTTGGGTCTGGCTTCGGAATCCCAATGAAGTCTTTAAGTCGTTAACCTATAGTGATTTTAGGAAAAACTTAGGTTAAAGGAGAATCGACTCTAGTAGAAACTAGTATCACACATGAGGTGTGGGGATTAGGTTTCCCAGTTGCTAGAGTTCTCCCTTATATAGTCTTCAAACTTTGGAACAAAGCAATCAATATTCACCGCTAGATGAAACCTGATTCAAGATTCAAGCTAATATCTTTCCACCGTTAGATGGTATTTAGCTTGTTACACACAAATGAAATATATATTCATTTAGATATGGTTAACCGTACCTAAACGTGTATGTTGAGTTGGCTCAATAACAGTTAACCGAAGTTAGCCACATGAACACTTTTCTCTTAACCACATTCATCTTAACAGTTTTAGATCAATTGATAATCAAATGAATCTAATGTGTTACTCATAGAGTTGTTCAATTTTTTATATTCTCATAGAAGTATACAAGACACAATCAAAGCGAAATCGGATTGATTCAAAAGAATCAGTTCATGAACATTTTAGCCACGGTTTGCAAAGATTGCATTCCTTAATTTATAAATGGATTTGTTCATGAGTATGAAATCATACTTAACCGATTTAAGAACTTCAACCACTTAAGTTTGCAAACGGGTACGTAAACTTAAGTTCCGTACATGGTCACAAGCCGAAAGTTTGCAAACGGGTACACAAACTTTATCTCCTGACCGAACTCAGTTGAAACCATTTGCGAACGGTTACGGAAACTTGGTTCTCAGACTTCAACAGTTAAATCAATTTGAGAACAAGTATGCAAACTTAAGTACCCTGACTTAAACACTTGAATAAGTTTTCGAACGGGTATGCAAACTTCCGGTCCTGAATTCCGTCAAAACAGTTCGTACACTAAGTACACAAACCGTAATGTATCTATACATGGGTTTTAGCGCTTAACTCCCATTTCAAACATTGAAACATTCTTAGAAGACGGCAATAGCTATCTTACACAAAATATTAGCTTATAAGCAATTTTCAAGTGATCGAATGATCAATACGAAACATTCCGAGTCTACAACAAATGACTGTCTCACACAAATCATGTAAGATGTTACCAGGTGATTTCATGATCATCTTTTGACTTTCCTCAATAATAATGATGAACCTAGCTAAAGAAAAAATCTTTCCAACACATATTTCGAGAAAGATATAAGCGAGTTAAACTCAGCTCGAAATATCAAATGTATTTTAATGTAAAGTTTATATAGCTATACGACTTTAGTCTCAATAAGAGATAGAATTGAATAGACTTCTGAGTGATAGATGAGTTCAAGTATCCACATACTATTTGTTGATGAAGTTCCACAAGATCCCCTAAGTAGTTCTTTGTCTTCAATCGATGAATGCATTGAAGTATAAAGCTCAACTACATATTTTATACTAATCCGAGACATAGCTATAAGTAGACTAGAAATCAGGACTTATAGTTTTGACAACTAAACTTGACAAACAAGCTTGAGATAGTAACGCTTGCGAGTTCGACCGATCAGTGCTCTAACAATCTCCCCCCTTTGTCAATTTTAGTGACAAAACTATCAATACATATGGATTACAAAATAAATAAACGTTGTAGCTTCTCATCCAAATGCTTGATTTCCTTGGTTCTTCAACATTCCTTGAATTCTTCGTCACTCCAAGTACTCTAGTGATTCTGAACGTGTTCAACTCAGCATCATAGTTGTTGAAGATCCGTAGCCATAACAATAAGAAAACATAGGTTCTCAATTATTGTTATACAGTGTCATAGTATTATTACACAACATCAAAGTTCAATTGTATCACAACTTTGAAAATTATACTACGGTGATATGTATCACTCCCCTTTAGTTAATACTTCATCTCACAATGAAAACCACTCCCCCTTACATACTGATCCATAAACCATATGTATATGTAGTGTGAACTACCAAATAATTCTCCCCCTTTTTGTAAATATAAATTGGTAAAGGTACGAAAACTAGCGGGATCATAATGAAATTCTCATAGAGACACTTTATGACTAAAAAAAAGCACATATCAACTTTGTTTCGATGATTTCACGTAGTCAAAACTTAATGTATTCATCAAGGAGTTTATAAAGATACAAGATAACTCCTACAATATTCCACATCCGCACTCCCCACAAAGATTTGGCAATTAAGCACAAGTTCAATTAAGAACTCTCCCCCATATAATGTAATTCCCGAAAGAACAACAAGAGCGACCTTACTTTTACGAGAAAAGAATGATTTCTTTGGACATTAAAAAATCACATGAAACATGAATTCGTATCCAGGATACTCAATTAAATTAACCACAAAGGAACCTCAATGATTAATTTAATCGGAAATGCTAAATATAAGAAAACTTACGGAGCCATACAGTACTTTCACATAGAAGTGGATGAGGAAAATATCAATACTGCGGGATATGCAAAATTCATTTTTTTTCATCAATATTTGCATAATGATACCGTATACTTAATCTTTGACAAATAATTCAAAAGTTCATTCCATTTTCCATCAATATTTGCATACTGACACAATAGATTTAACTTTTGACATATATGGGACAATCATAGTTCATGGACGTAAACAAACATATCCCATAACATTATTTGCAATATATGAAACCAATAAAGATTAATACTGCAAAATCATCTTCCAAATAACTTAAAATTTAAATAAATAAATCTAAAAACATAGCAAGATGAAAATCGTTGGCAATAGATATGTGTAATCACAATCTACGCTATTCCAAACCCTAGTTATCCTTCTTAAAATACAAGAATAAATTCTCAAAAGAAGTTTACTAGACATTAAGACCTCTGAAAAATTCTTTATCGTCCCCGAACTCCTTGTCGTCAAAATCCGTTGGAACATAAGGTTCATGAAGAAAGGAGTCAATACCAACAAACCTTCTTGACTGTAACGAACCAGGGCCTTCTGAATTTCAAAAGTTCTTAAAATAATAGCCTTTATTTGTTGAATCTCCTTCCTTGTTTCCTTCAACTCTTTAAAAACACCAGAAAACTTCTGAAGATTAGAGGGGATAGCCCTTTGTTTCTTCATATTCTTCCTTTTTCTCTTTAAAGTTGTTGAGGAATGAGACTTATCTTTTTCCTTCATGATTGATGGCTTAACAATCTTTTAGAGCATAGGTCGGTTGAACCCACCAAGTGTTGGTATGTCAAGTTTAGTTGTCATATTTTAGTGAATCAAAACTCATGTTAAGAGTCGCTTGATTATGTACTAGAGTCAACTTCGTATAGGTTAGCTTGAAAATATAGGATATGAGACTTTACAAGTATTGCGAAGACTTGAAGATGTGAAGAAGCAAGGAGCTACAACGAAAAAATCATCCTTCCACTTGAGGTTAGTGATATTTGACTTGAACTGTTTCATTCCCTAACATATCTTTCAAGTCGTGCATATTGAAAACAAAACTGTGAAGCATGATTGAACTCTAGATAGACATAGTATTAAGGAATATAATACGAGGTTTATTGCGTAACCATTAAACTTTGTAGATAAGACATCGACATAATCGTTTAAATGTTATTGTGATTATGTATGGGTATGAGGTGAGGATTACATCCTAGAGAACAATGTTTTACAAGTGTTCTAAGGAAGTAAATTCTTGAACTTGGTTTGTGAATCGAAAAGGAAATTTCCAGGTGTTATTGGTATTGTTATTCATTGCATATCTTGTGAACAACCAATATATGTGATTAGTATAACCGTTCATGAATTGTTTGTATTCTTCGTAAAACTATTCACAAAGGCCTGAATTATGTATTGGTATGACTTTTATTAGTGAAACCGATCTTAAGTAATCACCTGAGATGGTACGATCGAGTTTGTGATTTTATGTCTGACCAAATATAGATAAAGGGGAACCGATCCTAGTAAGAAATTCAGTACATCACAAAGGGGAATCGATCCTTGTATGAGGTGCAGCAACTTTATAGCAGAAATGGGAATCGATCCTATGGACATGTGCAACACGTTTTTAGGCAAAGGGGAACCGATCCTATGGACATGTGCAACACATATAAGTTAGATACCATATATATGTGGGGAATCGATCCTAGTACCTAGTCAACCAATTTTTGGAAAGCTAGTGTGACTATGCACAGTACTCACATGGAGGTAGAACCGAAACTTGTTTTGGTAGAACCGTTACACCCATGATTTGTGGTTGAGTGTTATTAATCAATCGCATATTTCTTTAAAGTCATATGAACCAATTTTAAACTTGTTTGGAAGTGTGGAAAATCGGTCTCAAGGTTGTAAGTATGAAAGAGGACTTACATAGTTAGGATGTCGACATACTTTGAACACGTGATGTGAATGTTTATTATTTAATTGTTCAAAGTTATTCCTTAATAGCTAAGGGAAGAGAATCCCAGGATCGAAACATAAATAAGTTAAGAATCTTTTAATTAAGGTTATTAATTTCATTTTTAAGAAAATAATAATTAGTAATGTGCATTTACTAATTAGATATTTTCCAAGAGATTTCGATCATTATTTTTGGACAGAGCATTTCCAGGAATTATGGAAACCGAATTTGTGCCTTAATGAATATCTTGAGAATATTTTCGGTTTTGGAAATTCCTTGGTGTCCAAACTTCCTTGTCTATAAATACTGAAATTTGCATTTCTAGCCAACTAATCCTTCTGAACAGCAAACTACCTCTTGTTGTGATGCTACTGGTGAAGCCGCCTATTCGGAGAGGAGAGTAACCTAATTAGGAGAAATATCTTACGGCCTCTCATTTTAAAGTCTTCTTTGGGATTGAGAAGCTCTATTACTACCGTTGGTGGGAAACTAGATAATTGCGGTTTATCTTTTGTTGTCGATTGATTTGATTGACTAACGATGGTTGAACTTTGATTGCACATAGTTTGTTTATGCTTGGGGATCTTCTCTTCTGATATAAGATTCACTCAAACTAGTTCAGAGTTTCGACAGGGATCTTTAGACTGTTGTTAGTTCTAAAGACGATCTTGTGATAATCCATTGTTAACAAACTCTGATCCGTGCGTGATTGATCACAAGAGATTCAAGTGATTGTGTGCAGGTATTTATTGAAGATCTAAGAAGATATTGAAGTTTTCTGATTTGAGGTTCATAATCTTTGGTGTGCACAATACTTGTTTTGGTAAAAAGAGAATCCAACTATAATCGGTTTTATCCTTGTGATAGAATTGGATTGATTGGTTGAGTAGATCTGCATCAACATAATTCTTTGAATTAAGAGTGTTGATTGCAAAATCTTAACGATTACTTTGGTAATTGAACATGAGATAGATCTACGGACCTGACGAAGGAGTTTATGTTAAGATAAACAGAAGAGACTTTGTCCAACTCATATCACTTGGTTGAAGAGAGTTGATACCAAACAGATTTGTTGTTCCTTTACTGTTTGGAATACGAACCAAAGGAATTGTTCCAAGTACGTGACTTATTCATAAGTTGGAGGCGTGGGAATACAGACGGTACTAGGTGAACTATAGGTTTAGTTGCTTGGTATCAACTATACGAAGTTAGGTTTAATTTTGTACAGCGGCTTAATCCTGAGAGTATTCAATTCTGGACAAGGTCCCGGGGTTTTTCTGCATTTGCGGTTTCCTCATTAACAAAATCTTGTTGTGTCATTTACTTTTATATTTCACAATTATAATTGTCTTTATTATAATCTAAAGTAAATTACACAAACGTTAATTCCTATTTACTTGATAAGTGATCCCATTGTATGTGGTTAAGTCCGAACCTTTTTATCAAGTAAACATACTTTGTTGTTGTATTTTATCGATCTCGTATCCATAGACGATCACATGAAGTGTGAATCGATTAGTTGTATTATCTCGACTCAGTCCATAGACAATCTCTTTCGGAGAAAGTACTTATAGGTATGAAAAGTTTTAGATTGAGGTATATTTGGGTACCCTTGTCTTTTCACAATCATATTAACATCTTTTCTACCAGAAGATATGATGCTTGGAGTCTCCATACAAATATGGAATTGTGACAGAAATACACATTTAAAGCTCTACAAGCAATCTTGTGATAGAAAGAGTTTTTCAGGGAAGGAAAAAGGAATGTAGGGTTACAGAACCTATATACAGAGTAGGATTCATGTACTACCAATTCATAACCCTAAATAAGGTAGAATTGTCGATATTAATCCTCTTTCAATGAAAAAAAACCTTTTCAATACCAATTTATGATATGAAAAGATCAAGAGAATTCCCGAAAAACAAAAAGAAAAAAAAAATTCTTTTCCTATAGCCTGATTTTTGCTCAACTCTTGTCTCTTTGACCAGGGACATGAGACAAGATGCACCTTCAACAAGATTAAGATGTGTTGGGGTGAACAATAATCTGTCCACCATTATATTCTTGTACGGATTTCTTAATACCCTTTTTCATAGAATGTTTATACCTTGTTCTTTTCCGTAGAGGTCTAATTTTTTCTTTAGAATTAACTTTTTCGGAGAAGTATTGAGTTTACATACCTCAGATGAATTAGACTTCTGAACAAGTTTGAGCTTGTTTACTAACCGATTTGCTCTCCGTTGAAATTTGTTGACATATCTTATTTTATTATTGTAATTGTAACACTTAGATAGTTCGTGACCCTTAAAAGTACAATAAGAACATATCAATACGGAGGACGGTTCAGACACCACAGTTGAGCATGCTACTAAAAAAATTGAGGTACCTGATACATGTGAAATAGAATTCTCAGTAGACAGATAAAAATCCATTTTATCCTTCATAGTGGTTGACGAAGTTTCTCCAGGAAGAATATCAAGATTGATGTACGTATTGCTACAATAATCAAAATCAATATTTTCACCAAGGAGTGCAACACTTGACTTTTCATCATTGTTCGAATCATAGTGATCAGATATTTCATCAAGAGTTGCAGCAAGACCTTTATACCCAGTGTATTTTCTACGATTTGACACTCATTAGTAAAATAACCAAAACCTTTACAGTTGAAGCACTGTGGCATATCCCCATCATCAGTATCGATAGTGTACCTGTTTTTCGGAGGGGCATGGTCATGAGGTTTGACTGATGACATGGATTTATCTCTGATGAACAATTTACTTTTCTTCAAAAGAAGATCTTTAAACTTTCTTGTGATCAGTGAACCTGAGTTGTCAAGATCTTCATCTGATGAATCAGTCTCAATAGGATCAACAATAAAGTTGCCAACACTTTTACTTTTTTCAAGCAATTTAGTGTTCTTTTGTGCTTTGAAAGCAATATCTTTCCCAGATTTGGATGTATGTTCATGATCAAACATCTTCAAAATCCCAACAAGAGTATTTCTGGAAAGAGTATCAATTATTTTCTTTAACGATGGCATGTTTCCTAGAATCGTATCTAGCTGGCAACGATCTGAGAATTTTCATCACAATATCCTTTTCAGGAATAGTCTTACCCAATGTAAAAGATGCATTAACAATTTCAGACACTTTGTGATTAAACTCATCAAATTAATCTTCATCATCCATACGAAGGTTTTCCGAATCAGAATTTAGGTTTTGAATTCTAGCTTCTTTCTCATAGGATTTTCCTTCGAATACAGTTTTTAAGATATCCCAAGCATCTTTAGACTTAGTACACGTACTCCATGGTGCTGAAGATTTGGGGTAATGGCATGCATGATAGCATTTAATCCGTCAGAATTTTTCTTTGAAGCGAGAATCTCGGAAGGATCATATGCACCAATATCCTTTGGAACAGTTACATCGCCTTCTGTAACAACCGGAGGATCATAGCCATTAACTACACGAACCCACGATTGAAACCACACCCAATATTTCGATTAGCACTCTGTATGGACTAACTCCAATATACTTTCAAGGGAATCAACTTGACTCAATCTTAATAAAGTATATCAAAGAGTTATATCTCTCTTTCTCGATTCAATTCTTACTCAAGCAAATAGAAATATGCGAGTCTAATTGAATACAAGAGAAATCACTTGAACGGTACCAAAGACCAATCTTCAAGTATCAATCAATGTAAATCAACAACCAAAGGTTGGATATTCTAATTGATTGATTCAAATGCACAACCTGTGATATTTCAATTATATAACAAAATATAATGCGGAAAAGAAATAACACAGACACCAGAAGTTTTGTTAACGAGGAAACCGCAAATGCAGAAAAACCTCGGGACCTAGTCCAGATTGAAAACACACTGTATTAATCCGCTACAGACACTAGCCTACTACAAAATAAATTCAGTCTGGACTGTAGTTGAACCCCAATCAATCTCACACTGATCCAAAGTACAATTATGCTCATACGTCTCTGATCCCACCAGGATACTATGCACTTGATTCCCTTAGATGATCTCACCCACAACTAAGAGTTGCTACGACCCAAAGTCGAAGACTTTAATAAACAAATCTGTATCACACAGAAAAGTCTACGCTAATAGATAAATTTGTCACCCACAGAAAAACCTACGAGTTTTGTTCCGTCTTTTGATAAATCAAGGAGAACATGAACCAATTGATAAATCATACTTATATTCCAGAAGAACATCTCAGTATTATCAATCACCCCACAATATTCTTAATCAACGCGGCGAAAGAAGATATTGTGGAATCACAAACGATGAGACGAAGATGTTTGTGATTACTTTTATATCTTGCCTATCGGAGATATCAATCTCAAGCCAATCGTTACGATTGTACTCAATACGATAGAATCAGCAAGATCAGATCACACAACTACAAGAAAGTAGTATCGGTCTGGATTCATAATCCCAATGAAGTCTTCAAGTCGTTAACCTATAAGGTCTCGAGAAGAAACCTAAGGTTAAAGGAGAATTGACTCTAGATTATACAACTAGTATCACAGAGGTGTGGGGATTAGGTTTCCTAGTTGCTAGAGTTCTCCCTTATATAGTCTTTCAAATCAGGGTTTGCAATCAATGTTAGCTTAGTAACAAAGCATTCAATATTTACCGCTAGATGAAAACCTGATTAGATTCAAGCTAATATCTTTCAACCGTTAGATCGAAAACTTAGCTTGTTACACACAAATGAAATGCACGATTTTAGGTTTGTGTAACCATACCCAAACATGTACATTGATTGGTTCAACAATATTTAACCAAATGGTTAGCCATATGAGCTCTTTCATATCAACCATATTCTTCTTTACCATAACTAGTTCAAATGACTCAAATGAACTAGTTATAGAGTTGTTCAATTGCTTAGATCTTATAGAAGTATACAAGACACAATCGAAGAAAAAACGATTTGATTCACTCGAATCGATTCATGAACTTTATAGCCATGGTTTGCAAACTTGCATTCCTTAGTTTATAAAAGTATAAGTTCACGAATAATCGTTTCCATAAAATAACCAACCTAAGTACGCGAACTAGGTACGCGGACTTAATTACCCGGAATAAGTTTTTAAATGATTTACAAACTCCAGCAGATTTTCTCGGGACGAGAACCTCCGACAGTTCGCGGACTGGGTTCGCTGACTCTGTTCCGGTTTAACTGATCAACAAAGTACGCATACTTTGGTTCAAGGAATAAGGACTAATACATATATGTGTTACCACATAATGATTATATCCAACAATTGTTATATAATCTAAACTCTCATTTCAATCATTGAAACATTCTTAGAGTACGTTATATAGTTGTTGTTCACAAACTATTTTTCGTCAAAGCCATTTTCAAGTAATTGAAACATAATGTGACTTTCATCACTAGGGAAAGATGAACTTGGCCAAAGCGAAAGCTTACCAACACATATTTCGAGAAATAGATAAGCGAGATAAACTCGGCTGGAAATAGCAAATGTGTATAATCAAAGTCTACTCAGTAAAACGACTTTTGTCTCAAGATAGGAGATAGACTAGATAGACTTTTGAGTGATAGATAAGTCCAAGTCTTAACATACCTTTTAGTCGATGAAGTTCCACCAGTTCCTTGAGTAGTTCTTCGTCTTGTATGATGATCGCCATGGATTTCTTGAGCTGAAATACATTATCTATCCTAGTCCGAGACTTATCTATAGTAGACTAGAAATCAAGACTTATAGTTTTGATCACTAACATTGAAAAACATGCTTGAGATAGCAATGCATGCGAGTTCGACCGAGCAGTGCTCTAACAGTCACCCCCTTTGTCAATTTTAGTGACAAAACTATCAATACATATGGAATACAAAAAATAGATAAATAAACTTTTGCAGCTCCTATTCCACATGCCTAATCTTCAACATTACTCGAAATCTTCGTCACTTCCAAGTACTCCAATGATTCGAAAGGTTGTAAGTTTAGCATCATCGTTGTTGAAAATCCGTAGCTATAACAGTGAGAAAACAAGAATTCTAAATCATTGTTACAAAGTGTAATAGTATTATTATACAACATCAAAGTTCAATTGTATCACAACTTCGACAACAATACTGTGGTGATATGTATCACTCCCCCTTAGTAAATACTCCATCTCACATGGAAACCACTCCCCCTTACATAATGATCCGAAAACCATATGTATTTGTAGTGTGAACTACACATTAATTACCCCCTTTTTGTCAATAAAATTGGCAAAGGTACGAAAACAGGATCCTAATGAAAATTTCCATAGAGACATTTCATGACCAAAAGCAAGCACATATCAACTTATTTAGATGCAATCATAAAGCCGAAGCTAAATGCTTTCATCAAGGAGTTTATAAATATACAAGATAACCCCTATAATATTCCACAGCCGCACTCCCCATAAAGATTTGGCAATCAAGCACAAGTTCAATTAAGAACTCTCCCCCATAAAAATTTCATTCTCGAAATAACAATAAGAGTGACCTTAATTTCAAAAGAAAAAAAAGATTCCTTTGGACATAAAAAATCACATACGAATATGAATTTGAATCCAAATAATACTCAATTAAATTAACCACAATAAAACCCATGATTAATCTAATCGGAAATGCTCGACATAAGAAAACTTACGGAGTCGCATAGTATATGCATAAAATACGGATCAGGGAAGATCAATACTGCGTAATAGACAAGGATTCATTCTATTTTCCATCACTATTTGCATAATGACATACAATAGACATAATCCTCGTAAACAAAAGTTCATCCTATCTTCCATCAATAATGAAATTATAGGCTTCAAACTTTTGTAATGTCAAAAGCTCATTCATTCTTTTATCAATACATGCATATTGACATATGAAAGACTTAAATTTTGACAAAGTATGGGACAATCATAGTTCACAGACGCAAACACATTTCCCGTAACAATTTTGCAATATATAAAACCATAAAGATTAATACTGCAAAAAAATCATCTTCCAAACAACTTTTTAGAATTTAAACAAATAAACCTAAAAACATGAAGATGAAAACGTTGGACATAGCTTATGTGAAATCACAATAATGGTTATTCCAAACTCTAGTTATTCTTCCTAAAAACACAAGAATAAAATCCTCATAAGAAGATTCACTAGATAATTGAAATCAAAGTTCATGGAGAACCTCATACCTTTCAATGAATCCATCAAAGAAGGTATCACTGATTTCCTTTATTCTCTTGACCGTGGACACACCATGTTCGTGAGTTAGAACATCAACTTTACGATCAACAACCCGAGCAAGTTGTCTAGCCTTGACGCAGTCCATGATGAGCTTCTTCTGATTCCGTATCAGAATATTCTGATTAGCAGGGATTCTGGCCTGACCATCTAAGAGATGGTTTATTTTAAGTTGAAGATTTTCAAGCTCTACCTTTGAATCGTTCTGAGAACGAATTAAATCCTTGACATACTCATTAATCCAAGAGTTATGATCCTTTCTTTCAAGCATCTTCTTTAGAACCAGCTCTTGAATTGACTCACGTCCTTGAATGTCTTCCTTCATATCAAGATTCACAATCTCTTGAGATTTTGCAAAGTTATCCATATAATTATTTTTTTTAGGGATGGAAAAACACAATATAGAGTGAATATATATGTGTTTGCAAACAGGAGAAGGGAACTCTTGTTATGGAAACCCTATGAACTCACAAGAGGAGGACGCGAACGTTTGTGGACCGTCAACACAAAAACTCAAAAGAAAAATAATATACAACATACTTGAGAATTTCTCAATTATTGTACTTGCACCTCTCAAGTTAGAAACTAGGAAAAGAATACCTGGAATCAGGTGGTAGAGTGAGAAATAATCCCACCATGATCATTGAGAAAGGAGTTGTACATATGATCTGACAGTTTGATATTTGTGTTCTTCTCCTTTCTTTGGTTGACTTTCATCCCATATGAGTAATACACGGCTTGTTTAACATATCCCTCAGAAGGTTTTCTATGAAGACTAAATCTAGGACCTCTTGAGATTGGTTCAATAGGATCAGGATAGAAAGGAATCCAATTTCTAGACTTAGATTTACCAGATTCATTCTTATAAACACAGGGAGTGTGTTCATTAGTGGTACACGAATTTATACCATTGGGATGAACTTGTACCCTGTGATGATTTCTAGAAAAGAGATCATTTTTATAAGGTTTCTGGTTTTCTGTAAACATGAAATTCACTGCAGAAGTCGACAGACTATTTACTCCATTGATAGTAGAAAGAAGCAAATTATTAAGATTAAAGATTTGTTTCCTCCTGGAGAAACAATGAATAGCATAGTGATTCTTTTTCCCACAGAATGTACAGGTTCGTGGAGGAGAAGCAACAACTGGCACCTGTTTTAACTTCATAGGCATATGAGAAGATTGTAAGTCATGTAAGCTTTTCTTGACACAACCTTCTTCTGAAGGAAATTTCTTCATGTGTTGTAATTCATGAGAATTAGTTGGTACAGAAGAATTTCTCCTTAAGACGGAGTTTTCCTTTTCCAAGGATCTGCACTGTTCATGGGCTAGAATAAGAGATGCACCTAATTTCTCTTTTTCGACACGAAGTCTGTCTAGGTATGATGAATGCGTCTCGATCAAACGTCTTTCTCTTATTGAGTCTTCCTTGACAATATCCTCAAGAACAGTAATCCTTTCACGTTGTAGAGTAGTTTCTTGGAGAAGTTTTTTAATATTGTCAGAGAAAAAACTACAAGAAAGTAGTATCGGTCTGGCTTTACAATCCCAATGAAGTCTTCATGTCGTTAACCTACAGGGTCTCGAGAAGAAACCTAAGGTTAAAGGATAATCAACTCTAGCTTATACAAATAGTATCACACAGGAGGTATGGGTATTAGGTTTCCCAGTTGTTAGAGTTCTCCCTTACATAGTCTTTCAAATCAGTGTTTGCAATCAATGTTAGCTTAGTAACAAAGCATTCAATATTCACCGTTAGATGAAAACCTGATTAGATTCAAGATAATATCTTTCAACCGTTGGATTGAAAACTTCGCTTGTTACACACAAATGAAATGCACGATTTTAGGTTTGTGTAACCGTACCCAAACATGTACATTCGTTGGTTCAACAGTAGTTAACCAAATGGTTAGCCATATGAGCACTTTCATATCAACCATATTCTTCTTTACCATAACTAGTTTAAATGACTCAAATGAACTAGTTAGAGAATTGTTCAATTGATTAGATCTCATAGAAGTATACAATACACAATTGAAGCAAAAACGATTTGATTCACTCGAATCGATTCATGAACTTTATAGCCACGGTTTGCAAACTTGCATTCCTTAGTTTATAAAAGTATAAGTTTACGAATAATCGTTTTTAGAAAATAACCAACCTAACTACGCGGACTAGGTACGCAGACTCAAGTACCCGGAATAAGTTTGTAAATGGTTTACAAACTCCAGCGGGATTTCTCGGGACGAGAACCTCCGAAATTTCGCGGACTGGGTTCGCGGACTCTGTTCCGATTTTCCTGATCAACAAAGTACGCATACTTTGATTCAAGGAATAAGGACTTATACATATATGTGTTACCACACAATGTTTATATCCAACAATGGTTATATAATCTAAACTCTCATTTCAATCATTGAAACATTCTTAGAGGACGTTATATAGTTGTTGTTCACAAACTATTTTTCTTCAAAGCCATTTTCAAGTAATTGAAACATAATATGACTTTCATCACTAGGTAAAGATGAACTTGGCCAAAGAAAAAACTTACCAACACATATTTCGAGAAATAGATAAGCGAGATAAACTCGGCTCGAAATAGCAAATGTGTATAATAAAAGTCTATATAGTAAAACGACTTTTGTCTCAAGATACGAGATAGAGTAGATAGACTTTTGAGTTATAGATAAGTTCAAGTCTCTACATACCTTTTAGTAAATGAAGTTCCACCAGTTCCTTGAGTAGTTCTTCGTCTTGTATGATGATCGCCATGGGGTTCTTGAGCTCAACTACACTTTCTATCCTAGTCCGAGACTTAGCTATAGTAGACTGGAAATCAAGACTTATAGTTTTGATCACTAACATTGAAAAACATGCTTGAGATAGAAACGCATGCGAGTTTGACCGAGCAGTGCTCTAACATACGTGCTTGGAGAAATGCACGCATAGCAATTTTCCACCATAAGTAATTCGAGACATCGAAGACTAGTGGTACGTTTATAGAGATAGCAATTTCTGTCCATAGAGTCAGATTGCTACAAACACAGACTTATGAGGTCTTAAACGTGTTTGCCTCCTCTAATACCAATTGAAAAAGAGGGGGTCTAACAACCACACCCAATGTTTCTTTTAGGAAATATGTATGGACTAACTCCAATATAATTCCAAGAGAATAAACTAGACAGTCATACTCAATCAAGGAAAATATATCCAACAGTTGTATCTCGATTTCTCAAATCAATCTGCAATCGAACAGATAAAAACCTGTGAACCGGATCAATATGAGAAATATCTTGAATGGTACCAAAGACCAATATCCAAGCGTTAATCGATTTCAATCAACAACCAAAGGTTGGATTTACCAATTTATTGAACTACACATAACCTATGATATTTTAATTATATAGAAAATATAATGCGGAAAATAAATAACACAGACACCAGAAGTTTTGTTAATGAGGAATGCAGAAAACCGCGAGACCTAGTCCAAATTTGAACACCATATTGTATTAAACCGCTACAGACGCTAGCCTACTACAAGTTACCTTCGGACTGGAATGTAGTTTAGCTCTAACCAATCTCACACCGATTAAGGTACAGTCGCGTTCCTTATGCCTCTGAATCCCAACAGGACTCCACGCACTTGATTCCCTTAGCTGATCTCACCCACAACTAAGATTTTTTACGACCCAAAGTGGAAGACTTGATAAACAAATCTGTCTCACACAGAAAAGTTTATTTAAATAAATAAATATGTCTCCACAGAAATACCTACGAAGTTTTGTTCCGTCTTTTGATAAATCAAGGTGAACATGAACCAATTGATAATCCAGTCTTATATTCCCGACGAACAACCTAGAAATATCAATCACCTCACAATAACCTCACAATAACTTAACTATATGGTAGTAGAACAAGTTATTGTGGAATCACAAAGAATGAGCCCAAGAGCTTTGTGACTACTTTTTATATATTACCTATCGGAGATGAATCTCGAAGAAATCTTATAGAAGATAATACTCAATACGATAAACAAAGTAAGATCAGAACACGCAACTACAGAGAAAATAGTTGGGTATGGCTTCAGAAACCTAATGAAGTCTTTAAGTCGTTAACTTATAATGGTTTTAGGAAAAACCTAGGTTAAAGGAGAATCAACTCTAGTCGCAACTAGTATCACAAAGGAGGTGTGCGGATTAGGTTTCCCAGTTTCTAGAGTTCTCCCTTATATAGTCTTCAAACTTTGGAACAAAGCAATCAATATTCGTCGTTATATGAAACCTGATTCAAGATTCAAGATAATATCTTTCCACAATTAGATGGTATTTAGATTATTACACACAAATGAAATTTACCTTCATTTAGATATGGGTAACTGTAGGTAAACGTGTATATTGAGTTGGCTCAATAACAGTTAACCGAAGTTAGCCACATGAACACTTTTCTCTTAACCATGTTCATCTTAACACTTATAGATCAATTTATAATCAAATCTAATTGTGTTACTCATAGAGTTGTTAAATTTTTTATATTCTCATAGAAGTATACAAGACACAATTGAAGCGAAATCGGATTGATTCAAAAGAATCAGTTCATGAACATTTTAGCCGCAGTTTGCAAAGATTGCATTCCTTAATTTATAAATGTATTTGGTCATGAGTATGAAATCATACTTAACCGATTTAAGAACTAGAACTACTTAAGTTTGCAAACGGGTAAGCAAACTTAAGTTCCGGACATTGGTCACAAGCCGACAGTTTGCAAACGGGTACGCAAACTTTAGCTCTGGACCAAACTTAATTGAAATCGTTTGCGAACGGGTACGCAAACTTGGTTCCCGGACTTCAACAGTTAAATGAGTTTGTGAATGGGTATGCAAACTTAAGTACCCTGACTTAAACAGTTAAATAAGTTTGCGAACGGGTATGCAAACTTCCGGTCCCGAATTCTGTCAAAACAGTTCGTACACTAAGTATACAAACCGTAATGTATCTAGACATAGGGTTTAGCTATTAACTCCCATTTAAATCATTGAAACATTCTTAGAAGACGAAAATAGCTTTATCACACAAACTATTATCTTATAAGCAATTTTCAAGTGATCGAATGATCAATATGAAATATTCCGAGTCTACATCAAATTACTGTCTCACACAAATCATGTAAGATGTTACCAGGTGATTTCACATGATCATTTTTTGACTTTAGTCAAAAACAATGATGAACATATTTAAAGCAAAAAGATTTCAAACACATATTTCGAGAAAGAGATAAGCGAGTGAAACTCAATTCGAAATATCAAATGTGTATATTGTAAAGTTTATATAGATATACGACTTTAGTTTCAATAAGAGATATAATTGAATTGACTTATGAGTGATATACGAGTTCAAATCTCCACATGCCTTTTGTTGATGAAGTTCCCCAAGCTCCTCTTAGTAGTTCTTCATCTTCGATCGATGAACGTCGTGAAGTCTAAAGCTCAACTATGCAATCTATCCTGATCCGAGACACAACTGTAAGTAGACTAGAAATCAAGACTTATAGTTTTGACAACTAAACTTGACAAACAAGCTTGAGATAGCAACTCTTGCGAGTTCGAGTGAGCAGTGCTCTAACATATGTAATGTCACCTATAAAATCGTATCAAAAATTATGCCCAACCGTATATGACCTCTCATCCAGTTCCTAATAATCCCTTATCAAAGAGATTTTGTACCCCAAAGGTCTATGCAAGATAACATAGCAATCGATTGAGACCTTTTTCAAAATATAAAAACTTCAACCAATACCAAAGACCCAAAAATAGTGCTTAAATTGGGTATTCAAAAAACCTACGATAGATTAAACTGGGGTTTCATTAGGAAACCTTTACCTAACTAGGTTTCTCGATAGTTTTTATAAAAATACATCATGTTATGCATCTCAACGGTTATGTACTCGATCAACATCAATGGTACATTGCATGGATATATCACTCTAAATAGAGGAACAAGGTAAGGAGACCCACCCTCTTCCTATGTTGGGTGATCTTCCCATAACATATATGGCATCAAACAAAAGCACAAATCAAATCAACTCAAGCTTCTACTTCATGTTTAGAGTATCTTTGCAGGCTATCACATTAACACATCAAAATCCATCATTGTTCAGCATCCACAGGAATCCAATTCAGATATGCCTACAACATAAACACCCTTTATCTACACGAGAATCCAATTCAGACAGAGTAGGTTAACTCGCCACATTTTTAAACTATTTTTCAACGATTGGCCGCAAGTCGAAAGGTTGGATGACGAAGTGCTCAACACTTGCGAGAAGATTAGTGCTTATTAAATTTTTCCTAACCCCTACCACCAAACACATCATGCAAGCACAGTGCATAAGAAAAAAGATCGTATCACCAAGGATTTTTTGGGGGGATATGATTCCTCTGTCAGTAAACTTCACTCCCTTGGAAGCTGATCAATACTAAATCAGAAGTTGGGTTGGGCATCAGAAGCAGTAGCGATTATAACAAAATATTATTCTTGAAACATGTTTGGGACATCCATGAGAGACGAGATTCAATGTGGCTACTCTATGCAACAAAAAATATATTATACAATAATCATTTTAAACCAAATTCTAGTCATCACATCCTTAACCAGCCCAAATTAGAGGCAATTAGCGTCCTTGATCCCTATAATTAATCAACAATTGTTTTGTAGGATTGGCAATGGATTACAAACCCCTTATCCAACCAAACTAGATGATGCAATTTACTAATATCCTGGATTGTGTGCTTTATTACCCCATCCATACGACAACTATCCTCATCAATCCATCAACCCATTCCTAGAACCTCGATAAGCCACCCCACCCCACCCCCGCAGTACGACGAGCCGTCAATATCCATCGTTCCCAAAATAATCTCATTAACAGAATCATATGCCTTTCGCCAAATCTGGAAGGTACACAATACAAATGTTTAACCAACACATCAGATCAATCACATCAAAATTCCTTACCAACATCTAAGTTCCTCCTGGAAACTTTTGTGTCCCAAAAAACACAGCATTTCTTGTGGAATCCTATCAATGAAGGCTTCCCGATCCTCGACATTATAAACCATATCCACCTCACAGGCTCCAACATCTTCCTACAATGTAAAATAATCCAGAAACTCTTGGTCACATACTCCTTCACTTACTAGTTGTTATAGTTTCATTGAATATCTCTTAACGAACACTGTCCAAAATCCTCTCAACATTCTAACATCTCAGAAAATTTTTCACAAACCCTACAAATAAATCCACACTCCACTTTTAACACTTCTTTTTGTTCACTCCTATGGCCCTTATGGTTAGCCGTCAATAATTTTATATATTTCCAAAGAACTTTCCTTCCAGCCCACGATGGAGGCAAATATCATCCCTCATATTACAATTGAACATTTATTTCATAGGATCAGCAACGGTTTGACAATCCTTATCCAGATAAACTGAATCCTGCAATTCACTAACCTTGATCCTGCACATTTCTACCTCATCCAAAAAGTTACAGACATCATATATCCTTTAACCCATACCTGAGACATGATCAAAAAATCCACTTCCCTCTTATCGCAATCCAAAGAATTACGAATATATCCACATTTCTACTACAACCCACTGATTGGATTATCTGGTATTACACCAAATATACAAGATACACTACTATATATATATATATATATGCCTGAACAAAACAAAGGAACAATTGCATCATAACCCCCACCATAAATTAGCTTCTTAATTACTAACATTACCGCGTCCCTAAAAAGTACAACTTTTTTTTTGGAAAGCTTTAACAAAGGTCACCGAATCTCATGATTTCTAAACCGCATATCTATATATACCAAATCCAATTTTTCCCAAATTATAATTCCGATCCGGGACATTGTTGTTCACATACTCCTTCACTTCCATTTTTGGTCTTTATGGATATCCAGGAATGATCTAGTATATTGTCGTAAGCTACCAAGCTCAGATAACATTGCACAGATGGAACTCAAACTTCAGCAAGAATCCCCTTAGCTAGGGATCCTTACCTTCTGTACTGCTTGGTATGCTACCTTCTACAACCCTAACAATCACAACTAGATCAACAACAACCATCTCGGTGGGTTAGATCAAACCTAACTTAAACTGGAGAAATTTTTTGATGGGAGCAATTTTGGATGGGGGCATGGTGGACTAATAGAAAACTGTCGTCTGTCATTAGGTTTTCTAACTAATTAGTCTTCTAATTTTTACGACAAGGGTGTTTATGGAAATATGGGTCGTCAGTATTTTCCTTGTTTTCGTACAAATGAAGGAAGGAAAGAAATCTGAAGAAAGAAAAACTCTCTTCATCTTCATGGTGTTATAGCATACAATAGGTGAAGAAGTTCAAAGATGTCAACTTTTTTGATCCTAATTTATCCAACTTCATCTTCGTTGTCTGTATGCAGTTTCTGAATGAATTCTGAAGAAATTTGTCCCAGCTGTTTGTGAGCAAATTAGACAGGACAGATATGGCAGAACATCCTTAGGAACAGTGTGCCGATTTTTGGATGGACATACGAATTATTAAAATGGGATGCCAAAGAGTGTATGCAAAATTTTAATTGTTGGGAACGTCCTTGTGATGCCAGCTTACATCCAACAAGAGAGACATTTTTGTTTGGTTGATTATAATTTTCGTTAACTATCAGATTCCAATGCCTATTCAAATCTTTATAGATTTTGGATTATAATGCTACTAAGATCTCAATCAGTGACTAGTACTACCGAAAATATTCGGATTTGTAATAGAAATTCAATTAAAATCTTGATGCACATGTATTCAAAAAACTCTCTTCATCTTCTTTTTAAGTTTCTGATCCTATTTTTTCTGATAACACTTTCTGGAATTTCAACTGTAGGAGGAAGACTAATTAGTGGAGAACTCCTAAAATTCCCTTACTAAAAAAATCAATTAGGTGAAATCGGTTAATTAGGAATGACAAATGGAAGTTTTATATTGGTCCCCTGATAAGTTCATAATTCATATGATTTTAGTGTCCATTTCATACTTGTTTTAGCTATTATTCTTGCATGTATTCGTATTATTACTATTGTTTTCTCTTATTTGTATCAATTAAGTGAATCATCCAAAAAAGGACCTACAAAGTTCTGAAAACATCTAAGAAGATAAGTATTCCAAGTATCCAAGTGCCAAAGTCCAAGAGAAGTGGAAGAAGTGCGACGAAAAGGAGCAAAACGCTCAAAATCAAGAGAAGGTCCAAATACCGATCTTAACTCATTCAAATTAAGGATTTCTCATCGTCATATTGAAGAAAATTGAAATATAAAAAGAATGCAAAAAGAATGAGGTCATTCCGAGTTCGGATGAAGAAGTTGTGGCCAAAACAAGCTTTTATTGAATACCGAAGACAGTAAAGTTTGCGGACGGGTTTCATACTTTAGTTCCGAAAATATCTGCTGGAATTTGAAATTTGCGGTCTGGGTTCGCGAACTTAGCAAATGGGAAACGTGTATTTACTTCTTGGAAGACCTAAGGTCACTTTTGGGGTCGTTAGGTCATATTTTTGGGACGGGTTCCTAAACCTAACTAAATACTTGATGAACAAGCAATGTAAACCTATAAAAAGATATTAGGTCGTGGAATCAGACACATCTCATATTATACTTTTGTTCTTCATTAATATATTAGGGTTTACCCCTTTAGGGGGAAACCGGGTAATTGTGTAATCATGAGAAACTAAATCCTTTATTGATTAAGGATGAATTCAATGTTCAAAGCGTGAAGCTTTATTAATAATACAAATCTATTGAGAGTTTTTATCATCATCGTTTGCCTTTACCATATCTAGGGTTTATGAGTGATTCTTATATTGATTTGGGATGCATACAGGATTAGTCTATTGGTTGTTCTATCGCTAGTAGAAGTTATGAGATAAGTAATTGTTGATTAATTCTCTACACAAGTAAAAAATCGCGAGACCTTACAAAGGGATTTTGTGGAGCAATCATGTGTGAAGACAACACCAGCAAGTAAACCTTGATCTCAGAGTTTAACTACTGGGATCAACCTAAATTCACAAAGCTTAAGGCATTCGATTGGATTACACCTTGAGTGATCTACTACTTGGTGGTTCGTTGGGTAGAATCTGGTAGTCGAGAACTTTCGTATCCAGTGATAGAAGGAGTTTTGGGGATAACACTGATCTATCTGTTATTCCACGGTTGGTGATGAATGGTTCTTACGAACAATAAATAAGTATACTAATCCAGCTATCGCTTGGTAACGACGAAGGATTCCTTAATCATATTTTTTCTTTATATTTATCTTACAACCAAAACCCCCTTTGTTATTTACTTTATTTTGCTAATACAAATAAGCTATCAATTACACAGCTCTCTGTGGGAATGATCTCTTACTACCGCTATATTACCAGTTAATTACTGGGAAATATATTTATTAATTTGTTGAGCCTACGATAGCCCATACAATTTTTGGCGCCGCTGCCGGGGAGCAGTTGCTAATTGATTTGTTATTTGTTTAGCTTATTTTTATTTTTTTTGGTTTTTGTTTTGATATTCTCTTTTGTTCTTGTGAGTCGTCATGTTTCCTAACGGAAATAACATGTTCGGAGCACAAGATTACAAATACAACAGTGGTAATCAATATGGTTTTCTATCTCATTCATATGAAAACTACCAACCATCCTACGGGTATAATCAAAACCAATTTTTTGGCTATGATCAATATCCCAGAAAACCTTATGGATATTTTCATACATGTCAACAACCTTATGACGGGCATATAAGTGAACAATCACGAGGATGGGAGGATAGTTAAACTTTTAATAGTTTATCTCCTGAACTTGAACAGAAGTTTGATCAGATTATGCATTATTTAAAGACCAGTATTTCCATAGTGGAGTCACTCAAGGAGCAACTAAGCGCGGAGAACAATATGTCAATCAAATCTTACTTCAATATATCTAACCAAACTCCTGATCGTTTTTATGATCATTCACCTATTCAAAAAGGGGAGACTTGGTCTGGAAATAGTGTAGTGAGTGAAGGTGTTGGTTTTGATGAATGTCTTGACCAATTCCAAGCGATGGCACAACATCAACAAGGGATCCATACAATTAAAGATGAACAATATGAGCAACTTCAGGAAATTCAAAGGCGTGCGAAAAACTTAAAAATACAAATTGATCAACTCAATGAGACAAGGAATGAAGAAGTTTGGTCTCACAGCCGAACCGAATCGGAAATTCCTATGGATGACGAAGATTCCGATGAAGATGAGCAACCTTTCAAAAGTCCTTGTAACAATGATACGATTACTCCAACTCCGGATCATAAGATCCTTCGCCTATTCAAAAGGAGGAGATTGGGTATGACATATCTATTGTTATAAATGGTGTAACGTACTCAAATGAAGAAATTAGGAGTTGCATCCATGAGTTAGACGTTTTAGGAGAAGATTTTGATTCCTATGACGAGGTTGTTGGGGAGATTGAGATTGAGAATGAAACCAAATTGATTGATTTCGTGCAAGACCCAATTGATCTAGATAATAATAGTTCGATAGAGGACCACAATATACTTGAGGTAAATGATTCATTGTTAATTAAGAAAGATGATGATGACGTACAAGGTTTGACTAATCCTTTGCATAATTCTATATCTATTGATCCTTTTTTTCTCTTCGAAGTAGATTCTAAAAGAGTTGTTAATCTAACTTTTAAGAAAATACCTCACTTAGGATTGGAGTTGTGTGCTTCCGAAGTTTTAACGGATTATTTTGCTTCTAAGTATCCACCACTTGATGTGTTTGATTCGAGTATTGTGCAGGTTCACCAAGCTGAGGAACCTTTTGAAGTTCCCGAATTTTAGTTCTCTATCCACTTTCGAGTGTAGAAAGGACTAAGTGTGGGGGAAGCTTCAATAAAGTGATAGCTTCAATATTTATATTTTTTGCTAATGTTTTTGTGAAGCTGTTATTGCAATTGCAGATTGTTATTTGGAAGGATTACCAAATCTTCGGATTATTGGTGTACGGACGATAACAATAACGTCGGGCTTTGACGACGTTAAACCAAGCGCTGCGAGGGAGGAAACCAATCGGTTTTGTATCTCCATCCCTTTTGTTTTTAGTTTTATTATTTTTCATATCATATTTTGCATTCCCATCTTAGATTTTACACAGTCTTATATCTATAATGAAAGTTTTGACGAATTCTCGTCATAAAAATTCTGACTGCGCAGTTGTTACGAAAATAGCTCTCGAGACTTCATACGGTATACGATTTGAGTGGTTGACCCAAACTTTTAAAGAGGACAGACATACCTTTCTTTTACAAAAAGAAAATATCAATTCGAAGTCTGTTAAGTTGAAGCGATAGGCCTGGACATTTGAGTTTCGGTATTTTTCCAGAATTTTTTCAGATTGAATGTCAGTCAGTCCGGAGGCCATAAAAGTCAGACCGTTTATCGAAACACTGTGCCATTTTGACACCTTATAGAAAAGACGTAGGCGAAAACATTTTGTTTAGGTTTTATTTCCTAGTTCCCGACTCATTGGTACATTTTTCGAGTTGTTCAAGGCTGTTATGTCACAAATCAGAATTTTCGGTTTTGAACATTTAGGACAATGTTGAGTTTAAGTGTGGGGGAGTAGTTAAGCATGTTTGGCTTGCATAAAAGAAAAAAAAATCATACTCTTTGATTTCTTGCGTACTTGAGACTTCATCTTTTGGAGTTAATTATGAGCTATTTAGGATGACACTTTAAACCTTTTAAGGTTGAAACAGTTCTTATGGCTATAGATTGAGTTCCACTTTATAATTCTACAATCCTTATATATACATTCATAATTGAATGAGAAACTAATCTATGGTAGTCGTTTGAAAGATTTATCCTCGCAATTAATCATTAATGAATCACTTTAATTTTTGCAGTTTTATTTTTCTCTAAAGTGATTTGGTGGGATCCTGATACTACCGTGGATGTTGTAGCAAGGTAATCATTGGTTGAGTATTTAAAAGCCCCATAAGACGATTGTCTTACACTCATAAAGAGTGAGACAATTTATATATACATATATGTATATATATATATATATATATATATAAATAAGGCTCCTCTTTTTTTATCGACATTAATAAATGATAGGTACGGATTTTGGGACTAATCATAGTCGATGAAAACAAAAACCATATCATCATTATATAACAAGTCAAAATGACTATTGATGAGGTTCTTGACACTTTGATAGCAGTATGTGTGAAACGTTGTCCCTGTCTCCTCGCCTAAGCAAGCGTTGAACGCAGGATCCAAGGAAACTATCATGTACTTGCTGAAAAGGAACACGCGCTTAGATTATCTAATCATGTGGTCGAGTTAAATGGGTGTTTCTCTCAACTATTGTGCTATAAATAAGAGTCATTTGACGACATTCACACAATTATTGTGGGTAACATCTTTCACTTTAGTCAATATTTGCACACTTCACTTTTTTATTTCCATTTTCTTTTCTATCCATGTGATTTCAGTACGCGAGTGTTGTGCAAACGTTGCAACAAGTATGATGACTATCTTAGTAGAATTTTGCAATCAGGTTGAATGTCATACGTAAGTAATTACTTATGTGTGATGATTGGAATGTATGTGGGATGTTTGCAGCTAAAGAACTTATGCAAGCTAATTATTTGGCTTTTTACTTTTTGTCTATCCTTAGTAATTCTTCCAAGGCGAGAGATTAGAGTAGGTTTTGTGTTTATACCGCTTGTAAGCCCTCACGAGACAATAACTCGTCCACTAGGGACACCTAGGGATTTAAAGGCATGTTATTCATGCTAAGAGTAACTGTATCCTCACGAAATGGAGTTGTTGTATTTAGGATTAGTTTTATTTAGTTTTCTCAAGGACTAGCAAAAGCTAAGTTTTGGGGAATTTGATAAGTGCATAATTCATATGATTTTAGTGTCCATTCCATACTTGTTTTAGCTATTATTCTTGCATGTATTCGTATTATTACTATTGTTTTCTCTTATTTGTATAATTAGGTGAATCATACAAAAAAGGAGCTACAAAGTGCTGAAAATATCTAAGAAGAGAAGTATTCCAAGTATCCAAGTGCCTAAGTTCAAGAGAAGTGGAAGAAGTGCGACGAAAAGGAGCAAAACGCTCAAAATCAAGAGAAGGGACAAAGACCGATCTTAACTCATTCAAATTAAGGATTTATCATCATCCACTTGAAGATAATTGAAATATAAAAAGAATTCAAAAAGAATGAGGTCATTCCAAGTTCGGATGAAGAAGTTGTGGCCAAAACAAGCTTTTATTGAATACCGAAGACAGTAAAGTTCACGGACGGGTTTCATACTTTAATTCCGAAAATATCTGCTGGAATTTGAAGTTTTCGGACTGGGTTCGCGAACTTAGCAAATGGGAAACGTGTATTTACTCCTTGGAATACCTAAGGTCACGTTTGGGGTCGTTAGGTCATATTTTTGGGACGGTTTCCTAAACCTAACTAAATACTTGATGGCCAAGCAATGTAAACCTATAAAAAGGTATTAGGTCATGGAATCGGACACATCGCATATTATACTTTTTTTCTTCATTAATATTTTAGGGTTTATCCCTTTAGGGGGAAACCGGGTAATTGTGTAATCATGAGAAACTAAATCCTTTATTGATTAAGGATGAATTCAATGTTCAAGGCGTGAAGCTTTATTAATAATACAAATCTATTGAGAGTTTTTATCATCATCGTTTGTCTTCACCATATCTAGGGTTTATGAGTGATTCTTAGATTGATTTGGGATGCATACCGGATTAGTCTATTTATTGTTCTATCGCTAGTAGAAGTTATGAGATAAGTAATCGTCGATTAACTCTGTACACAAGTAGAAATCGCGAGACCTTACAGAGGGATTTTGTGGAGCAATCATGTGTGAAGACAACACCAGCAAGTAAACCTTGATCTAAGAGTTTAACTACTGGGATCATCCTAAATTCACAAAGCTTAAGTCATTCGATTGGATTACACCTTGAGTGATCTACTACTTGTTGGTTCGTTGGATAGAATCTGGTAGTCGAGAAATTCCGTATCCAGTGATAGAAGGAGTTTTGGGGATAACACTGATCTATCTGTTATTCCACGGTTGGTGATGAAATGTTCTTACAAAAAATAGATAAGTATACTAATCCAGCTATCGCTTGGTAACGACGAAGGATTCCTTAATCATTTCTTTTCTTTACTTTCTTTATATTTATCTTACAACCAAAACCCCCTTTGTTATTTACTTTATTTTGCTAATACAAATAACCTATCAATTACATAGCTCTCTGTGGGAATGATTTCTTACTACCGCTATATTACCAGTTAATTAGTGGGAAATATATTTATTAATTTGTTGAGTCTACGACATCACATACATCCCCCGTGCCCTATCCAAAATTTCCCCCATCAAAAAAATTCTCCTTAAACCGGATCAAGATCAAAACGAATGGGGTAGAAAGAGGATACTTTGGAATTGCGGGTGCAAGTTACATTTACAGAAATACGACAACAAAAACTTTGTTAGCGGTGTTACAACCTTTGGGAATCACCACCATTCTAATTGATGAGAAAAATGGCCACAAAGCGGAGCTGGCCAAAAATGTAATTCAAAACGGAATCAAAATCTACAGTGATTTCTAACCACTGATTACGAACCTCCATGGTACATAATAATAATGATCATTAAAATCAAGCAAAGAATGTGAAAATTCCTTAATCCACTATTCAACACAATTATATAGAAGAAACTGGGCAGTGGAGACTACCGAATCATGCAGCGGATGCCAGCCTGTCGAGAAATTCTCAACGATGATTTGGGATCACACACTCTCATCTTTCTTATATAAAATTGTGCTAAATAACCGTATGGGTACGACATACTCTCGTAATCACATGTTAATTCCCTTCTTCTCTCTCCTCTCTTTTACCCCTTCTTCTTCTCCAACAAAAACACCTCTAGCAACTCTTTCTTTGCTCAGATCTAGTCCGTTTTGGGTTAGATCTGAGCAGGTTTCTTCATTTTGTCTTGCTTTCTTGGTTAGTTAGTAAGTTAAGTTTAGTTTTTATCATGTTTTTTAGTCATCTACACCATTACGGTAGTTTTATCTACTTTTTGAAGGTTTATCTACGCTTTAATGTCGGTTCTTGGTTATTAGTTTGGGTTTTAAGATCAACTGGGATGTTCTCCAACGACAAAATCTTCATATTTGTTGTCTCCGGTGACGAAATATTCATCATTAATTTATTCTGCGACGGAAACTATGCCGGTGATTTTTTTGACGACGGAATCTCCATTCCTAGTTACAAGAGATTTGAGAAAATCACTCCTATTCTGGGAGCACATCTTTCTATAAAAGAAAAATCAAACAAAATGCTTGGATTTTAATTCCAAAAAGAATCATTCTTCCTCAGATTTAATCGGATCTCATTCATACTTGTATGTTTCTTATTCCGGTAATCCTTCTCGTTCTCTTGTCGGATTTCTCGGTATTGTACTCTTATGATATGATCTTGTTTCTTTGTATTCTCTTATTTTCGATCTTAAACTCATTATAACCTCAAATTACCATTGATGAAAATATTCATTATTTCCAAGCTGGCTCATGTCAGTTAATCGACAAGGATAAAAGTAAGCGTTTCATAGATAGTGTTACTTCATCCAGAAAACAGCAAATATGTAATGTTGTCAATATGGAATTATCTAAATTTCCTGATAAATACTTAGGTGTAATGTTAGCTCCTGGAAGAGTAACTTCAGCAATGGTTTGTCCTGTGGTAGAAATGATTCAACACAGATTAGCTAAATGGAAAGGTAGACTGTTATCTTTTGCTGAAAGATTGGTACTTGTCAAATCAGTGTTATGCAGTATTCCATATACAATATGACTGTTTATGGATGGCCTGCTTCAGTCATTAAAATTTGTGAACAACTTGTTAGAGCATTTCTCGGTTGAACCCATCAAGCGTTGGTATGTCAAGTTTGGTTGTCATATTTTAGTGAATCAAAACTCATATTAAGAGTCGCTTGATTATATACTAGAGTCAACTTCGTATTGATTAGCTTGAAAATATTAGGATAATGAGACACTACAAGTATTGCGAAGACTTGAAGATGTAAAGAAGCAAGGAGCTACAACGACAACAATCATCCTTCCACTTGAGGTTAGTGATATTTGACTTGAACTGTTTTATTCCCTAACGTATCTTTTAAGTCGTGCATATTGAAAACCAAACTGTGAAGCATATTTGAACTCTAGATAGACATAGTATTAAGGAATACAATACGAGGTTTATTGCTGAGCCATTAAACTTTGTAGATAAGACATCTCCATAATCATTTGAATGATATTGTGATTATGTATGGGTATGGGGTGAGGATTTCAACCTAGGGAACAATGTTTTACATGTGTTCTAAGGAAGTAAGTTCATAAACTTGTTTGTGAATCGAAAAGGAAATCGCCAGGCGTTATTGGTTTTTTTATTCATTTCTTATCTTATGAACAACTAATATGTGTGATTGAGTATAACCGTTTACGACTTGTTGTGTTCTTGGTAGAACTATTCACAAAGGCCTGACTCATGTTTTGGTATGACTTTTATTAGTGAAACCGATCTTAAGTAATCACCTGAGATGGTATGATCGGGTTTGTGATTTTATGTCTGACCAAATATGGGAAAGGGGAACCGATCCTCGTAAGAGGTTCAATACATTACAAAGGGGAACCGATCCTTATATGAGGTGCATCAAGGTTTATAGAAGAAAGGGGAACCAATCCTATGAACATGTGCAACACGTTTTTAGGCAAAGGGGAACCGATCATATGGACATGTACAACACATATAAGTTAGATACCATATATATGTGGGTAACCGATCCTAGTACCTAGTCAACTGAATTTTGGAAAGCTAGTGTGACTATGCACAGTACTCACGTGTAAGGTAGAACTGAAACTTGTTTTGGTAGAAATGTTAAATCCATGATTGTGATTGAATGTTATTCGATCAATCGCATAGTTCTTGAAGTCGGATGAACCAATTCTAAACTTGTTTGGAAGTGTGGCAAATCGGTTTCAAGGTTGTATAGTGTGAAAGAGAACTTACAAAGTAAGGATGTCGACATACTTTGAACACATGCTGTGAATGTTTATTTCTTTAATTGTTCAAAGTTATTCCTTAATAGCTAAGGGAAGAGAATCCCAGGATCAAAACATAAATAAGTTAAGAATCTTTTAATTAAGGTTATTAATTTCAATTTGTAGGGAAAGGAGAATTCGTAATGTGCATTTACTAATTAGAGATTTTCCGAGAGATTTCGATCATTATTTTTGGATAGAGCATTTCTAGGAATTATGAATCCGAATTTGTGCTTTAATGAATATCTTGAGAATATTTTCGGTTTTGGAAATTCCTTTGTGTCCAAACTTCCTTGTCTATAAATGCTTGAAGTTTTCCTTTCTATCAAACTAATCCTTCATAACAACAAGCTTCCTCTTTTTTGTGTTATTACTGGTGTAGCCGCCTATTCAGAGAGGAGAGTAACCTAATTAGGCGAAATCTCTTAAGATCGCTCAGTTTAAAGTCTTCTTTGGGATTGAGAAGCGCTAGCGTGTACTGTTGGTGGGAAACTTGATAATTGTGGTTTATCTTTTGTTTTCATTGATTTGATTGACTGGTTGAACTTTGATTGCACCTAGTTTATTTATGCTTGAGAATCTTCTCTTCTGATATAAGATTCACTCAAACTAGTTCAGAGTTTCGATAGGGATCTTTAGACTGTTGTTAGTTCTAAAGACGATCTTGTGATAATCCATTGTTAACAGACTCCGTTTGTGCGTGATTGATCACAAGAGATTCAAGTGATTGTGTGCAAGTTATTATTGAAGATCTAAGAAGATTTGAAGACGAAGAAGATATTGAAGATTTCTGATTTGTGGGTTCATAATCTTTGATGTGCACAATACTTGTTTCGGTAAAAGAGGATCCAATTAATAATCGGTTTATCCTTGTGATAGATTGGATTAATTAATTGAGTAGATTGGCATCAACACAATTCTTTGGATTAATAGTGTTGTTAGCTTAATCTTAAACGATTACTTCGGGTAATTGAACATAACATATATTTAAGGACCTGACAAAGGAGTTTATGTTAAGATAAATATAAGAGCCTTTGTCCGACTCATATCACTTGGTTGAAGAGAGTTGATACCAAACAAATTTGTTGTTCCTTTACTGTTTGGTATACGAACCAAAGGAATTGTTCCAGGTACGTGACTTATTTATAAGTTGGAGGCGTAGGAATACAGACGGAACTATGTGAACTATAGGTTTAGTAGCTTGGTCTCAACTATACGAAGTTAGGTGTAATTTTGTGGAGCATCTTAATCCTGAGAGTATTCAATTCTGGACAAGGTCCCGGGGTTTTTCTACATATGCGGTTTCCTCGTTAACAAAACCTTGCTGTGTCATTTACTTTATATTTCCGCATTATAATTGTTTATTATAATTAAAGTAAATTACACAAACGTTAATTCCTATTTACTTGATAAGTGAATCCTATTGTGTTTGGTTAAATCCTATCCTTTTTATCAAGTAACATACTTCGTTGTTGTATTGTCTCGATCTCGTATCCATAGACAATCACACGAAGTGTAAACCGATTAGTTGTATTGTCTTGACTCAGTCCATAGACAATCACTTTCTGAGAAAGGACTTATAGGTAGGAAAAGTTTTAGCTTGATATATATTTGGGTACCCTCTCCTTTTCAATTGGTATCAGAGCAGGCAAACACGAAAAGATCTAACAATCTGTGTTTGGTGCGATCCAACCTATAAGAATTGAATCTAATGAATGATTCAGTTAACGTAAAGCAAGACATCAAGAGTTTTGAATTAACACTTGACGATGGCATCTACGATTCAATATCTGAAGAAATCATCTCTAGAGATTCTACGAGACAAGTTAATCTTGTTAATAATGTAGAAACCAATGATGGCTGGAAAATATGTCTACAAGAAGGGTCATATGAAATTTCCGATGATGATGACTCAGATTTTGAACAAGAAGTAGAAGAGGATATCTCAGAATACTCTAAATTACTGGATCCTTTGAAAAATGAAAAACTGAGAACTTTGGATTTTCTTGGTTTGATGACTCCTCTTTGTCGTGAGAACAAGAAATTGAGGAAGGTTTTTCAAGGATATTATATTGGTTACCAAACCAGCGATTGTCTTCTTAAAGATCGTACAAATGATCTAAATTCTAAGAAATTAGAATGTGAAAAACTTTGAAGAGAACTGTTTTTGTCAGAAAAGAAACGTGCTGAATCAGAAGCAATGTTTAATTCTTGACAAGTACAGGTTCTTGAAGAAAAAGCCAGTGCTAGTCTCTCTCAAACAAAATTGTTAGAGAAAGAGCTTGATGTTGCTCTTAAAAAAATTCACTTGTTGGAAGAGAAACTTGTTGAATCTGATGTAAGGATTAACTCTTAACAAAAGAGTTTTGAAGAGAAAGAAGGTATATATCTCTCACGAGAAAAATGCCTTGAGGCTGATCTAGCCGGTGCTATGATAAAATCAAGATGTTGGAAGAAGAAAATTTGGAACTGAAAAAATCCAATGATTCAAACAAGTTAACCTCAATGTTAGAAGCAGGTAGAAATCATTGTGATACACGAGAATTGGGCTATACGGGAATAGATGCTTCAAATATTAGCAAAAAGGTAAAATTTGTTAAAGCTACAAATTCTTCTCAATCAGAGGCTTCCACTGATGACAAAGATGCTCATATTTCTTGCAAAGAAGTAAAGCCAGTCAAGCCTAAGAATTGTGTTCAACCAGCAGCAGTCAAAGAGAGCACTTCTGCTAATGTCAAGAAAGCAACAACGTTGAACAAGGATAAGAAGAAGAAAACTTGTCGAGCTCCAATGCAAGAGGATCCACAAAAAGGTAACACTAAAACTCATACTTCGTATATTTATACTAAGCATTGTTATTATTGTGGTAATAAAGGACACTTACAATGGGGATGCAAAGTTCGTAAGATGCAAGATGCACTTTCTTTTGTATCAAACGAATTGGATAAGTTTTCTCCTCATAAGAACTCAGATCGTTATTGTCCTATGTTTAGGAAAAAGAATTATTATAATGATAGTTCAAATTTTGCATATCACTCGACAAGGTCATCTCATAAAATACCCAATTATATAAAGAGAGATGATATTTCAAATGCAAAGACAAGATCTGATGTTCCAAATTGGAGAAAGGATGTTTCACAAAGTATTCAAAAGAACAATCGTCCTAATGATATGAAGGAGAAATCCACTCTTCCGAAACCCAACTCCAAATGGGTCCCGAAGTCCTCCATATCCAATAAGGGACCAAAAGTTAGTCACAAGAATGACTCTCAGCTGTTAATTGTTGGTGACAATAATTATAAGAGTCTTCTTGAAAGACTAAAGAAAGACATCATGTCTGAAATCTCTTGTACTAGTGAACGTTGTGATAATGACACTCTTTATCACAAGTCAAAGAAGAAAAACAAGAGATGGAACAAGAGAAAACAAACCAAGCAAGAGGTCAAGAATGATGATTCTGTCTTAGTCACTCATGACGAACAAGACAAGGATAAATTCAACACAACCTAGTTGTGTTAGAATGTGCATACTCACCTTGGTGCTCAATTTTTTGAAAGGTGAGAAAGCACATGAGACTGAGCACATGATCTCTCGGTTATTATATGACTAATTAACATCTTTAGGAGATTTCTTTTCTTCTATACTCATACTTTCTCTATTTATATTTGAGGTTTTGATAGAAACGGTAATTGTGAGTTTATGATGTTGATATCTACTGATCATATATGTGTAGCTCTTGTTTTTACGGTTAAAACGAGCCAAAAATCACTGAATTCGGACATCGTATACAAAAGTTATGTCAAAAACAGTTTAGTGTTGTGATCTGTCACAAGTAACACTTGGGGTACCGATCCTAGTGATAGGTGCAATGGGGGGAAACGATCCAAGTGAGAGGTCCCCATACGAAGAAGTGTAAAACTGTTTTGCCCATAACTTCTTCGCCCGAACTCGGAATAACCTCATTCTTTTTGCGTTGGTTTCGCAATTTAATTACCTACAAGATAGAGGTAATTGCAATACTTGATTTCATGTTGAATATTATGGTGTATTGCAAATTGATTTATGGGATGTTTGATTTCGGTTTTATTACCTTGATATTCGATCTCATAATGTTGTGAACCCTTGTGGTTTGGGTGACTTTTTGATTTAGCAGGATTAAGTTCTATCCCATGTTGGTAGGCTTTATCAAAGAATTATGAGGGGTTCTGGTAAACAATATGTGAAAAAGTCACAATATGTTGAATCGGTTTTGGTTTAGCATAAAAGCATATATGTTTCGACGGTTTTCAACTTTTGCTTGAAATTGTTAAAACCGATTTTCAACCTTTCTCTGGTAAAGGTTGGTTGTTGTTATTCTTTTGTTTTTGCATAAGTATGACAACATGATGATATTTCGATATCAATTCTCTTTGGACGAAGATGCAATCATATTGGAGAAGTGGATGCGAAATTTGAGGTAACAATCTTGTTAGTTAATTGTTTTCCTGTTTAAGAAAAGCCTGAGTTTATATCATATATATTTATTGTTTTTTCTTAACAAAATTTCGGTTCAATTGATGTTTATTACATGATTTGTGTGTGGATATGTGTGATTCAATTGGTTCCGGTTAAGAAAAACTATTGTTATCTTGCTTTATTGTGTGGTATCAATTGTTTAGGCTTACAAAATTTCGGTGCAATTGTGGTGTTTTAATGCTTATGTTGTTTCAATTGCTTCCGGTTGAGGTGAATAATTATGCAAGTTGATTTATGTTGGTTTGTATGAATTATTTATGGCTTAACGAAATAAAAGGATTACAGGATGAGTTGTTTAGTCCAATTAGATTCCGGATAAGAGAAACTAAGTTAATTCTGATCTTAGTTAGACTTATCGAAGTGTGGTTTCGGTTATTCAAGTCTAATCGAATGCCTTAACAAGAAATCCTAGTTAACTAACCTAGTACTTGTCTTGTTTAAAATTGAAAGGTCTAAGTTTATAGATAATTATAACCTGATGAGAAAAATAGAGTTATCTTTATTTTGGTCTTATCGAATGAAGCGGTTGTTTTTGAACAATCGGTTTAGAAAAGGGACTAAGGTGCTTAGTTGATTTTTGTTTTGCTAAACTAAATTGGAAAAAAAAAATTCAGACAATTTTTTCCTTGGTAACAAATCAAAATAAAACTACTTGTAATTTCATTTTTGATATTAGTTATCAGAACATTATGTGTTGAACCCTCGTGCCTAACTCTACAGGTTGCAAGTCTATTTTGAGATTTGTAAGATTATTTTCGTGATTTCCTTTATTTTTTCGTTTCTTTGTCAATTTGTGACAAAAAGGGGGGAGAAATATATGGAGTAAACAAGTGATACTGGCATTGATTTTATATTGATTGGTATCGCTATAGAAAAGAACATTGGTGCTTAAACGTTTTATCTAAACGAAAGAGTGAAAACATAGACTAAGGGGAAATAACGTGTCATATAACTGGTATAACAAAGACGTGCGGATTGAATATCAACCTATCTTCCTTAGGAGGGGTATTTTCTTTGTTATTATAATGTCAACATCGGCATTTTCAAGGATTGAATGTAAGCAGTTTACTGTGTTGTTGAATCGGGAATCAAACGTATGTGTAATGAATTGTTGTAATTTGTTTATCCATATGATGTAAGAGTTTTGTCACTAAAATTGAAAAAAGGGGAGATTGTTAGAGCATTGCTCGGTTGAACCCACCAAGCATTGGTATGTCAAGTTTGGTTGTCATATTTTAGTGAATCAAAACTCATGTTAAGAGTCGCTTGATTATGTACTAGAGTCAACTTCGTATAGGTTAGCTTGAAAGTATTAGGATAATGAGACATTACAAGTATTGCGAAGACTTGAATATGTAACGAAGTAAGGAGATACAAGCACAACAATCATCCTTCCACTTGAGGTTAGTGATATTTGACTTGAACTGTTTCATTCCCTAACATATCTTTCAAGTCGTGCATATTGAAAACCAAACTGCGAAGCATATTTGAACTCTAGACAGACATAATATTAAGGCATACAATAAGAGGTTTATTGCTAAACCATTAAACTTTTAGATAAGACATCTCCATAATCATTTGAATGTTATTATGATTATGTATGGGTATGAGGTGAGGATTTCATCCTAGGGAACAATGTTTTACATGAGTTATAAGGAGGTAAGTTCATAAACTTGTTTGTGAATCGAAAAGGAAATCGCCAGGCGTTATTGGTTTTGTTATTCATTGCATATCTTATGAATAAACGATATGTGTGATTGAGTATAACCGTTTACGACTTGTCGTGTTCTTGGTAGAACTATTCACAAAAGCCTGACTTATGTATTGGTATGACTTTTATTAGTGAAACCGATCTTAAGTAATCACCTGAGATGGTATGATCGGGTTTGTAATTTTATGTCTGACCAAATATGGGAAAGGGGAACCGATCCTAGTAATAGGTGCAGTATATCACAAAGGGGAACCGATCCTTATATGAGGTGCAACAAGGTTTATAGTAGAAAGGGGAACCGATCCTATGAACATGTGCAACACGTTTTTAGGCAAAGGGGAACCGATCCTATGGACATGTGCAACACATATAAGTTAGATACCATATATATGTGGGGAACCGATCCTAGTACCTAGTCAACCGAATTTTGGAAAGCTAGTGTGACTATGCACAGTACTCACATGGAAGGTAGAACCGAAACTTGTTTTGGTAAAACCGTTAAACCCATATTGTGATTGAATGTTATTTGATCAATCGCATAGTTCTTGAAAGTTAGATGAACCAATTCTAAATTTGTTTGGAAGTGTGGCAAATCGGTTTCAAGGTTGTAAGTGTGAAAGAGAACTTACAAAGTAAGGATGTCGACGTGCTTTGAACACGTGTTGTGAATGTTTATTTCTTTAATTGTTCAAAGTTATTCCTTAATAGCTAAGGGAAGAGAATCACAGGATCGAAACATAAATAAGTTAAAAATATTTTAATTAAGGTTATTAGTTTCATTTTGTAGGGAAATAAGAATTAGTAATGTGCATTTACTAATTAGAGATTTTCCGAGAGATTTAGATCATTATTTTTGGACAGAGCATTTCCAGGAATTATGAAACCGAATTTGTGCTTTAATGAATATCTTGAGAATATTTTCGGTTTTGGAAATTCCTTGGTGTCCAAACTTCCTTGTCTATAAATACTTGAAGTTTGCCTTTCTAGCAAACTAATCCTTCGTAACAACAAGCTTCCTCTTTGTTTTGTTCTTACTGGTGTAGCCGCCTATTCGGTGAGGGGAGTAACCTAATTAGGAGAAATCTCTTATGGTCGCTCAGTTTAAAGTCTTGTTTGGGATTGAGAAGCGCTAGCGTGTACCATTGGTGGGAAACTAGATAATTGCGGTTTATTTTTTGTTTTCATTGATTTGATTAACTAACGATGGTTGAACTTTGATTGCACCTAATTTGTTTATGCTTGAGAATCTTCTCTTCTGATATAAGATTCACTCAAACTAGTTCAGAGTTTCGACAGGGATCTTTAGACTGTTGTTAGTTCTAAAGACGATCTTGTGATAATCCATTGTTAACAGACTCCGTTTGTGCATGATTGATCACAAGATATTCAAGTGATTGTGTGCAGGTTATTATTGAAGATCTAAGAAGATTTGAAGACAAAGAAGATATTGAAGATTTCTGATTTGTGGGTTTGTTTATTATTTTTGATGGGGTTGTAGTAAATAGGATTCGTTTCAGACTTGTGAAGAAATGGAATTTTTAGATTTAATAAAAATATATATACAAAAATATTAACAATGGGCGAGAGGTACTGGGACTAAGGAATTGGCCGAATTCACTACACAGGGTTCATTCATATATTCTTTGACAAATAAAACTCAATAAAATTAACATGGACTCTGATTTTGCCAAGATAGATTCTTAAAACATTGATTGTAAGTCCTAAGCATGATGTATCAAAACAACTAAGCTAAGCATACATCATCAAATTAAATAACAACCAATTAATTCAAATCATATTTCAATTTTAGATTAATGCAAAAGTCATAAAAAAATAATAAAATAAATTACCCCAAGGATGAAATTCAGCCTCCTCCGTCGTCTTAGTGTTGGGTTTTAGCTCCTCATGATGAAAACACGCTCAAAATATATTTTTATAGCTCAAATGGTGTTTACAATGGAGAGAAAAAGAGAAAATGGTGTAAAACTGTAATCTGCGACGCACAAAAAGCGTCACAGAATGAACGATAAAATACAAGTGCTGCTGATGTTTAGACTGCACTGCGACCCACGGCTGTGCGTCTTAGACACTGTTGATAAACCACTGTCCTTGCGAGTCTGTTCTTCGTGTTCTTGGTGTTCTTCATCAGCAGCAGAAACAGAGTTTCATCAACTCTTGATTTCTGCTTCTCTGGACCTTCTCTCAACCTTGCCCCAAAACTCTCGACACCTTTTTTCTGAGTCCCCAGCACCTTATATATACTCAGAGGATCAACATAACTCGAGTTTAATTCCCGTATCTTCTCCATTATTGTTTTTATTCTCCACGGGATAATTTCCTTCTTTGCGAAGATTTTATTCCTTCTTTTCTTCTCTTCTTGCCCGTGTCTACAACTGTCAAGATATCTTTAGGATAACAATGAATCAAAACAGAATATCTCCTCTGCTTTCCTTCCCACGTAACTCCCAAAAATAGCAGAGAGACATACAAATTATTCTCTCTTCCCTGTCTCGTGATATCTTCATATCTGATCGAATTTAATGTTGTTAACAATCCTGTTGTGATACGACGCAATATTTCCAGCTCATTACTGTGCCAGAAATCTCCAAAAATCTCGTAAGAATCATTACCAAATATACACAGTTGAGAACCAAAAGTTTCCGCCAAAAGAAATTTTTAAATGAGGAAGAAAAGGATGCCCCTTAATCAACAGCTGTGGTGCAAATATCAACGAAGGTGCCCCTTCGTAATTGAGTGCCCCTTAACCAATGATGAGAGTCCGAATAACAAATGTCCTCCAAGAGTGCCCCAGGCAACTTTTCGAGCCGATTTTTCCAAAAATGTTTATTTCCAAAAAATACCTAAAAACACACAAAACACCATAATAAGGACAAAAACAAGTACTAACAATACGAAACATTGAGGACAAATTAGACACAAAAATGCGTCTATCAAATACCCCCAAACTTATTATTTGCTAGTCCTCGAGCAAAAATAAATCTAGAAAATAAAAAGACCGAGTTATAAACTCGGGAGGGTTTACCAGAGGTGTACCCACAAAACCTTTACTCCAGATCCTAGTTATTTATGCAGAACCTTGGAAGGCACTAAAGAATCTCCTTGGTTGGCATACAATCATTGACTATAGGAGGAAGTACCCTGATGCGAAATTCCAATTGATGTACACGAGTTTGCACTCAAGCATACTAAAATTCATATAAGTGACAGAGCTCTACTCAGATAGTTGCACTATGGACATCATATTCGGAGTCAAACTAATCATATGGATAGAAAAAGGAGATAGAAATAGAAAAATGTAGATGGTTTTGATGTTAACCAAATGATCGATGTTTCACATATCTGTCTGAAGGCCACTGCCAGAATGAACCTATCCTAATGGACTGAGATATCGGTCTGACTAATATCAACACAACTGGCATATACAAGGAAACCGTTGGTCAATAACTTAAATCTAGATCAACAAACTGGCAAATATAAGGGAACCAGCAGTTGACTACACAGAACAATAACCATTTTTTTTTAACTTAACGGCATGAATAGATCTTTTTGATCCAAGCGCATGCTTCTTGTCAGCAGATTACACGATAGTTCTCACGGGTCCTGCATTCCACGCTTGCTTAGGCTACGGAAACAAGGAGAACACACGCATATTGCTATCCAAGTGCTAATACTTATTCCGATTGGTCTAACTGGTCCGGTCTTTTTTTTTTTTTAGTAACTCAGTCACTCTAATTCACCCTAGCAGTGGTAACAACTTGAATCGGGTGCCCCACCTAATCACTTAGAGAAACATAGTTTAAAAAGAAAAAATAAAATAAAATAAAGAAATGAAAAGGACTCAACGAGATATGGTGAAACTATCATGTTATTACTAACACCTGAGCTCTGTGCTTTTATGAATAGACTCTTTCGATGTTTCCATCTAATCAGATTGGTTCCTCAACTCCTATAACCAAGATGTTCCCATCCACTTAGATTGGTTAGTTCAAACCTTAATAGGCATAAATTTCTAGGCTCTGGAGTTTACTAATTGCAACTAAAAAGTTTCTCCCATACCCCCAAACTTAAATCTAACATTGTCCTCAATGTTCTAAAGATGAAACTAAAAGCATGAACAAGGAGAAACTGTTACCATTTGAAGCGAAAGAGTTAAGGAAAGATATTACCGTGTTGCATGAGCATAGGATACCTCCCAAGAAGTGCTAAGTTTAAAGTCTTCAGCCATACTTAGGAAAGGATTAGTCAACTCGAACCATAAAGTAACAGTCGAAATAACTGTGGGTCTTCAAAACTAAATAGAGCTGACCAAAGGAAACTGCAATGAACCAAGAAAGTAAACAAGACTAGAATGCCCTTACTTAGTTTCCTGATTAAGAAATTTATATCTAATTGTGGTTCAGGTTCAGGTTCTATGAAAGGGTCTAAATAGAAAATTTGCATTGGATGCGTTTCTTCATAGGTGGGATCCGAATCATTAGGTCCTAGAGTCTGGAAAAACTCAAATATGATCTTAGATGCGCACAATAATAACCTAAATAACTGAGGATCCTCTAAGTCAATAAGATTTGACTTACAAAATTGACCACAATGAGAGTAGTGGTCATTCTTAAGAAAATGTGTCGATTCTAATTTCCTAAAGCATTTAGGTTTAATCTCACAACTTAATATTCAACACATTTGGAATATAAACGTTCCCACAGTTGGAAGAAAACTATTTTGTGGGAAAACAAAGTCAATCTGGGGATCATAGCCTGGGCAAACCACATCAACCATAGGATGGGTTTCTAACGATTGAACTTCTTCCTGGACATCATTAGGTTCGGGAAAACGAGTATGAAGGTAATCTTGTAAAATTGTCGAGGCAGAGATATCAAGTCCTAAGTGAAGGGACTTTCTGAGAGTTAAAGGTAAGGCACTAGGAAGGTGATAATCACCCCCAAACTTAGAGTTTTGGGTATCTCTAGATAGACTAGCTACAATTTCCCTAATTTCTAGGTCATCAAATTCCTGGAAATAGTCAATTGATTCTTCTAAGTCAGGTTCATCCTCACTCATCTCTACGAGTTCATCTTCTTCGTCTAAGACTATTGTTTCTAAATCGCTAAACTCTAAAACATTATTCTCAGAATAAACTCGTTCCTCTAAATCATTATCGACTTTGTAAACAGGAAATACTACATCGTTTAAAACGAGGGTATCTCTAGTCAAATCCTCGTCCTTTTGAATAGGTGAATAATTATTAAAATTATTTGGATTTGAACTAGAAATAATATTATCATTGTAAACCTCAATTGGAGTAACCATTTCCTGATCACTATTCCTACATAAGTATGATTCTCCATCAACACTATCCTCATCATAATAACATGAAAAAGATCGAACCTCATCAAAACAAGTAGTGCTACCAATTCTAACCTTGTCATCTTGATTATGAAAATAACTATCCTCATTTTTAAGGGTATTATTGGAAACACTATATTGGAAAGTAAGATTATTTCGAGCAAGTCTTTCGTTCGTCTCAGCCATCAGCTTGAGGGATTCCTCTATAGAAAGTTCACTCATTATTGTAGTTCTTTCGTCTAGAATTACACTATTCATCTCAGCTAATTTACGCGTCGACTCAGCTAACTCCCTGAGGGACTCTTCTAAAGGAGGAATAGGAACAGAGGGATCATAAAAAGGACTACTTTTCAATAGTTTGATTGTATCCTCTAGAGACGAAGAACTAGTACTATAATCTTCTTTCTCGTAAGACTGATGCATGTGTGGATAGTAATTGGGCCCACCATGGTATGACCCATATCCTTCCAAATGATGGCGTTCCCAACCACTATTCCCAACATGGTCATAGAAAGGATGACGTCCATATTCAAATTCAGGTCGATAATCATTGTATTGGCTTCTATCATACCAGTTCGACATTCTTAATTGCAATGGAATTCTACACAATCACAAACAAGGCTGACTCGACCAAATCAAACCTATAAAATCTAGCAAACAACAAGCATGATGGATCCACTTAGATTGTTTCTAGACCAGCTTCTAACCCTTCGAAAGGGGATTCGTTACAATTTAAGCAAACCCCTCTGGAATCAATCCGAGTCAAAGTAAGTTGAATTGAGGCGAGGGAAGCTCAGTGGATCTTTGATACCCAAGGCCTCACCGCTATCACAAGGCGGCGCAGTCACGCATTCAACTCACAGAAACCATCATGAACTTCGAAGTATGCTAAAAAGAGTAACCAATATTTTTCAAAAGATTTTCCTACCAAGCTTGTTACCCTATCGGTCTCGTTCTAATCAAATATTAAGCTTGGGTTCGCGTTAGGTTTCGTTTTCCTAAGGCGGGCAAGAAGGGAGCGGTGATGAAATCCGAACCCTTATCTTGTATTGGCCAGGCCTTGCCCTTTACTAGGAATTTAAAAACAGTCCAAATTCGTCCTCAATCAATGAATCACCTTAAGGAATACAGTAACTCGCTTACAGGAGATTTGCAAGTGTTTCGATGGACTTACCTCCCGTACCAGACGGGGGATGAACCGTTGAAGTCGACTCGGGCCACGACTCCTATGTCATGTACGAACCCGAGGGGCCGAGACGATATAGTAATCGTCGTCCTTCCCTACACACAGTTTATATATAACCCTTCCGTAGGGTTTAAAATTAAAATAAATTGTCCAAAGTCCAGTCCAATGAAAAGAAATACAAAAAATAATAATAATAATTACAAAAAAAAATGGAAAGTCTCTTTAAAAGAAATAAATAAATAAATAATTCTCTCTTTTTTTTCTCTTTTTTTTCTTTTTTTTTTGCTTTGTCTTTTTTCCTTCTCTTTTAGCTTTAAGCTTTGATTCCAAGGTCTTTAGTATCCAACTTCAAACCTGTAATACAAAGACACAACCAAAGAGACGTAAAAAGAACAAATGGAATAATAAAAAATAATAAAAACCTAAAAATTCTACCTAAGCACAAATCCGCGTCGGCGGCGCCAAAATGATTATTATTTTTGATGGGGTTGTAGTAAATAGGATTCGTTTCAGACTTGTGAAGGAAATGGAATTTTTAGATTTAATAAAAATATATATACAAAAATATTAACAATGGGCGAGAGGTACTGGGACTAAGGAATTGGCCGAATTCACTACACAGGGTTCATTCATATATTCTTTGACAAATAAAACTCAATAAAATTAACATGGACTCTGATTTTGCCAAGATAGATTCTTAAAACATTGATTGTAAGTCCTAAGCATGATGTATCAAAACAACTAAGCTAAGCATACATCATCAAATTAAATAACAACCAATTAATTCAAATCATATTTCAATTTTAGATTAATGCAAAAGTCATAAAAAAATAATAAAATAAATTACCCCAAGGATGAAATTCAGCCTCCTCCGTCGTCCCAGTGTTGGGTTTTAGCTCCTCATGATGAAAACACGCTCAAAATATATTTTTATAGCTCAAATGGTGTTTACAATGGAGAGAAAAAGAGAAAATGGTGTAAAACTGTAATCTGCGACGCACAAAAAGCGTCACAGAATGAACGATAAAATACAAGTGCTGCTGATGTTTAGACTGCACTGCGACCCACGGCAGTGCCTCTTAGACACTGTTGATAAACCACTGTCCTTGCGAGTCTGTTCTTCGTGTTCTTGGTGTTCTTCATCAGCAGCAGAAACAGAGTTTCATCAACTCTTGATTTATGCTTCTCTGGACCTTCTCTCAACCTTGCCCCAAAACTCTCGACACCTTTTTTCTGAGTCCCCAGCACCTTATATATACTCAGAGGATCAACATAACTCGAGTTTAATTCCCGTATCTTCTCCATTATTGTTTTTATTCTCCACGGGATAATTTCTTTCTTTGCGAAGATTTTATTCCTTCTTTTCTTCTCTTCTTGCCCGTGTCTACAACTGTCAAGATATCTTTAGGATAACAATGAATCAAAACCGAATATCTCCTCTGCTTTCCTTCCCACGTAACTCCCAAAAATAGCAGAGAGACATCCAAATTATTCTCTCTTCCCTGTCTCGTGATATCTTCATATCTGATCGCATTTAATGTTGTTAACAATCCTGTTGTGATACGACGCAATATTTCCAGCTCGTTACTGTGCCATAAATCTCCAAAAATCTCGTAAGAATCATTACCAAATATACACAGTTGAGAACCAAAAGTTTCCCGCATTAAATGAGGAAGAAAAGGACGCCCCTTAATCAACAGCTGTGGTGCAAATATCAACGAAGGTTCCCCTTCGTAATTGAGTACCCCTTAACCAATGATGAGAGTCCGAATAACAAATGTCCTCCAAGAGTGCCTCGGGCAACTTTTCGAGCCGATTTTTTCAAAAATGTTTATTTCCAAAAAATGCCTAAAAACACACAAAACACCATAATAAGGACAAAAACAAGTACTAACAATACGAAACATTGAGGACAAATTAGACACAAAAATGCGTCTATCAGGGTTCATAATCTTTGGTGTGCACAATACTTGTTTCGGTAAAAGAGGATCCAATTAATAATCGGTTTATCCTTGTGATAGATTGGATTTATTAATTGAGTAGATTGGCATCAACACAATTCTTTGGATTAATAATGTTGTTGGCTTAATCTTAAACGATTACCTCGGTAATTGAACATAAGATAGATCTAAGGACCTGACGAAGGAGTTTATGTTAAGATAATCAGAAGAGCCTTTGTCCGACTCATATCACTTGGTTGAAGAGAGTTGATACCAAACAGATTTGTTGTTCCTTTACTGTTTGGAATACGAACCAAAGGAATTATTCCAAGTACGTGACTTATTTATAAATTGGAGACGTGGGAATACAGACGGAACTAGGTGAACTATAGGTTTAGTTGCTTGGTTTCAACTATACGAAGTTAGGTGTAATTTTGTGTAGCGGCTTAATCCCGAGAGTATTCAATTCTGGACAAGGTCCCGAGTTTTTTCTGCATTTGCGGTTTCCTCGTTAACAAAACCTTGCTGTGTCATCTACTTTATATTTCCGCATTATAACTGTTTATTATAATTAAAGTAAATTACACAAACGTTAATTCCTATTTACTTGATAAGTGAATCCTATTGTGTTTGGTTAAGTCCGAACCTTTTTATCATGTAACATACTTCGTTGTTGTATTGTCTCGATCTCGTTTCCATAGACGATCACACGAAGTGTGAACCGATTAGTTGTATTTTCTCGACTCAGTCCATCGACAATCACTTTCGGACAAAGAACTTATAGGTAGGAAAAGTTTTAGCTTGAGGTATATTTGGGTACCCTCGCCTTTTCACAACTTATCAGGAATTTCTTATGGTCTGGCAACAGTGAAGTTAGAAAATACAAAACATTATCATGGAAAAGAGTTTTCACTCCCTATAATGAAGGTGGTCTTGGTATCATAAGATTGAAAGTTATTAACAAGGCTTTTCTTATGAAAATAATGTAGAAAATGGTAAAGTCTCAAGATGAATGGGCTCTATTCTTTGCTGCTAAATTTAAAAAGAAACAAGGTCAGTGGTTTGAAAACTGGAAACAATCATCCGTTTATTCAGGACTTAAATGGGCTTGGTCTAATCTAAAAGAAGACATTAAGTGGAGTATTGGTGATGGTGCTGATATTTCAGTTTGTTTGATTCATTGTATGAAACATTTCCCGTGATCAATGATATTGGATATTCTGACCTTGTCAAAAACAATCTGCAGATGAAAGTAAAGAAAATGATAAATGGCATCAATGGGAAATTCTCACTGAACTGCAATCTGTGTTTGTCTTTAGCAATATGCCTGCAATTGATGGTAGAGGTGACATTATGACATGGAATGGTAGTACCAATGGTGTATTCACTATAACAATGGCAGTGGAAAAACTGAGATTCAAGCAGCAGCAACTGGTATGGCCTTCTTTCATATGGAAAACTTTTTTACATCCTTCTATTGCTTGTAACATCTGGAAGCTTTTACAAGGAGTATATATAGATGATGAAACAATGAGAAATGAAGGTTATGAAATGCCTTCTAGATGTTGTGTGTGTGTAGCAGAACAAGACAACATGGAGCATACCTTGTGGAAATGTGATTTTAGTGTTCAAATTTGAAATTAGCTATGTTCAGTCTTTGTATTTCCCAGGCCAATATCCTTTACTGATGTATGTCAAGCAGCAAATCATCAAAGTCCACTGATAAAGGAGGTTTGGATCACAACAGCTTGTGCTACAATGAAAGAATTATGGTTCCAAAAGAATTCAGTTCTATATGATAATGGAAAGGTCAATATTCATAACTTCAAAAACAGAATTCTACAAGTGGTTTATGAAGGTGGTATTAGAATGCAAGGTAAAAGATGGGCTCATAACTATGACTCCCAAATAATAAAAAATTTCAATCTGAATTCCAGAATAGCTAGTTTATAGGCCGTAATTAGTTCTGTTGGTTTGGTTTCTTATCTTTAGTCTTATGAGTTGTAATTTTGTTGTTTTCTTTTTTGTAATCCAGTTGTAAAACTTTTAGCTATTCAATTAATAAAAAGTGTGCTTGAGCAAAAAAGAAAAAAAAAAACTTCATTGTTTATTAGAATAAATAAATAAATGAAAGAGTACTCTCTTAATTGCACTCTAACAATAGTTTAATCAAATTACATGCTAAAAGGAAGATGGTTATAGATTTTATTTACAATATAGGATGATCGAGAGAGAGGTGGCGAATTCGACCCGCACTCTCATCCACGGATAGTCAGTTTTGAACCTGGACAATAATTCCATACAGATCCATAATTAATTTTATCCATATATATCCCATGGTAGGAAAATCTACAAGGCATGGATACATTTTAGATCCATGTCATAGGGCTCGGAGTGCCACAGTCAGGCACTCGTACAGTCTGTGCATCCAGAGTGTATAGATATTCAGGATCTACGACGCTATGTTAGCACATATCTTAAGCGGATACAAATACATTGTACCGGATACATACCCACAGTCACTTGATTCTCCGAACGATTCGGGATAGCAGCTTGGAAAGGCAACTACTCTTCTTCTCCCTTTCTAAAATTTCTTTCTCAACCCTTCCTTTAAATTGTGATGCTGGGTTTAGTCAAACCCTCATCAAATTTCAGACATGGGAATGAAATGTTAACACTGAGAACAAGAGCATTAAACATTTTCACAATACCCACAACAACAACTTTAAACCACAGTTTCAGAAAAAGCAGATTCCCTTCTTTCATGGCTTCCGCAATTTCAACAACTTCCGAAGAACCCACCACTAAAAATTTCGTCGTTCAGCATCCTGTACAGGTAATTCCTTCTACATTTTTGTATTTCTAACTCTCAGTAATAGCAAGTTTGCGTTTTCTGGAATTGGGGTTTTTCGTTGTTTTGATGTTTCTTTTTAGAAATTTTAATCTGGGTGTTTCGGAGATGTTTATGATTGTATATGTTGTGCATATAGTGGTAGAGCTGATCTTGGATTAGGGATTTTGTTTTTTATGGTTTTGAGTAGTCAATGAAGCTTGTTTATAATAAATAACCTTGAATCCTTGATGATAAAAACAAAGATGTTGCCTTTGGGTTTTGTTCTTGTTAAGTAGGGAAATTTTAATTTTGAGGGACTTCTAAATCTGATGCTGGATTTGGATTGTAATGGCCCTGACCTCTCATTCAGGAACAGTTTTGGTATCTCTAGTCTCTCTACCTTGATATTTAGGGTTTGAACTGAACTGTGGATGCGTGGTTGTGTGGTCATACTGTAACTGCTCCGAACTCTTGGCTTAAAGAATCAAGCATTAAAAAGAATTTTATTGGCGATGTTAATTGCTAATCATCCTTAGAGATGGTCCATCTTCTTAGTTTTTAGCTATTCTCTTTCTCAAAATTGTTGTTATTTACAAGCATTTTTAAATTAGAACAAGACGTGCTTTCTAGGTTAGATTGGAGGCGTGCATACGTTATTCAAAATTTTATAGGAAGGCCGAAATAAAACAGATATTCAGTGCATTCTTCAGTTACCACACTATAGCAAACAACAGTCATACGATCTATAAAACCTTGGCCACTATGTGGAACTTGTTAATGTCCAATCTCAGATAGGGTGAGATAAGGCAATTACTCACTCTGAAAAACTCAAGACGAATGGGGCCACCAGAGAATGGGAGAAAGCTCATTGTTACTTGTTCTTCTGTCACTGGAATCTTTGAAACAGCAGAGATGCTTAGATGGGAATCCAACTAAGCACCTCTACAGACTGTGGGAAGTGTTGTTCCTTGGAGGGGGTAGTATGGTGAAACTGTAATCGTGTTCCAAGTTGATTGCGGCTCTTGTGCAGCTGATGAACCTGTAGATTAAGAATTAGTAGACCATTGGTATCAAAAAAAGAATTAGTAGACCACTGACATATCTGCTCCATGTAATTCTTATTATCTTGCTATGCTGTTAAAAGTTATCTCCTTGCTGCAATGTGTTTCTTAATACTACTCCAGAAGGTTACCATCTAGGTGCCTCGTACATTTTCGCTCCATAAACTACTAAATTTTATTTTATTGAACTTTTTGATCATTAGATGTTGGCAAAGTATCTACCAATCAGGCAAACTTCTCATATTTCTAAAGTTTGCCTAGAAATGTACCAACCCGTGCTTGTAGATTTGTCCAGGATAGATACATCATTTTAAACTGTTCTCTGTTTTTGCCTTCTTGAAAGGTTGCAAAGCGCTTGGAGAAGTTTAAGACTACAATCTTCACACAAATGAGCATGCTTGCGATCAAGCATGGAGCGATAAACCTCGGCCAAGGCTTTCCCAACTTTGATGGCCCTGAATTTGTGAAAGACGCCGCAATCCAAGCTATTAAAGAGGGGAAAAACCAATATGCCCGGGGATATGGTGTTCCAGATCTCAACTCTGCAGTGGCTGCCAGGTTCAAGAAAGACTCGGGACTGGTGGTGGACCCTGAAAAGGAAGTCACTATCACTTCAGGATGCACTGAAGCCATTGCTGCTACCATGTTAGGCTTGATAAACCCCGGCGATGAGGTCATCCTTTTTGCCCCTTTTTATGATTCTTACGAAGCTACCCTTTCCATGGCTGGAGCCAATATAAAATCCATTACCCTCCGGCCTCCCAATTTCTCAGTTCCAATTGATGAGTTCAAGTCTATCATCTCAAAGAATACTCGTGCAATACTTCTAAACACACCACACAACCCCACGGGGAAAATGTTCAGCCGAGAGGAATTGGAAACTATTACATCTCTCTGTATAGAAAATGATGTGTTGGTTTTCTCAGATGAAGTTTATGATAAGTTGGCATTCGAGGAAGATCACATTTCTATAGCTTCACTTCCTGGCATGTACGAGAGGACTGTCACCATGAATTCCCTCGGAAAGACATTTTCTGTAACAGGTTGGAAGATTGGTTGGGCTATAGCTCCACCACATCTGACATGGGGAGTAAGACAGGCACACTCTTACCTCACTTTTGCTACATCAACTCCAATGCAGTTTGCCGCTGCGGAAGCTCTTCGAACCTCGGAAACTTATTATGAAGAAATGAAGAAGGATTACATGCATAAGAAGGAGATATTGGTAGAAGGACTTAAAGATGTAGGTTTTGTGGTCCACCCTTCAAGTGGTACTTACTTTGTCATCGTTGATCATACCCCTTTCGGGTTTGAAAATGATGTCGCCTTCTGCGAATATCTGATTAAGGAAGTGGGAGTTGTCGCAATTCCTACGAGTGTATTCTATCTTAATCCAGAGGATGGTAAGAATTTGGTGAGGTTCACATTCTGCAAGGACGGGGATACTCTTAGGGCAGCAGTCGAAAGAATGAAAGCGAAGTTGAGAAAATGAAATCACTCTTTATCTTCAGTCTCAGCATAATTGAGAAAAAATATTACTCTTAAATTTCCGTCTATCCAAAACTGTTTATTTTCTGTCTGGGGAAGTTCTCCCCGAGTAGAACGAAAACATTTACATTGTAAGCCATTTGAATGAGCATTCTCTTGATTGAAATCACATTAAAGTAGCCATCCAACCTTTTCAAAGCTGGATGTAGATGCACAATTAAATGCTATGAAATTCTATTACAAACACAAAATGCTTGAAGACTGCGAAACTACTTTAATATCATTTGTTTTCTGTTGTTATTTCTTTATTCAGCTTCAGTTAATGAGCATAAGAAGACTACAATAGACTGTTGAGCAGATACAGGCACGTAAACGTATGTCGTAAACAACACTGACAAGTAAAGATTTGGCTCCGGTTTCGAACTGGCCATTTAAAATCAGTTGGCAATGGCAAGAGCCAAGATGTATATAGAGATATCATCCAAAATGAAATTGCTCTAGCACAACTTCTGCGCTATTTTGGCCATGAGACAAGTGTCAAATGGTTAAGCACACAGTTGGCAAGGAGTCCACCAATATATAAACAGGTTGATGTCCTTGAGATGAAACATGATAAAAGATTGTAGAAATTGACGTTTAGTCACAAAGTTACTGGGCTTGAGACGTTTTAGTCCTCTCATCTCAGGCCTAGTACTCTCTAATCCAGAAAAGCGCCGTCTCAAACAATTTAATCCAAATATGGACGAGTTAGTCCAAAATTGTGACCGATCCCGATTTTCCTGTATTTCCAATATCCCGTAACTACCCTTGAGACGATTCCATACATAAAACGAGGACTTGAAATCGAAAATTTCAGATCTCAAACATGAGTTCAAAACAGGGAGCCGGACAGAGAAGAAATTCGTAGGCGATTTAACAGTTTCAGAGAGAAATTTGGTTGCGATTCAACTTCAGGTTACTGGTAAAGTGTAGTTACGGGATTATTTTTGATCTCAGATTTGAATTCACGACAGATTTCAGAGATAGATCGATCCAGAATTCAATTTCAGTTTCATCGATTTAACAGTTTCAGACAGATTCATAGAGGTTAGGTTGGATTTCATCGTTTATGATATTTAACGAAATTCAACTTCAGGTTAGTTCTGTTTTTGCTTCATCGTTGAATCTCTTTTCTGATATTTAGTTTTTTTGATTTTATCAGTTGATGATATGAATTCAATCTGTTACATCTTATTGTTTGTATGTTATTGATTTGATTTTTGTTATATTTTAGCTTTTGATTTTCGTTAAATGATTTTGATTACTGTTTTTTGGTGTTTGGTGTTATGATTCATGATATGAAATCGAACTGATATTGGATCATATGCTTTTGGTTTATTCAATTATGTGTTCTAGTAAGATTCTGAAGCTTATATCTTCGATTAATCGATGGAGTAGTTTTGATTTTAAGTTTACTGTTATTTGATTTTTACCTTCGATTAAATGTGTACTTTCCTGTACACTCTTCAAGTTTTAGGCTATGCGAATCTGAAACTATTATTATATATTTTGTTATATGTAGGTGTATCAAATATGTCTGAGAAGTTTGTTCATGCTGTTTTGAATCATGGTGAGCATTCTGCTGCGTTTCGTGTTAATACTTTTATCACCGTTGATGAATTGAAGCATTTTTCTTGTAAGCAGTGGAGGTCTTTGTCCCCTTTGGGTTTACGTTTTTCCTATATGGATACTAATCAAGTAGTTTTTATACAAGGTGATATACAACTTCAAGGTTTAATTGCTCTTGTTATTCAGATGAACAATGAAGATTTCTATTTGAATGTTGATGTGATTCCGAAGCATACTGGTTGTAGCACTAGTTCAAGGTCTTTGTCTCGTTCTAATTCTGGTTGGAGCAGTAGTTCTGGTGCTAGTATTTCAAACTCTTGTGTAAGTGAAATTCCTAAGCTTGTAAGGGTGGTCGATCATGACGCGGACAAGGCCAAGCCTCTCATTATCGATGAATGACGTTATGTTTTTGACAATATTGGTAGAGAATTTGTGGGTGGTGTTAAAGATGTAAGAATTGTTGTTGATTAGTACAAGATGTATACTGGTTACAAGATTCTTATTCTTAAAAACGACAAGACTCGTTTTACTGCGAAGTACGAAGAAGATGGTTATAGTTGGAGGATTCACTTTGGGCCTGTGAATGGTGACATTTCTCGGTTTGTGCTGAAAGAATCTAACGTTATTCACAGGTTAGTGGTATTCACTTGTTTTTTTGATCCATGTTATTGATTTTTAGGTTTTAATATGTAGACTTGTTTTAGGTGTACATTGTGGTGCACATTACTTGTTGTAGACTTTTTAGGTGGCACTTGTGGTCTAAATTTCATATTCTTGCTTGGTCTGTGCTTTCTTTTTGCATGTGTGTTGTTGTTTTTGAGATTTTATTAGGTGTACAATGTGGTGCACATTACTTATTCCAGATTTTTTTTTGTAGCTGTGGTGTTGGTTTAAGGTTGAAGAGTCCTGTGGTGACAACCAAGTTAGTTAAGCATTTGATCGTTGATAGTATACAGGGTGATCCCACTTTAAAACCCAAACAGATCATGTCACTCTTGAAGAAGACTTATGGGTCAAATATTAAGTATCACCATGCCCGTAGAGGGAAAGAAGCTGTATTTGAATATCAATATGGTGACGACGAGAAGTCGTATAGCGATTTAAATTGGTATGTGAAATCCATTGAGAAAACTAATCATGATAGCTTTGTGAAACTCGAAGTTGATGAAGAAACTGGAAGATTTAAGCGGATTTTCACCTGTTTCGGTGCTTGCAAGCATAGCTATAAGTATCTCAGGCCCATGATTTACTTGGACGCTACTTTCCTCATTGGTAGATTCAGGGGTACTTTGATAGCTGCAACATGTGTCAATGGAAATGATGGTTTTCACCCATATTCCTTTGCTATTGTTTTATCTGAAAACAAAGGCAATTGGTTTTGGTTTCTGGATAATCTTCAACAAGTGGTTGATGATCGTCCGACTGTTTTCCTTAGTGATCGTCACGAAGGACTTCTGCAGGGGATTTCCTAGTTCATATCACAGCTATTTCTTTTACCACATCAAGTGCAATCTCCCTATTGGAAAAGGTGATGCGAATTACAATGCCGTTATTGATTTGTTTTACAAAGCTGCTTACTCTTACACAGCAGCGAACTTTGAAGAAGCTTTGAGGGGCATGCATGCAATTGGTTGTGGACATGTTGCTAATTATCTCAGGACCATTCCAAAGGAGAAATGGGCAAATGCATTTTTCCATGTATACATATATGCTGCTCACTCTTCATCTATTTCCGAGTCATTCAATAACTGGATTCTTGAGTTCAAAAAGATGCCTGCTTTTGCTCTTCTCGATGCGATACGGTGAGTTTTATGTTTAGTGTTTCATTCATTTACTTTTACTGTCGTACACATGGATTTGCTTGATGTGTACATACTTGTACACATGTTATATCTGTGATTCTGCAACTGTGTGTACATTGTTGTACACATGGATTTCCTTAATGTGTATATTGTTGTACACATGTTTTATCTGTATTTCTTCTATATCATGTTTTGATTTTATGTTTTGTTTTTTTATTATCTTAGTTTGAAGGTTATGCAGATGAAATCTAAGAGAAGGATAGAAGGTCTTGAAAATTTTAACACTAGGCTCACTCTCGTATACGAGGATTTACTAAACGAGAACATCAACATTGGTCGTACTTGGACTGTTGTTGAGTCTATGGAAGGATTATATGAAGTCAGGTCTCCCCGCACTCATTCTGTAGATCTGTTGGAGAGAACTTGTACGTGTCACATGTGGCAAGTAAATGGTTTTCCCTGCGCACATGCTTGTGTTGCCATTCAATCTACAAGGGAGGACATCTATTCATTTGTTGAGCCATACTTCACCACTGAATGGTACAACAATACATACCAAGAGATCGTCTTTCCAATCCCCAATTATGACAAGCCGCAGTCTTATGATCCTAGTGATAGGATTATTGTTCCTATTCCTGTGCCTCCACCCGGTAGACGAAGAGAACAGCGTTTCAATAAGGTTTGGGAGAAGAAAAAGAGGCCTATGATGTGCACAAAGTGCTTCACTCTTGGTAACCACAACAGAGCTACCTGCCCCATGCCTTGATGCTTTTTATTATGTTTGATTTGTTTGCAAGATTCTATGTTTTTTGGTTTTTACTTTTGGTAATGTCTTTTCATTTTTCTATTCATGGATAATTAGTGTCAGGATATATGTACCATTATGTACACCTTCATGTGCACTTCACTTTTCTTACCTGTCTTTTTACATGTGTAGCATTATGTACACCTTGTTGTACAATGGATGCTACTAGTTTATTTTGTTTAGTAATATTCTATCTTTTCAGTTCTAATGCCAGTAATTAGTTTTTATTTTTGATGTTTAATGATTGATACTAGGTTATTACTTTTTCTATTTTATGTTTCTGTTAGTACATGTGTACCATTATGTACACCTTCCTGTACCATTGCCTGTCAGATTTTCTACTCTGTCAGAAACTGTGCACAATCATGTACACCTTAATATTTCCTAACCTGTAATACATACCTTAGTACTGACACAAGTCTATTTTCAAAACATCAATATTGAAACTAATAAAAAACATTAATTCAAGGTCTTTATAATAGTGATAATTCTTAAACAGAAAGTTGAAAACTTAAATTTGTCTGAAGATTAAAAATGTTTAGAAGAAATTCAGAAAGTGATCTTGAATGAAGATTAAAAACTCTTCTTCCTCTTCAATGGTTGCTTTCCTGTAGTCTTGCGCCATTGATTATGCTCCTCGTCCTTCGCTATATCCCACACCTTTTCATACCATCCGACTTTTGTCAACATCTTGGCCACCAACTTTGATCTCATTTGATGACAAATGTATTCGGCCCTTTGCTGACCTTTTTGCATACCTTTTGTTGTCTTCATACTTCGTTTCATAAAGTAACAAGCATATATTAGACAGTCCGGGTTGATTCCTTGTGAAGGGAATGTCATGATGTTTAATTCGTGCTCTTCTATAGGTGGGTGACCCTTAAATGCTCTCTTCTTATTGAGTCCCACTTGTAATACATCTGCTAGTTTCTTTGCATCGTCTTGATATGACTGCTCATTTTCTGAGTGTAACGAGTTATACCATTTCCATTCCTTATCTTCGAAATCAAAATTCAAAAGCGACCAGTGCAATCCCATCCTCGTTCGATCTGTAGAGTGATTGATAGGGATTACAAGAACTTCTAGATTCTCAGGCATGTCCTGTATGAAATCAACCACAAGCTTTTGCACCTCGCTGGTGACATTATACTTGACATAGTACTGCAATTAATAATTTGTTACAAAAAAAATTAATTAGGCTCACCTTAATCAGAAAACTAACAAGCATGTACACTACTACAGAAAACTAACAAATCAAACATTGTGGGCCTGAAAACAGACCGTATATCCATGTATGATATACAGGTGTACACCTATGTACACACCTATATAAATCTAACAATCAAGAATTAGCATACCATGTGCCAATCATAGATGCATATTGGTGTACATCTATGTACATAGTTAAATAAATCTAACAATCAACACTTAACAGACCATGTGTCAATCATATATGTATATTGGTGTATATCAATGTACACAGCTAAAGAAATTTAAAAACACATAGAACACGCCATGTCAATTAGGTTTACAACTATGTACACAATATTAAAGTAACTATATATGACATTTCTTATTTGTTTTGAGAAACTTACACATGCAGTAGGACTCATAATTTCACAGCTCAGGTACTTTTTGTCACCTGGATGACGAATGCTATCTCTGACAAGTGCTCTTCTACGTCGATGGATGTAGAACTGGAGTACCTCTTGGTCCAGATATTTGTTGAACATCAGTTCACGAAATACTCTTCCAGCAATCAAAATATCTTCCTTGACTGTTGGATCATCCAGTCTTGTTAGTTGCCAAGCTACAGAGCTGTGGAAATATAAAGGAAATGTTAACATGGTGTACAAAGTTGTGCACATAATTTTTTTTATAAGATTCAATCATGGTGTTTTGTGAACTTACTCCATGCTTGCATAGTCGAAGAATTTTTGTACCCTTTTTTTGTCCTATCCTGGTTGCATAGCATGGTATAGTGGTGATAGACGAACATCTGGCAATGGATTGTGAGGACGATATACATCTCCCTTTCTCTTTATTGGGGCAGGATAGCCTGGTTCTTGTCCCTCTTTGATCCCCTTGCCTTTTGGATCTGATTTTATCACAACTCGTTTGGTTTTACCCTCGGCAGTGAATTCAGGATCTAGCTTTCTTTTTGAATTTCTCTTTTGTGGTGTCTTAGACAACTTTCCAGCGTCTTGTGTCTTCAACATCTCTGCTTCCTTCATCCTCCCTTCTCTTGTCCTCACTGGAGTCGTTTTCTCTTCTTCCACCTCTTGGCTGCTAAAAAATTCACTAGGATTTTGTTTAATGAACTGCACTGCTTCTTCAATGATCCTTTCTCGTACATCTTCATTGGATAATGATTTTTGCGTCGACTATTCTTTTGGATCTTCTTGGCTCAATAATGCAAAGCTTGGACAATCGTGGAGGATCAAGGTTGCCATCTTTTCCTTCACTTCAGATGGTGTCGTTCTGTAACAATCTTTTTCAAGCTTTACGAACACAGTTTCATACAAGTTATCTAGAAGGTCCTCAATTGATGTATAAGTCTCATTCTGTGATTATTCTCCTTGTGTGAGTAAAAGGACTTCTTTAGGATCCAACTGACATATGGCTTCAGCTGCAATTATGGTAGCTTCATCAATTTCAGCTGTTCGAGTGCCATCCATCACATTCTGGTCATCAAGGTTCACTTGGTCTTGTTTATCTTCATTGATTACACTTTTCTTTGGCATAGAAGTACTTAAAAATGAAATTTTTATGAGAATTTTCAATGGTGTACAGAGTTTTACACCAATGTACAGGTATGTACACAAATTCAGAAGAAGTCATAAAGGTGTACATCCTTGTACACACATACTGAAAAAAATATATATATAAGTTGAGATCATTTTCTTTATACCTTTGCTTGTTAGCATCTTCACACCCAGCTACTTTGTCAATTTCATCAGTTTGAGCAGTATCCTGGTCATTAAGGTTCTTATGCTCTTCTTAACCTTCAGGGATTTCAACTTCCTTTGGCAGAAGAGTGCTGAAAAAAATACAATTTTTAAAAAAAATGAGAAATCACTAAGGTGTACATCTTGATACACACACAGAAGAAATCACTAAGATGTACATATTGGTACACATATATAGAAAATGAGAAGAAATGCGATCTACACATATACCTCGGCTTGTTACCAGTTTCATACTCAACTCCTTGGCTTGTTCCATCCTTGCCATCCCCTTCTTCATTTGCCTCATTGGTCTTTGGTGAAGGAGTGCTAAAAAGATTCAAGTTTTGAGAAAAGGTATTAGCTTTCACACACTAGTGTACGACTATGTACACACATAAAAAAGAAATGACTTGAAAATTTAAAAAAAGTGATGGTGTACCTTTGATTTTCAAGAGTTTCAGACGGAACTTCATTCCTTTCAGATTCAGTTCCATGCTCGTCATCACCACCTTTGCTACCCTCTTTTTCATTGTCATGATCATGCATATCACCATCCTTGCTACCCTCCTTGTCATTGTCATCACCATCATCATCATTATCATCATCATTATGATCATGCATATCACCATCTTCATTGTGCTCCTCCTTGTCATTATCATCACCATCATCATCATCTTTCTTGTGCTCCTCCTCAACCTTGTCATCCTCCTCCTCCTCCTCATCCTCATCCTCCTCAATCTCATCATCTTCCTTGTGCTTCTCCCCATCCTCCTCATCCTCTTCCTCCTCAATCTCCCCATCCTCCTCAGTTTCAAGCCGTATTTCCTTTGCACATTTAAAGATTTCATCCAAAGTGTAATTACGGAAATCATTAACTTCTCTTTCTGTCAAGCTCATTAGACCAACTTCATTAACTTGTAGTCTTTTCTCTTCAATAAAACTAAGAAGCCTTTCTTTCCTATCCAGAACTTCAGTAAGCTCCTCATCCAACTCCGTTCTTCGCATATCTGAAATGCGCAGCTTTTCCTTCACAGCATTTATGTTATTTTCTTGTTTCTGCCTCCGGTACTCATCCAAAAGCAATCGCTCTTCATCAGTATAAGTCTTCACCCATCCTGGTTTCATCTGAAAACATGCCAAAGTATCAACATTGATCACATATGTACAATTTTTTACACATGTTGTAAGAGCGTACATTGTTGTACACAAGTCAAATTTCTTAAAATCTATCAACAATGTACAATCATGTACACCTTATTAAAGGTGTATATCAATGTACATTTACTATTCTAATAAAGTATTTTGAGATACCTTTTTCATGGCATCATTCAAGTCTTTCTCGATTGTATTACTGACGTCGTTGATGATCCACCTAAGAAGCCTTGGCACACCTTCCCCATTGCTTGGCTTCATGATTTTGTTGTGTTCAGCAAACCAATGTTTCATTAACAAATAGGTGAATAGTTAGAAATGTAATAGAAAGGAACAAACACAATGAACATAATTATTTAAAATGGTGAATCGATATATCAGGTGTACAACTGTGAACTCACCAACAAATAAAGCACACAACCATTAACTTTAAGTGGTGAATCCTGATGTTTCTTAATGCTCGCCATGAGATACTCATGTATATGAACTGTCCATCAAGTTCTCTTCATCCTATCCAAAGACTCAAAAAAGTGTGCAAAGGGTAATAAAAGACCGTGATACACAAGTACATAGTAAACAATACCACTAAGTCTTCAGCATTTCTTTCAATCTCCGTTTTCGACTTTGGTTTTAGTTTCATGATACGTACGATTTCCTCCTACACATCTTTTTTCCCCAGCTCAATTCGTTTCTTAAGATTCAATCTGTTTATCAACGAACCGTATTTTTTTTCAGCTGCAGTTTTTACATCTTCCCCTTTTTCAACTTCCATTGGCACCATCATAATCCCATAAAATAGAAACAAATCCTCAGGTTCACTCTTTACTGCCACTTGCTTGTTCTTCTTGGTAGTATCAAACATGAAATAATGTCCCCCTGAGTCACAAATTTCATGGCGGTACTGTCTCACAATTTTCATAATTGAGTTTGGGTTCTTAGTCCATATATCATCTCTCTTTTTACTTGTATATTTCTCATCTTTCCGGTATGCTTTTTTGTGGACAAAGGTATCTACAACACGCCATAATAGTCCTTCTTTTTGCTTCTCTAGTTGATAATTGGTGAACCATACTTTTTCTCCTCTTTTTGTTTCATCTTCCTCAAGGTTTCTATTTACAAAGTCACTGAAGGAATGGAAACTTGACCTATATGGTTTGTTGGTATCTACGAAAAAGAACCAAGAAGAATAATACATTCATTATACTCAAATAAGTACAAATCATATCACTGTACGCATAAATAGGACCATATCATACAGGTGTACAGCTGTGTACACTCCTACAAAAAACTAACTAAAGCAACATTTGGACACACCAACAACAAATCTCATAAAAATCACAAAAAAAAATAGATAGAACTGTAAAAGAAGGCTTGCAACAGCATGGCGGTGTACACATCTCTATAAACCAACAACAAATCTCATGGAAATCACAAAAAAAATAGATAGAACTGTAAAAGAAGGCCTGCAACAGCATGGCGGTGTACACATCTCTACACACCAATAACAAATCTCATGAAAATTGCAAAAAAATAGATAGAACTGTAAAAGAAGGCCTGCAACAACATGGTGGTGTACACATCTCTACACACACCAACAACAAATCTCATGAAAATTGCAAGAAAATAGATAGAACCGTAAAAGAAGGCCTGCAACAGCATGGCGGTGTACACATCTTTACACACCAACAACAAATCTCATGAAAATCACAAAAAAAATAGATAGAACTGTAAAAGAAGGACTGCAACAGCATGGCAGTGTACACATTTCTATACACCAACAACAAGAGATGGACAACAGTCTGAAAACACACACATCAAAACATATAAACATGATATAGCATGCCGGTGTATAGATCTGTACACTGGTAAAACACAATAGATGGACAAGAGTTTGAAGTAGCATTACTCTTTTTTGAAACTGCTGTAGATTTTGATTTCTTCTTAGGTGGTGATGATTTTGAAGTATCTTCTTGTACAGTTGATGTTGAAATTGCTGTGGATTTTGATTTCTTCTTAGGTGGTGGTGATTTTGAAGTATCTTCTTGTACAGTTGATGTTGAAATTGTTGTATATTTTGATTTTTCTTAGGTGATGGTGATTTTGAAGTATCTTCTTGTACAGTTGATGTTGAAATTGTTGTAGATTTTGATTTGTTCTTAGGTGGTGGTGATTTTGAAGTATCTTCTTGTACAATTGATGTTGAAATTGCTGCAGATTTTGATCCCGTCTTCGGTCCTTGTGATTTTGAAGTATTTTCGTTAACTGTTGTTGGTGTATCAGAAGATTCTTCTGTTGATTTTCGCTTTGCAACTGGTTTTTTAGCAGTCACCATTATGTTACTACTACTGTATTTATCTATTCTGCGAAGATTTAAGGTTTGATTTTGAAGCTTTAGGTTTCAATTTTCGATTTTGGATTTTAGGTTAAAGTTCTCTCTTGGTGTTCTTTTCTCTGAGTTTTGTTATGTTCTCTCTTCTGCTAAATGAATTACTAATATTTCCGTTTTTTTTTTCTGTTTTTAGTTTAAGTTTTCTTTTTCGAACCAACGTGTCTCTTCCATATTAACTGTGTTAGTTACAAAACAGTTCCAATTCGTTGCACGTGCGCTTTATGAGATGCGTGCGAAGGATAACAATCTCTTTACACATTTTCAAATTACCTTTGGACTAATCTGTTCCTATTCGGATCGAGGTGGACTAATCCGCACTTTTGAGGGAGATATTTAGCTCCAGAGACATCCGCCGCGGTTTTGGTTTTGCAAAAAAAAAAAAACGGGAAGATCGACAACCATCAAGAATAAAAAGGTACTGAAAATCCAAATAACCATCTTTGTCTTACTGATAATTCTATGAAAATGAAACCTCAAGTATTATTTGATAGTAGTAAAATTGATGAAGTCTCTGATAATAGCAGTAGTAAAGTTAAGGTTTGTGCTAATAGATATGGAAAATCCCCAGCTAGTGATAACTACATAATGTGCAATATACTAAGCAGACTTAGAGTAAAGCACCTCACAAGGTTCAAGTCCGTATGTACACAGTGGAAATCTATGATTGAAACAGATTCCTACCTCATCGATTTACAATATCGATTTCATAAGGTTGGTAATAAACCACTCTTGTTTATCAGATCACCCCCACCACCAGATTCTGATGAACCCGTAAGAGTAGGAGGAACTATTGAATTCGCAGGTGGTTGTCCAGTAAAGGTTCAGAAATTGGAATTGGATCGCTCTAGTTTTGGTATACCTAAGCAGACTGTGGCCGGCCTGGTATACATTACTTATGGTAAAGAATCTTTTCTCATTTATAATCCTAGCACTGGAGAAAGAACTCCTTGGATCGAAACGCCGAATGTTAATGAGAATGTTGATGGTGAAAGAAGGCGAGAGGTTCACTGCATTGCATTTGGATATAGTCCAATAACCAAGGAACACAAAGTCCTGTGCATATCAACTATAGAGAAAAAAGGAGTAGTAAGATCCCTAAATGTCTACTTCCCAAGTAGGCCTGTATGCACTGAGGAAGATAGATTCTTCTGCCTTCAAAAACATGAGGATGGTGAAGAAAATCCATTGTTTGATCATCCTGATGGTTTTGAAGAAGTTGGAGCTGATGAAGAACAAGTATGTGAAGTCTTCAATGTAGGTGAAAATACATGGAGAAGGATCGATGCAGTTCCACCTTACAGTTTACTAAGTAAGGTTTGTTACTTGGGTGAGATTGGCCAATACAACGAAGAAAGCAAATCTTTTTATGTGAGGGAAAAGATATACTGGCGGTTCCGGTTTACTCGGAAAGGTGAAGTGTTAATGGTGTTTGACGTTCGCACTGAGAAGTTTCTAGTTATTCCTGTAAGGACCCTCGAGCTCGTCAATGTTATTAGACTAGTCAAGAGACGTATTAGCCAATAATATCTCGATTAGTTTAACACGAACGATAAATAGGGATTAATCTAACAACGATCTAGATACAAGACTAGTACCACTAGATATGTCTCGAAAAGTTATGCGGAATGGGCTACTCGAACGTGTCATTCGGATATCGGACGAAGAAGATATCATTGGTCTAGTATGAAGGGTAAAATCGTCATTTCCGGAAAAATGCTTTTGATGCAACATGGACACGTTGTGGCTTCCCATATCATTTGGGAGATTTCCTTATCAGTTTTGGTTGGTCTTATCCCCAATCGACCGTGAAGATAAGTCTTTTTTCTCTACATTCTTCTTTCATTCTTCTTCTTCTTTCCATCCTCTTCACCTGTTCTTCCTCTGGCGATTCAGAGAGAAATATCTGCTGGGAAATTTTTAAAGATAAGTTGTGAGACAAATGAATCGAGGATGGTGGTGATGGATTAGGTCATGGTGTTTGATTAGAGTTTCAAGAAGATCGGATGAAATGATAAATTTGAGAGAAACAGAAGTTAGGGTTCTGTTAATTTGGTGAAGGATTGATTTGAGTTATTAATCGAAAATCAACATGTAAAGAAGAAGGTTATAGTTGTATTTTGAATATTGTCTACAAAGAAGAAGAGTAATTGAGGAATCTGGAATTAAGGTTCTGTTCTTGAGAATTTTGGATAAAGAGAAATTAGAAGATGAAATTGAGGTGTTAAGGGAAAGACTAGAGATGGGTTTGTCATGAATTAGGTTTAAGACTGAAGAATTTCTTGAGAGTATTAGTTTGGGTTATGGATTTTGTAAATTGAAGATGCGTCTAAAGTTAAGGTGTTGAATTGAAGCTAATGAAGTACTGGGTTAGATTCTCGTGCTAAGAAGATGACGGTTTTATTATGAGTGTTGGATCTGTTGGTGCTTGAGGAGAATTAGTTTGAGGTAATTGTCTTCATCTGTTAATTTAGAAAAGTTATTATTTCTGTTCTTGAGGCTCAACATGAATTCTCATGGATGCATGAGTATAGTGATGTTGCTAATTATCTGTATTTAATTGAGTTGACATGGTGTTGTGGGTCTGAGATGTTGAGTTGTGTTGAGATATCTTGTTTGGTGCTGAAGAGAACTGAAATTGGCATCAGCTCTTGGGTTTATTATTGTGAACTCATGAACTTTGGGTCTGAGCTTGTGGTAAGTGGTATGGGGAAGTTATTAGGATGTAGATGTTTGAGTTAGAAAGTTATATGAGCTGGTGTTGCTAAGTTCATGTAATTTCTTATGGAGTCGGTGTAATGAACTGTGTAAGGAGAATTGAATGCGAGGTATAATTCTATATGGGTGTTGAAGATGAGATTTGAGATTGTATTTCAGTTGAGTTTACTCAGTTAATAGTGGTGATAAGTCTTGAGTGTTGTTGTTGAAGTATTTGAATTGGGTTTCTCAATGGTGTTGATGATTATAAATTGGCTGGAGACTGAGTTTGGGGTGAAGATTGTTGTGGTTGAATACAAGAGTCGATCTGAGTTTGATTGAGCAATAACGAGTGTGATATTGGACTTGTTCAGCTAATGGTGGTGTTGTGGATTGAAGAAGTTATATGAATGGGAGGATGTTTTAAATGAACTGTGTTTTAAATGAATTCTAGATTAATGGCAGATGATATCCAAGGATGGTGGTGTTGTCTGTATAGATGAATCTGCAGTTGGAGATGTTGCTGGTGCTGAGATGGAATTGCAGGTGATTTTTTTTGGTAATTATAGGGTCATGGAGTGGTTAAGGGAGTTTGATTTCAAATTTATGGGGTTAATGGGAACTATAGGGTAATATATTGGAGTCAATGTTGTGAGAGTGTAGTTGAGAGTAAGGAAGAGATCTTGGCGGTGAACGAGATGAAATGATGTAAATGTTTTGGGAGGTTTTAGCTCTGACAATGTAGTTGTGCTGTAGGGTTTAGTTATGACAGTATTGTTTGATAGAATGAATAGTGTTGATTGAAGCTCAACTGTTGTAGTCTATAGTTGGGTGAATTCAGTGTAAACTTGCTTAAAGCTGCATTTTCAGGTAAAGCTTAAATTCCAGTTGTATATTGAATCCTTGAATTCTATTTGAATGAATGCAATGTTTAGTAATTGTATAACTTCTGTTCTTAAGTATTAGGCCTGTTAGTCATCCTAGTCAGACTATCTGACTGATTATGTTCTTGTCTGACTTAGATCATCTGACTGAGTTAACTCAGACTAAATCAGTTTCAACTCACTGAGTTGACTCGTGTGACCATTTGACCAGGACTTGACCTTGGAAGGACATTGACCGTTATAGACCGTTGGCTGACAGTTGGACTGGACCCTAGTTAATGGGCTTTAGTGACTTGGGCCTAGGAATAGTCTTTCTTAATTAGACATGTTAGACCCTTATGGTCTGATTTAACCGTTGATTCCTTCTACAAAGTTGTAGATACTCATAAGACATAGCTAATGGACTATGGAACCAACCTAGTTCAATTAGTAAACCTTAGTATGCTAAAGATAAATAAATAAAATATGTAGAACCTTAAATGGGCCTAGAATCATTAGAAAGACTTGTATGATTCTTGTGTGAGCCTTTTGGTTAGTTTCTTAGACTTCTTGTATGATTAACAGCTAGTCTATATTAACAACGATCGATTCAAAGGATGAACCAGTGGATCGTGGATCTCGAGGTAGGCGTGTCTTGTCATCAAAAGAGGTGGGAATACATTTGACTCTTTGGTAACCATTGTTGTTTTCCCTTACAACAGTTTATGTTTAACAAACTCATGTATTTTTGTTTGTTCGTTCTATGCATTGTTTAACTTGTTTTACGATAATTCTGTTGATTCCGTTAATCTTTCCATGGTTTGGAAAGAACCTGTAATGTGTTTTGGTCAATATGAATTGTTATGGGAAATAAGAATTTCCACGTGTGGAATATAGGATACGCTCCTTCACATTTATACCTAGAGCTTTTATGCTTATAACGGTCGACAGTTTGCGAGTTCGGAATTGTTGACATCCATATTTACGTTTAGGTGTGGATTTGCGAGTTCGGAATTGCACAACCATAGTATACATTGTTTGAAGAAAGAGCTTGTCCATATTCGTGTTTGTGTATCTCAGTGACTAGGTCACTATTTAATGTCTGGAAAGAACATTATTGTTTTTATTAATCTTGTTTATGATTACTTAGAAGTTAAATGTTAATTATTTCCACTTTCAGTTTTCAGAGACAGATCAGAGTTGCGCAGCGAAATCCACAAGTGTTGACTCCGTTAATTAGTTAACTTCTGCTATGTTTATTATGTTTTTTATTGTATCTGTAAACCAAATTGACTATTGTATATGTATCATTTGAGAGAAGTTCATGTATATATATTCTGAGCGGGGTTAGTTTTGGGACAAGTTTTGTAGCAGATTTCTTAATTGAATGTTTAAGTATTTGAATTAGATTCGTAGTGCCTCTTTATTTAGTTAATCTCTTGGATTAGTCAGCTGCTAGTTTAGGGGGCGCTACAGTGTTGGTATCAGAGCTCACTATTAGATCTTATATGGGAAAAGATAGAATTAGCCAGTGCCATATAGTGAAATAGATTAGTTTAGAACTGGGTTGGGTTTGTGAGATAAATCTTAATTTACTAAAAACCATCAATAATTAAAATAATTATTTGATTGATTGATTTGTTTGTTTGGTTGTTTGTATATGTAAGTAAAAATTGTAGAATATACCAGTAATTTTAGCTAATAAGGATTTAAGAATAATTAATCTGTAAAATATGAACGTGTAGATAATCTAATACTATAAAAATAGTGAAATTAGTATTATTGATAGATCTTGTAAATCACATAAAAACAACTTACTGAACACGTCGACTTATATGAAGAGTAAACAAATTCTAATTACGTAATGTTAATGATATTTTGGGACTTAATAATTTTTGTAAGAGTAGTTAGAATAATAGTTCAACTATCAATGTCAATAATAAAATATTATATTAGTAAGTAAAGATGATAACAATAGGAATATAATTTTTAATAAAGTAACGCTAGCATTTATCAATTAGTATCATATTGAACTTAATTAACTAAAATTTCATTAAAGATATATAACGATAACAATAATAATTATGATTAAATATTTATGGGAAATTATAACGCTTATCTACGTACGGTTAAATTTTATAAATGAACTAAATGACAATTAAAAATAAAAATTAAAAAAACTAGATAATTAATATAATAATTATTTGGTGTTAGATTTAAGAAAGTGAGTATAGAGAATAATAAAATAAAAGATCCAGCTTATTAGTAATCTTGCACCGAAATTATGTATAATCTAACAAATGATCCAGTAAATCTTTGAAATGGAACAAATATACATGAAATAGTAATAATAGAATTTTGATGTAGTGCAATATTAGAATTAAAAGGAAATAAATTCGTAATAGGATGTTTTACATTATTAGAAAAATCTAAAGACTATTAAGATATATTATAATTTTATACAGACTCAAATTTAGATCATATTAAATTACCAACGTCAATGTTTAACAAGATATACTATACAGGTTCAATGTGAATAAATAAAATATATTATATCAATCTTTACGTGAATGTAGAGTGGTATTTAGAAGATTAAGACTTAACGTACCAATTGGACTATCAACTTAAGAATAATGACACAGTTGATAATAGTATCCGAGTAATTAAGCTGGTAGTAAATTTATAATAGATAATATTTGGAATTAAAATTCAATTTCATTAAAATAAATGAATAACAATAGTGAAAAAAACAAATATATATATATATAGAAATAATAAATAAATTCAGAGGACTAAATTGTTTAAAATGATGTAAACTCTTTATATATTTTACGAAGTAAATTTATCAAACTTACACCAATTACGATAAAAGTTTAGAGACTAATTAATCTTAATAAATTAATAATTAGTTAATCATAATAAGTTTGTATTTAGTTAATCCAGCACTGGGGAATAGTGAAGATTCTGTTTTCTCTGTTCGTAGGAAGGCATTGTTGGGACTGGCCAACCTTAACAGGGCAACTACATTCAGAGATGACTGATCATAAAAGTATGTCCTAATTATTTTAGGAAATTGTTAGACATAATTACACTTAGAAAGATTCGTAGGAATCTCCCTTGTAATCAGAGACAATTATATATCTTATGAAATAGAAATTAGTATAGAGGTCTTAAAGAAGGAAATTTATAGTTATCCATTATAGAAATTCGTGCAAGAAACTTAGACTTCACAATTTAATAGAACTTAACTCAGCATAATTGAACTTAGAGGTACAAATTTTAGATTTTAGTTGTAGAGCCATATAGGTTTGTGCTTTGTTACTTGTTATTTGCGTTTAGACAAGAGATGAGATTATTCTATAAGGTGGGGAGTTTTGAAGACCAAAAGGATAGTTTGATTTTCGAGGACGAAAATGAATAAGGTGGAGAGAATGTAAGGACCCTCGAGCTCGTCAATGCTATTAGACTAGTCAAGAGACGTATTAGCCAATAATATCTCGATTAGTTTAACACGAACGATAAATAGGGATTAATCTAACAACGATATAGATACAAGACTAGTACCATTAGATATGTCTCGAAAAGTTATGCGGAATGGGCTACTCGAACGTGTCATTCGGATATCGGACGAAAAAGATATCATTGGTCTAGTATGAAGGGTAAAATCGTCATTTCCGGGAAAATGCTTTTGATGCAACAAGAACACGTTGTGGCTTCCCATATCATTTGGGAGATTGCCTTTATCATTTTTGGTTGGTCTTATCCCCAATCGACCGAGAAGATAAGTCTTCTTTTCTCTACATTCTTCTTGCATTCTTCTTCTTCTTTCCTTCCTCTTCACCTGTACTTCCTCTGGCGATTCAGAGAGAAATATCTTCTGGGAAATTTCTAAAGATAATTTGTGAGACAAATGAATCGAGGATGGTGGTGATGGATTAGGTTATGGTGTTTGATTAGAGTTTGAAGAAGATTAGAAGAAATTATAAATTTGAGAGAAACAGAAGTTAGGGTTCTGTTAATTTGGTGAAGGATTAATTTGAGTTATTAATTGAATATCAAGATGTAAAGAAGAAGGTTATAGTTGTATTTTGAATATTTTCTACAAAGAAGAAGAGTAATTGAGGAATCTGGAATTAGGGTTCTGTTCTTGAGAATTTTGGAAAGAGAAATTAAAAGATGAAATTGAGGTGTTAAGGGAAAGACTAGAGATGGGTTTGTCATGAATTAGGTTTAAGACTGAAGAATTTCTTGAGAGTATTAGTTTGGGTTCTCGATTTTGTAAATTGAAGATGCGGCTAAAGTTAAGGTGTTGAATTGAAGCTGATGAAGTACTGGGTTAGATTCTTGTGCTAAGAAGATGACGGTTTTATTATGAGTGTTGGATCTGTTGGTGCTTGAGGAGAATTAGTTTGAGGTAATTGTCTTTATCTGTTAATTTGGAAAAGTTATTATTTATGTTCTTGAGGCTCAAGATGAATTCTCGTGGATGCATGAGTATAGTGATGTTGCTAATTATATATATTTAATTGAGTTGACATGGTGTTGTGGGTCTGAGCTGTTGAGTTGTGTTGAGATATCTTGTGTGGTGCTGAAGAGAACTGAAATTGGAATCAGCTCTTGGGTTTATTATTGTGAACTCATGAACTTTGGGTCTGAGCTTGTGGTAAGTGGTATGGGGAAGTTATTAGGATGTAGATGTTTGAGTTAGAAGGTTATATGAGCTGGTGTTGCTAAGTTCATGTAATTTCTTATGGAGTCGGTGTAATGAAATGTGTAAGGAGAATTGAATGCGAGGTATAATTCTATATGGGTGTTGCAGATGAGATTTGAGATTGTATTTCAGTTGAGTTTTACTCGGTTAATAGTGGTGATAAGTCTTGAGTGTTGTTGTTGAAGTATTTGAATTGGGTTTCTCAATGGTTTTGATGATTATAAATTGGCTGGAGACTGAGTTTGGGGTGAAGATTGTTGTGGTTGAATACAAGAGTCGATCTGAGTTTGATTGAGCAACAATGAGTGTGATGTTGAACTTGTTCAGCTAATGGCGGTGTTGTGGATTGAAGAAGTTATATGAATGAGATGATGTTTTGAATGAACTGTGTTTTAAATGAATTCTAGATTAATGGCGGGTGATATCCAAGGATGGTGGTGTTGTCTGTATTAGATGAATCTGCAGTTGGAGATGTTGCTGGTGCTGAGATGGAATTGCAGGTGATGTTGGTTTGGTAATTATAGGGTCATGGAGTGGTTAAGGGAGATTGATTGCAGATTTATGGGGTTAATGTGAACTGCAGGGTAATATATTGGAGTCAATGTTGTGAGAGTGTAGTTGAGAGTAAGGAAGAAATCTTGGCGGTGAATAAGATGAACTGATGTAAATGTTGTGGGAGGTTTTAGCTCTGACAATGTAGTTGTGATGTAGGGTTTTGATAGAATGAATAGTGTTGATTGAAGCTCAACTGTTGTAGTCTATAGTTGGGTGAATTAAGTGTAGACTTGCTTAAAGCTGCATTTGCAGGTAAAGCTTAAATTCCAGTTGTATATTGAATCCTTGAATTCTATTTGAATGAATACAATGTTTAGTAATTGTATAACTTCTGTTCTTAAGTGTTAGGGCTGTTAGTCATCCTAGTCAGACTATATGACTGATTATGTTCTTGTCTGACTTAGATCATCTGACTGAGTTAACTCAGACTAAATCAGTTTCAATTCACTGAGTTGACTCGTGTGACCATTTGACCAGGACTTGACCTTGGAAGGACGTTGACCGTTATAGACCGTTAGCTGACAGTTGGACTGGACCCTAGTTAATGGGCTTCGGTGACTTGCGCTTAGGAATAATCTTTCTTAATTAGACATGGTGGACCCTTATGGTCTGATTTAACCTTTGATTCCTTCTACAAAGTTGTAGATACTTATAAGACATAGCTAATGGACTATATAACCAACCTAATTCAATTAGTAAACCTTATCTATGCTAAAGATAGATAAATAAAAGATGTAGAACTTTAAATGGACCTAGAATCATTAGAAAGATTTGTATGATTCTTGTGTGAGCCTTTTGGCTAGTTTCTTAGACTTCTTGTGTGATTAACAGTTAGTCTATATTAACAACGATTGATTCAAAGGATGAACAAGTGGATCGTGGATCTCGAGGTAGGCGTGGCTTGTCATCAAAAGAGGTGGGAATACATTTGACTCTTTGGCAACCATTATTGTTTTCCCTTACAGCAGTTTATGTTTAACAAACTCGTGTATTTATGTTTGTGCGTTCTATGCATTGTTTAACTTGTTTTACGATAATTCTGTTGATTCCGTTAATCTTTCCATGGTTTGGAAAGGACCTGTAATGTGTCGTGGTCAATATGAATTGTTATGGGAAATAAGAATTTCCACGTGTGGTATATAGGATACGCTTCTTCACATTTATACCTAGAGCTTTTATGATATATTGGTCGACAGTTTGCGAGTTCGGAATTGTCGACATCCATATTTACGATTAGGTGTGGATTTGCGAGTTCGGAATTGCACAACCATAGTATACATTGTTTGAAGAAGGAGTTTGTCCATATACATGTTTGTTTACTTCTGTGAGGATATGCTCTTTCACATTTATATCTACATGAATTCAACTTTTATGCTTATATCGGTTGACAGTTTGTGAGTTCGGAATTGTCGACATCCATATTTACGATTACGGGTGGATTTGCGAGTTCGGAATTGCACAACCATAGTATACATTGTTTGAAGAATGAGCTTGTCCATATCCGTGTTTGTGTATCCCAGTGACTTAGTCACTATTTAATGTCTGGGAAGAACATTATTGTTTTTCTTAATCTTGTTTATGATTACTTAGAAGTTAAATGTTAATTATTCCCACTTTCAGTTTTCAGAGACAGATCAGAGTTGCGCAGCGAAATCCACAAGTGTTGACTCCGTTAATTAGTTAACTTCTTCTATGTTTATTATGTTGTTTATTGTATCTGTAAACCAAATTGACTATTGTATATGTATTATTTGAGAGAAGCTCATGTATATATATTCTGAGCGGGGTTAGTTATGGGACAAGTATTGTAGCAGATTTCTTAATTGAATGTTTAAGTATTTGAATTAGATTCGTAATGCCTCATTATTTAGTTAACCTCTTGGATTAGTCAGCTGCTAGCTGAGGGGGCGCTACAATTGCCATCCCTGGATATTTCACTGAGACCCCATGGAAATATCCATAGACTGTTGAGTTATTGTAGGTTGATGGTCATATAGCTGTATTGAACTTTACACCAGGTTGTCCGATCTCGCTGTGGATACTGGATCAAGATGGTGGTAGCAATAGGTGGTCATATGAGAAGGTCAGAATTCCTTGTAACTGGAATGGGCTTCGAAATCTTTCTATTGAAGCTGTTCCAGGACCTTCAGGTACAAAATTTATCATCCTGAAATCACAGACATCAGAAATTACTTATCTTTACGATCGGGTCAAAAGTGTGTTTAATTCCAAAGCATTCAATGATATGTTTGGACCCAAGTATCATCCCGGTGAGTTGAGAGAGATTCTCACTCTATTCGACAGCCTGACACCTGTGTGTACAAAACCCCGCAGCATGTTTAGGAAGGAGACACTGGTTGAAGTATAGGTAATTCATATCTTTGCAATGGCTAGTAGAAGGTATTAGGTCACAGGTGCGCTGGAGTTTGTTTAGAGTCCAAGTATCAATTTTCATTAGGGGTTCAGAAGCATAATTTTGGGTTAAGGATGATACTACATTCCTTTGAGGTATCATGACTATTACTTTCAGTTATGGGGTTTTATTTTGATGCTATCTCTGTTAATTATGCTCTGGAGTTTAGAGATTATGTTTTGGTGATGGTTTTCAATTTGCTATTTTGATCAGTGTAACTTTTGCTCACATCTCACTAGTTTGGGTGTTCCTTTCAAGCCGAACTACGGATTTAGTTGTTAGTGTCTTGGTCATGTCTCTGCTTGTTGCTAGCTTAAAGTTCCTCGAGTCCTGTACTCTCTATCTTTAATTTAGCATGAAACAGTTGTGAGAACTCATACATCATTTCCTCTGACTAGATTGTGTGAAATCTTTAATGGAATCCATGTCTTTTGTATTGGTCAAGACCCAAGTTATAATCTGTGATAGGTTTTTATGTTCACTGGTTATAATTCTGCATTGTACCAAGATGCGCGCTCATAAGGATTTATGAGGCATTATGTAGTTGTACCTTTTGTTGCTGGCCTTATTTTCCACTTGTCCTGAAAATTCTATCAGGGCCTGATGGCCTATGTCACCGGTTCATCTCCTGTCATCCAATATTGAACTCCATAATCCTCGAGTTCTACTCCCTCTGGTATGATACAAGAGGTTTGTCATAACTAAACTGCCAAGACAGTTCTTTTCAGAAGATGTCACTGGAACTATATTATATTTCACTAATGAATCATGTTTCTAGATCACTTCACTGCATAAGTCTTTTTTTTATCAATGAGGCATATAGGATAGGACATCTAAAAATATTGTAATGGAAGAAATTGGTCTGAGGATCACACTGTCACTCGTACAACATACAGGAAACATCCTTACTGTCTGAAGGCTTCTGACAGTTACGAATTTCCTTGTGAATGAAATGGGTTTGTGATTCATTAAGTGTTGCCAAAACTCCAACAGTCATTACTCTTACTTTGAAGGAGATAATGGAAAAAGTTCCTAAAACCTTATGATGGTGTGGATGGTTATAATTTGTTGAGGTTCACATTCTGCAAGGAGGATACTCTTAGGGCAACAGTCGAAAGAATGAAAGCGAAGTTGAAAAAAATGAAATGATTATTTTTCTTCAGTCTAAGCATTCACGTTTTAGTCTATTCAAAGCTGTTTATTTTCTATTCGAGTGTGGCAAGAGATTTCTTTTTCCTTTTGATAGCATTTTTTCCAACTAGCTACTCCTGAATCTTGATGGTGAGGTTGAGAAAGTTAATGCTCTATTTTATCCTCTTTTTGGTCTCAGATAGGAATTATCCTTGACTGTGGTTTCGATAGAGATATAAGCTGCGGCACAAAATCTTGTCTCGTAATCAACAAAAGGAGGGTTGTGAACTGAATAACAGAGGGGAAATAAGTTTACACCTCAAACAACTTCTGTACGTACCAGAATTTGTAAATACTATTGGATATCTAATTGGGTTTCCCAAATCAGGCATTACATTTCTATCAGACTGAAAATTCTGTTAGAACATAAACAATCGAAGAAAGAATTCCAAGAGAACTCTCACTACACTATTCTCCTAAATAACCAACCACAGCAGCACACAATATAATCCCATGCCGCAACAAGGAATTTCAAAATAAACTCCATTTACTTCAATGTAGAATGAAAACATTTTACGTTGTAAGCCATTTATTTACAAAAATGTTTTTTTTTTCTTTTTTTTCTTTTTTTTTTTCTGATACGCGAAAGCCGGACCCAGGCCCCTACCCGAATCCAGCCAGTTGGACTGGCTTCACTGCCAGACCTAACACCGCTCAATCCACTATACAACTAATCTACTACAAACCTTTTACGGTGATGGGGATTAAACCCCTGACTTCTTCCTTATTGGAGTTGATGGGATACCACTGAGCTATGCTCTTGGACCCTATTTACAAAAATGATTGACGTACCGAAAATCTGCACCGCAAGATATACCGAGGTGTACTTTGTGAGAGGGGAGTGGTTGAGAGGTGCTCCCAGGACCATTGGATTCCCCCGTAGTGCACATTGCGGTGCAAATCTTCGCTAGGTCTATCATTGCTGATTTATTTATGTTTCGATACTAAAAGCGAATTTATTCACAATGAGAAATCATTACAATAGTCCTTCTCCACGATTTTTTTTTTGAAGCATGAAATTTATAGATTAAGTTAAAATTACACGGGGTACGTAATATCCATAGAGTCTGTTATTATAATAGAACTGATAAATTGCTGAATCGTATGTTCCCATACTGCTGTCGTGAGTCTCCCTATGGAGCAATCATCCGCTGCTCGATTTGCTAAACCATCTGTTGCCTGATTTGCTTCTCTGTAGATTGGGTGAGCCTTTGTTTGATCACTGCAACTAGGTAAGATATATACCAAGGGGGGTCTGTATCTGAGGTTATAAATTTAATTAAATTTTCCGAATCCGTTTCAAATTAGACTTTTGACCATCCTCGTTCCGTTGCCGTTTTAGAGGTTATGTGCATGGCCCAGGTCTCCGCTGTAAGTGTTGTGGTGATGCCTAGAGGTTGTGATATTGCTAAGATAGTGTTGGTTTTCTCATTTCTACAAATAATGCATGCTCCCATTATTCCGGGATTTCGTCTTGCTGCGTCGTCCGTGTTGACTTTTCTCCACAATATTGGAGATGATCCATTGGTACATTCTCTTCAAAATGAAAGCTAATGGCATTCTCTCTAGCCTTTTTTTTGCTAGGTAATGGGCTACCTTGTTTCCTAGTCTGTGAATATACTTACAAAACCAAAAATTATTTCTATTAAATTTGTTTTTCACTTGTAAAATAATCCCTTGATTAAACTAGTGAACTTGCATCTCATTCTCGTTAAGAGATCCAATAACAACTTCACAGTCTACTTCAAAATTACTTTACTATGATCCAGTTCTTTCATCCATTCCACTGTCTTCACTAGAGCTTTATATTCAAAATATTCAGCTCCATGTACCTCCTCTACTTCCTCCTCCAGGTTAACTCCTTTTACTTCTAAGCATTTTCCTGCAAAATTTCTCAAAATTAGTCCAATACTACCTTTTTTTGTGTTTGATATATAAGATCCATCGATTTGATTTTAACATAATCCTTATTTGGTGGACCCTATTCTTTCACCTGCATACTTTTAGAGCTAGAGCTATGGAGTGAGTGTTCTCATTCAATATGAATGAGTATCACTGGATTTGATCAAATTAGATGCTACTATGGAGTGAGAATACACAATAATGAGTGGGCGAAAAGGGAGACTAAGCGGCTGATTTTTGGCCGTTTGGAAAGAAAACACATTGAGCGGCTGAAAATCTGCCCCCCAAACCTATTTTTAGAGTTTTATTAATTTAAAACACTTAGATGCGGGACCCATAATTATGTTTTATTATTAAAAAAGAGATAAAAGCTACGAGGAGGCATATGTTTAGCCGTTTGGAGAGTGGATAAAGATTAGCCGCTTATTCTATAAATTTAGACTCCCATGGTCAAAAAACACTCTCTCACTCAGTTTGGCAGTGAATGAGTGTTAAAAACACTCATTCCATAGCCCTTGCTCTTAGAAGGATTAGTATTAACTCTATCATTCAAACTTTCACACTATTTCAGAAGATAATGAATTCTCGTAATAGTTCCTTGCTGATGAGGTTTAGTATTCAGAAATACCAGAGATCATTTATCCTTCCATATGTACCAGATTGTACACATGAGTCTGTAAATATTTTTCTCATGCATAGTACATAATGCAGGTAAAGCCACCCAACTACTAAAACTAGTGAATTGATCAGAAACTGCATTATCATTGACATTCATACACATCCAGATAGTTCTGGTATAACTAGATTCCATAAAAAAAAATGGTTCATAGTTTCAATACTACTGTTACAGAGACTACAATGTGTCTCTATATCTTGCTTATATCTATCTAGTTATGTGTAATTGGGACAATTTCCTTAATGCATTTCCAAATAGATAGTTGTATATCATGTGGTACCTTAGCTTTCCATAATTGTTTCTAAACATCTCCAGGAGTATGATCATTAGCTATATAACTACTAACCGCATTACTACAAATAATATTATAAGAACTTTTAACATGGAATTTTTCTTTTTGTCAGGTTTCTAGATAAGCAGTCTTCTCAAGTAGTTGTATTCTCATATTAAGAATCAAAGTAGCACAATCCTGAGGGTAAAAAAGAGTTAATGATGTCAATATTTTATATTATTCCATTCTCTAGTTCCGAGTAGAAATAAATCATAGACAAACTCATAATTTTCATAGCTAGATGATACAGTAACTGGAACAGGAGGTTTATCTAATCATATAACCCGACAATCTAACCATATGCTAATTTTAGTGCCACATATAGCAACCCATATAGAAAATTTTTGAACAATCACAGTGCCAGATAGAAACTTCTCTATAACCAAGAGCAGTCATCGTTTAATTTATCCAAGTGAAGATTATTTTCATTTCGACGGTATTTAGCTTTAAGAATTTCAAAACAAAAAGTATTCTCACCAATGCACGCTTCCCATGCAAGCTTAATTATCTAGCAAAGAAGTGTTAAAATTTTCAGGATTTCTGAACCCTAAACCTCCTAATGCTTTAGGGATACTAAGCATATTCCATCCTATAAAGTTAGTACCCATATTATTCTTATGCCCCCACCAAAAATGTCTTTGGATCGATTCCATCTGAGTTATGAGATCTTTAGGAATTTTAAAACTTCCCATTTGATGAGTGGGAAATGCATTAAAAACATGCTTAACCATAGTTGATCTAGCAGATTAATTCATTTTCTTACCTTTCCAAATTTTTAGTCTGAAACCAAAAGAATACATAATTGGTTTAAACCCTTTGTTTTTTATTCTTTACCAAGTAAAAAAGGGACTTGAAGGTACGTATCCTAGTCTTTCATTTCAGTCATATTTAATGCCTTAGAGCGTCCACAATCATTTGAGAAAAATATAAACCAAAACCAAACTAAAAACTGAAAAAGTTTGGGTTTGGGGGTGTTCAAATGCAACGGGTGTGGAGCAAAGTATAGTCAAGCGCATGTTTAATCTCCACCTGAAACTGAGCAAACATATAATCCCCGTCTCATTCACAGGAGAACATAATGTATACGCCTGAATGGGGCATAGATAATAATTACTTCTGGTAATAGACGAACATAATAATTAGGCTCCACATCAAACGAGTGAAGCAGTTACCGCCCGCAAGATGGGCATAGATTATACTTATGTTTGATTATCATTCTGCACACAAACAAATCGCGCGTGTGACGTGAGTTTCAGGCGTAAATTATACTTACGCTTCATTCTCATTCTGCATACGGAAAAATCGTGTGTGTGACGTGAATAAAAGTCACCAGACAGACATAACAGTGTGTGTGACTTTCTTTTCTTTTCCAAACTCTTCCAGACACTTCTCAACAGCATGAAGAAAACCTAGACACAAAAATTAACTCGTCCATAATCTTCATCTTCCAATTTCTCTTCCAACTTTGTAGAAAGCTTTAGTTCATGAATATTGATTTCTGATCTTCAAGCACATCAATGGCATCAAAAAAGTGATATAAGTTATGTTGTATAGAAAGTAAATTTTATTCAGCCAGCCCATCTAGGTTCATTGCACCACTCAACCCGGTTTTAATGTTACAACTAATTTTTCAAGGGTTTTTTATGATTCATATTTGTAATAGTATTTAGTTAATTGAGTTTGTAGGAATGTAATTGAAGATTAAAGGTATGATTGTGATACTTTTTAATTAGATTTTGTAAATTTAATTTTTAAATTGTGTTTAATTCTTATCTAGGCTTTTGAAGTTGTAAATTATGTTTTAAAGGATTTATTTGAATTGGAATTCATTAATTAGAGTTTGGTTTTAGTTACTTTTATGTGTCTATGGATATGTTTGTTGTACATGTAGAAGAACTAATTTGTGTGTATGAAAATTGGGTTAAACCAATTGATTTTAAAATTTGTTGTACATGTAGAAGACCTAATTGGTGTGTATGTTAATTGGGTTAACAATTGATTTTGAAATTGTGTTGTACATGCAGAAGACCTAATTTGTGTGTATGTAAATTGGTTAAAACAAATTATTTTGAATTTTTGTTGTACATGTAGGAGACATAATTTGTTTGTACGTAAATTGGGTTAAAATAATTTATTTTGAATTGACTTTTTTGAGTTTGGAATTGATTAATTTGAGTTGGTTTTTGGTTAATTTTATGTGTCTATAGATGGATATGTTTGTTGTACATATGGAAGATATAATTTGTGTTTATGGAATTATAGATGTTTATGGAATTATAGAATTATGGAACTATGATGAACGTTTGTAGAATTTAATACATGTGTATGTTGTACGTGTATAAGATATTAATTGTGTAACACCCCGTGTTTTTAGTATGACGCACAAAGATGCTTCATGACCTGAGATGAAGCTTCATTCAAAGCTTCCGTTGCGTGGTATGAGGTAGACTGGTCTAAGGCCAATATCGCGCCAAAAATGCGCATTATGTATGGCATTTGACCAAGGGACAAATCTCGCATCAAATGATGCATTATGCCAATTGGGTAGATGGCCTAGAGCCTTGCAGCGCAACCTTTGCGCATTATGTAGGCTATGGTCCTAAAGCCAATATCGCACAACTATTATGCATCATGCCAGAGCAGACTGGCCAAGTGAATAATGCACAATCATTGTGCAATATCCAGAACGAGTGTTGCGCAATCATTATGCAGTACGCCAGAGTAACTTGTTAGAGTATAACTCGTTTGAACTCACCAAGTGTTGGTATGACAAGTTTGGTTGTCATATTTTAGTATCAAAACTCATCTAGAGTCAACTTGATTAAATACTAAAATCAACTTCGTTTAGGTTAGACTAGAAAGTCTAGGAATGTTGAGACATACAAGTATTACTCCGAAGACCTGAAGAATGTGAAGAAGTAACGAACTACAACGACGACATCATCCTTCCACTTGAGGTTAATAGTATTGACTCGAACTATTTTCTTCCTAACGTATTTTCAGGTCGTGCTATATTGAAAATATAACTCGGTGATGCATGTCGTGGGTGCAACAAATTAGTGATCTTAATTTCACTCAATTAACAAGTAATATAATGAAAGTCAAATTCGTTCCCACGAAGAGCAGTTAGATTTAGTTGTTCAAAAGGTCACAATGGGGGTTTTGTTTTAGATTTGAAAGTAGATAAACAAAGTAATTAAAGGATTAGGTTGTAAACAATATGGAGAGAGATGATCGAGGAATCTTTCTTCGTTACTAAACCGTCAATGAGTTAATATATTCATCAATTAATCATTAATCATAGATTATTATCAACCATGGAATAACAACTAGCGCAGTGCTATCCCCTAAAGTCCTTTGGTCACTGGATACCGAAGCGCTCGAATATCAGATTATATTCGTCCAAGCCACCAAGTAGTAGCGCACTCAAGGTGTAACTTGGTCGAATGATTTATATTTTATGACTTAGGTTAATCTTAGTAGTTAGACTCTTAGCGCAAGGTCCACTTTCTAGTGTTGTTGTACACGCGATTGCTTCACAGAATCCCTCTACAAGGTCTCACGTTTTCTACTTGTGTAAGGGTTATTCAACAATGATACGGATATCCTAACACTTTACTAGCAATAAATCAATCAATAAACTACTATAGTTGGCCACCTAGAGAAATCAATTAATCAATCATAGACATTCATTAAAGTAGAAGCAAACAATAATCATATGAAGAACTCAAAATAGATGCATATATTAATATAAATCAAGTCTAGAACTTAGAATTCATCCTCAATCAATTGTGTGTCTAGGTACTCGTGGATGTAGAAACACCCATGTTAAATATATAAGAAAATGAAAGAGAAATTATTACGATGATGAAATCGCTCCAAAACCCTAGCTTTTCTTCCTTGTGTTCTTCTCTCCAAAGGCGTGATTCAAGATTAAAATATATCTCCAAAAATATTAGAAGAGTATCTTATATAGTACCCCAAGTGTTGATGTGCCCCTGCTCCAATCCCGGTCAAGAAAGAGTTGCCAAAACACATCAAAATCCCATATTTAAGTCACGTCCCAAGGCTGGCCGTGAGTACAATTCTTCCAAATAGGTAACGGGCAGCGCAGATGGCCAGAGGCCCATCCCATTCAAATTGTTCAACTGTTACATGGCCTATTAGTCACAGGAGACTGACAGTGAATCCTTCATTTTTATTCACGGCAAATATTCCTTTTCTCCCTGACTTTTCCTACGGTCGTAAAACCCGTCCGTAAGCTTCCCTGTGATTGTATACGGTTGAAAAACCTACCGTAGCCTCAACTGAGTTTTAGTACGGTTTGATCTTCTCACCGTAGGTTGAACTATGAACTCCACAAACTAACTTCCTTCCCTGAGTTTAGCTACGGTTCAAACATTCAAACCGTAAGTTTCCCTGATATTTACTACGGAAAGAAAACTCAACCGTATGTGATCCTGTGACTTTCTACTTCTTATCCTTCTCGGTCTCATCTTTACTCTATTCTCTGCTATACTCGGTCAACACCCAAGTACGGGTTCTTCTCGTATGCAAGTTTCCACTGCTTCCTCCATCGAGCTGAGCTCATTCCATCTTCTAACCAACAAATACATCCAACTCCCTTCTTCTCTCGCAATCACAACCAACCAACAGCTCGATCTCAAAGCATCAACGCTGTCATCTTCTGGAACATCAGTTTAAGTTCCTCTCTCAATCATCTCAATTCCGTTTCTGCCATCATCCACAACATCATATTCTTCATGCCACTTCCAAGCTCGAGTTTCATCACCAGCTCGACATTCCCTAAATCCAGTTCCATAATGGCAGCAACACAGTTGTTTACGAGCTCAACTACCAAACCCATTTTCCATTGCAGACTCAACCATCAGACAACCATAGAAATTCCCGTCTCTTCTCTCGAGCTATCATCACCATCGCTACTGTCAGCGACTTGTCGACCACAGCAACGATCAAACTCATACTGCCAGAACTTCTCACGCTGGAAGCATCTGAACTCAGTCTTCATCGAGATTATTGGGAACAGCCATTTATCTCCTCCATCATTATGTCTATGTCATCTTCAAACTTGAGAATTACTTCCTTTTTCTTCTGCCCTGACTTCGTCTAGCCATTACAGACCCACTCTGTTCAATTCTTCATCGATGCCATTATCTGCAGCTCTGCCTTAAACATCCTCATCATCAACAGTACCCAAGTCTATTAGATTACCTCCTCGTCACTGCCAAAAGCTAACGGAACCAGTTCAAATGTCAGTCTTAGAAGACTGACAGTTCAGTTCTTGAACTGCGGCTGTCCCTAGTAATGTAATCGGATGCCTTTATAAATTCTGTGCCTTTGCAAAATTCAGCAACTTTGACTCGCTTCAAACACTTGTAATTTCTTCATACGATGTCGGAATGCCTTCATTCTTTGGCCGTTGGCTTCGTCTTTTCGTCCTCTTCGACATGATATCAAGGACTCCTAGATATGAACGAGCTCTACTTGGTCTTTGGCCCTTCCCCACTTGCGGCTAACTTCTTTTATTGCACAATTAAGTGCCAATTCTCTTTTTTTGGATGATTCACCTAATAAAACACAAATATAGAAAAACAAACGTAATATATAATAATTCACAAGAATATATACAAATTACTAGCATGGATTCGACACTAAATATATGAAAAATATGCACTTAACACTGGGAAGTTGTATATACTGTACATATTATATATAATACGATATGACGTGATCATAATAGTATGATCATAGTATTAAGGAATTGGACTATGAAGTAGAACAATTATCTTTTGAACTTCTAGATATGACATCGACATAATCTTGTATTTAATGTTATGATTATGTGATTGGGTTATGGTGAAGATTTCATCCTAGGAAACAATGTTTTACATTTGTTTAAAGGAAGTACGTTCATAAACTTGTTTTGTGAATCGAAAAGGAAATCAATAGGATTATTGGTTCAACTATTCATTGCATATCTTTGGATGACCAATATGTGTGAGTTGGTAGAACCAGTCTTAACTCAGGTTACGTATCTTGGTATAACTGATCACAATGCCTAAACTTATGATTTGGTATGACCGGTCCTGGTAATTGGTGTAACCGATCCTAAGTAATAACCATGAGATGGTATGATCGATCCTTGTAATTGGTGTGACCGATCATAAGTGTTGTGTGAACGATCCTTGTAATTGGTGTAACTGATCCTAGTGACTGGTGTGACCGATCACAAGTAGATACCATTTGTAGATGGAACCGATCCTTGTAAGTGGTGTAACCGATCCTAGTGACTGATGTGACCGATCACAAGTAGGTACCATATTTAGGGATAACTGATCCTAGTGATTAGTATAACCGATCTGAACTCATGTATGTGACTTGGTAGGACATATAACAACTAAACATTGTGATCTGGTATGACCAATCACATAGTAGTCTTGGAATACTAGCAAACAAATTCTAAACTTGTTTGGAAGTGTGGTATAACCGATTCCAAGAAGCAAATCCATGTAAATGTGAAATAAGGATTTGCGGTGAAAAGATGTCAACATACTTTAAACACGAGCAATAACTCTTATCATTTATTGTTCAAAGATATTCCTTGGTACTCAAGGTGATCCTCTGCCGAAATAAATTAAGAATCTTTTAATTAAGGTTTTCGATTTTACATGCTTTAATTACCAGCAATTAATGCATATCTCTAGAGAATAAAATTAGTAATGTGCATTTACTAATTGGAGATTTTCTATTGAGAGATTTCGGGAAATATTAGACCAACATTTATTGGAATGATGAAAGCCGAATTTGGGCATTCACTGCATATCTTGAGAATATTTTCGGTTTTGAAAATTCCTTGGTGTCCAAACATCCTTGGTCTATAAATATCTAAGTTTGCATTTCTAGCAAACTATCCTGAGAGCCAAGCAAACTTCATTTTCTTGTTGTTTCTGGTGGAGCCATCTATTCGGAGAGAAAATTGTCCTAATCAAGTGAAATTTCTTACGACCGCTCGTTTAAAAACTTATGTGGGATCAAGAATCTCTACGAGTACCGTTGGTGGGAAACTAGATAATTGCAGTGTTATTAGTTTTCAATTTGATTTGATTGACTAACGTTTGTTGAAAATTTGATTGCACCTAGTTTTTTTATGCTTGAAAATCTTCTCTTCTGATATAAGATTCACTCAGACTAGATAAAAGTATCGACGGGATCTTTAGAATTGTTAGATCTAAAGACATCTTGTGATAATCCATTTTTAACAGACTCCGTTCTATGTGTGATTGATCACAAGAGATTCAAGTGGTGTTATGCGGGTATTTGAGGATAAAAGAAGACGAATAAGGTTTCTTATTAGTTTTTGTATCTTGTGGATTTAGTGCACTAACCTTGATCGGTTGGGAACCAACTAGAATCAGTTTATCTTTGATAGATCTGATTGATTAGTTGTGTGAGATCGGCATTCTATATATTTCTCTTTGAGATCTATATTGATTGAGTGTGAATATATACTTGACTATTTTGGTAGTTAAAGTTAGATTGATCTAACCAGACAAAGGAGTTTATTAGATTAAACGGAAGAGCCTTTGTCAACGACTCATCTATCTCTTTAGCAAGATTTATTAAATTGGTTACCAAACATATTCTTCTTTTGTTGTTTGGAATACGATTCAAATGACTTGTTATTCGCGTGTGTGACTCTAGGAGTCGAAGGCGCAGGGATACTGAGGGAAACAAGTAGCTAGGGGTAGTCTGCTTGGTCTTAACTATACAAAGTTGGTATTAGATTTTGTATAGCGGCTTAATTATGAGAGTATTCAAAGCTGGACTAGGTCCGGGTTTTTTTTCTGTATTTGCAGTTTCCTCGTTAACAAAATCTTGTTGTGTCATTTAATTTCATATTCCATAATTATAATAGTTTTTATTATAATTAAAAGTAAATTATACCTCGTACGTTAACTCTGTAATACTTGATAGTGATCCTATAGAGTTTGGTCATTACCGAACCTATTATCAAGTAACACACTTTGTTGTGTATTATCTCGATCTTGTATCTATTGTAAATCACATAAGTTATCTTGTTGTTGTATTTTCTCGATCTCGTATCCATAGACAAGCAAACGAAGTGTGAACCGAATCGTAGTATTGTATCGACTTTGTCCATAGATGATCACATTCGGTAGAGGACTTATAGGTTAAAATAAAAAGATTGTGGTGTATTTGGGTACCCTCGTCTTTCCAATTAGTATCAGATCAGGAAAACACGAAAACATTTAACAATATGTGTTTGGTGCGATCCAACATATAAGAATTGAGTCTAATGGCTGATTCATTTAACGTTATGCAAGACTATGAATACTCAAAAGTTGAGAATGCTACTACTTCATTAACTCATGATCCATGAGTTAAAGAGATTAATAGTACATTTGTGTCAAATTCTGATGTCAAAGAGATGTTGAGAAAGAGTTGGTAAAACTCCTAAAGTATATAAGATCCTTGTCTACAAAGATGGGTTAATGTTATAGACAAAATCTAAACTTCTTAAGAAAGCGACCATAGAAAGTGTTAGAGCATAGCTCGATTGAACTCACCAAGCGTTGGTATGTCAAGTTTGGTTGTCATATTTTAGTGAATCAAAACTCATGTTAAGAGTCGCTTGATTATGTACTAGAGTCAACTTTGTATATGTTAGCTTAAAAGTATTAGGATATGAGACATTCCAAGTATTGCGAAGACTTGAAGATGTGAAGAAGCAAGGAGCTACAACGACAACAATCATCCTTCCACTTGAGGTTAGTGATATTTGACTTGAACTGTTTCATTCCCTAACGTATCTTTCAAGTCGTGCATATTGAAAACAAAAATGAGAAGCATGTTTGAACTCTAGATAGACATAGTATTAAGGAACACAATACGAGGTTTATTGTTTAACCATTAACTTTGTAGATAAAACATCGCCATAATCATTTGTATGCTATTGTGATCATGTATGGGTATGAGGTGAGGATTTCATCCTAGGGAACAATGTTTACATGTGTTCTAAGGAAGTAAATTCATGAACTTGGTTTTTGAATCGAAAAGGAAATCGCCAGGTGTTATTGGTTTTGTTATTCGTTGCATATCTTATGAACAACCAATATGTGTGATTAGTAGAACCGTTCATGACTTGTTGTGTTCTTGGTAAAACTATTCACAAAGGCCTAACTTATGTATTGGTATGACTTTTACTAGTGAAACCGATCTTAAGTAATCACTCGAGATGGTATGATCGGGTTTGTGATTTTATGTCTGACCAAATATGGAAAAAGAGGAACCGATCCTAGTGAGAGGTGCAGTACATCACAAAGGGGAACCGATTCTTGTATGAGGTGCAGCGGATTTATAGCAGAAAGGGGAACCGATCCTATGGACATGTGCAACACGTTTTTAGCCAAAGGGGAACATATCCTATGGACATGTGCAACACATTCAAGTTAGATACCATATATATGTGGGGAACCGATCCTAGTACCTAGTCAACCGAATTTTGGAAAGCTAGTGTGACTATGGACAGTACTCACATGGAGGTAGAACTGAAACTTGTTTTTGTAGAACCGTTAAACCCATGATTTGTGATTGAATGTTATTTGATCAATTGCATAGTTCTTGAAAGTTAGATGAACCAATTCTAAACTTGTTTGGAAGTGTGGAAAATCGGTTTCAAGGTTGTAAGTATGAAAGAGAACTTACATAGTTAGGATGTCGACATACTTTGAACACGTGATGTGAATGTTTATTATTTAATTGTTTAAAGTTATTCCTTAATAGCTAAGGGAAGAGAGTCCCAGGATCGAAACATAAATAAGTTAAGAATCTTTTAATTAAGGTTATTAATTTCATTTTTAGGAAAATAAGAATTAGTAATGTGCATTTACTAATTAAAGATTTTCTGAGATATTTCGATCATTATTTTTGGACAGAGTATTTCCAGGAATTATGGAAACCGAATTTGTGCTTTAATGAATATCTTGAGAATATTTTCGGTTTTGGAAATTCCTTGGTGTCCAAACTTCCTAGTATATAAATACTTGAATTTTGCATTTCTAGCAAACTAATCCTTCGTAACAGCAAACGACCTTTTATTGTGCTTATACTGGTGAAGCCGCCTATTCGGAGAGGAGAGTAACCTAATTAGGTGAAATCTCTTACAGCCGCTCGTTTTAAAGTCTTATTTTGGATTGAGAATCTCTATTAGTACCATTGGTGGGAAGCTAGATAATTGCGGTTTATCTTTTGTTTTCATTGATTTGATTGGCTAACGCTGGTTGAACTTTGATTTCACCTAGTTTGTTTATGCTTGAAGATCTTCTCTTCTGATATAAGATTCACTCAAACTAGTTGAAAGTTTCGATAGAGATATTTAGACTGTTTGTAGTTCTAAAGACGATCTTATGATAATTCATTATTAACAGACTCCGTTTTGTGCGTGATTTATAGGGCTGGCAATGGATAGCCGAAATCCGAGATCCGTTTCCGAAAATCCGACATCCTATAGGATTTAATCCGACATATCGGATATCGGAATCCGATAAGCTATCGGATAATACCTCTTATCGGAATCGAAATCGGATTGGGGTCCTTCCGTTAGGTTAATATCCGACATCCGATAGCCTAGGGGTGTACTTGTAATTTCCTACCCCTAGGTATTATTTGTCGAATGTCGGGAGAATAACCTAATCAAAGTGTTACTCATTTTTTCTCATTCTCTAACACAGAAAACTCAGAAAGATATTCGTGAATCGTGATTTGATCGAGAGAGAGGGACTGAGTGATCGATTTGATCGTGATTTGGTCGATAATATTGATGATCAGAGACTCTCACTCAAGAAGTAAGTCATTAGTCATGAATCTAATCAATTGTTTCGAAGTTAGTTTTTTTTCCCCCAAATCAATTGCGTATTTGCATGTTTGATGTTTGAATATATCTGTTTTTAACTGTTAGAATCAATCATGTATTCATGTTCTTCTTTTAGCTTTTTCATTACTGAATTCAGATGAAATTAGGGTTTTCGATTAGATTTGAATTTATGGTTTTGAGTTGTTTGATTGATTATCAATTTTATATCAACCAACGATACCCTTAAGCTGCTATATATTGTCTGCATCACTATTTGTTTGTCTGCATCATTATTTGTTTTGTCTGCATCACCATAGATCATTAGTATGAAATCTCCTTGGAATGCTTTACCTCTGTTTCATTTATTAGTTTTTGAACACCCAGTTTAGTAAACATGTCGACATTCATCCATCAGATTTGGGTTGCTAAATTTCGTTCATTATTTTACTACTCAAGTAAATATCGTTCATGATTTTGCATTATGTTTGAAATAGTATGAGGCTATGTTAAGGGTATGATTAGCATAACTGAAACTCAGCATCCAGTTGAGGAAGCATGTTTTGCTTCATTATACATGGAACAGGACAAATGTTTTCATGCTTCAACTTAGGATAACTTTGTCGTGAGAACGTATTCAACATATTAATACTCTAACTTGCTGTTGGAGCAGAAGAAAGGAATCTTGCAAGTTCTTTGTGGTTTTCTTTGAATGCAATAACGGCTAATTGGGGGACTCTTTCTTTTATATCGAAATTTTGTAAGTTCTTTAGGGTTTGTAATCTCTTACCTTTTTGTTTTGGGTCTGTGTTTTTGAGTTTTCTTTTGAATCTATTTGGGGTCTGTAAGATCCAAGTGTGTAAATAGTTTTATTTTCTAAATGACTTTGATAGTGTCTGTTGTCAGTTCATTTCCATCACTATTTGTTTGTCTGCATCACTATTTGTTTGCCTGCATCACTATTTGTTTTTCTTTCTAATTGATTGTTTCTGTTTAATCCTTTTTTATGTCATATGTACATTGATGAACTCATGAACTGTGTGTTTATTTCTGGGTTGTCGTTGTTCTCAGAATGTCTCAAAGTGAAAAAGCATCCAATAGAGTTGGAACTCCAAGCTGCAGTCAACCAATTTCCCAACAGCCAGAACAAGAAGATCAAAGTGTTGCTTCAACAATTGCTTCAACAGCACCTTTTTCGAGTAATAAGAGATCATTAGCAGAAGTAGCAGATGAAAATCATCCACTTGTTATTGCTTTATTGAAGAAATTGCGCACAACAAGGTCACCTTCATGGGATGAATTCACTAGGAAAATCATTGTAGAGCCTGATAAAGATAACCCGGGTAAGGAAGTGGCTGTCCTTATGGGTGAATGTCATCATTGCAAAAAGTTGGTACCTGCTTGTAGTGAACAAGGAACTACCCGCTTGGCTCAACATCTAAGAACACACAGAGCTTCATTAAGTCCAGAATTAGTCCAAGCACTTCTATGCTTAAGTGATTGGCTGCCAGGCTCCTTTGATGCAGGTAAATCTTCTTTTCCTTTGCTTAGTTCTTTTCCTTTGCTTTTCTGTGATGCATCATGTACCATTAGCTGATCGAACAACAATTGAATCTTTCATTTTCTGCAACAACCAATGAAAGCATAACCATGAGCATGACCATGAGTACTGAGTAGCATGAGTATGGACAAACATGTATAAACCCTGTTGCTAGTATAACTCCACCTGCAAATGCGCTTTTATCATATTGTTTCGTTTGTTTCGTTTTGTTTCGTTTAAACCCTGTTGCTAGTATAAACCATGTTTGCTTCTCTTTTGTTTCGTTTGTGAATGCAGATATGGAAGTCATCGACTGAAGTTGATGCAATGATGCAACATATAACCAGGCATCCAAGGAAGATCATCACTAGCAAGTTGTTTGACATTATTGTTAAGTCTATGTACAAGAAGACATGGTTTTTTCTCTTTCGCTGTTGTGTACTTTAGTTTGCAGACTGTTTGGTTGGGTGTTTGTAGTTTTTTTCTTCATGTGTGATGTGACTGAGACACTGGAGTAGTGTTTGTGTGGGTTTTTCTGTCTTTCAGTTAAGCTAAACACTTGAAAATTCTGTAAAATTTCAGATTTTGCTTCTGTCCAACAAAACCGGATATTAACGGATAAAAATCCGATATCCGATAGGTTAACCTTAACCTTATCGAATTGGATTTTTGATATCCGTCGGATGTTATCGGATATCGGATATCCGATAACCCTTAACCTTAACCTTAACGGTATGGTCCGGCGGATATTTATCCATTGCCAGCCCTAGTGATTGATCACAAGAGATTCAAGTGATTGTGCGCAGGTGTTTATTGAAGATCTAAGAAGATTTGAAGACGAAGAAGATGTTGTATCCCTACAACAAATAGACAAACAGAATGATAGAATTGGTGATAAACACCTCCTAAATCAAGAGATTCAGGCCAAATCTGAGTTCACCGAGAACACATCCATGAAGAACAAAGTTCTAATTTGATAAATGATATTCGACTAGCTTCCAATACAGACCGACTCATACCTTATAAGGCTAGGTTTCCAAACTAATCCAATGGCCATAACTGAGCCATATGGTTCTCATCTAACCCTCCCTTACATAGATAAAGGCACTCACTCCTAAGTTAGGCACTACTAACCATAACTACTACTATACTAACACACAGTGTGATAAGGGCACTCTCTATTATACACAGGGATACAACATTCCACTCCCCTTGAAAACATCATTGTCCTCGAGGATGTAGAATTAATCACTAGGTGGTCTTGTATCTGGGCAGGTAGGTGTACAGCATGGCAGACGTCAGTAACAGTTCCTCGTATATAGCTGCCAGTGCGAATCGAGCTTGAGGCTGTAGTACTTATCAGCTCGGCTGATGTCGAGAACTTATTACAGTCTAGGTATTTGTGAAACCTCGATACACCGTACTTCCCACAATCTCCGTTGATTAATGTGGTAGTAGAAAGAAGAGAAAAAACCAATATTGCAGAATGAGTGAGATACCATGTGTGAACCACAGCTCGCGTACCACAGTCTTCAATAAGAAGTGCTGCTCTCTTGACCTGTACAGCTCTAAATGCCTCATCAGCAAGTTTTGTAAGCTTGAATGACCCCCACTCTTCATGGCCCAATTGCTCTATAACCTGAGTATTAAGCTCCATCAGCAAGTCTCCCATTCCATTCACTAAAATTGTCGTCCACTTACAAAACTTCATGATCCAGGTATAAGCAACACTGATCACCATGGAATTCACCTCAATGGACGCTTGAATTACTCCATGAGCATTACCAATGGTCCTTGCGGGATTGCATCTCCGAGATGGTATACCCAGATCAGGCCAATTAGTGCTTGGCTTAAGGTTAAATGCATTTAACTTTGGACCCTCTACCTCGAGTTCAGACTGATGATGAATCTTGACAAGCATGTACTGTATGACCGATTTCTGAACCATTAATTCGGCAGAAGTAATAGAAAGCCCTGCTGATACTGTAGCTCTAGTGAAAGATAGAGCTAAGTGGAGCAACCCTTTGTCAGCCACGGAATCAGTGGTTTTCTTGGGGTCTTGCCATTTGCGAGAATTCTCTAGTTTGATTCCACTACACTTCTAATGTGTCAAAGTGAGACCAATATGAATGTTAACAAACATATTAGGGGCCATAGCAGTCTTGTGGAACACTTTGCGATCAGGTCCAGTTGCAATAGCTAAGTGCCAACTTGGTAATCTCATGAGAATAGCTTCAAGTTGATGATGGATCTTAACCGTGGAGAACACAGTGCTCTTAGAATTCCAGTTTTCGCCCATGCTAAAAATTAAAAAATGTACTTCCATATTAATACTTCTCCCACTCCATAGCCCAGTTGAAAACAACTTGAATTTCCATCTCAAGTACTCCACCCAGACCAACACATTTACACTCTGAAGTACCACTAGCAAGATCTGAGTGCTCAATCTTCTCACAAAATGCAATAATTCAGTACCCGACAAGATTTTACTATAAAGGACCTTCATAGAAGTAGGTAAACTAAGTGGAGGCTGCAAAAGAATATCATCTGCACTCATTGTTGCACTCCAGAAACTCATAAGGAAGAAACTCAGTTCCCACCGCAAGGACACCACAAACAGCCACACTTGTAGAATTATCATTACCATAAGAAGGATCTGGGTGCTCAACTGCCTTAAAAAATTTCTGGTGCATGAAGGATCTTCTTTTCAATTATATATCAAACCCCACCCATAACTATAGCAGAGAAGGAAATATTGACGAGAACCAATTCTGTTTAGAACAATTATCTGGTTGGCACAGTAAGTAGGTGGTTGAGAAAATTCAGCAGTTGGTAAACCTACAAAGTCTTGTGCAACTTCCAGTAAGAGAATTCTTGGTTCAGCTTTATGTTCATTTACTCCACCACTAGCTTGACTGCTTACAATTGTGGTATCATCCTTAAGAAATACCAAACTTTGGTTCCTTATGAGAGTCGCTGCAAGTTGCTGATAACACCAATTTGTATCCCAATACAGAAATGAAAGAGAACCCGTATCAATCCAGTTGACATCTCGCACACTCCAAGAATTCCTAGAAAAATTTGTGTATTCCCACCTTGAAAAGACACCCATTATCCATACTTTTGGAACATGAAGCACAATGAGCAGTAGGAGATATCCTTCCTCATTTAAACTCACTAGTGGAGTACAACAATAATATGCAGGATTACTAGAAAAATTCCAGAACTGAATCACTTTAGAAGATGTCTTAGTTGCTGGAAATCCCAACTGACAAGCCATTTCAATCGCAACTACTCTAGCCAAGAAGAGGAAGAAAAAGCTACCTCTCTCAATCATTTGAACAAACATCTTCTGCTCACCATGAATTTCGACAGAATTAACACATACAAGAGCAATCGAATTTATAAACCTCAATTCTGAAGTATACCCAAGTCTAAGAAGCAATTGAAAAATCATTGTACCAGCACATTTACCTCTATCGAATAAGAAACGAGAATCATCAAGTTTGAAGTGAAAACAAACCATACCTAGAATTTTGTTGTAGAGAAAGAACAAATCGTGCAAACATTTAGCATTTCCCTGGTTTTCTAAAAAAATTGGACGCAATTCGATCTGGTACAATTATCTTCCTCGCCAATTTTCAACTGAGTTAACTGGAAAAATCATTTATCACCGATTTTGAAACATCTTTAACTCGTAAACTCACATCATTAAGTGAATCTTCTTCTTCAACAAACAAAAATGGAGGAATCAAGTCCACCTCGAGAGAATCATCGATTTCATTGACATCAAAAGTAAACAACTCCACATCTGAAAAATTACCCACTTCAATGACAGCGAAAGGAATTGAATCTAGTACTACTGACTTTGTAGAGGCTTTTACATCAGCAATAGATGGAGAAAGGGTGGGAAAAATTTCATCCAAGATATTATTGAAGTTGCGATTATATTTTTGAAAGATGTCGAAAGTGGTTGCAGAGGAAGCAAGCTTAGCAGTTAGATCTGTTGATAACGCCTCTAAAGCTGCTTTCAGTTTTTGATCCATGATAGAAAAAATTTTGGCTGATTTTGAATGGATAGAACGGCTCTGATGCCAATTGTTGTATCCCTACAACAAATAGACAAACAGAAGGATAGAATTGGTGATAAACACCTCCTAAATCAAGAGATTCATACCAAATCTGATTTCACAGAGAACACAGCCATGAAGAACAAAGTTCTAACTTGATAAATGATATTCGACTAGCTTCCAATGTAGACTGACTCATACCTTATAAGGCTAGGTTACCAAGCTAATCCAATGGCCATGTATGAGCCAGATGGTTCTCATCTAACCATCCCTTACATAGATAAAGGCACTCACTCCTAAGTTAGATACTACTAACCATAACTACTATTATACTGACACACAGCGTGATAAGGGCACTCTCTCTTATACACAGGGATACAACAGAAGATATTGAAGATTTCTGATTTGTGGGTTTATAATCTTTGGTGTGCACAATACTTGTTTCGGTAAAAAGAGGATCTAATTAATAATCGTTTTTATCCTTGTGATAGAATTGGATTGATTAATTGAGTAGATCGGCATCAAGACAATTCTTTGGATTAAGAGTGTTGATCGCAAAATCTTAACGATTACTTTGGTAATTGAACATAAGATAGATCTAAGGACCTGATGAAGGAGTTTATGTTAAGATAAACAGAAGAGCCTTTGTCCGACTCATATCACTTGGTTGAAGAGAGTTGATACCAAACAGATTTGTTGTTCCTTTACTGTTTGGAATACGAACCAAAGGAATTGTTCCAAGTACGTGACTTATTTATAAGTTGGAGGCGTGGGAATACATACGGAACTAGGTGAACTATAGGTTTAGTTGCTTGGTCTCAAATATACGAAGTTAGGTGTAATTTTGTGTAGCGGCTTAATCCTGAGAGTATTCAATTCTGGACAAGGTCCCGGGGTTTTTCCTGCATTTTCGGTTTCCTCGTTAACAAAATCTTGTTGTGTCATTTACTTTTATTTTCCGCATTATAATTTTTTTATTATAATTAAAGTAAATTACACAAACGTTAATTCCTATTTACTTGATAATTTAATCCTATTGTGTTTGGTTAAGTCCGAACCTTTTTATCAAGTAAACATACTTCGTTGTTGTATCGTTTCAATATCGTATCCATAGACGATCACACGAAGTGTGAACCGATTAGTTTCATTGTCTCGACTCAATCCATAGACGATCACTTTCGGAGAAAGGACTTATAGGTAGGAAACGTTTTAGATTGAGGTATATTTGGGTACCCTTGTCTTTTCAATTGGTATCAGAGCAGGAAAACACGAAAATATCTAAGAATCTGTGTTTGGTGTGATCCAACCTATAAGAATTGAATCTAATGTCTGATTCAGTTAACGTTGAGAAAGAAGATAATATACTTCTTAAAGGATGTTATTTTCAAAACCTGTTAAACAACTCTACACTGTTAGTTCACTAGTGGAACACAACTCAGGAAGTATTAACCATTATGTGTTAATGATAAAACAAACTATTGTGGCAAACAAGTCAAATTCAGATGACAATAATGAGATTAAATTTTTCATAAAGCTTGCTGAAAAATATAATCTGAAGGATAATATCTATTATCCATCTGCCGAAAAGATCGTCAGACAATTCTTGATTCATGGAGACGCTGAATCTAAAGGACTTGAACTTTCTCAAGCCAAAAGAGTTACATTAGTTAAAACAAGGATATGTGATACTAACCTCCAGAATCTCTTAACTAATATACAACATTATGATTCAAATTTTCTAACCACTCACAAGAATCATGATGGATGTGTTTCTAGGGATAATCTTATGACTAGTATCCGGTCAAGACCAATTGTCATTTATGGTGACAATGATTATCTCTCAGATAGAAGTAAAGATCAACTCTTGCACACAAAAGGGAATGATTTCAGATCATACTGTTTTGTTGTTGATCAACTTTCTAAGATTGAATCCAGGAAACAATTTCATCAAATGATGATGTCATATTCCAAGAAATTCCTGGGTCAATATAAGAGTTTTGATTATTTCACAACTCAAAAGACTTCAAGTCACGATTATGATTTTGATCATTCTGTTAAATCATATCACTCCAATTGTGACATTGTGAAAGAAGTTTATTCTTGTAAGAATATCAAAAGGATAGATATTCAAAAATATCATGATGGGTCATGTTCCATAAATTCTGAGCTATCACCAGCTCACACCAACAACTGATGTTGGCGTTTGGAATTTCCCTAGATGTGCTCAATCCAAATAAAAAGGGAAATTCTTAAAAGGAGCACAAGAATTTGAAGAAATTATATTTTTATACTCTTGAATATTTAAAGTATTTGTATAATACTTGGAATATCTTTCTATCTTTGAGAAGTCCCTGACAAAAGTTTTGAAATAATATTTTCAGAATCTATAGGTCATACTGTTTCAGAAAACCTCTTATGTTGTTTCCAAAAGTGTATATTTTCACAAATAAAATACCGCGATTAGGTATTTCATTCTTGGAAACCAAGTTTGAATTATTATATAAACCATCTTTTGGACCGATAGTCTTCTATGTATTGTTTGCGGTCAAAGATGGGTGAAAATACTATTGACATTTAATCTCAACTTCGAAAACTTGAGACTTTTCCAGTTGAGTTCAAGTGCTATTTCTCAAACGAACATAAAAAGAATCATATTTTTTTTGAGCTTAGGCTTATGTTAATGGGAGATTTTGAAGTCGCTCGTGAGCTTTTGGAAACTGCAGTAGTGAATGAGAAACTGCTTGAATCAAACCTCTTGAAGTCGGTTGTGGAATTGAATCTTCTGAAACAAAGACTCAATCATCTGAAAGAGAAGAGAAGACCCAAGAATTAAAACACTAAAGAATCTTCGGTAAATAATGAGAGGTCTTCTAGAGATTAAGTTATATGTTGTATTACTTAACCTAGTGAAAAAGACATCAATTTTGATTTCTTTCAATGATTGTATTGGTCTATTTTGAATAAAACTATTATGAATAAAATTATTTGATTTATAATTTTTCTTGTGATAGTTTTCGGTTTACAAAGCCTGTGCTTGAATACTTTTATATTATTGCTATGTATATTTATGGGATGTTTGCTTTCGGTTTTATTACCTTGATATTCGATCTCATAATGTTATGAACCCTTGTGGTTTGGGTGACTTTTTAATTTAGCTAAATTAAGTTCTAGCCCATGTTGATAGGCTTTATAAAAGAATCATGAGGGGTTCTGGTAGAAACAATATGTGAAAAAGTCACAATATGTTGAATCGGTTTTGGTTTAGCATAAAAGCATATGTGTTTCGACGGTTTTCAACTTTTGCTTGTAATTGTTAAAAACGATTTTCAACCTTTCTCTGGTAAAGGTTGGTTGTTGTTATTCTTTTGTTTCTGCATAAGGATGACAACATGATGATATTTCGATATCAATTCTCCCTGGATGAAGATGCAAACTTATTGGCGAAGTGGATGCCGAATTTGAGGTAACAATCTTGTTAGTTAATTGTTTCCCTGTTTAAGAAAATCCTGAGTTTATTTCATATATATTTATTGCTTTTTCCTAACAAAATTTTGGTACAATTGATGTTTATTCCATTATGTGTGTATGGATGTATGTGTGATTCAATTGGTTCCGGTTAAGAAAAACTATTGTTATCTTGCTTTATTGTGTGGTATCAATTGTTTAGGCTTACAAAATTTCGGTGCAATTGCGGTGCTTTAAATGTCTATGTTGTTTCAATTGCTTCCGGTTGAGGTGAATAATTATGCAAGTTAATTTATTTGATTTGTATGAATTATTTATGGCTTAACGAAATAAAAGGTTTACGGGATGAGTTGTTTATTCCAATTCGATTCCGGATAAGAGAAACTAAGTTAATTATGATATTAGTTAGACTTATCGAAGTGAGTTTTCGGTTATTCAAGTCTAATCGAATGCCTTAACAAGAAATGTTAGTTAACTAACCTAGTACTTGTGTTTTTTAAAATTGAAAGGTCTAAGTTTATGGATAATTAGAACCGATGAGAAAAATAGAGTTATCTTTATTTTGGTCTTATCGAATAAGCGATTGTTTTTGTACAATCGGTTTTGTTAGAGCATTGCTCGGTTGAACCCACCAAGCGTTGGTATGTCAAGTTTAGTTGTCATATTTTAGTGAACCAAAACTCATGTTAAGAGTCGCTTGATTATGTACTAGAGTTAAACTTCGTATAGTTTATCTTGAAAGCATTAGGATATGAGACATTACAAGTATTGTGAAGTCTTGAAGATGTGAAGAAGCAAGGAGCTACAACGACAACAGTCATCCTTCCACTTGAGGTTAGTGATATTTGACTTGAACTGTTTCATTCCCTAACGTATCTTTCAAGTCGTGCATATTGAAAACATAACTGCGAAGCATATATGAACTCTACATATACATAGTATTAAGGAATATAATACGAGGTTTATTGCTTAACATTTAAACTTTGTAGATAAGACATCGCCATAATCATTTGAATGCTATTGTGATTATGTATGGGTATAAGGTGAGGATTTCATCCCAGGGAACAATGTTTACATGTGTTCTAAGGAAGTAAGTTCATAAACTTGTTTGTGGACCAAAAAGGAAATTTCCAGGAGTTATTGGTTTTGTTATTCATTGCATATATTATGAACAACCAATATGTGTGACAGAGTATAACCTCTCACAACTTGTTGTGTTCTTTGTAGAACTATTCACAAAGTCCTGACTTTTATATTGGTATAACTTTTATTAGTAAAACGAATCTTAAGTAATCACCTGTGGTATGATCGGATTATGTCTTCCTTAAGGAAAGGGAACCGATCCTTGTAAGGGAAAGATAACCGATCCTTGTAAGGGAAAGGGAAGGAACCGGTCTTTGTAAGGGGTGCAGTACATCAAGGGGAACCGATCCTTGTATGGGGTGCAACAAGGTTTATAGCAGAAAGGGGAACCGATCCTATAGACATGTGCAACACATATAAGTTAGATACCATATATATGTGGGGAACTGATCCTAGTACCTAGTTGATGTGATTTGTAGATAGTGGTAAAAGTGGTTCGATTCTCATACTTGCGAAGGATATTAATTAGACTTAAATTCTAATATTAAAATAGAAAACTCACTAAAAATTATAGCAAACTCAATCAAAGTTGATATCAATATTAAAAGAACACTGAGGCTAAGATTCCACTATTTTCCAAGTTCAAAGTGATTTAATCCAATATTTATATTCATGCAATTTTTTCGTTCAATTTGATTCCAAACTAGTGCAACAAGTAGATTCTCAAAATAACAAGTGTAAATCTGAAGCATAGAACATCAAAAACCTAGGTCCAAGCATGCTCTATCAAAAGAAATAACAATTTCTTAACAAGAATCATTCAAACAATTTTCACTCAAGGCAAAACAATCATAAAAATAATTGCGATAAAAAAATAAATAAAAATATACCACTTTTTGTTGGAAAAATAGCTTCCTCTATCGCCTTAGCAATGGGGTTTAGCTCCTCATATTAACCATGTTCTCAAAATATGTTTTCATAGCTCAAAAGTGTACAAGGAGGTGAAAATTTGATAAAACAGCCGATTCGCAACAGTGTGAAGGTGTTGCAGAATCTCTGTTACAAAGAGGAAACAGTAGCTAAAGACCTAATGGAATTACTTTTGATAAATGATAGATGGGTTCTGCTGTTGAATAGCGATAGTGTTCTGCGACAGATACTTGTGCGTCAATGTTCTTCGTGTTCTTCCTCTTCAGCAGCAGCAGCAGAATATTGTATTTTTCCTGCAACTCGATCTCTGGATCTCTGTGGTGTTCTAAACTTCTCCTAAGGTTTCGTACCCATTCGTAGACCTCATAAAAGCCTATATATAGACAACAGGTCGATAAATCTCCCAAGAAATCTTCGGTTATTTTCTTCTTCATCACGGCCAAGTTACGGATATTTTCTTTCCTTCTAAACTCTCTTTGCGGCTTATGTTACCTTGTTTATCTTAACCTTCATGTTAGAATGGAATTATCCAAGTTATACTGTCCACAACCCATACGTAACTTCCAAGAATAGGCTTAAACAAAGACCCGAGAAAGGATCACCTCTGTTTTCCTTGCACATGATCACACAGCCCAATTTTCTTGATCCAAACACACGTAAAATTACTATTATCATCTAACAGGTCCAGCCCAAGCCGAAACAGCGATTGAATCTCCATAGAAACATCTCAAAAATCCAAACAAACCCGACAAAAACTATTTTCCCCTGTTTCGTTTAAACTCCGCGTAAATCCCTAATTCTTCGAATATAAAACACTTATCATTCATGTTTTATCTCCACCAGCTAATACCAAGTAAATCCCAAGAAAATCTCCAATTAAAACTCGATGAAAATCCTGCCATAGAATTACGCAGGAAAGGAAGAAAATTTCTCGCCAAAACCGTGTGTTCAAACTATGAAAATGGTGTCCCCATAACCAGAGTAGGGGTGCGATTAGCAGCTGCCTGGAAATGGGATGCCCCTTAGTAATTAGGTTACCCCTTATCCAAAGTGAGGGTCCGAATAGCAAATGTCCTCCCATGAACGCAAAAAACACTTTTCGAGCCAATTTCGCCGTAAAATCTTATTTTTCCAAAAAACACCTACAAAGACATAAAAAACCAAAATAAATACAAAATCGAGCACTAACAATATACATAATTGAGAACAAAATAGACACAAATGTGTCTATCAACTACCCCCAAACCTATTATTTGCTAGTCCTCGAGCAAAAATAAAATAGAAATAAAATCCTAACTCACTGTCGCAGGCATCGTCGATTGCATTTAGCGTATGCAATAAGCCTTTAAACCCTTAGGTGTCTCTAGTGGCGGAGTGTTGTCTCCGGAGGGTTTACCAGAGGTATACCCACAAAACCTTTATACTCCAGACCCTAGCTATCTACACATAACCTTGGAAGTCACTAAAGAATCTCCTTGGTTGTCATACTTATTGACTACAAGAGGAAGTACCCTGATGCGAAATTCCAATTGTTGTACACGAGTTTGCACTCAAGCATACTAAAATTCATATATAAGTGACAGAGCTCTACTCTGATAGTCGCACTATGGACATCAATATCCGGAGTCAAAACTAATCACATGGATAGATCAAGAAGATGGAAATAGAGAAAAACATAGATGGTTTTGATGTTTACTAGGTGAATGGTGTTTCTCATATCTGTCTGAAGGCCTCCGCCAAAATGAACCTATCCTAATGGACTGAGATACTAGTCTAACTAATATCAACACACTGGCATATACAAGGGAACCAGTGATTGATAATCCTAACTCTAGGTCAACACAACTGGCATATACAAGGGTTCCAGTGGTCGACTTTATTGAATTTATTCCAGTTGGTCTGATGGTATGGTCTCAATTTCTTTTACTTCTTTTTTTCTTTTTTTTTTCTTTTCTTTTTTCTTTTTTTTTTCATTTTTGTATCTCAATCACTCTAATTCACCCTAGCATTGGTAACAACTTGAATCGTAAGCCCCTTCTAATCACTTAGAGAAACATAGTTTAAAAACAAAACAAAATAAAAACAGAAGTAAAAAGGACTCAACGAGATATGGTGAAACTATCATATTATTTCTAACACCTAAGCTCTGTGCTTTTATGAATAGACTCTTTAGATGTTGCCATCTAGTCAGATTGGTTCCTAACTCCTACAACCAAAATGCTTCCATCCACTTAGATTGGTTAGTGCCATCCTTAATAGGCATAAATTTCTAGGCTCTGGAGTTTAATTATGCAACTAAAAAGTAACAAAAAGTTCTACCCCACCCCCAAACTTAAAGCTAACATTGTCCTCAATGTTTCTAATTAAAGAACAGTACCAAAAATATAAGTAACATGAGGAAATAGTAAAGAGAGAAGTCGGAAATATAGTACCTGGATGAAGTGTTACCAAAAACCTATAAAAATAATATACTACATACAAAATTTCCTTGATGGTCAATCAAGGTAAACAGGATCCTCCAGAGGGACCTCCTCAACATCACCTGTAGGAAAAGGCTCTAAAAAGGGCTTCAATCGCTGACCGTTAACCTTCGAAGAACTACTACCATCTGGTGTCTCAATCTCAACAACGCCATGAGAAAAAACAGTACGAACCACAAAAGGACCGGTCCACCGAGAGCGCAACTTCCTGGGGAATAGATGCAAACGAGTGTCATACAGAAGAACTTTTTGACGTGGAGAAAATGACTTTCGTAAAATATTCTTATCATGTACAAGTTTCATTTTGTTCTTATACTCCTTAGCACTATCGTATGCATCTCTACGAATCTCGTTCAACTCATTAAGCTGGAGTTTTCTGTGAGCTCCTGCCTTGTCAAGTGAAAAGTTTAAGTTCTTAATAGCCCAATAGGCTCGATGCTCTAACTCAACGGCAGGTGACATGCCTTTCCAAACACTAAACGATAAGGTGACATTCCAATGGGTGTCTTAAACGCAGTACGGTAAGCCCATAAGGCATCAGTAAGCCTCGACGACCAGTCTTTCCTATTTGGATTAACTGTTTTCTCTAGAATACGTTTAATTTCCCTATTGGAAACCTCTACCTGACCACTAGTCTGAGGGTGATATGGGGTTGCTACTTTATGGGTAATACCGTATTGTTTCATTAAAAGAGCAAACGGTCTATTACAAAAGTGTGAACCTCCATCACTAATTATAGCTCGCGGCGTACCAAAACGTGTAAGTATATTCTCTTTCAAAAACTGGACTACGACCCTGTGGTCATTCGTTTTACACGGAACCGCCTCAACCCACTTAGACACATAGTCTACAGCGACAAGTATGTAAAGATAACCAAACGAAATAGGAAATGGACCCATAAAATCAATGCCCCACACATCAAAGACCTCAATCACTAAAATAGGGTTCAAAGGCATCATATTTCTACGGGAAATGGTTCCTAACTTCTGGCAACGCTCACAAGAAACACAATGACTATGGGAATCTTTAAACAACGAAGGCCAGTAAAATCCACACTGCAAAATCTTAGCAGCAGTCTTCTTAGCACTAAAATGACCCCCACATGCATGTTCATGACAAAAGGAGATAATACTAGACTGGTCACTCTCAGATACACATCTCCTAATAATCTGGTCCGGACAATACTTAAACAGATAAGGATCGTCCCAAAAGAAATGCTTAACCTCGGCTAAAAACCTAGAACGATCTTGCTTACCCCAATGTTGAGGCATTCGACCAGTAACAAGATAATTCACTATATTTGCATACCAAGGTGATTGGGAAACAGAGAACAATTGTTCATCAGGAAAACTATCCCTTATAGGAAGGGAATTATTGGGGAACTAACAACTAGCCTAGACAAGTGGTCTGCTACTACATTCTCTGCACCCTTTTTCTCTAATGTCTGGAAAAATTCTTGTAACAAAAGGATCCATCTAATCAATCTAGGTTTGGTATCCTTCTTAGACAAAAGGTATTTCAAAGCAGCATGATCAGTATAGATTACGATCTTAGAACCTAATAAATAGGATCTAAACTTATCCAAGGCAAACACGATGGCTAGCAATTCCTTCTCGGTAGTTGTATAGTTCATTTGGGCATCATTCAGAGTTTTGCTAGCATAGTAAATCACATGGAGTAATTTTTTTCTCGCTGACCTAGCACAACGCCTATAGCATAATCTGAAGCATCACACATAATCTCAAAGGGTAGGTTCCAGTTAGGTGCCTGGACTATCGGGGCAGTAGTGAGTAAAGTTTTAAGCTTATCAAAAGCCTTAAGCAAGCATCATCAAAGACAAACTTAACATCTTTTGCAAGCAAATTGCAAAGAGGTCTAGAAATCAAGCTAAAATCCTTAATGAATCGACGGTAAAAACCTGCATGCCCTAAATGACCTAATATCTTTTACGGTTTTTGGGACCTGTAGTCTTAATAAGGTCAATTTGGCTTTGTCTACCTCTATACCCTTTGAAGAACGATGTGCCCTAAGACAATTCCTGATTCAACCATGAAATGGCATTTTTCCCAATTAAGCACTAAATTTTTTCCTTACCCCTAGTCAACACTAATGTCAAATGATGCAAGCACTCATCAAAAGATGAACCAAACACTGAAAAATCATCCATAAAGACCTCTAAAACCGTTCTATTCTACCATATCAGAAAATATGCTCATCATACAACGCTGAAAAGTCGCAGGGGCATTACATAACCCGAAAGGCATGCGTCTATGCAAAGGTACCAAAGGGACAGGTAAAAGTGGTTTTCTCTTGGTCTTCTGGGGCAATAACGATCTGATTATAACCGGAGTAGCCATCTAAGAAGCAATAGTGACTATGTCCAGCTAATCGCTCTAGCATTTGGTCGATAAAAGGAAGGGGAAAGTGATCCTTCCTTGTGACCTTGTTCAATTTCCTATAGTCAATACACACACGCCATCCCGTGGTCACTCGGGTTGGGATTAATTCATTATTATCATTCTGGACTACAGTGATACCTGATTTCTTGGGGACAACCTGAACAGGGCTGACCCACTTACTGTCTGAAATTGGGTAAATAATACCCGCATCTAACAACTTAAGCACCTCTTTTCGAACTACCTCTTTCATGTTAGGGTTCAGTCGACGTTGCATCTCCCTAGAAGGTTTGGAGTCTTCCTCTAAATGAATCTGATGCATACACACAGTAGGACTTATACCCTTAATGTCTGCTATAGTCCACCCTAAAGCTTCCTTATTGTCTTGAAGTACATTTACTAGCCTACTTTCCTGATCACTATCCAAATCGGAAGCTACAATCACAGGTAAAGTCTCAGATGGGCCTAAAAACACATACTTTAGAGTATCGGGTAGTGGTTTAAGGTCCAACTTTGGGGGCTTTCTAAAGAAGGAATTAGGGTAGTCTCAGAAACTGGTAACGGTTCGAACCTAGCTTTCCATCTATCAGTGTCTAACACAGGGGTAGAATCTAATAGAGCATTCACCTGTTCAATAGTGCTATCGTCGTCAAAATCTAAACCAAAATGGGATAAACAACTTTCTAATGGGTCTTCAGACAAAATGTTTGGTAATGACTCCTGGACTAAGGCTTCTATGATGTTCACCTCTTCAACACATGTGTCATCTAGCTCATGAGGTAGCTTACTGACATTAAAAATGTTCATCTCCATAGTCATATTACCAAAAGATAAACTCATCATACCATTTCGACAGTTAATGATCGCATTAGACGTAGCTAAAAATGGGAGACCTAAAATCACAGGTATCTGGTTCTCTGGGTCAGGGACAGGTTGGGTATCTAGGACCACGAAATCCACTGGATAAATAAACTTGTCGACCTCAATAAGAGCATCCTCGATAACACCTCGAGGGATTTTAACAGACCTATCAGCTAACTGCAGTGTCATATGAGTAGGTTTCATTTCACCAAGTCTTAGCTGTAAGTATACATGGAATAGCAGTAAGTTCACACTGGCTCCTAAGTCAAGTAAAGCTTTTTCTACCCGGAAGGTACCTATTGTGCAAGCAATGGTAGGAGAACCTGGGTCTTTGTACTTTGGAGTTGTGGTGTTCTGAATGATTGAACTTACGTGACTAGCTAAAAAGGCTTTCTTATGGACGCTAAGTTTTCGCTTTCACGTACACATATCCTTAAGGAACTTGGCATAAGCAGGAATTTGCCTAATTGCATCTAATAAATGAAGGTTTATGGTAACTTGCTTAAAAACCTCCACTATGTCATTAAATTTCGATTCCTTCTTTGTTGGTACTAATAGCTGAGGAAATGGGGCTCTAGGCATAGAATCAGACCTCTCAGGAACTGAGTTGGCATCATCAGAAATTTTATAAGTTTCCCTAGCTAGCGGTCCTGAGGGGTGGACTACAGTATGTTCACTATCGGGCATGGTTACCTGATTGTCTACTACTCTACAACTCCTAAGGGTTCTAATAACATTCAATTGATTCGATGGTTTTGTACCTACTTCATGAACTCCTCTAGGATTGGGATTAGTCTGACTAGGGAACCTACCATTATCTCTCTCACTTAAGGTCTTAGATATCTGGACGACTTGAAGTTCTAACTTAGCAAGGCTCTGAGCATTAGTTTGAAAATTCTTCTTGGTTTCCTGTTGAAAACTAACATGGCTCTGTGCTAACATTTCCTGAGTTTTTGCTAACATCTTAATAGATTCCTCTAAGCTAGTCGTTTTATTTTCTGGGCCTGATGTATTCCTAGTGTAGCCAAAACCTGGGGGAGCATTAGAATTATTAGACTGACCCTGACTCTATTATTATGGCCTTCCCAAAAAGGCTCCAATCTATCAATAGTGTTACCCACTTCTAAAGATTCTAAACTTTTCGCTATAGCAGCAATTTTGGCATCTGATTCATAGCCTCCTTCTACCCTATTAATGTTTCATCTGCCGAGAAGAATTGTTTTCTGGGGTCCCCTACTACTTTCCCATTGTTGGGTCTTTTCGGCGACTTCATGCAAATATGTCATCGCGTCATCAACTGTTTGGTTCTCAAATCCACCAGTACACATAGATTCTACTGTGATTGTGGTGGGATAATCTAAACCATCATAAAGGATCTGAACTAACCTAACCTTCTCTAAACCATGATGAGGACATTGGGCTAATAAATCATTGAACCTTTCCAAATACCTATACAAAGTTTCTCCCTCCTGTTGAGAAAACGTGCAGATTTGCGTCCTAATAGACGATGTTTTGTGCCAAGGGAAAAACTTGTTCAAAAAGGCAGATGTAAGTTGTTCATACGTTTCGATTGACCCGGAAGCCAAACTATATAGCCACGATTTAGATTTATCTTTCAGGGAAAAGGGGAATAACCTAAGTTTCAAAGCATCATCATCTATGTTTCTAATCCTGAGGGTACTACAAATTTCCTCAAAGTCCCTAACATGAAAATAGGGGTTTTCATTTTCTTTCCCTAAAAAGATTGGGAGCAGCTGTAAGGTCCCAGGTTTAAGTTCATAAGTTTCTTTCGTCTCAGCTAACCTGATACATAAGGGACGAGTAGTCCTAGTTGGATTCAACAAAGATTTCAAAGTTGTCATTTCTGGCGCTATCGGAGCAACATGAATTCTCTCCTCAGTCAAAGGACGTTCAAAAACAGACTCTTCAAAAGTCGGACTCTCTAGATTAAGGTAATCGAGACGCTTCGAACTACTAGGTTTCTCTTTAACAAATCTACCTAGTGCGTCTCTTTTACGTTCAGGCATACAATTTAATTTTTTAAATTGGAAGGGTAAGCAAACACAGATCAAGGCCGACTCAACCAAATCAAACCTATTGATTTCTAGCAAACAAAAAGCATGATGGCTCCACTTAGATTGTTTCTATACCAACTTATAATCCTTCGAATGGGAATTCGTTACAATTTAAGCAAACCCCTATGGAATCAATACAAGTTAACGTAAGTTTAATAGAGGCGAGGGAAGCTCGGTGGAGCTTTGATACACAAGGCCTCACCGGTATTACAAGGCGGCGCAGTCACACATTCAACTTACAGAAACCGTCAAGAACATCGAAGTATGCCTAAAAGAGTAACCAATATTTTTCGAATGACTTTCCTGTTAAGCTCGTTACCCTATCGGTCTCGTTCTAGTCAAAATTTTAGGCTTAGGTTCGCGTAGGTTACGTGTTCCTAAAGCGGGCAAGAAGAGAACGGTGATGAAATCCGAACCCTTATCTTGTATGGCCAGGCCTTGCCCTTTACTAGAAAAATAAATGTCCGTATTCAGTCCTCAACATATATGCATACGAAGGAGTCCAGTAACTCGCTGACAGGGGATTCGCGAGTGTTTAGAATCTTACCTCCCGTTCCAGACGGGGGATGAATCGGTTGTAGTCGACTCGGGCCACTGACTCCGATGTCAAGTGTACGAACCCAAGGTGCAAAGACAATATCGTAATTGTCCTCCTTCTCTGCAAACAGTTTATATTTAAAGTACCCTTCCGTAGGGTAATAAAAAAAATAATGTCCCAAAGTCCAAAAGTCCAAAAAGTAAAGAAAAATTACAAAAATAATAAACCAATACAGTTTTTTTTTTTCTAAAAGAAAATAAACAAACCCTAAACTAAAATTGTCTTCTTTTCTGTTGTTTTTTCTTTAATCTTTAACTCCAAATATTTATGAAATCACCAAACTCTTTGGCTCAATTTTCTTAATGATCCAGAACCTGTAGACACAAGATAAATACCCAAAAACATAAAAAAAAAAAAAAATCTAAAACCCTAAAAACAAGTCCGCGTCGGCGGCGCCAAAAATTGATGTGATTTGTAGATAGTGGTATTAGTGGTTCGATTCTCAGACTTGCGAAGGATATTAATTAGACTTAAATTCTAATATTAAAATAGAAAACTCACTAAAAATTATAGCAAACTCAATCAAAGTTGATATCAATATTAAAAGAACACTGAGGCTAGGATTCCACTATTTTCCAAGTTCAAAGTGATCTAATCCAATATTTATATTCATGCAATTTTTTCGTTCAATTTGATTCTAAACTAGTGCAACAAGTAGATTCTCAAAATAACAAGTGTAAATCCGAAGCATAGAACATCAAAAACCTAGGTCCAAGCATGCTCTATTAAAAGAAATAACAATTGCTTAACAAGAACCATTCAAATAATTTTCACTCAAGGAAAAACAATCATAAAAATAATTGCGATAAATAAATAAATATGAATATACCACTTTTGGTTGGAAAAATAGCTTCCTCTATCGCCTCAGCAATGGGGTTTAGCTCCTCATATTAACCATGTTCTCAAAATATGTTTTCATAGCTCAAAAGTGTACAAGGAGGTGAAAAATTGATAACACAGCCGATTCGCAACAGTGTGAAGGTGTTGCAGAATCTCTGTTACAAAGAGGAAACAGTAGATAAAGACCTAATGCAATTACTGTTGGTAAACGATAGATGGGTTCTGCTGTTGAATAGCGACAGTGTTCTGCGACAGATACTTGTGCGTCAATGTTCTTCGTGTTCTTCCTCTTCAGCAGCAGGAGCAGAATATTGTATTTTTCCTGCAACTCGATCTCTGGAGCTCTGTGGTGTTCTAAACTTCTCCTAAGGTTTCGTACCCATTCGTAGACCTCACAAAAGCCTATATATAGACAACAGGTCGATAAATCTCCCAAGAAATCTTCGATTATTTTCTTCTTCTTCACGGCCAAGTTACGAATATTTTCTTTCCTTCTAAACTCTCTTTGCGGATTATGTTACCTTGTTTATCTTAACCTTCCTGTTAGAATGGAATTGTCCAAGTTATACTGTCCACAACCCCTACGTAACTTCTAAGAATAGGCTTAAACAAAGACCCGAGAAAGGATCACCTCTGTTTTCCTTGCACATGATCACAACGCCCAATTTGATTGATCCAAACACACGTAAAATTACTATTATCATCTAACAGGTCCAGCCCAAGCCGAAACAGCGATTGAATCTCCATAGAAACATCTCAAAAATCCAAACAAACCCGACAAAAACTATTTTCCCTTGTTTCGTTTAAAGTCCGCGTAAATCCCTAATTCTTCGAATATAAAACACTTATCATTCCTGTTTTATCTCCACCAGTTAATACCAAGTAAATCCCAAGAAAATCTCCAATTAAAACTCGATGAAAATCCTGCCAGAGAATTACGCAGGAAAGGAAGAAAATTTCCCGCCAAAACCGTGTGTTCAAACTATGAAAATGGTGTCCCCCTAGCCAGAGTAGGGGTGCGATTAGCAGATGCCTGGAAATGGGATGACCCTTAGTAATTAATTTACCCCTTATCAAAAGTGAGGGTCCGAATAGCAAGTGTCCTCCCATGAACGCAAAAAACACTTTTCGAGCCAATTTCGCCGCAAAATCTTATTTTTCCAAAAAACACCTACAAAGACATAAAAGCCAAAATAAATACAAAATCGAGCACTAAAAATATACATAATTGAGAACAAAATATCACTAGTCAACCGAATTTTTGGGAAGCTAGTGCGACTATGCATAATACTCACATGGAGGTAGAACCGAAACTTGTTTTGGTAGAACCGTAAACCCATGATTGTGATTGAATGTTGGTTTGATCAATCACATATTTCTTGAAAGTCAGATGAACCAAATCTAAACTTGTTTGGGAGTGTGGCAAATTGGTTTCAAGGTTGTAAATGTGAAAGAGAACTTACAAAGTAAAGATGTCGACAAACTTTAAACACGTGCTGTGAATGTTTATTTCTACAATTTTTCAAAGATATTCCTTAATGGCTAAGGGAATTTAATCCCAGGATCAAAACATAAGGAAGTTAAGAATCTTTTAATTAAGGTTATGAATTTCACTTTGTAGGGAAATTACAGAATTAGTAATGTGCAGTTACTAATTAGATTTTCCGAGAGATTTTTATTTTTATTTTTGGACAGAGCATTTCCAGGAATTATGGAAACCGAATTTGTGCTTTAATGAATATCTTTATAATATTTTTGGTTTTGGAAATTCCTTGGTGTCTAAACTTCCTTGTCTATAAATACACGAAGTTTTCCTTTCTAGAAAACTAACTTCGTAACCGAAATCTCTTACAGACGCTCGTTTTAAAGTCTTCTTTGGGATTGAGAAGCTCTAGCGCGACCCATTGGTGGGAAACTAGATAATTGCGGTTTATATTTGTTTTCGATTGATTTGGTTGACTAACGGTGGTTGAAATCTGATTGCACCTAGTTTGTTTATTCTTGAGAATCTTCTCTTCTGATATAAGATTCACTCAAACTAGTTCAGAGTTTCGACATGGATCTTTAGACTGTTGTTAGTTCTAAAGACGATCTTGTGATAATTCATTGTTAACAGACTCCGTTACGTGCGTGATTGATTACAAGAGATTCAAGTGATTGTGTGAGGTTTTTATTGAAGATTTAAGAATATTTAAGGACAATGAAGATATTGAAGATCTGACTTGGGTTTTATAATTTTTGGTGTCCACAATACTTGTTTGGGTAAATAGGATACAATTAATAATCGGTTTATCCTTGTGGTAGATTGGATTGATTAATTGATTAGATCGACATCAACACGTTTCTTCGGGTTAAAGGTGTTGATGGCTTAATCTTCATCGATTACCTTTGGGTGATTGAACATAAGATAGATCTAGACCCGACGAAGGAGTTTATGTTAAGATAAACGAAAGAGCCTTTGTCCGATTCATATCACTTGGTTGAATAGAGTTGATACCAAACAAGTTTCTTGTTCCTTACTGTTTGGAATATGAACCAAAGGGATTGTTCCAAGTACATGACTTATTCATAAGTCGTAGGCGTGGGAATATAGGCGGAACTAGGTGAACTATAGGGTTAGTTACTTGGTCTCAACTACACGAAGTTAAGTGTAATTTTGTGTAGCGGCTTAATCCTGAGAGTATTCAATTCTGGACTAGGTCCCGGGTTTTTTTTGCATTTGCGGTTTCCTCATTAACAAAATCTTGTTGTGTCATTTACTTTTATTTTCCACATTATAATTATATTATTATAATTAAATTAAATCACACAAATGTTAATTCCTATTTACTTGATAAGCAATCCTATTGTGTTTGGTTAAGTCCGAACCTTTATATCAAGTAAACATACTTCGTTATTGTATTGTCTCGATCTTGTATCCATAGATGATCACACGAAGTGTGAACTGATTAGTTGTATTGTCTCGACTCAGTCCATAGACAATCACTTTCGGAGAAAGGACTTATAGGTAGGAAAAGTTTTAGCTTGAGGTATATTTGGGTACCCTCGCCTTTTCAATTGGTATTAGAGCAGGAAAACACGAAAAGATCTAACAATCTGTGTTTGGTGCGATCAAACCTATAAGAATTGAATCTATGTCTGATTCAGTTAACGTTATGCAAGAGTTTGAATCCTCAAAATTTGAAGATGTTAATACTTCGTTGACTCATGATCCTGGAGTAACTAAAACATCTATATCTTTTTCTGAGGAAAAAGAAGATGTTGATAAAGAGTTGGTAAAACTCCTAAATCCAATACAATCTCTGTCTTCTAAAGTGTTTATTTTAAAGACAGGGTCGAATCTTCTTAAGCAGGAGATCAGAGAAAAAGACATTCAACTGAACTGTTTATCCAAAGAGAAAATGGATCTCGCTGTCAAACTAGAAGGTCTTGGTAAATCTCTTACAGATAAAGAGACACATCCTATGATTATAACTAATGATGTTGTTCTGATTTCTTCTGATGAGGAAACTAAAAGTCCTTGCTCGACTTTTACAGATTATGAAAAAACTGGGTTAATCACGTCTGCAACAGATCAAGATGATGGTAGTGTGCGTAACTACATCAAGTTAGAAGAGGATGAGAGGCCAACTTCTAGATCTACTGATGATCAAACGAAATCTTGTCCAAAGAAAACTTTGAACCGATTCCTTGTTGACTCTAAGGAATAAAACTTTCAGTCACTTGACAGGAAACTTATACTTCTTCAACATACGATGGTAAAATTTTTGAAAGAAGTTTCTTGTCTTAAAAAACTGAAAGATTATTCCTCAGTAGAAAGACAGATTATACTACATCCCAATAAGATCAACTCAAATGAGTCATAGGAAAGAGTTGATAATCGCTTCTGGAAAAAGGTTCCTCCGCACCCATATCGAAACGGTTCTGGTTTTGATAACAAACAACTCCAGAAGGAAGGGAAAGATCGAATCTCTGCTAAAAGAAACAATCAGGAATTTTTGATAGTTGTTTCAGATGATCACACTAATGTGAATAATAAGGAATCCCTTAGAATGAGAAAATCTTATGAAAATCTCATTGAAAGAATTAAAAGAGATCTAGCTATCTCCGAGAATTCTCACATTAGTACAGTTTCTCCACATGATCATATCTCTAGAGTTAGAAAAGATCATCGTCTTGGGAGAAAATATCTTGGGCATAAATTCCCTAAAAGAAACATGAACTATGTTTCTGATATTCATTGTAAGCTGGAGAAAGCTTGCTCCGATGCGACTTAGTTGTATCGAAATTGTGCACTCTCATCCCATACTGTGCTCTTAATATTGGATGAGAAAAGCACATAAAAAAAGGGGGGCACATATTAAAGGAAATTTTTAGTAATTAGAGATATCTTGGAATATCTTTTGATTATACTTTTCAATAAAAGGAGAAGTTCGAAAAAAATATATGTATATATTTTCGAAAAACCTGGTTTGAAAAAAAAAAAATTCTCTCTGAAGATTATTGTCTTTCCTTGATAAAGATGTCTCCTATAACTCGCAGTGTTACAAGGAGTGATAGAAGGGAAGCACGAAAAGTAAGAAACTGTCAAGGGTTTGTCCCGTATCGAAAAACCAGGAAGTTTGTATCAAGAATTGTGTCTGATAATAACTCTGATAGATCTCAAGATGAAATAAGTCTCTTTGCGATCGATGATTCGGATTCTACCAGGTGGTTCTCCACTGATGGTATGCATGACACTATGCATGGGTTTGATGAACTCATTACAAGTCTTTTCTCTTTGATGCAAGATCGAGATGGACTGAAAGAAAGTCTAGAATAGGCAAAAAGTGAGCTTGCTAGCTTGAAGCTTCGGATGGAAGATCTTTTGAAATATAAAGTGGCTGTGGAAAAGTCCCTTGAGACATGCTTTAAGAGTTTGAACACTGAAGAGACCTCGGTGAACAACAAGAGAACCACTGAAGATTAAGTGATGTGTTGTATTACTTAATCTAGTATAATAGACATCAATTTTTGATTTCTTTCATTGATTGTATTGGTCTATTATGAATAAAACTATTATGAATAAAATTATTTATTTGAGTAATTTTCTTGTGATAGTTTTCGGTTTACATAGCCTGTGCTTAATTGCTTTTATCTTATTGCTATGTATGTGTATGGGATGCTTGATTTCGGTTTTACTACCTTAATATTCGATCTCATATATTGTGAACCCTCATGGTTTGGGTGACTTTTTGATTTAGCGGCATTAAGTTCTAGCCCTAGTAGGTATGCATTATCAAAGGATTATGAGGGGTTCTAATAGAAACAATATGTGAAAACTCACAATATGTTGAATCGGTTTTGGTTTAGCATAAAAGCATATGTGTTTCGACAGTTTTCAACTTTTGCTTGCAATTTTTAAAACCGGTTTTCAACCTTTCTCTGGTAAAGGTTGAGGTATGTTGTTATTCTTTTGTTTATGCATAAAGATGACAACGTAGTGATATTTCGATATCAATTCTCCCTGGACGAAGATGCTATCATATTGGAGAAGTGGATGCGAAGTTTGAGGTAACAATCTTGTTAGTTAATTGTTTTCCTATTTAAGAAAAGCCTGAGTTTATATTATATATATTTGTTGCTTTTGTTTAACAAAATTTAGGTTCAATTAATATATATTCCATGATGTGTGTGTGGATGTGTGTTTCAATTGGTTCTTGTTAAAAAAAACTATTGTTATCTTGCTTTATTGTGTGGTATCAATCGTTTAGGATTAAAAAATTTCGATACAATTGATCTGTGTGTGATTCAATTGGTTCCGGTTAAGAAAAACTATTGTTATCTGGCTTTTTATAGTTTCAATGGTTTAGGCTTACAAAATTACGGTGCAATTCGGTGCATTTAATGTCTATGTTGTTTCAATTGCTTCCGGTTGAGGTGAATAATTATGCAAGTTGATTTATGTTGGTTTGTATGAATTATTTATGGCTTAACGAAATAATATGTGTACGGGATGAGTTGTTTATTCCAATTCGATTCCAGATAAGAAACTAAGTTAATTCTGATCTTAGTTTGTCTTATCGAAGTGAGGTTTCGGTTATTCAAGTCTAACCGAATGCCTAAACAAGGAAATGCTAGTTAACTAACCTAGTATTCGGTTTGTTTAAAATTAAAAGGTCTAAGTTTATGGATAATTAGAACCTGATAAGAAAAATGGAGTTTATCTTTATTTTGGTCTCATCGAATTAAGCGGTTGTTTTTGAACAATCGTTTTAGCAAATGAACTAACGTGATTAATTGTTTTTGGCACTAAACGGGAAAAATTGTTTCTGGAAATTGTTTCCTTGGTAATATATCAAAATAAGACTACTTGTAGTTTCGTTTTTGATATTGGTGATCAGAACATGATGTGTGGAACCCTCGTGCCTAACTCTAAAGGTTTGCAAGTCTATTCTGAGATTTGTAAGATTCTTTTCGTGTTGTGCTTTATTTTTTCGCTTCTTTGTCATTTTTGTGACAAAAAGGGGGAGAAATATATGGAGTAAACAAGTGATACTGGCATTGATTTTATATTGATTGGTATCACTAAGGAAAAGAACATTGGTACTTGAATGTTTTATCTAACGAAAGAGTGAAAGCACGGACTAAGGGGGAGTAACATGTCATATTGATTGGTATAACAAAGACGTGCGGATTGAATATCTACCTATATTCCTTAGAGAGAGTATTAGCTTTGTTATTATAATGTCAACAACGGCATTTGCAACGATTGAATGTAAGCAATTTTACTGTGTTGTTGAATAGGGAATCAAGCGGAGTATAATGAATTCTTGTAATTTGTTTATCCATATGATGCAAGAGTTTTGTCACTAAAATTGACAAAGGGGGAGATTGTTAGAGAATTGCTTGGTTGAACCCACCAAGCGTTGGTATGTCAAGTTTGGTTGTCATATTTTAGTGAATCAAAACTCATATTAAGAGTCACTTGATTATGTACTAGAGTTAAACTTCATATAGGTTAGATTGAAAGCATTAGGATATGAGACATTACAAGTATTGATAAGTCTTGAATATGTGAGGAACCAAGGATCTACAACGACAACAATCATCCTTCCACTTGAGGTTAGTGATATTTGACTTGAACTGTTTCATTCCCTAACGTATCTTTCAAGTCGTGCATATTGAAAACATAACTGCGAAGTATATATGAACTCTAGATAGACATAGTATTAAGGAATACAATACGAGGTTTATTGCTTAACCATTAAACTTTGTAGATAAGACATCGCCATAATCATTTGAATACTATTCTGATTATGTATGGGTATAAGGTGAGGATTTCATCCTAGGGAACAATGTTTACATGTGTTCTAAGGAAGTAAGTTCATAAACTTGTTTGTGGACCGAAAAGGAAATTTCCAGGAGTTATTGGTTTTGTTATTCATTGCATATCTTATGAACAACCAATATATGTGATAGAGTATAACCGCTCACAACTTGTTGTGTTCTTGGTAGAACTATTCACAAAGTCCTGACTTTTGTATTGGTATAACTTTTATTAGTAAAACCAATCTTAAGTAATCACATGTGGTATGATCGGATTATGTCTGCCTTGGGGAAAGGGAACCGATCCTTGAAAGGGAAAGGGAACCGATCTTAGTAAGGGAAAGGGAATCGATCCTTGTAAGGGGTGCAATACATCAAGGGGAACCGATCCTTGTATGGGGTGCAGCAAGGTTTATAGCAGAAAGGGGAACCGATCCTATGGACATGTGCAACACATATAAGTTTGATACCATATATATGTGGGGAATCGATCCTAGTACCTAGTCAACCTAATTTTTGGGAAGCTAGTGTGACTATGCGTAGTACTCACATGGAGGTAGAACCGAAACTTGTTTTGGTAGAACCGTAAACCCATGATTGTGATTAAATGTTGGTTTGATCAACTACACAGTTCTTGAAAGTCATATGAACCAATTGTAAACTTGTTTGGAAGTGTGGCAAATCGTTTTCAAGGTTGTAAGTGTGAAAGAGAACTTACAAAATAAATATGTCGACAAACTTTGAACACGTGCTGCGAATGTTTATTTCTATAATTGTTCAAAGATATTCCTTAACGGCTAAGGGAAGAGAATCCCAGGATCGAAATATAAGGAAGTTAAGAATCTTTTAATTAAGGTTATTAATTTCACTTTATAGGGAAATTACAGAATTAGTAATGTGCATTTACTAATTATATTTTCCGAGAGATTTCGATTATTATTTTTGGACAGAGCATTTCCAGGAATTATGGAAACCGAATTTGTGCTTTAATGAATATCTTTAGAATATTTTCGTTTTTGGAAATTCCTTGGTGTCCAAACTTCCTTGTCTATAAATACACGAAGTTTTCCTTTCTAGCAAACTAATCCTTCGTAACAACAAGCTTCCTCTTTGTTGTGTTGTTACTTGTGTAGCCGCCTATTCGGAGAGGAGAGTAACCTAATTAGGCGAAATATCTTACGACCGCTCGTTTTAAAGTCTTCTTTGGGATTGAGAAGCTCTAGCGCGACCCGTTGGTGGGAAACTAGATAATTGCGGTTTATCTTTGTTTTCGATTGATTTGATTGACTAACGGTGGTTGAAATATAATTGCACCTAGTTTGTTTATTCTTGAGAATCTTCTCTTCTGATATAAGATTCACTCAAACTAGTTCAGAGTTTCGACAGGGATCTTTACACTGTTGTTAGTTCTAAAGACGATCTTGTGATAATCCATTGTTAACATACTCTGTTCTGTGCGTTATTGATCACAAGAGATTCAAGTGATTGTGTGCAGGTTTTTATTGAAGATTTAAGCAGATTCAAGACAAAGAAGATATTGAAGATCTGACTTGGGTTTTATAATCTTTGGTGTGCAAAATACTTGTTTGGGTAAAATAGGATACAATTAATCATCGGTTTATTCTTGTGGTAGATTGGATTGATTAATTGAGTAGATCGGCATCAACACGTTTCTTCGGATTAAAGGTGTTATTGGCTTAATCTTAACCGATCACCTTTGGGTGATTGAACATAAGATAGATCTAGACCCGACGAATGAGTATATGTTAAGATAAACGGAAGAGCCTTTGTCCGACCCATATCACTTGGTTGAATAGAGCTGATACCAAACAGATTTCTTGTTCCTTTACTGTTTGGAATACGAACCAAAGGGATTGTTCCAACTACGTGGCTTATTCAGAAGTCGGAGGCATGGGAATACAGACACAACTAGGTGAACTATAGGGTTAGTTATTTGGTCTCAACTATACGAAGTTAAGTGTAATTTTGTGTAGCGGCTTAATGATGAGTGCCAAATATTGTATATATTTATCCCTTTTTGTTGGCATTTTAACTCATCTTTTGCGCATTAATTCTACATTTTATCCCATATTCTGTATTTTCATTGTTTTCAAGAATAAATATTTTTATTAATTACTTTTGCATTTTTAGGTAATAAATAAAGTTCGGATGAGTCGCGGAGCGAAAAGAGCAGAAAAGTAGTGAAAAGCCGGGAGAAATTACGCAAGGAAGCCGCGAAGAATGGTGCGCACAACCTCATTTTCTACACACAAAAACGCCTCCGTTCTCAGCCATCAGATCAGTTCTCAGAAGCATCCGACGGTCGCTCCTTCATAGAGCATCAAAATATGAAGTCTCTGCCGAGCACCACGGCGCTGAAATTCCAAGCCTTCAGATTAGATGGTAGTTGAATCCAACGGTCGCTCCCTTGCTGTTCATCAACGTTTGATATCTCCGCCTTACACTACAACACCTAACCCCATCTAGAGCCGTTAACTTCGTTGTATCAAAAAATCTGACGGTCGCTACCAACCTCATCAGGAGGAACCATCCGATCCACCTACCAGCTTCGCATCCAGTGACTCAGCGTCGCAGAACATCAAACTCGATACGCCCGCCTAACACCCAAATACATAATACCCTTCTTCCCAAAACAGTCGACCTCTCCTCCCTCACTTCTCCACAGCAGAGAACCACCTCCTTCACCTGCCGCACCACCATCATCACCACCACTCCCTGACGCCACCAAACACCACCAACTCTCCACAACAACCACAACCCATCACTACTATCATCACCCCCCTTTTTCTAGCCCCCTATTTGATTGATTTTTCTTCTCACCTTTCTCTGAAACCCTAGAAGAAAAATCAATCGATTAGGCGAGTCTAGAGTAGCAATTGGCGCGTGGGAATGGAGCAGGAGAGTCAGAGGAAGAATGGGTCGACGCATGGGGGAGAAATTGTGCCATAAAATTAGGTAATTTGAAAAACCTAATTTCACTGATTTTGGGGGAAAATTGGGTAGAACCCTAATTGTGTTGTGGACTATAAATAGGAACTATGGGTGTGTTGTAAAAGTATGCTTGGAATAGCCAGCATCCAGGACTTTCATGTCCTGTTAATTGTTATGTTTGTGTTTATTGTTAATGTTTGTGTTAATTGTTATGTATGCTTGGAATAGCCAGCATCCAGGACTTTCATGTCCTGTTAATGTTTTAAATTTCAGTTCAGTTTCATGTTCATGTCTACTATGTTCTGTTGATGTTACTGTTAATCCTTTTGCTTCCTGTTAGTGTTAGTTTATCATGTTAGGTTAAATTAATTCCTGTTAGTGTTTCTGTTAATGTGTTCATTGTTAATTTCAGTTGGTTATGTTAATGTTAAATGTTGTAATGCTCCTGTTGATGTTTGTTAATGTTCACTGTCATGTTTAAACTGCTGTCACAATTGATGGAATGCTAGGCTAGATATCTGTGAAGCATTGATGTGATTGTGCAATGGAAGAAATCAGTGCTCATAGCAAGCTGATTATCTTGCCATTCTTGTTGTATGCTTAGGTTGCACTGTGATTGAGCATTGGGAGAAACTAGTGCTCATAGCAAGCTAGTTTTCTTCCCATTCTATTTGTTTGCCTTAGCTTTGCCTTAGCCTTGCTCTGTCAGCTTCACCACATCCCTGCCCTTGGCCTTAGGCCTTGGTTCATCTTGCACTGTTTTATACTTGTAGTTGCTTTGTTCTTTGTTTCTGTCACTGTTTTACTTTCATTTCCATGTTCATTTTGTTTGCTGTTTTCTTCTTTGCTGATTTACCTCTATTGCTGCTACTTTTCTTGGCTTGCTGCAACTCTGTTGCATTTCTCTTATTGCACTGCCCTGCAGCTGCTGTGCAGCACTTGTGCTGCATTGCCTTCCCTTACACTTGCAGTGCTGCTGCTTTCCTTCCCTTGCAGCTGCTGCTGCTGCCTTTCTGCAGTTCCTGCTGCCACTCCACTTCCCTTGCAGCTGCCCTTCTGCTGCTGCTGTTGCTGTTGTCTGCTGCAGCACTACTGCTGCATTGTTCACCCCTAGCTGCCACTGCTGCTGCTGCTGCTTCCTCTCCAAAGCCCAGCCCACAGTCCACTGTTAGCTCAATCCCATTGAGCCCAAAAGCCCAAAGCACAACTTGAGCTCATCAGAAGACCAAAATAAAAGCCCATGTTTAATCCAAAGGCCCAGATCCTTGACTGAATCCAAGGCCCAGTGCAATTCAAAAGACCAAAGCCCAAACTGCTTCACAGTTAATCAAAGCCCATCTTGCTCTTATTGTGAAAGCAACAGTTCCTAAGGGTATTCAAAGCCCATTGATATTCAAGACCCTTTGGTATTCAAAGCCCATTAGCAAAAACTAGAACCCAAAATAGCTAGAAACACTCCAAACACTCCCGATCTCTGTGGATCGACCCGTACTTGCACTTTTGCCACTTTCGACACCGTGCACTTGCGGTTATAATTTGTAGGACCTTTTCTGCGCTTCATTTTATACACTCCTTTGAGGCCTATCACTTAATCCTGAGAGTATTCAATTCTGCACTAGGTCCCGGGGGTTTTCTGCATTTGCAGTTTCCTCGTTAACAAAATATTTCTGTGTCACTTACTTTTATTTTCCGCATTATAATTGTTTTATTATAATTAAAGTAAATCACACAAACGTTAATTCCTATTTACTTGATAAGCAATCCTATTTTGTTTGGTTAAGTACGAACCTTTATATCAAGTAAACATACTTCGTTGCTGTATCGTCTCGATCTCGTATCCATAGACGATCACACGAAGTGTGAACTGATTAGTTGTATTGTCTCGACTCAGTCCATAGACAATCACTTTCGGAGAAAGGACTTATATGTAGGAAAAGTTTTAGCTTGAGGGGTATTTGGGTGCCCTCGCTTTTTTCAGGTTTAGCAAAGGAACTAAGATGCTTAGTTGATTTTTGGTTTGCTAAACTAAAATGGAAAAATTGTTTCGGACAATTGTTTACTTGGTAATATCAAAATAAAACTACTTGAAGTTTCGGTTTTGATATTAGTTATGAGAACATGGTGTGTGGAACCCTCGTGCTTAACTCTACAGGTTGCAAGTCTATTTTGAGATTTTTTAGATTCTTTTCGTGTTGTCCTTTATTTTTTTCGTTTCTTTGACATTTTATGAAAAAAGGGGGAGAAATATATGGAGTGAACAAGTGATACTGGCATTGATTATATATTGATTGGTATCGCTAAGGAAAAGAACATTGGTGCTTAAACGTTTAGTCTAAACGAAAGAGTGAAAGCACAGAGTAAGGGGGAGTAACATATCATATTAAGTGGTATAACAAAGACGTGCAGATTGAATATCTACCTATCTTCCTTAGAGGGAGTATTAGCTTTGTTATTATAATGTCAACAACGATATTTTGAGGATTGAATGTAAGCAGATTACTGTGATGTTGAATTCGGGAATCAAGCGTATGTATAATAAATTCTTGTAATTTTTTTATCCATATGATGTAAGAGTTTTGTCACTAAAATTGACAAAGGGGGAGATTGTTAGAGCATATCTTAGTTGAACCCACCAAGCGTTGGTATGTCAAGTTTGGTTGTCATATTTTAGTAAATCAAAACTCATGTTAAGAGTCGCTTGATTATGTACTAGAGTCAACTTCGTATAAGTTAGCTTGAAAGTATTAGGATATGAGACATTACAAGTATTGCGAAGACTTGAATATGTGAAGAATCAAGGAGCTACAACGACAACAATCATCCTTACACTTGAGGTTAATGATATTTGACTTGAACTGTTTCATTCCCTAATGTATCTTTCAAGTCGTGCATATTGAAAACAAAACTGCGAAGCATGTTTGAACTCTAGATATACATAGTATTAAGGAATACAGTACGAGGTTTATTGTTTAACCATTAAACTTTGTAGATAAGACATCGCCATAATCATTTGAATGCTATTGTGATTATGAATGGGTATAGGTGAGGATTTCATCCTAGGGAACAATGTTTACATGTGTTCTAAGGAAGTAAATTCATGAACTTGGTTTGTGAATCGAAAAGGAAATAGCTATTAAGGAAGTAAAGGGGAACCGATCCTAGTAAGAAATTCAGTACATCACAAAGGGGAATCGATCCTTGTATGAGGTGCAACAACTTTATAGCAGAAATGGGAATCGATCCTATGGACATGTGCAACACGTTTTTAGGCAAAGGGGAACCGATCCTATGGACATGTGCAACACATATAAGTTAGATACCATATATATGTGGGGAATCGATCCTAGTACCTAGTCAACCAATTTTTGGAAAGATAGTGTGACTATGCACAGTACTCACATGGAGGTAGAACCGAAACTTGTTTTGGTAGAACCGTTAAACCCATGATTTGTGATTGAATGTTATTTGATCAATCGCATAGTTCTTGAAAGTCAGATGAACCAATTCTAAACTTGTTTGGAAGTGTGGAAATTCAGTTTCAAGGTTGTAAGTATGAAAGAGAACTTACAAAGTTAGGATGTCGACATACTTTGAACATGTTCTGAGAATGTTTATTATTCAATTGTTCAAAGTTATTCCTTAATAGCTAAGGGAAGAGAATCCCAGGATCGAAACATAAATAAGTTAAGAATCTTTTAATTTATGTTATTAATTTCATTTTTAGGAAAATAAGAATTAGTAATGTGCATTTACTAATTAAAGATTTTCTGAGAGATTTCGATTATTATTTTTGGACAGAGCATTTCCAGGAATTATGGAAACCGAATTTGTGCTTTAGTGAATATCTTGAGAATATTTTCGGTTTTGGAAATTCCTTGGTTTCCAAACTTCCTAGTCTATAAATACTTGAAGTTTGCATTTCTAGTAAACTAATCCTTCGTAACAGCAAACTACCTCTTGTTGTGCTGCTACTGGTGAAGCCGCCTATTTGGAGAGGAGAGTAACCTAATTAGGTGAAATCTCTTACGGCCGGTCGTTTTAAAGTATTCTTTGGGATTGAGAAGATCTATTAGTATCATTAGTGGGAAACTAGATAATTGCGGTTTATCTTTTGTTTTCATTGATTTGATTGACTAACGGTAGTTGAACTTTGATTGCACCTAGTTTGTTTATGCTTGAGGATATTCTCTTCTGATATAAGATTCACTCAAACTAGTTCAGAGTTTCGACAGGGATCTTTAAACTGTTTGTAGTTCTAAAGACGATCTTGTGGTAATCCATTGTTAACAGACTCCATTCTGTGCGTGATTGATCACAAGAGATTCAAGTGATTGTGTGCAGGTGTTTCTTGAAGATATAAGAAGATTTGAAGACGAAGAAGATATTGAAGATTTCAGATTTGTGGGTTCATAATCTTTGGTGTGCACAATACTTGTTTCGGTAAAAAGAGGATCCAATTAATAATCGATTTTATCGTTGTGATAGAATTGGATTGATTAATTGATTAGATCGGCATCAACACAATTCTTTCGATTAAGAGTGTTGATCGCAAAATCTTAACGATTACTTTTGTAATTGAACATAAGATAGATATAAGGACCTGACGAAGGAGTTTATGTTAAGATAAACAGAAGAGCCTTTGTCCGACTCATATCACTTGGTTGAAGAGAGTTGATACCAAACAGATTTGTTGTTCCTTTACTGTTTAGAATACGAACAAAAGGAATTGTTCCAAGTACGTGACTTATTTATAAGTTGGAGGCGTGGGAATACAGATGGAACTAGGTGAACTATATGTTTAGTTGCCTGGTCTCAACTATACGAAGTTAGGTGTAATTTTGTGTAGCGGCTTAATCCTGAGAGTATTCAATTCTGGACAAGGTCCCGGGGTTTTTCTGCATTTGCGGTTTCCTCGTTAACAAAATCTTGTTGTGTCATTTAGTTTTACTTTCCGCATTACAATTGTTTTATTATAATTAAAGTAAATCGCACAAACGTTAATTCCTATTTACTTGATAAGTTAATCCTATTGTGTTTGGTTAAGTCCGAACTTTTTATCAAGTAAACATACTTCATTATTGTATTGTCTCGATCTCGTATCCATAGACGATCACTCGAAGTGTGAACCGATTAGTTGCATTGTCTCGACTCGGTCCATAGACGATCACTTTTGGAGAAATGACTTATAGGTAGGAAAAGTTTTAGATTGAGGTATATTTGGGTACCCTCGCCTTTTCAGAAAGGACATCCAACTAAATATTCTACCCAAAGAGAATATGGATCTCAGTTTCAAAGTAGATGCTCTTGGTAAATCTATTATTCAAGAAAAAGAGGTTCATCCTATGACTCTGACTAATGATTCTGTAATAATTTCTTCTGATAAGGAAACCAAAAGTCCTTGCTCGACTCTTATAGATTGTGATGACGGGACTTGTTTAATCCTATCTGAAACTGATCACGATGATGGTAGTCTGCGTAACTACATCAAGTCAGAAGATAATGTAAAACCATCTTTTAAAACTACTGATGATCAAACGAAATCTTGTCCAAAGGAAACTTTGAACCGGTTCCGTAAAAAAGATCTTAAGGAATACAACTTTCAGTCACTTGACAGGAAACTTATACTTCTTCAAAATACTGTGTAAAAGTATTAAAAGAAGTATCTTGTCTTAAAAAACTGAAAGATCATTTCTCAGTAGAAAGACAAAATATACCCCCAACCCGATAAAATGAACTCAAAAGAATCATATAAAAGAGTTGATAATCACTTCTGGAAAAATATTCCACCTCACTCATGCAGAAACAATATTTGTTCACATGAAGATATTTCGCCTATTGAACGGCTCCATAAGAAAGGGAATGAAATAATTTCTGCCAAAAGAAACAATCATGGAAACTTTCCGATAATTGTTTCCGATGATCAAGTTGATGTACATAATAAGAAAATCCTTAAAATGATAAAATCATATGAAAATCTCATTAATAGAATTAAGAGATATTTATCTAACTCTGAAAGTTCTCACGTCAGTACTTTTTCTCCTCATGTCAAACTTATATCACAAGGAAAGATCACTTTCTTGAGAGAAAATACTTTGGGCAGAAACCTCTGAAGATGTAAACATACTTTTAACATGAGAATTAACTCTTATCATTTATTGTTCAAAGATATTCCTTGGTACTCAAGGTGATCTTGTACCGAAATAAATAGAGAATCTCTTAATTAAGGTTTTTGGTTTTATATGCTTTAATTACCAGCAATTAATACATATCTCTAGAGAATAAAAATTAGTAATGTGGATTTACTAATTGGAGTTTTCTATGAGAGATTTCGAAAAATATGGACTACATTCATTGGAATTAAGAAAACCGAAATCGGGCATTCATTGCATATCTTAAGAATATTTTCGGTTTTGGAAATTCCTTGGTGTCCAAACAACCTTGGTCTATAAATACCTAAGTTTGCATTTTTAGCAAACTATTCTAAGAGCTAGGCAAACTTCATTTCTTGTTGTTTCTGGTGGAGCCGTCTATTCGGAGAGGAAAGTATCCTAATTAAGTGAAATCTCTTACGACCACTCGTTTAAAGACTTCTGTGGAATCAAGAAGCTCTACGAGTACCGTGGGTGGGAAACTAGATATTTATTAGTTTTCGATCGTTGATTTGATTGACTAACGGTTGTTAAAACTTTGATTACACCTGGTTTGTTTATTCTTGAGAACCTTCTCTTCTGATATAAGATTCACTCAGATTAGATCAATGTATCAACGGGATCTTTAGAACTATTGTTAGATCTAAAGACATCTTGTGATAAGCCATTGTTAACATACTTCGTTTTGAATGTGATTGATCACAAGAAGATTCAAGTGTTGTTGTGCAGGTATTTGAAGGCAATATAAGATTTGAAGACGAAGAAGAATTCTTATTAGTTTTTGTATCTTGTGGATTTAGTGCACAAACCTTGATCGGTTGGCCAACTAGAATCAGTTTATCTTTGATAAATCCGATTGATTAGTTGCGTGAGATCGGCATTCTGTATAGTTTCTCTTTGAGATCTATATCATTTGAGTGCGAATCTAAATTTTTCTATTTCGGTAGTTATTGGATAGATTGATCTAACTAGACAAAGGAGTTTGTTAGATTAAACATAAGTGCCTTTGTCAATGACTCATCTTATCTTGTAGCAAGATTGATTAGAGCGATTACCAAACAGATTCTTCATTTCTTTTTGGAATACAATCCAAAGGACTTGTTATTCACGTGCGTGACTCTAGAAGTCGAAAACACTGGGATATTGAGGGAACTAAGTAGCTAGGGGTAGTCTGCTTGGTCTCAACTATACGAAGTTGGTATTTGATTTTGTATAGCAGCTTAATTCTGAGAGTATTCAAAACTGGACTAGGTCCCGGGGTTTTTCTGCATTTGCAGTTTCTTTGTTAACAAAATCTTGTTGTGTCTTTTACTTTGCTTTCCGCATTATAATTATTATTATAATTAAGTAAAATACACAAGTACGTTAACTCAGTAATACTTGATATTGATCCTATAGAGTTTCAATTATTTCCGAACCTATTATCAAGTACACACTTTGTTGTCGTATCGTCTCGATCTTGTATCCATAGTCAATCACACAAGTGATCTTGTTGTTATATTGTCTCGATCTCGTATCCATAGACGATCATACGAAGTGTGTACCAATTGTTTTATTATCTCAACTCTGTCCATAGTAGATCACATTTTGCAGAGGACTTATAGGTTGATAAATAAAAGATTGTGGTGTATTTTGGTACCCTCGTCTTTTCATCCTCTAACACATTACATTCTCTCTTTTATATGCGTTGTAAGCATATTATTCAGCCGACAAACAATTATCCCATTTTCAAAGCATGCAATATAGACTACCTAGTATCCCTGGAAATCCCTTGTCTCTGTTTTGCTTAAGCAACAGTTCAGCATTATCTACGAGTAGCTTCCAAAACAGTGGTTTCTCCAATGCGTAAGTACTCATTTATCGCATCTGCTGCACATCCATAAACTAACATTCGGACCGTTTCTATTACTTTATGATAAGGGTTGTTGATGGTGGTTTTTAGCTTAGGGTCAAAATCGTAAAACCTTGCATCTGATGTGACTTCACTCTGTAAGGAAACAGACCCACGTGTGCTAACCTCTGCGCTGACAAATTTATTGAGCCGCTCAATATACTTACATGAAATTTATCCAGACTGGTGAATCCCAGATGTTCTGTAAATTTTGATGCCTCGCGTATATTCACTTAATATAAGTTCCTTTGAATGCCTTCTATGCTATGTTCTCCGGCTGAACTCTTAATGTTGATATGGCATGACGATTCATGTTCACTCGCATCAGAGTAGCAAGAATCTCCAAGTATCAAGAATAAGATCTTTGCATAAGGTATTCAATCAGAAAAGCATGCTGCTCTCTCGCAACGAACTTAAAAGAACTCTGTGTCGACACATAGAATTCAGTCAATTGTCCTGACTAACTTGCAGAAGTTAGGGTTTCGGGCCTCGCGCATTACACCAGACCTTGCTTGTAAAAATTAATTAAATTCGCTGCAGTGCACTGGAAGTGCGGCCACGCCCTAGATTGCGGGCCCTACTTCCCTTTGACCAATCAGGTCGCCCTAAAGGCGCCACACTCGCCCCAGAAGTGTGGTCGCGCCTTATGTTTGGACGGCCCCCTTTTGTGTCCAATCAGGTTTCTCTAAACTTGTCACCATACATTAAAGGACAAACGCACCCTACCGTGGCAACTTCGCAACATGCTACCTCGCAAACATGCCACTTCGTGACAACCTGCCATAAATAGCCACCACACGGAAATTCCTACTCGTGTGGCCGTTTCCACACTATGGCCTGGCCATGGTTCCTTTGGTATAGCCATGGCGCCATTTTCACAAAAGTAGCGCCATGCCGCAGGCGCACGCCACGTGCACTAATTAGGGTATTCGACAAACCCTAATTTGAGCAAATTGCTACCAAAGCCAAATAACGTTCCCAGAGAAACAGGATTGGCGTGGCAACATGGCCAACGTTACCATGCCACATGTGGGTCCGACTCCACGATGCATTGGCCACTCCAAGCCCTAATTCTTCCACAGAGAATTCTTCCACGGCGCCCTGGCCACACCAATCCCTAATTCTTCCACGGTGCCTTGGCCATGCCAATCCCTAATTCTTCCACGGGGAATTCTTCCACGGCGCCAAGACTTGGCCACGCCAAATCCTTCCAACGGCGCCAAGACTTGGCCACGCCAAGTCCTTCCAACGGCGTCAATACTTGGCCACGCCAAATCCTTCCAACGGGGCCAAGACTTGGCCGCGCCAAGTCCTTCCAACGGTGCCAAGACTTGGCCACGCCCAAATCCTTCCAGCAGAAAAAGTATTCAGCTGAACTATGGAGGCATGGGTCGGGTCCCAAGGACGAAATTTAATTGCATGCGAGTTGTCAAGGAAATCAATAAGCTTTACGCCGGGTCTTGGACGCCTCTCCAACCAACGGAGTATCCTGGAACCGCCATATGCATCAGGAAACAAGGTTCTCGGGTTAGGAGCGTAATTTTTGAAATGCTCCCACAACCACGCTTGAAGAAAAGCGACGTGAACGTATGAGTCAATTTCATATAACCATTTGAGGCATACATGTCCGCGACCAGATGATCCAAATGGGTGTACAAAGAACCAAGAAACAAGCCATCAATGGGAAGAACGACGCCTTTCGCCAATTTGATGGAAAATTTGATAAGATCCTGTCTTATCTCCTTCTTACCAGAGCCATCGTCGAAAATATCTCTGGACAGCCACAGAGCTAAAAATGAAGCGACATGGAGCGTATCATCTAGCACTAGATCCAACTCCGGCTCATCAGGGCCACGTGTGCTAACCTCTCCACTGACAAATTCATTAGGGTCAAAATCGTAAAACCTTGCATCTTATATGACATCACTCTGCAAGGAAACAGAGCCACGTGTGCTAACCTCTCCACTGACAAATTTATTGAGCCGCTCAATATACTTACATGAAATTTATCCAGTCTGGCGAATCCCAGATATTCTATAAATTTCGACGCCTCTCGTATATTCACTTAATATAAGTTCCTATGAATGCCTTATCTGCTATGTTCTCCGGCTGAACTCTTAATGTTTATATGGCATGAGGATTCGTGTTCACTCGTAGCAGAGTAGCATGAATCTCCAAGTATCAAGAATAAGATCTTTGTATAAGGTATTCAATCAGAAAAGCATGATGCTCTCTGGCAACAAACTTAAAAGAACTCTATGTCGATACATAGAATTCAGTCAATCGTCCTGACTAACTTGCATAAGTTAGGGTTTCGCGCCTCGCGCAATACACCTGACCTTGCTTGTCAAAGTTAATTAAATTCGCCGCAGCGCACTGGAAGTGCGGCCACGCCCTAGCTTTCCGGCCCCACTTCCCATTGACCAATCAAGTCACCCTAAAGGCGCCACTCTCTTACCAGAAGTGTGGTCGCGCCTTATGTTTGGCCGACCACCTTTTATGGCCAATCAGGTTTCTCTAAACTTGCCACCATACATTAAAGGCCAAACGCACCCTACCGCGGCAACTTCGTAACATGCCAACTTCGCAACATGCTACCTCGCAAACATGCCACTTCGTGACAACCTGCCATAAATAGCCACCACACGGCAATTATTACTCTTGTGGTCGTTTCCACACTATGGCCTGGCCATGGTTCCTTTGGCATAGCCGTGGCGCCATTTGCACAAAAGTAGCGTCATGCCGCAGCCGCATGCCACGTGCACTAATTAGGGTATTCGACAAACCCTAATTTGAGAAAATTGATACTAAAGCCAAATAACGTTCCCAGAGCAACGGGACTGGCGTGGCAACAGGTCCAACGTTGCTACGCCACATGTGGTTCCGACTCCACGACGCCTTGGCCACGCCAAGCCCTAATTCTTCCACAGAGAATTCTTCCACGGCGCCTTGGCTACGCCAAGCCCTAATTCTTCCACGGAGAATTCTTCCACGGCGCCAAGACTTGGCCACTCCAAATCCTTCCAATGGCGCCAAGACTTGTCCACGCCCAGTCCTTCCAACAACGCCAAGACTTGGCCACGCCAAATCCTTCCAACGACGCCAAGACTTGGCCGCGCCAAGTCCTTCCAACGGCATCAAGACTTGGCCACGCCCAAATCCTTCCACGGTGCCAAGAATTGGCCACGCAAAATACTTCCACGACGCCAAACCCTAACTTTGGTTGCGGAGCCAATTTTTAGCTTTGACCATGCCACGACGTCACTGGCATACCACTATGCCATGGCTACTAGCATGCCGCTATGCCATGGATACGCCACTGGCATGCCATTAGCATGTGGCTGACGCCACTTCGTTATACAACAAGATGTGGCCATAATCGATGGCCATCTTTCTTCATGAGATGCAATCTCAGCCATCCAAGTTCGCCACCGAACTGATGAGCTCGCGACAAGTTTTAGGCGACTAGCCAAGACGAGCCTAGCATTACATGATATTTACCTTCGGCAAGCCTCTGAATTTTAACTTGCCACACGTAGCAAAGTGTTACATGTTTTCCATGAAAACACTTGAGACATCAAAATATGTCACAAACTGGGAGATGCTCATCAGGGTATTGGTCTAGTGGTTTACAGCGTGCGGCGTGCAATGCGCCCGTTACAAGAAGTGTCATGAAGTAGGATAATTAGTGGTGGTGAAAAGTAACGGTGTAAACAATTCATTTTCTTCATCATGGAAGAGTAATGACCGAAGGTTACACGAATTCACTTTCTTCATCATGGAAACATAACGTCTGGCAGTTACACGTTACTTTTTTCTTCCACCACTCAATCGTTTCCACTTCTTACGAGACCAGGGTACGCTTCACTATGAATTGTATAAATAGGTCTCACCTATTTCCACCAAAGCACAAGTTTTTGGTCGGCAACACACAGTATCTAGAAATCACCTGGTAGCTTTCCATCTGGCTCACCAGTTCTACTTTCTGATACAAGTCACAAAACACCCACACTTCCAGAATCAACTATTCTGGTTTCAACACTTTCTTCGCTTCCCTCCCTAAGACCAACCCTTCTCCTTGACTTTGTGATCAAAACAAGCCTGGAACGGCCATTTCTTGGTTTAGGCCAGGATTGTACAGATTGATCTCTCGAATCAAAAGTACTCCCGTGCAGTACATTGTTTAGGGTTTAGATTCGTTTCTCACCCACACACCCAAAATTACCAAAATCAGCAGAAACAGTTTTCACCCTCAAACAAGGGTTTAATCCAAGAACCCCACAAGCATCGGGCTTTTGAACAAAATTAGGATTGACAAACACAACACCTCCCACTATTCGTTAAAACAATTCTTGCCGCATTTTGAATCTTCTACATACGGAATACATTAGGTGGAAAACATGGGATCAGAGCAAAGTAATCTTTTTAGAGGAGTTCATCTCCCACCTCAAGATTTCTTAGTATTTTAATATGAGTTTTTGGCCAGTGTATATTTGTAAAAAGGGCTCACAAACTTATGGCTAGGTTATTTTGGTTAATTGCTACCGGATCTTCATCTGATGAATAGAAACTATTATTAGAAGATGAGGAATAAGAAAAACATAAGAAGAATGGTGCGCGGTGTACTCATAGTATGCCATTATTATCATAAGAAGAAGAACTGTGTGGGTTTGTATAAATTGAGATATCAAGTCTTTATTTTATAATGAAAATCCAAGACCAATATTAAATATAAAAAGAGAAAGTGTTTGGGACTGACTTGATATGACTATAGATTTAATTAGAAATTTAATCTTCATTAGAAATTAAACCAATAATGATTACATACTGCAATTTCATCTTCCAACAACTCTAGAATTTAAATAAATGAATCTAAAAACATGCAAGATGAAAATCGTTGGAAATAGCTTGTGTAATCACAATTTTTGCTATACCAAACCCTAGTTATCCTTCAAAAATAAGAATAAATTCTTACGAGAAGTTTCCTAGATAAACAAGAAAACGAAATAAACTTGATTTTTTCAGACTCTTTATTGGTTTTAAGACCCTTGAATTTGTCATCAACTACTATCCACGAGCTCTTTAGAGAAAATATGCTCAATGAGAAGTTAACGAACATGAGATTTCATGAGAACAAAGTCAGCAGAAACCTTTTTCAACTCAGTCTTCAACATGTCTAGACCTTTTAGCATTTTAACAAGTTCTAGTTTCGCTTCCTCAAATTGTTTAAGAATATCATAAACAACATCAGCAAAGATCATCTATTCCCGTTCAATATCTTGATGATCATATGCAAAATAGCAATTCAAATCAGCGGAATCAACATCTACATCATCGACCAGAGTTCTCTTCTTTCATTTTATTTCAATACCATCGTGATTAAGAGATTTCTCCACGCTTTCAAGAATTCGATACACAAGAGACATGCTTGGGTGCGGAACCTTGGACGAGAATTTCTCAATCACAAGTTAAGGTATATAAAGGAGTTTGTAAAGAATATTCTATGGGATGCACGTCGGTTCGTGATCTGATTTAGATATTAGGGTTTTGTACGGTCAAGACGGAAAGGTACATGTACCTTTTGATGGTGCGGGACCCGTTGTTCCTAACAGGTTTTGAACACAATTTTTTAAGGGTAGAAAACATTTTTTTAGAGAGCACACATCAATTTTCAATACTGCAACTTTTTTTCTCATTTATGACAAATATTCTTCTTTAAATATTAATGCATTCTTAGATCAATAAAATTGAGTTTAGAAAACAAGAGAATTATTATTCATAAAAAGACTTTAATTATAAAAAGTTTTACATTATGAAAAGTTTATAGCTCATACTAAACCACACCCAAAAATTCGTTTGGCAATCTGAAAGGACTTACTCCAATATACTTTCTAGAGAATTAACTAGACAGTCAGACTCAACCTAGAGTAAAGTATATCAAAGAGTTTAACATCTCTAACTTTTAATTCAACCCGCAATCAGAAAATAGAAATCTGCGAGCCCGATTGAATAAGAGGAGTAACTTGAACGGTACCAAAGACCAATGTTCAAGTGTCAATCAATGTAAATCAACAACCCAAGGTTGGATATTCTAATTGATTGATCTTCACGCACAACCTGTGATATTTCAATTATATAACAAAATATAATGCGGAAAAGAAATAACACAGACACCAGAATTTTGTTAACGAGGAAACCGCAAATGCAGAAAAACCTCAGGATCTAGTCTATATTGAACACCACACTGTATTAAGCCGCTACAGACACTAGCCTACTACCAATTAACTTCCGACTGGACTTTAGTTGAACCCTAATCAATCTCATACTGATTCAAAGTACAGTTGCGCTCCTTTCGTCTCTGATCCCAGCAGGATACTACGCACTTGATTCCCTTAGTTGATCTCACCCACAACCAAGAGTTTCTACGACTCAAAGTCGAAGACTTGATAGACAAATCTGTCTCACACAGAAAATTCTATATGATTGAATAAATCTGTCTCCCACAGAAATACCCAAGAGTTTTTGTTCCGTCTTTTGATAAATCAAGGTGAACATGAACCAATTGATAAACCGGACTGATATTCCCGAAAAACAGCCTAGAATTATCAATCACCTCACAATAAACTTAATCGACTAGCGAAACAAGTTATTGTGGAATTACTAACGATGAGACGAAGTGTTTATGATTAATTTTGTATCTTGCCTATCGGAGATATAAAATCTCGAGCCAATTATTTTAATTGAACTCAACACGAGATCAGATCACGAAACTACAAAGATAATAGTTGGGTCTGGCTTCACAGTCCCAATGAAGTCTTCAAGTCGTTAACCTACAGGGTCTCGAGAAGAAACCTAAGGTTAAAGGAGAATCGACTTTAGTTATGCAACTAGTAACACACAGGAGATATGGGTATTAGGTTTACCAGTTGCTAGAGTTCTCCTTTATATATTTTTTAAATCAGGGTTTGCAATCCAAGTTACCTTGGTAATAAAGCATTCAATATTCACCGTTATATGAAAAACCTCATTCAACCAAGCTAATATCTTTCAACCGTTAGATCGAACTTAGCTTGCTACACATAAATGAAATGTACCCTCATTTAGGTTTATGTAACCGTACCTAAACGTGTACACCATATTGGTTCACAAATAGTTAACCGAGGTTAGCCATATGATTACTCTCATATCAACCTTCTTCATCTCAACCATAACTAGTTCAAATGACTCAAATGAAACTAGTTAAAGAGTTTTTCAATTGTTATAGAAAACAAAATTGAAACCAAATCGGTTTGATTCACTTGAATCAATCATGAACATTATAGACACGGTTTGAAAAGATTTCATTCCTTATGATTTAAATGTTTAAGTTCATGAACTGACCGATTTGACAAAGTAACCAGCTTAAGTATGTGTATGGGTATGCGTACTTAAGTAACCGGATTTGAGTTTGTTAAGTTCCCAAACTCAGCAGAAATTTTCGGTTCGAAAACTTCCGCCAGTAACTAGTTTAGGAGTTTGTAATTCCCAAACTCAGCTGATATTTTCGGTTCGAAAACTTCCGCCAGTATGCGTATGGGTACGCATACTTATCTTGTCTTTTTCACCAATTTGGTATACACACATATGCACTAATGTGCGAACACACTATATATGCTTATATCCAAACATGGATACATTCTCAACTCTTTATTTCAATCATCGAAACATTCTTATATAATGACAATAGTCGTTTTCACACACTATTAGCATCAAAGCAATTTTCAAGGTGTTGAAATAATCATTATCGAAATATTCCAAGCCTACATCAAATGATTGTATCACACAAACCATGTAAGATGTTACTCGAAAATTTTCTCATGATATAAGATGAACTTGGTCGAAGCGAAAGCTTACCAACACATATTCGAGAAATATGTAAGCGAGATATACTCAGCTCGAAATCTCAAATGTGTATAGAGAAAACTATATCTTAACACGACTTATGTCTCAATATAGGAGATAGTATAAATAGACTTTCCAAATTATATATAAGTTCAAGTCTCCACATACCTTTTGTCGAAGAAGTTCCACAAGCTCCCCTTAGTAGTTCTTCGTCTTCAAATGATGAACTCTGTGAAATCTAAGCTCAACTACACTATCTATGTCGTAGTCCGAGACATCTATAAATAGGCAAATCAAGACTTATAGTTTTGATCATTAACATTGACAAATATGCTTGAGATATCAACGCATGCGAGTTCGACCGATCAGTGCTCTAACAATCTCCCCCTTTGTCAATTTTAGTGACAAAACTATCAATACATATGGATTACAAAATAGATAGAAATTTTAGCTTCTCATCCAAATGCTTGATCTCCTTGGCATCTTCGTCACTTCCAAGTATTCCATGATCCTAAAGGTTGTAAGTTCAGCATCACAGTTGTTGAAGATCCGTAGCAATAACAATGAGAAAACAAAATGCTCCCAATCATTGTTACACAGTGTCATAGTATTATTACACAGCATCAAATTTCAATTGTATCACAACTTTGACAAAAATACTATAGTGATATGTATCACTTCCCCTTAGTCAATACTTCATGTCAACATGAAAACCACTCTCCCTTGCATAATGATCCGTAAACCATATGTATTTGTAGTATCACACTACACATTAATTCTCTCCCTTTTTGTCAATATAAATTGGCAAAGGTATGAAAACTAGTGGGATCCTCATGAAATTTTCACAGAGATACTTCATGACCAAAAGAGAATACCATATCAATTTATTTAGATGCCATCATAAAGCCGAAGATAAATGCATTCATCAAGGAATTTATAAAGATACAAGATAACCCCTAATATTCCATACCCGCACTCCCCACAAAGATATGGCAATTAAGCACAAGTTCAAAATGAACTCTCCCCCATAAAATGTCATTCCCGAAAGAACAACAAAAGCGACCTTACTTTCACAAGAAAAGAAGGATTTCTTTGGGCAAAATCAAATCACATGAAAATATGAATTTGAATCCAAAGTATTCAATTGAATTATCCATAAAAGAATTCATGATTAATCCAATCGAAATGCACAATTAAATTAATCACAAGAAAACTCATAATTAATTCAATCGAAATTACATAACTAAATTAACTACAACGTGATCAATTCAATTGGTCATGCTCGACATAAGAGAACTTACGGAGCAACAACTAAACTGACCACAAGAGAATGATCAATTCAATTGGTCATTCTCAAACATATGGAACCTTACGGAGCAACACAGTATATACACAAAGATGTGGATCGGAGATCGACCAATACTGCGGAATAGACAAGGATTCATTATATTTTCCATCACTATTTTCACAATGACATATGATAGACTTAATCCTTGTAAACAAAAGTTTTATCCTTTCTTCCATCAAAACAATGACATAAAAGGCTTTAACTTTTGTAATGTCAAAAGTTCATTCTATCTTCTATCAATACATTCATGCCGACATAAAGAGATAACTTTTGAACAAGTATGGGACAGTCACAGGTTCACGGACGTAAACAACATATCCCATAACATTTTGCAATATATAAAATCATGAAGATTAAAATTGCAAAAATCATCTTCCAAAAACTTAGAATTTAAATAAATAAATCTAAAAACATAGAAGATGAAAATTGTTGGACATAGCTATGTGTACTCATAATAATGGCTATTCCAAACCCTAGTTATTCTTCTAAAAACATCAAAAGAAGATTTACTAGACATTGAGACCTCTGAAGAATTCTTTATCATCCCCGAACTCCTTGTCATCAACATCCATGGGAACATAAGGTTCATGGAGAAAGGAGTCAATTCCAACAGACCTTCTAGGCTGATGATGTCGAACCAGGGCCTTCTGAATTTCGAGAGTTCTCATAACAAAAGCCTTTATTTGCTGAATCTCCTTCCTTGCTTCCTTCAACTCTTTCGAGAGACTGTATTCACGGTAGTTTATTTAGATTCATTATCACAACGTGGAGTAGTGTTTTTACTCGACAAACTATCAATATCTAAGGCATTATCTTTAAGATCAACTTCAAGTGAAAGAATTTTCGATTTCACTTTGGCATGTCCATCAAGAAAAATCCTTGTTTTGGAATCATGTTAAGAAATAATACCAATAAGAGTATTGACTCTGTGTTTTTATCTGAATGACCTCGGAAGCCTGAAATTAAATATGTTTGAAAATCTCATAACTTTCTCTAGCTGATTCACATTCTACTTCTGAATCAGACTCATCGGTAAGAATATAGGAACAACACTTGTTAATATCTAACTGTTTTATGGACTCATACAGTTCGTCTCTAAAAGATTTTGAAAAATCATTCTCATCTACAGAATCCATAGAAACAGTTTCTTTTAAACTGGTGCAACGTTTATCAGAAATTTTGTCTTTGTCCATATAGTCAGACTGCTTCAAACACAGACTTATTAGGTCCTAGCGTGTTTGCCTTCTCCGGTACCAATTGAAAACGCGGGGGTACCAAAATGCACTACCACTTTTTTCTTAGGAAATCTATATGACAAACTCAACACAACTCCAAGAGTTACACTCAATCAAGGAATAGTATATAGAGTTATATATATATCTTGTGATTAGAACGTTTACAGAATCAAATTCGTGAACCTAATCACAAAGAGATTACTTGGACGGTACCAAAGACCAATGTCCAAGAATCAATCAAGTCATATCCAACAAACAAGGTCGGATGTCTCTACTATGATTGATCAACACACAATCTATGGTATTTCAATTACAAAGATAAACAATATAATGCAGAAAAATAAATAACACAAACACCATAAATTTTGTTAACGAGGAAACCGCAAATGCAGAAAACTCCGGGACCTAGTCCAGATTGAACACCAAGTTGTATTAAGCCGCTACAGATACTAGCCTACTACCAATTAACTTTGGACTGGAATGTGTTTGAACCCTAAAAGGTAATCCACCGATTAAGGTACAGTCGTGTTCCTTACGCCTCTTGAATCCCAGCAGGACACCGTGCAATTGATCCCTTAGCTGACGTCACATCAACTAAGAGTTGCTTCAACTCAATTGAAGACTTTAAACCAAATACGCCTCCCATAGATTAAGTATATAAATGATTTCCTTTTACAATAAAATAGTTTGATGAAAGGTTTGGAAATTGATAGCAATAAACAAAGTCTAGCTAACCTCAAAATCCGGACTTATGCAACCCAAAGTGCATCCTAGCTTATTATTCAACACAAGTATAAAACTTGTGGAATCAAAAAAGTTTAAGAAGAAGAGAACTTTGATGATTTCTATCTATCTTGATCGATGGAGCAAGTTCAACAAACAATCAAGATCAGGATACTCGATTATCAAGGAAAGATAACTTGACCTGGCTTCACGAATCCCTATGAAGACTTTGTAGTCGTTAAACCCTAAAAAAGGTAGAAAGAGGACGACTCTAGATACAACTAGGACACATCAAAAAGTAGTGTCAGGATTCAAAGATCCCAGTTGCTTGAAATTCCCCTTTTATAGACATTCAAAGCGTAGGTTGCTTTATGTTTAAGCTAAGATAACTTTGGAACCAAGCAAATAAAATCCACCGTTAGATGAATCTTTGAATCTGATTCACATAAACAAGATATACACTATGGTTAGGTGAAACCGTGACCGAACCGTGTACAAGGACTATGTTCAACATGGTTAGCCGAAACTAGCCGGTTTGAACTTAAAAGCTTAATCTTCATTTTCATGAACACATAAGACATTAATCGGAGTCACAAACATGTGATCAAATAAGTCTAATATTTTTAAATAACTAATCAAATGCTAATTATCTCGTAGAAATAATTTAAACACACTTGAAAATATAATCGACATGGTTAGTAGGTGTACAAGGTACAAATACCATTGTCGTTCGTGAGTCTGTTCAGTCACACGTACCGGTTTGTAAACATTTAACCAAACTGAGTTCCGTAGTTAACAGAACTTTTAAAGTTTGTTTATCGGTTTGGAAACCTTAAAACTGTCACCGGTTTCAGAGTTCACATAACTAAATCGGTTTGTTTACCTGTTTGGAAAGACAACCGAGTTCAGGAACACAAAACTGTTTTAGTTTGCGTACTGATTTGGAAACTAATCCCGGTTCCGTAACCACAGTTCAAAAATGGTTTGCATACGAGTATGCATACCGATCCGGTTCACGAGTAAAACTGATTTTCATATGATATACATGTAAATATGTGTACCATGAATCTATAAGTCGATATATATATATATATATGTACTCCGTTACGTGTACAAGTACATGTAATACGGGTTCAGACTTATAACAGTTTTCCCAGTTCGTAAGACTGATCCCACTGTCTTGTATCTGAATCTAAAGTAGTTTTATATTTCTCTCTAAATCGATTCGAAACATTCCTGAATAACATCAATGACACATATCACTGTTCTAGGATATTTCCGAATGATAAACTTGAATCATGATTTTGATTCCGAGCAATAAATTTTCCTTAACTGAAATGCATCAAGTATGAACATATGTTCATTACGCTCAGTCATTATATTTCGAGAAATTTGTTAACTAGATAATTAGTTCTCGACTCGAAATTCTTTTTTATGTATAATAGTATAATTAGTTATGCGACATCGTCTCAAATGATAGAAAGTGAATATAACTTGAGATATAGGTGGTTCAGTCATCACTTACCTTTTATTGATGAAGTTCTCCAAAAGCTTCGGCTGATCTTCACCTTCAAACGGTAGAACGCAATAATGACTGTCGTGATCTACTATTTATCAACTACATTTCTATTCTAGTTCGAGACTTAACTAATTGTATACTAGAAATCAAGATATAATTTTGACAACTAAATTTGACAACAAGCTTGAGATAGCAACACTTGTGAGTTCGACCGAGAAATGCTCTAACAAGACCTTTCTTAATGGAATTATGATGTTTTTGGAAATATTCACAAAAATATAAATTCCTTGAATAATAGGATTGAGAGCCTTAGAAACGGAAATATATCTGCCAATATAGATAAAGTAATAAATCTTCAAGAAGAACTAGGAAAATGGTATGATATTAGAAATGATTATCATCATCAAATTTCAAGGGATAAATTATTCAAAGAATATGACCAAAATATAAAATATTTCCATGCAGTATTATCCAGTAGGAATATAATCAACATTATTCATTCTCTCAGAGATCCCTCGGGTTTATGGATTTCTGAAAGAGAAAAAATCAATAGCCTTATAGTAATCCATTTTTAGATTGCCTCTTCGCAAAACAACAACTTTGATGAAGACTTATCAAATACAAACGAACCTTGTACACCTGAGCCTGAAAACTTCTCTCGATCTGATATATCATCGAAAGAATAGATTTGGAACACAGTTTCCAAAATGAACCAGTGGGGAGCTCCCAGCGTAGATGGATTTCAATCAGGATTTTTTAAGGCTAACTGGGATATTTTGGGACCGGACATAATTCATGCAGTTCAGGATTTTCTTAAATCGGGAACCTTAAATCCATTTCAACTACTCTTTCATAACCCTAATTCCACAAATAGCCACCCCACAAATCCCAGCGGATTTCCGACCCATCAGCTTAAGTAATACAATTTACAAGATCATATCCAAGATATTAGCAAATATACCAAAGCCAATCTTGAATAAGATAATCTCCCCTAATCAATCTGTTTTTCTTCTGGGGAGACAATTCACGAATAACATTATCATAGACCATGATCTAATTCACTCGATGAAAACCTCAAAATCCAAATAATTTCATTTTGCTTTAAAACTAGATCTATCAAAAGCCTTTGATAGAGTCGAGCAGAACTTCATTAAAGCGGCTCTGTTGGTGTTAGGTTTTGGTAATTCTTGGGAAATCTTATCATTCAATGCATCTCGCCAACATCTTTCTCAATCCTTCTAAATGGTTTTTGAAAAAGTGGGGGTCTAACAACCACACCCAATGTTTCGTTTTGGAAATCTGTATGGACTAACTCTCATTCTTTAAAAAAGTATATCAAAGAGTTATATCTCAATTTCTCAATTCAATCTGCAGTCAAATAATAGGAACTTGTGAGCCCGATTGAATAAGAGAAATAACTTGGACTGTATCAAAAACCAATATCCAAGTGTCAATCAATTCAATCAACAACCCAAATACCGGATTCAAGAACTAATTGAAATTAACGCACAACCTGTGATATTTCTATTACGTGACAAAATATAATGCGGAAAAGAAATAACACAGACACCGGAAATTTTGTTAACGAGGAAACCGCAAATGCAGAAAAACTGCGGGACTTAGTCCAGCTTTGAACACCACACTGTATTAAGCCGCTACAGACACTAGCCTACTACCAATGAACTTCGAAATGGAATGTAGTTGAGCCTTACCCAACCTCACACTGATCAAGGTACAGTTTCGCTCCTCACGTATCTGAACCCCAGCAGGATTCTACGCACTTGATTCCCTTGGCTGATCTAACCCACAACTAAGAGTTGATACAACCCAAAGTTGAAGACTTGATAAACCAATCTGTCTCATACAGAAAAGTCTATTGATATAGATAAATCTGTCTCCCACAGAAATACTTATGAGTTTTGTTCGTCTTACGATAAATCAAGGTGCACAAGAACCAATTGATAAACCGAACTTATATTCCCGAAGAACAACCAAGTATTATCAATCACCTCACAATAATCTTAATCGTATGGAAACGAAACAAGATATTGTGGAATCACAAACGATGAGACGTAGATGTTTGTGACTTCTTTTAATCTTACCTATCGGAGATAAATATCAAGCAAATCTTAGAAAAGATAGTACTCAATCACGATAGTATAGGCAAGATCAGAACACGCAACTGCAGGGAAAATAGTTGGGTCTGGCTTGACAATCCCAGTGAAGTCTTCAAGTCGTTAACCTACAGGGTTTTGGAATAAACTTAAGGTTAAAGGAGGATCGACTCTAGTCGCAACTAGTATCACACAGGAAGTGTGGAGATTAGGTTTCCCAGTTGCTAGAGTTCTCCGTTATATAATCTTCAAATCAGTGTTTGATCGCTTTGGAACAAAGCCATCAATATTCGTCGTTAGATGAAACCTGATCTAACAGCCAAGCTAAGTTTGCTTGAAACCAAAGAAATATCTCTCCACCGTTAGATGGTCTTATCTTGTTATACACAAATGAAATGTACCTTCATTTAGATATGGATAACCGTACCTAAACGTGTACACTAGGTTGGCTCAACAATAGTTAACTGAAGTTAGCCATATGAGTACTTTCATATCAACCTTATTCATCTTAATCACAACTAGTTCAAATGACTCAAATGAAACTTGTTATAGAGTTGTTCAATTTCTATATTCTCATAGAAGTATACAAGAACACAATTGAAACAAAATCGTTTTGATTCACTCGAATAAATTCATGAACATTATAGCCACGGTTAGGAAAAGATTGCATTCCTTATTATATAAATGTATTGGTTCATGACACAACCGATTCTATAACTTAACTCACTCAAGTACGCAAACGGGTACCCATACTTAAGTAGCCGGACTTGGACTGTGTCCGACAGTACGCGAACGGGTACGCATACTATCACACATCCAAAACATCAGTTGAATTCAGTACGCGTACGGGTACGCATACATTAGTTCCCGGACTTCAACTGAGTTCGCGAGTACTGTAAGGGTACGCATATCAAGGCTCCCGGACTTTACCTGACCTCGCCAGTATGCATATGGGTATGCATACTATACTAGTCTTGGATCAACATATATGCAAGTACGCATACTATGTCTATAATCCAATTATGGTTAAGTGTTCTAAACTCTATTTCAATCATTGAAACATTCTTATAGGATGACAATAGTTGTTTTCACAAACTATTAGCATCAAAGCTATTTTCAAGTGAATGACATAATCAATACGAAACATTCTGAGACTACATCAAATGAGATGTTACAAGGCAATTTTCATATGATCATCTTTTGAATTTTCGTCAAGAGCATAAGATGAACTTGGTTAAATAGAAAGCTTACCAACACATATTTCAAGAAATATGTAAGCGAGTTAAACTCAGCTCGAAATATCAAATCTGTGTAATCGAATACTATATAGCTATGCGACTTTTGTCTCAATATAGGAGATAGAGTAAAATAAACTTTCCGAGTGATAGATGAGTTTTAGTCTCCACATACCTTTTGTTTATGAAGTTCCACAAGCTCTCCTTAGTAGTTCTTCGTCTTCAATTGATGAACACCGTGAAGTCTAAAGCTCAACTACACAATATATCCTAGTCCGAGACATAGCTATAAGTAGACTAGAAATCAAGACTTATAGTTTTGATCACTAAACTTGATAAACAAGCTTGAGATAGCAATGCTTGCGAGTTTGACCGAGCAGTGTTTTAACAGTCCTCCGGGTCCAAAATTCTCCACTTCAAGAGGCTTAAGACATGGTAATACGCTTTCTCCATAAATTTTTCTAGTATACATGGAGATCATATCTAGGCTCCTAGAAAAAACAATAAAAGATAAAAAAAAATGGGGATTAAAATTCTCCGAATATATCCTATCTCTTTTTCCCGAACGACTATTTTTTATTCACGAAAGCTGACTTAGGGTAAGCAAATAATCTACTTGATATCCTATCTAGATTTGGAGAGATTACGGGGAAAATGGTCAATCTTCAGAAATCGGGAATCTATTTCAGCCCTAGAATTCACCCGAAACATGGGAAAATCATTGCAAGAATCTTAAAAGTCCCTTCGATTACAAAAAAATGATAAATACCTTGGAACCCCATTGTTCTTTGATAAGAATAAGAAAGAAAATTTTGAACCACTTCTCCAAAAATCTTTTGCTACCTTTTAACGTTGGAAATCAAAACTGCTTTCTCAAGCATGCAAAACAGTTATAATAAAATTTATTATCCAAGGCTTTCCAATGTACCATATATAAGTATAGTCTAACCTCGATAAATGAATAACCCCGTCAAATGAATTATTTTCTCTACTCTCGACTTGGGAAAAGAGGCTAAATGGATAACTTTGTTAAATGCATTAATGAATAAACAAATTTGAGTCCTTAAAGGCCTACGAAAACATAAACGAATAGTTACTAAATTTCGTACAAAAAATATACATATTATACCAAATTTCGTTCTTTCAACAATGTTTATATAAGAAGTCATTTCTTCTCAAAAATGCATACAAAATTGATAAGTTTTTCCTTCCATCTAAACCAAAGTGCATCACTTCATTAATTTTTGTAATGATGCACAACTTCTAGAATATTTTGCTATGTGTTGTAAAAAGTAACTTTTTTACGGCGATTATTGCATGGAAAGCCTTATTTGATATGAGACTTCTATCACATGGTTCAGGATCATTCTCATCATTTATTATGCACTCAATAATTGTTTCACAGGTAGGTGACTCCATAACTGCATCATTCTCGTTAGGATCGATAGTTCAAATGATATTTGATGTCTATCACAATTCTATAGAGTAAACTAAATTTGACATTAGTTAATAAGATTAATAAATTATTTATTTATTTATCGATTAATAAATAACCTCGCCAAATGAAATTTTTTCTCTGGTCCCGAGGTTATTCATTTATCGAGGTTAGACTGGATTAACTCTTCATAAAGAAACTTTAGATCAACTGGACATAATGTTCTGCTGGAAAAAAATAAGCCCAAAAGTAAAGGAGGATACATAAAAGCATGTGCCAGCATTTGCAAGCATGTATCTCAAGGAGTTCTAGGAATAAAATCCCCACCTATTTAACACAGTTATACTTACAAAATTGGCTAGTTGGGTAGTTACAGATTAGGATCAATTTTAGGTGCAACTTCAGCTAAATACTTCCCATATTTTCATCCACTAGAACTCTCTAACTTATTTAAATTATCCTGGATCTATACAAGCATATGAAAGGGGTTAAACCTTATTAAAGATTATTTTTTTTTGGCAAGTCAAAAATGGAGTTTACACAAAAATTTGGGAAGAAAATGAGTCTTGATTCAGATATAATTCCAAAGCCCACGAATATTCAAGAGTCGGCTCCACAAACGATTAATGAGTTGATATCTTCTGAAGATAGTTGGGACCAGGAAAAACTAGACGATTACTTTACTCCAGAGATTAAAGAAAAAATCCTAGCCATATCCTCGGAGAGTCAAGAGAAAGACAAAATTAGATGGCAACATCATTCTTCAGGAAACTTCTCAACGAAAAATAAATATAATTTTCTTATAAGTCAGGATCAAGAAAACGATAACTCAAGTTCCCTTGGGAAAAGATATGAAAGATTCAAATAATACCAAGAATTAAAATATTCATCTGGAAATTAGCTCAGAAAGCTCTTGCAACTTATTCAAGACTCGTGGCACATAATTCAAATATAAATACAGAATGTATGATGTGTAACTCACATGAGCAAGAAACTGAACAACACCTAATTTGATTTTTCCATTCTCAAGAGCTATTTGGTTTTTTTCTCTCTAGAAGCCGCGAATACAATAATTAGCACAGATTCCATAAAAAATTGGGTTAGAGAGTGGATCACGGAACCAGACTTCAAGCAAATATCGTATAAAATTGCAAGCATCTCTTGGTTCATTTGGAAACATAGATGTTCGATAGTGTTTGACAAAATCAATCCAACTCCAAATAACCTTGTAGAGTAAATCAAGAAATTCATGCAATATGGGAAAAGGTCCAAAAGACAATTATGTTTCAGGGAAGAAATAATCCCAAGCCGAAATGGTCAGACTTAAATTCGAATTGGATAATATTTGTTGATGGTGCCTTTAAGAAATAAGACTCTTCCATGGACTATGCTCATATTCTTTAATCTGTGGATAATGAGACTTTCATGCACATTTCAAAGGGAAGAGAGTAGGTAAAGCCAGCATTTCATGAAGAATCAAAATATTTATTAAAGGTTTCCACATGGTTAAGCGAAAACATATTGTCGAGCGTATCCATTGTAACGAACTGCAAAACACTGACAGATACTAACAGGACAAGTAAAGATTTCTCCTTGGAGTGCAGAAAATACCATACAGGAAACCCTCTCAATTCGGGAAAAACTTCCAAAAGCCCAGATTTAGTTTATAAATAGAAAGCATAACTCAGTTGCGGATTATATGACTAAAGAAGATCAGATAAAAAATATTCAGCATATGTCACCCTAGCTCCAGCAAAGAGTTTTAAAATCAAATGTTATTTCCAATACCTTCGATAAAATTGAACTTGTAAATATATTATACTATATTTTTTTATTAGAGAAATTCCTATGGGAATGAACAAACCCATTCTTTTGTTGATCCAGATGGATGGCTAAACTAGGTTTTCCACTATGGTAAAGCATTGGGCGTTGGACCAATAGACGCGCGATCTAGGTTAGAACGCTGGCGTCGGAAGGACAAACGCTGGCGTTGGAAGAACCAACGCAGCGTCTCAAGATAAAACGCTGGCGTTTTTGCTACAAATGCCAACTGGTAGTTTTTTAAAATTCGAAATTCACTTTTTACCTCTACAAATTACCACCATCTTCAAACAATTCACTCACACCAAAATTCACTTGAATTTTCTCTTCTAAAATGGCTGAAAAGGCGATCACACTTTTTTGCGATGCAAAAATTGAAGCTGTTGTTTCTAAGATATGTGGGAGTTTTAAAAAGATTGAAAATTGTAAAAGGGAAGTGCAAGTTTTAGAAGTTGCTCCAAGAAAATGTTCCGCTAAAAGGCAAAGAAGAGCTCCAGTTTTGAAAGTTAACAACAAAATATTCAAAAACAAAGGTGAAACTGTCAAAGAGCGCGTTGAATGGAAAATACGTCAAATGAAGAACAGGAGTCCAAAACTTGTACTTTATTTTAAAGTTTTTATTATTGTCTAAGTTTATATTTTGTAAAAGAATTGGCAGTAATATCAATGAATGAAATTGTTTATATTTTAAAATAGTTTTCCACTTAAGATTATGTGAAATTTATTACAATTTAAACTTGCAAATAACATCAAACTACATTTTAATAAACCACAACAAAAACATCAAACTACATCAAATTCAACGACATTCTCTCTGTAAAGTTCATAGCATTCAAAATGCCTAAACTCTCTCCCGCTTTCTTCGGTAAACTTGGTCTGAGCGATGTTTTTCTGTAAAACAAATAAATAACAAGTTCAGATATTTTTATGATGCAGTTTAGTCCATGAGGACAAAGGTAAGATACTCACCAGTTCTTCGTTGGATAATCCAGAATTGCTACGATGAACCATCCACAATACTTCCGTATAATGTTTGACTTCATTAGTGATGAATGCAATTCTTAGTTCTAGGCTCTTAATGTTTCTTATGGATTCATTCCGCGATGCTACAAAATGTCCCAATACTTTTTCCAATAAATTGTCATTGTTCATTGGTCTCACCATACGATGTAACCAACATCGAACAAGAGAAACATCTTCTTCCATTGTAATTCCGGCAGCGGTATTTGAGTGCAGTAACGATGTGCTTGAGATGGACCATCTTTTAGAATTCTGAAACACGCTTCGTAACGAAAAGGTTTACCGTGAGCTTCCTCCCAATTATCAAGAGTTGTTTGGATCACTTCATCTTCAGTTACACCACTGAACTTTTCTCGATCAATTTCCATTACCAGGACAACAAATGGCTGGACAGCAAGCCTAATAGATTGAAAACGAGCACGCAATCGACGAGCATCTCGGTTTCCTAGGTTTCCCATAAGTGAGACGAACATTGAAAAAATGTTCTCCCAAAAATAACCGTCATGAGAAATAACAACACCATTGATTACCCTATGAAATAAATATGCTTTGCATAGAGTTATATCCTCTTCTTGAGTAAACCTGGGACCACGATTTCTAACAGACATTTCTGCAAAGGGGGGGAGATTTAGCAAAAAAGAAAAAGAAGAAGATGTGATTTTGGAGATGGGGGAATGAAATTTTTAGGTCGAGAAAGAAAAGTGAGCCGTTTAAAATGTAGCCATTGGCGTTTGTAGTAAAACCGCCCGCGACTTTCCTTTGAGCGCCCATTTGAATTACCAACGCCTATTTTCTATTATAAATACATCACTAGGTTTTATTCTAAACCAAACCAACCGATTTCTTTCTCATCATCCACCATGTTTTATAAAGGCAAAGCGAAGCAAATGTTATGTGTAGAAGAAAAAGAGGTTTGTCCATTATGTTTTATGGATAACCACAGTCTTATGAAATGTCCTTGGATGTATTCAAAGTGTCTGTGGGAAGGTTGTTCACGCATCAGAATGGTGATTGAATCACAACCGGAAAAGCTCAGGTATTTGCAATGTCAAGATCCCAATTGTCCAGAGGAACCACGTATGCTAGATGATGCTATGAAGATTAAAAAAGAAGAAGAAAAAGAAAAGATTGCAACACTCTGCAAAAACTTCAAACTTAAAGCCAAGTTGAAGAATGAATTATTACACTGCAAGCATTGTGGATATGGAGATCACAAATACAAACATTGTCCACAGAGAATCAGTTCATGCTCAAAGCCGGTTGCAGGACTTTTATGCATTTGCGGACTTCTTCTGAAGAACACACCTATGGAAGGAATTTCTGGGAATGTCCCAGGTGTTTTTTGGTGGAGTGGGATGATTGAAGTTGTAGGACAAATCGATTCACTATGGTATTATGTTATTTAATTTGTTATTTATTTTGTGTTATTATGATTATCTAAAACCATCAATATCAAGTAATTTAAATTTTTCCTCGATTAAACATTACACTATCAATTTCATAAATAAAAACATACTGCATTGAACAACCACATCATACATGAGAATAAAAGAAAAACATTAGATTAAAACAACTACTACATAGGCGTCAATTCTCGTCGGGTGGTGGAATTCCTAGGGCGATGTAGGGATTTTATTTGTTGAGCACCCTAAGAATGTTGAAACAAGCATGGAAGTCGAAAGGACGACCTCGGTGAGATGCTGACCATAACGCTAGAGTTCTGGGTTCCACTTCATGTTCGGCTTCACCGTTGAGCTTATTTTTGTGATTCTCCATTAGTTGAGAGATGAACTCCGATACATTACAACTAATTACACTAAAACGATGCTCCAATCCGTGACAATCACGCCTATGAATGTTCGTCGTTTCAGCAGCGAACATTTCAAAAACTTTCTGCCAGAACGTCGATTGTGATACATTCCTACCGGTAGCAACATCAGCGGCAATATCTTGTGTTTGAAAAACGTAGGCTCTGCAAATAGCTAAATCCTCTTGTTGAGTGAATTTAACAAAACGAACTCTGGGAGGCATTTTTGTAGATGATTTGAGAGTGAAGAATGTGTGAATTTAGAGTTGCAATGAGGAGTATTTATGAATTTCAAAAAATGTAGTCGTTGGATCACAAGATTTTCCAGCCGTTCAGATTGAGTCGTTGGTGACATTGGGTCAGACGCTGGCGTCTCTAATACGGAGGCGGGAGCCTTAAGTAATAACGCGCGTTGGAAGTTCGAAGGCTGGCGTTATTTCTTCTGACGCCAGCGTTGGAAGAAATCACGCCCGTCATTACCACAGATGCGCGCTGGTTGTTCCATCTCGATGTTCAAATCAACAGATTTGTTGATTTGAACATCCATTTTTCATGTTTATTCATTCCATAGTGGGAGAAAAATGAACAAACTCTGAGTTTGTTCGTTCCATAGGAATGCTCTTATGTTTCTACAAAAAAAAAAAAAAAATCTCCATAAACGTTCTTCATTCAGCCTCGGTTGGTGAGCATCCTAAGACTACAATACTGTTGGGAAGATACACGCACATAAACGTAAGTCGTAAACAACACTGACAAGTAAAAATTTGGCCCATTTAAAATCAGTTGGCATTGGAAAGATACATACACATGTTATCCAAAATGAAAATTGTTGTCGTGAAAAATCTCAGTGTGACATTTTACTTTGTCTGTCCCTGGTTTGGACACAAGTGTCAAAATAGTTGAGCACACATTTTTCAAGGAGTCCACCAATATAAGAGCATGTTGATGTCCTTGAGATGAAACGGGATAATAGATTTGTCCCCAAAACCAAACTTTCTAGGGTTAGCTGCCCTAATTGTTCCCTTTATAAAGAACGTCATCCTCATTCTTGAGACACATATTTCCAGCTCCAGAAACATCCACCGTTGTTTTGGTTTTGCAAATCAAAAATGGACAAAGAGAACGAGAAGATCAACAACCATCAAGAAGTAAAATGTACTGAAAACCTTAATAACCATCTTTCTGTTACTGATAATTCTATGGAAATGAAACCTCAAGTATCATCTGATAGTAGTGCTATTAGTAAGTTGATGAACTCTCTGATACTAGTAAAGTTATAGTTTGTGCTAATAGATATGGAAAAACCCCAGCTAGTGATAATTCCATTATGCGTAATGTACTAAGCAGACTTAGATCAAAGCATCTTATAAGGTTCAAGGCCGTATGTACACAGTGGAAATCCATGATTGAAACAGATTCCCACCTCATCGATTTACAATATCGACGCCATAAGGTTGGTAACAAACCAATCTTGTATATCATATCACCCCTACCACCAAAACCTGATGAACCCGAAAGAGTAGGAGGAACTATTGATTTCACAGGTAATCGTCCAATTGAGGGTCAGAGATTGGAATTGGATCGCTCCAACTTTGTTATACCTAAGCAGACTGTGGGTGGATTGGTATGCGTTACTGCGGGTAAAGAAACATTTCTCATTTATAATCCTAGCACTGGAGAAAGAACACCTTGGATCGAGACTCCGAATGTTAATGAGAATTCTGGTGGGGAAAGAAGGCGAGATGTTCATTGCATTGCATTTGGATATAGTCCAAAAACCAAGGAACACAAAGTCCTGTGCATATCAACTATAAAGAAAGATGGAGTAGTAAGAGCCTAAATGTCTACTTCCCAAGCAGGCCTGGATCCACTGAGGAAGATAGAGTCTTCTGCCTTCAAAAACATGAAGATGGTGAAGAAAATCCATTGTTTGATCATCCTGATGGTTTTGAAGAAGTTGGAGCTGATGAAGAACAAGTATGTGAAATCTTCACTGTAGGTGAAAATACATGGAGAAGGGTAGACGCAGTTCCACCTTACAGTTTACTAAGTAAGGTTTCTTATCTGGGCGATCTTGACCACTACAACGAAGAAAGCAAATCTGTTTATGTGAAGGGTAAGATATACTGGCGGTTCAGGTTCACTCGCAAAGGTGAAGTGTCAATGGTGTTTGACGTTCGAACTGAGAAGTTTCTAGTTATTCCCATCCCTGGATATGTCACTGAGACCCCCTGGAAATATCCACAAACTGTTGAGTTATTGGAGGTTCATGGTCATATAGCTGTATTGAACTTTACGCCAGGTTGCCCCTTTTCGATGTGGATACTTGATCAAGATGATGGTAGCAATAAGTGGTCATATGAGAAGCTAAGAATTCCTTGTAACTGGAATGGACTTCGAAATCTTTCTATTGAAACTGTTCCAGGACCTTCAGTTACAACATGTATCATCCTGAAACTACAGACATCGGAAGATATTTATTTTTACGATGTTGACAGAAGTGGGATATTTAATATCTAAACATTCGATGGGATGCATGGACATGAGGGACTCGATTATCAGCCCGGTGAGTTGAGAGAGATTCTCGCTCTAGTCGACAGCCTCACACCTGTGTGTACAAAACCCTGCAGCATGTTTTGAAGGAGATACTGGTTCAACGTTGAAGTATAGGTAATTCATATGTTTGCAGTGGGTAGTAGAAGGTATTAAGTCACAGATGTGCTGGGGTTCATTTAGAGTCCAAGTATCAATTTTCATTAGGGAATCAGAAGTATTATTTTGGGTTACTGATGATATCACATTCCTTCAAGGTATCAAGACTATTACTTTCAGTTATGGGGTTTTATTTTGATGCTATCTCTGTTAATTATGCTCTGGAGTTTAGAGATTATGTTCTGTGATGGTTTTCAGTTTGCTATTTTGATCAAGTGTAGCTTTTGTTCACCTCTCACTAGTTCGGGTGTTCCTTTCAAGCCAAATTATGGATTTAGTTGTTAGTTTCTTGGTCATGTTTCTGCTTGTTGCTAGCTTAAAGTTCCTGGAGTCCTGTACTCTCTATCTTTATTTTAGCATGAAAAAATTGTCAGAACTCGATATATCATTTCATTTGACTAGATTATGTGAAATCTCTAATGGAATGCATGTCTCTGATATTGTTCAAGAATCAAGTTATAATCTTTTTAATTATGATAGGTTTTGCATTCACTGGTTATATGCACTCATAAGGATTTATGAGGCACTAGCTAGTTGCACCATTTGTTGCTGGCCTTATTTTCCACTTGTCCTGAAAATGCGCAGGGCCTGATGGCAAATGTCACCAGTTCATTTCCTGTCAGCCAATATTGAACTCCTCCATATAATCCTTGAGTTCTACCCCCTCTGATATGATACAAGAGGGGACTAAACCCTCTAGTTACACTTGTGATAACTAAACTGGCAGTACAATTCTTTTCAGAAGATGTCACTGGATTAATCTTGTTTCTAGATCACTGCATAGATTTTTTTTTATCAAATGATAGGATAGGACATCTAAAATTACTGTAATGGAAGAAATTCTTTAGGATCACATTCATAAAGCGAAATTAAAAACATGATCACTATTTATCTTCAGCCTATTTAAAGCTTATTTTCTTCTGGGTGCAGCAACAAATTGCCTTTTCCTTTTGATAGCATTTTTTCCAACTAGCTACTCCTGTATCCTACTAGCTACTCCTGAATCCTGATGATGAGGTTGAGAATGTTAATGCACTTGAGGGAAGATTTTATTTTCTCCTCTTTTTGGTCTCAGATAGGAATTATCCTTACTTGTTAAAATAACAGAGGAAATAAGTTTACACCTCAAACAACTACTGTACGTACCAGAATTTGTAAATACTATTGGATATCTAATTGGGTTTCCCAAATCAGGCATTACATTTCTATCAGACTGAAAATGCTGTTAGAACATAAACAATTGAAGAAAAAATTCCAAGAGAACTCTCACTATACTACTCTCCTAAATAACTAACCAGCAGCACACAATCTAATCCCATGCTGCAACAGAGAACAAGCAATCTCAAAACAAACTCCATTTATTTCCACTTCAGGGCTTTGCAGCAATCTTTCGATTTCCGCTTGGATCTTCCTCTGGTTACAAAATTGTTCAATGACACCGTAAAAAAGCTAGTGGGAGTAATGCATTCAAGCTGTAACTTTTTTCCTCACAATCCTCTTTCTCCTAGTGTTGGGAGGTGGAGGAGCTTCCCCATCGGTGTTGCGTTGCTTCTTACCAAAAAGATCAAGACCAGAAACAACAGGATTCTTTGATATGAACCAGTTTGAAGAAGACGCGGGAGCTGCTTCAGTTGGCCTGTTGTATGCCTTCAACAAATTGTCTGATTCAACCAGTGGGTCAGCCTGCATTCCAAGCCAAGCAAGCCTTGATGTCTCTCCAACTTGAACATTTAGAACCCTGCAGCCAGAAGGACCAAAACACATCAACTCTAACCACACCGTTTTTAGTTGGTATGGACAGTGAGAACATTGCTTTATTCCCTTGCAGTATGTAACGAAACCAATAGAATGATTTAAGATTATAAAACATCAGCGACAGCCATGCAGGATAGAAACCCTAGGTAAGCGGGTCTTCAACTCATTTCCTAATAAAAGCCATATCTCCAACTATTGAAGCTAAATTCTACATCAAGCGAGGCAAAATAAAATTTCCATAAAACGACAATTAGCGCATGGTTGACAGAAGATATGATTCCCAACAGATTCATCAAACCCATAATCCTAGAAAGAAAAGCACACACAAAAAAAAGGTCAAAAGAGCATGCACAATCAGAAAAAGATTCTGTCCAGTCTGAAGCATCTCACACGTAAAATATGTAGAATTCGAACTAAAAAAGAATAGAATCGTCGCAAGGTCATAGATTCCAAAGCTTCAAAGTAACTCATAGCAAAGGAATGTCAACATGTATTTAAAAGCTACCAACTATTGTCTAGCAGTAATGAAATCAAAAGGCTAAGAGAGAAAAGAAGCAGACTGTACCTCATCGCCGTGCTAAGACATAGAGCCACTCCAAGAACGTCAAAATGATTCATAACAGTTTTATCTAGTCCACATAATAGCTGATATCTCAGGTTTGCATAGATTCCCAAGAACGCCCCATAACTAAGTGCATTATTACTCACGGTCGGCATTGTCACAGATAACCTGACACACAATGCAACGATTATAAAGAGAGCAACTCCCACTATTTGAAGAAATATGAAAATAAAGAAGCTTGGGAAAAGCAAGTAGTTCACAGTCGAATAAATATAGAGTTGTTTACCTCCCCTCCTTCTTACTGGCAGAGAGTTTTGATAGAGCACCTTGTGCTGCACCAGCAGTAATTCCAACCATACACAACTCCGCAGCCTTGTAGAAAAAAGACTGAAATCTTTGCTGCAAATCAAATTCTCTCTGTGGATAGCTCCTTTCGAAAACATTGTTAGGAAGCTTCTGTATGGTGTTTTGCAAGTCGTAACGGAATGTACTCCCATATGAACGACAAGGAGCAAGTGACCACACAACAATGGCATTGCAAGCTGTCGTTGTTAACACATTAATAAGTGCAAGATCCCATTCTTGTTTTAACCTAGGAACACATAAAAAAAGGGAACACTCTTAGGAGGAGTAACAAGGAAATTCTGATATACAGCAAATTATTCATAGTTCTCCTTGTCAAATTAGTATAGGTACTTTCTTAGACCCTGTAAAAAAAGAAGTTGGAGATAGATAAATATACCTTTCCTTTCGAGTCTTTACTTCCCACCAAACGGAGCAACCAATAGCAGCAGCTTGCTCTAGTAGAAACCTGTATAAGAATGCTGGATCGGCAATCATCCTGCACTAGGAAGATCATGATTCAGTAAGAGATGATTAAACAAATATTTTAGAACTTAAACAAACCACACTAAGACATACGGAGAAAATAGAGAGTTTCAGAACCCTTTCATTTGCTACCAAGTCACTGGAAACGAGACTAAAAGCTTGGTTTAAGGTGAGACTTCACGACCCACCCTGCCCTTTAGAGCTTTCAGATGATTGCACTCCATTAGCTTTTTGATGTCTAGTTAAAAGATGTCCGTTTTACATGTTGATAGTTTGTTGAAGCCTTGCGGGTTTGGATCACCACAAAATTTCAGACCTACTTTTTGTTACTACACTATAATCCATAAAAACCTTTTCCCAGACAAACGAATCAATAATCAAGTTGTTTTAAGGGTAAAATAGTGAAGGATGCTTACAGGCCTCTCCAAAGCTCCACATTACCTCCTACCAAATATTTATAGAGGACATATGAGGTCAAGGAATAAACCTCACTCTTAACAGATAGTTAGCGAAATTGGTTTTAGGGGGTTTGGCCTGCGATCCTATGGATATCCGCGAATAAGCTGTCAGCCTCTAAGTGGAGGTTCAGGCAATGAGAATATGGGAAAAATAACATAAACTAGCTCTACAACTTTTAGGTTTTAATAGGATTGGGCTTTGGAGATGAATAATCAATGATGATCTAATAGGTGTCCAAATTTTCTAAATAAGCTGCAAAGAACCTTGAAGCATTACCACCCCTTGTAAGATAAGGATAGACCATAACAATTTAGGGGATGCTTTGTGAGCCATTGCACTAAGCTATTATCTAGGTTAGCATTTGTAGTGGTGACAAATGGCAAAATCAGCCGAAATAGATGACCACACTGATGTCTAAAAAATCAGTAACTACATTTTCAGGAATAGTTTTCATGTTCTTCAAGTTAACCAACTAACAGTTACCAATTATAAATTCAAAATGTTCTGGTTATGGAAGAAAGCAACCATATGTTACAGTTGCCAACTGGGACTTTAACAATCAACTAACCAAAGACGGACATCATTAGAGAGTAAAAGATGCTAAGTGGCCACTCCCTGCACAAGTTGGACCCAGTGGGTGTGATCACGTTACAAGGCTAGCTCTAGCATGGATCAACTAAGGACTATCTCGAATCCAAACTTGACCAGATAGTGACAACAAGAAGATAAGAATGGTTAACTACTAAACAACAGTTTCACCAACACGAAAATCTGAGATTTCTTGTAGAGAAGACGATGACAGATCTCCTCAATTACGAGAAACAATTAAACTATAGAGATCAACTATTACATGATAAACCAACAAAAGATTGAATCTCTCTCTTTCTAATTTACCGACGATCTTAAGCTAGTTCTGAAAGTAAACAATGGTAATAGTAAGATTCTGACTTGTGCAACTTTAGACAGTTTAGTTCACAGGTTAGGACTCCTATTTCCTCACTTTGCAACTTCCTGTCCTTTTAAATAACTAAAGCATGTAAAATCCTGAGGTTTTTAATTTCAAATTTCCAACCCAAATATACATGGCTAGTCATGGTGTGCCTAGGGCTTTGCAATGACAGGTCTAGGCCAGCCAATGACAGATCACGGCCTTGAAATAACCAGTTATTGAATGCGAAAGAATTGCTAATGTCCGGTCATAACCTGCCATGTATTTTTACCTTAAAATTAGAACCACTAATCAACAAGTTCATGCGAGCGAACATGTTGATATAACCTACCAAAACCCTCGAATTGTTGGATGAGACTTGTAAGTTAGATAATCCATATGAGCTAAATCCATTAAACTTGTAATGCACCTAGTTAAGTACCTGCCAATGAAAGCCCTAGACATTCCTTCAGGAAGTGTTCGAGAAACAACTCTGATCGTGGTTGGCCTAGCATGTGTAGCGAGATACTTTACGATTTGCGCTGAACTCAACCAACCCTAAAGAATAAAAAATATCAATATCAGATTTCCTCATCAACCAAAAATGGTAGTAAAGAGTAAGAGAGGAAAGAAAAAACACCATTTCATAACCCTGTCGAATCCCCGCAGGCAAATCCATCACTGTTTTGTGCCACTCATTTAAGACAGAATCTAAAAACTTGCGCCCGAAAAGCTAGGAAGATATGTAAAAAAGAACGGCAGCTGATTAGCACTCAATGATGTATTGGTTTAGATATTAACTGCGAGGTCTAATAGATAATATCAACCAGGGATCAAAAATATGCATGATTATAAGGGTTTGGCAAACCTCTGATAAAACAATTCGCCTCCTAAATAGTCCACCGTCATCTCCATCATCTCCTTCATCGAAATCATCAAAGTAGTCGTCATCATCACCACCATCATCACCACCATCACCACCACCATTATTAATTCTCTTCCCAATATCTCCACCACCTCCTCCAGTAGCAACCTGTTGTTTAAAGAAACATTATTAATTGATAAAAACAGTTGTAACGAATTAAAAGATGAATATGTCCACTTAAGATGGCAGGTACTAATGTATATACAAGGACAAGGAAAGATCCTCATTCCCAGGAGTTTCTCCTTCAAACAATGAGCTAAACTCACTTCACACGCATGACAACAGAACTTGTTTAGAATAATTAATTATATCAAGAAGACTCTTAGATAGGTTTCGCAAACAGATTTTTCTTGGACAAATTATTAATAATGAAACAAAGGACTGGAGAAACATATCTTTTGAACACTTAGCCAGGGAAAACTAGTTTACTCATGTAGAGATAGCGCTACTTTATTAAGTTCATAATACGTATAACACGGAGATGGTATTAGGCAATTCTAAAGTACCATGTACTCAATATTTCACCTGCAGCTGAAGAATAGAATGAACTTAATTATCGCCGACTAACAAATCCCCATAGGTATAGGCTTAGGGAAAGCAGAAACAATGGCTTCAGTTATAAATATCCAACAGAGGTTAAAGTTTCTCATTCACTAATATATCATTTCAACATCCATGAATGTGATCATATGGACTCGTCAGCCTTACCAAGATATGGGGCCAAGTAGCCTTGATTTTACTCGTGAATCCCAGCATTGGGAAACACAACACATTACTCCTTCCGCACCTAGTACTGAATCATTAAGGCGTGTCCATAACGACGATAACTTACTTACTGGTTACAAACATAACTTCATCTGGAGCTACATACATCTATGCTCCAGAAAGTTAACAAGATCTAAAACTAAGAATGCTTAAAAATGATTCGAGCCAGACCTACAAGATATTTCTGGAAAAATGTGCATCAAATGAGCTGGGTAGTAAACTTGAAGTACATTGTAGAGTACGCATGAGAATGATACCGACAACAAAACATCTTTCAAAGAATACTAACTGCACAAAACTAGGCAGAACCTCTATAAGATACCTTAATTTGCTTCGAGGTGAAGCAATAACAGAGACATAATATTTAAACAGACTTAGATTGGTTCGTTTGTAACAGCCATATTGATGCCTACACTTCCTATACTTCTGTTAGAATAAGTTTGTCAAAAAAGGAATTTCCAATCACTGCCAAGAGAATCAACAATTACGAACACTAAAATAGGACCCAACAGTGTTAAACAATCTGATACTTTGCCATGGCCCCGACATCAATTATCCATTTGCCCAAGGTATATCTACATGGATTGTATACTTAGCATACATTCCTTGAACTAATTTCACCAAAAACCCATTAGTAATCCTTCAAAGTCATCATATTCCGAGATGAACTTCCTAACTTTAACACTACCAATTTACTAATTAAACATATATGCAAGAACAAGAAAAACCCTAAGTTATCAGTATTTATACAATTAAAAAAAAAACAAGAAAGAAAACCCAAAGCTAAAAATTGAAGTGAAACCCTAACTCACCTCAGGACTAGTCTTTGTTTCAGGTTTGGTCATATCAAGTTTACTTTTCTCCAACGTGACAGCACCGAAAGCACCATAATTTGATCCTTTCATAGTAGTACAACTCATAGACGGCGTAGAAGAAGATGTAGAAGCAGCAGCAGCACCAAAACAACGTTCTAAACTAGCAATTGCTTCTGACCCTTCATCAACCACAGCATTAGCATAAACCCCTTTCCTCAATTTTCTACTAACACGAAGAGGAGTAAATATTAATCTACTTGGGTTTAAAATTGGGGATGATGATGATGAAAGAGGGTTTTGATGATGATTTGATGCTGATAGATTGACCCTCTTTGGAATTCGACGTGAATTTAACGCTGTGGTAATTTGTGAGGATGGAATTAAAGATTGAGCCATCATCACTTGTCCTGAGGGTTTTTGTTGAAGATAATCAAGAATCCAATGATGAAGAGGAGGAACAGATAGATTGGGTTTAGTTGATGGCTGCTGATGATGCTACTGAGATGGTGTTAGCAGCAGCTTTTTTGGGGACTCTACTCTATATTAGAGAGAGAAGAGAAATGGGATGGATTGATTTCCACACCATTTATGAGACAGAAGTCGGCAAAGTTTTTCTTATTTTTTCGTGAGAAGTAGCCAAGATTACAGAAGGGAACAACCAATAACCACATCCACAGCCAGTCCTGCTATAGGGAGTTACAAAATATCACACGGGGGAAAAAGTCACAAGGATTACTAGTATTTTTATTTTTGAAGGCTGGAATTTATTCATTAAGAAACGGAATTTATATATTTGGAATATAGTAATGGGTCTTATCTCCCAAGAGCCTAAGAGGTAAAGACCGTAGTCGGGTTATATCCATTTTTTATTAGAGATCTGGGTCGGTTTTTCCACAATTAACTTACGTAACTTGCATGGAAACATGTTGGACAACATTATTAGGAGCTTCTCTAGCTTGTTGGTGATATGAGACCGCCTGGTTGTATGACACATCTGGCTTCTTCTTGATTCCGGTTTAGGCTGTTTGTTGGAGATGCGATGAAACACTCTACATCACAAGGATTATATGTTGAGTATATTTATTTTTATTTTACTTTTTATAAGCAAAGGCCGTAAAAAAGGCTAAAAGTCTGTATCGACTATTGGGGATAGCCAAACAGGAGAACAAGACCATGAACGAGCATTCATGTCGAAATAGAAATTACAAATATTGAAATATAAATTCAAAAGTAAAAATAAAAATAAGGCAACTTAAAAAAAAAACTAGATAGAGATTGTTTCTTGAGACTGCAACGAAACAAGAGAGAAAATTATCAACGACAAAAGAAGCTTCATCCACGACTAGAATGCTTGTTAACCCTACAGATAAACTGTAAAAAAACCAACCAATATCATATGATAAATCTATCAAGATAGGTAAATGTCGGACGACTTGGAGGTAACAAAAAATTGCGATCAACAGGAACATCGAATCGCAACACACTGGTCTCAAGCCGTCCAAGGAGTAAACTGGATTAAGGGAAAACTGTTGCGCTAGAAGAATGATGAAAATCCGAAGAATTCCAGCTAAGAACATAAGAAGTGGCAGTAGAATCGGCAGTAAGAGAACTTGATAGAAAAACCACAAAGTTGCAATAATCAGAAAGCAAAAATCCTAAAGAACGTCTCATAAAATATTCAAACACATACTCTTTTCACATCTAAACAATCCCCTTGTGACCATCAACAAAAAATAACCCACACCTGTACGAGATATATATACTTACTTCCCAAGCCCTCGCCGAAGGAGTAAATTGACTTAAAGGTCTTATGTCGAGGTATATCCAATAGAAGTGCAAACTGAAATCCAGCAAACCATCCCAAGTGTTTAAGATAACAGACTGATTGAAAATAAAGATTATAGTTAAGAGATCCTCAAGAACTTGCCAAGAAGAAAGGTGAAAAAGCGGGGGTCTAATAACCACACCCAATATTTTGCTTGGCAATTTGTATGGACTAACTCCAATATATTTCAAGAGAATCAACTAAACAGTCAGACTCAATCTTAAGAAAAGTATATCAAAGAGTTATATCTCTGTTTCTTAATGTAATCAGCAAATCAAACATATAGAAACCCGTGAGCCTGATTAATATAAGAAACAACTTTGAAGGTATCAAAAACCAATATCCAAGTGTCAATCAATTCAATCGACAACCAAAGGTTGGATTCACAATTGATTGAACTTACATACAACCTGTGATATTTCAATTATATAAAAAAATATAATGCGGAAAAGAAATAACACATACACCAGAAGTTTTGTTAACGAGGAAACCGCAAAAGCAGAAAAACCCTGGGACCTAGTCCAGATTTGAACACCACACTGTATTAAGCCGCTACAGACACCAGCCTACTCCAAGTTAACTTCGGACTGGAATGTAGTTGAGCCCTAACCAATCTCACACTGATCAAGGTACAGTTACGCTCCTTACGTCTCTGAATCCCAGCAGGAATCTACGCACTTGATTCCCTTAGCTGATCTCACCCTCAACTAAGAGTTGCTACGACCCAAAGTCGAAGACTTGATAAACCAATCTTTGTCACACAGAAAAGTATGTTGAATAGATAAATCTGTCTCCCACATATATACCGATGAGTTTTGTTCCGTCTTTTGATAAATAAAGGTGAACATGTACCAATACCGGACTTATATTCCCGAAGAACATCCTAGGAATATCAATCACCTCACAATAATCTTAATCGTATGGTAGCGCAACAAGATATTTTGGAATCACAAACGATGAGACGAAGATGTTTGTGACTACTTTTTATATTCCTTATCGGAGATTAAATCTCGAGCAAATCTTAGAGAAGATAGTACTCAATCATGATAGAAAAGAGTAAGATCATAACACGCAACTACAAAGAAAATAATTGGGTCTGGCTTCACAATCCCAATGAAGTCTTTCAAGTCGTTAACCTACAGGGTTTTGGAAAATCTAAGGTTAAAGGAGAGTTGACTTTAGTCGCAACTAGTATCATACAGGTGGTGTGGGGATTAGGTTTCCCAGTTGCTAGAGTTTCTCCCTTATATAGTCTTCAAATCAGGGTTTGCAATCAATGTTACCTTGGTAAGAAAGTATTCAATATTCACCGTTAGATGGAAACATGATTAGACTCAAGCTAATATCTTTCAACCGTTAGATCGAACTTAGCTTGCTACACACAAATGAAAAGTGACTTCATTTAGATATGAGTAACTGTACCTAAATGTTTGCACCTTTGTTGGCTCACAATAGTTAATCGAAGTTAGACATATGAATACTTTCATATCAATCTTATTCTTCTTAACCATAACTAGTTCAAATGACTCAAATGAAAATAGTTCTAGAGTTGTTCAATTGTTTATATTCTCATAGAAGTATACAAGACACAATTGAAGCAAAATCGATTTTGATTCACTGGAATCAATTCATTAACATTATAGCCACGGTTTGAAAAAGATTGCATTCCTTATTATATAAATGTATTAGTTCATGAACAGACCGATTTTAGAACATAACCCACTCAAGTTTGCAAACAGGTACGCATACCTAGGTGGCCGGACTAAGTTTGGGTTCGCCAGTACGCGAATGGGTACGCATACCACCAAACTCAGTAAAGTCCCAGAACTTGAACCTCCCACCATTACGCGTACATGTATGCGTACTTAGTTCCCGAACCTTTATTAAACCAATCAGTACGTATACGGGTATGCATACCATGGTTCCCGGACTTGGAATAACTTGTAACAGTTAGCATACAACTACGCGTACTGTGTTATATCCAGTCATGGTTATTTGTTCTAAACTCCCATTTCAATCATTAAAACATTCTCGAAAGACGACAATAGCTGTCTCACACAAACTATTAGCTTCAAAGCAATTTTCAAGTGATCGAATGATCAATACGAAACATTCAGAGTCTACATCAAATGATTGTCTCACACAAATCATGTAAGATGTTACCAGGCGATTTTCATATGATCATCTTTTGACTTTCGTCAAGAATATAAGATGAAATTGTTTAAAGTGAAAGCTTACCAACACATATTTCGAGAAATATGTAAGCGAGTCAAACTCAGCTCGAAATATCAAATGTGTATAATCGAAGTCTATATAGCTATACGACTTTTGTCTTAAAAGGAGATAGAGTAGATAGACTTTTGAGTGATAAATGAGTTCAAGTCTCCACATACCTTTTGTTGATGAAGTTCCACAAGCTCCCCTTAGTAGTTCTTCGTGTTACACCGTGAAGTCTAAAGCTCAATACACTTTATATCCTAATCCGAGACTTAGCTATAAGTAGACTAGAAATCAAGACTTATAGTTTTGGAAACTAAACTTGACAACAAGCTTGAGATAGCAACGATTGCGAGTTCGACCGAGCACTGCTCTAACAATCTCCCCCTTTGTCAATTTTAGTGACAAAACTATCAATACATATGGAATACAAAATAAATAAACTTTGTAGCTCTCAATCCAAATGCTTGATTTCCTTGGTTCTTCAACATTACTCGAAATCTTCGTCACTTCCAAGTACTCAAGTGATTCTGAATGTGATCAACTCAGCATCATAGTTGTTGAAGATCCGTAGCTATAACAATGAGATAACAGTAGCTCTCAATCATTGTTATACAGTGTCGTAGTATTATTACACAGCATCAAAGTTCAATTGTATCAAAACTTTGACAACAATACTATGGTGATATGTATCACTCCCCCTTAGACAATACTTCATCTCTCATGAAAACCACTCCCCCTTACATAATGACCCGTAAATGATATGTATGTGTAGTGTGAACTACACATTAATTCTCCCTCTTTTTGTCAATATAAATTGGCAAAGGTACGAAAACTAGTGGTATCCTAATGAAATTTCCATAAAGATACTTCATGACCAAAAGACAACATATCAATTTGTTTCGATTATTTCACATAGTCAAAACTAGTGTATTCATCAAGGAGTTTATAAAGATACAAGAAAACTCCTACAATATTCCACAGTCGCACTCCCCACAAAGATTTGGCAATTAAGCACAAGTTCAATTAAGAACTATCCCTCATAAAATGTCATTCCCGAAAGAACAACAAGAGCGACCTTACTTTCACAAGAAAAAATGATTTCTTTGGACATTAACAAATCACATGAAACATGAATTTGTATCCAAAATACTCAAATAAATTAATCACAAGAGAACACATGATTAATTCAATCGGAAATGCTGAACATAATAGAACTTATGGAGCCACACAGTACTTTCACATAAAAGTGGATCAGGGAAAGACCAATACTGCAGAATATTCAAAGATTCATTCTATTTTTCATCAATATTTGCATAGAGACATGTAATAGACTTAATCTTTGTAAACAAAAGTTCATCCTATCTTCCATCAATATTTTCATAATGACATAATAGGCTTAACTTTTGTTGTCAGAAGTTCATTCTATCTTTTATCACTATTTGCATAAAGACATATGATAGACTTAACTTTTGACATATATGTAGCTGAACTTCTCATGGATTTAACACATTTAGCAATTTAATTGATAGATAAAATCATTCAAGGCTAAAATACCATTAAATTCATTACAACCATTAAGAATAATAGTTTAACAAGTTTTACATAAGAAGTTCAACATGAAAACATAACAATTAAACAGAGACTAACAGAGTTATAACACTCATAGAGAAGTTCAACAAAATTAATCTATCATCTCATAATAAGCAACACCAATTTCTTCAAACTTTTCAATCAGATAAGGATGTTCTGCTTCAGCATATTCCAACTGCTCTCTCAAGCATCCAATTTCATTTTGAAGACGGACAAGCTCAGAGTTTGCAGTTTCTGAAGTACTTGTTGAGGCTTTGGTTGAAGTTTGGTTTATCTTTTCGATGCTTGACATGGTCAGAACTTTAGGGCCTCCGAGATCGGAGCCAAAAGGAGTGATGCCAAAATGACTGCAAATCCTTGAAATGAGACAAGGTAAGCCTGGAGTTCTCCTTGAAGTCTGTTTCACGCTTATCATCTGATTAACAATAAGTCCATAGAAGTCAATGTCTCTCCCTTTGGTAACATACCAATTCAGCAAGAGACCTGGTCCATAACATTTTGTCAATAGTGCTCAGCATCATGTTGGACACAATCAGTTTTCCAACAACTTTGAAAAACAACTCAGCACCATGAACATCAATCTTTCCATCTCTCCGAGAGACATCTCTATTAAGTAGACGATTTGATATCACTTATGGAGTCAACCTTTTATTCTCAGGAGGAGGAAATCAGACACTACCGACATGAGTCACATTCAACAGATATGTAATAACATGACGATCCACAGAGAAAACTTTATCTCTTACAATAGTCTTGAACATGCAATTGGCTAGGTCTAGATCATGAATGTTAGCAGAAAATTGTGCAGTCATATCAATGCGAGCAGTTCCCATTAGTTTGTGAATTATACCCCATGTGTGATTTTTGAAAAAATCAGTTAGGTTCTCTACTTCAATTTCAGAAGCATTATAGTATCTTTCAAAAATAGGTTGTTTTTTCTTATACTCTAAGTAGAGGTCACGAGCAGCAGGGTTGACAAACCTAGCACGAATACTGGGATCATAGTAAGTATTATCACTAACTTGATTACTTGAGCTCCCATTATGACTAATTTTCTTCCTATATGCCATTGTTGCAAAGATACACAAAGGAAGAAGCAGAACTTACTCGGATACCCGAACTGTAGAAATAGTGGCGCTCCGAAACGATGATTAAATCTTTCTTTACCCTTAAAACCAAAACCTTCTCTTGATACACGAACTGGCATTGATGGTGAAACTACGGAACTGCAATGAAAATATAAACAAGAACCAACCCGTGGAGTAATTTCTTGTTGTGATTCCGATGATACCACGAACTTCCAAAAATGTTGAGAATTTAGGTTATGTAGATCAAAGGTACACGAACTGTTTGAGTTTCTTCTACGTACTCGAACTGGAGAAGATGAAGAGACGGCGAAGTGGAAGAAGATAAACCTTCTCTTTTTATGTGACAAATGGTGGAACCCGAACCGGATACGATCGTACTGGAACGAGGTTCAAACACACAAGCTTGTTTGTTTTGTGAACTGTTTAAAACAAGTTTTAAAGAAGATTGGAGCAGAGCTCAACAAATCTTTACCAAGCCATTCACAAGGACAATACCTTGCATACCGTGACACCAAAAGAGAGTTTCTTTCCAACAATTCTTACAACTTCCAGTATTGAGAGAGATCCAAAGAACTGTCTTTACAAGTTTATCAAAGAATTAAAAAAAAAACACAAAATAATTTGTGTTCCTGATTTCTGTGTATCCAACTTATAACACACAGTCTCTGCAGATAATGTTCAGTACTGCACAGGGAAACTCTTTTGATAAAAAAGACATCCTGACTTTCTCATAAGAGAGGACAGTATCATTATCTTGAGAAGGTGCGTCAGGGTTTGACTGATGAATATAGTTAAGTTCAGAGATGGAACTAACTGATAGATGAGGTTTAGATACTTCTTGTATTATCTTCAAATTGTCAGAGACACAAGCGACCGAGGAAATACCTTTACTGATAAGAAGATCAATATCAACCTCAACATGGAGATTATTCATCATAACTTGATTTAGCTTATTAAGAGACTCTTGCTCTTTCTGGAGATATAACTCGACATCAAGAGACAAGCTCTCAAGCCTTTTCTCAAGCCCATAAAACACTTTTAGGGATTTTAAACCTGGTGGAGGTTTAGATAGAAATTCTTCTACATATTTTACTAAATCAGTCATGGAAGAGAATTCTGAAATCCCTGGATCTGGTGGTGCATTTATTGAGATAGCACTACAGTCCATAGACTCAGATCGCTACAAACATAAACTTATGAGGTCTTAAGTGTGTTTGCCTGCTCTGATACCAATTGAAAAAGTGGGGGTCTAACAACCACACCCAATATTTCTCTTAGCAATCTGTATGGACTAACTCCAATATACTTTCAAGAGAATCAACTAGACAGTCAGACTCAATCTTAAGAAAAGTATATCAAATAGTTATATCTATGTTTCTGAATTAATGTAATCAGCAAACCAAACATATAGAAATCTGTGAGCCTGATTAATATAAGAAACAACTTGGACGGTATCAAAAACCAATATCCAAGTGTCACTTAATTCAATCGACAACCAAAGGTTGGATTCACAATTGATTGAACTTACGCACAACCTGTGATATTTCAATTATATAAAAAAATATAATGCGGAAAAGAAATAACACATGAAAATGTGGGGGTCTAACAACCACACCCAACAATTCATTTAGAAATTTGAGAGGACTTACTTCAATACACTTTCTAGAGAATCAAGTAGACAGTCAGACTCAATTTAGAGAAAAGTAAATCAAAGAGTTTATATCTCCAACTCTTAATTCAATCCGAAATCAACAAATAAAAATCTGCGAGCCCGATTGAATATAAGAGGAGTAACTTGAACGGTACCAAAGACCAATGTTCAAGGATCAATCAATTTCAATCAACAACCAAAGGTTAAATTTCCCAATTGATTGATTCAATGCACAACCTGTGATATTTCAATTATATAACAAAATATAATGCGTAAAAGAAATAACACAGACACCAGAACTTTGTTAACGAGGAAAACCGCAAATGCAGAAAAACCCCGGGACCTAGTCCAGATTGAACACCACATTGTATTAAGCCGCTACAGACACTAGCCTACTACCAACGAACTTCAGACTGGACTGTAGTTGAACCCTAATCAATCGCACACTTATTCAAGGTACAGTTGTGCTCCTTACGTCTCTGATCCCATCAATATACTACGCACCTGATTCCCTTAGTTGATCTCACCCACAACTAAGATTTGCTACGACCCAGAGTCGAAAACTTGATAAACAAATCTGTCTCACACAAAAATACCTATTTGTTCCGTCTTTTGATAAATCAAGGTGAACAGGAACCAATTGATAAACTGGACTTATATTCCCGAAGAACAGCCTAGTATTATCAATCACCTCACAGTAATCTAAATCGTATGATGGCGAAACTAGATATTGTGGAATCACAGACAAATGAGACGAAGATGTTTGTGATTACTTTTTATCTTGCCTATCAGAGAAATTAATCTCGAGCAAATCTTAGAGATGATAGTACTCAAATGATAGAATCGGGCAAGATCAGAACACGCAACTACAAATAGAATAGTTGGGTCTGGCTTCACAATCCCAATGAAGTCTTTCAAGTCATTAACCTACAAGGTCTCGATAGAAACCTAAGGTTAAAGGATAATCGATTCTAGTTGAAGCAACTAGTAACACACAAGAGGTGTGGGGATTAGGTTTCCCAGTTGCTAGAGTTCTCCTTTATATAGTTTTTCAAATCAGGGTTTGCAATCCAAGTTACCTTGGTAACAAAGCATTCAATATTCACCGTTAGATGAAAAACCTGATTCAACCAAGCTAATATCTTTCAACCGTTAGATCGAACTTAGCTTGTTACACATAAATGAAATGTACCCTCATTTAGGTTTATGAACCATACCCAAACGTGTACACTCATGTTGGCTCAACAATGGTCAACCAAAGTTAGCCATATGATTACTCTCATATCAACCTTATTCATCTTAACCATAACTAGTTCAAATGACTCAAATGAAACTAGTTAAAAAGTCGTTCAATTGCTATATTCTCATAGAAGTGTACAAGAACACAATTGAAGAAAAATCGATTTGATTCACTCGAATCAATTCATGAACATTATAGTCACGGTTTGTAAAGATTGTATTCCTTATTATATAAATGTTTAAGTTCATGTACACAACCTATTTTAGAAAGTAACCCACTCAAGTACGCAAACGAGTATGAATACTTAAGTAGCCGGACTGAGTTTGGTTACGCCAGTACGCGTACGGGTGGGCATGCTTATTCACACTTCCAAACTCCAGCAAAAATTCAGGGACGTGAGACTTCCGCCAGTATGCGTACATGTACGCATACTTGCCCATACATCAGCAACCGCCAGTACGCGTACGGGTGTGAATACTTTAGGCTCCCGGTTTTGTACTTACACACAAATGTGATAACACACTATGTTTATATCCAAATATGGTTACATAATCAACTCTTCATTTCAATCATTGAAACTTTCTTAGAGGACGTTATATAGTTGTTGTTCATAAACTATTTTTCGTCAAATCAATTTTCAAGTTATTGAAATTATCATAATGAAACATTCCAAGACAACACCAAATGATTGTATCACACAAACCATGTAAGATGTAACTCGGCAATTTTCATATGATCTTATTCGGACTTTCGTCACAAATGTAAGATGAATTCGGCCAAAGCGAAAGTTTGCTAACACATATTCCGAGAAATATATAAGCGAGATAAACTCATCTCGAAATCTCAAATTTGTATAATAGAAAACTATATCGTAACACGACTTATGCCTCAATATAGGAGATAGAGTAGAAATAGAATTTCCAAGTGATAGATAAGATTAAGTCTCCACATACCTTTTGTCAATGAAGTCCCACAATCTCCCCTTAGTAGTTCTTCGTCTTCAAGAGATGAACGTCGTGAAGTCTAAAGCTCAACTACACAATCTATGTCCTAGTCCGGGACATCTAAATAGGATAGAAATTAAGACTCGTAGGTTTGATCACTAACATTGACAAACATGCTTGAGATAGCAACGCATGCGATTTCGACCAAGCAATGCTCAAACAATCTCCCCCTTTGTCAATTTTAGTGACAACACTATCAATACATATGGATTACAAAGTAAATAAAAACTTTGTAGATTCTCATACAAATGCTTGATCTCCTTGGCATCTTCAACACGAATCGAAATCTTCGTCACTTTCAAATACTCCATGATTCCAAAGGTTGTAAGTTTAGTCTCATAGATGTTGAGGATCCGTAGCTACAACAATGAGAAAACAAATGCTCTCGATCATTGTTATCCAGTGTCATAGTATTATTACACAACATCAAAGTTCAACTGCGTCACAACTTTGACAATAATACTACGGTGATATGTATTACTCCCCCTTAGTAAATACATCATCTCAATATGAAAACCACTCCCCCTTACATAATGATCCGTAAACCATATGAATTTGTAGTATGAAACTACACATTAATTTTCCCACTTTTTGTCAAAAAAATTGGCGAAGGTACGAAAACTAGTTGGATCCTCATGAAATTTCCATAGAGATTCTTCACGACCAAAAGAGAACAACATACCAAAAAATTTATATGCAATCATAAAGCCGAAGCTAAATGCATTCATCAAGGAGTTTATAAAGATACAAGATAACCCCTATAAAATTCCACAGCCGCACTCCCCACAAAGATATGGCGATTAAGCACAAGTTCAAAAAGAACTCTTCCCCATAAAATGTCATTCCCTAGGGAACAACATAGGAGACCTTGCTTTTACAAGAAAAGAAGGATTTCTTTGGACATAACCAAATCACATGAAAACATAAATTTGTATCCAAATGATTCAATAGAATTAACCACACAAGATGATCAATTCAATTGCACATGCTCGACATAAGAGAACTTACGGAGCAACATAGTAAAAACACAAAGATGTGGATCCGGTAAGATCAATACTAAGGAATAAACAAGAATTTTCTCTATTTTCCATCACTATTTGCACAATGACATATAATAGACAATTCTTGTAAACAAAAGTTCATCCTTTCTTCCATAAATATTTGCATAATGACATAAGAGGCTTAACTTTTGTATTGCCAAAAGTTCGTTTTATCTTTTATCAATACTTTCATACCGACATATAATAGATATAACTTTTGAACAAGTATGGGAAAGTCAAGGTTCACAGAAGTAAACAACATATCCCATAACATAAAACCATAAAGATTAAAATTGCAAACATGATTTTCCAAATAACTTATAATTTAAATAAATAAATCTAAAAATGTTGATGATGAAAACGTTTGGAACTAGTTATGTGTAATCACAATACTGGCTATTCCAAACCCTAGTAATCCTTCTAGATAAAAACAAGAATAAAAATTCTCATAAGAAGTTTCCTAGACAATGAGACCTCCGAAGAATTCTTTATCGTCCTTGAACTCCTTGTCGTCAACATCCATGGGAACATACGTTTCGTGAAGCTATGAGTCAATTCCAACAAACCTTCTAGGCTGATGATGTCGAACCAGGGATTTATGAATTTCAAGAGTTCTCGTAACAACAACCTTTATTTGCTGAATCCTTTCTTGTCTCCTTCAACTCTTCAAGAACATCAGAAAAATTCTAATAATTTGAATGAACAGCTCTTGGCTTCCTCACATTCCTTCTTTTTATTTTCAAAGTTGGAGGCAACCGAGATTTCTCTTTTTCCTTCATGATTGATGGCTTACCAATCATATTAACATCTTTTCCATCAGAAGATATGATGCTTGGAGTATCCATAAGAGTACGGGTTTGTGAGAGGAAATCACAATTTAAACTCAACAAGCAGTCTTAAGATAAAAAGAGTTTCAGATAAGGAAAAGGAATGCAAGTTTACGTAACCTTTAAACAGGTTCGTGCATGCACAACTCTTAACCCTAGAAAGAGTAGAATTGTCGATAATAACCCTCTTTTATTAATTGACAGGGAATTCCAATTTTGCAAAAAAAAACTAAGAAAAAAGGAAAACAAACTTTTCTTAAAGCCTGAGAAGTGCACAATCTTGTCTCTTTTGAACAGGCACATGAGACAAGATACACTAAACAACACAATCAAGTTGTGCTGCAGTGAACAACAATCTGTCCACCATGTTCCTTTTGGAAGGAACTCATAGAACCCTGTCTATCAAAACACTTAGACCATACTTTTTTTTATAATGGTCTTATCTTATCTTTGGAAACTAACCTCTTCGAAGAAGACAAAATCTGAAGGATTCTTTAAATAAAGGCTATTGTTATGAGAACTCTTAAAATTCAGAAGGCTATTTTTATGAGAGCTCTTGAAATTCAGAAGGCCCTGGTTCGACATCATTAGCCTAGAAGGTTTGTTGGAATTGACTCCTATCTTCACGAACCAAATGTTCCCATGACTGTTGATGACAAAGAGTTCGGGGACGATAAAGAATTCTTTAGAGGTCTCAATGTCTAGGAAACTTCTTATGAGAATTTTTATTCTTGTTTTTGTCTAGAAGGATTACTAGGGTTTGGAATAGCCAGTATTGTGATTACACATAGCTAGTTCCAAACGTTTTCATCATCAATGTTTTTAGATTTATTTATTTAAATTATAAGTTATTTGGAAGATCATGTTTGCAATTTTAATCTTTATGGTTTTATGTTATGGGATATGTTGTTTGCGTTTGTGAACCTTGAATGTCCCATACTTGTTCAAAAGTTATCTCTATTATATGCCGGTATGAAAGTATTGATAAAAGATAGAATGAACTTTTGACAATACAAAAATTATGCCTTTTATGTCATTATGAAAATATTGATGGAAGAAAGGATGAACTTTTGTTTACAAGAATTTTCTATTTTATGTCATTGTGCAAATAGTGATAGAAAATAGAGTGATTTCTTTTTTATTCCGCAATATTGATCTTCCCGGATCCACATATTTGTGTTTTTACTGTGTTGCTCCGTAAGTTCTCTTATGTCGAGCATGTGCAATTGAATTGATCATATTGTATAGTTAATTTTATTGATTTTTGGATACAAATTCATGTTTTCATGTGATTTGGATATATCCAATGAAATACTTCTTTTCTTCTAAAAGCAAGGTCGCCTTTGTTGTTCTCTCGGGAATGACATTTTATGAGGGAGTCTTCACTTATGAATTTGTGTTTAATCGCCATATCTTTGTGGGGAGTGCGACTGTGGAATTTTATAGGAGTTATCTTGTATCTTTATAAAATCCTTGATGAATGCATTTAGCTCCGGATTTATGATTGCATCTAAATTTTTTGGTATGTTTTTTCTCTTTTGGTCATGAAGAATCTCTATGGAAATTTCATGAGGATTCCACTAGTTTTCGTACCTTTGCCAATTTTTATTGACAAAAATGGGGAGAACTAATGTGTAGTTTCATACTACAAATACATATGGTTTACGGATCATTATGTAAGGGGGAGTGGTTTTCATATTGAGATGATGTATTGACTAAGGGGGAGTAATACATATCACCATAGTATTGTTGTCAAAGTTGTGATGCAATTGAACTTTGGTGCTGTGTAATAATACTATGACACTGTATAACAATGATGGAAAGCATTTGTTTTCTCATTGTTATAGCTACGAATCCTCAACAACGACGATACTAAACTTGCAACCTTTGGAATCATTGGAGTACTTGGAACTGACGAATATTTCGAGTAATGTTGAAGTTGCCAAGGAGATCAAGCATTTGGATGAGAAGCTACAAAGTTTTTTATTTGTTTTGTAATCCATATGTATTCATAGTTTTGTCACTAAAATTGACAAACTGGGAGATTGTTAGAGCATTGCTCAGTCGAACTCGCATGCGTTCCTATCTCAAACATGTTTGTCAATGTTAGTGATCAAAACTATGAGTCTTGATTTCTAGCCTATTTAGATGTCTGGGAACTAGGACATAGATTGTGTAGTTGAGCTTTAGACTTCACGGTGTTCATCTCTTGAAGACGAAGAACTACTAAGGGGATCTTGTGGAACTTCATCGACAAAAGGTATATGGAGATTAAAACTTATCTATCACTTGGAAAGTCTATTTCTACTCTATCTCCTATATTGAGACATAAGTCGTGTTACGATATAGTTTTCTATTATACACATTTGGGATTTCGATCTGAGTTTATCTCGCTTATATATTTCTCGGAATATGTGTTGGCAAGCTTTCGCTTCGGCCGAATTCATCTTACATTCGTGACGAAAGTATGAATAAGATCATATGAAAATTACCGAGTTACATCTTATATGGTTTGTGCGATACAATCATTTGGTGTTGTCTTGGAATGTTTCCTTATGATAATTTCAATAACTTGAAAATCGCTTTGACGAAAAATAGTTTGTGAACAACAACTATATAACATCCTCTAAGAAAGTTTCAATGATTGAAATATAGAGTTTAGAATCATGTAACCATGTTTGTATATAAACATAGTGCGTTAATCACATTAGTCTACAAGTCCAGAACCGGGAGTTTGAAGTATGTGTACCCGTACGCGTACTGGTGGTTACCGATGTCTGGGCAAGTATGCGTAAAGTTCCGTCCGTAAAAATCTGCTGGAGTTTGGAATGTGTTAAAGTATGTGTACCCTTATGCGTACTGGCATAACCAACCTCAAGTCCGTTTACTCAAGTATGCGTACCCGTTTGCGTACTTGAGTGGGTTACTTTCTAAACTCGGTTGTGTACATGAACTTAAACATTTATATAATAAGGAATGCAATCTTTGCAAACCGTGGCTATAATGTTCATGAATTGATTCGAGTGAATCAAACTTGTTTTGTTTCGATTGCGTTCTTGTATACTCTACGAGAATACAGCAATTGAACGACTCTTTAACTAGTTTCATTTGAGTCATTTGAACTAGTTGTGAATAAGATGAATATGGTTGATATGAGAGTTATCATATGGCTAACTTCGGTTGACCATTGTTGAGCCAACATGTGTGTACACGTTTGGGTACGGTTCATAAACCTAAATAAGGGTACATTTCATTTGTGTGTAACAAGCTAAGTTCGATCTAACGGTTGAAAGATATTAGCTTGGTTGAATCAGGTTTTTCAACTAACGGTGAATATTGAATGCCTTGTTACCAAGGTAACTTAGAGTGCAAACCCTGATTTGAAAAAAACTATATAAAGTAGAACTCTAGCAACTGGGAAACCTAATCCCCACACCTTCTGTGTGTTACTAGTTGCATAATCTAGAGTCGATTCTCCTTTAACCTTAGGTTTTCCTAAACCTTGTAGGTTAACGACTTGAAAGACTTCATTGGGATTGTGAAGCTAGACCCAACTATTTCTCTTGTAGTTGCGTGTTCTGATATTGCCCAACTCTATCGTTCGAGTATTATCTTCTCTAAGATTTGCTCGAGATTAATTTCTCTAATGGGCAAGATAAACGTGATCACAAACATCTTCGTCTCATCGTTTATGATTCTACAACATCTAGTTTCGCCATCATACGATTTAGACTATTGCGAGGTGATTGATAATACTAAGTTGTTCTTCGGGAATATAAGTCTGGTTTATCATATTGGTTCATGTTCACCATGATTTATCAAAATACGGAATAAAAACTCTTGGGTATTTCTGTGGGAGACAGATTTGTTCAATCCTATAGACTTTTCTGTGTGAGACAGATTTGTTTATCAAGTCTTCGAATTTGGGTCGTAGCAACTCTTGGTTGTGGGTGAGATCAACTAAGGGAATCAAGTGCGTAGTTTCCTGCTCGGATCAGAGACGTAAGGAGCGCAACTGTACCTTGAATCAGTGTGACATTGATTAGGTTTCAACTACAGTTCAGTTCGAAGTTTATTGGTAGTAGGATAGTGTCTGTAGCATCTTAATAGAGTGTGGTGTTCAAACTGGACTAGGTCCCAGGGTTTTTCTGCATTTGCGGTTTTCTCGTTAACAAAATTCTGGTGTTTATGTTATTTCTTTTCCGTATTATATTTTGTTATATAATTGAAATATCACAAGTTGTGCGCTAAGATCAATCAATTAGAATATTCAACCTTTGGTTGTTGATTTACACTTGAACATTGGTCTTTGGTACCGTTCAAGTTTATTCGTCTTATATTCAATCGGGTTCGCAGATTTCTATTTGCTTATTGCGGATTGAATTAAGAGTTAGAGATATTAAACTCTTTGATATACTTTTATCTAGATTGAGTCTGACTGTCTAGTTGATTCTCTAGAAAGTATATTGGAGTAAGTCCTCTCAGATTTCCAAACGAATTGTTGGGTGTGGTTGTTAGACCCCCGCTTTTTCACATCCTATCTTTTATCAATACTTTCATACCGAGATATAATAGAGATAACTTTGAACATGTATGGGACAGTCAAGGTTCACGGAATTAAAAAACATATCCTTTAACAATTTGCAATATATAAAAATCATAAAGATTAAAACTGCAAAAGATCATCTTCCAAAAGCTTAGAATTTAAATAAATAAATCTAAAAACAATGAAGATGAAAACGTTGGAAATAGCTATGTGTACTCACAATAATGGCTATTCCAAACCCTAGTAATCCTTCTAAAAACACCAGAAATAAATTATCCTAAGAAGTTTCCTAGACAAAATAAAAGCTCTTTGAGAACCTCATACCTTTCAATGAATCCATCATAGAAGGTATCACTGATTTCCTTGATTCTCTTGACCATAGATACTCCATGTTCGTGAGTTAGAACACAAACCTTACGATCAACAACCCGAGCAAGTTGTCTAGCCTTGACACAGTCCATGATGAGTTTCTTCTAATTTCGTATCAGAAAATTTTGATTAGCAAGGATTCTGGCCTGACCATCTAAGAGTTGGTTTATTTGCAGTTGAAGATTTGTGAACTCGACCTTTGAATCGTCCTGAAAACGAGTTAAGTCCTTGACAGATTCATCAATCCAGGAGTTTTGCTCTTTCCTTGCAAGAATCTTGTTCAGAACCATCTCTTGAACCGAATCACATCCTTGAGTTTCTTCCTCCATATCAAGATGCACAATCTCTTGAGATTTTGCAGAGTTCTCCATATAATTTTTGTTAGGGATGGATCAAAAACAATATAAAATATATATTGAGAAAAGAGAAGAAACTTCTCATTAAAGAAACCCTTTGAACTCACAAGAGAGGGACACGGACGTGCGTGGACCTGTCACAAGGGAAAGATGGATTAACAAAAAATCCAATAAGAGGAAACACAATGTCTGTTAACATAGCTCAATAATTACTTCAAATTAGAGCCTGAGACATGATAAGAATTGAAATACTCAGATAAAAACGCACAAAGACATACAACACATCTTGAGACTCCCACGATTATCATCCTTGCAACTCTCAAGAAAGATGCAAGAATGAGATTACCTGGAATCAGGTAATGGTGTGAGAAGTAATCTCACTGTACAAGTCTTTAGAGCGTTTAAAACGTTCATTCCCTTCTTTCCATCAATTATAAATTATTCCAGAAGAATTTGTCATAAACCTTTTTAAATATCCATCAGAAGGATTTTTCTGAGGGTTAAGTCTAGGTCCTCTAGAAACGGGTTCCAGAGGAGAAGATAAAAAAGGCTTCTATATTCTTGACTTAGATTTTCCAGACATATTCTTATAACCACATGGATTCTGTTCACTAGTGGCACAAGAGATTTTTCCATAACCAGGAACATGCAACCCTGTGGCGATCTCTTGAAAAGGGATCTTCCTTATAAGAATTCTGGTTTTCTGTAGGAAAGAGATTCACTGAAGAAGACGATGGTTGACTTAATCCATTGACAGTAAAAAGAAGCAACTTCCGAAGATGCGAGATTTGTTTCTTTCTAGCAAAGAAATGAAGAGCATAGTGATTCTTTTTCCTATAGAAGGAACATCATCGTGGATTTGAGACATGATTGCCTTGACCCATAATTTCTTCCGGCACATGCAAATTTTGCAAGTGATTCATAGTAAGTAATTCCTTGGAGGAACTTTTCTTCACGCCAGGTAAAGTCTTGGGAGAATCAGAAGAGGGTGCAGAGAATGACTTATTCATCAAAGCAGAGTTTTCCTTTTTCAAGGTGTTACACTGTACTCGGGCATATCTAAGAGATGCAGCAAGTTTCTATTTTTCAACACCATAACTGTTAATTTCTGATGAATGAGCCTTGATTAAACGTTCTTCTCTAATTGAATCTTCTTTAACAGTATCTTCAAGCATACTAATCTTTTCGCGCTGTAGAGTAGTTTCTTGAACTAATTTTTCGATATTGTTAGAGGGAGATTCAATGAAGCTGTAGAGTTCACGTTCCCTTTCAAGAGATTTCTCAAACTCATCAATAAGCTGCTCATTATTTTCTTCAAGAGTCTTAATTGTAGAAACTTGAAAAACAATGATTTCAACAGATTTTTTTAGCGATCTAGTGAGTTCCATTTCAGATTCTGACATGATCTCACAAATCTTGTTTTTACCTCGAGATTCGGAAGAATCTACTAAGGAGTTATCCTTTGAGGCAAAACCAAGATTTTTGGTGTAATTAGAAACTTTGGAAGTCATATCAATATGCATTATCTTGTGAGATACTTCTTAGGTCCTCAGAACACAGATTGGTACAAACACAGACTTATAAGGTCTTTAATGTGTTTTCCTCCTCTGATACCAATTGGAAATGCGGGGGTCTAACAACCACACCTAACAATTCGTTTGGAAATCTGAGAGGACTTACTTCAATACACTTTCTAGAGAATCAATTAGACAGTCAAACTCAATCTAGATAAAAGTATATCAAAGATTTTAATATCTCTGAGTCTTAATTCAATCAGCAAATAGAAATCTGCCAGCCCAATTGAATATAAGAGGAGTAACTTGAACGGTACCAAAGACCAATGTTCAAGGATCAATCAATTTCAATCAATAGCCAAAGGTTGGATTTCCCAATTGATCGATTCAACACACAACCTGTGATATTTCAATTATATAACAAAATATAATGCGGAAAAGAAACAACACAGACACAAGAATTTTGTTAATGAGAAAAACCGCAAATGCAGAAAAACACCGGGACCTAGTCCAGATTGAACACCATGCTGTATTAAGCCGCTACAGACACTAGCCTACGACCAATGAACTTCGGAATGGACTGTAGTTGAATCCTAATCAATCTCACACTGATTCAAGGTACACTTGTGCTCCTTACGTCTCTGATCCCAGCGGGATACTACACACTTGATTCCCTTAGATGATCTCACCCACAACTAAGAGTTGATACTACTCAAACTCGAAGACTTGATAAACAAATCTGTCTCACACATAAAAGTGTATTGGAATAGATAACTCTATCTCCCACAAAAATACCTATGAGTTTTTGTTCCGTCTTTTGATAAATCAAGGTGAACATGAACCAATTGATAAACCAGAATTATATTCCCGAAGAACAACCTAGTATTATCAATCACCTCACAATAATCTAAATTGTATGATGGCGAAACTAGATATTGTAGAATCATAAATGATGAGATGAAGATGTTTGTGATTAATTTTTATCTTGCCTATCGGAGAAATCAATCTCGAGCAAATCTTAGAGAAGATAGTACTCAAACGATAGAATCAGGCAAGATCAGATTACGCAACTACAAAGAGAATAGTTGGGTCTAGCTTCACAATCCCAATGAAGTCTTTCAAGTCGTTAACCTACAGGATCTCGATAGAAACCTAAGGTTAAAGGAGAATCGACTCTAGTTGATGCAACTAGTAACACACAAGAGGTGTGGGGATTAGGTTTCCCAGTTGCTAGAGTTAACCTTTATATAGTTTTTCAAATCAGGGTTTGCAATCTAAGTTACCTTAGTAACAAAGCATTCAATATTCACCGTTAGATGAAAAATCTGATTCAACCAAGCTAATATATTTCAACCATTAGATCGAACTTAGCTTGTTACACACAAATGAAATGTACCCTCATTTAGGTTTATGTAACCGTACCCAAACGTGTACACCATGTTGACTCAACAATAGTTAACCGAAGTTATCCATATGATTACTCTCATATCAACCTTATTCATCTTAACCATAACTATTTCAAATGACTTAAATGAAACTAGTTAAAGAGTCGTTCAATCGTTATATTCTCATAGAAGTATACAAGAACACAATTGAAGCAAAATCGGTTTGATTCACTCGAAGCAATTCATGAACATTATAGCCACGGTTTGCAAAGATTGCATTCCTTATTATATAAATGTTTAAGTTCATGTGCACAACCGATTTTAGAAAGTAACTGTATGGGCTGTCGTAGGCACAACAAATTAATAAATATATTTCCCACTAATTAACTGGTAACATAGCGGTAGTAAGAGATCATTCCCACAGAGAGATGTGTAATTGATAGATTATTTGATATGCAAGATAAAGTAAATAACAAAGGGAGTTTTGGTTGTAAGATGAATATAAAGACAATAATGAAGAAAAGAGATGATTAAGGAATTCTTCGTCGTTACCAAGCGATAGCAGGATTAGAATACTTATCTATCTTCCGTTAGAACCATTCATCACCAACCGTAGAATAGCAGGTACGCTTAGCTATCCCCAAAACTCCTTGTATCACCGGATAACAGGTACTCTTAGTCACCGGATTCTATCCAAATGAGCCGCCTTGAGGTACGCTTACAAGGTGTAACTCAATCGAACGCTTTAGGGTTTGTGAATTTAGGTTTGATTCCAGCAGTTAAAACTCAGTATGCTCGGTTCACTTACTAGAGTTGTTTCCACACATGATTGCTTTACATAATCCCTCTGCAAGGTCTCATGTTTTCTACTTGTATAGGAGATACACGACAATTACGGATCGCTCAACTCTCTACTAGCAATAGAATGATTAATAGACTAATCTAGTTGCGCACCCAAATCAATCTAAGAATCAATCATAAACCATAGATATAATGAAAACAAACGATGATGATTAAAACTTCAAATAGGTTTGTATTATTAATAAAGCTTCACGCTTAGAACATTGAATTCATCCTTAATCAACAAAGGATTTAGCTACTCATATTACAAAGAAGATGAATAATGGTGGTTTCCCCCTAAAGGGGTAAACCCTAGGTTTTTGATATAGAACTTGTGATATGAGATTCGATTGATGATTATTTTACATAACCTAATACCTTTTTATAGGTTACATTTCTTGGTCTCCAAGTATTTAGTTCGGTTCAAGAACCCGACCCGAAAATACGACATAACGAATCCAAACGTGCCCTTAGGCTTTCCAAGGTATTAATACACGTTTTCCACTTGATAAGTTCGCGAACCCAGTCCGAACTTCAAAATCCAGCAGAAATTTTTGGAATTAAGTCTGCGAACCCGGTATGCGAACCTAGTTCGCGGACTTCACTGTCTTGGTATTTAATAAAAGCTTGTTTTGGCCACAACTTCTTCATCCGAACTCGGAATGACCTCATTCTTTTTGTGTTCTTTTTATCTTTAAATTCTATTCAAGATGATGGTGATAAATCCTTAATTTGAATGAGTTAAGATCATCCTTTGTCCCTTCTCTTGATTTTGAGCGTTTTGCTCCTTTGCGTCGCACTTCTTCCACGTCTCTTGGATTTGGGCACTTGGATACTTGGAATACTTCTATTCCTAGATATTTTCAGCACTTTGTATCTCCTTTTTGGATGATTCACCTATTATAGGCAAATAAGAGAAAACAAGAGTAATAGTACGAAAATATGCAAGAATAATAGCTAAACCAAGTATGGAATGGACACTAAAATCATATGAATTATGAACTTATCAAATTCACCCACACTTATCTTTTGCTAGTCCTCGAGCAAACTAAATAAAACTAATCATAAATACAACAACTCCATGTCGTGAGGATACAGTTACTCTTAACATGAATAACATGGTTTTAAACCCCTAGGTGTCCCTAGTGGACGAGTTATAGTCTCGTGAGGGCTTACAAGAGGTATACCCACAAAACCTACTCCAATCTCCCTCCTTGGATAAACACAAACTAGTGGCTAATAAGATAATCAACCAACATAAGTTCTTTAGCAGCAAATATCTCACATACATTCCAATCATCACATATAAGCAATTACTTACGTGCGACATTCAACCTGATTGCAAAACTCTACTAAGATAGTCATCATACTAGGATAGATAAAAAAAATAGAAATAGAAAAGTTAAGTGTGCAAATGTTGACCAAAGTGAAAGATGTTACCCACAATACTTGTATGAATGTCGTCAAAGGAGATTTATTTATAGCGCAATAGTTGAGAGAAGCACCCATTTAACTCGACCACATGATTATATACTCTAAGCGCATGTTCCTTTTCAGCAAGTACATGATAGTTGCCTTGGATCTTGCATTCCACGCTTGTTTAGGCGCCGGAGACAGGGACAACGTTTCACACATACTGCTATCCAAGTGTCAAGAACCTCATCAACAGTCTTTTGACTTGCTATATAATGATGATATGGTTTTTGTTTTTATCGACTATGGTTAGTCCGCAATTCCGGACCTATCATTTATTAGTGTCGATAAATGAAGAGGAGCCTTATATATATATGTTTTTTTTCCGGCTCACTCTTTATAAGTGTAAAACAATTGTCTTATGGGGCTTTTAAATAAGCTCAACCAATGATTACCTTGCTACAACATCCACGGCAGTATCAGGATCCCACCAAATCACTTTAGAGAAAACATACAACTGCAAAAATAAAAAGAAAGTGATTCATTATTGATTAATTGCGAGGATAAATATTTCAAACGACTACCATAGCTTAGTCTCGCATTCAATTATAAACGTATATATATTTAAGGATTGTGGAACGATAAAGTGGAACTTAATCTATAGCTGTAAGAACTGTTTCAACCTTAATAGGTTTAGAGTGTCATCCTAAATAACTCAAAATTAACTCCAAAAGATGAAGTCTCGAGTATGCAAGAAATCAAAGAGTATAATTTATTTATTTATTTTGTGCAATCCAAACATGCTTAACTACTCCCCCACACTTAAACTCAACATTGTCCTCAATGTTTAAAACCGAAAATTCTGATTTCTGACATAGCAGCCCTGAAAAACTCGAAAACTGTACAAATGGGTAGGGAACTAGGAAAAACATCTTAAACAAAAGTTGTTCGTCTACATCTTTTCTATAACTTGTCAAACAGCACGTGTTTCGATAAACGATCTGACTTTTATGGCCTCCGGACTGACTGACATGCAATCTGAAAAAGTTCTGGAAAAATACCGAAACTCAATTGTCCAGGGCCTATCGCTCCAACTTAACAGACTCCGAATTCATATTTTATTTTTTTAAAAGAAAGCTGAGTCTGTCCTCTTTAAAAGTTGGGGGTCAACCACTCAAATAGTACTCCGTATGAAGTCTCGAGAGCTGTTTTCGTAGCAAGTGCGCAGTCAGAATTTTCTGACGAGAATTCGTCAAAAATTTCAACAAAACAGCATCCAAGTCCCCGGCAGCGGCGACAAAAACTTGGTGGCTCTCTAAAAGAGTCACAGAAATGATACCTGCAAGTGCACAGGGTCTGTTGTAGTGAGTGTGCAAGGCAGGGTCGAACCACAGAGACTTGGGTGTGAATTGAAGTAATGAAGCAAGTGACAGTTAACAAGAAAAATCAGTGGCAGTGAACAAGAACAGTGAAACAAAGACAAACAAACCAAGGCTGTTAGCCAAGGGCAGTGATAAAGAAACAAAGGCAGGTCATCCAGTTATGTTCTTGTCCCTTGTTAGTTATCAGTCAGCTTCTAGGCTTTCTGAATAACTAGATGACAGTTTCGGTTCAAAGCCGGCTGTTCATCTAAGGGTTGGTCTAGAAAGGAGGCTAAAGGCACTAAGATGAATTCTAAACCTTGTGATAGTTGGGGCTCTCACACTGCAACTACCCTCAGAGAAGCTTGCTTAGTGTTTTAACAACCTATAAGGATATTCAATCCTAGACAATTCAAGCACAACAAGATCAAAGCATGGATAGGATAAAAACAATTGAAATGCACAACATCATTTAAAATAAAAACTAACCCTTGAGGCACTGGCTATTCCAGTCCTCTTGGGTGAAGCACTGGCTAGTCCAGGCATGCCCTAAACAACATCCAAAGACCCATATTTATACATACAGTTGAAACCCCAAAATTCCCCCAAATCAGCAAAATTAGGGTTTGCTAAAAAGTTCAATTAAACTCACAATTCCCTCACCTAACACACTGATAACCACCCTAATTCGTGACCCATGCTTCCAATTGGACGTACAACCAATTTCCCCAATTTATCCCCAAATTATGAAATTAGGGTTTTACAAAAAATCCTTACCTAATCTCTGAAAACGATTGATAGCTCTCACCCATGCTTCCTTCTCGTCTGCTGATGCTCCCCACGCTTCAATTGCTTCTCAATTTCGACCTAATTTCCCAATTTTACACGCTAGGGTTTCTGATAGAAAACGTGCAGAAATTGAGAAAATAGGTGGCTAAGGAGAAGGGAAAATGATGGGATTAGGTTCCTTTGATGGACGTGGTGGTTATGATGATGGTTGAGGTGGTGACAGAGAGTTGGTGGCGGAGCAGGTGGTGGAAATGGTGGTGGTATGGCGTCTGTAGAGGAAGAGAAAGGGAAAAAAGGAGATGGCTCGATGGAAAATGGATTGGGTTTGTTTGGTTTTGGGTTATAAACCTAGATGCTAGGGTGTTGAGTGGGTTTAGCAATTGTTGATGAACAACGAGGATGAGACGTTGGATGCGAAGATGATGGATCGATCTAACGGCGAGATGGAAGGAAGCGGGAAGCGACCGTTGGATGCCCGATACAACGAAACTGACGGCTCAAGATGGAGTTAGGTGCTGTAGTGTTTGACAGGAGCTTCAGACTTCGATGCACGACGATGAAGCGACCGTAGGATGTTGAGATGATCCAATCTGACGGCTAGAAAGGGAAACGGGTATGGATATAGGAATTGGATTTGGGTGAGGGTTTTGGGCCTTGGGTATGCCAAGCCCATATCTTCTTTACGAATAATTCTTCCTCTTCAAGCCCACTTCTAGTTTATCCGGCTCTTGAAAACATCATTCTTCGCTGCCTTCCTGCGGGAGTCTTGACCGTTTCTTTGCTCTTTTCGCTCAACAATTCATCCAAGCTTTATTTAGTACCTAAAAATATAAAATTAATTAATAAAAATATTTATTCTTGAAAACAATGAAAATACAGAATATGGGATAAAATGTAGAATTAATGCACAAAAGATGAGTTAAATGCCAAGAAAAATATATAGAAATATGCACTTTTTAGCACTCATCAGATAGGAATGCAATATATGAAATTCAAAACTAAGAAAACTAAAAACAAAAGGGATAGAGATACAAAACCGATGTGTTGCCTCCCACGAAGCGCTTGATTTAACGTCGTCAGCCCGACGTTATTGTTATTGTCCGTACACCAACAATCTGAAAATTTGGTAATCCTTCCAACTAACAATCTGCAATTCAAATAACAGCTTCACAAAAACGCTAGCATAAAATATAAATAATGAATCTATCACTTTATTGAATTTTCCCCCACACTTAGTCCTTTCTACACTCGGAAGTGGATAGAGAACATAGAATTCGGGAACTTCAAAAGGTTCTTCAGCTTGGTGAACCTGCACAATACTCGAATCAAACACATTAAGTGGTGGATACTTAGAAGAAAAATAATCCGTTAAAATTTTTGAAGCACCGCAACTCCGATCCTAAGTGAGGTATTTTATTAAAAGTTGGGTTAACAACTCTTGGAGAAACTACTTCGATTAGAGGAAAATGATCAATAGATATAGAATTAAGCAAAGGATTAGACAAACCTTGTATCGGATCCTCATTAGTAATTAACAGTGAATTATTTGCCTCAAGTGTATTGTGGTCCTATATCGGACTATTATTATCTAGCTCAATTGGGTCTTCCACAAAATTAATCAATTTGGTTTCATTCTCAATCTCGTCATCGGAATCGGAATCTTCCTCCAAAAAGTCTAGTTCATTGATGCAACTCCTAATTTCTTCGTTCGAGTACGTTATACCATTTATAACAATAGATATGTCATACCCAATCTCCTCCTTTTGAATAGGAGAAGGATCATTATAAATATTCGGAGTTGGAATAACTTCATTATTGTTACAAGAAATTTCCAAAGGTTGCTCATCTCCAAAATATTTGTTAGCGTCCTCAGGAGTTTCAGATTCGGTTTGGCTTTGAGACCAAACTTCTTCTTCATTCCTATTTTTACCGAGTTGAGAAATTTGTTCATACAATTTCTCCAAATTCCTTTGAATTTCTCGATGTGATTCCTCCCAATCATAAGGTTGATGATTTTGAAGTGATTCTTGCATCTGTTGTTGAAGCTCCCCCATCATGGTACATATCCGTTCTTCAAAACTAGAAAATTTCTGATCAAAAGTATAACTATCCTCCCATCCTTGTGGTTGCTCACTTACATACCCGTCATAAAGATCTTGATATGTATGAGAATAACCAAAAGATTCTGTAGGATATTGATCGTAACCAAAAGATTGGTTTTGATTATACCACTGTTGTATTTGTAATCTTGTGTCTCGTACATGGTATTTTCGTAAGGAAACATGACGACTCACAAGAACAAAAAAATCAAAACAAAAATCTAAAAACAAGCTAAACAAATAACAAATCAATTAGCAACTGCTCCCCGGCAGCGGCGCCAAAATTTGTATGGGTTGTCGTAGGCACAAAAATTAATAAATATATTTCCCACTAATTAACTGGTAATATAGCGGTAGTAAGAGATAGTTCCCACAGAGAGCTGTGTAATTGATAGGTTATTTGATCAGCAAGATAAAGTAAATAACAAAGGGGGGTTTGGTTGTAAGATGAATATAAAGACTGTTAGAGCATTGCTCGGTCGAACTCGCATGTGTTGCTTTCCTAAGCATGTTTGTCAATATTAGTGATCAAAAAACTATAAGTCTTGATTTCTAGTCTGCTATATCTAAGTCTCGGACTAGGATAGTAAGTGTAGTTGAGCTCAAGGACTTCATGGCGATTCATCATACAAGAAGAAGAACTACTCAAGGAACCGGTGGAACTTCTCTACAAAAAAGTATGTGAAGACTTGAACTTATTTGTCACTCAGAGGTCTATCTATTCTATCTCCTACTTCTTGAGACAAAAATTCGTATGCTATATATATAGACTTAGATTATACATATTTGGTATTTCCAGCCGAGTATACCTCGCCTATCTATATCTCGAAATATTTGTTGGTAAGCGTTTCGCTTCAACCATGTTTATATTTACCTAGTGACGAAAGTCATGATATGTTTCAATCATTTTGAAAATTGCTTTGACGAGAAATGGTGTAACAACTATATAACGTACTCTAAGAATGTTTCAATGATTGGAATGAGAGTTTAGATTACATAACCAATGATGGACATAAGTATTTTTATGGAAACACATATGTGCGTAAGTCATATCCCTTGAACCAAAGTTTGTGAACTTTGTTGATCAAGAGAAACCGGAAGAATGACTTGTTTCCAAGTCTATGATGTAATTTTTTAAATAGTGGTAAAAGTGGTTCGATTCTCAGACTTGCGAAGGATATTAATTAGACTTAAATTCTAATATTAAAATAGAAAACTCACTAAAAATTATAGCAAACTCAATCAAAGTTGATATCAATATTAAAAGAACATTGAGGCTAAGATTCCACTATTTTTCAAGTTCAAAGTGATTTAATCCAATATTTATATTCATGCAATTTTTTCGTTCAATTTGATTCTAAACTATTGCAACAAGTAGATTCTCAAAATAACAAGTGTAAATCCGAAGCATAGAACATCAAAAACCTAGGTCCAAGCATGCTCTATCAAAAGAAATAACAATTGCTTAACAAGAATCATTCAAACAATTTTCACTCAAGGCAAAACAATCATAAAAATAATTGCGATAAATAAATAAATAAATAAGAATATACCACATTTTGTTGGAAAAATAGCTTCCTCTATCGCCTCAGCAATGGGGTTTAGCTCCTCATATTGACCATGTTCTCAAAATATGTTTTTATAGCTCAAAAGTGTACAAGGAGGTGAAAAAGTGATAACACAGCCGATTCGCAACAGTGTGAAGGTGTTGCAGAATCTCTCTTACAAAGAGGAAACAGTAGTTAAAGACCTAATGCAATTACTGTTTATAAACGATAGATGGGTTCTGTTGTTGAATAGCGATAGTGTTCTGCGACAGATACTTGTGCGTCAATGTTCTTCGTGTTCTTCATCTTCAGCAGCAACAACAAAATAAGGTATTTTCCTGCAACTCGATCTCTGGAGCTCTGTGGTGTTCTAAACTTCTCTGAAAGGCTTCGTAAGTCTTCTATGAGCTATCCCAACTCCTTTTATAGCCCACAGGTCGATTTAATCTCCAAGAAGTCTCATTTTTCTTTTTGCCAAAGTTACAGGTTTTATCTATTCTTTCCATATCCTCATACGCGGCTTCAAACACTCCCTGTTTTGCTTCTCATGCGTCTTCCAAGTATAATCCAACGTCCCAGACTCTCTCAAGGGTAATATCGAATCAAACAACTACCAATATTCCCGTATCTCCAACCGGTAACTTCCATGTATTCAACCAAAATCCCGTGATACTCTCCAAGCCTTGTTTTAATCCAAAACCCACGTAACTCTCTTTTTTCTTCACCCTACGCGTATTCTGTGCTCATCTAAATTCTTTCCATAGATAGAGGAACAAATAATATGGGAAGTATTCTCCAAGAATGAAATAAAAATCCGAGAACAAATACCTCTCTGATTTAACGAGATAACCATGGAAACTTGCTTGTTTTCCAACTATGAATCACATACCATCCCTGTTTGAGATTAACAGGCCCATACGAACCTAATCCAACAAGAAAATCCGACAAATATTTAACAGAAACGAATCCAGGGAAGTTTGCTGCGACGAAACTTTTCTAACTCAATTTCCCGCCAAAATCTTGTTTTTTTTAAATGAAGAAGATGGTCGCCCCCTATCCAGAGTAGGGGTGCGATTAGCAGCTGCCTGGAAATGGGATGCCCCTTAGTAATTAGGTTACCCCTTATCCAAAGTGAGGGTCCGAATAGCAAATGTCCTCCCATGAACGCAAAAAAAAAAACTTTTCGAGCCAATTTCGCCGCAAAATCTTATTTTTCCAAAAAACACCTACAAAGACATAAAAAGCCAAAATAAATACAAAATCGAGCACGAACAATATACATAATTGAGAACAAAATAGACACATAAATGCTCCTGTCAAATACCTCCAAACTTATTATTTGCTAGTCCTCGAGCAAAAATAAAATAAAATCCTAACTCACTGTCGCAGGCATCATCGATTGCATTTAGCGTATGCAATAAGCCTTTAAACCCCTAGGTGTCCCTAGTGGCCGAGTTATAGTCTCGGGAGGGATTACCAGAGGTATACCCACAAAAGCTTTATATTCCAGACCCTAACTATCTACACAGAATCTTGGAAGGCACTAAAGAATCTCCTTGGTTGGCATACTTATTGACTACAGGAGGAAGTACCCTGATGCGAAATTCCAATTGTTGTACACGAGTTTGCACTCAAGCATGCTAAAATTCATATATAAGTGACAGAGCTCTACTCAGATAGTCTCACTTGGACATCAATATCCGGAGTCAAAACTAATCACATGGATAGATCAAGAAGATGGATATAGAGAAAAACATAGATGGTTTTGATGTTTACTAGGTGAACGGTGTTTCTCATATCTGTCTGAAGGCCTCCGCCAAAATGAACCTATCCTAATGGACTGAGATACTAGTCTTACTAATATCAACACACTGGCATATACAAGGGTACCAGTGGTCGATAATCCTAACTCTAGGTCAACACAACTGGCATATACAAGGGTTCTAGTGGTCGACTTTATTGAATTTATTCCAGTTGGTCTGATGGTCTGGTCTCAATTTCTTTTTTTTTTTTTTTTTTTTTTGTATCTCAATCACTCTAATTCACCCTAACATTGGTAACAACTTGAATCGTGATCCCCACCTAATCACTTAGAGGAACATAGTTTAAAAACAAAACAAAATAAAAACAGAAGTGAAAAGGACTCAACGAGATATGGTGAAACTATCATGTTATTTCTAACATCTGAGCTCTATGCTTTTATGAATAGACTCTTTAGATGTTTCCATCTAGTCAGATTGGTTCCTCAACTCCTACAACCAAAATGCTTCCATCCACTTAGATTGGGTAGTGCCATCCTTAATGGGCATAAATTTCTAGGCTCTGGATTTTATTTATTGTAACAAAAAGGCAACAAAAATTTCTACACCACCCCAAACTTAAATCTAACATTGTCCTCAATGTTTTTAGTGAAAGAACATTATCAAAAGTATAAATAACATGAGGAAATAGTAAAGAGAGAAGTTGGAAGGATAGTACCTGGTGAAGTGTAACCAAAAACCTAAAAATAATATACAACATACAAACCGCCTCGATGGTCAATCAAGGTAAACAGGGTCCTCCAGAGGGACCTCCTCAACATCACCTGTAGGAAAAGGCTCTAAAAAGGGCTTCAATCGCTGACCGTTAACCTTCGAAGAACTACTACCATCTGGTGTCTCAATATCAACAGTGCCATGAGAAAAAACAGTACGGACCACAAAAGGACCGGTCCATCGAGAGCGCAACTTCCCGGGGAATAGATGCAACCGAGTGTCATATAGAAGAACTTTTTGACCTGGAGAAAATGACTTTCGTAAAATATTCCTATCATGCACAAGTGTCATTTTGTTCTTATACTCCTTAGCACTATCGCATGCATCTCTACGAATCTCGTCCAACTCATTGAGCTGGAGCTTTCTTTGAGCTCCTTCCTTGTCAAGTGAAAAGTTTAAGTTCTTAATAGCCCAATAGGCTTGATGCTCTAGCTCAACAGGCAGGTGACATGCCTTGAAAAATACTAAACGATAAGGTGACATTCCAATGGGTGTCTTAAACGCAGTACGGTAAGCCCATAAGGCATCAGTAAGCCTCGATGACCAGTCTTTCCTATTAGGATTAACTGTTTTCTCTAAAATACGCTTAATTTCCCTATTGGAGACCTCTACCTGACCACTAGTCTTTGGGTGATATGGGGTAGATACTTTGTAGGTAATACCATATTGTTTCATTAAAAGTGCAAACGGTCTATTACAAAAGTGTGAACCTCCATCACTAATTATAGCTCGCGGCGTACCAAAACATGTAAGTATATTCTCTTTCAAAAACTGGACTACGACCCTGTAGTCATTCGTTTTACACGGAACCGCCTCAACCCACTTAGACACACAGTCTAACGACAAGTATGTAAAGATAACCAAACGAAATATGAAATGGACCCATAAAATCAATTCCCCACACATCAAAGACCTCAATCACTAAAATAGGGTTCAAAGGCATCATATTTCTACGGGAAATGGTTCCTAACTTCTGGAAACGCTCACAAGAAACACAATGACTATGGGAATCTTTAAACAACGAAGGCCAGTAAAATCCACACTGCAAAATCTTAGCAGCAGTCTTCTTAGCACTAAAATGACCCCCACATGCATGTTCATGACAAAAGGAGATAATACTAGACTGGTCACTCTCAGATACACATTTCCTAATAATCTAGTCCGGACAATACTTAAACAGATAGGGATCGTCCCAAAAGAAATGCTTAACCTCGGCTAAAAACCTAGAACGATCTTGCTTACCCCAATGTTGAGGCATTCGACCAGTAACAAGATAATTCACTATATTTGCATACCAAGGTGATTGGGAAATAGAGAACAATTGTTCATCATGAAAACTATCCCTTATAGGAAGGGAATTATTACGGGAACTAACAACTAGCCTAGACAAGTGGTCTGCTACTACATTCTCTGCACCCTTTTTGTCTCTAATGTCTGGAAAACATTCTTGTAACAAAAGGATCCATCTAGGTTTGGTATCCTTCTTAGACAAAAGGTATTTCAAAGTAGCATGATCAGTATAGATTACGATCTTAGAACCTAATAAATAGGATCTAAACTTATCCAAGGCAAACACTGAAAATCATCCATAAAGACCTCTAAAAACCGTTCTACCATATCAGAAAATATGTTCATCATACAACGCTGAAAAGTCGCATGGGAATTACATAACCCGAAAGGCATGCGCCTATGCACAAAGGTACCAAAGGGACGGGTAAAAGTGGTTTTCTCTTGGTCTTCTGGGGCAATAACGATCTGATTATAACCGGAGTAGCCATCTAAGAAGCAATAGTGACTATGTCCAGCTAATCGCTCTAGCATTTGGTCGATAAAAGGAAGGGGAAAGTGATCCTTCCTTGTGACCTTGTTCAATTTCCTATAGTCAATACACACACGCCATCCCGTGGTCACTCAGGTTGGGATTAATTCATTATTATCATTCTGGACTACAGTGATACCTGATTTCTTGGGGACAACCTGAACAGGGCTGACCCACTTACTGTCTGAAATTGGGTAAATAATACCCGCATCTAACAACTTAAGCACCTCTTTTCGAACTACCTCTTTCATGTTAGGGTTCAATCGACGTTGCATCTCCCTAGAAGGTTTGGAGTTTTCCTCTAAATGAATCTGATGCATACACACAGTAGGACTTATACCCTTAATATCTGCTATAGTCCACTCTAAAGATTCCTTATTGTCTTGAAGTACATTTACTAGCCTACTTTCCTGATCACTATCCAAATCGGAAGCTACAATCACAGGTAAAGTCTCAGATGGGCCTAAAAACACATACTTTAGAGTATCGGGTAGTGGTTTAAGGTCCAACTTCGGGGGCTTTTCTAAAGAAGGAATTGGGGTAGTCTCAGAAACTGGTAATAGTTCGAACCTAGCTTTCCATCTATCAGTGTCTAACACGGGGGTAGAATCTAATAGAGCATTCACCTGTTCAATAGTGCTATCGTCGTCAAAATCTAATCCAAAATGGGATAGACAACTTTCTAATGGGTCTTCAGACAAAATGTTTGGTAATGACTCCTGAACTAAAGCTTCTATCATGTTCACCTCTTCAAGACATGTGTCATCTAGCTCATGAGGTAGCTTACTGACATTAAAAATTTTCATCTCCATAGTCATATTACCAAAAGATAAACTCATCACACCATTTCGACAGTTAATGATCGCATTAGACGTAGCTAAAAATGGGCGACCTAAAATCACAGGTATTTGGTTCTCTGGGTCAGGGACAGGTTGGGTATCTAGGACCACGAAATCCACTGGATAAATAAACTTGTCGACCTCAATAAGAATATCCTCGATAACACCTCGAGGTATTTTAACAGACCTATCAGCTAACTGCAGTGTCATCTTAGTAGGTTTCATTTCACCAAGTCCTAGATGTAAGTATACATGGAATGGCAGTAAGTTCACACTGGATCCTAAGTCAAGTAATGCTTTTTCTACCCGGAAGTTACCTATTGTGCAAGCAATGGTAGGAGAACCTGGGTCTTTGTACTTTGGAGTTGTGGTGTTCTGAATGATTGAACTTACGTGACTAGCTAAAAAGGATTTCTTATGGACGCTAAGTTTTCGCTTTCGCGTACACATATCCTTAAGGAACTTGGCATAAACAGGAATTTGCCTAATTGCATCTAATAAAGGAAGGTTTATGGTAACTTGCTTAAAAACCTCAAATATGTCATTAAAGTTCGACTCTTTTTTTGTTGGTATTAATAGTTGGGGAAATGGGGCTCTAGGCATAAAATCAGACCTTTAAGGAACCGAATTCACATCATCAGAAACTTTATCAGTCTCCTCAGCTACTGGTCCTGAGAGGTGAGATTCTGAGGGGTGAACTACAGTATGTTCACTATCGGGCATGGTTACCTTATTGTCTACAACTCTACCACTCCTAAGGGTTCTAACATCATTCAATTGATTCGATGGTTTTGCACCTAATTCATGAACTCCTCTAGGGTTGGGTTGTGTTTGACTAGGAAACTTACCTTTTTCTCTCAAAGAATCACTTATCAGACCAACCTGGGTTTTTAACTCGGAAATAGCCTGACTATTTTCTTGTCCTATCCTGTTACTAGCTTGTAGACTCTGTTCTACGGATAACTGAAATTTTGCAGTTTGCTGAGTTAACAAGGCGAGAGATTCCTCTAAACTTAGGATTTTCTTATCTGACTGATTCTGAAACTGAGCTAGTCCTGAAGGATTCTTAGTATAGCCAAAACCTGGGGGAGCATTAGAATTACTAAACTGACCTTGACTCTGGCCCTTACACCACGAAAGGTTCGGATGGTTTCTCCAACCAGGATTATAGGTTTCTGAATATGGGTCAATCTTTTGACGGTTATCAAATCTAGTGTTATTATAAAGAGCATTGGCTTGCTCTTCAATATTCTGGCCTTCCCAAAAAGGCTCCACTCTACCACTAGTCTGGACCACTTCTAAAGCTTCTAACCTTTTTGCTATAGCAGCAATTTTGGCATCTGATTCATAGCCTCCTTCTACCCTATTAATGTTTCTTATACTTAAAAGAATTGTTTTCTGGGGTGCCCTACTATTTTCCTATTGCTTGGTTTTTTCGGTGATTTCATTAAAATATTCCATCGCCGCATCAACAGTTTGGTTTTCAAATGCACCAGTGACTCAACCATGGTCGTTGTGGAATAATCTAAACCCTCATAAAGGATCTGAACTAGCCTAACCTTTTCTAAACCATGATGAGGACACTGGGATAGTAAATCATTGAACCTTTCCAAATACCTATATAAAGATTCTCCCTCTTGTTGTGAAAATGTGCATATTTGCGTCATAATAGACGATGTTTTGTGCCTAGCAAAAAACTTATTGAAAAAGGCAGATGTAAGTTGTTCATATGTCTCAATTGACTTGGAGTCCAAACTATATAGCCATGACTTGGCCTTATCTTTCAGGGAAAATGGGAATAACCTAAGTTTCAAAGCATCATCATCTAAGCCTCTAATTCTTAGAGTACTACAAATTTTCTCAAAATCCCTAACATGGTAATAGGGGTTTTCATTTTCTTTCCCTAAAAAGATTGGGAGCATCTGTAAGGTCCCAGGTTTCAGTTCATAGGGTGCCTCCGTTTCAGCTAACTTAATACACGAAGGACGAGTAGTCCTAGTCGGATTCAACAAAGCATTTAAAGTTTCCATTTCTGGCACTATCGAAATATTAGGGATTGTCTCCTCAAGCGGACGTTCAAAAACGGACTCTTCAAAAATCGTACTTTCTAAATTGAGGTAATCGAGACGTTTAGAACTACTAGGTTTCTCTTTAACAAATCTACCTAGGGCGTCTCTTTTACGTTCAGGCATGGAAAAAAAATAAGGAAGGGGATTCTATTTAATCACAAAACAAGGCTGACTCAAACAAATCAAACCTATTGGTTTCTAGCAAACAAAAATCATGATGGCTCCACTTAGATTGTTTCTAGACCAGCTTCTAATCCTTCGAAAGGGAATTCGTTACAATTTAAGCAAACCCCTCTGGAATCAATCCGAGTTAAAGTAAGTTGAATAGAGGCGAGGGAAGCTCGGTGGAGCTTTGATACCCAAGGCCTCACCGGTATTACAAGGCGGCGCAATCATGCATTCAACTTACAGAAACCGTCAAGAACTTCGAAGTATGCTTAAAAGAGTAACCAATATTTTTCGAATAACTTTCATGTTAAGCTCGTTACCCTATCGGTCTCGTTCTAGTCAAAATTTTAGGTTTAGGTTCGCGTAGTTACGTGTTCCTAAAGCGGGCAAGAAGAGAACGGTGATGAAATCCGAACCCTTATTTTGTATGGCCAGGCCTTGCCCTTTACTAGAAAATAAATGTCCTTATTCAGTCCTCAACATATATGCATACGAAGGAGTCCAGTAACTCGCTGACAGGGGTTCGCGAGTGTTGAGAATCTTACCTCCCGTTCCAGACGGGGGATGAATCGGTTGTAGTCGACTCGGGCCACTGACTCCGATGTCAAGTGTATGAACCCAAGGTGCAGAGACAATATCGTAATTGTCCTCCTTCTCTGCAAACAGTTTATATTTAAAGTACTCTTCCGTAGGGTAATAAAAAAAATAATGTACCAAAGTCCAAAAGTCCAAAAAGAAAAGAAAAATTACAAAAATAATAAACCCTAATACAGTTTTTTTTTTCTAAAAGAAAATAAACAAACCCTAAACTAAAATTGTCTTCTTTTCTGTTCTTTTTGCTTTAATCTTTAGCTCCAAGTCTTTATGAAATCACCAAACTCTTTGGCTCAATTTTATTTATGATCCAGAACCTATAGACACAAGATAAATACCCAAAAACATAAAAAAGAACAAAAAAATAAAAAAATAAAAATAAATCTAAAACCCTAAAAACAAGTCCGCGTCGGCGGCGCCAAAAATTGATGTAATTTGTAGATAGTGGTAAAAGTGGTTCGATTCTCAGACTTGCGAAGGATATTAATTAGACTTAAATTCTAATATTAAAATAGAAAACTCACTAAAAATTATAGCAAACTCAATCAAAGTTGATATCAATATTAAAAGAACACTGAGGCTAAGATTCCACTATTTTCCAAGTTCAAAGTGATTTAATCCAATATTTATATTCATGCAATTTTTTCGTTCAATTTGATTCTAAACTATTGCAACAAGTAGATTCTCAAAATAACAAGTGTGAATCCGAAGCATAGAACATCAAAAACCTAGGTCCAAGCATGCTCTATCAAAAGAAATAACAATTACTTAACAAGAATCATTCAAACAATTTTCACTCAAGGCAAAACAATCATAAAAATAATTGCGATAAATAAATAAATAAATAAGAATATACCACTTTTTGTTGGAAAAATAGCTTCCTCTATCGCCTCAACAATGGGGTTTAGCTCCTCATATTGACCATGTTCTCAAAATATGTTTTTATAGCTCAAAAGTGTACAAGGAGGTGAAAAAGTGATAACACAGCCGATTCGCAACAGTGTGAAGGTGTTGCAGAATCTCTGTTACAAAGAGGAAACAGTAGCTAAAGACCTAATGCAATTACTGTTTATAAACGATAGATGGGTTCTGCTGTTGAATAGCGATAGTGTTCTACGACAGATACTTGTGCGTCAATGTTCTTCGTGTTCTTCCTCTTCAGCAGCAACAACAGCAAAATAAGGTATTTTCCTGCAACTCGATCTCTGGAGCTCTGTGGTGTTCTAAACTTCTCTGAAAGGCTTCGTAAGTCTTCTATGAGCTATCCCAACTCCTTTTATATCCCACAGGTCGATTTAATCTCCAAGAAATCTCCTTTTTCTTTTTGCCAAAGTTACGGGTTTTATCTATTCTTTCCATATCCTCATACGCGGCTTCAAACACTCCCTGTTTTGCTTCTCATGCGTCTTCCAAGTATAATCCAACGTCCCAGACTCTCTCAAGGGTAATATCTAATCAAACAACTACCAATATTCCCTTATCTCCAACCGGTTACTTCCATGTATTCAACCAAAATCCCGTGATACTCTCCAAGCCTTGTTTTAATCCAAAACCCACGTATCTCTCTTTTTTCTTCACCCTACGCGTATTCTGTGCTCATCTAAATTCTTTCCATAGATAGAGGAACAAATAATATGGGAAGTATTCTCCAAGAATGAAATAAAAATCCGAGAACAAATACCTCTCTGATTTAACGAGATAACCATGGAAACTTGCTTGTTTTCCAACTATGAATCACATACCATCCCTGTTTGAGATTAACAGGCCCATACGAACCTAATCCAACAAGAAAATCCGACAAATATTTAACAGAAACGAATCCAGGGAAGTTTGCTGCGACGAAACTTTTCTAACTCAATTTCCCGCCAAAATCTTGTTTTTTTTAAATGAAGAAGATGGTCGCCCCCTATCCAGAGTAGGGGTGCGATTAGCAGCTGCCTGGAAATGGGATGCCCCTTAGTAATTAGGTTACCCCTTATCCAAAGTGAGGGTCCGAATAGCAAATGTCCTCCCATGAACGCAAAAAAAACACTTTTCGAGCCAATTTCGCTGCAAAATCTTTTTTTTTCCAAAAAACACATACAAAGACATAAAAAGCCAAAATAAATAAAAAATCGAGCATTAACAATATACATAATTGAGAACAAAATAGACACATAAATGCGTCTATGAGTCCGCAAACTCAGTCCGCGAACTGCCGAACTTCTCATCCCGAGAAATTCTGCTGGAGTTGACAAACTAGTTGCGTGAGTACCAGTCCGCGAACCGGCGGAATGTCTTTGCCTAGATTTTCTGTTGGAGTTTGTAAACTCTGTCCGGTTCCTTAAGTCCGCGAACCTAGTATGCGAACTTAAGAAGGTTATATATCTGAAGATGATTTCTGAACTTAAACTTAAAAATACTAAGGAATGCAGTTTTGCAAACCGTGGCTATAAAAGTTCGTGAACCGATTCAAGTGAATCAAATCATCTTTTCTTCAATTGTGTCTTGTGTAGTACATAAGATTTCCTTGCAATTGAACAACTCTCTAACTAGTTCATTTGAGCCATTTGAACTAGTTATGGTGAAGAAGAATATGGTTGGTATGAAATACTCATATGGCTACACTTTTGGTTAACTATTGTTGAACCAACAATGTACACGTTTGGGTACGGTTAACAAACCTAGAAGCGTGCATTTCATTTTTGTATAACAAGCTAAGTTTTCGATCTAACGGTTGAGAAATATTAGCTTGAATCTAAATCAGGTTTTCATCTAACGGTGGATATTGTTTGCTTTTTGACCAAGGCAAAACCTTGATTTGAAAGACTATATAAGGGGACATCTAGCAACTCTGCAGAACTAATCCCCACACCTTACGTGTGATACTAGTTTGCGTGCTAGAGTCTATTCTCCTTTAACTTTTGGTTTTCTTCTTCTAAAACCAGGTTAACGACTTAAAGACTTCATTGGGATTTTGAAGCCAGACCGATACTACTTTTATCGTAGTTGTGTGATCTGATCTTGTATCTTCTGTCGTACGAGTACAATCAGATTAATTGGCTTGAGATTGATATCTTCGATAGGCAAGATATAAAAATAAATCACAAATATCTTCGTCTCATTGTTTGTGATTCCGCAACATCTTGTTTCGCTACCATACGATTAAGATTGTTGTGAGGTGATTGATTTATCTAGGCTGTTCTTCTGGAATATAACACCGGATTATCAATTGGTTCCTGTTCACCTTGATTATTATCAAAAGACGGAACAAAAACTTTAGGGTTTATCTGTGGGAGACAGATTGATCCTTTGATAGACTTGTCTGTGTGAGACAGTTTGTTTATTGTCAAAGCCTGCGATTTTGGGTCGTAGCAACTCTTAGTTGTGGATGAGATTAGCTAAGGGAATCAAGTGCACAGTATCCTGCTGGGATCAGAGGCATAGGGAGTACAACTATACCTTGGATCAGTGGGAGACTGATTGGGGTTCAACTTCAGTCCAGTCCGAAGTTAGCTTGGAGTAGACTAGTGTCTGTAGCAGCTTAATACAGTGTGTGTTCAATCTGGACTAAGTCCCGTGGTTTTTCAGCATTTGCGGTTTCCTCGTTAACAAAATTTCTGGTGTCTGTGTTATTTCAATTTCCGCATTATATTGTTTTATCTATATAATTAAAATAATACAGGTTGTGCGTTAGATCATCAATTAGAGTAATCCAACCTTTGGTTGTTGATTGTCATTGATTGATCCTTGGATATTGGTCTTTGGTACCATCCAAGTTATTTCTTGTATTTGATTAAAGACTCATTGATTTCTATTAGCTCGAGTAAATCAAAACAAGAGAGAGATATTAACTCCTTGAGATACTTTTACCTAGATTGAGTCTGACTGTCTAGTTTATTCTCTAGAAAGTATTTCAGAGTTAGTCCATACAGATTGCTAAGTGAAATATTGGGTGGTGTTGTTAGACCCCCGCTTTTTCACTTGGTATCAGAGCATGCAAACACGTTTAAGACCTTACAAGTCTGTGTTTGTGGCGATCTGACTCTATGGACGAAGGTGTTATCTCTATTAACGTACCACCAGTCTTTGATGGCTCTAATTACTTGTGGTGGAAAACTGGTATGCGAGATTTTCTTCAAGCGCGTGATTTTCAATCATGGGTATATGTTATTAACGGATATGATGCTCCCGTCGTGGCAGTTGGAGATATAAACGTTCCCAAGAATATTGGTGAATATAGTTCTGCCGAGCTACTTGCTGCAAAGCAAAACTCCGAACGTTTGAATGATATCATACATGCCATACCCCACACCTTCAACACCATGTGTCAAATTGCACTAGGTCTAAAGATGCTTGGGATATCTTAGAAAACGTATTCGATGGAAATACCAGTGAAAAGGAAGCCAGACTTCAAAATCTTAATTCCAAATGGGAAAATCTTCTTATGGAAGATAATAAATCGATTGATGATTTTTACCACAAAGTGTCTGAAATTGTTAATGCATCATTTTCATTGAGTAAGACCATTCCTGAAAAGGACATTGTGATGAAAATCCTCAGATTGCTGCCATCAAGATACGATTCTAAGAATCATGCCATCATTGAGGGAAATAACCCTGATACACTTTCCAAGACTTCACTAATTGGAAAGTTAAGAATTTTTGATCAAGAGACAGGAAAAACGTTCGCACTCAACGCTGTGAAAAAACCTGAGATGTCTTCCTCTCACATGTCCTGGGCTGATGAATGTGATCATTCACTAGTAGTCAAAGAGGTCAAGAATCTAATAAAAAGGAAGAATAGATTTTCAGGTTTTCCATCTTCTCTGGTTGCTGAAAATAATTCAACAGAAGACAATACTTCTCAATATAATTCAGATGAGTCTAACTGGTGCAATGGATTTACTGCCCTTACTACAGATTTTCTTTCAACTTCAAATTCTGATTCAGAACTTGAATTTGACACTGAGTTGGTTGATCTCCGGAATAAAGATATTCTTCAAGAGAACCTTCGTCTAAAAGCCTCCTCGAGGAATGTTGAATCATCACCCCAGACGAAAAATATTGAGATAGAGCATCTTCATATTAAATTCGTTAAAACCATGTCTCTAAAGGAAGAAGAGATTAATTCTCTCAGAGATGACCTGCAAAGGCTGTCTGGAAGCTCTGACAAAATTACAGCAATGTTGTTTGGTCAGAGATCCTTTGGAAACAATCATGGTTTAGGATTCAAAAGCAAATCAACAAAAGTGATGGATTCTGCAAATCAGGAAACAATGGTTGGGTGTTGTGTCAAACAGGAAAAATTACATGGAGACGAAAAATCCACATTGATCTGCTCCTTCTGTGGACACTCAAGGCATGATAAAGATACCTGTTGGAGATTCATGAAAAGCAACAAAAGATTCACCAAACTTCAAAAGAACATGCAAAGAGTGAGTTTGGATAAAGATAAGCAAGGTAAATATTCCAGAAGAAGTAAGAAATCTGTTAGCACAACCAACAGTGACAAGCCACGGAAAAACAAGGGAAGTGGGCATTTGGCCCGTCCGGTCACCAACTGAATGGTGACGTTTGCCTTCTCATCTTTAACTTGGGAAAGATGAGAAGTGGCTCAAGTCAATGTTCGTGAATTTCAATTTATATTTGTGTAGGTAATCTTATTTTTAGATTCTTGGAAGACTGTGTCAAAATGGTCTAGGGTTTGACACTTATAAATCTCCTTTTATTGTTTGTTTTCTCCTTCTTTCAATTATGTTCTCATGGCTCCTATAACTAGAGGTACTACCAAAAGAGATGCAGTAGAAGCAGTCAATGTACATCTTTGCAAATGAATCACTTCCTCGAGAATGATAAAGAAGAAGTCAACAACCAATGGAGAAGGTTCTTCCTGTCTCTTTTCTGTTTGTCGTGCTAGAGACATGGTGTAAGTTTTCATCAACAAGCGAAATGGTTTAAAATATCGAACCATTTCCTCTTTGGAAGAGATAACTCACTATGAACAAAGGTTGTCTCTGACCAAGAATACCCTGCGTGATCTAAAAAGAGAACTAAGTGAGTTAATTGATATTTGTGAAGATATAGAGGAATTGAACGATCCCATAATCAATGGGTTTTTCAATAATGAGAAGGAATTATCTGTAGATGCTCTGAGAAAGATCTACAATGCCTAGTAAGTCTTCTTTTTGGTTTAGTTGGAAGAATAACTAGTGCTTGGAATAGCAATGATTGTGACTACACATAGCTATTATCTTTCATCTTCTTGTGTTTATTTTTTAGGTTTATTGGTTTTAAATTCTAAAAATATTTGGAGGATGATGGTTTGAAGTATTTAATCTTTATGATTTGTTATATTGCAATTTGTCATGGGATGTTGGTGTTTACGTCTGGGAACTATGTTGTCCCATATTTTGTCAAAAGTAAAGTCGTTCATGGTCGGTATTCATGTATTGATTTAAGGATGAATAGACTTTTGACATATACAAAAGTTAAGCCTATATTGTCAATTCTTTGATGGAAGATAGGTTAAAATCTTTTGTGTTCAAGGATTATGTCTATTAAATATCGTTATGCAAATAGTGATGGAAGATAGAATGAATCCTTGTATATTCCACAATATTGATCTTCACTGATCCATATTTTATGTAATACTGTGAGGATCTGTAATGTGTCTTATGTTGAGCACGATACAACCAAGTTGATTAATTTTTTATTAGCTTTGTTGGTTGTTCCGTAAGGTACTTTATGTTGAGAATTTTTGAACTAAATTAATCATCTTGTTTGGTTATTTAGTTGTTGCTCCATAAGTCTTTTTATGTCGAGCAAAACAAATGACAATTAAATTGATTACTTTTGTAATTAGTTTGGTTGTGTATTCCAATTAGATTAATTATGGGTTCTCTTGTAATTAATCTAGTTGAGTATTTTCATACTCCGTAAAATTCCTCTTACGCTGAGTATATGAACGACTATCCTATTCATTTTCTAATGGTTATGTTATTCGTATGCTCCGTAAGTTCTCTTATGTCGATCATAATCAATTAAGTTGATCCCTTTTTTTGTTTAATTTGATTGCGTATTCCTATTAAATTAATCACGGGTTTACTTATGATTAATTTGATTGAGTTTTTGGATATAAAAATCATTCTTATGGTTTTGGTGTCCAATAAAAAATCCTTCGTTTCTTTCGAAATTGTCGCTCTTGTTGTTCCCTTGGGAATGACATCAAATGGGGGAGAGTTCTTTTGAACTTGTGCTTAATGGTTATATCTTGAGGGGTGTGCGGATGTGGAATTTTAGAGGGGTTATCTCGTATCTTTAAACTCCTTGATGAATGTTATTAGCTTCGGCTATATGATTGCATCTAAATTAGATGGTATGTATATTTTTTCTTTTAGTCATGAAATATCTCTTACGGAAATTTCATTATGATCCCGTTCTTGTATCTTTTCCAATTTTATTGACAAAAAGGGGGAGAATTAATATGTAGTTCACACTACAAATACATATGGTTTTCGGATCATTGTGTAAGGGGGAGTGGTTTCCATGTGAGATGGAGTATTGACTAAGGGGGAGTGGTACACATCACCATAGTATTATTGTTAAAGTTGTGATACAATTGGACTTTGACACTGTGTAATAATACTATGACACTATATAACAATGATCGAGACCGATGCTTTCTCATTGTTATAGCTACGGATCTTCAACAACGGTGATGCTAAAATTACAACCGTTGGTATCATTGGAGTACTTGGAAGTGACGAATATTTCGAGGAATGTTGAAGATTAGACATGTGGAATAGGATCTACTAAAGTTTCTTTATCTTTTTTGTATTCCATATGTATTGATAGTTTTGTCACTAAAATTGACAAAGGGGGAGATTGTTAGAGCATTGCTCGGTCGAACTCGCATAAGTTGCTATCTCAATCATGTTTGTCAATGTTAGTGATCAAAACTATAAGTCTTGATTTCTAGTCTCCTTTAGCTAAGTCTCGGACTAGGATAGTAAGTGTAGTTGAGCTCAAAAACTTCATGGCGATTCATCATACAAGAAGAAGAACTACTCAAGGAACCGGTGGAACTTATCGACAAAAAGGTATGTGAAGACTTGAACTTATCTGTCACTCAAAAGTCTATCAATTTTATATCCTACTTCTTGAGACAAAAAGTCGTATGCTATATATATAGACTTAGATTATACACATTTGGTATTTCTAGCCGAGTATACCTCGCCTATCTATATCTCGAAATATGTGTTGGTAAGCGTTTCGCTTCGACCATGTTTATCTTTACCTAGTGACGAAAGTCATGATACGTTTCAATCACTTTGAAAATTGCTTTGACGAGAAATGGTGTAACAACTGTATAACGTCCTATAAGAATGTTTCAATGATTGGAATGAGAGTTTAGATTACATAACCAATGATGGACATAAGTATTGTTGTGGAAACACATATGTGCATAAGTCCTATCCTTGAAACAAAGTTTGCGAACTTTGTTGATCAAGAGAAACCGGAAGAATGGCTTGTTGCCAAGTCCGCGAACTCAGTCCACGAACTGCCGAACTTCTCATCCCTAGAAATTCTGTCGTGAGTACCAGTCCGCGAACCGACGGAAAGTCTTTTCCGAGATTTTATGTTGGAGTTTGTAAACTCTGTCCGATTGCTTAATTCCGCGAACCTAGTATGCGAACTTAAGAAGGTTATATATCTGAAGATGATTTCTGAACTTAAACTTAAAAAGACTAAGGAATGCAGTTTTGCAAACCTTGGCTATAAAAGTTCATGAACCGATTCAAGTGAATCAAATCATCTTTTCTTCAAATGTGTCTTGTGTAGTACATAGGATTTCCTTGCAATTGAAAAACTCTCTAACTAGTTCATTTGAGTCATTTGAAATAGTTATGGTGAAGAAGAATATGGTTAGTATGAAATACTCATATGGCTAACCTTTTGGTTAACTATTGTTGAACCAACAATGTACACGTTTGGGTACGGTTAACAAACCTAGAAGCGTGCATTTCATTTGTGTATAACAAGCTAAGTTTTCGATCTAACGGTTGAGAAATATTACCTTGAATCTAAATCAGGTTTTCATCTAACGGTGGATATTGTTTGCTTTGTGACCAAGAAAAAACCCTGATTTGAAAGACTATATAAGAGGACATCTAGAAACTCTGCAAAACTAATCCCCACACCTTACGTGTGATACTAGTTTGCGTGCTAGAGTCGATTTTCCTTTAACCTTTGGTTTTCTTCTTCTAAAACCAGTTTAACGACTTAAAGACTTCATTGTGATTGTGAAGCCATACCAATACTACTTTTATCATAGTTGTGTGATCTGATCTTGTATCTTCTATCGTACGAGTACAATCAGATTGATTGGCTTGAGATTGATATCTCCGATAGTCAAGATATAAAAACAAATCACAAACATCTCCGTCTCATTGTTTGTGATTCCGCAACATCTTGTTTCGCTACCATACGACTAAGATTGTTGTGAGGTGATTGATTTATCTAGGATGTTCTTCGAGAATATAAGACCGGATGATCAATTGGTTCCTTTTCACCTTGATTATTATCAAAAGACGGAAACAAACTTTAGGGTTTATCTGTGGGAGACAGATTGATCCTTTGATAAACTTTTCTGTGTGAGACAGATTTGTTTATTTTCAAAGCCTGTGATTTTGTGTCGTAGCAACTCTTAGTTGTGGGTGAGATCATCTAAGGGAATCAAGTGCGCAATATCCTGCTGGGATCAGAGGCGTAGGGAGTACAATTGTACCTTGGATCAGTGGGAGACTGATTGGGGTTCAACTACAGTCCAGTCCGAAGTTAGCTTGGAGTAGGCTAGTGTCTGTAGCGGCTTAATACAATGTGTGTTCAATCTGGACTAGGTCCCGTGGTTTTCCTGCATTTGCGGTTTCCTCGTTAACAAAATTTCTGGTGTCTGTGTTATTTCAATTTCCGCATTATATTGTTTTATCTTTATAATTGAAATAATACAGGTTGTGCGTTAGATCATCAATTAGAGTAATCCAACCTTTAGTTGTTGATTGTCATTGATTTATCCTTGGATATTGTTCTTTGGTACCATCCAATTTATTTCTTGTATTTGATTAAAGACTCGCTGATTTCTATTAGCTCGAGTAAATCAAAACAAGAGAGAGATATTAAGTCCTTGAGATACTTTTACCTAGATTGAGTCTGACTGTCTAGTTGATTCTATAGAAAGTATTTCGGAGTTAGTCCATACAGATTGCTAAGCGAAATATTGGGTGGTATTGTTAGACCACCGCTTTTTCAAAGACAATAATGAAGAAAATAGATGATTAAGGAATTCTTCGTTGTTACCAAGCGATAGCAGGATTAGAATATTTATCTATCTTTCGTTAGAACCATTCATCACCAACCGTAGAATAGCAGGTACGCTTAGGTATCCCCAAAACTCCTTGTATCACCGGATAACAGGTACGCTTAGTCACCCGGATTCTATCCAACTGAGCCGCCTTGAGGTACGCTTACAAGGTGTAACTCAATCGAACGCTTTAGGGTTTGTGAATTTAGGTTTGATTCTTGCAGTTAAACTCAATACGCTCAGTTCACTTAATGGAGTTGTTTCCGCACACGATTGCTTTACAGAATGCCTCTGCAAGGTCTCATGTTTTCTACTTGTATAGGAGATGCACGACAATTACAGATCGCTCAACTCTCTACTAGCAATAGAATGATTAATAGACTAATCTAGTTGCGCACCCAAATCAATCTAAGAATCAATCATAAACCATAAATATAATGAAAACAAACGATGATGATTAAAACTTCAAATATGTTTGTATTATTAATAAAGCTTCACGCTTAGAACATTGAATTCATCCTTAATCAACAAAGGATTTGGCTACTCATATTACAAAGAAGATGAATAATGGTGGTTTCCCTCTAAAGGGGTAAACCCTAGGTTTTTGATATAGAACTTGTGATATGAGATTCGATTGATGATTATTTTACATAACCTAATACCTTTTTATAGGTTTACATTGCTTGGTCTCCCAGTATTTAGTTCGGTTCAAGAACCCGACCCGAAGATAGGACATAACGAATCCAAACGTGCCCTTAGGCTTTCCAAGGTATTAATACACGTTTTCCACTTGCTAAGTTCGGGAACCCAGTCCGCGAACCCAGTACGCGAACTTCAAAATCCAGCAGAAATTTTTGGAATTAAGTCTGCGAACCTAGTTCGCGGACTTCACTGTCTTGGTATTTAATAAAAGCTTGTTTTGGCCACAACTTCTTCATCCGAACTCGGAATGACCTCATTCTTTTTGAATGCTTTTTATCTTTCAATTATATTCAAGATTATGATAATGAATCCTTAATTTGAATGAGTTAAGATCGGTCTTTGGCCCTTCTATTGATTTTGAGCGTTTTGCTCCTTTCCGTCGCACTTTTTCCACTTCTCTTGGACCTGGGCACTTGGAATACTTCTCTTCCTAGATCTTTTCAGCAATTTGTAGCTCCTTTTTGGATGATTCACCTATTAGCGGTAAATAAGAGAAAAAAAGAGTAATAATACGAAAATATGCAAGAATAATAGCTAAACCAAGTATGGAATGGACACTAAAATCATATGAATTATGCACTTATCTGTAACCCACTCAAGTACGCAAACGGGTATGCATACTTAAGTAGCCGTACCGAATTTGGTTACGCCAGTATGTGTACGGGTGCGCATACTTATTCATACTTTCAAACTCCAACAGAAGTTCACGGACGTGAGACTTCTATGCGTACGGGAACGCATACTTGCCCAGACATCAGCAACCGCCAGTACGCATACGGGTACGCATACTTCAGGCTCCCGGTTTTGGACTTACACACAAATGTGATAACACACTATGTTTATATCCAAACATAGTTACTTGATTCTAAAATCTTTATTTCAATCATTGAAACTTTATTAGAGGATGACAACAGTCATTTTCACATACTATTAGCATCAAAGGATTTTCAAGTTATTGAAATTATCATAATGAAACATTCCAAGTCTACAAATGATTGTATCATACAAACCATGTAACATGTTACTCAACAATTTTCACATGATCATATTCTTACTTTCGTCAAGAATATAAGATGAACTTGGTCGAAGCGAAATCTTGCCAACACATATTTCGAGAAATATGTAAGCGAGTTAAACTCAACTCGAAATCTCAAATGTGTATAGTAGAAAACTATATCGTAACACGACTTATGTCTCAATATAGGAGATAAAGTAGAAATATACTTTCCAAGTGATCGATGAGTTTCAATCTCCACATACCTTTTGTTGATGAAGTTCCACAAGCTCCCCTTAGTAGTTCCTCGTCTTCAAATGATGAACACCGTGAAGTCTAAGGCTCAAATACACAATCTATGCCCTAGTCCGAGACATCTACAAATATGCTAGAAATCAAGACTTATAGTTTTGATCACTAACATTGACAAACATGCTTGAGATAGCAACTCATGCGAGTTCGACCGATCAATGATCTAACAACACATACACCAAAAGTTTTGTTAACGAGGAAACCGCAAATGCAGAAAAACCCCGGGACCTAGTCCAGATTTGAACACCACACTGTACTAAGCCGCTACAGACACTATCCTACTCCAAGTTAACTTCGGACTGGAATGTAGTTGAGCCCTTTTTATTTTTTTTCTTTATCAATCCTTTGTATCACTCATTTAAGGAAAATTACAACTCAAAGTCAACACTGAAGGTTATATACAAGCCCAAAATAAACTGAAAAATAATAAACAGAAAAAAAGCCCATTAACCAGAAATGAACAACAAAGCCCATTGGAATTCTAAGCTCAACAGAATCTGTAATATTTTTTGTCAGGCATTCCCAGTGAAGGAAGAAATCTTGGTTTTGTTGTGTACTTCTGACAAATCCCCTTGTTCAGGCCTGCACCCTTCTTAGCCATAACATATGTTGTGGAATTTATTTCCCTCATACTATGAAAAAATTGAATCCTCCATAATAGTAGCTTTATTCTCTGCCATCTTGCTTGAACTATCCAAGGAATCTTCCCAGATGTGTAAGCTGTTATTGCTGCATTTGAATCAGAATGAATACATAGATCAAACCTGTTATTTTCCACTGCCCATTCAGATGCTCCAATGATTGCCATTATTTCTGCTATGAAGTTTGTTGCAATACCCAGTCCTCTTGATTCTGCATATATAAACTCTCAATTCTCTCCCCTGCATACAAATCCCATACCTTCTACTCCTGGATATCCTCTAGAAGCACCATCACAACAGATGAGTATCTGATTTACTTCAGGTATACAGAATCTCAGTTCAACAATCTTATGGAGTTTTATTGGTTACTTCTTAAGCTCAAAATTTTTGAAAATCATGTAGTCATAACTACAATCTCACATGAAACTCCTTATTTTCAATGCAAAGTCCTTAACATACTGTTTTATTCTCATCTTTATACTAACCAAATTCCCTTTTTTCATCTTCAAAACATATCTTGTTCCTTAAAAACCAAATTTCCATCATTGTTATGGAAGCAGCCAGAATCTACACTTCTTTCACTGCACCACTTTTATGCTTTGCAAATTTCATTACATCTTCATAGGATTTAGGATTGCAGAAAAGAAAGATTCCACCCAGCCATTCTCAGATAAGTTGACTAAAATTGCATTTCCACAATATATGCTCAATACTGTCTGTATCCTTCCCACAAATGTAACACTTTGAAGCTAAGTTGAAACCTTTACCTTGCATTTTCTCATCAGTTGCATAGACCCCTTGGACTATTTTCCATATGTTACTGGATATTGTAGGACGTAGCACTGGGTTCTACACATATCTATCCCAATCCACTTTATTGTACTTCTTCCTTATCAGTTCAGCAGCTGAAGATACAATAAACTCACCAGACAATGTACCTACCCAGATTCTTCTATCCACTTGGCCTGAGATTATTGGTAATTCCCCCACCATAATGTAGTTCAACATTCTCTGAGGGATCAACCATTCTCCATTCATAATTAAGTCAGCTACCTTCATGTTTGCATTTTGCCTCATATATTTATCTTCAACAACTAATTCTTTCAGAGGTTTATCTTTGATCCAAGAGTCATTCCACACAGAAATTTGTGTACCAGTACCTGTGATCCATCTTGTATGTTGATGTACTTCTTCAATGACCCATTTCAAACCAGGCCATATAGAAGACTTCTTGTAACTTGTAATCCATTCTCCAATCACTTTAGTGTACTTTGCTCTCATAAATCTTGCCCATTCTGCTTCAGAAATTTGACTTTTCCACACCAATTTCATTAACAATGACTTGTTTACAACTTCAAGTATTCTTATTCCAAGTCCTCTTTCCTCCATTGGAGAGCATGTTTTTTCCCATTTCAGGGTTACACATTTTCTCTCATATGGGTCACCAGTCCATAGAAAATTCCTTATCAACTTTTCACAAATTTTCACCATACTTGAAGTCCACTTATATACTGACATATTATAAATTGGAATGCTACTTAATATGGATTTAGCAAGATTTATCCTGTCCATAAAATAAAGCATTTTACGAATCCAACTTGCCAATCTGTTTTGTAACATTTCTACTACACCCCAAACTGTAGTTGACTTCACACTCCCTGGCTTCAAAATAATTCCAAGATACTTGTTAGGAAAACTAGATACATTCATTTGAAACTCATTAGCCATTTGTTGCTTCCTTAGCTCAGTTACTCCACCAATAAACAATTTACTTTTTTGCTGATTTATCACTTGACCAGAAGATAACTGGTAATCTTGTAAAAGTTTCATCACTTTTTGTATATTTCTCTTGTGTCCATTAAAGAACAAAAAACATCATCTGCAAATAAAATATGAGTTGGCTGCACACCTCTGTAATTGACCATGGGTATGATCTTTCTTTCTGCAACCATTTTAGTAAGACTTCTGCTTAAAACATCTTCAGCAATCACAAACAAAATGGGTGACAATGTATCACCTTGCCTCAATCCCCTGCTAACTTCAAAAAAACCAAAAGGACCACCATTTACTAGCACAGAGATTCTAGCTGATGTGAAAAATTGATGGATCCAGTTAAAACATCTTTGAAAAAACCCAAATCTCTTCATTATTTCAAAAAGAAACTCTCAGCTCAGAGAGTCATAGGCCTGAGTGATATCCAGTTTTAAGCCTATATTACCACCTCTCTTTTTTGTATCCAGTTCATTAATCATTTCAGAAGCCAAAACAACTTGTTCTTGTATACATCTACCTTTTATGAATGCACCTTGTTGAACAGAGATAATTTTATCCAGCAGTCCATACATTCTTGTTGTCATGATCTTGGTATAGATTTTAAAACAGAAATTGCTGAGACCTATGGGCCTGAATTGCTTTTGCCTTCTAGCACATTTTACCTTTGGCGGAAGAAATAAGAAGTTAGAGTTTAGTCCTCTTGGTATAAAACCTTTTCTCCAACTGTATTGAATGGCTTTTATCAGATCTTCACCAATTATCTCCCAAGCAAATCTGTAGAAAAATCCTGGAAATCCATTTGTCCCAGGAGCACTATCTGCATTGAGTGAAAAACAACATCCTTAATTTCTTGAGCTGGAGGGACACCTTCCAACATATTGTTATCTTCTAATGTAACTACTTCAGGTATATCATCAAAGATTCCATCAGCAAAAGTTACATTCTTAAACTTAAACTTCTCTTCAAAATGTTGTTCTAGGAAATGTGCAACTTGATGTTGATCAGTAATTATTGAGCCATTATCATCCTCCAACTCAGTTATAGCATTTGCAGCTTGTCTAATTTTAATTGAAGTATGGAAAAATCTTGTATTAGCAGCACTATCTTTTAACCACTTTTCTCTAAATTTTTGTTGTAAAATGGATTGATGTTGTTGAGTAAGTATTTCCTGTTTCCCTCTGGCCACTACCAAATTATTTAATAAAATAGTATCACTAGGATTCTGGTCTGACATTATAGTTGCATTTAAAACCTCCTCCTCAGCCTTTGCCAATTTTACTCTGACATCACCAAAAACATTCCAGTTCCTATCCTTAATTCTTATCTTCATAATCTTCAACTTCTGCATAAAAACAAACATTGGATTACCTCTTACTTCTTCAACCCATATTTCTTTAATCAACCTCTTGAAATCTTCATGTTCTAACCATACTTTGAGCACTCTGAATGAAACATTTTTAGGTTTTGGAACATTAACACAAGCTCCTAGTAATGGGTTGATATGAAACACTTCTCACTCCAACTTTATAGTTCCATCTAGGATACTTCTCAATTCATTTTAGGTTAAATAAAGCTCTATCCAAGGTGCAAACTATCCTTTTAATACCAGCTCTGTTATTACACCATGTAAACTGTAAACCTGAACTTGGAGCCTGCATTAGATTACAAACAATCAAAGCTTCATAAAAATCTTGCATTGCTACTCTTAAAGGTGTTCTCCCTCCCTTCTTATCATCCATACTTAGAACTGTATTGAAATCACCAATTAATAGCCATGTTAGGTCCATATTACTCACTTGCTCCAATTCCATCCATAATTCTTTTCTATCAGCAGCAAGAGAAGCAGCATGAATACCAGAGACTAAAACTCCATCCACATTTACTGTTATCACTTGATTGATAATTGAAACAATAGAAGGTTCAGTTATTGAAGCACTCCAAAATATCCATATATTACCTTTTCTCTCACTTGTAGAATTATGTGTTAACTTGTGATGCATTCCAGGTAACTTTAACCTCTTACAATCCCTTGAATTCCATTTAATTTTTGGTTCCACCACCCAAACTAATGTAGGACTAAACTGTTTAACTAAACTCCTTAGTTTGTCTTTGGATCTTGGCCTCCTTAAGCCTCTGACATTAAGGAAGAGTGTCTTCATTTAGAAATAGAAGATTGAAAAGATACAAGAATGTTTGAGGGTAAAAACTGATTCTAATGTTGAGAAACGAATTCAAATCCTAAACAAATACACTACACGGGAGTACTTTTAGATTCGAGAGATCACTCTGTAAGACTCTGGCCTAAACCAAGAAATGGCCGTTCTAGATTCAATTCCGTCACAAGGTGAAGGAGAAGGGTTGATCTTAGGGAGGGAAGCGAAGAAGGTGTTTGAGATCAAAATATTGAATTATGAAGGTGTGGCTGTTTATGACTTGTGTATCATAAAAATGGTTTCTGGCTACTTGTGTTGATAACATTTTCCTTGTTCGTGGTGTTCGTGTTGTTGTTGAAATAGGCTGAAAGCTTATCTATACAATTCATTGAGAGCAAACCTCTGATCTCGTAGGAAGTGGAGGAGATTGAGTAATGGAGTAGTGGGGTTGTGTAGGTGGTGGTGATCTTCACGTTTCCACTATGAGGGAAAATCGGTCACTCTTTCATCCACTACTCTCATTACTGCTGACCATCCGTCTTTTCCTAATACTTTCTCGTAATGGGCGCGTTGCACGCTGTAAACCGCCAGACCATTACCCCAGTGAGCATCCCCCAGTTTGTGACATGTTTGATGTCTCGAGTAAGTGGGTCAAGTCGTGGGACTTGCCGCAAAGAATAACACGTGACGTTATTAGGTTAAACAACTAAGTTGTTTGTGAAGCCGATATAAGATATCGTATGTACTCGATGCACGTAAAACATCTCTTTTAAGAAGCTCAAAATAGTCGATGAAGCATCGTTGTTTTAAAGATCGTCTAAGTTAGTCGCGAGTCGATTGTCTTAAAAGAAGAGCGTGACCGGACATGTTTGGGCGATCGTTTGGTATCTCCAGGGATGAGCTATTGCTTAGTCGATCGCTCCTTGTAGGCGAGTGGAAGATGGTAGCCATTCTAAAATCCTACCGGTCGATCTAAATTAGATCTGCGTCGCTCAAATCGGCTGTCCAAGTTGAGTGGTCGAGACGATTTTCGGCAGTTAATGGATGCTGTTGAAGCAGCGCGAGGGGCCTTTTTTGGGAGATCGTCCGGAGCCGCACAGGCAAGGCATAGCTTGGCCGATTATTCCTTGCGGAAGGGTGGTGGCTGGTGATCATTTCCACGCCCCATAGATCGCTTAATACTCAATCTAAGCCATCCGGCCAAGTCGGCGAAGACGGACGGACGAGATGGCTTTGAGACAGGGATCAGCTGTCGCTGATTTAGGGTTTGGTGGCCGCATGACCACCCTGTTTTAACTGATCGAATACAAGCGTCGTGTGCTGATTCGAGTAGGAAGATTGACCATATGTGAAGAAGAGCTTCCAGTGAGCGTGTTGACATCTCCTGGGTCATCTAAAATCATATCTAAGGCACTCGATTTGGCTGGCGAAAACGAGTGGTCACGATCGATTTGCGACAGTAGCATACTGCCGCCAATAAGAATTAAGGTTTCAGGAAAGCCGCGTTCACCCTAGTTCGATCAAGCGATTTGCTGCCTCATTGACTTCCCACAGGTAAGTCAATCGAACGGGGACAATGTTGGGCCAGCGGTGATCTTATGTGCACCTCCTTGATCATCTGAAACGCGATCTAAGCCGTCCAATTAGGCTGGCCAAGTTGGACGGACACGATCGACTTGCGACAGTTTCTTATCGCCGCACCCTAACTAGGGTTTTGGAAACAAGCGCGTTTGCCTTAATTTTGGAAAACGATTTGCTGCTCTATTAACTTGCCGTGGGCAGATCGATTGAGCAGGGGGGAAGTCGGTCCGCCAACGTGAATGTGGGCACCTATTTGATAATTCCAGGGAATATCTTAGCCGTCCAACTAGGCTGGCTAAGTTGGACGGTCATGATGCATTAAAGACCTTTTTTAACGGTCTTAGCTCGTTTGAGCTAGTTTCTTAACAGCGCGAACACCCATAGGGTTGACGTTCGTAGTGCTTAAGAATTCACCTAGTGGGACTCGGTCGACTAGGGTACTAGTGGGCCCGCTGGTGGTCACCACGGTGACTGCCTAGCTCTGTTAGGAGTAGGCTACACTTGTTGGATCATGCGGCCAAATTGTGTGGTTGTGATCGTTTTTTGAGACTGATATAGACAGTCTGGATTTTACTTTGAGGAATTTAAACAAGTTCGATCGAGCTAGCTTCTAAAAGTGCATCGATACGAAGATCTCTTTGTCAGAGAATGATGCAGCCTGTGTGAGTACTTTCATGCAAACTTCAATACTGACACTTCGGTAGATTCATGCTATTCTGCTGAGAATGAACACTTAATCGTCATGTCATGTCAATGATGAGAGTTCGGCTGAGAATATAGCACGGAAAATAATTAATAATGCTGGTATAAAATAAAAATCACAAAATATTTGGGATTGCTACTACGCGCACCATTCTGAGTGAATTTCATATACATTGAATTGCTCAATGAGCGAGGAGGTTTTTTGCACTCGTCACTTTTCAAATGGCTTTACCCCTTGCAGGGTGACAGAGTATTACTGGCTTTACAATTTTATCCTTGAACTAAAAACCACCATCAACAAGGACTTCTCATTCTTTTTTTCTCTTTCACTAAATTCAAAGCAGCATTCTGTTTTCTTGTAGTAATCAAACTAATAGATTTAGTCTTTACAATCTTCTTAACTACTTCTTTTGCAGTCAACTCCTTTTCATTTTCCACAATAACAGGATTTATAGCATAGGAGCTACTTGGTGCAACATCCAATAGTTTTTTCACACTAATAGGAGGAAAATCATCAATCATCAAGTTTTGAAGTATATGAAATTTACCTGAATTTTAACTTCCAGGATCAGTATGTTGAACCAGAGAATTCTCCGGTGGAGGAATAATGGCATCAACTATTTCATCATCACTAAAGAATTCATTATCTGCTTTCTTTGAAATATTTTGTAGTTGGGGTACTACAGATATCAAAACCAATAGGTTGAGGTACTGTTCTTTCTTTAATCTTCCAAACTTTTTTGGGAATAGCATAATGATTATCATTTACTTCAACTTCTTGTGTTGCTTCCTTTCTCAACACCCTACGTTCAGTAACCAAGTGACCTACAACCTTACAATGACTGCAGCATTTAGGTAACTTAGGGATCTGTACCTCTTGTTCAAAACTTCAAAAATTCCATATTTAGAATTAACAACAATTTGATGAGGAACCGTTCTTGCTAAATCCACCTCAACTAATACACTAGCATAGTAACCCATAAACATAAGCATCTTCTCCTTCCAATACTCAATACCTAAACCAAGGAAATTAACCCAAACAAAAGCTGTAGTAGATTTTTGAGCAGCAGGATTAAAATTAGATTCTCATAGTCTCAGTTTAAGCACCTGAGAATTCACCGTCCAATACCCACTCCAAATATACTTCATATCAACTTCATTCTCAAGCTTGATAACGAATAAACCTTTACCAAGAGGGATTAATTGAAATTTACCTGTAGTTATCCACTGTTTTCTTAGTTCTTCTTCAGTAGTTGCAAATTTCATCTTAACAAAATCCAATCTCCCAATTAAGCTAAATTTCCATTCATTAATACTCTCATCTAAATCTTCATCTGGTATATATAACGAAGGAATTTTATATTGATTTTCAGAATCAGAATTCATCTTTTGTTGATCTGAAGTAAACCTAAAATTACTTGCATCTAAACTCGATCCAGAATTCATTCTGTCCGAAGAACAGTTGCTGAAAATTAAAAAAACCAGTTCCAAATAAAGTTTTCATCGATTTCAACATCGTAAATGTAGTTGAGCCCTAACCAATCTAACACTGATCAAGGTACAGTTGCGCTCCTTACGTCTTTGAATCCTAGCAGGAATCTACGCACTTGATTCCCTTAACTGATCTCACGTACAACTAAGATTTGCTACGATCCAAAGTCGAAGACTTGATAAACCAATCTGTATCACACAGAAAAGTCTATTGAATAGATAAATCTGTCTTCGACAGATATGCCTATGAGTTTTTTTCCATCTTTTGATAAATCAAGGTGAACATGTACCAATTGATATACCAGATCTATATTCCCGAAGAAAATCCTAGAAATATCAATCACCTCACAATAATCTTAATCGTATAGTGAACGAGATATTGTGGAATCACAAACGATGAGACGAAGATGTTTGTGACTACTTTTTATCTTGCCTATCAGAGATTAAATTTCGAGAAAATCTTAGAGAAGATAGTACTCAATCACAATAGAAAACAACAAGATCGGAACACACAACTACATAGAAAATAGTTGGGTCTGGCTTCACAATCCCAGTGGAGTCTTCAAGTCGTTAACCTACAGGGTTTTGGAAAAACCTAAGGTTAAAGTAGAATCGACTCTAGTCGTAACTAGTATCACACAGGAGGTGTGGGGATTAGGTTTCCCATTTGCTAGAGTTATCCCTTATATAGTCTTCAAAACAGCGTTTGCAATCAAAGTTACCTTGGTAAGAAAGCATTCAATATTCACCGTTAGATGAAAACCTGATTAGACTCAAGATAATATCTTTCAAACTTTAGATAGAACTTAGCTTGTTACACACAAATGAAAAGTGACTTCATTTAGATATGAGTAATCGTACCTAAATGTGTGCACCTTTGTTGGCTCACAATAGTTAATTGAAGTTAGCCATATGAATACTTTCATATCAACCTTATTCATCTTAACCATAACTAGTTCAAATGACTGAAATAAAACTAGTTCTAGAGTTGTTCAATTGTTTATATTCTCATAGAAGTATACAAGACACAATTGAAGCAAAATCACTTTTGATTCACTCGAATGAATCATGAACATTATAGCCACGGTTTGCAAAAGATTGCATTCCTTATTATATAAATGTATTAGTTCATGAACAAACCGATTTTAGAACATAATCCACTCAAGTATGCAAACAGGTACGCATACCTAAGTGGCCGGACTAAGTTTGGGTTCGCCGGTACATGAACGGGTACGCATACCACCAAAATCAATACAGTCCCGGAACTTGAACCTCATGCCAGTACGTGTACCCGTATGCGTACTTAGTTCCCGAACCTCTACTAAACCAATCAGTAAGCATACGGGTATGCATACCATGGTTCCCGTACTTGGAATAACTTGCAACAAGTACGCATACTGTTATATATCCAGTCATGGTTATTTGTTCTAAACTCCCATTTCAATCATTGAAACATTCTAGGAAGACGACAATAGCTGTCTCACACAAACTATTAGCTTCAAAGCAATTTTCAATTGATCGAATGAGTAATACGAAACATTCCGAGTCTACATCAAATGACTGTCTCACACAAATCATGTAAGATGTTACCAGGCGGTTTTCACGTGATCATCTTTTGACTTTCATCAAGAATATAATATGAACTTGGTTAAAGCGAAAGCTTACCAACACATATTTCAAGAAATATGTAAGCGAGTTAAACTCAACTCGGAATATCAAATGTGTATAATCGAAGTCTATATAGCTATGCGACTTTTGTCTATGAGATATAGCAGATATACTTTTGAGTGGTAGATGAGTTCAAGTCTCCACATACCTTTTGTTGATGAAGTTCCACAAGCTCCCCTTAGTAGTTCTTCGTCTTTGATCGATGAACGTCGTGAATTCTAAAGCTCAACTACACTTTATATCCTCATCCGAGACTTATCTATAAGTAGACTAGAAATCAAGACTTATAGTTTTGGCAACTAAACTTGACAACATGCTTGAGATATCAACGCTTGCGAATTCGACCGAGCAGTGCTCTAACAAAAGGAATACCTTATAAATATCCAACAAGACCAGTTATACCCAACAACATAATACGCCTTGTACCCCCATACGAGATATATGTATTGACTGCGCAATCCCCCGTATAAACGGGCTTAAAGGTCTACCGTCGAGGTATATCCAACAAGAGTGCAAACCATAAACCGTCTTAGAATCGCAAATGTTGAACGAAATAAACTGAATAAAAGGATATTCCTTAGAGAAAGCCAGCACAAAAAAGAGGCCCGTATGCCACTGAATATCCTAAGAGGTCCCGACACAAACCTTAAAGCTAAATACAACAATCTTAATATCATGTCAAGGAGAAGAAACATCATCCACAATTAACCAGAAAAAAATATCAACCTTATCGAAGTCAAAGCAATAACTAATAAACCCCTGAAGTAATAATCCCACGAATCAACCTCATCCTCCAAAGTCATACTACTCACTTCATACTTCATAAGAGTCAGCAAAACTAAATAATTCTCAAAACGAGAGAACAAATAAAAATCCAATTTTATCTGACTATGAGCATTGATTCTTACTATTGCTAGCTTATGGCATGCTATACAAGTGTAATTAATATCATAACTATCTTGTTGGGTCTGACCTAAGACGCAACAGTACTTACAAAGTTGTTTATTTAAATTCTGAGCACCAAGAAAATGCACATAATGGCTAGATCTCAGATAAGTTGTTCCACAAGTTTGACAGTTTACATCCTTGACAGCAAGCTCAAAGAGATAAAAATACAGACGAATTTGTCTGAAGACTAGAACTGAGACCACAACGACAATCAAACTACTGAGAAGATAAATAACTACCCAAAGGAATCCACATACCATATGATATCAATGAATAAGCAAACAACCTCTATAAGAAACCCATAAACCACAAAACCTGCCCTCGGACCACAGGTACATCCCTTTTTGAAAGTTAAAAAATCATATGTCTTTCTAGTTTTAGTAATGGTGTGACAGTTCTTCTTAGAATACATGTAGAGATCAAATTTTACCTGATGAGCAGGAAAAAATACAAACAAGAGTCTACTAAACATTACCACCAAGCAGCCACAAATGTTTTCCACAATCGCATGATACACAAAAGTCCTCCCCAAAACTTTTATCCATAAGGCTTGGATTTAACAAGTTGACTTGACCGGTATAAGAGTTACATGAATCTCTATTAGCCGCCGCAAAACTCTTATCACTCAGAATCAGAAAAACTGGATCTTCACCGGAGATAATTTCTTTTCCATGAGTAATTTTGATGCCATCATCAAGCAAATTGTTACAACTCTTTGGATTTTCATCAACAGTCATGTTGGATACATTTATTGGAAGGTACATACCAGTTTATTGATATAACATCGATTTTCTTAGCTTCCCAGAGCAGGTCCAGCTTATTGATACGGTACCGCTAAGCTCAGCTGCCCTTAGCAGATCTAGTAATTTGACATGTCCCTTTGCTAGTCCGACCGTCATCCCCAGCTACAAAGTCCAGTCTCGTTTGTATTCATAGAGGAGATCCGAGAAAATAGATAATTTAACATTCTTTGGTGGAAGGTGATTCTCTTAACACTAGCTCTCATTATAGACGAACAAAAAGATTGGTGTACAAATGCACTACACGTCGTAACACGGTCCATATCAGTTTGGTCCTGAGAAAAGTAAGAGACATCGGTTTGGTCTATAATCATTTAAAAATATTTAAAAGGTCAAACTAATTTGGTAAGGATTGTTTTCTTTACACTTGGATCTCACTAGCTTGCTTCAACTCTCTTGTTTCCCCTCATTCTTTATTATCATCTCAAATTCTCTGTTACCTCCCATTCTTCGAAAACCAATTAGTCTCGAGGAGAAAATCCAAAACAATAACTAAAATAAAAAATCACCAATCAAAATGCAAGATATACCGATCACAACATAAACATCAAAAAGAATTATTAAAAAGACTCGATGGCAAGAAAAAAAAACAACACAATTAGTTTCAGGGAAAGAAAAACACAGTTCCCTTTAAGAGTACTGTCAAAGTGTGCAAACAGGAGATCAAAGAGACGTGAAAAAGAAATTCATTGTGAAAAAATTATACCTAATATCGCATCAAAGCATCAACAAGCAATGTTTTTGTGGTTCATAAATTGTTGTATGTTATTTATAAATAACGTTGTTGTGTTGGATGCATTTATTTCTGAATATTGTTAGTAGCATTAACGAAAGATCCTGATTTTGTTGTTGGTAGTGTTTATTCTGTCTAACTTATGAAAAATCAAAAGAATGAAGTGAAACCAACACTCATACGATGTGTATTACTCTTGTAAAATATTGACCTCATTGTAAAGGATAATAGTGGAATTGAGAACGGTATTGCAAATCACCCTTGTCATGCCATTGTAGACAAAGAAGTTGTAGCATTACGTGGTAGCTTCCCTAGTGAATATTTATTCTCAATACCCCTAGAATTCAAGGTCTTCACAAATATCCATGTCCGTTTCATAAATATCCATAACTTTTAGAAACCTTATCCATTTGAAATAAGATTATTTAAATACCCCTTCTTATAATTTTCCCTTATATATGACATGTTTCTTTATTTCAAAAACAACTAATTCCACCATCACCACTCCTCCACCACCACCAGCACCGTCATCGCCGCCACCACCGCCACTAGCATCACCACCACTTACGTTGCCGCCACCACCACCACTACACCATCGCCGCCGCCACCACCACCACTGATGCCACCACTCCATCGTCGTCGCCGCAACCACCACCACCTTTGCCTCCACCACCAACACCAAACTCAACAGTCCAAGTTGAATCATAATCTGGTGTCAACACCCCAAGTTGATATTGTTAGATCATTGCTTGGTCGAACTTGCAAGTTTTGATTTCTCAATCTTGTTCTTAATGTTAGATGCACAAAACTATATATTGATTTATGGTCGACTAAAGTCAAGTCTCGAACTAGGTATAGAGGTTGGTAATTGAGTATTAGACATCGCTGAATAACCCTCGAAGACTGAAGATCGGTGAAGATATTTAGAGAAAATTATCAACAAAAGAGGTATGTGAAAACTGAACCATTCTATTTACTCACATGTATTACGATTCTATCTTTATGAGGAAAACTACTATTAATTGATTAATTCACGACTGTTCTTAAGAGGTGGTCAATAATCCAGGCTTCTCAGCTAACTGAGTATAAGTGTTAGGAATTTGTGAGGTTTGCTAACTTTGACTATTCCAAATATATTTCCAAGTCTTGATCTTTTTAATCTAAAGGTAAACTAAATATGCTTATCTATTGGAGGCAGATTGGTATCAAAAGTCTTCACTCAGGCTGAAGCAACTCTTGGAATGTAAAGGATGTCAGCTAACAAAATCAATTCCGTTGAGCCTTACGAGGTTCAAGAGACGTAAGGAGCAAGATTACAGCTGAATTTCTTGGGGGTGAATTCGGTATCAACTACATTCCAGTTTGAAGTTTGATAGTAGGATAGTGTGTTTAGCAGCTTAATACAGTTCACTCTAATGAAAAACATATACGGTCGAGGTCCCAGGGTTTTTCTACAGTTGCGGTTTCCTCGTTAACAAAATTTCTGGTGTCTTGTGTGTTTTCCATTTCCGCATTATATTGTGTATCTTTATAACAAGAATATCACAAGTAGTACCTAATCAGTTCTAGTATATATTCCATATTAATTGTGACCGATTATGAGACTCGTTCTTGTAGAATTCGTATCTTGAAAGACAGATAACAAGTTTCTTACGTGGAAGAATTCCGATTTGATTATTTGGATACGACTAGATTGATCTTGGATATTTATTTTTGATATCGTCCAAGTACTCTTCTGAACAATCAGGTCTATGGACTCTATTGTCCAGACTTTCTGATTGTGAAGAGATGGAGATATAAACTTTATATACAATTGTCAAGGATCATTAAGTTGGTCTTCTTGCAATTTTATTACGTTTTGTCCATACAGGTTGTCGAAAGAAAAAGTTGGTATTGTACTTAGTATCCTCTCCTTTTTAGATACCAACATCTAGCGTCAACAACTCCACCACCACCATCATTCCACCACAACCACCATTACCACTCGAACACCCCACCAAAACCACCAGTCCTCCACTGCCACAACTCCATCACCGCCGCAACTCCACCACCGCCGACCAATACTAGTCAAGACAAGGTTATACCAAAGAATATCAATCTCTTTATCCTTAAGAGACAAGGTTTTCGTGAAATTCTCATTGAGTTTGTCAAGCTCCTGATTTCTCACAATAAGAGATGTTTCAGTCTTTTCCAAGTTTTTCTTAAGATGAAGGTTTTCACGATGAATTTCTTCACTTTTATTCAAGAATTCCAAAATTTCCTTATCTGAGTCAGAGTTAGGAATCACATGTATTTCTGCAGTAAGAGCAGAATTCTCTGTGTAATCTTCGACAGAGGCTCATCAGGCATATCATCAAAATAAACTATGGCAGTATTATCTCCTTGATAGTATTCCTTACTTGGGAATTCCTTTTGCACAAATCCTAAACTCCTACATTTAAAGCACTGAAGTGGTTTTCATCATGAGAAGAAGATTCATCTTGAATGTCTGAACCAAGGGGTGGTTTTCCAGAACGTTTTTCTCTACGTCTCTTGAGAAATTTTTTGATGTGTTATGTGATCATAGACATGGTGACGTCTGATTCATACGAAGAGGTGAGTTTGTTTTGGTCACAACTTATATAGCGAAATCCTTCTCTTTGGTTGTGAGTTCTTTGGTAAAAATATCAGAATTTTTATCAAAATATCATGTTCAGGATTAGTTTTTCCTAATGAATGAAAAACTTTCATTATTTTAGACAAATTGTGATTAAATTCCTCAAACGAATCCTTATCATCCATATGAAGTTTTTCCCAGTCATAAGTTAGGTTTTGAAGCCATGCTTCCTTTTCTGTGGATTTCTCTTCAAATCTAAGATATCTCACACATATTTTGATCTAGTGCACGTAGACACATGATGTTGAAAATCCGGGCTTATGGCGTGGATAATAGCATCCACTAGAGTTGTGTTTAGCGACACTGATTTCAATCTCGCTATATATTTATAGGCCTTTAGGAACAATATTAGCTTCTTCTCCGACCATTGGAGTAATGTATCCTCTTACAACAAAAACCCATGTCTGAAAGTCACGAGCTTGTAAGAAGGAACGCATAGTTTTTTCCACCATAAGTAATTTGTGTATCGAAGGCTGGTGGTGCGTTAATAGAGACTACACTCCTATCCATAATACAGATTGCTTCAAACACAAAATTGTTAGGTCTAACCGTGTTTGCATGCTCTAGTACCGATTGAAAACGCAGGGTACCAATTACACCACCAACTTTTTCATTCGGAAACCTATATGGACAAAACTTAATACAATTGTAAGTAGACAAACTAAATGATCCTTGATAATATGTGTATATAGTTTATATCTCTAACCTCTTCTCAATCAGTGTGTATATATAAATAAGAGTCTGCGAACCTGATTGTTAAGATGAGTACTTGTAGGATCTCAAAAATCAATATCCAAGATCAATCTATTCGTACCAAAATAATCCAATCAGAATTCTGCCAAGTAATTAAACTTGTTATCTATCTTTCAAGATACGAATTTTACAAGAAATGAGTTTCGTAATCGATTGCAATTAACCAGATGTATTTACTTAGATTGAATACGCCAGCCGTGTAAATACAATTATAAAGATAAACAATATAATGCGGAAAAGGAAAATAAAAGACACCAGAGTTTTTGCTAACGAGCTGGAACCTCGTCCAGATTTGAATACCAAATTGTATTAAGACGCTACAACCACATTCCTACTACCAGACTTCGGACTGGAATGTAGTTGAGAACAAATCCACCCTACAAGCGATTCAGTTACAATCGTGTTCCATATGTTTCTTGAACCTCACAAAGCTCCACGCAATTGATTCCCTTAGCTGACGTCCTTTACATCCTAAGAGTTGTTTCAACCTAAGTGAAGACTTTTGATACCAAGATGCCTCTAAGCATATTTGATTTCCGTTTAGATCAAAGATCAAGGTGAGGAAATATGTTTTCAATAGACAAAGCTAGCAAACCTCACAAATCCGGGGAGCAGTCTAGATTCTTAACCACCTCTCAAAAACAATCTTCAAAAGATCAGTTTTCAGATATCTATGTTGATGAATCACAAAGGCTGAGATGAAAAGAACTTTTCAATTACTTTCTATCTTGCCTGAAAGAGATTACAAAAACCTTGATAACATAAAAGCAATATTATACACGAACTATCAAGGTAAAGGTAGTCGGGCATGGCTTCACGAATTCCCTTAATCATAAACCTAATTATGTTTCTTATAGGAAACCTAGGTCTATAGAGAACGACTCTATAATCTACTAGGACACAAAGTGTCAGGGATTGATCTTTCCAGTTGAAAGAGAATCTCTATTTATAGATTTTCAAGGACCAGGGGTTCCTCATAATTCAAGCTAAGATAACTTGAAAATCAAGCAAATACTTTAGGTCCTGAAAATACAATAGAAGAATGTACATTAGGAACCGAATCTGGAATTATGTATAATGATTGTTCAGTTTGGCAAGTATACCAAAGAATTAAAGCAATTTGACGTTCATTTAAAAACCTACAATTCAATCATGTTACACACGCATAAGTGTTTGAGTGATCAATGAAGTCTTAGATATGTTTTTAAAGAATTCTAGTAATGCTAAACGTATTTAAAAAATAAGTCTTGCTAAAATCTTAAACTGGGATGGCTGGTACAACAATTCGTGAACTTTTAGGCTTGTTCATGAGTCAGGGTGAAATGGTTCATGAACCGGGTTTGCCAACCCTATAAGACTACCAAACTCAGTTGGCCACAGTTCGTGAACCATGTTCATCAACTGCTATCCTTTAATACCAACTTTCAAATTTTAGTTCACAAAGGTTCATGAACTGTCCCCGACTGAACTTGCGGTTTGTGAACTGGTTCGCGAACCCTCATGTATTCCTGAAACTCATATATTTATGGTTTCCGAACTGGTTCTGCAACCTACCCTGAGTAGAAATATCATAAAGTTCAATATTTCTCTCTTATGATGTTTGAAACATTTCCGCGTGATGAAATTATTTGTGTGGGAATTTACGATTGATCCACAAATTAATTCACATAATAAATTGTTTAGAACTAATATTGGTAAGGATCGTTGAACATCTTTGCTTAGAATCATATTTCGAGATTTTAAACAAAACAAGCTTGATTCGAAACTTTTTCTGTAAATCTACTAGAAGTCATACGACATCATCTCAAAAAGATAGAATGATAAGATAGTGAGTAAAATAGAATGGTTCAGTCTTCATATACCTGATACATAAGTTCTCCAAATGTCTTTGTCGATCTTCATTCTTCAAGGGTGATGTCTGATACTCAACTACCAAATTCAAACCTAGTCTCAGACTTGACTTAGTAGACTAAAAAACAAGATATAGTTTTGATCGTCTAACATTGACAAAAAGCTTGAGATAGCAATGTGTGGGTTCAATCGAGAATTGCTCTAACACTTTTCACATGCTTACATGAATTCCTAATAAGAATTTCATCTAAACTGAGAAATTATTTGCTTGGATCTCAAGCTAAATTAGCTTGAATTTGAAGCAACGTAGAGCCTTTAAAATCTATAAATAATAGAGAGATTCTTGCAAAAGAATTTCTCAATCCCTGACACTCTTGTGTCTTAGTTTTTAAGCTAGAATCGTCCTTTATAACCTAGGTTCTTCATAGAACTGTATTCAAGGTTACGACTTTGAAGACTTCACTTATTGATTCGTAAATCCCAGTCAGAATATCTTTTACCTGATAGTTCATGAATATGGATCTTGTTCTTATCGATCTTTGAGGTTTTCGTAATCTTGGATCGGGAACGAGATAGATAAAAATTACAAAGTGTAATTCTCCTCAGACTTTTTGATTCCTCAAGATAGATATCTAAACTCTTCTTTAATTTGTTTGGATTATTTTGAGAGGTCGTCAGTTGTAAGGACCCTCAGGCTCGTCAACGCTATTAAACTAGTCAAGAGACGTCTTAGCCGCTAATAACTCGACTAGTTTAACACGAATACTAATTAGTATGAATTAATCTAACAACGATTTAGATACGAAACGGGTACCACTCTATATATCTCGAAAATTCAGGTGAAATAGACTACTCGAACGTATCATTCGGACACCGAACGAAGAAGATATCATCATATTATTATGAAGGGAGGAATCGTCATTTTAATCATAACCGCCTGGATTCCCCCTTATCCATTTCTCGGGTTTCCTTAGTGTTTTGTTCATCCTTATCCCTAGTCGACCGAGCAGATAAGATGATTTCTTTTCTTTCTTTCTTTCTTATTCATTCTTCGTTTCTTTCTATTTCTTTCTTCTCTGTTTTGCCTCTCCTTATTTCTCTATCGATCTTCATTGAGAGATTTTGGTAGTGATTCTTGTTTGAGTAAGCGTATTAGTTTGGTATATTGATGGTGATGAAGCTAGTTTATCTTTGGAATAAGAAGAAACTGTTGATTAAAGAGAATCAGAAGTTAGGGTTTCGGGAAGATAAGGTTGATTGAAGGATTTTGTGGGATTGAGTATGAAATTTATCAATTGGAGATGGGTTTTCGTCGTTGTTTGGAAAGAAGAGAAAATATAGTTCGATTCTCAAATAGTTGTGATGAATTACGTCTCAGCGAATTAGGGTTTATAAGAAGAAACTTGTATGAAGATTAGAAGATGAATTTGAGGTTCTAGGAGAATGATTTGAGATGGGTATTGAATGATTGAGAGGATTAGAGTTGAAATATATCTGCAATCAAGTCTCAAGTGAAGAAATGAGAATTCAGAGATAAGTTAGGGTTTATGTTCTTTCCCAAAACAGAAACTAGCATTGGTGGAATTGATTCGGCGAAAATAAAACTCAGGGGATGCTAAAGTTTGGGTAAGTTTCTATTTATTCTTATTTTGAGATTCTAAATTGGATTGAGGATTTTTCAGTTAGAATTATAACTAGAGACAGAATGGAATTGTTCAGTGTTTATGATGAATTTGTAGTTAAAGTAAAGTTGAGATTTAGTTGATCTGTGGTGGTGCTGTAAGGTACAGGATTATGTGTAGATGGTTATAATCATTTTGATTGTATTGTTGTTTGAATACATGAAGTGGTTACTGGTAAGTGATTATGATGGGTATGAACTGGAGATGTAGATGTTGTGTAAGTTTTTGTTGGTGGAGCTGATAATGTTGAATTCAAAGAACAAAGAGTTGATGGTGATGTTGAACTGTGAAGTTAAATATGGAAGGGAAGAAGAAGAGTTGAACTGAATTGAGTCAGCTTGTGTTATTATTGATGATGTTTAGCTATATATGGATTCAAATATTAGAGGAATGTTTAGAATGTTGTTTGATCTGTGACATGTGAAAGATTAGTGGTAATGTTTGTGTAATGGGTTGGTTGTGGTTGAACAAGATGAATGTAGTACATGTTGCAGGAGGTGATGGTTTGTTTGTGATTGGTTTGAATTACAGATGAAACTTGCAGATGAGGTTTGAGTTCGTATTGCAGTTAAGTTGGAGTTTTAGTATAGACTCGGTGTTTTTGTGGTGCATATGAAGTAAGTAGTACTGTAATGTTGAGAATGGTGTGTTGATGGGTGTTAGTCGTGGTGCATATGAAGTAAGTAGTACTGTAATGTTGAGAATGGTGTGTTGATGGGTGTTAGTCGTCATAACCAGAAATGACTGTAAATGAGATAGGTTGTCTGCTGAATTATGATTGAGATAAAACTGAAGGGTGATTATAGGGTTGGGCATAGTGATTCCTGTGAAGCTTGGAACTGCATTTTTGCAGGTAAAATATTGTTGTATTTGTTAACTGATTTGGAGTTCATTTATAAAGAATGAATAGATTGTTATTAAAATGAAATATGTAATAGAAGTTTATTTTAGGTTTTAGCCTATTAGTCATCCCAGTCAGATAACTGACTGATTTAATATTAGTTGACTCATTAATCTGACTGAGTTAACTCAGTGACCTGACCAGACCCTGACTTGTTGACCCTGGACTTTAACCTGCCGTTGACTGTTAGTGGACCAGTTAAACCAGGCCTTAGTTTAATGGGTTGGCTTAAGGGTTTTCGGTTTTATGCCAGAATTCTCAGTTAGTGTTATTGGACCCTTATGGTACGAATTAGACTTTAACTTATTCTACAAAATTGTAGACATTCATAAGACTGGACTAATAGACTATAGAATCAACTTAATTGAATTAGTAAACCCTTAGATGAGTAAAAGTATAAAATGGAAGGTGTAGAATCATAAATGGGCTTAGAACCATTAGTTAAACTTGTATAATACTTGTGTGAGATGTTCGGTTAGATTCTTAGATTTCTTGTGTGATTAATGGTTAGTTATTAACAACGATCGATTCAAAGGATGAACCAGTGGATTGTGGATCTCGAGGTAAGCGTGGCTTGTCATCAAAAGAGGTGGGAATTTATTTTTAACTCTCCTGTGATTATTGTTGTTTTCTTTTACAAAAATTTATGTTTAACAAATTCATGCATTATCTGCTTGTGTATTCCTTGCATTGTTTTATTTTGAATTCCGAAAGTATTGTTGTTTCTTTTAATATTTCCATTGCTTGGAAAGGATTTGTAATGCTTTGTATGTCTTTATGAAATGTTTGGGAAATAAGAATTTCCATTTGTATGCTTAATAGGTGTGTAAGGAATTGGTAAATACCTATTAGTAAAATGATAGGTGTGTAAGGAATTGGTCGACACCTATATGGAAACGAGAGTTTTTTTCTATGTGTGGTATATATGATACTGCTCATTCATTTATATCTACATGAATTCGAGCTTTTATGCGTATTAGGTGTGTAAAGAATTGGTCGACACCAGTATAAACTAATAGTGTGTGTAAGGAATTGGTCGACACTCAATATAGTACATTGTTTGAAGAAGGAGTTAGTTCCATATACATGATTGTTTATTTCTGTGATTTGGTTGTGTTTTAGTGCTAGGGAAAACATGAGTTTTTTTAAAAATCATTTTCAATGATTACTTGAAAGTTAAATGTTATATTCCTACTGGGCATGGTTGATGTGCTCACCCATTCCCACTTTCAGTTTTCAGAGACAGATTAGAGTTGCGCAGCGAAAGCTTCGAGGAGTTTTACTTCAGATATGTTTATTATGTTGTATATTCTATTTGAAAACCTAATGACTATTGTATATGTATCATTTGAGAGGAATTCTTGTATATATGTATTTCTGAGCGGGGCTAGTTTTGGGTTAAGTTTTGTAGCAGATTTCTTAATTGATTGTTTAAGTAATTGATTTAGATTTTAGTGCCTCTTATTTAGTTAATCTCATGGATTTGTCAGCTGCTAGCTTAGGGGGAGCTACAGTGTTGGCATCAGTGCTCGCTATTAGATCTCATATGGGAAACAATAGAATTAGCCAGTGCCAGTTAGTGAAATAGATTAGTTTAGAACTAGGTTGGGTTTGTGAGATAATTCTTAATCACTAAAAGCTATCAATAATTAAAAGAATTATTTGATTGATTGAATTGTTTTGTTTGGTTGTTATGAAGTAAAAATCGTAGGGTACACCAATAACTTTAGCTAATAAAGTTTAGAGAATAATTTAATCTTAATAAATTAATACTTAGTTAATCCAGCATTGGGGAATAGTGAAGGTTGTGTTTTCTCTGTTCGTAGGAAGGCATTGTTGGGCTTGGACAACCCTTAGAGGGCAACTGCATTCAGAGATATAGAAATACACTGTGAATTAATTCAGAAAACCAATAGATGTAAGTTCACTTAGAAAGATTCGTAGGATTCTTCCTTGAAGTTAGAGACAGGTATCTTATAAAATAGAAATTAGTGTAAGGATCTTAGAGACTAAAAATTACAGTTTTCCATTGTATAAATGAGGTTAAGAACTTGGACTTCCCTATTCGATAGAACTTAACTCAGTATAATTGAACTTAGAGCTACAAATTTTAGATTTTAGTTGTAGAAAGCCGTTTAGGTTTGTGCTTTGCTTGTTGTTGTTTGCGCTTAGGCAAGAGATGAGATTAATTTTTAAGGTGGGGAGTTTTTCTGAAGACCAGAAGGATGGTATGATTTTCGAGACGAAAATATATAAGGTGGGTAGAACGTAAGGACCCTCAGGCTCGTCAACGCTATTAGACTAGTCAAGAGACGTCTTAGCCGCTAATAACTCGACTAGTTTAACATGAATACTAATTAATATGAATTAATGTAACAACTATTTAGATACGAAACGGGTACCACTCTATAGATCTCGAAAGTCAGGCGAAATGGACTACTCGAGCGTATCATTCGGACACCGGACGAAGAAGATATCATCAGATTATTATGAAGGGAAAAATCGTGATTTTAATCTTAACCGCATGGCTTCCCCCTTATCCATTTCTCGGGTTTCCTTAGTGTTTTGGTCATCCATATCCCTAGTCGTCCGAGCAGATAAGATCATTTCTTTTCTTTCTTATTCATTCTTCGTTTCTTTGCCTTTCTTTCTTCTCTGTTTTTCCTCTCTTTCTTTCTTTGTCGATCTTAATTGAGAGGTTTTGGTAGTGATTCTTGTTTGAGTAAGCGTATTATTTTGGTATATTGATGGTGATAAAGCTAATTTATCTTTGGAAGAAGAAGAAACTGTTGATTAAAGAGAATCAGAAGTTGGGGTTCCGGGAAGATAAGGTTGATTGAAGGATTTTGTGGGATTGAGTATGAAATTGATCAATTGGAGATGGGTTTTCGTCGTTGTTTTGAAAGAAGAGAAAATATAGTTCGATTCTCAAATAGTTGTGATGAATTACGTCTCAATGAATTAGGGTTTATAAGAAGAAACTTGTATGGAGATTAGAAGATGAATTTGAGGTTCTAGGAGACTGATTTGAGATGGGTATTGAATGATTGAGAGGATTAGGTTTGAAATATATATGGAATCAAGTCTCAAGTGAAGAAAGGGGAATTCAGAAATAAGTTAGGGTTTATGTTCTTTCCCAAAACAGAAACTAGGATTGGTGGAATTGATTCGGCGAAAATAAAATTCAGGGGATGCTAAAGTTTGGGTAAGTTTCTAGTTATTTTTATTTTGAGATTCTAAATTGGATTGAGGATTTTTCAGTTAGAATTATAACTAGAGACAGAATGGAATTGTTCAGTGTTTATGATGAATTTGTAGTTAAAGTAAAGTTGAGATTTAGTTGAACTGTGGTGGTGCTGTAAGGTACAGGGTTATGTGTAGATGGTTATAATCATTGTGATTGTATTGCTGTTTGAATACATGAAGTGGTTACTGGTAAGTGATTATGATGGGTATGAACTGGAGATGTAGATGTTGTGTAAGTTTTTGTTGGTGGAGCTGATAATGTTGAATTCGAAGAACAGATAGTTGATGGTAATGTTGAACTGTGAAGTTAAAGATGGAAGGGAAGAAGAAGAGTTGAACTGAATTGAGTCAGCTTGTGTTGTTGTTGATGATGTTTAGCTCTATATGGATTCAAATATTATAGGAATGTTTAGAATGTTGTTTGATCTGTGACTGGTGAAAGATTAGTGGTAATGTTTGTGTAATGGGTTAGTAGTGGTTGAACAAGATTAATGTAGTAGATGTTGCAGGAGGCGATGGTTTGTTTGTGATGGTTTTGAATTACAGATGAAACTTGCAGATGAGGTTTGAGTTCGTATTGCAGTTATGTTGGAGTTTTAGTGTAGAGTCAGTAATTTTGTGGTGCAGATGAAGTAAGTATATTGTAATGCTGAGAATGGTGTGTTGATGGGTGTTAGTCGTCATAACCAGAAATGACTGTAAATGAGATAGGTTGTCTGCTGATTAGGATTGAGAAGGGTGATTATAGGCTTTGCAGGTAAACTATTGTTGTATTTGTAAACTGATTTGGAGTACATTTATAAAGAATGAATAGATTGTTATTGAAATGAAATATGTAATAGAAGTTTAGTTTAGTTTAGGTTTTAGCCTATTAGTCATCCCAGTCAGATAACTGACCGATTTAATATTAGTTGACTCATTAATATGTCTGAGTTCACTCAGTGACCTGACCAGACCCTCACCTGTTGACCCTGGACTTTGACCTGACGTTGACTGTTGGTTGACCCCGTTGACTGTTAGTGGACCAGTTAAACCAAGCCTTAGTTTAATGGGATGTCTTAGGGGTTTCAGTCTTTATGCCAAAATTCTCAATTAGTGTTATTGGACCCTTATGGTCCGAATTAGACTTTAACTTCTTCTACAAAATTGTAGATATTCATAAGACTGGACTAATAGACTATAGAATCAACTTAATTGAATTACTAAACCCTTATATGAGTTAAAGTATAAAATGGAAGGGGTAGCATCATAAATGGGCTTAGAACCATTAGTTAAACTTGTATAATACTTGTGTGAGTTGTTCAGTTAGATTCTTAGATTTCTTGTGTGATTAACAGTTAGTTATTAACAATGATCGATTCAAAGGATGAACCAGTGGATTGTGGATCTCTAGGTAGTCATGGCTTGTCATCAAAAGAGGTGGGAATTTATATTTAACTCTCCTGTGATTATTGTTGTTTTCTTTTACAAAAGTTTATGTTTAACAAATTCATGCATTATCTGCTTGTGTATTCCTTGCATTGTTTTATTTTGAATTCCGAAAGTGTTGTTGTTTCTTTTAATCTTTCCATTGCTTGGAAAGGAATTGTAATGCTTTGTACGTCTTTATGAAATGTTTGGGAAATAAGAATTTCCATTTGTATGCTTAATAGGTGTGTAAGGAATTGGTCGACACCTATTAGAAAAATGATAGGTGTGTAAGGAACTGGTCGACACCTATCTGGAAAACGATAGTTTTTTTCCATGCGTGGTATATAGGATACTGCTCCTTCATTTATATCTACATGAATTCGAGCTTTTATGCGTAATAGGTATGTAAGGAATTGGTCGACACCAGTATAAACTGATAGGGTATGTAAGGAATTGGTCGACACTCCAATATAGTACATTGTTTGAAGAAGGAGTTAGTTCCATATACATGATTGCTTATTTCTGTGATTTGGTTGTGTTTTAGTATTAGGGAAAACATGAGTTCTTTTCAAAATCATTTTCAATGATTACTTGAAAATTAAATGTTATATTCCTACTGGGCACGGTTAATGTGCTCACCCATTCCCACTTTCAGTTTTCAGAGACAGATTAGAGTTGCGCAGCGAAAGCTTCGAGGAGTTTTACTTCGGATATGTTTATTATGTTGTATGTATCCAATTGAAAACCTAATGATAATTGTATATGTATCATTTGAGATGAATTCTTGTATATATGTATTTCAGAGCGGGGCTAGTTTTGGGTTAAGTTTTGTAGCAGATTTCTTAATTGATTGTTTAAGTAAATGATTTAGATTTTAGTGCCTCTTATTTAGTTAATCTCTTGGATTAGTCAGCTGCTAGCTTAGGGGGCGCTACATAAGTAATCCAAGATTCCTAGCTAACTTAGTATAAATGTTCCGGATTCTTGAGGTTTGCTGGACTTTGTCTACTGGGAACATACTTACAAACCTATATTAAAACATATCAAAAGGGAAACCAAATAATATTGTCTGTTAGAGGCAAATCGGTATCAAAAGTCTTCATTGAGGTTAAAAAAACCCTTAGGTTGTAAATCAAGAGCGCAAAATCTTGTAAGGTTCAAAAGATGCACGATTGCAGTTGAATTGCTTGGAGGGTTAATTCGATCTCAATTACATTTCATTCTGAAGTTTGATAGTAAGATAGTGTCTGTAGAGGTTTAATACAGTGTGTTGTTCAAATATGGACGAGGTCCCGGAGTTTTTCTGCATGTGCAGTTTTTCTCTTTAACAAAATTTCTAGTGTCTTGTGTTTTTGTTTTTCAATTGTTTAAGTAGTACGTAATCAATCTTGATAGTATAAGTCCTTATTATTTGAGAACAAAAACAAGACTTGTTCTTGTTGAATTTATATCTTGAAAGATAGATTGCAAGTTTCGTACTTGTTGGATTTCAGATCCTCTTAATTCTAATATGACTATATTGATCTTCGATATTAATTGTTTGATATCGTCCAAGAACTCTTCAATGCGATAAGGTACATGGATCTTTGGTGTATACATACTGATTGTGGAAGAGAAATATAAAAACTCTATATACAATCTTCTTCAAGGGTCTTTGCTTTGGCCTACTTGTGATTGTATTAGGTTTCTTCCATACAGGTTGCCGAACAAAAAACTTGGTGATATACTTGCTATCCTATCATTTTCAACACTAACTTTGACGTGTAAGAAATAATTTTGAAGAAATAACAAAGCCACTTCAATGAATGATGAAGTCTCAACTGAACCTTTGTAAATATTTTTCGTACTTTTAACTAGTAATCTTGTAAATATTAAGAAACTCTGTATCCTAAAACTTGAACAACTTGCTAAATTATATGAGGGATTTTTATAAATTATCTCTTCATATTCAACATTGGAATAAATTTCAATGGATCTATTTTACATTTGTTAATGGATCAGGAAGAGTTAAAGGTTTTTTTTAAGAAAGTTAATCCGAAGTTTTCTTTAGTTTTTTTTTTTAGAAAAAAAACTCATTCAATCAGCGAAACCCGCTTTGCATAAGTAAGATCCTCAACAAGGAGCTTAATGAAGATCACAAATAGACTAACAATCCAGTCCATGTGGATAGGATTGGAATTTGTCAATTTAGTATACGAATTAAAAGACTTACTAAAATTCAATTGAAGCCAACCGGGTAGTGGGCTAGACTACTATATATAACGTTTAAGAGTCATACATGAGGAAGTATGTATACTTTTATGATGAGTCGAAATACCTAACTTATACCGGTTCTAAATATACTGAACACTATAAATAACTATCCTAGGGTTTGGAAACTTGTTTTGAAGATTGTAACACATTTATGTTTCTATAGATGTCACAAAATTACTGCAACAAGAATAAAAATATGAGGTTGAGAGAAGGATAAATGTCACATAATGACTAGAAATATTAACTCCTTGGAACCTTAACTCATATAGCGTCAGGTTTCGTAACTAAACTATTAATGAGAGCAGTGAAAAATTTATTATAGCATTCTTGAAGCTCGTACCACCAAGCCTTTTAGGTTTACAAAAGATTGTCAGGACTAGAAGAAAGATATTTTTGATTTTATACTTATTCCTTTGTATAACACATCTTAGTTGAGGAAATTAATTAGAAGCTACCCATGTGGTAATATGTCGTGGTTCCAAAAACTATTGGAATCTAAATATACATATCTGCATGAGATAACGTCTTACTTTGTCAATTGCGGCCTATGGATCTTCATGATAAATATTTAAATGTTCCATTGTTGCATGGTAGAAATAAAGTGGTCATCTTTCAACGAATGGATATTTTCGTTGTTAAATTTTCAGATCGTTATGGGTTTGTTTCATGTATATTTTGTTTGTACAGCTAACTGATTACAACTTAATGGATTAAAGTGATAAATGCACATTGGTCAGTTTCTTGGAAGAAAAAAATACCTTTATATAGTATGTAAGATTTTGTCTTTTAGTACTTTGATAAGGAAATTCGATATTATGTGCCGAGATAAGTTGCTTAAAGGTGATAAAATGCTTTAAAATTGTATTCGGGTCGGAGGATGTTTATCTTATTTATAAGCCCATCTCTTTTGTTAATACTTGGTAGTCTCTTAGTAAATGTATAAGTGGATCACCTATTATAGTTCTGTAAACTGGCTAGCTTAAACTTGAATTAGTCCTAGTTTTTCCTTTATTTGATTTCGATAAATCTATATCAATCCCTGTTTAAAATAAATGAATCTAAGTTCAGCGGTTATAATCAAACTCATTTCAAACTGAACTTACTTTTTGAAATTCAACATAACCTATTTATTGATTATATAGTTTATTTTTACCATTACCTACTCTCCCATATTTCATTTTTTACAAAAAAAAATAAAAAATAAACAAGATGTTTATTCTTAGGTACAGTGACCAATTTAAAGTTTTGATGGATCCAAGTTCCAACTTATATAAATGTAGGTTCATCACAGTTTAAAATTTGAATGAACAATGTTAATTGGTTATAATCAAACTCATATTACATTTCAAAATAACATAAACTATATTTTAATTGTGAGATTGATGAGCTACAATTACTACTCTTTTTTTTTCTTTTTTTTCCCATGTAATAATTTAAGTATGTTGTTGTTAGATATTGTAATAACTAGTTTAAACCTAAATAAATCTACTTTAATTCTAGTTTAAACTTTAATGAATCAGGTTCATCCTAGTTTAAGATTGAATGAACCCGAGTTCATCGGTTATAGTTACTCAATCATTTAAATTCAACCTGCATTTTCAAATTAAACATAAATTACCTTTTGATTGAGAGACTTATGTGTCCAGCTTGATGTCATGCTTATTATTTGTTCTTCTTATATCTCGCTTAGTGTCATCATTATTATTTCCCATATTTTTCTATGAACAGTTTAAACAAGATATTTAGTTTTATGTGCAATGACTAGTTTAAATTCTTATTAATCTCGGTTCGTCCCCGTCTAAACTTGGATTCAACTTATTTTATCCAAGTTTAATATTGAATAAATCCAAGTTATCCCAGTTTTAAATTGTTTCTAACCTCCATCTCTATAAGCAACCTTGTTTGAATCGTTGATTTTACAAAATCAAATCACCATTCAATGTTTCTGTATTAGAATTTAACCCTATTTTCAAAAGTCTATTATCGAAGCACACTTCATGTGAGACTCGGTGTTTTTGGATTCGTGCTTACCGCCCGGACTCGACCGGCAAAAATTGGGTGCAGTGGATGTGCAATATTGGGTGCACAAATGTTTGCTAAAATTGTTGTCATTATCAGTTGTTAAAAATGACGCAAGTATCATTGCTAATTTTTATGCATGGTTTTAATTATAATATTAGTTGTATGTGTTTGATTTTTGATGCACTCCATTATTTTTGTAAACTTCCTACTGGGCTGTGATTTTCTCACCCTTTTTTCCTCCCTTTCCACATAGAATGAAGAAAGACTAGCCTTAAAATAAATTATCATGTGTCACGGGGATTTGAGTATTGCATTTTAAATTCAATCGAGGTGTTGGTTTGTTTCAATTGTGTACTTTCTGTTTTGCAATTAATATTTTATATATTTTGTAATTTGGAAAGTACTATGTTTCATTTAATAAAATTCAGCTGAGTTTAAATTTAAGATTTTTTTTTTCTAAAATGTTTTAGAATGAAAAATTTGATCCTACACGAATGGAGGTCCGAAAATTTGGGCTTGCTAGACGAATCCGACCCGACCCAAAATGACGAATCCGTATCCACCGGACTGTTACACTTCCATTACAACAAGAACAAATGAGATTAAGGTCGAAGAGTTTCAATATTGTAACGTGGAACATAAACCATGTGTGCGAATACAAAAGGCGACTTTTAAACCAAGTCATTAATGAACGTGAGATACATTGTTGTGTAGAGCATGTAAGATTGAATAGTTCGGCGAAGAATATTTTTATAACGGGAGATTTCAATGCTCTTTTGAATGAAAATGTGAGATACGATAGGAAAAAAAAACGACTTTAAATACTGCAGGTATGTTTTAACAGTTTATTGACATGGTTGTGTTAAAAGAATTTTCCTGAGGACACTTCTTTGATGAGGATGTGTATTACATGTAACATAAAAAATAAATGAGACATGATTTTCGTTTCAGAGGATATCTTTAATAATCTTGACATTTTGTTAAGCTGTCCGAAAACACTCAAATTGTTGAAAGAAGAAAAGGCTAACCGTGTATTATTAGATCATCTACCTTTGATTCTCAAATCAAGTGTGTTTCCTGTAGGTAAAAGTTTTTGTATACATTTATATTTTTGTCCACTTTTTCAAATTTATATTTTGTTCAAATATTTAATTTGGTTATATACCAATGGAGGTGTCTTGAGTATAACAGATCCAGTAAATGTTTTAAAGCGGCTACCGCACACTCATTTTTCTTGGAAATCGAGGAAACATCTTAGTCCTTGTTGCGTAAGCGTTTGATTCCTCAGCAGTCATTTAACTTTTTATATTGAAGTATAATGAGTAATAAAATCTCATGTAAGATGCAAAATGAATTAATACAATTACACATAAAAATTGTTAGATGTAAAACACAATCCCAATATGGCATACGACCAAGTTTGTCAGAAATATCCCTTTTAAGACATAGTATTATTTGAGTAAAGATAAGGATTAGGATATGGTCAATGCTTTGTTGCGGAAGGACATAGAGACTAATAAAAAAGTTTATTCGCCTATTTTTGAATTTAACTTTGACTAACTCAAAAGGTTTTTCAAAACACATAAATAAAGAAAAAAAATGGTTTAAAACCAATTATGCGAGGTGCATTATGGGACACATCATGAACATGATTATCATATTTATCGGGGATGAAGAGTATAAAAGTACAACGTATTTTCATTATATATGTGTATGCCGATGTCTAGATTTTATTTTTTTTTGGTTAGAGCTTCACGGAAGGATATCAAAGCTGTTGCAGGGAAAGAACTACACATCTGCAGTAGTTGCACAGATGTTTAGGGACAATATGGATGAAATCAAGCATTTATATCCTTAACTAAGTTCAATAGGGGTATTGGCAGAGTATGACTTTGATGAAAACCATAACCTTGTCCCAAAATTAATGCATTGCAACTCTATGGACTGCTCAGTCGGGTTCATCGATAAATATGGGGTAGAAGATTATAGTTTTAATGATGCAGCCGAACTCTACAGTAGGTTCTTCAGTTGCGATATCTCTGAAGATGATTCAAAAGAATGGGTGAAAGTATGTGTTAACATTCTGCAAAAGAGTCCGAGATAATCACAATTTCCAGGGGATCGGTAGATGATGCATGGGTCGGAGGCAGGAGGATGGAACTGTCGAGTTTTTTGATTTTGGAGAGATCGTTCTTAGATGTACAAGTATGAAATTCCATCACAATTGTAAAAAGGAAGTATATTAAGATATTTATGAATATTAATCCCTTAAACCGTCAAAAGGAAGTATACTTCCAGAATTGAAAATAGACTAGTGGTGGAGGTCACCCTCCTTGCATCTTGTGTAATGGTGCACCTCCTAGTCGTGGGATATCATATCATAAATTTGTATGCATCACGAGGAAAAATATGATAAAAAAAATCTTTTTCATTATTATTGTTACTATTGTTTTTACATCTTGTATTTTATTTTTATTTGGTCCTTCGTTCTTCTACAAATGAAATGTTTGCTTATAGGAAAAATAAATCCTTAACTGATCGTGTTTGACGTCGATGGATGCTTATTCTCAAGAAACATCTGAAGACATGTTTTTCTCTTTAGATATAAGTGACGTCTCTATTTGTCTTTTTGTTTTTAAGTACTCATTACTCAGGAGATCGCATCAATCTAATTAGATAATTATGTTGAAAAAAAAGTATATAAATGTCGAAAAAGAATATAAATGTGAAAATTAGTAAATGTGTAACATTCTAATTAATTACGGGTACTTGGTACATAAGGTCTTAACGATGGGTTTTTAGAACAAAAATTGTTTGCTTTGGCTACACATAGTTTTCCCCGTCGAATAACGAATACTCCACACAGATGTGGTTATGAACAAGACCAACAAAATCAACGACTCTTTCCTCTCTTTCTCTCTCCTAAATTTTTTTCAAAACTTTTTTCCAGAAATCTTCTCTAATGTCTGAATAATCAGCTTTACCTGTGTCAAATCCTAGCTAGATGGAGGATAGGGAGGAAGTGGGTAATGATTCAAATCAGTTATAATAGGTTTCGATTCGATCGATCGATTGGGCTAAATTTTCTGTTGCTTTGTGTGATAGAGTAAAACTAAAAAAAAAAATCACTTCTTCTGTTTCTTTTTGCTTCATTGCGTTTTGATTAGAGAGACTTAATCTAAATCTAGAATTCTTCATCTTTGTCTCGACTGCATAGTCTTAATTCGATTTCCATTTTGTCTCGGTCTTAATGATTGACTCCTTAGCTTTTGGTCTTTACTGGTTCTATATACGCTACTTTTTCCTAATAATCTCCCCTTTGATTAATATTCATCTGATGAATTCAAATCTCTTTTCTGCCTTTCGGTTAAATTCCAAATATGGATTCAACCTATCTTAGGAAACTTAACTACTCTTGGGTTTTTTTAGAACCTATCCTAAATTATCTTTTCATGGGTATTGTAGAATTGTTTACAATTCAAGCTTGCTCTTCTTATATATCTAAAATATCAATTGTAGGTACTACTAACATAATTAAGGAAATCATACCTAAAATATCTGTTGCATTGGACTAACCTTCTTTCTAATTGTTAACTCTCTTCCTATTAATTCTTATTGCGCCTAGGATTAATACTCTATCTGTGGTTTTCATCAAATTTCTCCAATTTCTCAGAGTAATTTTATTTAATATCCTGCTATTCCTGCAATTATTTCCTTCACTCTTAAATTTTTTATACTTGCTTTGATCCCATCATAATATAATTAAGTATTGCGAGAGTCTCCAGATAGGTTCATTTCCTTTATTTATCACATGTACTCTCATATAATCGTATTGTCATTAATCGATAAAACAAATTAAACCAAACCAAATTGCATTTCACCAAAAGATTCATTCATATACTGCGTGCATCATTTCTTAACATATCGGAATACTGACATAGTCGGAAGTTTAAAACTAAAGGCATAAATAGTATAAAAGAGAGTAAAGAAAATAAATGGTGCACTCCAGGACGTCTGACAAAAGTGAAGCACCATCTTTCTCTACTTCTTGACCTTTCTTACTCGTTATCAAATGTTGCAGGATCTGGTCTCCCTCGTCTTAACTTGTACCGTGCCTCCTTCATCTCTACTTATGCATAATCCATGCCGGGGAGGATCTCCTCATTGAAAATAGAAACCTCAATAGGACCACCATTCTCTAGCTTAATTCGAATCCTTTCTTTAGTTTCTCGTGACATACCTTCCTTGAACCTAAGATGCAGATTGCAAAACACTAACTCGTTTCCTTGTTCGGGATGCATAAAAACCTCCTTTAAACAGGTAAATTAAACATAGTACTAGATGCGATGCAACTGACCTTCTCGACATCGCATTACCCTGGTAGACGAAACCAACACATCCTTAGGAACCTTTCTATGAGCATAAGCCATTTTACCTAATTTCTGAGGTTTCTCACTTTTGTTTCTTCTTTGTCTTTTCATTTCTTTCCTTCCCTGGTCTTATAGAATTTCATCAATGCAATTACACCTAAATTAATTAACCACTACCGCAACACTTCGTTTGTATCTCCTCCTCTACCTGTACATGCTATAGTCTCTTCATTAGGCTATCCATTCAGTTATCTCTTTGCGGTAGCAATGACTTAGGCCATCCTAAGCCAAATAGGTTGCAACTTGGCATCTCATTTCACTAATAATAAAACCTAACCCATTGGGTATTAACTACTCAAAACAATCTTAAATACCCTGGATACAGAGAATAATAGTCAATACTAGTCAATAACTAGTATATTGACCATTCATTTTGTCTCTCTTATCGAAACCTAGGATTAGTCCCTTTTCGACTCTTTTCTATTATTTAAAACTCGTACCTTCTCTGATTTCTTGAATAACTCGTATGAAGCTGTTTCAAATCTACTAGAGCACATTTTTTAAGTAACTATACCTTGACTATGCTTGAAAATTCACGGGTCTGATTCACAATAATGTTGTATTCAAATTTAACTTTTGAATACTCGCTTCTTATTTAGGAAAAACAATTTACTTAGAACCATAATATTAGTGCTACCTATTGTCTTGTGTCTCCAAAATTCGAGTCTCATTCCTCTTGGTTTCACCACGAACTCTCATCAACTTTATACACATCTTAGAGGTTTATCCTTAGCTCAATGATATGCTAATCATAGTCAAGCAGGTTTACTACCTACACCCCTAAATTCATTTGGTTGGATGGTTTGTATTTTGATGTCATTAAGTGGAACATAAACATGATTAACATTATTGTAAAAACTAATTTTGACTCAAAAAGTGGGTTTTAATATGGGAGTCCTTATCCTACTAACATAAATATAGCTTGGGACTTTCTAGCAGAAATAAAAGATCCGATAAATTTTAGGGAAATCCCATGGATAGTCATATGAGACTTTAATATGATTTTTGAGCAATATGGAAAACTAGGGGGCTTGCCTATTAGGAGAGCGGATGGTAAATACTACCATAATATCCTTGAAAATGCTGGCATGTATGACCTAGGATACTCAAGATATGATTACATTTGAAATAACCAAAGGAAAGGCATAAAAAATATTAAGGAAAGGCTTGATAGAGTTGTCATCAATTTAGAATATAATCTATAATTCCCAAATGCAGCTTTATCCCGTCCAGAAGCCATAGGTTCAGATCACTGCCCCATCCTTCTAACTATGGACTTACCTTATATGGGAAAAGAATGGATATTCAAATTTTGTGACACATGGTTAAAAATTGATTCTTGCACACAAAGGACCTAAAGAACCTGGAAACAGTTGGATGAAGTAAACCCATCCAATGCGCTGGTATCAAACCTTAAAACCCTAGGAATAAGTCTTTGAAATTGGAAGAAAAATGTTTCTGGCCTACCTAATAAGAAAATAGTTAAACTTACTAAAGAAATTGACAAGGATTAAACAAAAGGAAATGAAAAAGCGGGGGTACAACAACCACACGCAATATTTCTCTTAGCAATCTGTATGGACAACTCCAATATAATTCCAAGAGAATAAACTGACAGTTAGACTCAATCAATAGAAATATATACAAGAGTTGTATCTCTATTTCTCAATTCAATCCGCAATCAAACAAATAGGAATTTGCGAGCCCCATTGAATATAAGAAATAACTTGGACGGTATCAAAACCAATATTCAAGTGTCAATCAATTTAATCAACAACCAAAGGTTGGATTCCCAATTGATTAAACTTACGCACAACCTGTTATTTGAGGGTAAAAACTGATTCTGTTGTTTTTGGTAAATTTGGGTGTGTTGATAAGAAACGAATTCAAACCCTAAACAAATGCACTGCACATGCGTGCTTTTGAGTTTGAGAGATCAATCTGTAAGACTCTGGCCTAAACCAAGAAATGGTCGTTCTAGATTCAATTCGGTCACAAGGTGAAGGAGAAGTGTTGATCTTAGGGAGGGAAGCGAAGGAGGTGTTTGAGATCAGAATGTTGAATTATGAAGGTGTGGTTGTTTTATGGCTTGTATCAGAATATGGTTTCTGGTTACTTGTGTTAATAACACTTTTGTCCTATGTTTTGAATAGGTTGAAAATCCTATTTATACAAGTCATTGAGCGCACCCTGATCTCATAGGAAGCGGAGGAAGTTAAGTAGCAGAGAAGTGGAATCGTGCGGAAGGTGGTAATCATCGTGTTTCCGTTATAAAGGAAGACCAGCCACACCTTCACCCACCACTCTCATTACTGTTACCTTCCGTCCTTCCTGAAAAATTTTCGTAATGGGCGCGTTGCACGCCGCACGTTGTAAACCACCATACCAATACCCCAGTGAGTATCCCCCAGTTTGTGACATGTTTGATGTCTCGAGTAAGTGGGTTGAGTCGTGGGACTCGTCGCTGAAAGCAGCACATAGTTCTTTTAGGTCAAATAATAAATTATTTGTGAAATCAATATTTATGAAGCATTGCTTGTAGTCGATGTATATAAAGCATCGATTTCGAATAAGCAGCTGAAAATAATCGATATGCTAGAAGCATCGCTGTTTTTGAGCTCGATCGAATCAGTCACGGATTGAGCATCTTAAAAGTAGCACGACCGACCATCTTTGGGTAATCGTTTGATAAGCCTATGGTCGAGCTGTCTCTTGGTCGATCACTCCATGTGGAGGAGGGATGGCCGGTGATCACAATGCTACTTTGTTAGTTTTCTATAAATAAATCTACACCATCCAACTAGGCTTGTGAAGTTGGATGGACGAGATGATTTACGGCAGTTGTGTATTGTCGTTGTCGCAATTTTAGGGTTTAGGGGCCACGCGGCCAAGCCTTTTTTGGGCGAGCGATTCGAGGAACTAAGTGCTATTTCGAACAAGTCGATCAACCATGTATAAAGATGGGTTGCCGGAGAGCATGTTGACATCTCCTGGGCCATCAAAAATTAGATTTAAGCCACTCGATTCGGCTGGCAAAGATGGATGGTCGTGATCGATTTGTGATAGTAGTGTGCTGCGCAAACGCCAATTAAGGTTTCGAGACGGAAACATTCACCCTAGTTCTATCAAGCGGTTTGATGTGTGATTGACTTCCTTGGGTAAGTCGATCGAATGGGAATAAAGTTGGACCGGTGGTGAATTCATGTGCACGTCCTTGATCGTCTGAAACGTGATTTAAGCCGTCCAACTAGGCTGTCTAAGTTGCACGGAAACGATCTATTTGCGACAGTTGTATACTACCGCGACCCAAATTAGGCTTTTGGAAACAACGTGTTTGCCCTAGTTTGGGTAAACGATTTGTTGCTCTACAGACTTGCCACGGGCAGTTCGATCGGCCAAGGGAGATGTTGGGCCGCCAATGGATACGCTAGCACTTTCTTAATCGTTTGCAAGAAAATCCGAGCCGTCCAACTAGGCTGGCGAAGTTGGACGGTCGTGATGTCTCTAAAACCGTTTTGGACAGTCTAGCTCGTTTGATCTCTCCTTTTCAACAACAGGATCACCCATGTTAGGGTTTGCGTTCAAAGTCATTGTGTGTGGAATAAATGGATCTCGATCGGCTGGGATGCTAGTGGGCCGCCGGTGGTCCTCATGATAGTCGCCTAGTTCTACTGGGAGTGGGTTAGGCTTGTTGAATCACGCGTCCAAATCGTGTGGCCGTGATCGTTTCTGAGACTGATATTAACAGTCTAGATTTCCTTAAGGAATTCAAGCGTGTTCAACCGAGCTAACTTAAAAGTGCATCGATACAAAATTCTCTTTGTCAGAGAGTGATGCAACCTATGTGGGTACTTCCATGCATATCTCAATACTGACACTTCGGGAAACTCATGCTACTCTGATGAGAGTGAACATTTAATCGTCATATCATGTCAATATTGAGAGTTCGGCTGGGAACATAGCGGAGGAAATACTAGGCAAGTAATGCATTAGCGAATAATGCCGGTGGAAGATAAAGTTCACATAATATTTGGGATTATTGTTGCACGCACCATTCTGAATAAACTTCATACATAAGAATATATTGAATTTCTCGAAACATATGTGAGCGAAGAGGATTAAGCACTCATTGCTTTTAAATGGCTTATGTTCCTTTGCAGGATGACAGCGCATTAAATACAGGGTTTACGATTTTAGCCCTTCAACTAAAAACTACCATCAACACCTGTGATATTTCTATTATATAACAAAATATAATGCGGAAAAGAAATAACACAGACACCAGAAATTTTGTTAACGAGGAATCCGCAAATGCAGAAAAACCCCGGAACCTAGTCCATATTTGAACACCACACTGTATTAAGCCGCTACAGACACTAGCCTACTCCAAGTTAACTTCAGACTGGAATGTATTTGAGCTCTAACCAATCTCACACTGATCAAGATACAGTTGCGCTCCTTACGTCTCTAAATCCCAGCAAGACTCTACGCACTTGATTCCCTTAGATGATCTCACCCACAACTAAGAGTTGCTACGATCCAAAGTCGAAGACTTGATAAACAAATATGTATCATATAGAAAATTCTATTGAATAAATAAATCTGTCTCCCACAGATAAACCTATGAGTTTTGTTCCGTCTTTTTGATAAATCAAGGTGAACATGAACCAATTGATATACCAGACTTATATTCCCGAAGAAAAGCCTAGAAATATCAGTCACCTCACAATAATATTGTGGAATCACAAACGATGAGATGAAGATGTTTGTGACTACTTTTTATCTTGCCTATCGAAGAATAAATCTCGAGCCAATCTTAGAGAAGATAGTACTCAATATGATAGAAATAACAAGATCGGATCGCGTAACTACAGAGAAAACAGTTGGGTATGGCTTCACAATCCCAATGAAGTCTTTAAATCGTTAACCTACTGGGTTTCGTGAAAAACCTAAGATTAAAGGAGAATCGACTCTAGTCGTAACTAATATCACACAGGAGGTGTGGGGATTAGGTTTCCCTTTATATAGTCTTCAAATCATCATTTGCAATCAAAGTTACCTTGGTAAGAAAGCATTCAATATTCACCGTTAGATGAAAACCTGATTAGACTCAAGCTAATATCTTTCAACCGTTAGATCGAACTTAGCTTGTTACACACAAATGAAAAGTGACTTCATTTAGATATGAGTAACCGTACCTAAATGTGTACACCTTTGTTGGCTCAAAATAGTTAATTTAAGTTAGCCATATGAATACTTTCATATCAACCTTATTCATCTTAACCATAACTAGTTCAAATGACTCAAATGAAACTAGTTCTAGAGTTGTTCAATTGTTTATATTCTCATAGAAGTATACAAGACACAATTGAAGCAAAATCGATTTTGATTCACATGAATCAAGTCATGAACATTATAGCCACGGTTTGCAACAGATTGCATTCCTTATTATATAAATGTATTAGTTCATGAACAAACCGATTTTAGAACATCATCCACTTAGGTATGCATACAGGTATGCGTACCTAAGTAGCCAGAGTAAGTTTGGGTTTCTCCAGTACGCGAACTGGTACGCATACCATCAGAACTCAGCAGAAAATCTCGGACCTGAACCTTACACTAGTACGCGTACCGGTACGCATACAAGGTTCCCGAACTTCACAAAACCAACAAGTACGCACACGGGTATGCATACCACGTTTCCCGGACATGGATTACATATATGCAAGTACGCATAATATGTTTGAATCCTATTGTTTTAAACTCTCATTTCAACCATTGAAACATTCTTGGAAGACGGGAATAGATGTCTCACACAAACTATTAGCTTCAAAGCAATTTCGAGAAATATGTAAGCGAGTTAAACTCAGCTCGAAATATCAAATGTGTATAAATGAAGTCTATATAGCTACACGACTTTTGTCTCAAATAGGAGATAAAGTATATAGAATTTTGAGTGATAGATGATTTCAAGACTCCACATATCTTTTGTTGATAAAGTTCCACAAGCTCCCCTTAGTAGTTATTCGTCTTCAATCGATGAACGCCATGAATTCTAATGCTAAACTACACTTTCTATCATAATCCGGGACTTAGCTATAAGTAGAGTATAAACCAAGGCTTGTATTTTTGGAAACTAAACTTGACAAACAAGCTTGAGATAGCAATGCTTGCTAGTTCGACCGAGCAGTGCTCTAACAGGAAATTTATGTATTTTCTAAAAATTTGATGAAACAAAAACTACATCAATTAGAATCTCTTTATGATACTCAGGAAGCTATAGCTAAGCAAGAATCTAGAGAAAATATCATTAACTTAGGAGAACAAAACATTAAATGCTTCTACACTATTAATTTGAGAAGAAGGAAATGGAACAACACTGAGTGCATAACCAATAAGCAAAACTGATAAGTGCATAATTCATATGATTTTAGTATCCATTTCATACTTGCTTTAGCTATTATTCTTGCATATTTTCGTATTATTACTTTCGTTTTCTCTCATTTTCCTATAATAGGTGAATCATCCAAAAAGGATCTACAAGGTGATTAAAACATCTATGAAGAGAAGTATTTCAAGTATCCAAGTGCCCAAGTCCAAGATAAATGGAAGAAGTGCGACGAAAAGGAGCAAAACGCTTAAAATCAAGAAACGGACCAAAGACCGATCTTAAATCATTCAAATTAAGGATTTATCATCATCATCTGAAAGATAATTTACAGATAAAAATAATTCAAAAAGAATGAGGTCATTCCGAGTTCGGATGAAGAAGTTGTGGCTAAAACAAGCTTTTATTGAATACCGAAGACATTAAAGTTCGCGGAAGGGTTTCATACTTTAATTCCGAAAATATCTTTGAAGTTCGCGGACTGGGTTCGCGTACTTAGCAAGTGGAAAAAGTTTATGCACACCTTGGACAGCCTAAGGGCACGTTTGGTTTCGTTATGTCGTATTTTCGGGTCGGATTCTTGAACCGAACTAAATACTTGGAGACCAACAATATAAACCTATAAAAAAGGTATTAGGTTATGTAATCTCGGGGGATCGAATCTCATATCACAAGTTATACATCAAAACCTAGGGTTTACCCCTTTAGGGGGAAACCACCATTATTCATCTTCTTTGTAATATGAGTGGCTAAATCCTTTGTTGATTAAGGATGAATTCAATGTTCTAAGCGTGAAGCTTTATTAATAATACAAACTGTTAGAGCATTGCTCGGTCGAACTCGCATGCGTTGCTATCTCAAGCATATTTGTCAATGTTAGTGATCAAAACTATAAGTCTTGATTTCTAGTCTATTATAGCTAAGTCTCGGACTAGGATAGAAAGTGTAGTTGAACTCAAGGACTTCATGGAGACTCATCATACAAGTAGAAGAACTACTCAAGGAACCGGTGTAACTTCCCGACAAAAAGGTATGTGAATACTTGAACTTATCTATCACTCAAAAGTCTATCTACTCTGTCTCCTACTCTTTGAGAAAAGAAGTCGTATGCTATATATATGTATAGACTTTGATTATACACATTTGGTATTTCGAGCCGAGTATACCTCGGCTATCTATATCTCGAAATATGTGTTGGTAAGATTTTCGCTTCGATTAAGTTTATCTTTACCTATTGACGAAAGTCATGATATGTTTCAATCATCTTGAAAATTGCTTTGACGATAAATGGTGTCGCAACTGTATAACGTCCTCTAAGAATATTTCAATGATTGAAATGAGAGTTTAGATTACATAACCAACGGTGGACATAAGCATTGTTGTGGAAACACATTTATGTATAAGTCCTATTCCTTGAACCAAAGTTTGCGAACTTTGTTGATCAAGAGAACCGGAAGAATGGCGTGAGCCAAGTCCACAAACTCAGTCCGCGAACTGCCGAAGTTCCCAAACCCGAGAATTTCTGCTGGAGTTGACAAACTACTTGCGTGAAACTAAGTCCGCGAACTCAGTCCGCGAACTGGCGAAGTTCTCATACCCGAGAATTTCTGCTGGAGTTGTAAACTCTGCCCGGTAACTTAAGTCCGCGAACCTAGTCTGCGAACTTATATATCTGAAGATGATTTCTGAACTTAAACTTAAAAAGACTAAGGAATGCAGTTTGCAAACCGTGGCCATAAAAGTTCATGAACCGATTCAAGTAAATCAAATCATCTTTGCTTCAATTGTGTCTTGTGTAGTACATGAGATTTCCTTGCAATTGAACAACTCTTTAACTAGTTCATTTGAAGTCATTTGAACTAGTTATGGTGAAGAAGAACATGGTTGATATGAAATGCTCATATGGCTAACCATTTGGTTAACTATTGTTGAACCAACAAGTGCATACGTTTGGATAAGAGATGGAATATACGGAGTATTTGCATTCGTTCGGATTCGAAGAGTTGCATTCAAGCTTTTCAAAAGGGTGATCTTCCTTGGAAACTGGTACAGAAGTGGAAAATTTCGAAGTCTTACTACATCAACGTTCGTTATATTCATAGCTATAGGGAGGTTAATTTCTCAGCTGATGCCTCGGCCAAGCAAGCATGTTTGCTGGCTGAGGATATTTTTGAGTTTTTTGAGGGTAGGACGGGTTTTATTCCATCTGTGGAATGGCCTGGAAGGGTTTATTATCGTTTCAAATAGGTTTTCCAGCGAGTGGCCTCACGGCTAAGCATTAGGAAGACCTAGTCCCTGTACAGTTTTTCGCTTTTTTAATTTTATTTGACCGAGAAAAAAAAAGCATTGTCAAGTGTGTGTAACAAGATAAGTTTTCGATCCAACGGTTGAGAAATATTAGCTTGAATCTAAATCAGGTTTTCATCTAACGGTGGATATTGATTGTTGTGTTACCAAGGTAACTTAATTGCAAACCCTGATTTGAAAGACTATATAAAAGAGACATCTAGTATTGTGCAAAACTAATCTCCACACCTTACGTGTGATACTAGTTTGCATGCTAGAGTTGTTTCTCCTTTAACCTTTGGTTTTCTTCTTCTAAAACCAGGTTAACCACTTAAAGACTTCATTGGGATTGTGAAGCCAGACTGATACTAATTTTATCGTAGTTGTGTGATCTGATCTTACATCTTATATCGTACGAGAAAAATCAGATTGATTGGCTTGAGATTGATATTTCCGATAGGCAAGATATAAAAAGTAGTCACAAACATCTTCGTCTCATTGTTTGTGATTCCGCAACATCTTGTTTCGCTACCATACGATTAAGATTGTTGTGAGGTGATTGATAACTCTAGGTTGTTCTTCGGGAATATAAGACCGTATTATCAATTGGTTCCTGTTCACCTTGATTATTATCAAAAGACGGGACAAAACCTTTAGGGTTTATCTGTGGGAGACAGATTGATCCTTTTATAGACTTGTCTGTGTGAGACAGATTTGTTTATTGTCAAAGCCTGCGATTTTTGGTCGTAACAACTCTTACTTGTGGGTGAGATCAGCTAAGGGAATCAAGTGCGCAGTATCCTGCTGGGATCAGAGGCGTAGGGAGTACAACTGTACCTTGGATCAGTGGGAGACTGATTGGGGGTTCAAATACAGTCCAGTCCGAAGTTAGCTTGGAGTAGGCTAGTGTCTGTAGCGGCTTAATACAGTGTGTGTTCAATCTGGACTAGGTCCCGGGGTTTTTCTGCATTTGCGGTTTCCTCGTTAACAAAATTTCTGATGTCTGTGTTATTTCTATTTCCGCATTATATTTGTTTATATAATTGAAATAATGCAGGTTGTGCGTTTGAATCAATCAATTGGAAATCCGACCTTTGGTTGTTGATTGATATTGATTGATACTTGGATATTGGTCTTTGGTACCATCCAAGTTATTCCTTGTATTTGATTAGAACTCGCAGTTCTTGCTTGAGTAAATCAAATCAAGAAGAGAGATATAAACTCGTTGATATACTTTTATTTGATTGAGTCTTGTTGATTCTCTTAAAAGTATATTCGAGTTTGTCCATACAGATTGCTAAGCGAAATATTGGGTGGTGTTGTTAGACCCCCGCTTTTTCACAAACCTATTTGAAGTTTTAATCATCATCGTTTGTTTTCATTATATCTATGGTTTATGATTGGGTGCACAACCATATTAGTCTATTTGTCATTCTGTTGCTAGTAGAGAGTTGAACGATCCGTAATTGTCGTGCATCTCCTACACAAGTAGAAAACATGAGACCTTGCAGAGGGATTGTGTAAAGCAATCATGTGTGGAAACAACACCGCTAAGTGAACCAAGTGTACTGAGTTTCACTGCTGGAATCAAACCTAAATTCACAAACCCTAAAGCGTTCGATCGAGTTTTACCTTGTAAGCGTACCTCAAGGCGGATCAGTTGAATAGAATCCTGTGACTAATGGTACTTGTTATCCAGTGATACAAGGAGTTTTGGGGATAGCTAAGCGTACCTGCTATTCCACGGTTGGTAATAAATGGTTCTAACGGAAGATGGATAAGTATTCTAATCTTGTTAACGCTTGGTAACGGCGAATGATTCCTTGATCATCTTTCTTTTATTATTATCTTTCAATCTATCTTACAACAAACCCCCCTTTGTTATTTACTTTATTTTGCTTATCAAATAACCTATCAATTACACATATCTATGTGGGAACGATCTCTTACTACCGCTATATTACTAGTTAATTAGTGGGAAATATATTTATTAATTTGTTGTGCCTACGATAGCCTATCAAATTTTGGCGCCGCTGCCGGGGAGCAGTTGCTAATTGATTTGTTATTTGTTTAGATCGTTTTTATTTTTGTTTTGATTTTCTTTTTCTTGCGAGTCGTCATGTTTCCTTACGGAAATAACATGTACGGAGCACAAGATCAGACATATAATTGTGGTAATCAATATGGTTTTCAATCTCATTCATATGAAAATTACCAATCATCATATGGGTATAATCAAAACCAATCTTTTGGCTACGATCCATATCCCACGGAACCTAATGGATATTCGCATACATGTCAACAACCTTATGACGGGAATTTAAGTGAACAATCACAAGGATGGGAGGACAGTTATGCTACTAATCCTATTTCTTCGAGTGTTGCAGAACGAATGTGTTCCATGATGGAGGAATTTCAAGGAAAAACTGTTCAATATTACCATAATCAAGATGAGAAGCTCCAAGAAATTCAAATGAATGTGGACAAATTAAAGCTACAACTTTCTCAACTCAGGGAGTCAAGGAACGAAGAAGAGGTTTGGTCTCAAAACCAAATTAATTCTGAAATTCCTAACAAAGACAAAAAATATTTTGAAGATGAGCAACCTTTGGAGATTCCATGTAACAATGATGAAGTTATTCCATCTCCGGATCTTAATAATGATCATTTTCCTATTCAAAAGGAGGAGCCTTGGTATGACCGAACCATTGTTATGAACGGTATAACATATTCAAATGCATATCAACGTTGCAATGAATATACATATTACAATGTTTTTATGGCGGTTGATTTGCAAGAAGTAGACCCGATTATTCCCTCGACGGAGACTCATACAGAATACCCCAGAATTTACACTGAAGAAGAGTTTCTGAGAGCGAAATTTGATTCGGATGGCGAGAGTGTTGAAGACATGGAGATTGAGAATGAAACCAAGTTGATTGAAATCGTGGAACACCCCACCGAGCTAGATAATAATAGTTTGATTGAGGACCACGATATACTTGAGGTAAATAATTCACTGTTAATTAAGAAAAATGAGGATCCGGTACAAGGTTTGTGTAATCCTTTGCTTAATTCTATATCTATTGATCCTTTGCATCCAATTGAAGTAGATTCTAATAGTTGTTAACCCAACTTTTAAGAAAATACCTCACTTAGGATTGGAGTTGTGTGCTTCTAAAGTTTTAACGGATTATTTTACTTCTAAGTATCCACCACTTGATATGTTTGATTATAAGATTGTGCAGGTTCACCAAGCTGAGGAACCTTTTGAAGTTCCCTAATTATATGTCTCTATCCACTTCCGAGTGTAGAAAGGACTAAGTGTGGGGGAAACTTCAATAAAGTTGTAGCTTCAATATTTGTATTTTGTACTAATTTTTTTGTGAAGCTATTACTTGAATTGCAGATTGTTATTTGGAAGGATTATCAAATTTTCAGATTGTTGGTGTACGGACGATACTAATAACGTCGGGCTGACGACGTTAAACCAAGCGTTGCGAGGGAGGCAACCCATCGGTTTTGTATATCTATCCCTTTTGTTTTTAGTTTTCTTAATTTTTCATATCATATCTTGCATTCCCGTCTTAGATTTTACAAAGTCCCATATCTATAATGAAAGTTTTGACGAATTCTCGTCAGAAAATTCTGACTGCGCAGTTGTGGCGAAAATAACTCTCGCGACTTCATACGGAGTAAGACTTGAGTGGTTGACTCCAACTTTTAATGAGGACAGACATACCTTTCTTTTCCAAAAAGAAAATCTGAATTCGGAGTCTGTTAAGTTGGAGCGATTGGCCTGGACATTTGAGTTTAGGTATTTTTCCAGAACTTTTTCACATTGCATGTCAGTCAGTCCGGAAGCCATAAAAGTCAGACCATTTATCGAAATACTGGGATATTTTGACACCTTATAGAAAATACGTAGGCAAACAACTTTCATTTATGATTTTATTCCTAGTTCCCTACCCATTGGTACAGTTTTCGAGTTTTTCAGGGTTGTTATGTCAGAAATCAGAATTTTCGGTTTTGAACATTGAGGACAATGTTGAGTTTAAGTGTGGGGGAGTAGTTAAGCATGTTTGGCTTGCATAAATAAATAATACTCTTTGACTTCTTGCATTCTTGAGACTTCATCTTTTGGAGTTAATTATGATTTATTTAGGATGACACACTAAACTTTTTCAGGTTGAAACAGTTCTTACGGCTATAGATTAAGTTCCATTTATTACAATCCTTATATATATATGTTCATAATTGAATGCGAAATTAAGCTATGGGAGTCGTTTGAAAGATTTATCCTCGCAATTAATCATTACTGAATCACTTTCTTTTTATTTTTGCAGTTGTATGTTTCTCTAAAGTGATTTGGTGGGATCCTGCTACTACCGTGGATGTTGTAGCAAGGTAATCATTGGTTGAGTTATTTAAAAGCCCCATAAGACAGTTGTCTCACACTCATAAAGAGTGAGCCGTAAAAAAAAAGTAAAAAAGTAAAAAGTAAAAAAAAAGAAAAAAGAAAAATAAATAAGGCTCCTCTTCATTTATCGACAACTAATAAATAATAGATCCGGAATTTCGGACTAATCATATTCGATGTAAACAAAAACCATATCATCATTATATAACAAGTCAAAAAGACTATTGATGAGGTTCTTGACACTTGGATAGCAGTATGTGTGAAACGTTGTCCCTGTCTCAGTCGCCTAAGCAAGCGTGAAATGCAGGATCCAAGGCAACTATCATGTACTTGCTGAAAAGGAACATGCGCTTAGAGTATCCAATCATGTGGTCGAGTTAAATGGGTGCTTCTCTCAACTATTGCGCTATAAATAAGAATCCTTTGACGAAATTCATACAAGTATTTTGGGTAACATCTTTCACTTTAGTCAACATTTGCACACTTCACTTTTATATTTCCATTTTCTTATCTATCCATGTAATTTCAGTATGTGAGTGTTGTGACAAACGTCGCAACAAGTACGATGACTATCTTAGTGGAGTTTTGCAATCAGGTTGAATGTCACACTTAAGTAATTACTTATGTGTGATGATTGGAATGTATGTGGGATGTTTGCAGCTAATGAACTTATGCAAGCTAATTATTTGGCTTTTTGCTTTGTGTCTATCCTTAGTGGTTCTTCCAAGGCTAGAGATTGGAGTTGGTTTTGTGGGTATACTTCTTGTAATCCTTCACGAGACTATAACTCGTCCACTAGGGACACCTAGGGGTTTAAATGCTTGTTATTCATGCTAAGAGTAACCGTATCCTCACGACATGGAGTTGTTGTATTTAGGATTAGCTTTATTTAGTTTGCCCGAAGACTAGCAAAATCTAAGTGTGGGAGAATTTGATAACTGCATAATTCATATGATTTTAATATCCATTCCATACTTGCTTTAGCTATTATTCTTGCATATTTTCGTATTATTACTCTTGTTTTATATCATTTGCTTCTAATAGGTGAATCATCCAAAAAGAAGCTACAAAGTGATTAAAAGAGCTATGAAGAGAAGTATTTCAAGTATCCAAGTGCCCAAGTCCAAGATAAGTGGAAGAAGTGCGACGAAAAGGAGCAAAACGCTCAAAATCAAGAGACGGGGCCATAGACCGATCTTAAATCATTCAAATTAAATATTTCTCATCATCATCTTTAAGATAATTTAAATATAAAAAGAATGCAAAAAGAATGAGGTCATTCCGAGTTCGGATGAAGAAGTTGTGGCCAAAACAAGTTTTTATTGAATACCGAAGACGTTAAAGTTCACGGACGGGTTTCATACTTTAATTCCGAAAATATCTGCTGGAATTTGAAGTTCGCGTACTTATCAAGTGGAAAACGTTTATGCACACCTTGGAAAGCCTAAGGGAACGTTTGGTTTCGTTATGTCGTATTTTCGGGTCGGATTCTTGAACCAGACTAAATACTTGGAGACCAAGCAATGTAAATATATAAAAATATATTAGGTTATGTAATATTGGGGGATCGAATCTCATATCACAAGTTCTACATAAAAACCCAGGATTTACCCCTTTAGGGGGAAACCACCATTATTCATCTTCTTTGTAATATGAGTATCTAAATCCTTTATTGATTAAGGATGAATTCAATGTTCTAAGCGTGAAGCTTTATTAATAATACAAACCTATTTGAAGTTTTAATCATCATCGTTTGTTTTCATTATATCTAGGGTTTATGATTGATTCTTAGATTGGTTTGGGTGAGCAACCAGATTAGTCTATTTGTCATTCTATTGCTAGTAGAGAGTTGAACGATCCGTAATTGTCGTGCATCTCCTATACAAGTAGAAAATATGAGACCTTGCAGAGGGATTCTGTAAAGCAATCATGTGTGGAAACAACATCAATAAGTGAACCGAGCGTACTGAGTTTAACTGCTGGAATCAAACCTAAATTCACAAATCCTAAAGCGTTTGATCGAGTTACACCTTGTAAGCGTACCTCAATGAGGCTCACTTGAATAGAATATGGTGACCAAGCGTATCTGTTATTCGGTGATACAAGGAGTTTTGGGTATATCTAAGCGTACCTGCTATATTGCGGTTGGTGATGAATGGTTCTAACGGAAGATAGATAAGTATTCTAATCTTGTTAACGCTTGGTAACATTTAATGATTCCTTGATCATCTTTCTTTTATTATTATCTTTCGATCTATCTTACAACAAACCCCCCTTTGTTATTTAATTTATTTTGCTTCTCAAATAACCTATCGATTACACAGCTCTCTGTGGGAACGATCTCTTACTACCGCTATATTACTAGTTAATTAGTGGAAAATATATTTATTAATTTGTTGTGCCTAGGATAGCCCATCAAAAACACAGTCACTCATAACAAAATAGAAATAGGAAAGATTCTCACTGACCACTTTCAAACTCTTTTCACAGAAGAAACTATTGACCATTATCTATATGACACAGTTCTGGAAAATAGACCTTCCTGTATCTCTAATTGCGAAACCTTTCTTATTTCTTCTATCCCCTCAAAAGAGGAAATTTTAGCTTTTATTAATAATATATGAAACGTAACAAGTCTCCTGGTCCTGATGGCTTTCCAGTTAGTTTCTTTAAAAAAATTGGGGAACTGTCGGCAACCAAGTAGTTCTAATAAATTTCTTCCGAACTAGGAAATTGAATCCTGAACTTAATAAAACCCATCTTTTTATCATCCAGAAAGTAAAACATCCCAAAGATCCTGGAAAATTTAAACCCATTGGTCTATGTAACACTATATACAACGTTATAACTAAAATTTTAGTGGACAGAATGAAACCCTTACTTGAAAAGATTATCTCTCCTTATCAATCAGTTTTCCTCTCATCTAGACAAAGCTCTGATAATATCATAGTAGTCCAGGAAATTATTCACTCTTTTAAAATAAAAAAGTCAAAACTGGTGGTTTGGAAGTTAAAATTAACATGTCGAAATCCTTCGACATAATCAATTGGAAATTTCTTCTAAAAACCTTAAAAACCTTTGGTTTTAGCCCAGAGGTTTGTGCTCTCATTGAACAGTGCATCTCAACCTCCTCAGTAGTTATCTTACTGAATGGTTCACCAGGAGAGTTCTTCAAAGCTACTAGGGGCATAAGACAAAGAGATCCCTTGTCTCCATACCTCTTTATTATTTGTATGGAAGTCTTCTCAAGACTTTAGCTAGCCAAAGAAGATAAAAAAATACTTCATGGAGTCAAAATAACTCCAAAAAATTCTCATCTCTCTCATCTTCTTTTCGCTGATGATTGTCTTCTTTTTGTCAAGGCTGATTTAATAGGATGCAAAAATCTTCTGACCACTATCAATTTTTTCAGCCAGACCTCAGGTCAACTGATAAGTTTTGATAAATCAGGAGCTTTCTTTAGTAAGGAAATCCATCATAAGCACCAATGATGTCCAAATTATTAAAAATCAAACACGTCAACTTAAAGGACTCTTATTTAGGTGCACCTATGTTCATAAATAAATCAAAAATTAAAACTTTTGAATTTATTCTTGAAAATATGGAACATAAATCTCAAGGTTGGAAAATAAAGGTACTGCCTCAAACCAGTAAAATGATTTTAAACAAATCTGTCTTAGCTAGTATTCCCTCCTATCAGATGGGATGTTTTATACTACCAAAGAAGATATTTAACGAAATAAATGCCATACGGAGATATTTCTGGTGGGGTGGAACCAAATGTCAAAGGTTTTACCCAAAAGCTTGTCAAGTATGTGTAAACCTATGTGCAAGAGAGGATTAGGATTTAGGATTGTACACAAATTCAACCTAGCTCTAATTGCTAAAGTATCATGGAAAGTATTGAATGAACCAAATGCCCTTTGGGAAAAGGCTCTTGGTACTAAATACTTTAGAGATAAGTCTCCTTTAAGAGCAAAACCACTAGATAGATGCTCATGGATTTGGAAATGTATCTACGCATGTCTATCTTTAATAGCTCAAAATAGTATCTGGGAAGTAGGAGATGGTACCAATATAAACATATGGGAGGACAACTGGATACTAGGCTTAGAAAAAAACATTCTCTATCTTAAATCCACATCTAATGCTTTTTTATCTCCGGTTGCTGACTTAATAGACCTATCCACAAACAACTAAAATAAAGACATGATTTTATCCTGCTTCCCTAATAATATAGCTGGAAAAATTTGTAAGATCAATCTCTTTCTAGACATATCTAATAGGCCTAAAAAATGTAGCCTCGGGTAGAAACTAACCAAGTCAGGAATCTTCAGAGTTAAATCAATGGATAATAAACTTTGAGAAAGGAATTTAAATTCTTCCAACCTAAATCTAGATGACAATTTCTAGAAATCCATTTGGAGCTTAGAAGTTTCACCTAGAATCAAACTCTTTCTTCGGAAATGTTTACATAATGCTTTGTCAACTAACTCTAAATTATCAGGCATGATGAAAGACATCTACCCTAATTGTAACTTCTCTAGGGAGAAGGAAGAGAAAATTGAGCACCTATTGCTACATTGACCTTTTGCAAAAGAAGTTTGAGAGCTAGCACCAAATCATGTTCACATAAACTTTAATGATTCTACGAAAATAGTAGATATCTGTAAAGTTTGGTTCCAATCCCCCAATTCTGTGATTTCTATGGAAATAGTAGCTACAAAAATGTGGTTCACATGGAAAACAAGATGTAATAAAACTTTCCAAGGGAAGAATCAAACATCTCAACAACTAGCTATGGAAATTCAAAGGCACTTAGACTTCTGGGGAATAAAGGAGAACCCTTTAAGTAGGTTAAAGCGAAAGAAGAACAAAAAAAGAATACACCATGGACTCCCCCTATTAAAGATACAAAAAAGATAAATGTTGATGCTTCTCGAATTTCAGATAAGCTTCCTTCTGATTTTTCTTTAATTTTGAGAGGTGATGCAGAAGTTTTTGAAGGAGGAAGAGCAGGACCCTCATACTGCTCAGGTCCACAAGAGGTGAAAGTTGTAATACTTCTACAGATAGCTACCTGGGCAAAGGAGAAACAATTAGCAATTTTCAGCATTGAAAGTGACAGTGAAGCCCTAATCAAAAGTTTGAATGGTTCTACTACTGACATCTCTTGGATCAGCCTGGATATTTAGGAGGAAGCGGTTAAGAAAATTTCTAATTGTAATGACCATACCCTCCACCGATATTGTCCCCACTTAGTCATTGCGATTATCCGGAAGTGTGGAGTCTTTAACGAGCATCACTGAGGTAATTCGGAAACAACTTCTCAGGAGGTCACCCATCCCAGGATTATTCCCGTCAGAGCATGCTTAACTGCAGAGTTTTCTGCCAACTCTAGAGCCAATTATGCTGAAACGGCCTTGATGTTAGGAAATGACGAACCATTACTTATACTTCATTCGGCCAACCACTGCTGAATATTTACACTAATTGTACCAACTTTTTAGGTTTTTATTTTCTTCCTAGAACAGGAAATGGTGTAGCAGATATCATAGCGAAGGAAGCAAGACATTTTCATAACATTATAAATTGGGATGCCCCCTCCCTCCCCCTCTTGTATTGAATCTAAACTTCAAGTAGATAAATCAAATATTGGGAATAACATTCCGATATTGGATGGCTGTACTGCAGATGTAATACTGTCCTCGGCCTTCTCTTAGTTTTCTTAATGAAATCTAATTTACGAAAAGAAAAACAAGGATTTGGAGGTTTTACAGGTAGCTAACAAGTAATAACACCTTGCAATACACACTTATTTACAACTCTAATAGAATTTATCAGGGATTTTGGTATAAAAGAAAACACTATTCTTGCACGTATCTTTTATACGGAACTCTATACATCAGGGAATATTATAGGTATTTTAAGTCACTTATGGGGTAAAGGAATATGGTTTCAAATACGTGAAGTTGATCCAAACTTATTTATCATCACCTTCCGCTCTGCTGAGGACTTGAAATGGATTGCTCTGAATGGGTCTTGGTATTCATATGTAGATATTCTCTCTGCTACCTCATCTTTTCCTGGAATGAGTATTTTTACTGATGATGTTAAAGAAATTCCTATATGGGCTAGTATATCCAATACAAAGCATGAACGTAGAACAGAAGAGGGATTGGGGTTAATAGCTAGTAGGGTAGGTACTATTAGTAGAGTTTGCAGGGGAAGTGAATTATTTGACTGCCTTCCAAGATTTTTCGTGTAGGTTAATATAGAAAAACCTCTTATTATGAAGTTGTTAGTCAAAGTGGATAGGTATCCAATCAGTGAAATATTTTTCAACTACCTAAATCTCACTTCAAGGTTTTGTTATCATTGCTTCAGGTTTGGTCACAAAGCCAGTAATTGTGCCATTATTCAAAATTGTCCACTTGAAGATATCTATGACATCACAGTGGCTTCTCCATACCCTGGAGACAATGTTGATGTGCATGGAAACTCAGAATCAGTAGAGAATTTCTTGGCATTGTCTGGGATAAGAGAGAACCTTTTTGACTTATTTAGGGAAGAATATCATGAAGAACAGATAATATCCAGGCCTTCTGGAGAGCCTGGTAGATCTGTTGATCATTCCTATGAGGTTCTTAGTATAGTCATCATAGATGAGGATATGCCATTAGCTTCCAATTCAGTGTTAGGCAAAATAACTTTTCCCTTCAATATTCCAGAAAACTTCATTCCTTTACCTTCTTCGAGTTCCGATTCTTTTCGCTCAGTCAACTCAGAAACTCACCGAGTTCTATATTCCACTGGTACGGTCGAGGCAGACAATGAACCGGTTTCTGAAATGCTCCAAGATATAGTAAATCCGTTCCGACCTATAACTAATACAAAGGTTCCAACGGTAAATAGAAGACTATCTTTCTCTTCTTCTTCTCCTTTTGGAGATGCTAGGGATTGTTTGGAGTCTCCTTTCTCATCTGATTAAATTTCTTATACATGTCCTTCAATTTCTACTTGCATTAGCATCTCGAACAATCATTGCATATCTGCATTATTAGCATCTCCTAAAACTCAACCAAAATCATCATTTAAGATTTCAATCCCAGATTTCCCATCGTCTTCCTCTTCGGAGGGCCTTTACATTTTTTCAACTGATAATGGCTATTTGTTAAAAACTGACCAATATGGATCAAATATCAAGGAACATATACAGGAAAAATATTTATATCTTCATGTACCATTCTCGCTAGATTCTCCATCCGTGCAACAGGACGAAACTCAGATACCTCTAACTAAGTCTTATTTATTTATGTAATTGATTAAATTCTTGTTATTTTATCCAATTTCTTAGGCTAGTAACTTCATTCCCTTTATAATCCCAATTACAATTATGAGTTAGGAAATATGATTTTTTATGGGAACATTCAAAGTAGTGATTTAGGGATTTCAATCTGTATTATTTTTCATTGAATCTAGGATACATCATCTGATAGTTATCTTAGTCACATATCTCTGGGAACCATCTTTATAGAACTTAGTATTTAGATTTTATTTGCTTGGTTATACTTTTCAACACTAGTTAAGAACACATTGAGTCATTACTGGTTGGTTTTGATTATGAAAATCATAGCATGGAATGTCCAGGGTTGTGGAAATCCTATTACACAAAATCACCTAAAAAAATTATATCTATTGACAAACCTGAGATTATTTTTCTCTCTGAAACAAAATCCCAAAAAAATTTGGTTAAATCATTGTTAAATGATTATCCTAATATTCACATGGTTGACCCAATAGGTCTGGAAGGAGGTCTAGCTTTACCTTGGATGGATGGTTTTGATGAGTGCCAAATAATGTATATATTTATCCCTTTTTGTTGGCAATTTAACTCATCTTTTATGCATTAATTCTACATTTTACCCCATATTCTGTATTTTCATTGTTTTCAAGAATAAATATTTTTATTAATTAATTTTGCATTTTTAGGTAATAAATAAAGTTCGGATGAGTCGCGGAGCGAAAAGAGCAGAAAAGTAGTGAAAAGCCGGGAGAAATTACGCAAGGAAGCCGCGAAGAATGGTGCGCACAACCTCATTTTCTACACACAAAAGCGCCTCCGTTCTCAGCCGTCAGATCAGTTCCCAGAAGCATCCGATGGTCGCTCCTTCATAGAGCATCAATATCTGAAGTCTCTGCCAAGCACCACAGCGCTGAAATTCCAAGCCTTCAGATTAGATGGTTGTTGAATCCAACGGTCGCTCCCTTGCTGTTCATCAACGTTTGATATCTCCGCCTTACACTACAACACCTAACTCCATCTGGCGTCGTTGATTTTGTTGTATTATATAATCCAGCGGTCGCTACAAGCTTCACTTCATCTCACCGTCCGATTGATCTTTCATCTCCCTATCCCACGGCTCAGCGTCGCAGATCATCAAACTCGATACACTCGCCTCACACCCTAGCGACCGAGCACCTACACCTCAAACAAACACACCCTTCCCTTTCTCCTTCGAACCATCTCCTCCATCACCCCCTCTGCAGAACCGCCATGCCCCGTACCACCACCATGTCCGTCTCCATCACCACCACCTCACCCCAAATCACTCCACTATTTTCTCCCCAAATCACTCTACCTATACCCATCATCACTATCACGTTTTACATCAACTAATCTCCTCAATTTCTCATCTCTGCCGACTGAAACCCTAGGTGAGAAATTGAAGATATAAGTTGATGTTAGAGCAGCAATTGGAGCGGGAGATGACTCAGGAAGAGAAATAGAAGGATGGGTCGACGAGATGGAGCGAGAATTTCATCAACAGTAGGTAAATTAATTTTTCACCAAAACCTAATTTTACTGACTTTGGGAAAAATTGGGGAAAACCAAAATTATGTGTATGGGGTATAAATGGGTGTTGGGGGAAGTATTAGAAAGAGACTATTTACCTCTCTGGACTAGCCAGTAGAGAATTTGCTAAAATTTTATGAACTTCAAATTTCAGTGTTTTTCTCAGTTAACAGTTGCAAGTTGCTTATGTGTTGAGTTATCTGATATGTTGCTAGTTATGTATGAATTATCTATGTTAGTGTATGTATGTTGCCACTTCATGGTTAGCATGAGCTAATCAGCCTCAGGCCAAGGCTCAGTGAAGCCTTGTGCACTGTCAAGTGTGAATGAGCTAGGATAGTTACTTCCTGTTGCTATGCTTTGATTGTGCAAATGAGAGATGTCAATGTTCATAGAGCCTGTGATTGGCTGTACTGTCAAAAGACAGCCAATGCTAGGGGTAGACTTGTGAGCAAGTTGGTGTTCTTCCATTTCTAGTTGTATGCTTAGGATTGAACTTAACCTAGACCATGTCACTTGATTAGGATACAAGGTGGATCATATGCCTTGGCTTACCACCACTACTCTTTCAGTCACTTTTAATTTCAGTCACTTTTAATTTCAGTCCTGTATGCTTGTATTTCACTTTTCTTGCCTTTCGTTTTCTTGCATTTGTAGCTATTGTGCACTGAAGTCAGTGCACTGAACTCACCTGCCCTTGGCTTCCAAGCCTTGGTTATTTGCTGCTTCTTTTAGCTGTTTCTTTGCTGCTTTACTTTCCAAGCCTTGGTTCATATCAGTTACATGTTTAGCTCACTGCCATAGTGCATTGCCACTCTTATTAGTCTAGGAAAACTTCTATATGCTCCTCTCCCTGTGGACAAACCCCTACTCACTCTTTTATTACAAATATTGACCTTGTATACTTGCAAGTTTTGTGTGTCTTTGCATTTCACACCAAGTTTTTGGCGCCGCTGCCGGGGAGCTGGCTGCCATATTTTTGAAGTTTTCATAGCTGTTGTGGCCTTGTTGTGCTTGCATAGTTGTGTGTGTTCATTGCTATCTTGTTCACTTGCTAACTGCTGCTGGAGCTGTGCATTATTTGTTGTTGCTGCCAAGCCTGCTGCAAAGCCTGCTGCAAAGCCTGCTGCTGCTGTTGCTGCTGCTGTTGCTGCTGGTGCTGGTGCTTCTCTGCCAAGCTGTGCTGTGCTGTTGCTGCCAAGCCAAAGTCTGCTGCTGCTGCTGCTGTTGCTGCTGGTGAACCAAAGCAACTGCTGCTGCCAAGTGAAGCTGCTGGGCTGCCAACTGAAGTGAAGCTGCTGGGCTCTGCCCTCTTCTAGTGGGCTTGTACTTTTCTGAATTGGGCTTCACCAAGTGCTGCTGGGCTCTGCCTCCTTTTGTTGCTGGGCTCGTGGTCTTCTGTGCTGGGCTTCGTTGTGTTGCTGCTCTGGGCTCGCTGCTTCTGCTGGGCTTGGACGTGAGCTGCTAGGACGATCCTAAAGCCCAACTGGGCTGTGCAACTAAAAGGGGACTAAAAGCCTATTTTTGGGCTTCCCTCCAAAAACAAGTAAGCCTAACCCATGAGTTAACCCACTTGGGCCTCATTTAAATTCAAATTTGGGCTTGTAATAATTTATTTAATTATTTATTTGGGATTGTAATAATTTTTATTTTATTTTTTTTTCTTTTTTTTTATTTGGGATTGTAATAATTTTTTTATTTTTTTTTGTTTTTCTTATTTTTCTTTTATTTTTCTTTTTTCTTTTATGGGTTTGTTTTAATTATTATTGTTTTTATTTTCTTTTATGAGTTGTGATAATTTATGCTAGGTTTAGTTCAAAAATTTTCAAAAACCCAAAATTTTTAAACCAAAAACAAAACCCCTTCTTTAAACCAAAACCCATTCAAAACCAAATCTTCATAACCCTTGGGCCAAATTGTTTCCGATTGCTCTGTCTGACCAACATGTTAGTTAAGGTACCTACTAGGACATGATTGTGACCTACAGAGACCAGACAAACAGACTTGTTAGAATTAACCCAGACGAACCTATCGAAATTCTAAGTTCTGAGGGAGACAGTCCAGATCAACCAGAAACAATGGGAGAACCACGTACCCTCAAGGATTATATGTACCCAACTAGAGCCAGTCAACCTTCTGTATTTGCTACCCGAGGCTAATGGCCATTATGAGCTGAAATCTAGCACAATACAGATGCTTCCTATTTTTAGAGGTGTTGAGAATGAAAACCCGTACCACCACGTGAGAGAATTCGAGGAAATTTGTGGAACTCTGCGTTTCACTCAAATGACCGACGAAACCCTGAAGTTAAGGCTTTTTCCTTTTCCCTGAAAGATAAGGCAAAGGCCTGGCTCTATGCTTTACAGCCTCAATCCATCATGACATGGGATGACCTCACAAAGGAGTTTTTCAAAAAGTTTTTCCCGAACCACAAGACTGCGACAATTCGTCAAAGTCTGAATAGCTTTGTGCAATTAGAAGGTGAGACCTTAGCTAGATACCTGGAGAGATTCAATGAATTATTGCTCCAATGTCCCCATCATGGTTTTGAAAAATGGAGACTTGTGCAAATTTTGTATGAAGGTCTAGATGTGTCCACCCGAACAACGGTTGAGTCGATGTGTAATGGTCTATTCGTAGATAAAACTGCTGACGCGTCTTGGGACTTCTTAATTGAAGTAGCTGAAAAGACGCAACAGTGGGAATCCATCCGTGAAACCAGAAAGACTACATCCGAAGCAAAGGCTTTTAGGATTGAAGCGGATTTTGAGGGTAGAGCAAACATGGCATCAATAGTTAGGAGATTAGAAGAGTTAGAACTACATAAAAATTCAAAACCTTCCACCACTACTCTCCGAGAACATGTCGCTTCATCTGTTTGTGCTGCTTGTAACGACCCCAACCATCAATTCCAAAATTGTCCAGATTTGCTTGCATCCAGGAGTCTAGGCTTGAACAGGCACATGCCATGTTTCAGAAACCAGAGCATAACCCTTATTCACAGACCTACAATCCAGGATGGAGAAACCACCCTAACTTTTCATGGTCAAAAGGACCCACTCAAGGAGGACCATCTCAACCCATCAGAGCTATCAACCCAATCAGAGCTATCAAAACAATCAGGGATATCAGAACAATCAAGGTTATCAACACCCGAGAAACCCTCAACAACAATCAAACTCTCAACAACAATCATATCCTCAACACAATACCGACAAGAGATTGTCCACCTTAGAGGAAATGTTCCAGAGTTTGATGCAAAGTCAGAAAAATCTAGATCAAAAGATGGATCAAATATGTGAGAGAGAAAAGGGTAAACTTCCGAGCCAACCCCAACAAAATCCAAAGAGGATATTTCAAACAGGCACAACATCCTGCACTGAAACCTCACCTGATCAAATCCATGCCATTACCACCCTCCGAAGTGGTAAAGTCATCGAGAACAACGTGGGCGAACCTAATGAATCTGATACAAATTCCACGTGTCTCCACAACCCCAGAAAACCAAAGAATCTGAGCAAGTTGGAAAATCTGACAATTCTACTGCTGTGAATGTCCCTTTGCCAACTCATTTCCGTTGCTCCATTTCCTCAAGATTGATCTATCAACAGAAAGTACCATTACAATGAGATGTTAGATCTGTTCAAGAGAGTCAACATCAACATTCCTTTTCTTGAAGCAATCAAGCAAATCCCTGCTTATGCCAAATTCCTCAAAGACTTGTGCACTCAAAAGCGCAAGCTCAATGTGCAAAAACGTGCTTTCTTAGCTGAGCAGGTGAGTTCCATCATTCTGAACAAACTCCACCCAAGTTTAGGGATCCAGGATGTCCAACAATTTCTTGCACTATAGGAGAACACACGGTCAATAAAGCGTTATTAGACCTAGGTGCAAGTGTTAACCTACTGCCATATTCTGTTTATGAGCAGTTAGGTCTTGGGGAGTTGAAACCAACATCTATCACTCTACAACTGGCAGACCGATCTGTCAAGATTCCTCGTGGAGTGGTCGAAGATGTTTTGATCAAGGTTGACAAATTCTATTTTCCCGTAGACTTCATTGTCTTAGACACTCAACCTGTACAAAACCCAGACTGTCACATTCCTGTCATCTTAGGACGTCCTTTCTTGGCTACGTCCAACGCGATCATCAACTGTGTCGGAATGGAGTGTTAAACTGTCTTTTGGTAACATGACGGTAGAATTGAATGTGTTCGATATTAGTCAACAACCTGTGAATCTTGATGATGATGATGTGCATGAAGTTAATATGATTGAAGGATTAATGCAAGATTCGTTGACTAACATTCTATCCGTCGACCCCTTTCAAGCATGTATGGAGAACTTTAACCCTGATTCTATGATGATGCATACTGTAGTGACGTCCTATCTCTGCTCGAATCTGTACCTCAAATGGACGTCACTGAAAGGAAATATGAAGTGGAACCACCCCTATCTCTGATTCCAAGCTTATTCCATCCATTGTTGAGCCACCCAAGCTTGAATTGAAAACATTGCCTAGTACGTTGAAGTACGCATTCCTAGGTTCTTCTGATACTTTACCTGTCATTATTTCATCATGTTTAGACACGGAACAGGAAAGTAAGCTTTTAGAAGTACTTAAGGAACACAAAGAGGCCTTAGGATGGACCATCTCAGATCTCAAAGGAATTAGTCCCACCATTTGCATGCACCACATTAACCTTGAAGAGAATGCCAAACCATCGAGGGAAATGCAAAGGAGACTTAATCCTAACATGAGAGATGTAGTCAAAGGAGAGATCCTGAAACTACTTGATGCGGGTATCATATACCCAATTCCCGATAGCAAATGGGTTAGTCCCATTCAAGTTGTGCCTAAGAAGTCAGGCATTACTGTTGTTCAGAACGACAAGAATGAATTAGTCCCTACTCGTACAACCACAGGATGGCGAGTATGCATCGACTACAGGAAGTTGAACACAGTAACAAGGAAGGATCACTTCCCGCTCCCTTTTTGACCAAATGCTAGAACGTGTGTCTGGACACAGTCACTACTGTTTTCTAGATGGCTTTTCCGGTTATAACCAAATTCACATTGCTCCGAAGATCAGGAAAAAACTACATTCACGTGTCCATTTGGGACGTTTGCTTATAGACGTATGCCCTTCGGGTTGTGTAATGCACCTGCTACTTTTCAGCGTTGCATGATGAGCATTTTTTCTGACATGATAGATAGTTTTCTCGAGATCTTTATGGATGATTTCTCTGTTTTTGGTTCCTCGTTTGACGAATGTTTGAAGCATCTTGCCCTCGTGATATCCAGATGTAAAGAAAAGAACCTTGTTCTAAATTGGGAAAAATGCCATTTTATGGTGAATTCAGGAATAGTTCTAGGACACATCATCTCAGAGAAAGGAATTGAAGTGGATAAAGCTAAAGTTGACCTCATTCAACATCTACCACAACCTTGCTCTGTGAAGGAGATCAGATCATTTCTAGGTCATGCTGGTTTTTACCGGCGATTCATCAAAGATTTCAGCAAAATCTCCAGACCTCTGTGCAGTCTTCTCTCCAAAGATGTTGCCTTCAATTTCGATGCTGCTTGTGTGAAGGCATGGGAGGAATTAAAAACCCTTCTCACCACCGCTCCTATAGTCCGACCACCCGATTGGAAGCTTCCGTTCGAACTTATGTGTGATGCCTCTGATTATGCTGTTGGTGCTGTTTTAGGACAGCGAGTTGATAGACTACCATATGTGATATACGCTAGCAAAACCCTTAATGATGCCCAACTCAATTATTCAACTACCGAGAAGGAATTGCTTGCCGTCGTTTTCGCATTAGACAAGTTTAGATCTTATCTGATAGGGTCTAAGATCATCATATACACAGACCATGCGGCTTTGAAGTATCTTCTTTCCAAGAAGGATGCTAAAGCTCGCCTTATTCGATGGATACTCTTATTACAGGAATTCGATCTCGAAATCCGTGATAAGAAAGGTTGTGAGAATGTGGTTGCTGATCATTTGTCTAGATTAACTTTAGAGTCTATTGATGAATTGAGCTGATTAGAGAATCATTCCCAGATGAACAGCTGATGTCTATCTCAGACCTTCCTTGGTTTGCTGATATTGTTAACTACCTCGCTACAGGTAGGATGCCCTCACGTTGGTCGAGACAAGACCGCTCTAAATTCCTGGCTGAAGTCAAACATTTCCTTTGGGATGACCCATATTTGTTTAAGTACTGTCCAGACCAAATCATTAGGAGATGTGTCCCCAACACTGAACAGAAAGATGTGATATCTTTCTGTCATGACCAAGCATGTGGAGGCCATTTCAGTGCCAAGAAAACCGCTGCAAAGATCTTGCAGTGTGGATTCTATTGGCCATCATTGTTCAAGGATTGCCATGATTATTGTGTTGCTTGTGAACGCTGTCAAAAGCTAGGAAGCATTTCGAGGAGAAACATGATGCCATTGAACCCCATTTTGATTGTGGAGATTTTTGATGTTTGGGGGATAGACTTCATGGGTCCATTTCCCATGTCTGACAGCAAGTTGTACATCCTAGTCGCAGTTGATTACGTTTCTAAGTGGGTAGAAGCCATAGCAACCAGAACAAATGACCACAAGGTGGTACTTTCATTTCTAAAGGAGAACATATTTTCACGTTTTGGTACCCCTAGAGCTATCATCAGTGACGGCGGTTCACATTTTCGTAACAAGTACTTTGAGTCTTTAGTACGCAAGTATGGCATAACTCACAAGGTTGCTACTCCGTACCACCCTCAGACTAGTGGACAAGTGGAAGTGTCTAATAGGGAAATTAAGCACATTCTGGAGAAGACGGTCAACCCGTCCAGGAAAGATTGGTCATTGAGATTGAATGATGCTTTGTGGGCCTATAGAACAGCTTATAAGACACCAATTGGCATGTCCCCCTATCGTCTAGTGTATGGAAAGCCGTGCCATCTACCTGTGGAATTAGAACATCGTGCCTACTGGGCAATCAAAGAGCTGAACTTTTCTCTGGACGAAGCTGGAATTCAAAGGAAACTTCAACTCAACGAGTTGGAAGAATTGAGAAATGAGGCTTATGACAGTGCCAAGCTGTACAAGCAGAAGATGAAGATGTTTCATGACAAGCGTATTCTACGCAAATCCTTCACTCCTGGTCAGAAAGTCTTGCTGTATGACTCCCGATTACATCTTTTTCCAGGAAAACTGCGTTCCAGATGGAAGGGTCCGTACCTAGTACGCACAGTTTTTCCTCATGGAGCTGTAGAGCTGGAGGATGTCTCCAACAAGAACGTTTTCAAAGTCAACGGGCAGAGATTAAAGCCATTCCTTGAGCCATTTCCACCCGACATTGAAACAACCACCTGGAGGACCCAGTCTATGTGGACTAAACTGGTCCACTCTTTCCCTAAATAACCAAAAAGTTTTCCAAATTTTCCCTAAAAACCAAAATTTTCGTATTCCCATCAAAACCAAATGTTTCCCAACAAAACCAAATTTTTTCCAAAAAGTCCAATCCCATTAAAAACCAAATTTTCTTGTAGATAATGTGTTAGTTAAATTTCCTTTGTGTATATTTTGTGCTCATCCATTGTGTGCTTATATGGATTTTTGCCTTGAATAACGGAGTTTTAATCGAGCTACCACCGTACAATCGGGTATTCTCTCTCCTTTTACTCTACTCAGCATGTTCCTCTTCATATATTGTTTTATAATTCTTTCCATATTTTGAAACATTGAGGACAATGTTTAGTTTAGGTTTGGGGGTATAGAGTAGATACCATGATAATTTGCTATAATTGAAAACGAACTCCTTCTTTTTGAAAAAAATTGAAAAATTCCAAAAAAAATAAAAATCAAAATTCAAAAAAATTAAAAAATGAAAAAATCATAAAAATGGAGCTCATTTACCTTGAAATGTTGACTCTTGTGCAAATATGTATTTTTATTAGGAGTCTTAGTCTAGATATTTAGGCACCCTGATTCTAGCACAATTCACATAGTGATAAGAAATTTGCACGCGCACGATCTACCAATACATGTATGGCCTCGATCTTCAAGGTGTTGATAGGAAGTTACGATTGCCAATCACTTTAGAATACTGAACGAAACTTGACTAGCTTGTTCTTTGGTTGGTTGGGATAGAAGGTGGAGGTTACATTAAGAAAGACAACCATCGAATTTAACTGGGTGCATCAAAAAGGGCTACCTCTTGCAAAGTGTCATGTAATCTTTTGTTTCCTTTTGTATATGTATCAAAAGTGTTTCCTTCAGTTAAAAAAAAAAAAAAAAAAAAAAAAAAAAAAAAAAAAAAAAAAAAAAAAAAAAAAATCAGAAAAATACAAAAAAATCAAGTATTTTCAATTCCATCATCTCTTGTTCCAAAAAAAAAAGAGATGTCAATGTAAATAAGAGTCATGTATAGTCATCTTTTGTTGTTTTTGTAATAAGCAAGGAGGGTGTATGCCATTGATGTACAACGCGAGTAATTGTGAAATACCTCCAACTCATTCACAATTCTCGTAAAGTCCGGACAGCTAGCTAGATTTCGACCTCAGTTCTTAGCCTGAGAAACTATCTCTTGGTGATTAGTAGTCATGACTTCAGATCTTTCTTTACACATGTGTAGATACACTTTACACTCTTATCACATGTCTTTTTGTTATCAGTGCTAGGATTGTGCCTTCGATAGCTAGATTGACATCTCCATTTTGCTGTGAGCTTAAACTGTTTTGCACATGTCACGTTTGATGGAATCTGAGCTTATATTTTGACCTAGAACTTTGTAGGTACGTTCTAAGCAAACCTTCACGAGACTTCAACTCGTCCACTAGGGACACTTAGTGGTTTAAAAGGCTTAGTGCATACGCTAAATGCATTCGAGAGACCAGCGACAGTGGTATAGTTAGGATTTCCTTAGTTTTGTTTTACTTGAGGACAAGTAAAATTCAGGTTTGGGGGTATTTGATGAGTGCCAAATATGTATATATTTATCCCTTTTTGTTGGCATTTAACTCATCTTTTGCATTAATTCTACATTTTATCCCATATTCTGTATTTTCATTGTTTTCAAGAATAAATATTTTTATTAATTAATTTTGCATTTTTAGGTAATAAATAAAGTTCGGATGAGTCGCGGAGCGAAAAGAGCAGAAAAGTAGTGAAAAGCCGGGAGAAATTACGCAAGGAAGCCGCGAAGAATGGTGCGCACAACCTCATTTTCTACACACAAAAGCGCCTCCGTTCTCAGCCGTCAGATCAGTTCCAGAAGCATCCGATGGTCGCTCCTTCATAGAGCATCAAAATCTGAAGTCTCTGCCAAGCACCACAGCGCTGAAATTCCAAGCCTTCAGATTAGATGGTTTGAATCCAACGGTCGCTCCCTTGCTGTTCATCAACGTTTGATATCTCCGCCTTACACTACAACACCTAACCCATCTGAGTCGTTATTCGTTGTATAAAAATCCAGCGGTCGCTACAAACTTCACTTCATCTCACCGTCCGATTGATCTTTCATCTCCCTATCCCACGGCTCAGCGTCGCAGATCATCAAACTCGATACACTCGCCTCACACCCTAGCGACCGAGCACCTACACCTCAAACAAACGCACCCTTCCCTTTCTCCTTCGAACCATCTCCTCCATCACCCCCTCTGCAGAACCGCCATGCCCCGTACCACCACCATGTCCGTCTCCATCACCACCACCTCACCCCAAATCACTCCACTATTTTCTCCCCAAATCACTCTACCTATACCCATCATCACTATCACGTTTTACATCAACTAATCTCCTCAATTTCTCATCTCTGCCGACTGAAACCCTAGGTGAGAAATTGAAGATATAAGTTAATGTTAGAGCAGCAATTGGAGCGGGAGATGACTCAGGAAGAGAAATAGAAGGATGGGTCGACGAGATGGAGCGAGAATTTCATCAACAGTAGGTAAATTAATTTTTCACCAAAACCTAATTTTACTGACTTTGGGAAAAATTGGGGAAAACCAAAATTATGTGTATGGGGTATAAATGGGTGTTGGGGGAAGTATTAGAAAGAGACTATTGACCTCTCTGGACTAGCCAGTAGAGAATTGGAGAAAAAATTTTATGAACTGAAAATTTCAGTACTTGTATGTTTACAGTTGCAATTTGCTTATGTGTTGTAGTTATTTGATATGCTGCAATTTATGTTTAACTTATCTCATATGATGTATGTTTGTTGCCAAAACATGGTTAGCATGAGCTAATCAGTTTCAGGCCAAGGCTCAGTGAAGCCTTGTGCACTGTCAAGTGTGATTGAGCTAGGATAGTTCTTCCCTGCTGTGTTTTGATTGTGTAATTGAGAGAGGCCAATGCTCATAGAGCCTGTGATTGGATGTACTGTCAAAAGACAGCCAATGCTAGGGGTAGACTAGTGAGCAAGTTGGTGTTCTTTCATTTCTAGTTGTATGCTTAGGATTGAACATAACCTAGACCATGTCACTTGATTAGGACACAAGGTGGATCATAAGCCTTGGCTTACCACCACTTCTCTTTCAGTCAATCTTAATTTCAGTCACTTTTAATTTCAGTCCTGTATGCTTGTATTTCAGTTACTTTTCTTGCCTTTCGTTTTCTTGCATTTTGTAGCTATTGTGCACTGAAGTCAGTGCACTGAACTCAACCTGCCCTTGGCTTCCAAGCCTTGGTTATTTGCTGCTTCTTTTAGCTGTTTCTTTGCTGCTTTACTTTCCAAGCCTTGGTTCATATCAGTTACATGTTTAGCTCACTGCCATAGTGCATTGCCACTCTTATTAGTCTAGGAAAACTTCTCATATGCTCCTCTCCCTGTGGACAAACCCCTACTCACTCTTTTATTACAAATATTGACCTTGTATACTTGCAAGCATATTGTGTGCATCTTATCATCACACCAGGTTTCTCCTTTGAAATTGTCCAGTGGAATATCAATATGGTTAACATTCTAGTCCAAACAAACTCTGGGTCTAAGAAATAGCTGCTTACATGTTTCTATGGCAGTCCGTATCATTCTTCTAGAAACATCGCTTGGGATTTCATTACTAAGATCTCTGAATTGACAAGAAATTTATCCCTTGGATCTTATTAGGAGACATGAATATGATTTTCAATCAAGATGAAAAACTAGGGGGTCCCTTTAAGAAGACTGAATGTGCTTATTATCAAAATATCATAAATAGTGCAGGGATTATTGATCTAGCCTTTACGGGATATGAATTCACTTGGAATAACCATAGGAAAGATTAGATAGGGCAGTTGTGAATGCTGAGTGGAATACTCAATTCCCAAAAGCTGAACTTTCCCACTTAGTTGCAGTGGGATCTAATCACAGTCACATTTCCTTAAGTCTAGATAATAGCTTTATTAAATTTGAATACACATTCAAATTTTATGATACTTGGCAAAAGGAAGCCACTTGTGTTCAAACTGTAAAAGATACTTGGATTCATGTCATAAGGGATACCCAAACTAATTCTCTGATTCTTAATCTACAATCCCTTAGTACTAACTTAGAATTTTGGAAAAAAAATATCTTTGGTCTGCCTTCTAAAGAAATTAAAAAAATCTTGTTCCAAATAGATAAAATAAATATTTCTAGTTATGTATACAAGAAAGAGGAAAAGATTGAAGAAAAACTAACTCAATTAGAAAAACTCTATGGCACTCAAGAAGCAATAACAAAACAACATTCTAGAGATCATATGGTCCAACTAGGAGAAAAAAACACAATTCTTTTTCATACTAAAACCCTAAAAATAAGAAAATGGAATAACATAGAGTGCCTAAAGATGAAAAACAATGAGATTACCTTCAACAGATTAGAAATGAAAAATACTCTCTCAATTTTTTTAGACCTCTTCTCAGCAATTCCTAATTCTCAACCTCCTAACTCGCTTTTGTTTCTAAATGTTCATCCCAGTATTTTTATTGAGGAATACACAATTCTAAATGCTATACCTTCCTCAAAGGAAATTTTGTCAGTGTTAAAAAAAATTAAAACCTAACAAGTCCCTAGGACCAGATGGTTTTCCAGCTAGTTTTTTTTTTTTACTTAATTGGGAAACAGTAGAGGAACAAGTAACAACCTTTATTCAACATTTTTTCAAAACTGGAGAATTGCACTCAGAATTTAATAAAACTTTCCTTTTTCTTATTCCTAAGAGTAGGCATCCTAAAGACCCTAGTCATTTCAGACCAATTGGTCTTTGTAACAAAATTTATAAGATTATTGCTAAATATATAGCTAATAGGATCAAACCTCTCTTAGATTCCATTATTTCTCCTTTTCAGGCTGATTTCCTTTCTAAAAGACAAATCTCTGATAATTTAGTTATTACGCAAAAACTTATACATTCTTTCAAGAAAAGGAAGGTAAAACATGCTGGAATGGGAATTAAAATCGACATGTCTAAAGCTTTCAATGGGGTTAACTGGGATTTTTTAATTACTTCTATGAAGACTTTTGGATTTGACCAATCCTTTTGTACTCCGCTCTACCAATGCATCTCAACAACATCCATAGCAGTCTTACTTAATGGTAGTCCTGAATTTTTTTTAAAACCTTCTAGAGGCCTTAGACAAGGAGATCCCTTGTCTCCTTATCTTTTTATAATTTGTATGGAATTTTTTCTAGACTTCTTCTTTCTAGTGAAGATGAGAAAGTTATCCATGGTATTAAATTGACTCCAACGAATAGTCATATTTCTCACTTATTCTTTGTTGATGATTTCCTGCTCTTTATTAGGGATGATCTTAAAGAATGTCATGGTATCTTACAAATCATATAAACTTTTAGTAAAGCATCAAGACAGTTAATCAACTTTGACAAATCATGGGTCTTCTTTAGTAAAAAATTTCAACCCAAACACCAGAGAATGATAAGTAAGTTGCTTACAATAAATTTTTTTTTTTAAAAGACTCTTATCTAGGGACCCCTCTCTTTATAGATAAAGAAAAAATAAAACTTTTCGAAGGAATAATAGAAAAATGGAACATAAAGTTCAAGGGTGGATAGGTAAAGTTCTAGCTCAATCCAGTAAACTGGTTCTTAATAAGGCAACTTTAACCAGTATGGCAAGTTATCAGATGGGTTGTTTCATACTTCCTAAGAAAATTACCAATAAATTAGATGCCTTACAAAAGGACTTTTGGTGGGGTAAAAAAACTAACTACAAATGATATTATCCCAAATCATGCTCTTGTTTATGTAAACCAATTAATAAAGGAGGATTAGGGTTTAGAAATACACACAAATTTAACCTGGCTTTTATATCCAAATTGGCATGGATATTACTTACTGAACCCAAGGCCCTATGGGTGTCACAACTTAAACCTAAATATTTTAGGAAAACCTCAGCTTTTAGGGCTAAAATTCCTTCCACTAGCTCTTGGATATGGAAATGCATCAGCAAAGGTATTAAGCTAGTAGAAAAAAATAACATTTGGGAGGTAGGGGATGGGTATCGTATAAATGTCTGGGAAGAAAACTGGATTCTTAATCTGGAAGAAAACTTAAGTCAGTTCAAAACTATTTCAAATACTCATTTAATACTTGTGGAGAATCTTATTAACCGAATCACTGAAAAGTGGAATATTTCTTTAGTGTATGATTTATTTCCTAATACAATAGCTAAACAAATCCGTGACATTAGAATAGCTCTAGGTAGAAATCTGGAAACCAAACCTAATACTCTTAAATGACTTCTTAGTAAATCTGGAAAGTTTACTACCAAATCAATGTATAACAAATTAAATGAAAGAACTATTAATAATTTAACTTGGGTCAGCCATATTCTTTCTGGAAAGGATTATGGGATTTTGATTTATCTCAAAGGATTAAGATTTTTACTTGGAAGTATCTTCAAAATGTTGTCTCTACAAATCTTAAATTATCTAGATTTATGAAGGATATAACACCTAACTGTACTTTTGGATGTATGGAACATGAATCTATAGAACATCTTTTTCTTCATTGTCCTTTCACTGAATCTGTTTGGGAGACAGAACCTTTTCCAATTTAACTATATTTTAACAGGTCCACCACTTTTCTAGATGTCTGCAAAGATTGGATAGGTAAAGATAATCCGGCCATTCCCTTAGGAATCATCACGACAAAAAATTGGTTTATATGAAAGGAAAAATGTAATAGAATTTTTGGAAAAACAACAACAAACCCATACTCAACTAGCTCTATAAATACAAAGACACTTGATCTTATGGCATAAAGATAAATGTTACAAAAGACTTAACTAGTATATCTGGTAAACCTAAGGTTATATGGAAAGCTCCTAGTACTTCTCAAAACAAAATAAATCTGGATGCAGCTTGGGTTTCAATAAATGCACCAGCAGGTTTTTCCTTAATCTTCAGAAATGATGCAGGGAGATTTGAATAGCGTAGAGCATGACCAATCTCAGCTTCAACCCCAGAAGAAGCAGAAGCTTTAGGGCTTCTATAAGCAGCTCAATGAACAACAAAAAAAGGTCTATCTAATTTCAGCGTCGAGGGAAACTGCAAGAATGAAATCTACCTTCATTTTAGTACATATGGTTTTTTTATTTTGTTTTTGTTGGTGTTGGTAAATTAAGGTGGCCATCATGAACATCATGACTCAACAAATTAGTTATTAAGAAGGTTAAAGCTATAAGCAAAAAAAGTCTAAGATATTGTTGGTGATTGAAGCCTTTGATGATAAACTTGAACAAGCCCATGAAGTTCTATCCACCGAGAATCTAAGACCGTACTTGTTACCAACCACTGCACCTTAGCTTTAGCCATAACGAACAAGTGCTAGAGATTTGGTGACTAGAAAAGATAGAGATGTGTCATTAGACATTGCAAGATCTAGAAGAAAAACAATCATATTGTCTTATTTTATTTGAGGACTGCAAACAAAGATCTCCTTTGCTTGTCGTCTCCCTCTTCCCTCTACATAGTAATGCCCTTTTGCTATTTTGGCACTCACATTGATCTGATCCTTCACACATGCTTCCACAAATTGTTGTTTCTTCATATCTTCATTTTTTATGCTTTGGAATCACACCTTTTTTCTTTGATTCTACATAACCATGATCCGTTCAATCCATAAATAACTTTTGCACGTGAGAAACTATCAATACCGATTCACATTTCGAACTATAACTCGGCTTGTTTTGATCAGGAAATCCCTTGTCCACTTCTATAGAGTATAGAGGTTCCATTGACCAAAATTCATTTGGACTTGGTATTTTGGAATAAAAATTTCTTGTTTAGCTTATATTGTAATACTCTATCGAGTCCCCCTGACCATACTTCACCTGACATTGACCTTATAAGAATAACTGCAACTTGGATTTGGTCAAATGAGTTCGACCGACTACATGAAAGTTTTCAAACCTTATTTTGAAATCAAAACGACCAATTAATTTTGACATATACGTATACTTATGATCACGCGTATAAGTACGGAGATAGTTGATCAAGTGGTCTATATTTAGTACTTAATTTTTGGTATACTGTCAAATATCATTAGCTATACAGAATTTAAATTTCAATAATCTTCGCCTAGTACGAGAAATACTGGGAACGACCTCAACCACTTTCTTAAAAATGTATAGACAATATGATTTATGAAATTTACAGTTTAGATGGAATTACATCTCTTAAAGAGTCCTGTGAGAGCAATTCCTAAGTTTCCCTTAGGCGTAGTTACTCTTTCATTTTTGTGTTATTATTCTCTAAAATAAACGGAAAATGAATCATTTGTCCAAATATTTTTAAATCATGGTTCAAATAGACGAGTAGAAATTAGTATGGGTGAAATGGACACAAAAAAATTAGCAAGGATGAAACTGGATTCATCCTTGCTTAAACTTAAAAAATAGTTAGGATGAAACTGGATGCATCCTGTGTAAATTAAAAAATAAGAAAAAGTATTTGAAAATTGGCAGGATGAAACTGTTTATATCGTGACTATTTTTACATTTTTATCTATTTAAACAATATCAAAATGTAAGTGTCCTTTTCACCCAGAAATTATTAGTTTTGGTCTTTTTAACCAATTTTGTATAAAATAAATGCGAAATTCCACCATAACAGGCAAACTCGCCGTTTCTAGGAAATGTCCAATGCTTTACATCAAAGATGGTCCCTTGGAGTGTTGTAGACTTGAAAAGCTTCTCTATTGCGTTTTGGCGTTGTACAATAGTAGAATTTAGCTGATTGCAGGCAGCTTGTAATGGGCATGCCTACAAGTGGGACTAAATGGAAGAACCCTATGTCATTGGCGTGGGTAGGGCTGCACATGGGCGGGTATAAGCTAAAACCAACCTCGCATCCACAGACTGCGGGTTTTTTTTTCATAACCAACCCCGCACCCACAAACAGCGGGCGGGTTTTGTTACCCGCCCGTTACGGGTTGGGCGGGTATGGGTTTAAACGGGTTTAAACCCGCTTTATATTCAAGTATTTAGAGTAACTTCTATTCTCCTTGATTAAGTGAGAAAAGAAAACCAAAACCCCCAAAATATTCATATCTAGGAAGTTCACAGATGAAGATTAAGTGTTGAATCTGTTGATTTTTCGATTGTTGTCGATTTCTGGTGAAGATTCGAAGTTGTTGTTGTCGATTTCTGGTGAAGATTTCTGATAATTGTCGTTCGTAGGTGAAGAAGAAGAACTGAGGAGGAAGAAGAGGAGAGGCCGAACAGAGAGAAGAGTGTAGAAAGTGAATGAGGGTTATCAGTTATCCTATCTACTAGTATTAGGGTTTCATAATGGACGACTAGGATTAGTTTTATCTAATGATATATAATCTGCGGGTTTTTTGGGCGGGTATGGGCGGGTATTAGCTTAAACCAACCTCACACCCACAGACAGCGGGTTTTTTTTTTTATAACCAACCCCGCACCCACAACGGGAGGGTATGGATTAAAAACCCACGGATTTAGCGGGTACGGGTGGGTTTGGGTATCATGGACGGGTCTTGTGCAGCCCTAGGCGTGGGTCTGTTTATAAGATCCCAAATTCCACTTTTTTTGTTGCTAAATTGATGACCAAAGTTGTAACTATAATTCTATGTATTGTCATTTCCATCATGTTCTCGTTGTTGAGGTAAACGGGTCCCCATTGACAATCTTCAACTACTTCTCTTTAAACTCACTTACTCACCATTGTATCAACTAATTCCTTGTTAGTCCAATAAATCTAAGAAAGTCAAAGAGGTGATCAAATCAATGACAATAACAAGTTAAAAAAAATTCAAACAAATCCACCAAATAGGAATTAGAGGGAAGAAAAATTCAAAACCCCAAATACAGGACGTTTACTTCCACATAGCTAAGTTTCTCTAGACACCACCAATTGTTTATTGGTGCACCTACTTGTCATTTATTTCTTTTATGGTTAAGAATCTTGGAGGTAGTTTGCAAGGATGGAAAGCATTACGCGTTATTGCTATATTTGCCATGGGTTTATTTACTAGATTCTGCATAAATTTTTCTTAGATAGGAGTATTATTTTTTTTGCTTGTGGTGTAAGAAAAACAGTGATGTGTGCACTAAATATGGTCAGTTGGATTGTGGATTTTGCTCATTTCATTTTTTTTATTTTTATTCTTTCACAAGGCTCATTTCATGGTCAGTTGGACAGTGGATTTGCATAAAAATATTTACTTAATTTATAATTCAGAAAATATTTACGTTTCTTTGGGAAGGAAAAAAAAGTGTGCACTCCTTGCATTATATTTTTGCAAAATCTTCTAAATTCACCTTATAATTTTCACCGTGATTTTTAGGGAGTCGAGTAATAATAAAAAAATGATATTATAAAAAAATATGCAATATTATTTTCACGCCAAAAACTCCAAGATTGTTTTCCGGGTGAATAATTTTACATTCAGTACTAGGCAACTAAGGCCTCTAGCATGGAATCAACAGTTGTTTTACGCTTCAGGTGCAAGAGAATTTTAGAATTTCACTTTAGAGTTTGGGGTTAGCATTTGTAAACCGAAATTTCAAGACAGTCTGGGTAACAAAAACCTACACCAAATTCTACATATCTTTTCTCGCAAAAACTATCCAATTATCTCATTCACGAGTCTAATTAATTTTGGGCTCATTATTAAAAGCGAAGTATTTCTCAAATATTCACCCTTTTACGTGTCCAAAAAAATCGATTCTATCTTGAATCTGGACAAGTACTAAAAATGGCTTATGCACATTCGAAATAACTATATCGGTTAAATCCGAGATTGATATTTAACTAACATTTGAAAAGATAATTGGATATCCGAGATATCAACCCCACCTGCATCCTATAGTTTCTGGAGAGCATGTTCAGAAAAAGGCAATCGAGTTGTTTTCTTCTTCGGAAACTAGGATATTCCACAATTGATTTTCTTATTCCTAACGGATACCATACCAAAAATTACTTTAGTTCCTCCAAAGTCTTTGGGTTTTGATGTAATCCACTAGAAATATCATGTCTCTGAGATTTTTGTCAGTCAAAATATTTATGCTTATCTAGCTAATCAATCTCCCAGAGAGACATTAAATTTTCCTTGACATAAGATTGGGTCTCTCACTATTATCCCGAGAATCATATAATTTCTACAGAAACTAGTCCACTATATTTTGCCCACCTCGACGAGATTAGTTCCTTACGCGTCTTCTATATCTTATTCGTGTATCCTCTGCAACTCTCAAATACCTGAAACGGACCATCAACTTTTCTTGGATTGTCAATTTTCAAGGGTAACTTGGTTCTCGTTTACAATGCCCACCTTAGTCTTGAAAGTCCCGTCCCCCTCAATTAGTTTGTGGGTTGCCTTTCGGATTCAGTCTCTGAAGCTCGCTCACTTATCTAATAAGACCACTATTATACTATGTTGTATTTGAAAATAAAAATGCAATGTTCATTTTGAGAAAATTACGCTCACTAATTATTTTTATTAAGAAAATACAAAATAACTTTCAATCCATTCCAAATACTTATATTACTAAAACACCCCTAATAACTCAGCAACTTCCACAAAAACCTTTAGCAACTTATTCTTTAAAAGATGTTTAGGCATGGACTGGATATTATTCTCAGATGCATCAATGAAAGAAGAAAACTATTACATGGGATCTGTGTTTTTCTTTTGTTCGGCTGATCTGAAGGAATTTGTTAACTTTGCAGTTGGATTGCAATGAACATTTTCGACTCTTTGTGCAGAAGTCTGGTTTCTTCTACATGCAATTTTTTGATTGTCTGACAACCCATTATAACCAGCTAGGATACTAACGTATTGCAAGTAGTTATAAGACATTATAAAAATTAAAACTTCTAATCCGCCATGCATGGCAGATGGGGAGCCCAATCACACAATATGAATAAACATTAAAGAACCTCCCACTACTAGTCCAATGTCAGCAGCACATCAACGTGAAACATAACTCAGCCGCGAATTCATTGGTAAAAGAAGTTAGAATTTGACATATGTCCATATGTATAAGTCGGATAAGTTATCTAACGCCTTAACAAGCGATAAATTGCATTTTGTAGACTCCTCGCAAAAAAAACAAAAAAAAATAAAAAATGGACCAAAAAGAAAAAGGAAAAAGAAATTCAAATAATTTCGGCCTTTACTTACTTACTGGGTAAGAAAATGCTGTAAATACTGTTAGTTGCAAAATCTCCCATCTAATTAGAACTAAACAATGTTGTAGAGTCCTTAACGCCGAAGCAATTTATTTAAAACAAAAAATTAAAATGAGAAAATAAATAAAATAATTTCGTTACACGTGCCTCCGGAGTCCTTGATGCCCAAGCAAAAAAGGGCCGAATCTAAAAATAAACTACGACCATAACTTCCCTTCATACCCGGTAATTTCCAATCAAACGGCTACAAAACCATTATTACAGTGCAAGATTAAAGTAAATCACATTATTAATCATCCGATAAAAATCAACGGTTATAGTTAAAAGGAACCGGTCCGTTGGAAATATCGCTTCCTTTTCCTATATCAGCGCCTCTTCTCTTCTCTTCTCTCATTTTTCTTCCCAATGAGAAAACAACTTCTCTCTCCGTCTCTCTCCTCTTAAGTCGCTAACTTACGCACCTCCTCACTCTGCTTATCCTACGCATCTCCCGATGTCACAGACGAGCTTCTTCTTCATCCTCATCAACAACATAAGAAATACTAGTATCTCTAGGTAAGTAGAACCTAAAACGACAAAAAATGGACGGTCAGAAGAAGTTAACAAGATCACAATCATCTCTACTAAGATCATCACCAACGATTAGATCTTCAATTCATTCACTTTCATCAATTTACGAAGAAGATAATGATTCCGTTGCATCAGATGAGGAAAAACCTCACAAATCTAATAATTGTAGAAGTGGGTTTAGTAGTAATTATACTAATGGTTCATCAATAAACCGTTTCTTATTTCAATCACTAGCGTTGATAACCCTAACATTATTGTTCCTGTTTTCCTTGATTTATCTGAAAAATAAGGAATTACCAACTTCAGGAAACTTTTTATTAGTAATGGGTTTCGTTGGTTTTGGGATTTTTGTGGTGAGAAAAAGAAAAGGTTCATCTTTTCTTAAACAGTTATGGGATGAAAGGAGTAGAAATAATAGAGGGTTTTCAAAGAGTAGTGGCGGCGAATCAGTTCAGTGGTTTATTGGCGGTGGTGGAGGAAGTTATTCTTCGTGTTCGTCTTCGTCAAATTCGCCGTCTTGGGATGTGAAAGACAAGAGAATTATAAGAGAAGGGGTTGAATTTTACAGTAATGGAGATTTTTATGAAGGTGAATTCCATCAAGGGAAGAGTAATGGAAGTGGAGTGTATAATTATTTTATTAATGGAAGATATGAAGGAGACTGGATAGATGGGAGGTATGATGGATATGGAATTGAAAGCTGGGCTAGGGGGAGTAGGTATAGAGGTCAGTATCGACAAGGTTTGAGACATGGATTTGGAGTTTATAAGTTTTATACAGGTGATAGTTATGCTGGTGAATGGGTTAATGGACAAAGTCATGGAATTGGTGTTCAAACTTGTTCTGATGCTAGTTGTTATATTGGTGAATTCAAGTGTGGCGTTAAACATGGTTTCGGTTGTTATCATTTCAGGTACTATTATATTTACTTACTGGAACTGTTTTATTGAATTTTTTTTTCTTACTTTTTATTACTTCATGTTGCATTTCTTTAGGTATGTCTATTGATTTTGTGATGCATTTTGATTGATGAAACTGCTGAAAATGTCATGTTGGTTCGTAATTTATGTGTGTTTCTTGATTTGTTTTGATTGTTAACTTCGAAAGTTGAAACTGTACTTTGTACTTGTGAGAGAAATGAAGAAATTTTAGTTGAATACAAAATGGTGTAGTATCAAGCAATAAGGAATTTAGTTCGATATGAACAAGTCTGTTCAGTATTAAGTAGTTGTCCCCTATTGTCCACAACTGGTGAAGCTGTATAAACAAGCTAAATTTGGTACAACTATGGTTTCTTACTATAATTTGTACAATGCAAAATGATTTACATGGAGATGTTAATTGGCTGGTGCCTGGTTGATGGTCTCTCTTGCTAATTTGGATCAGAAGTGTTTCTAAGAGAAGTCCTGTTTCATAATTCATACAGAAGAACTTTGCATTTTTTTTACTTTTAACCGGTGGTAGAGAGTGAAATTGATATACTGATTGGAAAACTGAACTATAATGCAGGAATGGAGATAGGTACTCAGGAGAGTATTTTGGAGATAAGATACATGGATTTGGAGTATATCACTTTGCCAATGGGCACTGCTATGAGGGGTCCTGGCATGAAGGCAGGAAGCAGGGATTCGGTGTTTACACCTTCCGGAATGGGGAATCTAAATGTGGGGAGTGGGATTCTGGTGTTCTCAAAAGCCCCCCACCTCAATTAACTGACACAGTTCTCCGCGCAGTTCAGGTACTAATTCATTTGTTGAACTCTTAATTTAGTGTGTAATCTGGTTTTGGGCACTTAAATTACCATATTCATTAAGGGCAACCAAATCGAGGACTTACATATAGTATGTATTTACAAATCATTAGTGATGGTGCTAGATATATTTTTTGTTCGCTTTAAACTTCAAAGTTGATTTCAAGAAACATGAGTTCTGTGTTGTCAGTAGAACGCATTATAAGAGTGGAGTTTTAATGCGGGTGTCCTCTTTGCTGGATTTTAGGGTTCAAATGGGTGTGGGTAGACTATGTGTTTTCCGTTGAAATGCATTAGTGTGTTTCTTATAATTTGATTTAAAGTACAAAGCCAATTTGTTTCTCTCTAGGCAGGGCTTTGCAAGTTTTACCATTTTACTTAGTAATATGTGACTTCTTCTTTTCTTGATGAATTTCATTCATAATTTGGTTATAACATCAAAAACTACTGTTGTCTTAAAATTTCAGGCAGCTAGGAAAGCGGCAGAGAATGCCATTCATCTTCCTAGGGTGGATGAACAAGTGAACAAGGTGGTCACGGCTGCAAATAGAGCTGCCACTGCAGCAAGAGTTGCTGCCATCAAAGCTGTTCAAAACAGAATGGACGGTAAATTTTGCGACACCGGCGAAGTTTAGGAAATAACAACTTCCAACTTTTACACTGTAAATTTTCTAAATATGTATTCAGTGAGTTTCTCCCTCACCCGGGGTAAATAAAAGCTCACACCGGAGTGTCAGAGAGAGAGAAAGAGGTTTGATATCTAAGGTCACCTTGTAACATGTACATAAAGCCTAATGTAAATCTTATCTATATCAATGAAAGCTAAGTTTTCAAGATCTGTTTCGATTTCCAAATTATTTCTCTTCGATGTTATCTTGTACTAGCTTCTTGTGGATTAAATTAGCAGCCAGACCTAGATTTGGGATTCAACGGCTAGTGCCGTCCTTTCATTCATTGAAAGATGCAGTACATAATTAGGTGAATACTTTAATTAGGCTAATAACAGATGGTCCAGGTTAATGATTTGTACTAAGCATGGTGGACAGTGTCGGGTTGGCAATGTTTTTAAACTTAAACTATTTCCGGAAGCACATGGGACAGTGTGAGCAACCGGTGAGTGCATAGTAACTTTATTCTTCCCCGTTCTCTTTTTTGTTTTAACAAACTGAAATTGCATCCATATACTGTATCCCGAAAACATGTACCAAATATTGCAAAAAGAAACACGATATGCGAATATGTCAGGGACCAAATTCTGTGATCCCCTTAAACATAATAGCGCCAAAACTCAAAATTTGAGTCTAATCTAAAAAGTTAAGTTTTTTGCCCCACTTTTCCCCTTTGATGCATATGCAGGGTGCATGATGCAGGCGTATAGATCTGATAGGTTTAACCGAAAGGCAACTGTTTTAATATAATTATGTTTACTGTTTGACTGCTTTTTCTAAGTTTGATTTTGTTTAAGTAAACTACAAATCTTATGATCTTTAGAGTATAAACAAATACTAATCTCTACATCTCTCTGACTTTTCATCCTATCTAGGTTCTTCCTTTCAACCACTCTTCAGCTGCATTTGGAAAAGAAAGAGAGTTTGCGAGCTTTAGTGTGTTGTTAAACAAAATTTCCACATTTTATTTGTGATTTAAATTTAGTTGTTAAACGAACTTTTTTAATTTTCAACCAGTGGAGCCGTGGGAGCGAGTTGCAAAAACTATAGTAGCTTCTCTAGCCCTTTTCAGACATTCTTCCCTACTTTTTAAAGGTAAGATTTGAATAACAGAGGGTTATTGCATCCCCATTACCATTGGCTTTGATCTCACATGCTACACCTTTTGCAACTTTTAACATCATAGTTTGCGAATTGCGAAGGCTCCGTTTCGAATATTATTGTTCTGCTGGCAGTTGCAACAGAATCTGCTTTGCAACAAGTACTAGTGTCCGAAACCGCATTAAATATGACAATCTCTTGACTAATCCTTTGACTTTCAAGTTTGAAATGCCTGGCTTGACCAATCGGATGACTGTATGTCAGGTTGGAGTTTGAAATGCAGTAGAAATCTCACCACTCTTTTGAGTTAAAAGCTTATAATACTTTCGCAGTTAGATAGTGGAACTTGCGGTGCAAACTGCAAGAAAGCTTTGTAATTTTCCATCCTCTTTCTGCCAGAAAAAAACAAGAAACAAGTTGATTAAAAAAAAGGAAAATGTGTACTGTTTTGAATGGCAAGTACACTGGAGCCCACCGTGCCTATGAAATGTCTGGTCCCGAAAAACTATTATTAAAAAGGTGCTGCCATGATCTTTTAGCCATTTCATGTCTATCTCAAATTGCATTTAAAGTATTAGTCATTTGGTTTCTTATTGTGTAGACCCACTAAAGGCCCAATTTTCCAATCTATTGATTTGACTTCTGTGAACAACACAGGAAGTGAATGGAATTTGGGTTTGAAAAAAAATTGGGAAATCTCAAGATGGATGATGTTCATGATCACGACCTATAAACAACATGAGTGGATTATTAGGTCTCTTGTCCCTTGCTTCTTGTATGATTCTCTCGTTTCCATGCATTTAATATGCTTTGAAAATAATATGTTGGTGTGCATGAGAGGAATTTTTCATGACATAGTAACATGGGATATGGGTGAATATGGGATGGATGTTGGTTTGAATTTTGCACGATCATGTACTACTACCTGTTCCCGGTTTTGAATTTTCAAATATTTCGTTTGAAACTTTACAAGCCATTAAAGATGCTGACCTTGTGAATATACAAATTGGGTGATGGATAATATCATCAGTTAGACTGATTATTAATTTCATCCCCTTATGAACTGAAGGTGGATATGAGCAATCCAAATTAATTTCAACACATACTCTTACATAAGGTCTTGTGTTGATCAAAGTGTGTTCATCCGTAAACAAAGCTTTCCAATAAAACTTGTTAATGAACTCGATCCCAACCAAAGTGGGTTCATCCATAAACAAAGGCTTTCCAATAAAACTTGTTATTGAACTCGATCCTAGCTAAGGGTGCACAGGAACCGAGCCGGACCGAACCGGAACCGATGGAACCGTACCTGATTTTGGACCGAACCGAGGTACAAGGTACAAGTACCGGTCCCAAAAATAGGAACCGAGCTCTGGGGGTACAGATACACGGTCCAACACATGAACCGTCCCGTACCGGACCGAAGTCCCGAATAATTGTGACCGTTAGATTTAGGGGATAAGGGATCTGTCTCAGCCGTTGGATTAATAGGGGGTATATAAGCTCTGAAGAAATTCTTAGGGTTTCAGTTCCCTTAATTTTTTCTCGCCTCTTGACTCTTCTCAGTACTTCTCTCTGAGAAGGAGAAGAAATTCTCCCATTCTTCTGATCTTCATCTTCTTCTAGTCATCAAACTACCATTTATGGGATTTTGACCTGGAATTAGATTGCGACTCACCAACTTCTTCTTCTTCACTTTCAGAGAGCACCGGATAAACCCCAAATTTTTCCCGCCTCCCCCAATTCAGTGAAAGTAAGTTGAATAATCAGCACCACAGAGCGTCGGAGGAAGAAAGAAACCCTTGAAATCAAGCAGAGAGCCATCCACAACGCGGCGGAGCAACCGAAGGCAACTCACTTTCACCATCAGACAGACACACAGATGATGAATAAACCCTAGATTCAAATTGTAAGTTTCATACCCTTTACTCAATTCTTTTCAAATTACAGTATGCTGATGAAATTGAAAAGACCCAATTCGTCGAAAATTGAATTTGAATAGTGTAAACTTTTTTTTGATTGAAGAATCACATAGCAGAAGCTTATAAGGCTTTGCTCGAAAATTTTCTTATCTTGGAACCTGTCACACCAAGTAGGCATTTTTTTTCTTATCTTGGCATGGTAAGCATACCTTATAAGCTTCTGCTATGTGGTAAGCCTTATAAGCGTTCGATATATAGCTTATGCACCATCAAAGCTGGTGATTCGATAAATTGTTTTGGATCCTCTTTTGCTGTCCACAAACTCCAGGTAATATCTGACAGTATGTTCATTTATTTTGAACTATATGTAGAGCTTATACATAGAATTAGCTCTTATGAATTAAAAATGCATACCCCATTGAAATGATCGACTAATAATTCAAACATAGGAGAAGGGAATACAGGGATTGGAGTAACTGAGTCACTAGTTGGTGGTTTGGTTTATTAGCACACAAACCTGGCGAGATTATGAGCATCACGATCAGCTATAGACATATGGTAAGGTCTGCTTGATAGGAGATTCGTCCGTCCATATTCGCTATGTCAAACTAAAGTGGTCATTTCCAACAAAAGCATGACAGTGCCAACGCCAATGCCTATCTCAATGACACGCCCAAAGTCACCTGCTTGTTAAGCTGTGGTGATTGAGCTAGGCAACAAGGGAGGCTGACAACAAATGCAACAGTAATACCACATAGCAGAAGATTATTAATTAAGATTGAGCAACTCCACTTTCTTTGATTTCTGTTTCTGTATGATTCACATAGCAGAAGCTTATAAGGCTTTGCTCGAAAATTTGTATTTGAAATTGATTTTGTTTTTATTTTCGAACTCTTGTAGTGTGTTAAATTTAAACCCTAAAGTTTGAGACTAATATGAATGTTTTGGATGGTGCAGGGGTATGTTGGATACACAGTTCTGGATTCAGAGATTAGATCAGTATTATTAGTGTAAGTCTTTATTAAAAATCAAATTGAAGAGTTATTAAGAATGATTTTATTGAAGCTGATGATGACTGTTTTGAGCATCTGAAGTGGGTTTATTTCTGTGCAAATCTTAATTAATAATCAAATGGAAATGTAAGTGATGAAGATCAATCAGTTTTATAGAGTGGGTTTGTTTCAATTACCCATGTTTAGTTTTGAGAAGTAACAAGGATTTCTGTTTCTGTATGATTCACATAGCAGAAGCTTATAAGGCTTTGCTGTTGAGTTTTTGAGATGCCTACTTGGTGTGACAGGTTCCAAGTATAAAGCTTTGATAAAGGGCAGTAGGTTTCTGTTTTTTTTTTTTTTTTTCCCCCTGAAATGGAACCGGAACCGGTACCGGTACCGACCGGAATCGGCCGGTCCAAAATGGAACCGGAACCGAGGTACTCGGTACCGGTACCGGTCCATTTTTTTGGTACCGAAGGGTGTAAGGTACAGGTACTCGGTCTCGGCAAGAACCGAGCCGAACCGTACCGTGTGCACCCTTAATCCTAGCTTATTCCACAGATGAAGTGGAACATTAAATATCCTTAACCAAATAGGGACTGTCATCATTTCAGCAATCCGTTTTTCAATGAGAGGGCTCCAAGGCTAACAATGAAGAGCAGTGCTATCCTACACGACTTTGCGGGATGGTTTCCCGCAAAAGCGGTTTATTTGTCGTTAGATCATGCTAAAACCCAGATCTAACAGTTTTGAACCCTTAAGGGGAAATGGTGGGTCTTTTTTTGAAAATGGTGGGTCCTTTTCTGAAAGTGATGAATCTTTTTCTGAATGTGAATCTAACCGTTGATTTGATCGTCCAACGATAAAGAAACCGCTTTTACGGGAAACCATCCCGCAAAGTCGTATGGGGTAACATTTGTCAACAATGAATAGTTTTTTACCGATGTAAAAAGCTCTCAGGTCGAAGGAAGATTTCCTATCTTCATCATTCAAAAAATTGAAAACAAAAGAATTCACCTTGTAAAGCAATTTTTACATCAGATTTCGTTTTCCACATCTTTGAACCGGCTTTTTGAACCATAGTGAATGAAAATCTCGGGCCTACAAATGACCCAATAACCAATTTTCCACACTCCTTAATGTCATGTTTATTCTTTAAGGTTCTCTGAAGCAATATCAACCACTGTGTTCCCTTCAATCACTGATAGTGGTTTTTGAACCATAGAGCAGTCTCCGTTAATAGCCGTCTTTGGCAACAAACATACATATTCAAGCTTTTCAGCATCATTTTTAAGAGAAAAAAAAATTGAACTAGGGTTTTCTTTTGAATACCCATTTTCCGTTGTAGCATCTCGCCTATCATCGGCAGTTGATCTCTTTTGACCTCCATTAATGTTGTTAGAAGCATTCGAATGAGGAAAATCAGTCAATTCCAGACTTGAATCAACTTCATCCATGAATAATGAATTTACCCATCGAGTACCAATGAATATCTCAAAGATGTGAGTTTTGTTCTTCTTTTGGCCACTGTTCAAAGAATTGTGTTGTGAAAGGGCTGAAGAGAAAATCTCAGTGGGCTTCCAAGAAAATTCAACAAGGAAATCATAGTGTGAGTGCTGAGAAAGGTGATGCTTTTAGTAATGAAAACCAGGATAATATTTGTTTTGGAACCAAACCACACTGGAATGAACCAAACTGGCGGAATTGGTGCAATGAATTTGAGAGTAATTGAAACCGTTGAATTGGCAACAGCTGGAGTAGGCAATGGTCATGGGGTAGAGAACCTAGTTGTAGAGTCTCTGGAAGATAAAAGTGATAGTTTTGACTCAAAGAATCTAAACACGGAGATAGGATCCGCACATGACACAAATGAAATGATTGTAATCCCAACTACAGTTGAAGTGATTGGAGGAGACGAAAGGAGAACACAATTACTTCAAGCACAACTCCATCTGAAATTGTTTCAACAAAAGAGGTTGTGGGGAAGGATGCAACAAGTATCAAGGGAACAATGCCTTCAATAGAAACAAGGTGGGATCTAGCAATAGAGTTTCATCAATAGTTTCTGAGGGTATTAAAGCTCCAGTTACAAATAAAAAATTAGTGGAGAAAAGGGTTTGTAATGATCTTAAATCCGTGTCTTGTGAAGATAAGAGAAGAGAAGAGAAGAGAAAAGAAAGAGAAATGGAAGTCCGAACAAGGATAACACGGAAATACTGGGAAGGAGGCAATGATCTCAAGTTAAGAAGAGATTTTCTTCTTATTCTTCTTAGTTTTTTTGGCTTTGTATTTTGTTTGTTCTCTTGGTGTAATTAGATATTGTATGGAGTTTGGCTTGATTGCCTTACTCTTTCGTTGTATATTGCTTTGTTTTTTCTTTGTGTTGCTGTCCGTCAGCTTGTGTTAAAGTAGACTTTTTAGTCTCTCTTATTGTATTGCCTAGACGTCTTCCCATCTTGTTTTCTTTTTTCTTTTTCCAATATAATTTTAACCTTTTCAAGTCAAAATAAAAACCTGAAGATGGCTCCTTCCAGTTCTCTATTTGGTTGGCAAGTCTTCTTAGCTCAACTGATTTATTTAGTTAAATGAACGTGCATTTGTCTAGTCATTTTGGTTTCCGAACCTGAATCATTCTTACAACAGTTTGCATACGGGTATGCATACTGTGTATATCCAGACAATGATTTCAATCATTAAAACATTCTTAGGAGACGACAATAGTTGTCTACACAAACTATTAGCTTATAATCAATTTTCAAGTGATCGAATGATCAATATGAAACATTCCGAGTCTACATCAAATGACGGTCTCACACAAATCAAGTAAGATGTTACAAGGCGATTTTCACATGATCATCTTTTGACTTTCGTCAAGAATAATGATGAACGTAGTTAAAGCAAAAATCTTTCCAACACATATTTCGAGAAAGATATAAGAGAGTTAAACTCATCTCGAAATATCAAATGTGTATAATGTAAAGTCTATATAGCTACACGACTTAGTCTCAATAGGAGATAGAATAGAATAGACTTCTGAGTGATAAATGAGTTCAAGTCTCCACATACCTTTTGTTGATGAAGTTCCTCCAAGATCCCCCTTAGTAGATCTTCGTCTTCAATCGATGAACACCGTGAAGTCTAAATATCAACTACACATTCTATCCTAATCCGAGACATAGCTATAAGTAGACTAGAAATCAAGACTTATAGTTTTGACAACTAAACTTGACAAACAAGCTTGAGATAGCAACGCTTGCGAGTTCGACCGAGCAGTGTTCTAACACCCATAATGACTGCTAGTGAAGTCAAATGTCTCTCTAAGGTGAGGGATGCTTTCCTCGATTTACTTCCAACTTTAGATATATTACACCATAATTTTAACATCGTATTTATCTGTAAGCGGATAATACATAAAAGTTCCAGACATTATGCACTATTGTTAAGCCGGTGGTCAAGATTGGATTTTGGAAAACTTTTGTCTTAAATAAACTTGTTTCTTAAGTTAGGACTTAAAACTTGTTCCTAAAGTAGTGTCTCGTAAGGTCTAAGTTTGTTTTTTCTATATATAAGACTAGAATTGTAGGTTTGTTAATATCCGATATAGAAGAGTGGTAAGACCTTGTGCTGAAGTTTTTAGTTTTTTTGTTGGGAGGTTTTAGCGATACCTTGAGGGTCAATATCAGTACGAGAGAAAAACTTATAGAAAGGATTTTCGTATTCTGATATTTAGGGTTTAGGGTTTGCCCTAAACCAAGTTTCTAGTATTTCTATTTCCCCTATGTTACTAGAAACTGTAAAGAAGGTGTGGACGAGAACATATGAGGCTAGTTTGAAGAATGGGTTAGAAAGTTAATTTCTAAGATTTCTTCGATGGTGTTCTCGGGTATGTCTTGTTAACTCTTTTGTTTTCATCATGAGTTGCATAAGGAGCATGTACCGACCATTGATTAATGAAAGTTGTTGATAGACACATTTTTGTGACCAAATTGTCCTCAATTTTCAGTATTGTTGGTACTCGATTTTCTACTTATTATGGTGTTTTATGTGTTTGTAGGTATTTTTGGAAAATTCGGCTCGAAAAGTTGGTTTAGGCACCCGGAGGACACATGTTATTCGGACTCTCAGTTTTGGATAAGGGGCACCTAACTGATAAGGGGCATCCCAGGGAACCAACTGCTAATCGCACCCCATTACTGGTTAAGAGGGCTCCATCTTCTTCCTTGATTTGAAAAGAAAAAATTGGCGGGAAATTTGGTTTCAACGGTAAAGGATTTATTATCTTTAAGGTAAGAATATCTTCTTGCCTTACAAACATGAAGTTTTGAAGAAAAAGGAAGTTATCTTGTATTAAACAAGAAAGATATCCTTAGAAGATTTTATCTTGGATTTTATTATGCGAATTAAAGAAGATATTGGTTTAGTAAAGAAATATATAGAATAAAGAGAAGGAAAATTCTGAAAATATTTTTAATTAAAAAGAAGAAGATTTTGGAGTTATGGAAGAATATATTTGAGTGATGTGTATTTGTGTGTATAAATAGAGAGCTGGAGAGTTTTTGGGAGAGAAAAAAATCATTGTTTTATCATTGTTTCTCCCATTCATCTTTGTAAACACCCTTTGAACAATAAAAATGAATTTTGAGCGTGTCTCCATGATGATGAGCTGATGGATTTTCAAATGATGTTGTAGTTGTGGTAAAAACTGGGTTCTTTTCAGACTTGTGAAGAAAACAAAATTTAGATTTAAATTAAACAAGCAAATAAAAAGAGTTGTTCAAAGTTATTGAGAAAAAACACCAAGACTTGGATTCCACCATTGACCCATTATTTGATAAATTCTAATAATTAATATTCATGCAATTTTTCTTTTAGAGTGATTCTAATTTTATGCCTTTTGTAGATTTTTGAAGTAATAAATGTAAACACCAAGCATGAAACATCAAAAGTCTTAAACTAAGCATGCTCCATCAAAACGAATCACAATTATTCAATAAAAATCAATTATCCAATATAAATTCCATGCAAATAATCATGTAAAAATATTGCAAATAAATATTAAAATTAGAATTATACCAATTAATGTGGAACAATGGCTTCCTCCGTCGCCTTGGCTAATGGGTTTAGCTCCTCATCCCGAAAACACACTCACAAGATGTATTCATGGCTAAATAAGTGTTTTTATTGATGAAAATAATTGATAATTGAAATTAGCAACGCTGCAGAAGTGTTACAGCGTCACTGTTACAAAGGGGTAAGTGTTTTTGAGACTGCTGTAAACGATAAGCCCTTTCTGCTGTATAAGAACGATACTTGTTCTGCTTTTAAGACTGTCGAAGAACGACGGACTCTGCGAGTCTGTTCTTCGTCTTCTTCTTCCTCCTCGAGCAGCAGCAGCAGGAGCTACAATACCTCGTAACTTCTTCTTCTCGTCTCTAAACTCCTCCTAACTCTCTCCTAAAACTTTCTAACCCTTCTTATGACTCGACCCAACCTTTTTATAACTCAACAGGGTCATAAAATCCCGATGAAATCTCCTCTTTTTCTTCTCTGAGGTTGAAACGATAATCAGTTCTGTTTTCTTTTTTTCACGTGCTGTTAGCTATATAATAGCTACCAAACTCTTCCCTAGACTTGAATAGGACCATGTACATGTTAATCCAGCGTCAAAGTCCTCCAGAAATCTCTCAAAAATCTTCTAAACTCGAAACAGAACACGTCTCTCTGTTGGGACTTTGAAACCCTCTCTCGGCCATTCCAGCCCAATTGGATGGGTCCAATCGATTGTACTGGGCTTGTTATTGTCTGGGAAGTTCATCCCAATCGATTTGCAGCATGAATCTCCCTGACAGCTCAAACAATTGCTTCCAAATCAACAGCGTGAAACCAAGTTTTCCCGCCTTTTTTTTCAGATTTGAATATGAAGATGACCCCCCCTTATCCATTCGAGAGCCCTTTAGTAATGCCCTGAAATGGGTGCCCTTACCATAGTGAGAGTCCGAAACACTTTCCACTTGGGTGCAAATAGTAATTTTTCTGGGATATTTTCAACACTTTTTCAGGGTTCCTCCGGGGTATTTCTGGGGTGCTTCCAACATACTTCTGGGGTGCTTCTGGTACGTTATCTACGGAGGTTCAAATGCCACATTTTGAGCCAATTTCGCCGCAAAAGCTTATTTCTCCAAAAACACCTACAAAGACATAAAATAACCAAATAAGTACAAAATCGAGCACTAACAATATAAACAATTGGGACAAATTAGACACATAAATGCGTCTATCAAATACCCCCAAACTTATTATTTGCTAGTCCCGAGCAAATCAAAACTACAAAATAAAATCCTAACTCACTGTCGCAGGCATCGTCGATTGCATTTAGCGTATGCAATAAGCCTTTAAACCCCTAGGTGGCCCTAGTGGCCGAGTTATAGTCTCGGGAGGGCTTACCAGAGATATACCCACAAAACCTGTACTCCAGACCTTAGCTATCTACGCAGAACCTTGGAAGGCACTAAAGAATCTCCTTGGTTGGCATACTTATTGACTACAGGAAGAAGTACCCTGATGCGAAATTCCAATTGTGTACACGAGTTTGCACTCAAGCATACTAAAATTCATATAAAGTGACAGAGCTCTACTCAGATAGTTGCACTATGGACATCATATTCGGAGTCAAAACTAATCACATGGATAGATCAAGAAGATGGATATAGAAAAACATGTATGGTTTTGATGTTTACTAAGTGAACGGTGTTTCCCATATCTGTCTGAAGGCCTCCGCCAAAATGAACCTATCCTAATGGATTGAGATACTAGTCTGACTAATATCAACACACTGGCATATACAAGGGTACCAGTGGTCGATAACCTAACTCTAGGTCAACACAACTGGCATATACAAGGGTACCAGTGGTCGACTTTATTGAATTTATTCCTTTTGGTCAAATGGTCTGGTCTCAATTTCTTTTTTTTTTTTTTTTTTTTTTTTTTCTACTTTTTGGTAACTACCATTTTTTTTCTTTTTTTCATCTCTTTTTTCTTTTTTTTTCTTTTCTTTTTTCAACTTTTTTTTTTCATTGTATCTCAATCACTCTAATTCACCCTAGCTTGGTAACAACTTGAATCATGGGCCCCACCTATCACTTAGAGAAACATAGTTTAAATAAAATAAAATAAAAATAGAAGTGAAAAGGACTCTACGAGATATGGTGAAACTACATGTTATTTCTAAACACCTGAGCTCTGTGCTATTTATGAATAGACTCTTCTAGATGTTGCCATCTATCAGATTGGTTCTTCAACTCCTACAACCAAAATGCTTCCATCCCTTAGATTAGTTAGTGCAATCCTCAATAGGCATAATTTCTAAGCTCTGGAGTTATTTATTGCAACTAAAAGCCAAAGTGTTTCTTCCCCACCCCCAAACTTAAAATCCATTGTCCTCATGTTTCTACTTATGAATTAAAGCACATACAAGGAGAAAATGTTACCATTGGAGGGAAAAGAAATAAGGAAGGATATTACCGTATCACAAGAAGCGGGAGCCTCCCAGTAAATGCTAAATTTATATCATTAGCTGGACATCAAATACCTCAAAAAGAATTTTCACCTTCCAAAGTCGTATACCAATAGTCGAACAATTATGGGTCCATAAGACCAAATAGAACTGCCACTATAGGAGACAAATGGTCAAGATCATAAAAATGAGCAGAAGAGCACAACCTGATCTAAAGTTTTCTCGCAAGACAATTGGATTTATCTGGAGTGCCCATTGGGCTTCATATGAGTGTCTCGGCAAACAGATTCATCCGAAAACGGGTCTCTAACATATGGATTTTCTCCTGGACAGTATCAGGGGATCAGGTTGTGGAGTCTGAATAGACTCAAGCGATACCTCAGATGCACTAGGCTTGAGTCCCAAGTTAGGGACTTCTACTGGGGATAATTGACAATCTCTACCCCCAAATTTAGGGTAATCACTATTCTCCGTAAGACCTTTAACTATGGCTTGAATTTCCGGATCCGGAGAGTATTTAAAATACTCTAGAGCTTCTTCTAGTTCACTACCCCCAAACTTAGAGTTTTGGGTGTCTCTAGATAAACTAGTCACAATATTCCTAATTTCTAGACCATCGGTTCCTGAAAAAGGTCAATTGATTTCTCTGAGTTATAATCAGGTGGTTCATCCTCTACTTGCTTCATAGCTGCTATGGTCCACTCTAAAACTTCCTTATTTTCTTGAAGCATGGTCTCTGGCCTATTCTCCTGATCACTATCCAAATCGGAAGTTATAGGCAAAATCTCAGATGGGCCTACAAATGCATAATTGGGGTCCAACTTAGGAGGATCTTTAGGCTCTTCGAAATAAGGGCTTAAGGTAGATTCGGTAGCTAGTAATGGTTCAAACCTAGATTTCCATCTATCGGTATCTAACATAGGAATAGAATCCAACAGAGCATTTACTTGTTCAATGTTGCTATCATCGTCGAAATCCATGCTAAAACGGGCTAGACAACTCTCTAATGGATCTTCCGATTCGGTGTTTGGTACAGACTTCGGAACTAAGGTTCCTATCATGTTGACCTCTTCAATGCACGTGTCATCTAGCTCAGAATGTAGCTTATTGACATTAAAAATATTCAACTCAATAGTCATATTACCAAAAGATAGATTCATAATACCATTTCGACAGTTTATGATCGCATTAGATGTGGCTAAAAACGGGCGACCTAAAATCACTGGTATTTGGTTCTCTGGGTCTGGGACAGGTTGGGTATCTAGGATAATAAAATCCACTGGATAAATAAACTTGTCAACCTCTATGAGAACATCCTCGATGACACCACGAGGAATTTTAACGGACCTATCAGCTAACTGAAGTGTTATCTGGGTAGGTTTCATCTCACCAAGTCCTAGCTTAAGGTACACATGGTATGGCATTAAGTTCACACTGGCTCCTAAGTCAAGCAACGCTTTCTCAACACGGTATTACCTATTGTGCAAGAAATGGTCGGGGACCCTGGGTCTTTATACTTAGGAGTATGGTATTCTGAATAATAGAACTCACATGACTAGCTATGAAGGCTTTCTCTGGACACTGAGCTTACGCTTTCGCGTACACAAGTCCTTAAGGAACTTGGCATAAGAGGGAATCTGCCTAATTGCATCTAATAATGGAAGGTTGATATTAACCTGCTTAAAAACCTCCAATATATCATTAAAGTTGGACTCCTCTTAGTCGGAACTAGCAGCTGGGGAAACGGGGCTCTGGGAACAAATCCGGGCTTAACAGGACCCTCATTGGTCTCTTTGGAGACTCTATCAGTCTCCTCATTTTCTGGCTCAGCAGGGTGAACTACAGCATGTTCACTATCAGGCATGGCAACCTTGTTGTCAACTTTCTTTCCACTCCTAAGGGTTGTGACAGCATTCACATGATTGTACGATTTCTCTCCTTTGGGGTTAGGATCAGTATACTAGGGAACCTTCCATTTTCTCTCTCACTTATAAACTTAGCTATTTGTCCTACTTGAAGTTCTAACTTGGCAAGACTCTGGGAATTATTCTTCAATTCTTGCCTAGTTTCTTGTTGAAAGCTCATGTGGTTCTTTGTTAGCATTTCATGGTTATTTGCTAACATAGTGAGAGTATCCTCTAAGGTAGAGATCTTTTTCTCGGAAGTGTTCTGAAACTGGGTTTGACCTGAAGAGTTCTTAAAACCAAAACCTGGGGGAGGCTGAGCTGAGAATTGCTAGACTGGCCTTGACTCTGGCCCTTAGACCAAGAGAAATTAGGATGGTTTCTCCAACCAGGGTTGTAGGTTTCTGAGTATGGGTCAAACTTCTGACGGTTCTCAAACCTAGCATTGTTATAGACAGCATGGGCTTGCTTCACTAACCTGACCTTCCCAAAATGAATTATCGGGTTCTATTCCACAACTAGAGACTTGAGAGGCTCTATTAGGTTCAACAAGGGACCTATTTTTAGACTGCCCCATTTCCAAAGCTTCTAACCTTCTAGATAAAGCAGCAAACTTAGCATCTGAACCAAAACTGTATCTACCACATTGGTGCTACTTCTATTGACAAGAGTCTTTTAGGGGGTTCAACACAAGATTCCCACTGTTGGGATTTTTCAGCGATAGCTCCTAAGAAGGTAAAAGCATCATCAGCATTTTTACTAGTGAACTCACCAGCGCACATAGACTCAACCATGGCTTTGGTCGAATAGTCTAAACCATCATAAATAATCTGTACGAGTTTCATATTATCAAATCCATGGTGAGGACACTGAGATAGGAGATCATTGAATCGCTCTAAAAACCTATAAAGAGACTCTCCCTCTTGTTGCACACTAGCACTAATTTTCTGCCTAACAGCTGCAGTTTTATGCTTAGGGTAGAATTTCATATAGAAGGCAGCGATAAGTTCCTGCCATGTTTCAATAGGATTCAGATGGTAGGTTGTTCAGCCAGGTCTTGGCTTTATCTCTCAAGGAAAAGGGAAACATTTTAAGTTTCAAGACTTCATCAGTAAGGTCTTTTATTCTAATTGTCCCACAAATTTCCTCAAAGTCCCTAATATGAAAATAAGGGTTCTCATCATCTTTCCTAAGAATATAGGGATCATCTGAAGAATACTAGGTTTTATCTCGAAATTAGCCGTAGTGGCTGGCAATTTAATGCATGAAGCTCGGTTGGTCCTAGTTGGGAACATGTAATCTTTCAAAGTTGCCATCGTTGGCACAACTGGAGTACTAGGGGTACTTTCCTCACGAAGAGATATTCTCAAAACTGAAGTTTCCAAAAACAGGGCTCTCCAAAGAAGAGTCTTCGAGCTCCCTGCTTAAATCAGAAGAACTACTAGGTTTTTCGCTAATCAATCGACCTAGAGTATCTCTTTTCCAAGCCCTATTAACAAAATCGGGCATACACTAAAAAGAATTCAAAAAGAAATAAAAATCCTAAAGGAAGGTTCTAGCAATCACACAGCAGGCTGACTCGACTTTACCACAGCAAACCTAAAGATTTCTAGCAAACAACAAGCATGATGGCTCCACTTAGATTGTTTCTAGACCAGCTTCTAATCCTTCGAAAGGGAATTCGTTACAATTTAAGCAAACCCCTCTGGAATCAATCCGAGTTAAAGCAAGTTGAATCGAGGCGAGGGAAGCTCAGTGGAGCTTTGATACCCAAAACCTCACCGATCCAATGCGGCGCAGTCACGCATTCAACTCGCAGAAACCGTCAAGAACTTCGAGGTGTGCTTAAAAGAGTAACCAATATTTTTCGAATGATTGTCCTGTTAAGCTCGATACCCTATAGGTCTCTTTCTAGTCCAAATTTTAGGCTTAGGTTCGCTTTAGGTTTCGTTTTCCTAAGGCGGGCAAGAAGGGAGCGGTGATGAAATCCGAACCCTTATCTTATATGGTCCAGTCCTTGCCCTTTACTAGGAATTTAAAAACAGTCCATATTCAAGTCCTCAGCATATTCACCTTAAGGAGTCCAGTAACCCGCTTGCAGGAGATTCGCGGGTGTTTAGAATTTTACCTCCCGTACCAGACGGGCGAAGAACCGTTGAAGTCGACTCGGGCCACGACTCCTATGTCGTGTGCGAACCCGAGGGGCCGAGAGGTGATATTGTAACCGTCCTTCCCTGCAAACAGTTTGTATTTAAGGATACCCTTCCGTAGGGTTTAAAAATAAAAATAAAATGTCCCAAAATTAATGTCCAAAGTCCATAAAAAAAAATACAAAAGAAAAGAAAGTCTAAAAAAAAAAATTACAAAAAAAAAATGTTTTTTTTTTCTTCTTTTTATCAAAAAAATAAATAAAATTCTTTTTTTTTTTGCTCCTTTTGCTTTGCCTTTTACTCCAAGTCTTTAAATGTCCACCAAAAACTTTGGAAAAAATTTTTCGCTCCAACTTCAAGAATCTGAAAGAAAAAGACAAAAAAAAAAAACAGAAACGTAAAGAAGAACAAATAAAAAAAAAATCTAAAAAAATGCTAACTAAACACAGGTCCGCGTCGGCGGCGCCAAAAATTTGATGGATTTTCAAATGATGTTGTAGTTGTGGTAAAAACTGGGTTCTTTTCAGACTTGTGAAGAAAACAATTTTTAGATTTAAATTAAACAAGCAAATAAAAAGAGTTGTTCAAAGTTATAAAGAAAAAACACCAAGACTTGGATTCCACCATTGACCCATTATTTGATAAATTCTAATAATTAATATTCATGCAATTTTTCTTTTAAAGTGATTCTAATTTTATGCCTTTTGTAGATTTTTGAAGTAATAAATGTAAACACCAAGCATGAAACATCAAAAGTCTTAAACTAAGCATGCTCCATCAAAACGAATCACAATTATTCAATAAAAATCAATTATCCAATATAAATTCCATGCAAATAATCATGTAAAAATATTGTAAATAAATATTAAAATTAGAATTATACCAATTAATGTGGAACAATGGCTTCTTCCGTCGCCTTGGCTAATGGGTTTAGCTCCTCATCCCGAAAACACACTCACAAGATGTATTCATGGCTAAATAAGTGTTTTTATTGATGAAAATAATTGATAATTGAAATTAGCAACGCTGCAGAAGTGTTACAGCGTCACTGTTACAAAGGGTTAAGTGTTTTTGAGACTGCTGTAAACGATAAGCCCTTTCTGCTGTATAAGAACGATACTTGTTCTGCTTTTAAGACTGTCGAAGAACGACGGACTCTGCGAGTCTGTTCTTCGTCTTCTTCTTCCTCCTCGAGCAGCAGCAGCAGGAGCAACAATACCTCCTGTAACTTCTTCTTCTTGTCTCTAAACTCCTCCTAACTCTCTCCTAAAACTTTCTAACCCTTCTTATGACTCGACCCAACCTTTTTATAACTCAACAGGGTCATCAAATCCCGATGAAATCTCCTCTTTTTCTTCTCTGAGGTTGAAACGATAATCAGTTTTGTTTTCTTTTTTTCACGTGCTGTTAGCTATATAATAGCTACCAAACTCTTCCCTAGACTTGAATAGGACCATGTACATGTTAATCCAATGTCAAAGTCCTCCATAAATCTCTCAAAAATCTTCTAAACTCGAAACAGAACACGTCTCTCTGTTGGGACTTTGAAACCCTCTCTCGGCCATTCCAGCCCAATTGGATGGGTCCAATCGATTGTACTGGGCTTGTTATTGTCTGGGAAGTTCATCCCAATCGATTTGCAGCATTGAATCTCCCTGAACAGCTCAAACAATTGCTTCCAAAATCAACAGCGTGAAACCAAGTTTTCCCGCCTTTTTTTCAGATTTGAATTATGAAGATGACCTCCCCCTTTTCCATTTCGAGAGTCCCTTTAGTACATGCCCTGAAATGGGTGCCCCTTATCCATAGTGAGAGTCCGAATAACACTTTCCCCTTGGGTGCAAATAGTAATTTTTCTGGGATATTTTCAACACTTTTTCAGGGTTCCTCCGGGGTATTTCTGGGGTGCTTCCGACATACTTCTGGGGTGCTTCTGGTACGTTATCTATGGAGGTTCAAATGCCACATTTTGAGCCAATTTCGCCGCAAAAGCTTATTTCTCCAAAAACACCTACAAAGACATAAAATAACCAAATAAGTACAAAATCGAGCACTAACAATATAAACAATTGAGACAAATTAGACACATAAATGCGTCTATCATGAGCTAATTCTCGCGCAACCAAGGCAATGGATGAAGCTATCTATGCATGAATGATTGGTAACAATTTTATTTTCTCTAATTTACAATTTATAATTCATTCAATCACCGCTTTTGCGGAGTTCTAAATGTTCACATAATTTTCTTAATTACTTGTGATTCAATTTGATAGATTATACTTTGCTTAATTGATTGATAGTCTATTCTTAGGGAATACAATTAATATTTGGGAATATGTTTGATTACGTGTGAATTAAGAAATAAAGGACTTAAAGGATAGTTACAGTTTTGAAACATATTTGGTATCGTTCACTCATGTGTAATAGTGGCATCTAGTGTCTTGGTTATTTTTATTATCTTGAAATCAATTTTGCAATAAGTTTTCTATTTTTAAGTTTTATAAGTCTAAAATCTTTTGCTTTCACAAGTCTCAACGAACTTATTACTACAACATCATTGAAAAATATCATCAGTTTTTGGCGCCGTCGACACGGACTTGTCTTTAGGCTAGAGATTTTAGATTTTTTATTTTAGGTTTTTATTTTATTTTATTTTTTCTTCTTTACGTTTTTGGGTTTTTGTCTTTTCCTTAAAGATTTTGGAATTTGGAGCGAAAGAAAATTTTTCCAAAGCTTTTGGTGAATACTTAAAGATTTGGATTAAAGGCAAAGCGAAAAGAGCGAAAGAAGAGGAGAATAAAAATTAATTAAAAAAAGAAAGAGAGAGAGAGATAATTTTTTATTTTTTTTATTTTTTTATTTTAGATTATCTTTTTCTTTTGCACTTTATTTTTGGACTTTGGACTTTGGGACTTTATTTTTTTAAACCCTACGGAAGGGTAGTTTAAATATCAACTGTTTGCAGAGAAGGACGGCGATTACGATATCGCCTCGGCCCCTCGGGTTCGTACATGACATAGGAATCGTGGCCCGAGTCGAATTCAGCGGTTCATCCCCCGTCTGGTACGGGAGATATGTTTGTCGAAACACTCGCGAATCTCCTGTCAGCGAGTTACTGTATTCCTTCGTTTGCATATATGCTGAGGATTTGAAAACGGTTGCTTTAATTTCCTAGTAAAGGGCAAGGACTGGCCATACAAGATAAGGGTTCGGATTTCATCTCCGTTCCCTTCTTGCCCGCCTTAGGAAAACGAAACCAAACGCGAACCTAAGCCTAAAATTTGACTAGAACGAGACCTATAGGGTAACGAGCTTAATAGGAAAGTTATTCGAAAAATATTGGTTACTCTTTAAAGCATGCTTCAAAGTTCATGATGGTTTCTGTGAGTTGAATACACCACCTTGTAACGCCGGTGAGGCCTTGGGTATCAAATCTCCATTGAGCTTCCCTCGTCTCGATTCAACTTACTTAAACTCGGATTGATTCCAGAGGGGTTTGCTTAAATTGTAACGAATTCCCTTTCGAAGGATTAGAAGCTGGTCTAGAAACAATCTAAGTGGAGACATCATGCTTTTTGTTTGCTAGAAATCTTTAGGTTTGCTTTGGTGGAGTCATCCTTGTTTGTGTTTGTATAGAACTTCCCTTCCTTTTAGGATTTCTTTCTTTTTCTTATGTTTTTCTAGTGTATGCCCAAGGTTATTAAAGAGTGGGCTTGGAAAAGAAACACTCAAGGTCGTTTGATTAGTGATAAACCTAGTAGTTCTTCTTGTGAAGGCGGGGAGCTCGAAGACTCTTCTTTTGAGAGCCCTGTTTTTGGAAATTTCAGTTTTGAGAATCTGTCTCTTCGTGAGGAAAATACCCTTAGTACTTCAGCTGTGCCAGCGATGGCAACTTTGCAAGATTACATGTTCCCAACTAGGTCCACCCGAGCTTCGTGCATTAAATTGCCAGCCACTACGGCTAATTTCGAGATAAAACCTAGTATTCTTCAGAGGATCCCTATATTCTTAGGGAAAGATGATGAGAACCCTTATTTTCATATTAGGGACTTTGAGGAAATTTGTGGGACAATTAGAATAAAAGACCTTACTGATGAAGTCTTGAAACTTAAGATGTTTCCCTTTTCCTTGAGAGATAAAGCCAAGACCTGGCTGAACAACCTACCATCTGAATCCATTGAAACATGGAAGGAACTTATTGCTGCTTTCTATATGAAATTCTACCCTAAGCATAAAACTGCGTCTGTTAGGCAGGAAATTAGTGCTAGTGTGCAACAAGAGGGAGAGTCTCTTTATAGGTTCTTAGAGAGATTCAATGATCTTCTATCCCAGTGTCCTCACCATGGATTTGATAATATGAAACTCGTAGAGATTATTTATTATGGTTTAGACTATTCAACCAAAGCCATTGTTGAGTCTATGTGCGCTGGTGAGTTCACTAGTAAAAGTGCTGATGATGCTTTCACCTTCTTAGGAGTTGTCGCTGAAAAATCCCAACAGTGGGAGTCTTGTGTTGAACCCCTCAAAAGACTCTTGGTCAATAGAAGTAGCACCAATGTGGTAGATACAAGCTTCGGGTCTGATGCTAAGTTTGCTGCTCTGTCTAGAAGGTTAGAAGCTTTGGAATTGAATCATCCTAAACATAGGTCTCTTTTTGAACCTGATGATAGGTTTAGAGCCTCTCAAGTGTCTAGTTGTGGAGTAGAACCCAATAACTCGTTTTGGGAAGGTCAGGTTGGTGAAGAGAAAGCCCATGTTGTCTATAACAATGCTAGATTTGAGAACCGACAGAAGTTTGACCCATACTCAGAGACTTACAACCAGGTTGGAGAAACCATCCTAATTTTTCTTGGTCTAAGGGTCAGAATCAAGGACAGTCTAGTAATTCTCAGCCTCCCCTAGGTTTTGGTTATGCTAAGAACTCTTCAGGTCAACCCCAGTTTCAGAATGAGACAAAGATCTCCACCTTAGATGAAACCCTTACTATGTTAGCAAAGAACCATAAGATGTTATCAAAGAACCACTGTGGTTTTCAAGAAGAAACCATGCAGAATTTTAAGAATAATTCCCAGTTTCTTGCTAACTTAGAACTTCAAGTCGGCCAAATAGCTAAGTTTCTTAGTGAAAGAGAAGATGGAAGGTTCCCTAGTCAAACTAATCATAACCCTAAAGGAGAGAAATCGTACAATCATGTGAATTCTATAACAACCCTTAGGAGTGGAAAGAAAGTTGACAATAAGGTTGCCATGCCTGATAGTGAACATGCTGTAGTTCACCCTTCTGAGCCAGAAAATGAGGAGACTGATAGAGTCTCCAAAGAGACCAATGAGGGTCATGTTGAGCCCGTCTTTGTTCCCAGAGCCCGTTCCCCCAGCTGCTAGTTCCAACTAAGAGGGAGTCCAACTTTAATGATATATTAGAGGTTTTTAAGCAGGTTATATCAACCTCCCATTGTTAGATGCGATTAAGCAGATTCCGCTTATGCAGTTCTTAGGATATGTACGCGAAAGCGAAAACTTAGTGTCCAGAAGAAAGCCTTCCTAGCTAGTCATGTGAGTTCTATTATTCAGAATACCACTACTCCTAAGTATAAAGACCCAGGGTCCCCTACTATTTCTTGCACAATAGGTAAACACGTGTCGAGAAAGCTTTGCTTGACTTAGGAGCCAGTGTGAACTTACTGCCATACCATGTGTACCTTAAGCTAGGACTTGGTGAGATGAAACCTACCCAGATGACACTTCAGTTAGCTGATAGGTCCGTTAAAATTCCTCGTGGTGTGATCGAGGACGTTCTTATTGAGGTCGACAAGTTTATTTATCCAGTGGATTTTGTTATCCTAGATACCCAACCTGTCCCTGACCCAGAGAACCAAATACCAGTGATTTTAGGTCGCCCGTTTTTAGCTACATCCAATGCGATCATTAACTGTCGAAATGGTATTATGAATTTGTCTTTTGGTAATATGACTATTGAGCTGAACATTTTTAATATTAGTAAGCTACCCTCTGAACTAGATGACTCGAGCATAGAAGAGGTGAACATGATAGGAACATTAGTCGAGGAGTCATTACCAAACACTTTGTTAGAAGATCCATTAGAGAAATGCCTAGCCCACTTTGGGATTGATTTTGATGATGAATGTGATTAATGAGGTGAATGCTTTGTTAGATTCAACCCCTTTGATAGACACTATAATGGATGGAAACCTAAGTTCGAACCTCTACCCGTTTCTGAGTCTACCCTAGTTCCTTCGTTAGAAAAGCCTCCTAAGTTGGACCTTAAACCATTACCAGATTCCCTGAAGTATGTGTTTTTAGGCCCATCTGAAACTTTACCTGTGATTATAGCATCCGACTTGGATAGTGATCAGGAAAGTAGGCTAGTGACGTCCTTCAGAATAACAAGGAAGCTTTAGGGTGGACCATAGCAGACATTAAGGGTATAAGTCCTACTGATTGTATGCATCATATCTATTTAGAGAGTGACACCAAACCTTCTAGGGAGATGCAACGTCGACTGAACCCTAATATGAAAGAAGTAGTTCGAACCGAGGTTCTTAAGCTGTTAGATGCAGGCATTATCTACCCCATTTCAGACAGTAAGTGGGTCAGCCCCGTTCAGGTTGTTCCCAAGAAATCCGGTATTACTGTAGTCCAGAATGATAACAATGAGTTAATCCCAACCCGGGTGACCACGGGTTGGCGTATGTATGACTATAGGAAATTGAACAAGGTCACTAGGAAGGACCACTTTCCCTTCCCTTCATCGACCAAATGCTAGAGAGATTAGCTGGACGTAGCCATTATTGCTTTTTAGATGGATACTGCGGTTATAATCAGGTTGTTATTGCCCCAGAAGACCAAGAGAAAACCACTTTTACCTGTCCCTTTGGTACCTTTGCGTATAGACGCATGCCTTTCGGGCTATGTAATGCCTGCGACCTTTCAGCGTTGTATGTTGAGCATATTTTCTGACATGGTAGAACGGTTCTTAGAGGTCTTTATGGATGATTTTTCAGTGTTTGGTTCGTCTTTCGATGAGTGCTTGCATCATTTGTCATTAGTTTTGACTATGTAAGGAAAAGAATTTAGTGCTTAATTGGGAGAAATGTCACTTCATGGTTCGTTCAGGAATTGTTCTAGGGCATATCGTATCTTCGAAGGGTATAGAGGTAGATAGAGCCAAAGTTGACCTATTAAAACTTTACAGGTCCCAAAAACCGTAAGAGATATTAGGTCATTCTTAGGGCATGCAGGTTTTTATCGTCGATTCATTAAGGATTTTAGCTTAATTTCTAGACCTCTTTGCAATTTGCTTGCAAAAGACGTTAAGTTTGTCTTTGATGATGCTTGTTTAGAGGCTTTTGAGAAGCTTAAGAATTTAATCACTACCGCCCCCATAGTCCAGGCACCCAACTGGAACCTACCCTTTGAGATCATGTGTGATGCTTCAGATTATGCTATTGGTGTTGTGCTAGGTCAGCGAGAAAATAAGTTACTTCATGTGATTTAATCTTCTAGCAAAACTCTGAATGATGCCCAGTTGAACTATACCACTACGGAGAAGGAACTATTAGCTATTGTGTTTGCGTTAGACAAGCTTAGATCCTACCTCTTAGGTTCTAAGGTCATAATCTTTACTGATCATGCTGCTTTGAAGTATCTTCTTTCCAAGAAGGATACTAAACCTATATTGATTATATGGATCCTATTGTTGCAGGAATTTTTCTTAGACATCGGAGATAAAAAAAGGTGCAGAAAGTGTAGTAGCAGACCACTTGTCTAGGCTTGTTGTGGATACCCTTAATGATTCTCCTTCTATTAGGGATAGTTTTCTTGATGAACAACTGTTCTTTGTTACCCAAGCACCTTGGTATGCGAATATAGTGAATTATTTTGTTACTGGTCGAATGCCCCAACATTGGGGTAAAAAAGATCGTTCTAGGTTTTTAGCCGAGGTGAAGCACTTCTTTTGGGATGATCCTTATTTGTTTAAGTATTGTCCAGACCAGATTATTAGGAGATGTATACCTGAGAATGACCAGTCCAATATTATTTCCTTTTGTCATGATCATGCTTGTGGGAGTTCACTTTAGTGCTAAGAAGACTGCTGCTAAAATATTGGAGTGTGGATTCTATTGGCCTTCGTTGTTTAAAAACTCCCACAGTTACTGTGTTATTTGTGAACATTTCCAGAAATTAGGAACCATTTCCCATAGGAACATGATGCCCTTGAACCCTATTTTAGTTGTTGAGGTCTTTGATGTGTGGGGTATTGACTTTATGGGTCCGTTTCCTAATTCTTTTGGTAACTTATACATCCTTGTCGCTGTAGACTATGTCTCTAAGTGGGTCGAGGCGGTTGCGTGTAAAACCAATGACCATAGGGTTGTGATTGAGTTCTTGAAAAATAATATACTTACATGTTTTGGTACACCGCGAGCTATAATTAGTGATGGAGGGTCGCACTTTTGTAATGGAACTTTTAGGATTTTGATGAAGAAATATGGTATTACACATAAGGTATCTACCCCATATCATCCACAGACTAGTGGTCAGGTAGAGGTTTCCAATAGGGAGATAAAGCATATATTAGAGAAAACAGTTAATCCTAATCAGAAAGACTGGTCGTCTAGGCTTACTGATGCCTTATGGGCTTATCGTACTGCGTTTAAGACCCCCATTGGAATGTCGCCTTATCGTCTTGTGTATGGCAAGGCATGTCATTTACCTGTTGAGTTAGAACATAGAGCTTATTGGGCTGTTAAGCAGCTAAATTTTTCACTTGACAAGGCAAGAGCCCATAGGAAACTCCAGCTCAATGAGTTGGAAGAGATTCGTATAGATGCTTACGATAGTGCGAAGGAGTATAAGAACAAAATGAAACTTGTGCATGATAAGAATATTTTAAGAAAGTCATTTTATCCAGGTCAAAAAGTTCTTCTGTATGATACCCGCTTGCATCTTTTCCCTGGGAAGTTACGTTCTCGGTGGACGGGTCCTTTTTATTGTTCGCACTATCTTTCCTCATGGAGCTGTTGGGATCGAGACACCAGATGGTAGTAGTTCTTTGAAGGTTAACGATCAGAGATTGAAACCCTTTTTAGATCCCTTTCCTACATGTGATGTTGAGGAGGTCCATCTGGAGGACCCTGTTTACCCTTGATTGACCATCGAGGCGATTGTATGTTGTATATTAGTTTTTGATTTCTCTCTTCACCCAGGTACTATCTTTCCGACTTCTCTCTTTACTAATTCCTCGTGTTACCTTACTTTTTGGTATTGCTCTTTCATTAGAAACATTGAGGACAATGTTATATTTAAGTTTGGGGGTGGGGAAGAAACTTTTTGTTAGCTTTTAGTTGGAATAAATAAACTCCAGAGCCTAGAAATTTATGCTTATTAAGGTTGGCAATAACCAATCTAAGTGGATGGGAACATCTTGGTTTTAGGAGTTGAGGAACCAATCTGATTAGATGGAAACATCTAAATAGTCTATTCATAAAAGCACAGAGCTCAGGTGTTAGAATTAAAAAAAAAAAACATGGTAGTTTCGCCATAACTCGTTGAATCCTAATCCCTTCTGTTTTTATTTCTTAAGTGATTTGGTGGGGCACACGACTCAAGTTGTTATCATTGCTAGGGTGAAATAGGGTGATTGAGATACCTAAAAAAAAAAAGTTTGTGACTAGACCATCAGACCTACCAGAATAAAATCAATAAAGTCGACCACTGGTGCCCTTGTTATGCCAGTTGTGTTGACCTAGAGTTAGGTTTATCGACCACTGGTCCCCTTATATATGCCAGTTGTGTTGATATTAGTCAGACCGGTATCTCAGTCCGTTAGGATAGGTTCATCTTGGCAGAGGCCTTCAGACAAATATGGGAAACACCGTTCACTTTGAACCATCTATTTTTCTGTTTATCCATCCTCTTAATCTTTCCATGTGATTGGTTGACTCCGGTTATGATGTCTAGAAACTATCTGAGTAGAGCTCTGTCACTTATATATGAATTTTAGTATGTTGAGTGCAAACTCGTGTACATCAATTGGAATTTCGCATCAGGGTACTTCCTCCTATAGTCAATAATTGTATGCCAACCAAGGAGATTCTTTAGTGCCTTCCAAGGTTCTGCGTAGATAGCTAGGTTCTGGAGTAAAGGTTTTGTGGGTACACCTCTGGTAAACCCTTCGGAGACAACACTCCGCCGCTAGGGCCACCTAGCGGTTTAACGGCTTGCTGCACGTGCTAAGTGTAGTCATTTTTATTTTTCTAGATTAGATTTGCTCGAGGACTAGCAAATAATAAGTTTGGGGGTATTTGATAGACACATTTTTGTGACCAAATTGTCCTCAATTTTCAGTATTGTTGGTACTCGATTTTCTACTTATTATGGTGTTTTATGTGTTTGTAGGTATTTTTGAAAAATTCGGCTCGAAAAGTTGGTTTAGGCACCCGGAGGACACATGTTATTCGGACTCTCAGTTTTGGATAAGGGGCACCCCAGGTAACCAACTGCTAATCGCACCCCATTACTGGTTAAGGGGGCTCCATCTTCTTCCTTGATTTGAAAATAAAAAAATTGGCGGGAAATTTGGTTTCAACGGTAAAGGATTTATTATCTTTAAGATAAGTTTATCTTCTTGCCTTACAAACATGAAGTTTTGAAGAAAAGGGAAGTTATCTTGTATTAAACAAGAAAGATATCCTTAGAAAATTTTATCTTGGATTTTGTTCTGCGAATTAAAGAAGATATGGGTTTAGTAAAGAAATATATAGAATAAAGAGAAGGAAAAATTCGAAGATATTTTTAATTAAAAAGAAGAAGATTTTGGAGTTATGGAAGAATATATTTGAGTGATGTGTATTTGTGTGTATAAATAGAGAGCTAGAGAGTTTTTGGGAGAGAAAAAAAAATCACTGTTTTATCATTGTTTCTCCCATTTCGTCTTTGTAAACACCCTTTGAGCAATAAAAATGAATTTTGAGCGTGTTTCCATGATGATGAGCTAATTCTCGCGCAACTAAGGTAATGGATGAAGCTATCTATGCATGAATGATTGGTAACAATTTTATTTTCTCTAATTTACAATTTATAATTCATTCAATCACCGCTTTTGCGGAGTTCTAAATGTTCACATAATTTTCTTAATTACTTGTGATTCAATTTGATAGATTATACTTTGTTTAATTGATTGATAGTCTATTCTTAGGGAATACAATTAATATTTGGGAATATGTTTGATTATGTGTGAATTAAGAAATAAAGGACTTAAAGGATAGTTAGAGTTTTGAAACATATTTGGTATCGTTCATTCATGTGTAATAGTGGAATCTAGTGTCTTGGTTACTTTTAATATCTTGAAATCAATTTTGCAATAAGTTTTCTATTTTTAAGTTTTATAAGTCTAAAATCTTTTGCTTTCACGAGTCTCAACGAACTTATTACTACAACATTATTGAAAAATATCATCAGTTGTTCTAGTGGTGTTGGTCATGAATGTTGCCTGTAAAGGTGAACCGCATATATCTTGTGTTGTGGTTGTGTGCTTTATCTTATGTCCTTATCTTATTTTCCATGTTTGGTTCAGATAACCAATTGCGCCTAGTGGTCATGTTTTCCGTTGCACTCGTGGTGCCAATTTAACTAACATTCAGTGTGTTTCACGTTATATTTACACTCCAAACATCTTTCTATGGTGCAGTAAAGATTCTAAGACCAAACTGTTGAGGTATTTCTCCTATACAACCTATGTTGATCCCAATTACAAGAGTAGTTGGCCAAAAAAGAAAGGAAAAATCTACAACTATGTATAGATCGAGGTTGTCCTAAAGATGAAATTCGTTTTGTTACGATGCCGATGGTTTTATTTGCGAATCTTCCTAAGTACAACGATGTTTCTTCTGTAAGTAGGAGCATTCCAAGTTCTGAAAAAAGGTAAAAAATATCAAGACTACTAAAGAGAGTTACCAAATTTCATGGAGGTGACCAGTTCAGGGAATTTAACAGCAAGGATTATTCTATTTTATATATTGATTTGGTAATCCTCCTAAAATTTGATAACACCCCGTACCAAGATTGCAAAATATGGCTCATTTAAATTTTGTTGTTTTTATGCAAGAAAATTTTGGTTTTATTTGTGAAAGGAATTTAAGATATTTTGGAGCGAAGCTGATTTAATAAACAAGGACATAACGGCATGACTGATCCAATCATGTCTTTTTTAAGTTTTTAAGGAAGATTATATAGAGAACAAAGAGGCTTAATGTCCGAATAAATAATTGCATTTGTCTTTGTTCAGAACATCAAGGATAAAATTAGGAGCATGATCAAGAGTTGATCCAACATTATAAATAATAACCTTATGTGCTACAAAAATGATTAACACACCGATGGGGTTCTCCCCGAGTTTTGCACTGAGTAGAGATAGAGTGCAGGACCCATAATGCCACGCACCAATCCCGATGCTTGAGAGTTTCCCCAATTATCACATGATTATTTCTCGGTGACTTTCACGGGATAAAACCCGGTTCGTCTATCATTGCTCTATCTGCTAGATCATGTGCCACCCCGGTTGCTTCCCTAATTTCAAAATTAAGCGATACAAAAGTCATTTTTGAAAGCATAGATCTAGACATTAGAAATAAGTTTTTGGCCCTCCTGTTAACATTTACTGACTCAAAGTTGACAAGTCTGACGATATCCCCACTATCTTATTCAATGGAGATATTCGGCAACTTCAAATTTTGGATCCATTCTAGTGCTCCCTTCACTCCTTGACTTTTAGCCTATTCCACATCCAGAGCTTTACGTTGGTCAATCATGTACATTACAAATTCTCTATAATAGTCTTTTAGAATTAATCAATTATCATACTTCTTTGTTTTAAAACAGAAGGAGGCATCAAAGTTAAGCTTTCGGGATCGCAATAAGGATTTGATCCAAGAAAATCGAATACCTGGTCGAAAAGCGTTATAAGAAGTGTATAACAAAACTTCCTTAGCATAAGAGCATTCACAAAAACAAATGTTCCAAAATTTCTTTCATTCCAAGAGCAAAGAAAATAATAATTAAGAATATCACTAATGAGCATAACTAATCTCCCATTATTGGCAAAAAAATCATGTAAACATTTAAATATGAAGAACATTACCATTCTAGGAGAGATGTTAATTTCCTTTTTTTTTTTTTCCAATTTAGGCCTGAAATATTAACTTAGAAAACTGTCTATACATTTATTTGTTTGTGAATTCTCCATTTTGGGTATGTAACCATCTAGTAGAGTCATGTGACCGAAAGTCTTCAAAAGGAATATTAGGAATGGTATCTAGAATATTTCTTGGAAACCTTTAAGATATTTTAACCATGTTTCACGGAAAAGAGTTGAGGTTTATAAGCTCACATACCCTGGAACGATAATTAGAGAATAAAGGTTGTTAGCTTCTAGCTCATTTGGTAAGAAGTACATACCCCTGAAAGGTATCCCTAAAGCTCCTACCGGTCAAGATTCCTCGGGGGAACCCTTTAATCCAACTAGCCTTCCAGATGCGAACAAAATAACTATTTCCAACCTCCCAGATGTTACTTCTTGCGATTTTGCATACCTTTTTGCAGGCATTTCCATTCCCAAGACCTTGCGATCCTTATTTTACATCTAAATGGGGTCTATTAGAATACCAAGCTATGAGGATATTAATGCACAAAATGATTAAAAATTTAATCAATCTCTAATCTAAGCGAAAAACTTGGGATAAGTTGTTAATGTTTAGGTCTTCGAAACTCAACCCTCCCATGGAGGTTGGTTTTCAAAAGGTGGGCCATGTCTTCAACTACCACAACCGTTGAAATGTAAAAATGGACACATAATGTTTACTATCTTTTGCTATTTGATGGTCCATTTGAAAGAAAAAAACACAATGATATCCACCAGATATTAAAGTTTGTGAATGAATTTTTGTTGGAAAGCAAAATTGCAGTTGTGCTTTGAGTATCAAGTGGAGGCGTTAAACTTGTTGAGCCAATACAACCAAACCTACAAAGTCACGTGTTTAGCGCTGCTGCGTGATGTGTTATGTTGTGCCAGAGATTTATTTGTGGTGTATTATGTCGTGCTAAATGGTATCATGCATGTTATGTCGTGTTGTGCCAACACACTTATTTTATATTTTTTAAAGTAAATAATAAATCAGCTTAAACGAAAATAAAATGTCAAAAACTGGTTAGTATAAAGATTTTTCTGTGAAATATACATGAAATGTAATGCATTGTGTAGTATTTATGCATGTTATGACGTGTTTTATCGCGTCGCGTGTTGTTTGTGTCACGTGCTTATACGTGCCACATACTGCACCTTGCAGATGCGCCTATTTGTCTGGCGCAACACAACACACTAGACTCACGTGTTGTGCGTCGTGCCAGACCACATAAATTTTGTGTTATGATAGAATTTCAGCGTGTTATGTTGTACCTTAAACGTGCTGATTCCGTCCGATTTGCTTGAAGACATTAAATGCAATTCCTTGCGGAACCACCCTTACTTAACAACTCAATATTACATTAAATAGCATTTTTCTTTCACGAAACCATCGAGAATATATTTAACCGTGGGAAAAAGATAACAATTACATGGAAGGGCATTCCAAAAGAACAAAAATAAGGAAAGACTTCCTGTAGGATTTCGAAAAATTAAAATCAAAACCCATTTGCATCGGCATTTTCCTTAGATGGGTCCACAATTTCTTATAGTTGAGAAAATACATTATATATCCATATAAAAACAGCCAATTGGTTGCTATCAAACTCGACATAATTTCTAACTTAAAAATAAAAAATAAAAAAAGAACTTGACAACAATCGACATAACTTTTTTCTTTCCCTCGGGAAAAAAATCGTGTAAAGGATCGAGACTGTACAAATATCGTTCAAAGCCGTCCCAAGATTGCAACTAAAGGAAACTCCTAAATAGAAGCAGCAAACAACACAAATAAAAGACAAGGGAAAGAAATTCTCGGCTGAAAAACCCCCCTCAGTCACTTTCAAAATCCAATCCCTTTATGCGATGGAGATGCATCATCGTATATACCATTATACACACAAAAAAGAGCTCACCCGAGAAAAAAATAAGAAAAGATAGAATATACTTCATCTGTGAGTTCAATGTATCCATATAAACTCATCAGTAAATTGTGTCATTTTGTGAACATTAAGATCTAGACTTTCTTATCTACGTCGATCGATCCTAATATTATTATAACAAAGAAATGGATGAAAAGGAAATGTGTTTTTATTCTTTTTGGTTTTGTCTGTGTGTCTTGTATCAATCTATTCCCATCACAACTCCACCAATCAATTAAAATATAAATCGGAGTTTTGGAATAATGCATGTAACTTGTTATATGAGCCGCATGGTTTATTAGAGGTGCGGCAGTGTGATAGTAATGTCCTTCTAATTGGTCAGGGGATGTCCTATAGGGGTGTAAATTAACTAGATTATCCTCCCCATTTTTTAACCTAAATCAAAACTAAATTGAAAATTTGTTTTCTTTCTTCTTCTCTTCTTCTCCTCCCATCAACCGTAACCTCCATATTAAAACTCAAAATTTCATCGTCTTCGATTAATCGACGATTCGGAAATTAATCAAGTGTAGTGTAATGACTTATATGAGGTATGCTTTGAAAACCCAGTTACGATTTGGTTTATTTTGTTCGATTTAAGTTTAATTTCTATCAAAAATTTCTGGGTTTATGTGAGTTACGGTTGATTTTAACTCAATTACGAACCGTAACTGGATACTTTGATGTTGTTACGGTTGGAAATAGTTCAATTACCAACCGTATGTTCTTATATCTGAGAATTTTCTTCAGTTACAGTTGGTAACCATTTTAGTTTACGAACCGTAACTCAGTTACGGTTGGTATCGAGCATTTGGTTACCAACTGTTACTGAGTTACGGTTGGTATCGAGCATTTGGTTACCAACTGTTACTGAGTTACGGTTGGTATCGAGCATTGAGTTACAAACCGTAACTGATTTTACGATTGGGTTTTCTTCAAATTTAACCAGTTATGGTTGGTAGTTCATCTTTTACGAACCGTAACTTCGATTTACGGTTGGTTCTGAGCAAAATTCCAACAGTAATTAGCTCTGAAAATGTAAAAAAATTGATTTTTTTACGTAATTTAGATAACTTTGAGCAACAAAAAGCTAGTTGGGACTAATTTAGAAGTATACCTGGTCATTTTCAGGTCCTGGTTCTTCATTTTGTTGGTTAATTTCTTCAATTGATTGAGATTGACCTTCTCCTCTAAACTTTTTTCTTTAACTCTAAAAATCTGATTTTGGTTTTGATTTTGAGTTAATATAAGTGAAATTAATCATTAACACTAAACTTGATTATCATCACTGAACTAGGTTATCAATTATGAGGGTTAATTTATCATTTCCAGTATTCTTTTTATAAGGGACACCTTGAATGATCATGTAATGATCCTTTTTGTCCTATTAGAATGCCGCCCCTCTAATAAACCATGCCGCCCCTATAGCAGGTTACTAATGCATACATCTAAACTTGAATTATCTGTCTCTTTATATTTTTCTTGTCTACTGCCTAAGGGTACTACTTAGAATTAAGGTATTTGTTTTATACTTCTAACTTATAAAGAGGATGATGCACCATATAGACAAATATATCCTCATATAATGTCTCCATTTTAATTTATTTTATTTTGTTCACTGTTTTCCTCCTTAAACTCAATATTATGATTGGGTCATGTTAACTTGTATACCCGTATACATGTTAAAGTTCATTAAAATAAAAAAAATTGCATTGGAAACAAGATTTATTTGTTTTATTGCAATGAAAACAACATTTCTTTGCATTGGGAACGGAGTTTGTTGTTTTTAGTGCAAGAATAACCAATTTCTAGTAGAATAAGACGAAAAAACATAATTTCCAATATCCTAAAATAATTTTTTATTAAACCTTAACATGTATACGGGTATACAAGTTAACAAAAGCCATTATAATTTGCATGGATGGTTGGTATGAACTAGTAAGATATTGCAGTTTATGGGGAATTAATGGAGCCACTCAATTTTGGAAATATCATTTAATTATGTTTTAAAACAACAATAACGACTATATTACATCTTTTTCTGTACTTTGATCGGCATAACGACTATATTACATTAATGGCTCACGGAAACAGCAGAAAATGGATATAAGTATAACTACGTACATTACTTTAATTTTTCACCTAGTGTTGCGATTTATGAAATTCAGTATTTGGACGATCTTTATCGGTATATATATGAGTTGATTAAGTACTAAAATACAATTCTTTGAGTATGCTTTAACTAGTCTTTTGTCCCATAACTTGCATGTGCGGGTGGTTCTGGCCTATACCGGCTGGGTCTAGTAAGAATATGACTCTAGAAGAGTAGAAGGGATAAAGCTGGTAAAAATATGACACTTCGGCGGTAGCAGGCCCAAGTAACCCTAGCCGCCACTAGGCCATTTGAAACATCGATTTCAAATTGGACTAAGATGCTGGTTTGGGATCATGATTTTTGAACTGCAAGTCTCACGAAAGCAGCAGAGTGGAGCATGCGGTGCTCGAAAGTGCTCTGTTTGTAATTATCCAGTTTTCCTAGTGCTCGACTTGAACCTCTCGTATACAAAGAAACATGACTACTCATAGGAGTCAAAACTCCCTTTGGCTGTTGTCTATTTTAATAGCAAACACGATATATGCTACTATTTTTTTTGTCTGTCGCAGCATGCCCAACGAGCAGAAGAAGGAGGAGGATTAATTGAAGGAAAAATTACTAACTCTGGATGAGCAGCCAGAAGCCTCAAAACGGAAGCAGTTTACCAGTCTACGGCTCTATACTGTATATGCCCTTTTCCCATGCGAATAAAATAATTGATATCTTGACTTTAAGAGTAAAATGATTCGAAAAGAACTGCATACAGTGTGCCTAAGTTCACTAAATGTTTATTAATAATTGTCCATATCATGTCTGGATAAGCTTGATCAAGTTTATCGCGAAAATAATTGATCGATCATGTCATCGTGATCTTTATTCGCCAGCAAAATGATAGCGAATGTCAGATAAAAAAAAGCTTTGCCATATTAAAACAAGCATTAGTTAAATTTTCCAACCACCTTTGATGATTTTATAGAGGTCCTATTTTCAATTGATGATTTTATAGAGGTCCTATTTTCCAAGGTAAGTTGTTGTGTCAGGGTTGGCGGTTAGCCCCAAAATTGGGTCTGTGTGCAAGGCAAGGGCGTGGGATGTTTTATTTTCGTCGCTTGGTTCATTGCAATCTTCTTTTGAACCGCGGGAGTTTGACCATTTGGTTCGACTCCATGCCCATCATCTGACTATCTCAGGCAATCAATTTTGCGGGTTCTGGTTTGCGCGGAGCTAAACCATATATAATCTGGCTCCTAGTTTATGTTTATCCCGTGTTGAAAAAGAATCCTATTACTGGGGTTGCACTCATTTGGGTTTTGGGGGTTTCGTAGAATTTTAGTATTCTGAGATCTAATTAGTGTTAAAAGTCATATTTATCCTTTAACTATTTTTATTATCTGAAATCAAAATTAATTCAACACCCAAAAAACAAAATTAATCACTAACCTCTATCTCTCTTCTTATTCTCAAAACAAACAACAAAACAAAACCTATGATCATATTTTTGAATTTTATTTGATCAAATCTTCATCGATTCTGAAAAATGTTTATGAAGGTTGATTCTGAAGATGACAAAATCAGGACGATTTGGATTGAATCATCAACTGGTTATGATTCTAATGTTTATGAAGGTGTTGAAACACAAATTGAAGATTCAGTGAATGAATCTCTCCAAACACCAGTAAATCCTCCAGAATGTTAAGAATCGAAAAACCCACTATATATTTTACCTTTAGATTGGTTTAATAGGTAAGATTGATGAATTTAGGGTTTAGGAAAACTGCTTCTGGGTTGATTACGACTAGGAATTCTTGTCGACCTAGCCGTGAAAGGTTGGTTACGGTTAGGACTCTAAGAACCCCCAGCCGTGAAGTCCCAGTTCTGAAGACTGAACCATCCTATTTACTCACGACATTTACCATTCTATCTTATGAGACTATGTCGTACTATTTTAGTATATTTAATATTGTAAAGAATAAATTTTGAGTCAGGTTTGTCTTGATAAATCTCTCGAAATATTATTCAAGCAATGGATACTCTAGATCCTTGACAATCTTAGTTAAGAAAAATTTATTGTTCATGAACTATTTTTGTTTTAAGTTGATCATTTGGAAATTACCCAAGCAATGACATTTGCTATCTATGGCGATTGGGAATTTTTCAAATTGTTTAAAGAGAGTTCAGAACTACTGAAATTCTGAATACATGGTAGGTGCGTATACCCAGTACGCGTACCCTAGACATCTGAGTTCCGGAACAGGATAAGTACACATACCTAGTACACGTACCCTAAGGTTTTGAGTTCGTGAATGGGATGGAGGTATGCATACCCAATACGCGCAACCCAAGGGTCTGAGTTCGTGAATCTAAAGGTATGCATACCCAGTACGCGTGCCCTAGCAGCCTTATTTCACATATTGGTCTATAGGTATGCGTACCCCTTCACATGCCTACCCAGTATCGAACTAAGCATATCCTCATAAACTATTTTTACAAATATAATTAGCATTGCTACAACTCTCATAAACACTTCTAAGAAAACTTTGTTCACTAAATCACTCTATGTTTGTGAATCATGGTTTAGTTTTGAGTGTTAATGAACAAGAATTATGCTCGTTAGTTCATAGGCATATTTGCATAGAACCATCATTGTACACGGTTCCAGTACCCTGGACCAAAGTGCATATTCTTTTATGTAATTTCAAGGTGAAATTCTCACATGCTTACATGAATTCATAATAATAATTCCATCTAAACTGGGAAAGTGTTTTCTTGAATTCAAAGCTACCTAGAGCCTTGAAAATCTACAAATAGAGGCGCTCTTGCAAATGGAATTTTTAATCCCTGACAATTCTGTATCCCAGTTGCTTGCTATAGTCGTCCTATATTAATCTAGGTTTCTTTTGAGAACATCATTAGGTTTACGACTTAAAAACTTCACTTAGGAATTCGTGAAGTCAGATTAGACTATCTTTATCCTGATCTTGTACTTATTGATCATTGAGGTTTTTGTAATCTTCGATTAGGAACGAGATAGGTAGAAACTGCAAAGTTTTCTTTGTCTCATATTTTATGATTCCCCAAGATAGATATCTTAACTCTTCTTTATTGATTTGTTTTGATTGGTCTTGAGAGGTGGTAAGTAATCAAGGTTTATCAGCTAATTGAGTGTAAGTGTTGCAGATTCATGAAGTTTACTGGACTTTGTCTACGACAAAAAAATTTCTAAACCTTGATCTGAACATCAAAATAGAAACCAAATAGGCTTATCTGTTGAAGACAAATTGACATCAAAAGTCTTCACATAGTTTGAAACAACTATTAGGATGTAAAGGACGTCATCTAAGGGAATCAATTGCGTAGAGCCTTGCGAGGTTCAACAAATGTAAGGAGCATGACTGTAACTGAATCATTTGGTGGGTAAATTCGTTTTCAACTACATTCCAGTATGAAATATGATAGTAGGCTAGTGTGTGTAGCAGCCTAATACAACTTGTCATTCAAAGTTGGACGAGGTCCCGAGGTTTTTCTGCAGGTGCAGTTTTCCTCATTAACAAAACTTTTGGTGTCTTATGATTTTCCTTTTCCGTAATATATTATATGATATTTATAATAGGAATAACACAAGTAGTCCATATTCAACATAAGTAGTTTAAGCTCTTATTAATTGTGATCAATAATGCGACTTGTTCTTGTTGAATTTCTATCTTGAAATATAGGTTACAAGTTTCATACTTGTCAGCATTAATTAGGATCCTCTTGATTTGGAAACGCATAGATTGATCTTGGATATTAACTTGTGAGATCGTCCAAGAACTCTTCTATATAATCAGTTGCACGAACTTATTAGTCTAGACATATTAATTGTGGAAGAGATAAGAGAAAATTCTATATATATACATATTGTGCAAGGACTTTTAATTTAGATCTACTTGCATTTGTATTAGGTTTTTTCCATATAGGTTGTCGAACGTAAAAGATGGTTTAAGGTTCACGAACTTATTAGTCTATACATATTAATTGTGGAAGAGATAAGAGAAAATTCTATATGTATACATATTGTTCAAGGATTTTTAATTTAGATCTACTTGCATTTGTATTAGGTTTTTTCCATATAGGTTTCCTAACGTAAAAGTTGATGGTTTAATTGGTACACTCTCCTTTTAAATTGGTATCAGAGCAGGCAAACGCTGTTATACCTAACAAGTGCATTCGTGGCGATCTAAAGCTATGGACAAGAGCTTAATCTTTATTAGCATACCACTATCCTTCGATGACATAAATTAATTATCTCATATGTTGTAAATTTTTATGTGCTCCTTCCTTCAAGTTCGTTATTTTTAAACATGGGTTCTTGTCGTAAAGGGGACTAATCCTCCAACAGTTCGAGAAGACGATGTAACTGTTTCTAACGACATAGCGGTATATAGAAAAACTGAAGTCAGTGTTGCTATTATCCATGAAAAACTGAAGTCAGTGTTGCTAAGCATAATTCTGATGGATGGAATGCTATTATCCATGCCATGATCCAAGATCTTCAACATCATGTGGGTACGTGCACTACGTCGAAGCAAGCTTGGGATATCTTAGAAACTGTATTTGAAGGAAATATCTTAGAAAAGCAAGCAAGACTTCAAAACCTAACTTCTGACTGGAAAACCTTCGTATGACTGACAAATATTCGTTTGAGAATTTAATCACAAGTTATTTGAGATAATGAATGCCTCTTATGCGTTAGTTAGGACTATTCCCGGAAGGGATATTGTAATGAAAAAACTAAATATTTGTTAGCTCGATACGAGTATAAGAAACATATCATCACTGAAGGAAACGATCTTTTAACACTTTCCAAAAGCAGCTTCGTTGGAAAGTTAAAGAACTTTGATCACGAACTATGTAAAAGACACAACAGTCTTAGATATGGTATTGCTATTATTACTTTTGACGACAGCTCAGTTACCATTCGTCCAATTGATAGAGAAGTTACTATTTTAAATTCTACTATGTCATTGTTTGCATAACAAATTAAGAAAACTCTTTGACAGAGAGAAAAAAGATCCCTTAAAAAGTCTTCTCTTTCAAGAAATCAAAAAGACGGTATAGTGCGAAATAAGAACACTCCTCTCTGCTCCAAGTGTCTTGGTTTTGGACATCACATCTCTGGATGTCCCAACAAGGAGCTTTGTAAGAAAGCTGAAGCTTTTATGGCCACTCTAGACTACTGTCCAGAAGATGATCATACTTGTAAGGCTGGATATCTTACTTACTTTACTAATGATCATGTTCACGATCCTAACAGCGTTGGAAGTTCTCCACAATGCAGCCTGCTTGCCCTAGAAGAGAGAATTAATCTCTTGGTTGAAGAAATTCACTCAATGAAGGTTAGTTTCCAACTGGAAAAAGAGCGTCTCTCAAAAAAAGTTGAAAATATGAAATGTCAACGGGATCAAAATGAAAAAGGAACAAGTAAAAACTAATAATCTTATTTATGATCTTAAGGTTCATAATGAGAAGAATCGACTCACTGAATCGAAAAAACCTCATAAAATCACTGATCGTGACTCCTGTCAACATAGAAAGACTAGTCGATTTGGGTTTTAGATTTTTTTTCTTTATATAATCGGATAGATTAAATCCCTTCCAATTTATCTATTTGGCCATTAAGTAAAATACATGGATATAAGGCATTAGGATTTACTTCACTGTGACTCTATTTTGTCGAGCTGCCCTAAGTCATAAACTTTTTTTTAATAAGATAATATTTTTCAAAATTAATTAGAAATAAGAGTGGTTTGTCTTTAATGAGAGCCTTCAACCAACTAGAAAAATCATTGAAACATGATTGTATTATTTTACTCGACCTAATTTCTTTTGCTAAATAATTTGCAATCTCATTACACTTTTGTTGATGGTGGTTTTTAGTTTTTGGTTAAAATCGTAAAACCTTGCATCTGATGTGACGTCACTCTGCAAGGAAATGGTGTCGTAAGTGCTAACCTCTCCACCGGCATATTTATTGAGCCATTCAATATATTTACATGAAATTTATCCAGACTGGAGAATGTAGTAACCATCCCAAACGCTCTGTAAATTTCGGCACCTCGCCAATACAAGACTCACCGAGTACTTTCATGTGCTATGTTCCCCGGCAGAACCCTTAATATCGGTATGGCATGACGGATTTGTGTTCACTCGCAGAAGAGTAGCATGAACCTCCAAGTACCAAAATTAAGGTCATTACACGAAATGCTCAGACGGAAAGCACATTGCATTCTTTAAATAAGGATTTTTGTGGCAGCATACAAAATCCAGCCAATTATTGTGATAACTCACAAAAAACTCATAAACCCGACTAACTTGAAAAAATTAGGGTTTCGCGCCCCGTGCAACACACTAGACCCCTTGGTCGAAACTATGCTTAACCAAACTAGGCAATTGAATCCGCCAAAACGCACTGGAAGTGTGGCCACACCCTAGCTTGTCATCCCCACTTCCCATCGACCATTCAGGTCGCTTCAAATCCGCCACGGCTCACTGGAAGTGTGGCCACGCTCTAGCTTGTCGTCCCCACTTCCCATCGACCAATCAGGTCTCTCTAAAGGCGCCACACTCTCGCCAGAAGAGTAGCCACGACCATGCTTGGACGAACCTCTTTTAATCAACCAATCAGGTCGCATTAAACCCGCCAAACGCGCGTGCCAGATGCACATGCCAATCGGCATGCCAAACATGCCAAGCAGCATGCCAAACCCGCCAAACGCGCGTGCCAGACGCACATGCCAATCGGCATGCCAAACATGCCAAGCAGCATGCCAAACCTGCCAAACGCGCGTGCCAGACGCACATGCCAAACCCGCCAAACACACGTGCCATACGCACATGCCAAGCAGCATGCCAAACCCGCCAAACGCGCGTGCCAGACGCACATGCCAATCGGCATGCCAAACCCGCCAAACGTGCGTGCCAGACGCACATGCCAAGTAGCATGCCAAACCCGCCAAATGCGCATGCCAAGACACACATGCCAATTGGCATGCCAAACATGCCAAGCAGCATGCCAAACTCGCCAAAACGCGCATGCCAGGCGCACATGCCAATCGGCATGCCTAACTTGCCAAACACGCATGCCAGGCGCACATGCCAAACGGCATGCCTAACTTTCCAAAAACGCGTATGCCAGGCGCACATGCTAAACGGCATGCCATATACGCTAATTAGGATTTTGGCATGCTAAACCCTAATTTAGAAAAAGTTGCCAGGCGCCGACAGAAGGTAGCCATAATCAACGGCTATCCTTCCTCATGAGATGCAATCTCAGCCATCCAAGTTCGCCACCGATCTGCGTCAAACCTATCAATTTCAACTTGCCACACGTAGCAAAGTGCTACATGTTTTCCACGAAAACACTCGAGACATCAAAACATGTCACAAACTGGGGGATACTCATCAGGGTATTGGTCTAGCTATTTACTGCGTGCGGTGTGAAATGCGCCCGTTACAAGAAAGTGTTTTAAAGCGGGGCGATTAGTAATGGCAACAAGTAATGGTGAAAAGTATCCTTCATTATGGAAACATCAATTCCAGGCGTTATCTGTTACTCCCTTCTTCCATTACTCAATCGTTTCCACTTCCTACTAGACCAGGGTACGTTTTGTTGCGACTTGTATAAATATGTCTCACCTATTTCCACCAAACAACAAGTTTTTGGTTAGGAGAGCAATACAACATTCAGAAATCATCTGATAGCTTTTCATTCAGCTAGGCAGTCCAATTTTCTGATACAAGTCACAAAATACCCACACTTCCAGAACGATGATTCTGGTCTCAATACTTTCTTCGCTTCCCTCCCTAAGACCAACCCTTCTCCTTCACTTTGTGACCGAAGAAATTCTGGAACAACCATTTCTTGGTTTAGGCCAGATTTGTACAGATTGATCTCTCGAATCAAAAGTATTCCCGTGCAGTACATTGTTTAGGGTTTAGACTCGTTTCTCATTCACACACACGAATTTACAAAAATTAGCAGAAACCGTTTTCACCCACAAACAACTTTCTAGGCACATAAGTGCATTTCCAAGAAAGAAAAGTTTTTAATAACTTTTTACAGTCAATGATGACATTATTGTTTGTCCATCTAAAAGACGTAACACTATCATTTATTTCCTTCAATCTCCTACCAAATGCAAGTTTTAGTAATAGTTCTCTTGCCCATTTTAATCGCTTCGAGTACCGCTATAACTTCAGCTTGCTCTTCATATTGAGATACCGCTGCAATTAATATTGACCTCTACATTTTCCGGTATCAGAAAACAAAGTCAGACCATATCCCATAAAAAAAAATTCCTTTAGAAAAGATGCATCAAAATAATCTTTTGGAAGATACTATCAACCACCACTTAGACTTTCTCTTTTTGATGTCCAACATCCAAGATCAACCACGAAAGAGTGGCCTTTTCCCCCAAATCCAACAAGCGTCCAATGGTTTCGTTGGGTGTGATATGGAATCAACACCGGGGCGCCAAATGGTTTGGCGCCGTAAAAAATACTTTAACGCCAAATGGTTAGGCGTCTAAACGAATATTCTCTCAAAGAATAGTCATCAGACGTCATACCATTTGGTGTCAGCCCTGGACTCCCGATCATTTGGAGCCTGTTTTAAATATTTGTTTAACCTTTTTAATACTACATTCCATTTACACTCTTAAGTTGTAATTCATACTCTCGTTGATAACATTGGTATTATGGTCGAGATTTAAAGGTAACGAGGAAAATCAATTTCACTAAGCTCAACTAAGATGCTTTAATGATTTTGTTAATTTCAGAATGCGACACAAGATATTACATAAATTGATTACTGAATTCAAAATCTGACTCACTTTGGTAGGCATCGCGGTTGCACTTAGCCAGTGCAACAAGCCTTTAAACTATCAGGTGACCTTAACGGTCAAGTGGTGTTTCAGGAGGGTTTACAAGAGGTATACCCACAAAACCAGTAATGCTGGTGTGGGTTAATCTTCGTCTCCATCTTGAGGAGGATTTCATTATGGTTGCGTCGTGTTAAGTTCCTGGATATTTCCTGTCATGATTACGTAACTTTCACAAAGATTAAAATATCTACCGGTTTCATGAGCGTATTTTATGTTTGCATATTTCTCCTACAAAAACCAGCCAAAAGTAGGTTAATGTTTTTAATGTTTCTATAGAGGAGATCTTTTATGTTCAATATAATTATTATTATTTTGGATGCGTACGTATTCTCTCACTCTTTTTATTGTAACACCAAGCCTAACCTTTATATTTGTCTTTGTTCTTCGATGGATATTTACGAATTCTTGTGCATAGTTATCGGATACCTGGTTCCAAACTAAATTAGACGGAACCAAATGGGGCTGAACCTCAAGGAGAGTAATAAAATTCACCCAAGCATTTGTTATAGAAACATCTTTTCTGCGGTGTACAAAAGCATTATAAGTGTGTTGTACTTACATAAACCTTGAGAAGTTAGATGAACTGATATTTTCAAAGGAGGTGGAAGTGGATATAGAGGAAAATATATTATTTGGTGTGTGTTGTTTGGCGTACGAACAAGTGAATTTATAGAGAATGCACCGTGATAATTGTGACTTAAAATCAGTTCTTGCTTTTTTTTGCTAAATTAAATCAGATCTTGCAACATGTTATCCAATCATTTTCTCTTCTCAGTGTAACAACCCTACGCTGAATTATTGAAGTGTAAGACTTATCCGCTTTTGGAAATTGGTTGAATGACCCAACAAAAAACTCTGACATGTTAGTCACTTTAAATCACTTCCTTGACAGGTAATTGAATTGTCTTTTGTTCAATTTAAATTACTTTATTGAGTTTTCATTCATATTTTTATTTGTCGGAAAATAATAGGGTGTCACAAAACGTCACTCTAGAAAATGTTATTTTTATTAATTACTGGAGGATATTCAAAAGGAAATGTCCTAACTCACTTAATTTCCTAGGGATCACGGTTTCGCTTAGCATGTGCAACAAGCCTTTAAACCACCAGGGCACCTTGGTGGAAAAGTTTTATCTCGTGAGGGTTTAAATATAATTTACCCACAAAATCTATTAATCCTCCAGAGCTCTCGCTATAAAATTATCATGAATTTCACCCCTTAGTCGAAATCGATTTACATTCAATACTAAAGCATTGAATTCATGAATTGCATTTGAAAAAGCGGGGGTCTAACAACCACACCCAATATTTCTCTTAGCAATATGTATGGACAAACTCCAATATACTTTCTAGAGAATCAACTAGACAGTCAGGCTCAATTTAGATAAAAAGTATATCAAAGAGTTTATATCTCAATCTCTCAATTTGATACATACTCAAGCAAATAGAAATATCTGAGCCTTTATCAAATACTAGAGAGATAACTTGGATGGTACCAAAGACCAATATCCAAGTGTCAATCAATTTAAATCAACAACCAAAAGGTCGGATATTCTAATTGATTGAACAACACACAACCTGTATTATTTCAATTATATAAACAAATATAATGCGGAAAAGAAATAACACAGACACCAGAAATTTTGTTAACGAGGAAACCGCAAATGCAGAAAAACCCCGGGACCTAGTCCAGATTGAACACACACTGTATTAAGCCGCTACAGACACTAGCCTACTCCAAACTAACTTCGGTCTGGACTGTAGTTGAACCCCAACCAATCTCACACTGGTCCTAGGTACAGTGATGCTCATAGGTCTCTGATACCAGCAGGATGCTACGTACTTGATTCCCTTAGCTGATCTCACCCACAACTAAGAGTTGCTATGACCCAAAGTCGGAGACTTTAATAAACAAATCTGTATCACAAAGAAAATTCTATGGTAATAGATAAATCCGTCTCCCATGAATATACCTACGAGTTTTGTTCCGTCTTTTGATAAATCAAGGTGAACATGAACCAATTGATAATCCGGACTTATATTCCCGAAGAACAGCCTAGTATTATCAGTCACCTCACAATAGTCTTAATCAACGCAGCGAAAAAAGATATTGTGGAATCACAAACGATGAGACGGAGATGTTTGTGATTATTTTTTATCTTGCCTATCGGAGATAGAAATCTCAAGCCGACTATTACAATTGTACTCGTACGATAGAAACAGCAAGATCAGATCACACAACTATAAGAAAAGTAGTATCGGTCTGGCTTCACAATCCCAATGAAGTCTTTAAGTCGTTAACCTGTTTTAGAAGAAGAAACCAAAGGTTAAAGGAGAATGGACTCTAGCTTAGCACAACTAGTATCACACAGAATGTGTGGGGCTTAGGTTTCCCAGTTGCTATAGTCTTTCAAATCAGGGTTTGCAATCAATGTTAGCTTGAATATTCACCGTTAGATGAAAACTTGATTTAGATTCAAGCTAATATTTATCAACCGTTAGATTGAAAACATAGCTTGTTATACAAAAATAAAATGCACGTTCCTGGGCTTGTGTAACCGTACCCAAACTTGTACATTAGTTGGTTCAACAATAGTTAACCAAATGGTTAGCCATATGATCACTCTCATATCAACCATATTATTCTTCACCATAACTAGTTCAAATGACTCAAATGAACTAGTTAGAGAGTTGTTCAGTTGCAAGGAAATCTTATGTACTACGCAAGACACAATTGAAGTAAAAACGATTTGATTCACATGAATCGGTTCATGAACTCTATAGCCACGGTTTGCAATTGCATTCCTTAGTTTATAAAGATAAGTTCACTAAACATCATTTTTAGACATAACCTACTCAATTTCGCAGACTGGGTTCGCGGACTTAAGTTCTCGAATGGAGTTCATAAACTCCAGCATAAATTTTCGGGTTTGAGAACTTCGCCAGTTCGCAGACTGGGTTCGCGGACTTATCTCACGCACTTCTCCGGTTCATTTGATCGACAAAGTTCGCAAACTTCGGTTCAAGCAATAAAGACTTATACATATATGTGTTTCCACAATAATGCTTATATCCTCCAAATGGTTATATAGTCTAAACTCTCATTTCAATCATTGAAACATTCTCAGAGAAAGTTATATAGTTGTTATTCACAAACCATTTTTCGTCAGAGCAATTTTCAAAGTGATTGAAACATAACATGACTTTCGTCACTAGGTAAATATGAACTTGGCTAAAGCGAAAGCTTTAACAACACATATTTCGAGAAATAGATAGGCGAGATAAACTCGGCTCGAAATACCTAATGTGTATAATCTAAGTCTATATAGCAAAACGACTTTTGTCTCAAGATAGGAGATAAATAGACTTTTGAGTGATAGATAGGTTCAAGTATCCACATACCTTTTAGTAGATGAAGATCCACCAGTTCCTTGAGTAGTCCTTCGTCTTGTATGATGATTGTCATGGAGTTCTTGTGCTCAATTACACTTTCTATCCTAGTCCGAGACCTTAGTTATAGTAGACTAGAAATCAAGACTTATAGTTTTGATCACTAACATTGACAAACATGCTTGAGATAGAAACACATGCGAGTTCGACCGAGCAATGCTCTAACAACATTGGTTATGATTACATGTCTACAGAACAAGCCAGCTTCATTAAGGTTGTTTAGGTTACTGGCTTCATCGCAGAAGTGTCCATGTATGGTCTGCTAATGACTTTGACTTGGAACACCATTCATCCTGCATTCTTCACCCCTCTTCGGGTAGTATAGTACCAAGTTTTTGCAAAGAGATAAACCTTCCACCAAGGTAAACTCCACAGGATTAGTGTAAGGTTGAACCAAATTTCAAAAAGTTTAAGTAAAATAAGTTTTATATAGGATACTATATGTATAAAGTTGTGTGGATGTATGGGTATATATAGGAAATTGAATACCGACAACTTTTTTTCCCCCGAAAACATCGTCCAACGGGCATATCAGTTTATTTTGAAGATAAGGTCCATCATCTTTATGAACGGATTTATTTTTGGAGCAGAGGGAATCATCATCTTTGCCAATGGATACATATTTCGAAAATAACGTCCAACGGGGAGTATCTATGTAAGTGAATTCGAATAAGTTTTCAATTATTTTATTAATTTCAAAATGTGACACAAGATAGTACACCGGTTAAATGCAATCAATACTTGTAATCCTAACTTACTTTCGCAGGCATCACGGCTGCACTTAGCATGTGTAACAAGCTTTTAAACCGCTAGGTGACCCTAATAGACGAGTTTTGTCTCTTGAGGGTTGTTGATGGTGGATTTTCAACAAAGGGAAAAACCGTGAAAGCATGAGGCATGTTTTTGACACGGCTTTCAGGCATGCAACGATTCATATTTTACGAATCCATGATGAATATGTTGTCGAAGAGCCCCACTAGCTGAGCGACTCGATCCCTGGAAATTCATCATGACCTCTATGCAGATTAACAGTTCCATGACTGTAGGAGAGAGACCCACCTCCACATAGAAGAAAGATTAGGCGGTTCTCTGTAGATTGAGAGCATGAACGCCTTCAGGACGTCGGTGACACTCACTGTTCCCTGACTATGTGTTGATGGTGGATTTTTGATGAGTGCTAAAATGTGCATATTTCTATATATTTTTCTTGGCATTTAACTCATCTTTTGTGCATTAATTCTACATTTTATCCCATATTCTGTATTTTCGTTGTTTTCAAGAATAAATACTTTTCTTAATTAATTTTGCATTTTTAGGTACTAAATAAAGCCTGGTTAACTCACGGAGCGAAAAGAGCAAAGGAACGGCAAAGAGTCTCGCTAGGAGGAAGCGAAGAATGATGTTTGCAAGAGCTGGATCAACGAGAAGTGGGCTTGAAGAGGAAGAATTGTTCTTAAAGAAGATATGGGCTTGGCATACCCAATGCCCAAAACCATTACCCAAATCCATTTCCATTATCCATACCCATTTCCATGAGAGTCGTCAGATTGGATCCATCTCATCATCCAACGGCCACCTCATCATTGTGCATCAAAATCCGAAGCTCCTGTCAAACACCATAGTACCTAACCCCATCTGGAGTCGTTAGCTTCGTTGTATCTCGCAATCCAACGGTCGCTTAATCCCGTATCCTTGATGCCGTTCGATTCCATCTAGTTTGTTGATCCGTCGCTTTTCAGTCGCTGACATCAAACTTTGATGAGCCCGCCTCACACCGCATCTCCAAATCCATCGACTTCACCCAAACAAGTTCTTCTTCCCCAAATCTTTTTTTCCCAAAAACCTTCTTCTTCCCCCGACAGTTGCAGTCGAGCTCTGCTCCTGCCTCTCTTCCATGTCCACTGCCACCCTCTGCCTCACTACCATCTCCATACCCCGACACCACCTCAATCACCATCACTTTCCCCAACCCTCTATCCTAGTTGCTTTTTCAAACCCATATCTCTCTGAACCCTAGGTGTGGAGTTGATGAAACAACTCGAGCTAGGGTTGCAGTACATCAATTGGAGCAGGAAGAGCACCAGAGGGACATCAAGAAGCATGGGTCGAAGCCAATTTACACATGGGTATGTCGAATTTGATTTTCCCCAAAAGTTAGGGTTTGCAAATTTAGGGTTTTGTGAAATTAGGGATTTTGTTGTAAGCTATAAAAGGGAAGCTGTAGAGAATGCAAAACTTGTTCTTGGGTCATCCGAGAAACCCCCTAATTGGGTTAATTTGATTTTTCAATCCAATGCATATCTTCTTCTTATCCACTGTTAATGTCTGTTGTGTTAGTGTTCAATGTTTTGTTAATGTTTAAGTTTCAAGTATGTTCTGTCATGTGTAGTTAACTTTCTTGTGCTATTTCATTATGTTCTAAATCACTGGTGCTAAGGTTGAGATGAAACCAATGCCACTGCTAGTTAGTTGAAATCATAGATATTGTTCTTGTTGTGCTAGAACTGTTTAGGATAAATTATCCTTCAGGATTGCTTACTCATCTAAGTGATTGATCTGCGATTAGTTTGTTTTGTGAGAGGACAGCTAATACTAGGATTAGATAATTATCTTAGTGATACTAAACCATCCTCCTGAAACAACCCTTTGATGAGCAGCAAGCTTGAACCTTCACTGCCATCTAGATAGTCAGCAAGCCTAGAAGCTCACTGATATCTACACCAGGGACAAGAGTGATATTGAAATTGAGATTGCCTTAGCATAGGTTATTGGTGGATTCAATACCTTAGTAACATTTGCTCTCTGTTGTTTAGTTACACTTTCTGTCACTAGTTCAATTACACCAAAACAGCTCAGTTGTGTTTCAACACAACACAAAAATCATTATCTTTTGTCACTGCCTTGCATATAGAATTAGCTTAGCTAGGAAAACTTCATAACACCCCAAGTCCCTGTGGATTCGACCCGTACTTGTGCACTCACTGCAACAACACCGTGCACTTGCGGTATCACTGTAGGCATCCATTTATTCTCTTATTCTTACACTCTTAAAAGCCTACCAAGTTTTTGGCGCCGTTGCCGGGGACTTGGCTGTGCTGTTTTGAAGATTTCTTAGCCATCTTGCATTTCATTCTAGTCCATTTGCATCATTGCATCATTGTCTGCATCAGCATCTTGCATCTGCATTGCATTCCTGCATCTTAGTGTAACTTGCATAACCATTGCATTTGCATCTTCCCTGTTTTAGTGTAACATTTTTTGCATTATTGCATCATAACTTGCATATTCATCTCTTGTCTTTGCATACTCACTTGCATTCATTAGATCTTGTTGTTCTTACTATTTTGTTGATGTGCCTCACTTTCTTCTTTGAGCTGCAGGTACAACTGAAGTCCTGCTCTGTGCCTTGTGGTGCCTCTGAACTTGTGGTGCTGCTGCTGTGGAGCTGGTGCTGCACTATTGTTGCTAGAACTTGTGCTGCTGTGGTGCTCCTGCTGGTGCCAGGCCAAGTCTGCTGCAACCCCTGCTGCCTGGTGCTAAACTGAGCCATTAAAGCCCAACTGGGCTGTAAGCTGCAGAAGGTGAACCAAAGCCCAACTGGGCTTTTGCAACCAAACTGAGCAGCTGGGCTGTGCTTAAGCAAGTAAGCCTAAACCCATTAAGAGAACCCAACCTGTGGGCTTCCATTTTTAATTTGTGGGCTTGTAATAATTTTTTCCATTTTTCTGTTGGGCTTGTAATCTTAATTAATTGTGGGCTTGTTTGTTTAATTGCTTGTGGGCTTGTGGTGTTAGATTGATTTGGTCCTGTAGTTTTAAATTAGAAAAACTGAACTTTTGAAAGCCCAACTGGGCCTCAGACCAAACAAGCAACAGTTGGGCTATTTCAAAAGCTACATTGGGCGTCAGTTTGCATACACATTGTGGGCTTAGTTCACCTTCCCTTGGCAAAGCAATTTCTCCCACCAATGTGGGCTTGCTCCCAACACTAAAACCAAAATTCTTGCTCCCAATACTAAAAACCAAAATTTTTGCTCCCATCAAAACCAAAAGCTCCCAAATGGGCTTTGTCTTCAAAGTCTAAAACCAAAGTTTTCAAAACCCAATAAACCAAAGTGTTTTCTTTTCCCATTAAGTCCAAATTTTCTAAAACCCATTAAAAACCAAATTTTTTCCAAAACCCGACAAAACCAAATGTTACCCATAAAAACCAAATTTTTCCCAAAAATCCAAACCCATTAAAAACCAAATTTTGGGCTTTGTAACATAGTTACTTAGCTTTTGAGCCAAATCATGTCTGGATCTTGGTCTACAGTTGGGGAATACAACAAATCCCTTAGAGAACTTGCGTATGGACATACTCCACGTTATGAACCTTCCATAGACCATGATGTCAATAGTTATAGGAATTATTATGGACATTTTCAAAGTCCCGAGCCTCAATACATGAACCCTAATAACTATTCACACATGCATCATTCACCACAACGTGAAAATGAACATTTTGCTAGTGCCTCACTCACACAATCATCACTGATCGATCAATTAGAAGCTCGAATCGCAGCTTTAGAAATGCAATCACATGAGGAATCTGTCACATCTAATTTTCTTAGGCAACCTGAAATATATGCATGTCCCGCATATGGTAGTTTAGACCACCCTGTTGAGAACTGTCATATTTTGCATAATTTTAGACAATCTAGAGAAAATCCAAGGTATGAAATGCCCATAAATTGTGAGAATCGTAGTCATTGGGACCATAATCAATCCTTTGAGGGTTGCGATCAATATTTTGTAAACCCTAATGACCATGCACACATGTACCATTCACCACAATTTAAACATGAAGAATTTTGTACTCCCATGAATCTAGACTCCACCACAGAAGCTCTCAGACTCAGTAAGCAAAACTTTGATAGATCTACATCACGAATTCATGCATATTTAGATCAGATTTTGCTTCACCTACAAAAGGAGGAAATTCATGAGGAAATGTATGTTGTCCCTAATGAAGTGTCTAGTCCCATTCATGTAAATGATATTGAATATGAACCTAATTTAGAGGAACATGAATCGACTAATGACACCACCACTGTTAATGAGGACCAATATGCATGCTACCATGATGATGATTATGATGATTATGATGATTATGATGATATGTTAGAAGAACATGAAAATATTGTGGAACCTGTTGGTTCAATAACATATGGCTTCTCGCCCTCGACCTTCATGAATGTTGTTTTTTCTAATACTCATTGTAATTCATATGATTTTGATATTGACATGGGATTCGTACAATTATTCTGCAAAGATGAGCATGACATAGGAATAGTTGAATCTTCTGTAGACACTAATGCTAATATGCATGAAAATATATTTGATGTGTCTGATTCTCTACCTAGGTCACATTGTGATATTTCTCCTGATTTGCCGATGCATGAGAATAATTCTTCTGATGATGATGATTCTGATTGTGGACTTGATAATTTGTTTGATGATTGTGAGCATGTTGTGATACGTGTAGAAGACTTAGGAGATGTTGATGTGATTAGTAATGATGTGCCTATCGTCCTACATAAGTCACAATCTGATGGCCTTCCACCCAACCTAGATTTGGTTTGTACCCATATTGTCAAACCGACTTTTCTGAGAGTCCCTAATCTAGGTTTGGAACTGTGTGCTTCCCAAGTCCTATTGGACTATTTTGCTTCTAAATATAATACATTTGAGGAACCACAGTTGGAATTAGCATGTTTGCCCGTCCCTAGCACAGTTCACTTTGAGTTAGACCTTGTACATGATGAACCCCCAAAACTGCGAGATTTTGTTTCCAAAATTTTATCTGTTGAAAAATCCAGGTTTGGGGGTAGCTCATTTTGTTTCACAGCTTCACTTGCATGCCTATCATATTATTATTGTGTGAAGCTGTTGAAACCTATACACTTTGTCTTTTGGGTTGATCCTCAACTCTTTAGATTGTTAGTGTATGGTGAATTTTTTGTATATAATCCAGTAGATAAAATTTCTTAAAACCCTTTTGTTCCTTTTGTATATATTTTGCTAATCCAATATGATCTCGGCTGACATATGTTGGATTCTTGCCTTGAATAACGGAGTTCTAATATTGCTTTCGCCGAAATCGGGTATTCTCTTTCCTTTTTCTCTACTCAACATGATCCTCTTCATATGTTGTATTATAATTTTGTTCATATTTTGAAACATTGAGGACAATGTTTAGTTTAGGTTTGGGGGTGAAAAGTAGATACTTTGATAATATGCCATAATTGAAAACAAGAACTCCTTCTTTTTGAAAAAAATGAAAAAATCAAAATAAAAAATGAAAAATTGAAAAAAACATAAAAATGGAACTCATTTACCTTTAAATGTTGACTCTTGTGCAAATATGTATTTTTATTAGGAGTCTTAGTCTAGATATTTAGGCACCCTGATTCTAGCACAATTCACATAGTGATAAGAAACTTGCACGCGCACGATCTACCAATACATGTATAGCCTCATCCTTGAGGTGTTCTATCGGAAGTTTTAGTTGCCAATCACTTTAGAATGCTGAACGAAACTTGACTAGCTTGTTCTTTGGTTGGTTGGGATAGAAGGTGGAGGTTACATTAAAAAAGACAACCATCGAATTTAACTGGGTGCATCAAAAAGGGCTACCTCTTGCAAAGTGTCATGTAATTTTTTGTTTCTTTTTGTTATGTATCAAAAGTGTTTCCTTACAAAAAAAAAAAAAATCAAAAAAAAAAAAAAAAAAAGAATTCAGAAAAAAAAAAGAAAAATAAAAAATCAAGTATTTTCAATTCCATCCTCTCTTGTTCCAAAAATAAAAGAGAGTAGTCAATGTAAATAAGAGTCATGTAAAGTCATTTTTGTGTTTTTATGTAATAAGCAAGGAGGGTGTATGCCATTGATGTACAACGCGAGTAATTGTGAAATACCTCCAACTCATTCACAATTCTCGTAAAGTCCGGACAGCTAGCTAGATTTCGACCTTGGTTCTTAGCCTGAGAAACTATCTCTTGGTGATTAGTAGTCATAACATCCGATCTTTCTTTACACATGTGTAGATACACTTTACACTCTTATCACATGTCTTTATTTGTTATCAGTGCTAGGATCGTGCCTTGATAGCTAGATTGACATCTCCATTTTGCTGTGAGCTTAAACTGACTTGCACATGTCACATTTGATGGAATCTGAGCTTATATTTTGACCTAGAACTTTGTAGGTACGTTCTAAGCAAACCTTCACGAGACTTCAACTCGTCCACTAGGGACACTTAGTGGTTTAAAAGGCTTAGTGCATACGCTAAATGCATTCGAGAGACCAGCGACAGTGGTATAGGTAGGATTTCCTTAGTTTTGTTTTACTTGAGGACAAGTAAAATTCAGGTTTGGGGGTATTTGATGAGTGCTAAAAAGTGCATATTTCTATATATTTTTCTTGGCATTTAACTCATCTCTTGTGCATTAATTCTACATTTTATCCCATATTCTGTATTTTCGTTGTTTTCAAGAATAAATACTTTTCTTAATTAATTTTGCATTTTTAGGTACTAAATAAAGCCTGGTTAACTCACGGAGCGAAAAAGAGCAAAGAAACGGCAAAGACTCTCGCTAGGAGGAAGCGAAGAATGATGTTTGCAAGAGATGGATCAACGAGAAGTGGGCTTGAAGAGGAAGAATTGTTCTTAAAGAAGATATGGGCTTGGCATACCCAAGGCCCAAAACCCTTACCCAAATCCATTTCCATTATCCATACCCATTTCCATGAGAGTCGTCAGATTGGATCCATCTCATCATCCAACGGCCACCTCATCATTGTGCATCAAAATCCGAAGCTCCTGTCAAACACCATAGTACCTAACCCCATCTGGAGTCGTTAGCTTCGTTGTATCTCTCAATCCAACGGTCGCTTAATCCCGTATCCTTGATGCCGTTCGATTCCATCTAGTTTGTTGATCCGTCGCTTTTCAGTCGCTGACATCAAACTTTGATGAGCCCGCCTCACACCGCATCTCCAAATCCATCGACTTCACCCAAACAAGTTCTTCTTCCCCAAATATTTTTTTCCCAAAAACCTTCTTCTTCCCCCGACAGTTGCAGTCGAGCTCTGCTCCTGCCTCTCTTCCATGTCCACTGCCACCCTCTGCCTCACTACCATCTCCATACCCCGACACCACCTCAATCACCATCACTTTCCCCAACCCTCTAGCCTAGTTGCTTTTTCAAACCCACATCTCTCTGAACCCTAGGTGTGGAGTTGATGAAACAACTCGAGCTAGGGTTGCAGTACATCAATTGGAGCAGGAAGAGCACCAGAGGGACATCAAGAAGCATGGGTCGAAGCCAATTTACACATGGGTATGTCGAATTTGATTTTCCCCAAAAGTTAGGGTTTGCAAATTTAGGGTTTTGTGAAATTAGGGATTTTGTTGTAAGCTATAAAAGGGAAGCTGTAGAGAATGCAAAACTTGTTCTTGGGTCATCCGAGAAACCCCCTAATTGGGTTAATTTGATTCTTATCCACTGTTAATGTCTGTTGTGTTAGTGTTCAATGTTTTGTTAATGTTTAAGTTTCAAGTATGTTCTGTCATGTGTAGTTAACTTTCTTGTGCTATTTCATTATGTTCTAAATCACTGGTGCTAAGGTTGAGATGAAACCAATGCCACTGCTAGTTAGTTGAAATCATAGATATTGTTCTTGTTGTGCTAGAACTGTTTAGGATAAATTATCCTTCAGGATTGCTTACTCATCTAAGTGATTGATCTGCGATTAGTTTGTTTTGTGAGAGGACAACTAATACTAGGATTAGATAATTATCTTAGTGATACTAAACCATCCTCCTGAAACAACCCTTTGATGAGCAGCAGGCTTGAACCTTCACTGCCATCTAGATAGTCAGCAAGCCTAGAAGCTCACTGATATCTACACCAGGGACAAGAGTGATATTGAAATTGAGATTGCCTTAGCATAGGTTATTGGTGGATTCAATACCTTAGTAACATTTGCTCTCTGTTGTTTAGTTACACTTTTTGTCACTAGTTCAGTTACACCAAAACAGCTCAGTTGTGTTTCAACACAACACAAAAATCATTATCTTTTGTCACTGCCTTGCATATAGAATTAGCTTAGCTAGGAAAACTTCATAACACCCCAAGTCCCTGTGGATTCGACCCGTACTTGTGCACTCACTGCAACAACACCGTGCACTTGCGGTATCACTGTAGGCATCCATTTATTCTCTTATTCTTACACTCTTAAAAGCCTACCAATTTTCAGCAAAGGGTAAAACCGTAAAATCACGAGGCATGTTTTGACACGGCTTTCAGGCATGCAACGATTCATATTTTACGAAGCCTTGATGAATACGTTGTCAAAAAGCCCCACTGGTTGAGCGATTCGATCCCTGGAATTTCGTCATGCCCTCTATGCAGATTAACAGTTCCATGGCTGCAGGAGAGAGACCCCCCTCCACATAGAAAAAACGATTTGGGCGGTTCTCCGTAGATTGAGAGCAAGAACGCCTTCAGGACGTCGGTGACACTCACTGTTCCCTGACTATATGGAGAGACCGTGTATAGATTCAGGCGGTTCTCCGTAGATTGAGAGCAGTAATGCCTTCAGGTCGTAAACAACACCGTGACTCCCTGACTATACACCATTCATGATGGATGTGATGCCTTAACTGGCTAATATTCTTTCTGCAATAGATTAATTCTGCCGTGACATTCACCACTGAATTCCAATAATAATCTATTATTGCTCTTATTCCATGGTCGAATCCACGGCCTGATCCCATGGAATGGGAATACCCATTGCTCCGATTCCATGGTCGAATCCACGGCCTGATCCCATGGAATGGAAATACCCATTGCTTCTATTCCATGATTGAATCCACGACCTGATCCCAGGGAATGGCAATAACCATTGCTCCGATTCTATGATCAAATCCACGACTTGATCTCATAGAATGGCAATAAACAACTGTATTATCTCATTACTCCGGTTTCATGATCGATTCCACGGCTGATCTCATGGAATGGTAATAGATAATTTTATTACTACGATTCTATGGTCGAATCCACGATCCCATGGAATGGTAATGCCTATTTTATTATTCCGAGTTCATGGTCGAATTCACAACTGATCCTATGAACTGATAATAAATAACTGCTCATTCTATTACTCCGTTTCATGAATTATTCTCCACTGAATTTCATGAATTAGTAATAAATTCTCAACAAACAGGCATCTGGACCATCACTGAGTAAGTCCACAAAAATGGTGCAAGTGTAATCGACAATGATGCACGACTGAGCGTCCGGATGCACAAACGAGCATCAAAAAACATGAACAGATGAGGGATCCTACACAAAACTGGAGAAAACAACAAATAATAAGGGGCGTCCAGGCGGCGGACCCACCGGCCGGCCGGCCATGCCCTAGACGTGGACGGTCCCATGCCTCCTTTATTATTTTTCCCTATTTTTTTATTTTCACGAACTCATGAAAACTCCTTGATTTTAGCAACTTTCCTTGTTTTTATGCAAAACTCATGAATTTCCCATAACTTCATGGATTCATGAAATAATATTATAAAACAGGGAAAGGTGTGCGGGACCGTTCAACCTATCCGGACGGCCATGCCCAAGCCGTAGCCGGTCCCACACCTCATAATCCCTAGCCCTTTATAATTATTGTTCCCCAATCTCATGAAACTCCCCCGTTTCAACAAAACTCATGGATTCTCCATAACTTCAAGGATTCATGAAAAATAATATTATAAAATAGGGAAAGGTGTGCTGGACAGGGCAACATAGTCGGACGTCCATGCCCTAGCCGTGGCCGGTCCCATGCCTTGAAATCCCTTGTCTTTTATAATTATTATTTTCCTCAATTCATGAAACTCCTTGGTTTGAGCAAAAATCATAATTTCGTCATAACTTCTCAAATTTTGCTCGAATCATGAAAAATCAAAAGCCAACATGGTCACACGACCGGCTAGCCTCCCACTGCAATTTTAAATGTTAAAATACACTTATTTTAATATTTACAAAATATTGATCAATTGAGCATAAATGCTCATTCTGACAAAAAATCAAGAATTTCAGTCAAGACAAAACTCTTCTGAAAATTCACAATGTTGCTCGAACGCACATCAGAAAATACTGAAACTCTCAGTACGGAGACACGAACACCACGGCAACGTGTGATGCCTTCATGACCGACCTGAGTCATCCCTAGGGCTTGCACAAAGCTGGTCCCACACTTTTTCATAATCCTGACCTAATTTGCTCAATTGCTCATATTAGCCCCAAACTCTCTCCAACCAACCTGGGGATTGCTCAAACAACCAACAACTGGTCATGTGACCACTAAGAGCCGGTCCCATGATCTCTTGGTTGGTCCCCATCTTTCATACCTAGGTTTTATCACCTAATGCTGAACCCAGTAATATTTCAGTAAATGATGAAACTGGCATTTACTCATCATTCTTTCACCAATCCTCAAATTGAGAACCCTGGTGCATACTCACTCGAGCACTGGGCACCACATGGACGCCCATCATCCCATGTGGTCGGTCCCTTTATAACTCATGACCTATTTTCAGCGATTCATCAACTATGATATGAAATTAGGGTTTTGAATAAAATGTTCTACGAATCGTCATTCTGAGCTAGATTCAGGAACTAATGAATTTATATTATTCAGCAGCCAACATCTGAATTAATCATATAATATTTGGTAGTCTACCAATATTTTAATATTTTATTGGGTCACCTCACCAATAAATATTTCGTCGAATTGAGCATACTTGCTCAGTTGCTCAAATATTTATCCAGCTATCAATATTTAGTAATTTACCAGTAATTTGTCGAATTTAGCAATACTTGGTCAATTGCATGACAAATTATAACCATTCAGTAATTTGCCGAATTGAGCGATACTTGCTCAATTGTACGTCAAATCATCAACATTCATTATTTTGTCGAATTGAGCAATACTTGCTCAATTGCTCGTTAAAATTGTCAACATTCAGTATTTTGTCGAACTGAGCAATACTTGCTCAGTTTCTCGTCAAATTCTAAAATATTCAGTAATTCGTCGAGTCGAGCAATACTTTCACTCGCTCAAATACTGGTCAGTAACTCATCACTGAATCTACAATACTGACACCATTTCAGAGAATTACATGTTCGATCCATGAATCGCTAAGCATTCACCACTCATGCTCGATTCAACAAAACCTAGACTCACTGTCTAATCAGTTAACAACTGACTAATCAATACACGTCTGTCATGCAGACTCCACGATTCGTGAGACATCAATCACGTCAAATTGGGGGATAACAACTAGGGTTTTGGTCTGGCGGCCTACATCACGTGGGTTCATCCACAACGAGAAGTGTGAGTAGGTCTTGTCAACAGTTAAGGGAGTTAGCAAAGTATTGGGTGAATGATCAATCATGTCTCCGCACAGTCTGGAATTGGTTTCACCACGATCTCCCATTTTCCCACTTTTTCACTCAAGAAACCGTCACACTTACAGGGATAAAGGTGTTCACAACTCTGACAATATAAATAAGTCTCTGAATCCATGATTGAAAAACAACAGACAACGAACGATCACTAGCTATCAGCAATTGTCTACACAAAATTTCTCGAGTTACTACTCTCAAGAATTCATCAATCATTCAGAACTTATTTGAACTCACCAGTTCACCAAATATTGCAGAAACCCTCAACACATCCACAATCCTTGATCATCACTGATCCCACACAATTCTCAGCTTCCCTCCTACAGATCAATCCATCTCCCTCTTTGCGATCGAATTGACTCTGGAACGGCCATTGACTTGGTTTTTTCCGGAGTCCTACAGATTGATCTCTCGAATCTAAGCACTCCCTTTACAGTGCATCTGTGTGAGGTTGAACATTTTGCTCGGTCAAGGAGTCTCGACAACACGTTTGTCTTTTCACTTCCCTAAAAACAGGCGAATTGTTTTTCCCCATCTACACTATGTGGAGAGACCGTGTATAAATTCAGGAGGTTCTCCGTATATTGAGAGCAGTAACGCCTTCAGGTTGTAAACAACACTGTGACTCCCTTACTATGCACCATTCAGAATGGATGTGACACTTTAATAAATAATAGATAATTTTGTTATTCCGATTCTATGGTCGAATCCACGATCTCATGGAATGGTAATGCATGTTTTATTACTCTGATTCATATTCGAATCCACAGTTATCCTATGAATTGATAATAAATAACTACTCATTTTTATTACTCTGTTTCATGAATTATTCTCCACTGAATTTCATGAATTAGTAATAAAAACTCGACAACCGGGCATCTGGACCATCACTGAGTAAGCCCTGCAAAAATGGTGCAAGTATACTCGACAATGATGCACGAATGAGCACCCGGATGCACAAACGAGCATCCAAAAATATGGACAGATGAGGAATCCTACGCAAAACAGGAGAAAACAACAAATAATAATGAAATAATAAGAGGCGCCCAGGGGGCCGGGCCCACCGACAGGCCGACCATGCCCTAGTCGTGGCCGGTCCCATGCCTCTCCCATTATTTTGCTTTATTTCGTTATTTTCATGCACTCATGAAAAACTCCTTCAATTTAGCAACTTTCCTTGTTTGTGCAAAACTCATGAATTCCCCATAACTTCATGGATTCATGAAAATATTGTTATAAAATAGGGAAAGGTGTGCGGGACCGGTCAACCTAGACGGCCGGCCAAGCCCGAGCCGTGGCCAGTCCTACACTTCACAATCCCTAGCTTTTTATAATTATTATTCATTAATCTCATGAAACTCCTACGTTTCAACAAAAACTCATGGATTCTCCATAACTTCACGGATTCATGAAAAATAATATTATAAAATAGGGAAAGATGTGCGGGACCGGGCAACATAACCGGCTGGTCATGCCCTAGCCATGGCCAGTCCCACACCTTGCAATCCCTAGTCTTTTATAATTATTATTTTCCTAAATTCATGAAACTCCTTGGTTTGAGCAAAATTTATGATTTCGTCATAACTTCTCAAATTTTGCTCGAATCACGAAAAACCAAAAGCCAACATGGTCACACGATCGGCTAGCCTCTCATGGCAATTTTAAATGTTAAAATACTCTTAATTTAATGTTTACAAAATATTGATCAATTGAGCATACATGCTCATTCCAACAAAAATCAAGAATTTCAGTCAAGACAAAACTCTTCTGAAAATTCACAATGTTGCTCGAACGCACATCAGAAAATACTGAACTCTCAATATGGAGACACGGATACCATGGTAACACGTGCATGCCTCCTTGACCGACCAGAGTCATTCATAGGGCTTGCACAAAGCCGGTCCCACACGTTTTCATAATTCTGACCTAATTTGCTCAATTGCTCATATTGGGCCCAAATTCTCTCCAACCAACCTGGGGATTGCTCAAACGACCAACAGCTGGTCCCGCGACCACCAAGAGCCGGTCCCATGCTCTATTGGTCGGTCCCCCATCTTTCATACTTCGGTTTTATCACCTAATGCTGAACCCGACAATATTTCAATAAATGATGAAACCAACATTTAATAATCATTCTTGCACCAAACCTCCAACTTAGAACCCTGGTGCATGCTCACTCGAGCACTAGGAACCACATGGACGCCCATCATCCCATGTGGTCGGTCCCTCTATCACTCATGACTTATTTTCAGCGATTCATCAATTATGATATGAAATTAGGGTTTCGAATAAATGCTCTACGAATCATCATTCTGACCAAAATTCAATCACTAATGAATTTATGTTGATTCAACAACCAACATCTGAATTAATCATATGATATTTGGTAATCCACCAATATTTTAATATTTTATTGGGTCACGTCACCAATAAATAATTCGTCGAATTGAGCAAGACTTGCTCAGTTGCTCAAATATTGATCCAGCTATCCATATTAAGTAATTTATCAGTAATTTGTCGAATTGATCAATACTTGCTCAGTTGCTCGTCAAATTATCAACATTCAGTAATTTGTCGAATTGAGCAATACTTGCTCAGTTGCACGTCAAATTCTCAATATTCAGTAACTCGCCAAAATTGAGCAATACTTGCTCAGTCCTCAAATATTAGTCAATAATTCATCACTGAATCAACAATATTGAAAACATTTCAGAGAACTACATGTTTGATCCATGAATTGCCAAGCATTCATTACTCATGATCGATTCAACAAAACCTAGACTCACTGTCTAATCAGTCAACAACTGACTCACTAATACACGTATGTCATGCAGACTCCAAGATTCGTGAGACATCAATCACATAAAATTGGGGGATATCAATAAGCGTTTTAGTCTAGCGGCCTACATCACGTGGATTCACCCACAATGAGAAATGTGAGTAAGTCATGTCAATGGTTAAAGGAGTTAGCAAAGTAGTGGGTGAATGATCAACCAAGTCTCCGCACAATCTAGAACTGGTTTCACCACAATCTCCCACTTTCCCACTCTTTCACTCAAGAAACCGTCACACTTACAGGGATCAAGGTGTTCACAACTATGACAATATAAATAAGTCTATGAATCTATGATTAAAAAACAACAGACAACAAATGATCACCAGTTATCAGCAATTGTCTACACAGAATTTCTCGAGTAACTACTCTCAAGAACTCATCAATCTTTCAGAGCTTATTCGAACTCATCAGTTCAATAAAATTGCAGAAACCTTCAACACATCCACAATCCTTGATCATCACTGATCCCACACAATTCTCAGCTTCCCTCTTACAGATCAACCCATCTCCCTCTTTGCGACCGAATTGACTCTGGAATGACCATTGACTTGGTTTAGGCCGGAGTCCTATAGATTGATATCTCGAATCTAAGCACTCCCTTTGCAGTGCATCTGTGTGAGGTTGAACAGTTTTCTCGGTTGAGGAGTCTCGACAACACACTCGTATCTTCACTTCCCTAAAAAACCAGCGACTCGCTTTCCCCCATCTACAGATTGGCGACCATAGTGGGAGATTCATCTCTCGGTTGCAATCTCACATTTTCACAAAATGGCTGGTCTTAGGTCTGGGACAGTTACAAATGCGAACGACGCTAGCACTAGCAACAACGACAATGAGGATATCCCGGAAACCATCCTGCCTCCAACACTGACGGTGGTGATGTCACTCCTCCTCACACCAACTTGGGAAATCATTCTCTCTTCGGCATACATCCTGAAGAAGTCATAGGGAATCCACACTCCATGGATGACCTCACAAAGTGCAAGAGACTCTTGCCAAGAATCAAACCGACATGGCTGCAACACAAAAGGAGTTGTTCGGTTTTCTCAAAACTCTCACTGACAAGATGTTAGAAAAACCTCAAGAAAAGAAAAAAGATAAAGAACCTGCTTCAACTGACAATCCAGAAGTCATTCCAATTCATACAATCGACGATGATGAAGTCCAGAAGGCTGCAGAGAAAACGTCGTCTGGAGAGCCTGCCAATTTCATCACTCGTGAAGAACTGAAGCGTTTCATGGAGAACCGTGGGAAAAACATTGCGCCCACCATCCATCGTTATCAACCTCCATACCCGGCTGCTACACAAAGATTCCTCTACCAAAGGGTTATACTTCTCCAACATTCACTCTGTACAACGGAACTGGGAATTCCCGAGAACATGTTTCTCGACTCTTAGAAGCACTAGGGGAGTATGAACACAATCATGTTGTCTGGTTGAAGAAATTCTCAAAATCTCTGACAGGCCGGGCATATACCTGGTACAACAACATCGCACCAGGAAGCATCGCCAATTTGGGAGAAATGGTTGACGCTTTCTACAGGAAATACTTCTTCGTCTCTGAGCAGATTACTCTTTCTGACTTATGAAGGATGACATAGAAGAACGCTGAAAATTCCAATGATTATGTGAAGAGGTTCAAAATTCAGGCTTTGGATTGCCATTATCCCAACGTTACTAAACAATAACTGGTGGATTTGTGCATCAACGGGATGATCCCAGTATACAGAGCTTTGCTGGAAAATCTCCGTTTTCAGACCTTCTCAGAACTTCATGAAGCGGCCAAGCGATCAGCAACTACTACTCCCGCCTTGTTAGAAAGAACGAAAACTGTCAAAGTAGAGGAATCGAAAGACACTCGAAGCAACACTGCCAGGCGTTTAATCAACAAGCAGTACAATGTTGAAACTTCCATGAATGTTGCTGAAGGGAGCAAGAGAAAATATGACGCACAACTACATAAGAATGCTCCTACGACGTCCAATCCATCGAAAGCACCAAGGAAAGATGGTCAAACCAGGAATGCACAACCGCCGGTTCAACATCAACAGAACGATCAGGATGCACCTGAATTCCCATTTTCTATTGAAGAAGTGATCCAACTGTTGGAAGTCTGGATTCAAGATGGTGCTATCCAACTACCATCTGTTAGGAAGGATCCGACTGAGGAACAAATGGAGAATCCGCACTATTGCCATTTCCATAGGTATGTCAGTCATCCAACAAGTGATTGCAGAACCTTGAAACGCATATTCAAATAGAAGGCTGATTCAGGGGAATCGAGGACTGAAGGGGTACACAAAAATCCTCTCCCGATCAGAACATTTACACTCTCCGAGCAGCCGGTCAAAGAGGCAGTTCAATCCTTAATTGAGCATGTCTGTTAATTGCTGTATTTGTCAAAAGCTCAAAGAGATGACATGTTTGCTGCGTCGAACCATATCGTGTCAGGAAAACGATTAGCAATTCAACAGACACTCCCTGAACCTCCAGCCACTGACAAAGAAATGTATGACTGGGACTGCTCACCACAGTACATATCAAAGGAAATGAGTTCAGAAGAGTGCTAATCGATGTTGGCACAACAATCAACATCATTCCTTTGAAGACTCTCAGGGCTGCGGGCATCACTCATCAAGAAGCAAATCACGCTCCCATTTCAGTCAAAGATCATGAAGGAGTCTCCATAGAAGCATACAATTTTATCATCCTTAAGATAAAAATTGACTCGACTTGGGCTGAAACCAAATTCCACATCATCAGAGAAGATCCTGGATATGATATGGTTCTCGGAAGGACATGGATCCATGCCGGCCAAATGAATCCAACATCTTCAGTCGTACGCTCACCTATTGATGAAAGCTCTGATTCAGAAGAAGCGGAAGACATTCCAGAATCTGGAAGCGGTCAAGGGTTTAATGGAACTGACACAGAAACCTAGAGAAAACGCACATTCTTTCATCAAAAGGTTCCGTACTCAGGCAAGTCTGATTCCCATTCATGCACTTATACTACCAATGTTTAATCATATTGCCCTTGTACGGGGACTTCTTCCCACTGACAACTTAGCCATCACAAAGTTTTATGAGTGGATAGCCTCACCACGGCGATATTACACCAAATGGTTGAATACAGAGCTTCTTAAAACTGAGCATTATATCAAAAGGTTTATCGTCGAAGACATGACTAAGCATGACAGGCAGTATTCCGGATACTCTCCTTTGCACAGGTGTCCATATGTACCACAGCCGTGGAACTCCCCTACTCGAGGAATCCCGAATCAACAGAAGATATTCAAGGCACGGACAACCAAGTCTAAAAAATTCAAGGAAGGAGATTTAGTTCTTAAGGCAACTAAGCATGATCTCCATTTTGCAAGGATCTCCAATTGGGATGGACCTTTCATGGTCGCAAGATCCATAACTGGAGGCTACTACAGGCTAACCAACATAGATGGCAGGGCCATACCAGTGATTCACGAAAATTGGCTCAAGGCTTTTGATGTTTGAGGTACTTATCAATTCAGACGTCCCCTGCTCATGATGCGGAAATATCTGATTGTTTTTTAGGATTTTGTTTCACATGTATTTTCAATTCCTCCAAAATGTTTGCAATACTTGCATTCAGTATTTGAATTCAGCAATTTATCAAAATTCAGTTCATTTTACTTAAAGAAAATCTCTATCAAATCCAAAAGAAAATCCTCAATCATCTACCAATCCAAAACCAATCAAGAAATCGAAACCGAAGTAAAGCCTTACATCTCTCAAAAGTTCAAAGTTCAAGGCATCATAGAAAGAAAACTAAAGAAAGTCAGCAAAATAAGATTTTTGCTTTTCTGCATACTCCAAGACTTGCAAAGTTGCTCTCTCTGACTCGAGCTTCCTGGTCAACTCAGCAACTTCAACCATTTTCTTCATCACGGCCTCACTGGTGAAAGGTGCGTTTCCTTCTACTGCTTCTTTAATATCATCCACCTTTTGACGAAGCCACTTCAGGTTGAAGCCGAGTTCTTCAGCATTATTCAAGTTGTACTCCCAATAAAAGAGTACATCTCGAGTAACAATATTTCTGGCCATGGTACAAATATCATCTATAACACGCAATATATTCTCTACTTTCCTTGTCAAGAAATAGCTATGCTCCGGATCTTTCGTAACGACGATATGGCCATACATCTTCCACAACTTCTCATACATAGCAGCATATCCCATGGGAACACTAAATCCACCAACTAGAGTATGATATGGGAGTGTCTCACTAAATGGATAAGTGAAAGAAATCCCTGCATTTGGATATTCGTGCACTATTATCCGGTTCTCAGTCACTGGAGCAGCGTCAGCAACCATAGGGACAACTCCAGTCAGAGCAGCTTCTTCCATCCTCAATTCGGGTTCCATCATCTCGGGCGCAATTGGAGTTGCAGTCACCTCCACGGCATCAACAACAAGTGTTTCATTACCTTTAGGTGCATGTATGGAGGTATCATTACCAACGGCTCCAGGGTTGCTCAAAGACATCATTATTGGATCCATTATTCCCAACTTCGGCATTTGGTACCTAATGCGAAGATTATATGGGATTAGAATGATTCAAGCATGGAAACCCAACATAACCATAAAATTCAGAATTTAAGTGAACTAACATCATCTAAGTTCCTTATTATGCGCCCAAGACATGTGCAAATAGTGTAGAAGTCATGAAACACGTTTTCAAACAAGCTCAGCTGAAGAGTTACACTGCCCTGTATTCAACGGCGAACTGGGAGAAATCGGTAAGGATTTTAAGGTTGGGTCATATACCATTCTCTTAGTATGGATGTTATATACAACATATAAAAATTTCATAGCAATTGGACGAACTATCTAGGAGAGGTGGCCAAAATATCGGACAACATGCAATCTAAAAAAGTTCTGAAGGTCTCCTGGAAGTTCACTGTTTCGCCTTTTTCAGGCCCCAAACATGCTCAAAGTTAAAAAAATATTATTTTATAAATCTTGTAATTCCTGGGCTTGAAGATATATATGCAGACCGAGAAAATCCGACTTCAGACGAGGATTCTACAGTGTTTCTAGTAAAATCTGAAGTCTGAAATTTTCTGGTGACGTATTTCGGCAAAGTTATCCATAAATTTACATGGATTCTCGTTCATTCATTCAAAAATAAACAATTTCATACTTCTATGAAGAAATTACAGGAGATATACTTACTAAGGGAGTCTCTAAACCATTTGAAGGCTCGGCAATATTGGAATCTCTATTAGCAACTCCTTTATCTTCATTCGGTTCGGGATTTCGGGAACCCTCCATACTTCCATGTCCCAAAGAAGAGTGTGCTTCATCAACATGCTGCTTGTCTACAATTATTTCCTCCTGGATGCATCAACAACAATTTTCATTAATTCTTTCGAAGGCGTATTACGATGGTTAGCATAAAGGAAGATACTTACGTCAACTTCCTCGTCAACGTTGGATCCATGAATTGTTTGACCAGGAGCAAAATGAAGATCGTCAATAACCGATGGAGCAAAATTCTGAAACGAATTAACAATTTCTTTCAAGATCCTAATTACATGGACGAGGAAGTCGCAATTGCAAAGAAAAACGCTAACAACTCACCAAAGAAGCGGCAGGGGACTGCACATTATTCGGTATCATTCTATGCGTTGTTTTACTTATGCCTTCTCCACCCTGGGGACTTTCTTGAAGGTCTAAGAAGTTTACACAGATTCGAGGACTCACAGCACGACCATCCTACACAAGGTCGGGGAATGATTAAAACATGTCCATCTTACTTTCATCAAAATCGTGAAAAGAAGGGCTTACCTGTGCGCATTCCGAAGATGTCTTCCTTTTGTCACCACAGGAAAGGTACTTTAGCCTTGCTCGAGCAGTAATCGAGTCAAGGGAAGGAAAATCTTGCGCTAGAGATTTAACATCCGTCACAAAAGCATATAAATGTTCAAGCTGTTGACGCCAGAAGTCTATGTAACCCGGAGTCACGAAATTAGCACGATCAAAGCATGGGAATAAATACTCATTTCCCTCCACATGAGTGCAATCTAAATTAGCCTTCAGATATTCTACTGATGGTTTGTTCATTCGGTGAACTGGGATACACTAGTCGGCGCCCATTTGCCGAGCCGCCATGTCAATATTATATTCCTCTACTCGGAATTCTCCATGCATCAATGATATTATGTGGCCAGGAGTGCAACACACGAAAGATCTCTCTCCATCATTCAAATCAGCATCTGTCTTCAACGTGACATTTTCCTCAGCAGTATTAAAAGTGATCAGTTACGAGAAGAGATCAGGGACCAACACCCAGGGGTGAAAGTTGAACTCGGATTCAATGTCCAAAATGTCAGTAATACATATCTTGTATTGCGGATGCTTTGTGGACCACCGCATGATCCTGGCGTTGTCTTTTTCAAGGAAAGCATAGCGAGTGTCGACATTGGGTCCTTGCAAGACACTACGGGGAATTTGAGCATATTTCTCAAGATGCTACCACATCAAAGCTTGGAGGAACATAGTATTAACATATGTTTCGATCTTCATGAAACCATTGGAGACGCTGGAGTCTATAACCAAAGAGTCTAAATTGGAAAACAGTGAACCCCAAAAATAGACTACCAATAGGAAGTTTCTCACCTTTAGCCATCTTTATGGCGAATGGAATCACAAACGGCTTCAACAAATGTCCACCATCTTCAAGAACATATTTAGAGAGCCAAAAGCATAAGAAAGCAGCAATGGACAAGACGCCATCAACGGGTTCTTCAGGAGCTCCATCTCTAGGCCACCAGTATCTCAGCCATTGAGCATAACAAAATTTGGGAGACTCGTTGAATTCATGCATCTTAGATTCCAGAGTGCCAGATATCAAATTCTTTTCTGCTGAGAGTTCTTCAGGATAATTGCCAATGACTGGAAGATGCAACAAAGGAACCACATCTTCTAAAGTAACAGTGAACTATCCCCATCTGCATATAAAGGTGTGAGTAGGGATGCACCAACGAGCAAGTAAAGCCACGATACCTGGTATGTCATGATTAATGATTAAATCCCCAGCGGCTTGAATGGCTTGTGTCGCTTGTGCATGATCCATCATAGTCCCGACATGTCTGCGACCCAGCATATGTCTTGCCCATCCGGAGAAGTGTGCCAACGGTTTTCGGGAAAGATTGAGTTCCACATGAGAAGCCAAGTAATGTTTCCCTTCCAAACAGAAACGAGTTATTGCTGAAGGAGACACCAACTTGTTCTGAGCAGTTGTCCTGGGATTTATGAGCAACCGAAATGAGGAACTAAAGGACTCTTTTCAGGCCTGTACAAATATTCGAAGAATCTGTCTTTGATGTTTGGAATGTTCTTGGATTTGAGAATTTCCTCCTTCCCCTGAGAAGTCCCAGAATCGCCGTCCCTGGAGCAATCATCATCTCTGGAAGATGCATCTGTAGAAACATCATCTCCAGAAGTGTCTTCTATGGAAACGTCATTATCATGGAATCGAGTAATCTCTGCAAAGTTTCTGTGACATTCCAAACGAATTTCATCAACAGAAAGCAATCAAACAATCACGATGCTCACATCAGCGTCTGCAAAAATGGTAATTCTAAACTCTTACCTATTTATGATTTCACGAACTTAGTGATAACAGCGTAAAACTCCAAAAACCTGCTTGCTTTTTCAAACCTACAAAAGTGAGCAAAAGACTTGTCATTCAAGAGTCAACACCGACTTTTCACGAAACTATGAACAATTCACATAAACCCTTCATGTGAATATCCCATGATTTTATACCGCAAAACACATATCATAAAATCATGAAACACAATTGTTTATCTCTAACAATTACTCTAGCTTGCTATTTGATTTTGTTTTACCAAAAACAGGAAAAAAAATAAAAACGCACGTGCGCATGTAAAAAAAAAACTTTTTTACGTGGGTTATTATTTTTTGCTCAAACGAGCACTCATCTATGAAACGAGGGTATTTTCTATTTTTACAGGGATCCACATATTTCAAATAAAATTTTGAAAGTTCAAAACAAAATTTTATCATGAACTACGGGTCTTTTCAAAATTTCCTTAACCCTAAGGATCATTATTTATTACTTTTACGAACAATCATACGTTTCTAAAAGTATTTGCAAAGTTCATGCTTTGAAAGTAAATTTGGGTTTTCATGAAACCTAATAAAAAAACTTTTTTACTGCAACTAGACCATGTCTATGCAAAATTTTATGTATCTCTTCCATATTAGGGATTTTTGCTCGTTTCCTAGACTAAACAAAAAAACGGGCATACATACGTTTTCATAAATCCTACGCATGCTTGCAACTATGGGATTTTTTGTTTTTTGAACAACTCATGAATCATGAAACGTACGAAAAAAAATTGCACTTACCTGTCGCCGGTCGGAACTTGGCCGGACGTTGATCGGCGACGGCGATTGGCGCTGGTTTTTCCGGCAAAAAAAAATTCCTTCCCTGCTGCACACGTGAAGGTGATGGGGTGATGAAGATACTCAGTCGGTCAAAACAAAAAAAAGAAGTTTAGGGATTCTCCCCTTTTATATTATTTTTATTTCCAAAACCTAAAACACATGTGTTTCCTCTTTTGGGTTTGGGCCCACGAATGCTAAACCGACCAAAACTGGGCTTTTAACTGACCCAATCAGCAGCACCTCATATCTCTGTGCTCACAAAATAACGCTTTACCACGCTATTAGGATCCTCACTCAAATATTTGCCCGTACGTGACACCATTGCAGCAAATCGAGGATTCTGAACATACCTTTGTGGACTGAGTTCAATCACCGATCTCATCAACTGAAAATCACCATTTAATGCATTACTGCGGAACATGACTGTTCGCCACTAAGCAAGGGACTTAATGTTGATGGTGGATTTTCAACAAAGGGCAAAACCGTGAAATCATGAGGCATGTTTTTGACATAGCTTTCAGGCATGCAACGATTCATATTTTACGAAGCCATGATGAATATGTTGTCGAAGAGCCCCACTAGCTGATCAATTCGATCCCCGGAAATTCATCATGACCTCTATGCAGATTAACAGTTCCATGACTGCAGGAGAGAGACCCACCTCCACATAGAAGAACGATTAGGCGGTCTCCGTAGATTGAGAGCATGAACGCCTTCAGGACGTCGGTGACATTCACTGTTCCCTGACTATGTGGGGATACCGTGTATAGATTCAAGCGGTTCTCTGTAGATTGAGAGCAGTAACACCTTCAGGTCGTAAACAACACCGTGACTCCATAACTATGCACAATTTAGAATGGATGTGACGCTTTAACTGGATAATATTCTTTCTGCAATAGATTAATTCTGTCGTGACATTCACCACTGAATTCCCAGAATGATCTATTATTACTCCTATTCCATGGTCGAATCCACGACCTGATCCCATGGAATGGCAATAACAATTGCTCATATTCCATGGTCGAACCCACGACATGATCCCATGGAATGGCAATAATAATTGCTCCTATTCCATGGTCGAATCCACGACATGATCCCATGGAATGGCAATAACAATTGCTCTTATTTCATGGTCTAATCCACGACCTGATCCCATGGAATGGCAATAATAATTGCTCCTATTCCATGATCGAATCCACGGCCTGGTCCCGTGGAATAGCAATAACAATTGCTCCGATTTCATGATCGAATCCATGGATGATCTCATGGAATAGTAATTGATAATTTTATGACACCGATTCTATGGTCGAATCCACGATCTCATGGAATAGTAATGCATGTTTTATTACTACGATTCATAGTCGAATCCACAACTATCCTTTAAATAACTACTCATTTTTATTACTACGTTTCATGAATTATTCTCCACTGAATTTCATGAATTAGTAATAAAAACTCGACAACCGGGCATCTGGACCATCACTGAGTAAGCCCCACAAAAATGGTGCAATTATACTCGACAATGATGCACGACTGAGCACCCGGATGCACAAACGAGCATCCAAAAATATGGACAGATGAGGAATCCTACGCAAAATAGGAGAAAACAACAAATAATAATAAAATAATAAGAGGCACCCAGGGGGCCGGGTCCACCAGACGGCCGGCCATGCCCTAACTGTGGATGGTCCCATGTCTCTTCCATTATTTTGCTCTATTTTGTTATTTCATGAACTCATGGAAAATTCCTTCAATTTAGCAGCTTTCCTTGTTTGTGCAAAACTCATGAATTCCCCATAACTTCATGGATTCATGAAAATATTGTTATAAGATAGGGAAAGGTGTGCGGGATCGGGCAACCTAGCTGGCCGGCCATGCCCGAGCCGTGGCCGGTCCCACACCTCTCAATCCCTAGATTTTTATAATTATTATTCCCTAATCTCATGAAACTCCTCCGTTTCAACAAAAACTCATGGATTCTCCATAACTTCACGGATTCATGAAAAATAATATTATAAAATAGGGAAAGGTGTGCGGGATCGGGCAACATACCCGGCCGGCCATGCCCTAGCCATGGCCGGTCCCACACCTTGAAATCCCTAGTCTTTTATAATTATTATTTTCCTAAATTCATGAAACTCCTTGGTTTGAGTAAAAATTATGATTTCGTCATAACTTCTCAAATTTTGCTCGAATCACGAAAACCAAAAGCCAACATGGTCACACGATCGGCTAGCCTCTCACGGTAATTTTAAATGTTAAAATACTTTTATTTTAATATTTACAAAATGTGGATCAATTGAGCATACATGCTCATTCCAACAAAAATCAAGAATTTCAGTCAAGATGAAACTCTTCTGAAAATTCACAATGTTGCTCGAACGCACATCAGAAAATATTGAAACTCTCAGTACGGAGACATGGACACCATGGTAACACGTGCATGCCTCCTTGACTGACCAGAGTCATTCCTATGGCTTTCACAAAGCCGGTCCCACACGTTTTCATAATTCTGACCTAATTTGCTCAATTGCTCATATTGGGCCCAAATTCTCTCCAACCAACCTGGGGATTGCTCAAACGACCAACAACTGGTCCCGTGACCACCAAGAGCCGGTCCCATGCTCTCTTGGTCGGTCCCCCATCTTTCATACTTAGGTTTTATCACCTAATGTTGAACCCAACAATATTTCAATAAATGATGAAACCGGCATTTAATCATCATTCTTGCACCAACCCTCCAATTGAGAACCCTGGTGCATTCTCACTCGAGCATTATGCACCACATGGCCGCCCATCATCCCATGTGGTCGGTCCCTCTATCACTCATGACCTATTTTCAGCGATTCATCAATTATGATCTGAAATTAGGGTTTCGAATAAATTCTCTACGAATCATCATTCTGAGCAAGATTCAATCACTAATGAATTTATGTTGATTCAGCAACCAACATCTGAATTAATCATATGATATTTGGTAATATACCAATATATTAATATTTTATTAGGTCACGTCACCAATAAATAATTCGTCGAATTGAGCAATACTTGCTCAGTTGCTCAAATATTGATCCAGCTATCCATATTTAGTAATTTATCAGTAATTTGTCGAATTGAGCAATACTTGCTCAGTTGCTCAAATATTGATCCAGCTATACATATTTAGTAATTTATCAGTAATTTGTCGAATTGAATAATACTTGCTCAGTTGCTCGTCAAATTATCAACATTCAATAATTTGTCGAATTGAGCAATACTTGCTCAGTTGCTCGTCAAATTATCAACATTCAATAATTTGTCGAATTGAGCAATACTTGCTCAGTTGCACGTCAAATTCTCAATATTCAGTAATTCTCCAAAATTGAGAAATACTTGCTCAGTCCTCAAATACTAGTCAATAATTCATCACTGAATCAACAATATTGACATCATTTCAGAGAACTACATGTTCGATCTATGAATCGCTGAGCATTCATCACTCATGCTCGATTTAACAAAACCTAGACTCACTGTCTAATCAGTCAACAACTGACTCACTAATACACGTCTGTTATGCAGAATATTCGTGAGACATCAATCACGTAAAATTGGAGGATATCAATTAGGGTTTTGGTCTGGCAACGTACAACACATGGATTCACCCACAATGAGAAATGCCAGTAAGTCATGTCAACGGTTGAAGGAGTTAGCAAAGTAGTGGGTGAATGATCAACCAAGTCTCCGCACAATCTGGAACTGGTTTCACCACAATCTCCCACTTTCCCACTCTTTCACTCAAGATACCGTCACACTTACAGGGATTAAGGTGTTCACAACTCTGACAATATAAATAAGTCTCTGAATCCATGATTAAAAAACAACGGACAACGAATGATCACCAGCTATCAGAAATTGTCTACACAAAATTTCTCGAGTAACTACTCTCAAGAATTCATCAATCTCTCAGAGCTTATTCGAACTCATCAGTTCAATAAAATTGCAGAAACCTTCAACACATCCACAATACTTGATCATCACTGATCCCACACAATACTCATCTTCCCTCCTACATATCAACCCATCTCCCTCTTTGCGACCGAATTAACTCTGGAACGGCCATTGACTTGGTTTAGGCCGGAGTCCTACAGATTGATCTCTCGAATCTAAGCACTCCCTTTGCACTGCATCGGTGTGAGGTTGAACAGTTTGCTCGGTTGAGGAGTCTCGACAACACGCTCGTCTCTTCACTTCCCTAAAAAACCAGCGACTTTTTTCCACCATCTACAAGGGCTCACAACATACCCACAAAATCTCTTATGTTGGTGCAGTTTTATTAATCCCGATCTCCACTTTGCAGAGGATGTCCTTCATCAGTAAGTAATATTCACAAAACCTGAAATCATGTCCTGTTGATTCAAAGTGGAGTCTTTTTGCTTCGATTTCCGACATAAAAAAAACAAGAACTAATTTAGTATTTCATATTTCATTTTAAGAGTATTTTAAAAACATGTTCTTAACTGAAAATCAGTTACAATATCATTCGTGTTGCAACCAGATGGAAGGTCTCCGAAAAGTGTAGCTTGGATGATAACATATTGTTTGACCTCTCTTTTTATGGATCCAATCATGTGTCCTATAACTTGCTTAGTTCTTTGGTGAGGATTCCCAGAGCTACCTTCAAAAATGTTAACTGATCCCATAAGTTTCATCGGAGAGTGCGAGCTGTAGTTTTATTAACATCTGTGGCATAAAAAATATATGCCAAGCTTGGATGATTGTTGTATCTTTCTCTGTAGTGAATCTAGCAACCATAATGACAAAACTAGTTATAAAACATATATATGGAAAATAAAGTAGATGTTCACAATTGGGAAGTGTTATTCTCAGTACAAGGGACTGTATTTATAGGCAATTTTCTAAAGGATGTGTCGTCCCTAACACTCACTCTTTACTGATGCGTGTTGTCCGAACTGCATAATAGAATTTTTGACCTATCCTGTCGTTCATTATTATCGATATTAATCATGCATCATATCAAATCGTATAATGAAATGTCATTGATAAGTCTTTTCGAACGGAACATCAATCATCCCTATCAAAGAATTATTTTCTCGAATTGTAGGTCCAACAACTTGGCTAAATGCAAGTGACAACACAAAAACACTGTCTCAATAACAAAATAACTTTAATGGAAGCCACTGTTTAAGATTTGGAGATTTTATGCCATATATGGTGCAATGTTTATGATCAAAATAAATAAAATGCACGAAAAGTTATTAAGCTATATCGTTTTCGCAGGTTCCACGGTTACACTTAGCCCGATTAACAAGCCTTTAAATCCCTAGGTGAACCTAGAGGACGAGTTTATCTTGTAAGGGTTTACATAGAGGTGCACCCACGAAACCAATGATTTTCCAGAATTAGCCTTTACCTATGTCTGGGTATTATGTGCTAACAGTTTGGGGTCCATACGACGAAAATTATGCCTCAAGTCGAGGTAGCAATTATGAAACACATGTTGCATTCCTTTATTTTCCAAGTATAATTTCCGCACATGTGTCTCCTACAATGAACCAACAAATACCAACTTAGTATTTTATAGGGAAATTCTCTTTCCACGGGCATATTACGATAGAAAGGTAACTGGAGGGCAACAAAGTGTTGGACCTCCCTCTTTATCGTGGTCACACGACACCTTAATGATTTCCATGGCTGACCGTTATGGTTGCCTATAATCTCGGTAAAAAGTTGTGTTACCCGATTCCAGAGTTCACTAGATCTCATGTTTGTTTATACGTCTGTCGCGTTGGAAACGTTACAGTAGGTCCTAGTAAGTTCTCTGTCTTCGGCTGCGGAGAACCTACTAGCCATGTTTGGGAAAGAAAATGGTAGAACTAAACCAAAAATAAAAGTAAAGGAGAATATTTCTAAATTGATAATTTCTATTTCTAAAAGCGGGTGTGTATCATTGTCGAGGAGTATGCCTATTAATTATAGCCAAAAATTAATACACATTGTTCCCCATAATAGTTATATGAGTCACTAGGTTTATATGTCACAAACAAGATTTAAAGCTATAAAAGAAGAAAGATAAATTCATGATAATAAGATAGTAGTTCCACTTGCGTCGATAAATTCAAGACAAGACCAGACTTGACAGCACAATGTCTGAAAACTCGAAATTAGTATGGCAGGGATTTAGGGCTACTCATATTTTCATAATGTGGTGTCAACATCTTCGTCAGATACACATTATATATATATAATAGAAAGAAAGGTTTCTTTAATGCATTGTTATGTCTTGCAACCTTTCGTCATTATTCAAAATAAATGAGTTCATTGATAGGTCTTAAGGCCATTCAAAAATTGATAACCTTATTGTGGGAATATTGCATGCCCTTTACTTGACGGTTCTTTATTTTTGCCCATAAATCCTACAACATTGAAACATTAACATTAGATCCATTTCGTTTCAAGATTAATATACATAGATTAAATATTCACCATTATTTAGTTGTCATTGCTTCAGGATCTCGGCTGCTAGTGTCGGCATCAACTTGGAAGACATAACATAATTGCTTTGCGTCCTGGATAACCCCATACCTATGATTTATGTTTTCCACTGTTCTTTCTCGAGTATTTCCAAAGTCTCTTTTGTAATAGTGTCATACACATTGCCAGGAGACTGAATTTGTTATCCAACCTCGTCTATCTCCTTCACGCGAGCTTTGGGCACCCAATTTTCATGATTACCGAATCTTCCGCAGAATCAAAGGTAGTTTTGGATTTTTTTAAGTGTCCCCAAACAAACGATCTTTATTGTTTGGAGGAGATTTATAAGGAAACAAACGTTTTAGTGTGTGAAATATATTAAGGCTACGCATAGGGCCGGCCTTGTCATATAAGAGGGGTAAGCCACGCTTGAGGCCACACCAAGAAGGAGGCCACAAATTTGAAAATGCATCTTTTGGATTTCAAATGATAGAAAAATGATATTATGTCAAACTTATAGCATATACGGGGCACAATGGAAAAAACATACTTGCTAGGGGCCACTAATAAAAACAGATTTTTGAGGGACCAATTATTTTTTTTGACATTTTGTTATTTAAAAACTTTATGCTTAACAAGGGGCCCACTAGAAAAATTTGGCTTTAGTCCTCCAGAAACGCAAGACCGGGCCTGTCTACCCATCCTTTTATATGATCAAACTCACTTATTGGCCTCGACATCCAGTTTTTGCTTTATTTCATTATTTGCAAGCGACCTTTACTGTTTAAAAATGACCTTGCTTTGAAAACTCAAAATGAGAAGACATGTCGATGCTTTTTATTCGTCTAGGCCATATCTTTACTTCACAATTAGGTTGTGTTGATGGGGAAAACGATTTGCTGGTTTTCTTGGGAATGGAGAGACGACCGTGCGGACGGAGGCTCCTCAACTGAGAAAACTGCCTAACCTCAAACAGATGCACTGCACGAGAGCGCTTTGAGTTCCAGAGATCAATCTGTAGAACTCCGGCCTAAACCAAGACAATGGCCGTTCCAGAGTCAATTCGGTCACAAAGGGGGAAGAGGGTTGATCTGTAAGAGGGAAGTTGAGAAGTGTGTGGATCAATGATGATCAAGGATTGTAAATGTGTTTAAGGTTTCTGCAAGTTTTCTGTGAACTGTTGAATTCGAAAAAGTTTTGGTCGATTGATTGAATTCCTGAGTGATTGCTCGGATAGAATTCTTCTTGTTGTTCAATCGTGGATTTAGAGACTTATTTATATTGCCAGAATAATAGACACATTGATTTCCATTAAGTGTGACGGTTGCTCAAGTGAAAGAGTGGGAAAGTGGGAAATCGTGGTTTGACCAGTTCCAGGTCGTGCAGACTTACTCACATTTCTCATCTGCTTGCACGAATTACTCACATTTCTCATCGTGGATGAACACACATGTTGTAGGCCGCCAGACTAAAACTCTAAATAATTTCTCCCGTGTGACGTGATTGATGTCTCATAATCGTGGATTCTGCAAGGCAGAAGTATATTTGATTAGTCAGTTGTTGACTCGATTAAACGATGAGTCTAAGTATTGTTCAGTCGAGCATGATTATTGAATGCTCTAGGATTCATGAATTGAAAATGTCTGTTGGACGTGTAGTTCTCGAATGAATGATGTTGATAGTCTGAGAAAATATTGATCGTATGATAAACTACTGAATATTGATAGTTGAATCAATATTCGAGCATCTGAGCAAGTGTTTCTCATTCGATAAATTACTGAATATTGATAGTTGGATCAATATTCGAGCATCTGACCACGTATTTCTCATTCGATAAATTACTGAATAATGATAGTTGGATCAATATTCGAGCATCTGAGCAAGTATTGCTCATTCGATGAATTATTGGTAGCATGACCAAATAAAATATTAATTAAAATATTGGTAGCCGGACCGAATATTGTATAATTAATCTGGATGATGATTGCTAGATCACCATAAAACTATTAGTCTTTGAACTTGCTCAGAATTATGATTTGCAGAGCATTTGTTCGAAACCCTAATTTTGATCAATTGATGATTTACTGAAAGTAAGACACTGAGTGAAGGAGGGAACGGCTACATGGGATGATGGCCAACCATGTAGTGCCCAGGTGATCGAGATAGCATGCACCAAAGTCTTTTGTTGACCAGTTGGTGAAATAATGATCAAATACTGGTTTAATCATTTATTAAAATAGTGCTCGTGTGAACGTAAGGTAGTAAAACTTAGTTATGGAGAGATGAGGGACCAACCAAGGGGTCATGGGACCGGCCTTTGGTGGTCGTGGGACCAACTGATGGTCGATTGAACGAGTCCCAAGTTGGTTGGAGAGTCTTTGGACCCAATATGAATAGTTGAGAGATAATTAGGTCAAAATTATGAAAGAATGTGGGACCAGATTCTTGTGAGCCTAAGGGACGACCTTGGTCGGTCAAGTAGCATGCCCATGTCACCATAATGCCTGTGTCTCAGTCCTGAGAGTTTTGGTATTTTCTGGTGCGCGTTTGAGCAATATTTTGGATTTTCAGAAGAGTTTGATCTTGTCTGAAACTCTCAATTTTGCTCGAATGAGCAAGTAGAACTTTGCTCACGCGACCGATATTTTGACAAAATAAAAATAATAAAATTTTAATTTTTGACGTGAGAAGCCTAGTCGGTGATGTGACCGTTTGACTTTTTGGCCTTTTCATGATTTGAGCAATATTTGAGAAAATATTGACAAACTAGGGCTTCTGATCAAACGATGGAGTTCCATGAGATGAAGGAAATAATAATATGAGAAAATAAGGGATTGTGAGGTGTGGGACCGAAGCATGGCCGGACGGCGAGGTTGCCCGGTCCCGTGACACCTTTCCTTATTTTTGTTTGATGAAAGTATGGAGAAACTAAGAGTTTCGCGCAAACGAGGGAGTTTGCTCAAATGAGGGAGTCTTCAAGAGATGAGGGAAATAATAAATTAAAATAAAATAAGATAACGGAAGAGGGGGACCAGACACGGCGGAACAACAGCCGTCCAGTGATCCCGGTCCCATACCTCTTGTTTATTTTATTTAATGTTATTTTCCTTCGTAAGTTTCTCGTTCGTCCATATTTCTGAATGCTCGTTCGTGCGTTCGGGTGCTCGTTCGTGCATTATTGTCAAGTACACTTGCACCATTTTCTCGGGGCTTACTCGGTGATGTCCAGACCGCCGATTGTTGAATATTTATTACTAATTCATGAAATTCAGTTGAGAATGATTTATGAAACGGAGTAATAAAATGAGTTGAGTATCTATTACTAATCCATGGAATCCAGCTAGGGATTCAGGGAACAGAGTAATGAGATAAAGTGGTTATCTATTACTAATCCATGGAATCCAGTTGAGGATCAGCCATGGAACGGAGTAATGAGATGGAAAAGAATATTTTCTAGGAATTCGGTTGATGAATGACACGCTAGAATTAATCTATTTGCAGAATCGAGATATGGGATAATTGAGGCATCATACTCGTTCTGAGGGGGTGTATAGTCAGGGAACAACGAGCGGAGTGACGTCCTGAAGGCGTTAAGCTCTCTAACAAACATTATGTCTAGGAACCACCCAATCATTAAGAGATTCTATACACGGTCTCTCTACATAGTCAGGGAACAACGAGCAGCGTGACGTCCTGAAGGCGTTAAGCTCTCTAACAAACATTATGTCTAGGAGCCGCCCAATCATTTTGATTCTATGTATAGGTGATGATGAAATGTGTGAAGCATCGAACGCTCAGCTGGGAGGCCTTTCGAGAAACATATTCATTATAGCTCTGAGAGAAATATTCGCTCAGTCAGAGATCGCGAAACATCTCACGAATCATAAAATATGAATCGTCACATACATTCCTAAAGCCGGGTCAGAAACATGCAGTATCATGATTTTATGATTTTATCCCTTGTCGAAAATCCACCATCAACATTAAGTCCCCTGCTTAGTGAGGGACAATCATGTTCCTCAGTGCACTAGATGGTGATTTTCCAGTAGATGAGATAAGTAATTGAACTTATTCGTACAAAGGCATTTTCAGAATCCTCGATTTGCTCCAATGATGTCATGTACGAGCAAATGCCCAGATAAGGATCTTGTCAGTATGATAGAGTGTCATATCGTGAGTACAGAGAGACGAGGCACCGCTTATTTGGACGGTCAGACGCTCAGTTTTGGTCGGTTTAGTGTTTACGGGCCCGGACCAAAAGAGAAAATCCTTGTTTTAGGAACAGACGTTCGTTAGTTTAAGAAACAAACAATGAACCCGAGCATAAGTCAAATTTTTTTTTTAAGTAGACCTGCGTCTAATGATAAAATTTTTGTCTATGAGCTTTCATGAAAACCAAAATTTTATTTTTTTAGTGAGATTTCACAAAATAGAATAAACTCTCGTTTCAAAGGTGGATGCTCGTACGAGAGAAAAGTTTTGTTTTTTTTTTAATAGATATGTGTCTATTAGTAATAAAAAAAAATTCTATGAGTTTTCATGAAAAAATTTATCTTCGATATGTGAGCTTTCACAAATTTTTGAAAATATACTCTTATTTCAAAGATGTATGCTCGCGCGAGGGAGCAAATATATATATATATACATACATATTATTTTTCAAATTTACGTGAGTTTCATGTTAAAATATTTTTCTTATAAAATCAATATTTTGATTTTGAACAACTGTTGAAAGTAGACAATTATACATGGTGAAATAATGTTTGTATGTGAGTTTTTACAATTGTAGAATGCACGTATGTCCAATTTTTGAAAAATCAGTGGATGTTAACACAGTAAAACTTTATGTGGGTTGTTCACGGTTTTATGAAAATAAATTTATTATTTTATGAATAATGGACTTTGCCCGTCTTTGCAGGTTTGATTAAATGGCCAAGTTCTCTTAGAACTTTTGTTCTAAGTTCACTACTGTTAGTGAAATTGCAAACAAGTAAGAGTTGGAGTGTTACCATTTTTGTTACGTTTTTGTTATTGGTATATCCATGACTACATGTCTTTCTCCTTAGATAATGGTGACTTCCAGTTACAACCACCCTTCTGGCTCTTCCGGTGAACGCTCCAGAAATATCAAGTCAAAGATGAAGACTTCTGCAGATGTTCATGCTAAGATGAATCAACCTTTCAGAGATGCTGGAAAGCTGGTACATGGTATGTCTCTTGATCATCTGAGAGTGGTTCGTTCTAAGATGCATGCTTTCTTAGTCTTAGAAGATGCGGATGGAAAGCAGAGACGCGATGGAATATCACAGAAGAAAAGATCTGAAGATGAAAAGCTCATATCTCATCAGCAGAAACACCGCCGACTTGCAAATGAGACTATCCGCTGAAGATGAAGTTCGGCCTCGCGTTGATGGTGTAGCTCCTGATTCAGATGCGGATGAATGAAGAATTTCGTCATAATTCGTCATCATAAAATTCAGAATTTAGGTATTCATTGAAAATGTTGTAGAATCTTCGTCCGATGTCGGATTTTTGTGATCTACCCATGTTTTTTCATCCTCAGAAAATTTTGAAGCTTTAGCGAAGAAGCTTTTCGAATTTCGAGCACTTTTAAGGGCCGAAATTGACAAACAATAAACTTCCAGGAGGTTTTCAGAAAATTTTAATTTGTCATGTAGTCCAAAGTTTTGGCCACATCTTTTTGATCGTTTATCCAATTGTTGTAAACTTTGGATATGTTGCAGAGGACATCCATACAAACAGAATGACATATGGCTCAACCTTAGATTCCTTACCAATTGCTCCAAGCTTGTCGCTTTGTACAGGGAAGTGTAAAATCACTTCAGATAGGCTTGTTGTAAAACGTCTCTTTTGTGTCTTTAGACCATTTTCTTGTGTCTTGAACGCTTGATAAAGGATTTCAATGCCATTGATTAATTTGAAACCTGAACCCCTTGATGTATTTTCAAAGTTGTTGTAGTAAAAAGGTTCGTTGAGAGTTGTGAAGGAAGATTATTTTAGACTTAATTTTAAATAAAAATATAGGAAACTTAAATAAAAGTGATATGAAGAATATGGAGAAGACTGGGGCTATGGATTCCACTAATTACCAATATCAAAGTGATTTTATATTCTCTAGTTATAATTATGCAAATCCTTCATTCAAATTGATTCTAAATATTGCAAAAGTTGATTTTTTTTAGAAATAACAATCGTAAATCGAAAGTATGGGACATCAAAACCCTAGGCTAGCATGCTCCATCAATTGAAATAACAATTGTTTAACAAAAACTATTTTTTTTCTATTTATTTATCAAGGCAAATAATCATATAATAATTGCATAAATTAAATAAAATAGAGATTACCACATTTTATTGGCGAAATAGCTTCCTCCGTCGCCCCAGAGGATGGGTTTAGCTCATCATTGTATAAACTTGCTCAAAGTATTGATTCATGATCAAAATTTGTTTACAAAGATGAAATGGAGAGAAAATAATGAAAAATCGGGTATTTGCAACGTTTATAATTGTTGCAAAACACTGTTACAAAGAACGATAAAAGAGAACTACTGTTGTTGTCTCTCTGCAACCCTCACGTGTCTGTCGTTGTCACTGTTGATAAACGACTGTCTTTTTCAGTATGTTCTTCGTGTTCTTCATTTCTGCAGCAGCAGAAATGGTGTTCTCTGCAACTCGATTTTTCGGCTCTGTGATGCTCTCTAACTCTCCCAAACTCCCCCCTCTCCAAATCACGAACTGAAAATCTGTGAATACTTTCCCGCCAAAATTTATATTTGAATTTGAAGAAGATGGGTGCCGTGGACAAAAATGGGTGATGTGGACAAAAATGGGCTACATATAGTCGTGGGTGACAGTTAGCAAAAATGGGGGTCCGTATAGCAAATGTCCTCCGGGGTGCTCCAAGCAACTTTTCCAGCCGAATTTTCCAACAATATTTATTTTCCAAAAATACCTAAAAATACATAAAAAACAATATTAGTACAAAAATCGAGTTCCAACAATATAGACATTGAGGACCATTTAGACACAAAAATGTGTCTATCACCCCTTGGTTGACACATGAGCCTGGTGCTTGCAGTACTATTTTCTGTTTCAGTCAGTCGTAGAAACATCACTTCTGAAACCCTGGTCACGGGACCATAACTGAGGTTGCTCTCAAGAGGGGATGATATAATGAACGTGGTTGTATGTTTCGATTGTAGCATTCGTTTTATGATGAAGTATTAGCATAGGAGATCTTGGTGTCAGTCACGAGTCTTGAATTGTGAAACTGATCGTCATGATCAGTGAATCATCAGTCCCCAGTATTTTGTTAAATCTCCTTTTCGTTTTCCCTTTTTCTGGCAAGACCTAGATAGAGGACCAAGGTAGAAAAACGTGATGTAAAGACCTAGGTGGTCGAAGTTGGAGGTACCTTGATGAAGGACTTAGTGGAAAGACATGGTGGACATCGATCGACTGTGGAGGTAATGAATCCCATCTAAGAATTGCTGTTTGTATGTTGTATACTCTGGTAGCTGTAGGAACCTCATACGACGTCGGAATTTGGTGCTTGACCCCAACATTTGAAGCTAAGAGATGGATTCATCATATGAGATAAGAATAACTCAATTTGGAGTTGTATAAGTCATCCAACGAAGCGTGCACATTTTTAATTTGTAATCCCGTACAAAACTTTCAGATTTCATAGACCTGACGGTAAAGGCCATATCTTTCATCTCGTATGCCCGATTAATGCTCCCTTTTGGTATGTTGTGGTAGAGACATAGGCGGACATCTTTTTTCAAGGAAGTATTGTGCCATTCCTCACCCATTGGTAAGTTTTTATAAACCCATAACCTGAAGTGTGTTGTATCTCATTTGTAGAGGTGATAAGAAAATCTTGTAAAAGACTTTGGCTTGTGCTCATCCTTCGTGCAAGCTTTGGGAAGAATTTCATGTTAACATGTGTTCATGTCTACACATCTTTATATGAATCATTAGTGTTTGGAGAAGTCCGATACATCGAGTAACACTTCAGAGAATGGATAGTTTATGAACCCGGTCATGAGGACGTTGTTCATGAGACCTTTGTTGATGTTGATATCACAATTGAATTTTCTCCAGAAATTCTAGTTGATGTTGATACCATGGTTGGAGTTGCTCCAGAGACCGAGAAGACTATTGTCGACATAGTCTTTGCTCCTTCATACAGTGATCTTTTACATTCACGAACTAGTTTATGGGTTGAGCATTCTTAAGACAAAGGTGTAATGGGAGTTATACTCAAATTATCCTGAACATTATGACTTTACTTTGAAATGGATTTTTTTAGGGAATTGATGTTGTTGGGGAAGATAGCAGCAACGGTCTTCATTCTGAATGTGATCGGTGAAGAGAGGAAGTTCTTCAGCCGTGCAGGGGTTTGTAATGTAGAAAGGTCCCGTTGATGAAGTTTCATGGAATCACATCAGGTCGCAATAAATAGATTTGAATCGATATTTCCAATAAGATTAAGTCCCGGTGTGTAGAAGGAATTTGTGCTATCGATGAATGATGTTGCGTCTCCTCCAGAAGTCTTATCATGGGATAGTGAAGACTTATCGATTGTAGTTCGGTTGCACTTTGATCATGCCGGTGTTGAATCAGCGTGTCATCATCGGGATATTTGTGCTGAAGCCAGAGGCACCGATATTGAAGGTGTACTCTTTGATTGGGAGTACAATTTGAAGACTTCTTAGATGCTTGAGCGTTGAGGTGTCATATACCTTAAGCTTCGAATGTCTTAGGCTTGGTCGTCTCGGCCCCGAGTATCTTATGTTGATTTAGCATTCCTTTCGTTGTGGTAGTGGGATTCAACACTTGTGCAGACATCAGAGCTTTCTGGTTTTTTGTCACACACAGACACTCCTGCAAGGATATGGAAAAACACCCAAAGTGTTCTTTTCCATGTTTGAACATCATCTCAGTAATGAATGTCTCAGTGAGATGCTCGATTCGGAGAGGTGTCAGATTCAACCACTTGGTAAAAATATTAATATGGTGAAGCTACCCATTCATAACGTCTTGCAATAGCAGAGTTGCTAGCATAATTGAATTCCCATGCTATGATAGCATGTGAGGAAATAAATAACCTAACATGGGAGGAATGAGACTTGCCTGAGTGCGGAACCTCTTGATGAATGTCTATGAATATTTTGCAGGTTCTTGTTTCAACCTCGTCGAAGTTCGAAACTACTCCAAGTGCTTTGATGATGGAACGTCCGCCAAAACTTCTGGATCAGAACTTTTTTCATTAGAGAGATGTGCAACCGAAGACGCTTTGTTAGTAGCCATCTTTTCAGCGTGGATCTACGCTCGTCCGAGGATTGTGTCATATCTTGGATCTTCCAGACTATGTGAAACTTGGTCTTTGTTCAGGTTGAACCTGTTTTCACCTTGAGAGTGATGTAGTCATAAGCATCTCTGAGTATTCCTTCATGGTCTCTGATGGGAGCATGAGTAGCTTCTTGTCGAGTGATGCTTGCAGCTCCGAGGGTTTCAATGTAATAATATTGATAGTAGTGCCAGCATCGATTAACGTTCTCCCAAAATTCATTTCCTTTAAGATTGACTGTGGTATGCAGTCCCCAGTCGTACATCTCTTTATCTGTGGCTGAAGGCTCGGGAAGTATTTCAGGAATGGCCTTCCTGACACGATGTGATTTAGTGCTATGAACATGTCTCTCCTTTGTGCCTTCGACAGATTGAGTAATTCACATATACGTTCGACCAAGGAATGAACTGTCTTTTTAATATGTTGTTCAGAGAGAGTGAAAGTCTTGATTGTGAGAATTTCCTGTGTACTCCTTCAGTCCCCAGTTGAAACTCTCCTAGATTAACCTTCTATTTGAAGATGTGCTTCAAATATTGCTGGATGATTTATGAACCTATGAAGGATACAGTACTTGAAATTCTCCATTTCTTCTTCAGTTGACTCTCTCCTGATGAATGGAAATTTGATTGCACCATATTGAACCCATAGTTCCAGTAACTCGATCACTTCTTCAATGGGAAGAGGGAACTTTGAGTCTTTTTGATCATTTCTCGTTTGTTGATGCTGGGTTGAGGTTTGTGCATTTCAGGAGTGGTTATCCTTTCTTTGCGCCTTCGGAGGAGCCGTGGATGTCGCATGTTTGAGCAGAGGTGGCTTTCCTTTTACTTCCTTGGGCAACAACGTTCCTGGAAGGTTGGAGGTTTGTTAGAGCACTGCTTGGTCGAACTCGCAAGCGTTGCTATATGAAGCTTGTTTGTCAAGTTTAGTTGCCAAAACTATAAGTCATGGTTTCTAGTCTACTTATATCTAAGTCTCAAATTAGGATACTAAGTGTAGTTGAGCTTTAGACTCCACGGTTAATCGAATGAAGACGAAGAACTAATCAAGGAAACTTGTGGAACTTCAACAACAAAAGTTATGTGGAGACTTGAACTTATCTATCACTTAAAAGTCTATCTATTTTATCTCCCATTTTGAGACAAAAGTCGTATTGTATATAGACTTCAATTATACACATTTGCTATTTCGAGCTGAGTTTAACTCACTTATCTATTTCTCGAAATATGTGTTGGTAAGCCTTGCTTTAAACAAGTTCATTTTTACTCTTAACGAAAATCATGATTGATTATTTCATTAACTTGAAAATCGATTTGATGCTAATAGTTCGTGGATGACAACTATTTCCATCCTCTAAGAAAGTTTCAATGATTGAAATGAGAGTTAAGAACAAGTAACCATGTTTGGATATAAGCATAGTGTGTATTCACATTTGTGTATAAATCCAAAACTGGGAACCTAAGTATGCGTACCCGTACGCATACTGGTTGGTTGTTAGAAGTCCGAAATCTAAGTATGCGTACCGGTACGCATACCGGTAGAAGTTTGGGTTCCGTGAATTTCTGCTGAAGTTTGAAATGTGAATTGGTATGCGTACCCGTATGCGTACTGGCGTAACCAAACTCGATCCAGCTACTTAGGTATGCGTACCCGTTTGCATACTTAAGTAGGTTACTTTCTAAAATCGGTTTGTTCATGAACTAAAATATTTACACAATAAGGAATGCAATCTTTTGCAAACCGTGGCTATGATGTTCATTAATTTGTTAGAGTGAATCAAAATTGATTTTGCTTCAATTGTGTCTTGTGTACTTCTATGAGATCTAAGCAATTGAACAACTCTCTAACTAGTTTCATTTGAGTCATTTGAACTAGTAATGGTGAAGATGAATAAGGTTGATATGAAAGTGCTCATATGGCTAACCATAAACCATTGGTTAACTATTATTGAATCGACTAAGTGTATACGTTTAGGTACGGGTGTCGAAACCTAAATGAAGTTACATTTTATTTGTGTATAATAAGCTAGGTTCGATCTAACGATTGAAAGATATCAGCTTGAATCTTATCAGGTTTTCATCTAATGGTGAATATTGAATGCTTTGTTACCAAGGTAACATAGATTGCAAACTCTGATTTGAAGACTATATAAAGGAGAACTCTAGCAACTGGGAAACCTAATCCCCACACCTCCTTTGTGATACTAGTTGCATAAGCTAGAGTCGATTCTCCTTTAACCTTTGGTTTTTCACAAAACCCTATAGGTTAAGGACTTGAAGACTTCATTGGGATTGTGAAGCCAGACCCAACTATTTTCTCTGTAGTTACGTGATCTGATCTTGCTATTTTCTATCGTGATTGAGTACAATCGTAAGATTGGATTGATATTTATATGTCCGATAGGCAAGATTGAAAAGTAGTCACAAACACCTTCGTCTCATCGTTTGTGATTCCACAATATCTTGTTTCGTTAATCGATTAAGATTATTGTGAGGTGATTGATATTTCTAGGATGTTCTTCGGGAATATAAGTTCGATATATCAATTGGTTCATTTTCACCTTGATTTATCAAAAGACGGAACAAAACTCGTAGGTTTATCTGTGGCAGACACATTTATCTATTCAATAGACTTTTTTGTGTGATACAGATTTGTTTATCAAGTCTTCGACTTTGGGTCGTAGCAACTCTTAGTTGTGGGTGAGATCAACTAAGGGAATCAAGTGCGCAGAATCCTGCGTGGTTCTGGAGGCGTAAGGAATGCGACTGTACCTTGATCAGTGTGAGATTGATTAGGGATCAACTGCATTCCAGAGAAGTTAACTTGTAGTAGGCTAGAGTCTGTATAGGATTAATACATCGTGGTGTTCAAATCTAGACTAGGTCCCGGGGAATTTCTGCATTTGCGGTTTCTTTGTTAACAAAACTTCTGGTGTCTGTGTTATTTCTTTTCCGCATTATATTTTATTATATAATTGAAATATCACAGGTTGTGCGTTGAATCGATCAATTGGTAAATCCAACCTTTGGTTGTTGATTGAAATTGATTGATCCTTTGAACATCGGTCTTTGGTACTGTTCAAGTTATTTCTCTTGTATTCAATCAGGCTCGCAAATTCCTATTTGTTTGATTGCGGATTGAATCGAGAAATTGAGATATAACTCTTTGATATACTTTTTTAAGATTGAGTCCGACTGTCTAGTTGATTTTCTTGAAAGTATATTGGAGTTAGTCCATACATATTGCTAAGAAAAATATTGGGTGAGGTTGTTTGACCCCCGCCTTTTCAATTGGTATCAGAGCAGACAAACATGTTTAAGACCTCAAAAGTCTGTGTTTGTAACAATATGACTCTATGGACAGAAGTGTTATCTCAATAAACGTGCCACCAGTCTTTGATGGCTCGAATTACTTATGGTGGAAATTTGCGATGCGTGCTTTTCTTCAAGTGCGTGATTTTCAATCATGGATTTACGTTGTTAATGGCTATATTCCTCCAGTTGTTACAATAGGCATTATAACTGTTCCAAAGGATATTGGTGATTATGATGTTGCCGAGATTCTTGCTGCAAAGCAAAATTATGACGGGTTGAATGCAATCATTTATGCCATTACCCCAGATCTTCAGCACCATGTGACTATGTGCACTCGGCCTAAAGATGCTTGGGATATCTTAGAAACCCTATTTGAAGGGAATACATGTGAAAAAGAAGCTAAGCTTCAAAACCTAAATTTTGATTGGGAAAACCTTTGTATGGCAGATGAAGATTCATTTGATCAGTTTAATCACAAAGTGTCTGAAATTGTTAATGCATCTTTTGTATTGGGTAAGATTATTCCTGAAAAGGACATTGTGATGAAAATTCTCAGATCACTGCCATCCAGATACGATTCTAAGAAACACGCCATCGTTGAAGGAAATAACCTTGATACTCTTTCCAGAAATACTCTTGTTGGAAAGCTAAAGATTTTCGATCTTAAACTATGTCAAAGAGAAAAACGTCACTTGTTAGCCAACTCTGTTGTTGCATCTGATAAAAAATCTCGACGTCCTAAATTGATTGATACAAGAGATGAGAATTTCTTTAATTGTAATCTTTCATTATTTATACAACAGTTAAATAAAACTCTCAGACAAAGTAAAAGAAAGTCTCAAAAGAAAGATTCTCCAATCAATAAAAGGGATGGAATAGTTCATAAAAACTATGATAATGAAACTTGTTCCTAGTGATATAGAAGTTTCCATGATACTTACAAATGTTCTAATGAGAAGTTTGGTGAGTTAACTAAATCATGGATGGCTACTCTTGATTACTGTCCCGAGGAAAATATCTGTGAAGGTTCTCTTAACTTCCTTGCTGATAATTACACTTGTCCTCCTAACAGTCCTGACTATTTCATAATATACAATCTTACTTCTCCAGAAGAGTTTCAATTTGAAAAGGAAACCTTAATTAAAAAGATTGATGATATGGAATGACAACTGCGGATTTTAAGACAAGAAATTATTGTCTCTCGCAATTATGATCCTACCAAGATACATCGAACTTCTTCGATTAACTCTTCTAGGCATTTTCAGCACGTTATTCCTGAATCTATATCATTCTCAAGTCATTCTGATGATATAGAAAAATACAAGGACATACCAAATGGTTTGGTTCTCGTATGTAGAAATCAGGATCATCTAGGTACAATGTGCACAAATTATCAAGAAAGTCTATCCTCTGTTAAACCTTGTTTTCAGAAGATGAAAAGGGAATCTCCTAAGAAACCTTCATCTCTTTTGAAAGATTTCCAAAGTCATTTATAGTTTACAAAAATCAACAGACAAGGTATTAAAACTGTGCTAAATAGGAAGAATGATGGACATAACTCTTCCTTCTTAAAAACAAGACAAAAACAAGGAATAACAAATACTCCTTCTCCTCATAAGAAACCGCCCAGTCCTACTTTGGTTGGAGAAATTACAATCTGTAATAAGGTTTAAGATGGTTCTTGTGGTTTTCTCTCTTGAACAAGAACCATAATCTTCAAGAGGGTTGTGATGAAATATTTATGGTGATTCTATTGTTTTTTTATGTTCTTATTGTGGCTCCTTTTTGAGAAAAAAACCGTTTCTGTTCATAAACGGCTTTTTTCTAGGGATAACCAAATTATGTTAGGGTTTTGGTCAAAGTTCTTTTTGGAAATTTATCCCCTATCTTTCTCCTTTAAGATGAATATTTCTCCTAAGAGAGAGCATTTCACTTATCACTTCTATCATGTCCTCATCAAGTCTTTGAAGCAGACAAAGTGATGTCTGGGCTGTTCTTTTTCCCTCTAAAAAGATACGTTTTGATTCTTCTGATAGTGAGATGTGCTATGACAAACATGATTTCTCCTTTGATGGGAATCCCTATGTCTATCCTTTTGATAAGCTCTCTTTAACCATGAATATCGTCTTGGAACAAGTAAGTGCCCTGAAAAGTGAACTTGAATCTTCTTCCAAAAGATTTGAAGAAAAGATGGATAACCTTGAATCCATGATTGATCTAATCGAAGATGAGCTTGACGAATATAGGGAATATGAGAAGAGAATTCAAAGTAAGTGAAATGTTTTAGGAGTTGTTTCTTTTTAATAATTGTATAGGAAACTTCTTATGAGAATTTATTCTTGTGTTTTAATAAGGATAACTAGGGTTTTGGAATAGCAATTATTGTGAGTACACATAGCTATTTACAACGATTTTCATCTTGCAATGTTTTTAGATTTATTTATTTAAATTCTAAAGTTTATTTGGAAGATGATTTTGCAATATTAATATTTATGGTTTTATATATTGCAACTTGTTATAGGATATGCGTGTTTGCGTCCGTGAACTATGATTATCCCATACACTGTCAAAAGTTAAGTCTTTCATATGTCTTTATGCAAATATTGATAAAATATTGAATGAACTTTTGACAAACAAAATTTAAGCCTATTATGTCATTATGCAAATATTGATGGAAGATAGGATGAACTTTTGTTCATAAAGATTAAGTCTATTATATGTCATTGTGCAAATAGTGATGAAAATATAATGAATCTTTGAATATTCCGCAATATTGGTCTTTTCCTTATCCACATCTTTGTGTAAATATTGTGCGGCTCCGTAAGCTTGCTTATGTGAGCATTTCCGATTAAATTAATCATGGTTTCTCTTGTGGTTAATTTAATTGAGTATTTTGGATACAAAATTCATGTTTCATGAGATTTGTTAATGTCCAAAGAAATCATTCTTTTCTCGTAAAATTAAGGTCGCTCTTGTTGTTTCTTTTGGAATGACATTTAATGGGGGAGATTTAGACTCCACGGCGTTCATCGAATGAAGACGAAGAACTAATCAAGGAAACTTGTGGAACTTCATCAACAAAAGGTATGTGTAGACTTGAACTTATCTATCACTCAAAATTCTATCTATTTTATCTCCTATTTTGAGACAAAAGTCGTATTGCTATATAGACTTCAATTATACACATTTGCTATTTTGAGCTGAGTTTAACTCACTTATCTATTTCTCGAAATATGTGTTGGTAAGATTCCGCTTTGACCAAGTTCATCTTTACTCTTGACGAAAGTCATGATTGATTATTTCAATAACTTGAAAATCGCTTTGATGTTAATAGTTCGTGGATAACAACTATTGCCATCCTCTAAGAAAGTTTCAATGATTGAAATAAGAGTTTTGAACAAGTTACCATGTTTGGATATAAGCATAGTGTGTATTCACATTTGTGTATAAATCCAAAACTGGGAACCTAAGTATGCGTACCCATACGCGTACTGGTTGGTTGTTAGAAGTCCGAAATCTAAGTATGCGTACCGGTACGCATACGGGTAGAAGTTTGGGTTCCGTGAATTTATGCTGGAGTTTGGAATGTGAATTGGTATGTATACCCGTACGCGTACTGGTGTAACCAAACTCAATCCGGCTACTTAGGTATGCGTACCCGTTTGCATACTTAAGTAGGTTACTTTCTAAAATCGATTTGTTCATGAACTAAAATATTTATATAATAAGGAATGCAATCTTTTGCAAACCGTGGCTATGATGTTCATTAATTTGTTAGAGTGAATCAAAATCGATTTTGCTTCAATTGTGTCTTGTGTACTTCTATGAGATCCAAGCAATTGAACAACTCTCTAACTAGTTTCATTTGAGTCATTTGAACTAGTTATGGTGAAGATGAATAAGGTTGATATGAAAGTGCCCATATGGCTAACCATAAACCATTGGTTAACTATTATTGAACCGACTAAGTGTTTACGTTTAGGTACGGTTGTCGAAACCTAAATGAAGTTACATTTCATTTGTGTATAATAAGCTAAGTTCGATCTAACGGTTGAAAGATATTAGATTGAATCTAATCAGGTTTTTATCTGACGGTGAATATTGAATGCTTTGTTACCAAGGTAACTTGGATTGCAAACCCTGATTTGAAGACTATATAAATAAGAACTCTAGCAACTGGGAAATCTAATGCCCACACCTCCTGTGTGATACTAGTTGCATAAGCTAGAGTCGATTCTCCTTTAACCTTTGGTTTTTCATGAAACCCTGTAGGTTAACGACTTGAAGACTTCATTGGAATCAAGTGCGCAGAATCCGGCGTGGTTCTTTAGGTGTAAGGAATGCGACTATACCTTGATCAGTATGAGATTGATTAGGGCTCAACTACATTCCAGACTGAAGTTAACTTTTAGTAGGCTAGAGTCTGTAGCGGATTAATACAGTATGGTGTTCAAATCTGGACTAGGTCCCGGGGTCTTTCTGCATTTGCGGTTTCCTCGTTAACAAAACTTCTGGTGTCTGTGTTATTTCTTTTCCGCATTATATTTTGTTATATAGTTGATATATCACAGGTCGTGCGTTGAATCGATCAATTGGTAAATCCAACATTTGGTTGTTGATTGAAATTGATTGATCCTTGAACATTGGTCTTTGGTACCGTTCAAGTTATTTCTCTTGTATTCAATCAGGCTCGCAAATTCCTATTTGTTTGATTGCAGATTGAATCGGGAAATTGAGATATAACTCTTTGATATACTTTTTTAAGATTGAGTCTAACTGTCTAGTTGATCCTCTTTAAAGTATATTGGAGTTAGTCCATACAGATTTCTAAGCGAAATATTGGGTGAGTTTGTTTGACCCCCGCTTTTTAAAGGTTGTATTGTCTGTTGAAGAGGCGCCTAGCACTGCCTCGAGTTTCTCGTGGTTCCTCGACTTTTGTAGCTTTTGTTCTTTCTGGTAAGGCTGGAGCAGTGGTTGCTGACCGTTTGGATGCTTCATGAAGCTCTGAGAAAGTCTGGAATCGAAGATCCTCCAGCAAGGCTCTGCAGACCGGGATCATTCCGTTGATGCACAAGTCCATCGACCAGATGTTGTTCAGTGACATTCGGGTCATGATAATCCAGAGCTTGGACTCTGAACCATTTCACGTAGTCGTTCGGATGTTCATTGTTCTTCTGAGACATTCTTCCTAAATCAGAGAGCGTAATCGGCTCTGAAATGAAGAAATACTTCCGGCAAAAAGAACTAACCATTTCTCTCCAACTAGTGATGCTCCCTGGTGCGATGTTGTTGTACCATGTGTATGCTCTGCAGGTTAAGCATTTTGAAAACCCCTTTAAGCGGAAAACATGGTTGTACACATGCTCGCCCAATGATTCCAAGAACCGAGAGACACGTTCTCGAGTATTTCCTGTTCCATCATAAAGTGTGAACGTTGGAGAAGTATAACCTTTCGGAAGAGGAAATCTCTGTATAGTAGAAGGATATGGACGCTGGTGATGATGGACAAATGATGTCTTGTATTTTCCACGATCCTCTAGAAAGCGCTCAAAATCTTCTCGAGTGACGAAACTTTCCGATTCCCTTGCTGGTGGGTCATTGCAGACTTCATCATCTTCCACAGTGTGGATTGGGGAGATTTCAGGATCAACAATTAGGGATATTTCCTTAGCTCTTCCTTTGTATGACTGGCGTTGGAGATGAGTTTTCTTAGACGACGACTTGTCTATCAGAGTCTTGAGATAGGTGATAAGCATATAAGTGATAAGTGCGACGTTTTTTCACCCATGGTTACGTTAGCTAGGCCTTATTTTATTGCTAATAAACTTGTTTTAAGTCTTTTAAAGGAAATAAGATCTTATGGAGAAATCAGCTCGAAAAGTGGATTTAGGACCTCAGAAAAGTATTCAAGGCACCCCAACATTGGATAAGAGCACCCCAGGAAATGTCACAGAAGAGTTGATAAAGGCACCCCGTGAGTTTTTCACTATTTACAGCCCAAAAATACTCTTTGTACCCCACAAATTACTATTCGCACCCTAAGAATTGCTAAATGTACCCCAAATTGCTAAAGGGACCCTGGATTTGGATAAGGGGCAGTCATCTTCTTCGTTTGAATTTCGAATTTTGGCGGGAATAATGGTTGCAGAACTAAGGTTTGATAATTGAAGTGGTTTCACGGAGACTAAAGCGCTGAAATTAAATAGGCATATTCCTTAAGCCTAAACATGCCTGGTATGGTCGCTTGATTGGATCAGAATTGGTTAGAATGGTGATTTGAAGCAAACAGATAGAAAAGAAAATTGGCTGGAAAATCAGTTACAACACAGTTCAAATTAGGTTTCGGGATTTAACCAAGAAATAGTGAGATTCAAACGCTGGATTTAAATGTTGTGGGCCTTTTAAGGGTAAACAGGGCTGGTAATGGTCTTGGATTCGTTCAGAATTGGTTGGATAATCGGATTTAAAGAAATCAGTGTTCACGGGTTTTTGGCTGTTTATCTGCGTACATTTGTGAAGTGGTTCGGCTGAGATTTAATCGGACATTTAGTTAGAACTGGTTGGGAAATGACATGTTTCATTAAAACAGGGAATGTATGTGACTTGGAATCGATTGAAGAGGTAGTTACGTGGACATCTCATGAAACAGAGGTTGAGAAATACGCGGAGTTCTATTGGGGTTGTCTTGGAAATTTTGAGCGTGTTTACAACGTGTTGACTCACTTTTGAATGTTAAAGTATAATGGAGTATGTCTGCAGCAATTGAACGCATAAAGGAGGCAAGAAAAAGAAGAAAATATCTCAAGGATATATTCTTTTACTGCCAAGTGATGGAAGAATTTTTGGAGTGATTGAGCGAGATTTCTTGTTGCCGCTGGATATATAAAGGGTGATGGTGTTGCAGAGAAAGATATTGAGTGACTGGGGAGAAGAGTAGAGAGTTGCAGAGCAGATTTTTCTATTGATGTAGAAAAGAAGAAGAAGAATAAGAACAGACTACACTTGTAATCTGTCGTTTTAGAACTGTCACTGTTTCTTCTAAGAGATGACATTTTTTCTGCGACAGAACAAAACAATAGTTTTCTATATCAGTTGGGTAACGGCCTTACAGCGAAACTCAGTTCTCATACCTTTTTACCTCTTGTAAGCACTTTTGAGCAATAAAAATGAATTTTGAGTGTGTCTACAATATGAGGAGTTAAACCCCTGCACTAGTTCGATGGAGGAATCCGAATTTCACACATGGGTGAATTTATTTTATTCTCTATATGAATTTTGCACCAATTAAAATAGAATTATGATTTGAATTAATTAGTTATTATTTTTATTTGATGGATCATGCTTGCTTAAATGTTTTGATGTCCCATGCTTACGATTTATAACTAATATTTTGAGAATCTACTTTGGCAAAACCATGGTCGATATTATTGCTAGTGATAGCATTGTTTGGGTTAGGATTTGTAACTGGACCTGACCTAAGATCAACCATTTTGTGAAAGTTTAAGATTAAAACCGAGAGATAAATCTCCCACTATGGTCACCAATCTGTTGATGGGGAAAAACTATTTACTGGTTTTATAGGGAATGGAGAGATGACCGTGCGGGCGGAGGCTCCTCAACCGAGAAAACTACCTAACCTCAAACAGATGCACCGCACGTGAGTGCTTTGAGTTCGAGAGATCAATCTGTAGGACTCCGACCTAAACCAAGACAATGGTTGTTCCAGAGTCAATTCGGTTACAAAAAGGGAAGAGGGTTTATCTGTAGGAGGGAAGTTGAGAAGTGTGTGAGATCAATGATGATCAAGGATTGTGAATGTCTTTAAGGGATTGCTTGGATGGAATTCTTCTTGTTGTTCAATCGTGGTTTTAGAGACTTATTTATATTTCCAGAATAGTACACACATTGATCTCCAGTAAGTGTGATGGCTGCTCGAGTGAAAGAATGGGAAAATGGGAAATCGTGGTTTAACCAGGTCGCGCGAAGACTTGGTTGATTGTCCACCTGAATAAGCGGGGGTCTAACAACCACACCCAATATTTCACTTAGCAATCTCTATGGACAAACTCCAATATACTTTCTAGAGAATCAACTAGACAATCACACTCAATCTAGATAAAAAGTATATCAAAGAGTTGATAACTCAATCTCTCGGTTTGATCTATACTCAAGCAAATAGAAATCTGCGAGTCTTTATCAAAGAGAGATAACTTGGATGGTACCAAAGACTAATATCCAAGAGTCAATCAATTTAAATCAACAACCAAAAGGTCAGATATTTTAATTGATTGAACAACGCACAACCTGTATTATTTCAATTATATAAACAAATATAATGCGGAAAAGAAATAACACAAACACCAGAAATTTTGTTAACGAGGAAACCGCAAATGCAGAAAAACCCCGGGACCTAGTCCAGATTGAACACACACTGTATTAAGTAGCTACATACATTAGCCTACTCCAAACTAACTTCAGTTTGGACTATAGTTGAACCCCAACCAATCTCACACTGATCCAAGGTACAATTATGCTCCTACGTCTCTGATCCCAGCAGGATGCTACGTACTTGATTCCCTTAGATGATCTCACCCACAACTAAGAGTTGCTACGACCCCAAGTCGAAGAATTTTATAAAAAAATATGTACCACACATAAAAGTCTATGGTAATAGATAAATCCGTCTCCCACGAATATACCTACGAGTTTTGTTCCGTCTTTTGATAAATCAAGGTGAACAGAAACCAATTGATAATCCGGACTTATATTCTCGAAGAACAACCTAGTATTATCAATCACCTCAGAATAGTCTTAATTGACGCAGCGAAAAAAGATATTGTGGAATCACAAACGATGAGACGAAGATGTTTGTGATTACTTTTTATCTTGCCTATATGAGATAGAAATCTCAATCCAATTATTACAATTGTACTCGTACGATAGAAACAACAAGATCAGATCACACAACCACAAGAAAAGTAGTATCGGTCTGGCTTCACAATACCAATGAAGTCTTTAAGTCGTTAACCTGGTTTAGAAGAAGAAACCAAAGGATAAAGGAGAATCGACTCTAGCTTAACACAACTGGTATCGCACAGAATGTGTGGGAATTAGGTTTCCCAGTTGCTAGAGTTCTCCCTTATATAGTCTTTCAAATAAGGGTTTGCAATCAATGTTAGCTTGGTAACAAAGCATTCAATATTCACCGTTAGATGAAAACCGTATTTAGATTCAAGATAATATTTATCAACCGTTAGATCAAAAACATAGCTTGTTATACACAAAGGAAATGCACGTTTCTGGGCTTGTATAACCGTACCCAAACTTGTACATTAGTTGGTTCAACAATAGTTAACCAAATGGTTAGCCATATGATCACTTTCATATCAACCATATTCTTCTTCACCATAACTAGTTCAAATGACTCAAATGAACCAGTTAGAGAGTTGTTCAATTGCAAGGAAATCTTATGTATTGCACAAGACACATTTGAAGCAAAAACGATTTGATTCACATGAATCGGTTCATGAACTTGATAGACACATTTTTGTGTCTGAATTGTTCTCAGTGTCTCTATTGCTAGTGCTTGATTCTGTACTTATTATGGTGTTTTTATGTTTGTGTTGGTGTTTTTGGAGAAATACACTTGTGTGGAAAAAGTTGCTCAAAAAGTGCTATTTGGACCCCTGGAGGACATTTGTTATACGGCCCCAGATTTTGCTAAGGGGCACCCAAGGCTATGCGTAGCCCAAATTCATTCTCAGCACCCAAATTTGTCCTCAGCACCCATCTGCTATTCGCACTCCCGAATTGGATAAGGAGCAGTCATCTTCTTCGTTTGAATTTTAAATTTTGGCGGGAAAATGGTTGCAGATTTAGGGTTTGATAATAGAAGTGGCTTCATCGAGACTAAAGCGTTGAAATTCAATAGGCATCTTCCTTAAGCCTAAACAGGCCTGGTATGATCTATAGATTGGATCAACATTGTCTAGAATGGTGATTTGAAGCAAACAGATTGAAAGGGAAAGTGGCGGGAAACTGGTTCTTGAACTAGCAGAATTAGGGTTCGAATTTTAATCATGTTCTAGGGAGATTCAAGGGCCTAAACTCATTGGATTTGTTTCTTTTGGATTAACAGAGCTTGTAATGGTCGTATTTTGGACCAGAATTGGCCAGAATGGTGGATTTAATGCTTGAACAGGTTCTCGATATTTCTTCCTGCGAAAACTCTGTTAGGAATTTTGACAAGTTTCAGTGAGACTCGACCACTGGTTTTGGTTGATTCGGGCCTGTTTGGACCAAAAAGGAATGGTATGGTCGCTGGAATCGATCCAGTTGGGCTGGATAATCATTTGGAAGCAAAACAGGGAGTGAGGAAAAACTCGTATTTTCCTGCATTTAATCTGTGAAGATTGATGAAGATATTTGGCGAGATTCTTGGCTTGAACTGGATTGGTATTGATCTGTTATGCTAAAACAGGGGTGATCACTGCATTTGATTCAGAAAAGGAAGGTCGATTCTCTCATTTGAAGAAAACAGGTCCCATATATTCTTTGTGAAATATTCTCGGGACTTCTCGTTATTTTGGGAAGTTATCTTGTGGTAGAGGCATGTTTGATGTTATCTGGTGTGTGTAGAATCTTTTTGGAGTGTGTTACATATCTGCAGACGCATGAGAAGGAAAATCAGGGAAGAAAATATTCCCGAGAACATTTTTCTTCACTGCCGTATAATGGGAGATTTCGTGGAGTAATAAGGGGTTATTCTTGGTCATGTTGAGTATAAATACGACTCTGGGTTAGCATAGAGAGGGACGGAGAGTTGGGGGAAGGTTTTGGAACATCATAGAGGCGAAACACGATCAACAGAGAAAACTGCTGCTGCCATTGAAGAACACGAAGAACATTGACCCACATAAGCAGTCGTTTTTCCTACAGTATTTGCGACTGCTCAGCGACAGTCTTAGAGCTACAGTAACAGTGACACATCCTCTGTATCGTTCTTTCCAGTTTGTAACACTTATAACTGTTGCAAACCCGGTTATCATTGTTTCTCCCATTTCATCATTTGTACACCACCTTTGAGCAATAAGAAATGAATTTTGAGCGTGTTTTTCTACTGATGAGCTAAACCCCATCCTCTGGGGCGAAGGAGGAAGCTAATTCACCAATGAAAAGTGGTAATCTCTAATTTATGCAATTATTATATGATTATTTTCCTAGATAAATAAATTGATAAAATGGTTTTTGTTAAACAATTGTCATTTCAATTGATGGAGCATGCTAGCCTAGGGTTTTGACGTCCCATACTTTCGATCTACAATTGTTATTTCTAAAAAATCAACTATTGCAATATTAAGAATAAATTTGAATGCATGATTTGCATGATTATAATTAGAGAATATAAATCACTTTGATTTTGGTAAATAGTGGATTCCATAGCCCCAGTCTTCTCCATATTTTTCATATCACTTTTATTTAAGTTTGCTATATTTTTAGTTATAAAAATTAAATCTAAAATCTGTTGCTTTCACAAGTCTCAACGAACTTTTTACTACAACTGACTTGTCTTTAGGCTAGAGTTTTTAGATTATTTTTTTTTAGGTTTTTATTTGTTTTTCATTTTCATTTTATTTGTTCTTCTTTAAGTTTCTGGATTTTTCTCTTTTCCTTGCAGATTTTGGAATTTGGAGCGAAAGGAAAATTTGCCAAAGTTTTTGGTGAATAATTAAAGATTTGGAGTAAAAGCAAAGCGAAAGGAGTGAAAGAAAAGGAGAATAAAAATTAATTAAAAAAAAGAGAGAGACAATTTTTTATTTTTTTTTAGATTATCTTTTTCTTTTGGATTTTATTTTCGGACTTTGGACTGTGGACTTTGGGACTTTATTTTTTTTTAAACCCTATGGAAGGGTAGTTTAAATATAAACTGTTTGCAGAGAAGGACGGCGATTACGATATCGCCTCGGCCCCTCGGGTTCATACATGACATAGGAGTCGTGGCCCGAGTCGACTTCAGCGGTTCATCCCCCGTCTGGTACGGGAGGTAAGTTTGTCGAAACACTCGCGAATCTCCTGTCAGCGAGTTACTGTATTCCTTCGTTTGCATATATGCTGAGGATTTGAAAACGGCTGCTTTAATTTCCTAGTATAGGGCAAGGACTGGCCATACAAAATAAGGGTTCGGATTTCATCACCGTTCCCTTCTTGCCCGCCTTATGAAAACGAAACCAAACGCGAACCTAAGCCTAAAATTTGACTAGAACGAGACATATAAAGTAATGAGCTTAATAGGAAAGTCGTTCGAAAAATATTGGTTACTCTTTTAAGCATGCTTCAAAGTTCATGATGGTTTCTGCGAGTTGAATACGCCGCCTTGTAACGCCGGTGAGGCCTTGGGTATCAAAGCTCCATTGAGCTTCCCTCTTCTCGATTCAACTTACTTAAAATCGGATTGATTCCAGAGGGGTTTGCTTAAATTGTAACGAATTCCCTTTCGAAGGATTATAAGCTGGTCTATAAACAATCTAAGTGGAGCCATCATGCTTTTTGTTTGCTAGAAATCTTTAGGTTTGCTTTGGTGGAGTCAGCCTGCTTTGTGTTTGCATAGAACTTCCCTTCCTTTTAGGATTTCTTTCTTTTTCTTTTGTTTTTCTAGTGTATGCCTAAGGCTATTAAAGAGCGGGCTTGGAAAAGAAACACTCTAGGTCGTTTGATTAGTGATAAGCCTAGTAGTTCTTCTTGTGAAGGCGGGGAGCTCGAAGACTCTTCTTTTGAGAGCCCTGTTTTTAGAAACTTCAGTTTTGAGAATCTGTCTCTTTGTGAGGAAAATACCCATAGTACTTCAGCTGTGCCAGCGATGACAAGTTTGAAAGATTACTTTTTCCCAACTAGGTCCACCCGAGCTTCGTGCATTAAATTGCGAGCCACTACGGCTAATTTCGAGATAAAACCTAGTATTCTTCAGATGATCCCTAAATTCTTAGGGAAAGATGATGAGAACCCTTATTTTCATATTAGGGACATTGGGGTAATTTGTGGGACAATTAGAATAAAAGACCTTACTGATGAAGTCTTGAAACTTAAGATGTTTCCCTTTTCCTTGAGAGATAAAGCCAAGACCTGGCTGAAAAACCTACCATCTGAATCCATTGAAACATGGCAGGAACTTACTGCTGCTTTCTATATGAAATTCTACCCTAAGCATAAAACTGCGTCTGTTAGGCAGAAAATTAGTGCTAGTGTGCAACAAGAGGGAGAGTCTCTTTATAGGTTCTTAGAGAGATTCAATGATCTCCTATCCCAGTGTCCTCACCATGGATTTGATAAGATGAAACTCGTAGAGATTATTTATGATGGTTTAGACTATTCAACCAAAGCCATGGTTGAGTCTATGTGCGCTGGTGAGTTCACTAGTAAAAGTGTTGATGATGCTTTCACCTTCTTAGGAGTTGTCGCTGAAAAATCCCAACAGTGGGAGTCTTGTGTTGAACCCCCAAAAGACTCTTGGTCAATAGAAGTAGCACCAATGTGGTAGATACAAGCTTCGAGTTTGATGCTAAGTTTGTTGCTTTGTCTAGAAGGTTGGAAGCTTTGGAATTGAATCATCCTAAACATATGTCTCTTGTTGAACCTGATGATAGGTTTAGAGCCTTTCAAGTGTCTAGTTGTGGAGTAGAACCCAATAACTCGTTTTGGGAAGGTCAGGTTAGTGAAGAGCAAGCCCATGCTGTCTATAACAATGCTAGGTTTGAGAACCGTCAAAGTTTGACCCATACTCAGAGACTTACAACCCTGGTTGGAGAAACCATCCTAATTTTTCTTGGTCTAAGGGTCAGAATCAAGGACAGTCTAGTAATTCTCAGCCTCCCCCAGGTTTTGGTTATGCTAAGAACTCTTCAGGTCAACCCCAGTTTCAGAATGAGAAAAATATCTCCACCTTAGAAGAAACCCTTACTATGTTAGCAAAGAACATGAGAGTTATCAAAGAACCACTGTGGTTTTCAAGAAGAAACCAGGCAGAATTTTAAGAATAATTCCCAGTCTCTTGCTAACTTAGAACTTCAAGTCGGCCAAATAGCTAAGTTTCTTAGTGAAAGAGAAGATGGAAGATTCCCTAGTCAAACTGATCCTAACCCTAAAGGAGAGAAATCGTACAATCATGTGAATTCTATAACAACCCTTAGGAGTGGAAAGAAAGTTGACAATAAGGTTGCCATGCCTGATAGTGAACATGGTAGTTCACCCTTCTGAGCCAGAAAATGAGGAGACTGATAGAGTCTCCAAAGAGACCAATGAGGGTCATGCTGAGCCCGACTTTGTTCCCAGAGCCCCGTTCCCCCAGCTGCTAGTTCCAACTAAGAGGGAGTCCAACTTTAATGATATATTGGAGGTTTTTAAGCAGGTTACTATCAACCTCCCATTGTTAGATGCGATTAAGCAGATTCCCGCTTATGCCAAGTTTCTTAAGGATATGTGTACGCGAAAGCGAAAACTTAGTGTCCAGAAGAAAGCCTTCCTAGCTAGTCATGTGAGTTTATTATTCAGAATACCACTACTCCTAAGTATAAAGACCCAGGGTCCCCTACTATTTCTTGCACAATAGGTAAATACCGTGTCGAGAAAGCTTTGCTTGACTTAGGAGCCAGTGTGAACTTACTGCCATACCATGTGTACCTTAAGCTAGGACTTGGTGAGATGAAACCTACCCAGATGACACTTCAGTTAGCTGATAGGTCCGTTAAAATTCCTCGTGGTGTGATCGAGGACGTTCTTATTGAGGTCGACAAGTTTATTTATCCAGTGGATTTTGTTATCCTAGATACCCAACCTGTCCCTGACCCAGAGAACCAAATACCAGTGATTTTAGGTCGCCCGTTTTTAGCTACATCCAATGCGATCATTAACTGTCGAAATGGTATTATGAATTTGTCTTTTGGTAATATGACTATTGAGCTGAACATTTTTAATATTAGTAAGCTACCCTCTGAACTAGATGACTCGAACATAGAAGAGGTGAACATGATAGGAACATTAGTCGAGGAGTCATTACCAAACACTTTGTTAGAAGATCCATTAGAGAAATGCCTAGCCCACTTTGGGATTGATTTTGATGATGACGATGTGATTAATGAGGTGAATGCTTTGTTAGATTCAACCCCTTTGATAGACACTAGTAATGGCTGGAAACCTAAGTTCGAACCTCTACCCGTTTCTGAGTCTACCCTAGTTCCTTCGTTAGAAAAGCCTCCTAAGTTGGACCTTAAACCATTACCAGATTCCCTGAAGTATGTGTTTTTAGGCCCATCTGAAACTTTACCTGCGATTATAGCATCCGACTTGGATAGTGATCAGGAAAGTAGGCTAGTGACTGTCCTTCAGAATAACAAGGAAGCTTTAGGGTGGACCATAGCAGACATTAAGGGTATAAGTCCTACTGATTGTATGCATCATATCTATTTAGAGAGTGACACCAAACCTTCTAGGGAGATGCAACGTCGACTGAACCCTAATATGAAAGAAGTAGTTCGAACCGAGGTTCTTAAGCTGTTAGATGCAGGCAATCTACCCCATTTCAGACAGTAAGTGGGTCAGCCCCGTTCAGGTTGTTCCCAAGAAATCCGGTATTACTGTAGTCCAGAATGATAACAATGAGTTAATCCCAACCCGGGTGACCACGGGTTGGCGTGTCTGTATTGACTATAGGAAATTGAACAAGGTCACTAGGAAGGACCACTTTCCCCTTCCCTTCATCGACCAAATGCTAGAGAGATTAGCTGGACGTAGCCATTATTGCTTTTAGATGGATACTGCGGTTATAATCAGATTGTCATAGCCCCAGAAGACCAGAGAAAACCACTTTTACCTGTCCCTTTGGTACCTTTGCGTATAGACGCATGCCTTTGGGCTATGTAATGCCCCTGCGACCTTTCAGCGTTGTATGCTGAGCATATTTTCTGAATGGTAGAACGGTTCTTAGAGGTCTTTATGGATGATTTTTCAGTGTTTGGTTCGTCTTTCGATGAGTGCTTGCATCATTTGTCATTAGTTTTGACTAGGTGTAAGGAAAAGAATTTAGTGCTTAATTGGGAGAAATGTCACTTCATGGTTCGTTCAGGAATTGTTCTAGGGCATATCGTATCTTCGAAGGGTATAGAGGTAGATAGAGCCAAATTTGACCTTATTAAAACTTTACAGGTCCCAAAAACCGTAATAGATATTAGGTCATTCTTAGGGCATGCAGGTTTTTATCTTCGATTCATTAAGGATTTTAGCTTAGTTTCTAGACCTCTTTGCAATTTGCTTGCAAAAGACGTTAAGTTTGTCTTTGATGATGCTTGTTTAGAGGCTTTTGAGAAGCTTAAGAATTTACTCACTACCGCCCCCATAGGCCAGGCACCCAACTGGAACCTACCCTTTGAGATCATGTGTGATGCTTCAGATTATGCTATTGGTGTTGTGCTAGGTCAGCGAGAAAATAAGTTACTTCATGTGATTTACTATGCTAGCAAAACTCTGAATGATGCCCAGTTGAACTATACCACTACGGAGAAGGAACTATTAGCTATTGTGTTTGCCTTAGACAAGTTTAGATCCTATCTCTTAGGTTCCAAGGTCATAATCTTTACTGATCATGCGACTTTGAAGTATCTTCTATCCAAGAAGGATACTAAACCTAGATTGATTAGATGGATCCTATTGTTGCAGGAATTTTCCTTATACATTAGAGATAAAAAAGGTGCAGAAAATGTAGTAGCAGACCACTTGTCTAGGCTTGTTGTGGATACCCTTAATGATTCCCCTCCTGTTAAGGATAGTTTTCCTGACGAACAACTGTTCTTTGTTACCCAAGCACCTTGGTATGCGAATATAGTGAATTATCTTGTTACTGGTCAAATTACCCAACATTGGGGTAAACAAGATCGTTTTAGGTTTTTAGCCGAGGTGAAGCACTTCTTTGGGGATGATCCTTATTTGTTTAAGTATTGTCCAGAACAGATTATTAGGAGATATATACCTGAGAGTGACCAGTCCAGTATTATTTCCTTTTGTCATGATCATGCTTGTGGGGGTCACTTTAGTGCTAAGAAGACTGCTTCTAAGATATTGCAGTGTGGATTCTATTGGCCTTCATTGTTTAAAGACTCCCATAGTTACTGTATTACTTGTGAGCGTTACCAGAAGTTAGGAACCATTTCCCGTAGGAACATGATTCCCTTGAACCCTATTTTAGTTGTTGAGGTCTTTGATGTGTGGGGTATTGACTTTATGGGTCCGTTTCCTAATTCTTTTGGTAACCTTTACATCCTTGTCGATGTAGACTATGTCTTTAAGTGGATTGAGGCGATTGCGTGTAAAATCCATGACCATAGGGTTGTGATTGAGTTCTTGAAAAATAATATACTTACACGTTTTGGTACACCGCGAGCTATAATTAGTGATGGAGGGTCGCACTTTTGTAATGGACCTTTTAGGCTTTTGATGAAGAAATATGATATTACACATAAGATAGCTACCCCATATCACACACAGACTAGTGGTCGGGTAGAGGTTTCCAATAGGGAGATAAAGCGTATATTAGAGAAAACAGTTAATCCTAATCGGAAACATTGGTCGTCTAGGCTTACTGATGCCTTATGGGCTTATCGTACTGCGTTTAAGACCCCCATTGGAATGTCGCCTTATCGGATTGTGTATGGAAAGGCATGTCATTTACTTGTTGAGTTAGAACATAGAGCTTATTGGGCTGTTAAGCAGCTAAATTTTTCACTTCAGAAGGCAGGAACCCATAGGAAACTCTAGCTCAATGAGTTGGAAGAGATTCGTATAGATGCTTACGATAGTGAGAAGGAGTATAAGAACAAAATGAAACCTGTGCATGATAGAAATATTTTAAGGAAGTCATTTTCTCCAGGTCAAAATTTTCTTTTGTATGATACCCGCTTGCATCTTTTCCCTGGGAAGTTACGTTCTCGGTGGACGGGTCCTTTCATTGTTCGCACTGTCTTTTCTCATGGAGCTGTTGAGATTGAAACACCAGATGGTAGTAGTTCTCGAAGGTTAAGTCAGAGATTGAAACCCTTTTTAGAGCCCTTTCCTACAGGTGATGTTGAGGAGGTCCCTCTGGAGGACCCTGTTTACCCTTGATTGACCATCGAGGCGATTGTATGTTGTATATTAGTTTTTGATTTCTCTCTTCACCCAGGTACTATCTTTCCGACTTCTCCTCGTGTTATTTTACTTTTGGTACTGCTCTTTCATAGAAACATTGAGGACAATGTTAGATTTAAGTTTGGGGGTGGGGAAGAAGTTTTTAGTTGCATTTTTGAAACTTCTAGAGCCACATAGTATCCGGTTAGCTAAGTTTACATACGGTTTCTCACCGAAAAAATGGAAATTGGAATTTCTAGGGATAACATTCTTCTGAGACATTAGAGAAAAAGATATTGAGATCTTTGACATTCAGGAGAGAACTTGTTCCTTTTAGAGGGTAACCATGATGGACCTAACCATCCATGATGGAAAGGAAAGTAGGTCATAAGGAAATGCCAGAAAGACAAAGCAACCTCACAATGTAGTCTTAGTTACTGGATTACGACTCTCTCTCAGTAGAAACTTATCATCATCAACAAGCGGAGCGACATAAAAATCTATGAAGAAAGTTAAAAACGTTTAAGGTTTAGAAGCAATAATAGAAAAGAATAATTCAAAAAAATCAAAGTTGAAGATTGAGTTACAAGAGCAAAGAAAATCAAACGATATACGTTGTTGAAGTTCATGATACCAAGACATTACAAGTTGTGAAGATCCAAGTTCTAAAGTCCTTCTCTAATGGCCATGTAAATTGTTGTCTTGTTATTTTTGTTTCCAACAAAAAAAAAGTACATTTAAATTTTGTTTAATAAGTCCATAGGGAAGTAGAAATCTATAAGGATGTTTCAAGCAAGAAATCGAAGAGAAGAATTAATTGTCAAGGTTCTACGAAGTTCGAGAGTTTATCATCAACAGTTGAAGACCGAAGAAGACGTTGTTTCTACTGAGAACTATGAGAGAGTCGAGGAGAGATACATATTGGTTGTTTTGTTAGTCCGCTTTCCATCTGGCACAAGATCTTTCTAGCACTGGTTCAACTCATCACACGTAATTAGTCCAGCTGTGTAGCAGATGTCCCTCTCATTTTTATCTCTCTCCTAATCTTATCCAGCTGTTAAGCGGACGCATCTTATAATGTTTATCTAGCTATGTAGTGGATATCTCTTTATCTAGCAGTGTTGCAGATGTGTCTCCCCTATTCTTTGTTCAGCTTTAGAGCTGACACCTTTAATTTCTCTGGCATTCTAGTTACTTGGAGATAAGTTGAGAATCTGTATGTCCTCATAGCTCTTTGGATACTTGTGACTAATTAGAAGTCATGGTTTTGTGGGTACACCTCTGGTAAACCCTCCCGAGACTATATCTCGGTCACTAGGGCCACCTAGTGAGTGAGGATTTTATTTTTATTAGTTTTGCTCGAGGACTAGCAAATAATAGGTTTGGGGGTATTTGATAGACACATTTTTGTGTCTGAATTGTCCTCAACGTCTCTATTGCTAGTGCTTGATTCTGTACTTATTATGGTGTTTTTATGTTTGTGTAGGTGTTTTTGGAGAAATACACTTGTGTGGAAAAAGTTGCTCAAAAAGTGCTATTTGGACCCCTGGAGGACATTTTGCTATACGGACCCCAGATTTGGCTAAGGGGCACCCAAGGTTATGCGTAGCCCAAATTCATCCTCAGCACCCAAATTTGTCCTCAGCACCCATATGCTATTCCCACTCCCGAATTGGATAAGGGGCAGTCATCTTCTTCGTTTGAATTTTGAACTTTGGCGGGAAAATGGTTACAGATTTAGGGTTTGATAATTGAAGTGGCTTCATAGAGACTAAAGCGCTGAAATTGAATAGGCATCTTCCTTAAGCCTAAACAGGCCTGGTATGATCGATAGATTGGATCAACATTGTCTAGAATGGTGATTTGAAGCAAACAGATTGAAAGGGAAAATGGCGGGAAACTGGTTCTTGAACTGGCAGAATTAGGGTTCGTATCTTAACCATGTTCTAAGGAGATTCAAGGGCCAAAACTCATTGGGTTTGTTTCTTTTGGATTAACAGGGCTGGTAATGGTCGTATTTTGGACCAGAATTGGCCAGAATGGTGGATTTAATGCTTGAACAGGTTCTCGAGTTTTCTTCCTGCGAAAACTCTGTTAGGAATTTTGACAAGTTTCAGTGAGACTCGACCACTGGTTTTGGTTGATTCGGGCCTGTTTGGACCAAAAAGGAATGGCGTGGTCGCTGGAATCGATCCAGTTGGGCTGGATAATCATTTGGAAGCAAAACAGGGAGTGAGGAAAAACTCGTGTTTTCCTGTATTTAATCTGTGAAGATTGATGAAGATATTTTGCAAGATTCTTGGCTTGAACTTGATTGGTATTGATCTGTTACGCTAAAACAGGGGTGATCACTGCATTTGATTCAGATAAGGAAGGTCGATTCTCTCATTTGAAGAAAACAGGGCCCATATATTCTTTGTGAAATATTCTCGGGACTTCTCGTTATTTTGGGAAGTTATCTTGTGGTAGAGGCGTGTTTGATGTTATCTGGTGCGTGTAGAATCTTTTTGGAGTGTGTTACATATCTGCAGACGCATGAGAAGGAAAATCAGGGAAGAAAATATTCCCGAGAACATTTTTATTCACTTCCGTATAATGGGAGATTTCGTGAAGTAATGAGGGGTTATTCTTGGCCCTGTTGAGTATAAATACAACTCTGGGGTAGCATAGAGAGGGACGGAGAGTTGGGGAAGGCTTTGGAACATCATAGAGGCGAAACACTATCACCAGAGAAAACTGTTGCTGCTGCTGCCATTGAAGAACACGAAGAACATTGACCCACAGAAGCAGTCGTTTTTCCTACAGTATTTACGACTGCTCAGCGACAGTCTTAGAGCTATAGTAATAGTGACACATCCTCTGTATCGTTCTTTCCAGTTTGTAACACTTATAACTGTTGCAAACCCGGTTATCGTTGTTTCCCCCATTTCATCATTTGTACACCACCTTTGAGCAATAAGAAATGGATTTTGAGCGTGTTTTCCTAATGATGAGCTAAACCCCATCCTTTGGGGCGAAGGAGGAAGCTAATTCACCAATGAAAAGTGGTAATCTCTAATTTATGTAATTATTATATGATTATTTGCCTAGATAAATAAATTTATAAAATGGTTTTTGTTAAACAATTGTCATTTCAATTGATGGAGCATGCTAGCCTAGGGTTTTGATGTCCCATACTTTCGATCTACAATTGTTATTTCTAAAAAATCAACTATTGCAATATTAAGAATCAATTTGAATGCATGATTTGCATGATTATAATTAGAGAATATAAATCACTTTGATTTTGGTAAATAGTGGATTCCATAGCCCCAGTCTTCTCCATATTTTTCATATCACTTTTATTTAAGTTTGCTATACTTTTAGTCTTAAAAATTAAATCTAAAATTTGTTGCTTTCACAAGTCTCAACGAACTTTTTACTACAACGCAATTTGAAATGACATCAGAACTCTATAGCCACGGTTTGCAATTGCATTCCTTAGTTTATAAATATAAGTTCACTAAACATCATTTTTAGACATAACCTACTCAAGTTCGCGGACTGGGTTCGCGGACTTAAGTTCCCGGATGGAGTTCACAAACTCCAGAAGAAATTCCCGGGTTTGAGAACTTCGCCAATTCGCGGACTGGGTTCGCGGACTGAGTTCACGGACTTAGCTCACACACTTCTCCGGTTCACTTGATCAACATAGTTCGCAAACTTCGGTTCAAGCAATAAGGACTTATACATATATGTGTTTCCACAATAATGCTTATATCCTCCAAATGGTTATATAGTCTAAACTCTCATTTCAATCATTGGAACATTCTCAGATAACGTTATATAGTTGTTATTCACAAACCATTTTTCGTCAGAGAAATTTTCAAAGTGATTGAAACATAACATGACTTTCGTCACTAGGTAAAGATGAACTTGGCTAAAGCGAAAGCTTTACCAACACATATTTCGAGAAATAGATAGGCGAGGTAAACTCAGCTCGAAATACCAAATGTGTATAATCTAAGTCTATATAGAAAAACGACTTTTGTCTCAAGATAGGATATAAATAGACTTTTGAGTGATAGATAAGTTCAAGTCTCCACATACCTTTTATTCGATGAAGATCCACCAGTTCTTTGAGTAGTCTTTCGTCTTGTATGATGATTTTCATGGAGTTCTTGAGCTCAACTACACTTTCTATCCTAGTCCGAGACCTTAGCTATAGTAGACTAGAAATCAAGAATTATAGTTTGGATCACTAACATTGACAAACATGCTTGAGATAGCAATGCATGCGAGTTCGACCGAGCAACGCTCTAACAATCTCCCCCTTTGTCAATTTTAGTGACAAAACTATCAATACATATGGAATACGAAAAATATATAAATAAACTTTTGTAGCTCCTATTCCACATGCCTAATCTTCAACATTACTTGAAATCTTCGTTACTCCCAAATACTCCAATGATCCCAAAGGTTGTAAGTTTAGCATCATCGTTGTTGAAAATCCTTAGCTATAACAACGAGAAAACAAGAGTTCTCAATCATTGTTATACAATGTCATAATATCATTACACAGCGTCAAAGTTCAATTGTATCACAACTTTAACAACAATACTATGGTGATATGTCACTCCCCCTTAGTCAATACTCCATCTCACATGGAAACCACACTCCCCCTTACATAATGATCCGAAAACCATATGTATTTGTAGTGTGAACTACATATTAATTCTCCTTCTTTTTGTCAATAAAATTGGCAAAAGGTACAAGAACGAGATCCTAATGAAATTTCTGAAAGAGACATTTCATGATCAAAAGAAAGCATATATCATCTTATTTAGATGCAACCATAAAGCCGAAGCTAAATGCATTCATCAAGGAGTTTATTAAGATACAAGATAACCCCTAAAATATTCCACAACTGAAATCTCTTCAACCTCCTCAATATCCGAGTAGGAATCATGAGATTGAGGAAAATACCCTTCCACTTCAACAAAGGTTCCTTTCTCTTTATCGAATTCGAAATATACTGCATTATCAACGAAGTCTTCAGGTAAATCCCAAGAGCAGGATGATGAATCCATTGATGATAAAGAGCCTAAAGTGATATAATTTAACTCAATAGGGTAGGTATATAAACAAGTTTCGAGAGACTTGGGGTTTACAAAATTGGTTTGTGAGAGAATCCCAAAACCGTACATATACCCGTAAGAAGAGGGTCCACAAAACTCCTTCCAAAAAGGATGTTTGTGAAGATTGTTTGTATAGCATCTTGTTGACAGACAACGTCCAAATTTTTGCTTTCCAAAAGGAACAAGTTTGAAGGCATAGAACTAGAAATCAAACTTACAAAACAAAAAAATACTCATGTAAAAGTGTTACCTGATAATCCATCTAAGAACGATAAGAAATTAGCTAGATAATCAGTGTCACTTTGGTAAAGAGTATACCTAAACATTTCTCACTTATCTAGGATTTTTGTAAGTGAGATTTCAACCTTGTGATTACTTAGCACAAGTATGAGTAGGGCTGCACAAGACCCACCCACGATACCCAAACCCACCCGTACCCGCTAAATCCGTGGGTTTTTAATCCATACCTGCCCGTTGTGGGTGCGGGGTTGGTTATGAAAAAAAAACCCGCTGTCTGTGGGTGCGAGGTTGGTTTAAGCTAATACCCGCCCATACCCGCCCAAAAAACCCGCAGATTATATACCATTAGATAAAACTAATCCTAGTCGTCCATTATGAAACCCTAATACTAGTAGATAGGATAACGGATAACCCTCATTCACTTTATACACTCTTCTCTCTGTTCGGCCTCTCCTCTTCTTCCTCCTCAGTTCTTCTTCTTCACCTACGAACGACAATTACCAGAAATATTCACCAGAAATCGACAACAACAACTTCGAATCTTCACCAGAAATCGACAACCATCGAAAAATCAACAGATTCAACACTTAATCTTCATCTGTGAACTTCCTAGATATGAATATTTTGGGGGTTTTGGTTTTTTTTTCTCACTTAATCAAGGAGAATAGAAGTTACTCTAAATACTTGAATATAAAGCGGGTTTAAACCCGTTTAAACCCATACCCGCCCAACCCGTAGCGGGCGGGTAACAAAACCCGCCCGCTGTTTGTGGGTGCGGGGTTGGGTATGAAAAAAAGAACCCGCAGTATGTGGGTGCGAGGTCGGTTTTAGCTTATACCCGCCCATACCCGCCCATGTGCAGCCCTAAGTATGAGACATTGGCTCATTAAATGGACATTGCTTTTGGTTATCCTTTTCGTTACGAAATGTTGGAGGAAAACCATTATGATGTGAAAGGTAATCATAAAATTTCATCCTTACAAAAATATGACTCAGAGAATTGATTCTTACCTGAAGGAAATCGGCTTCTTCCTGATACCTTGTTTACATCAAATGCATTATTAACTCCCTTTTTGAAGATGGAAAGATTCTGATATTCTTTTAGGTTGTTAAAATATTTTTTCTGAGTCAGAGCATTTAAGGAACTCATACAACTGACTTCCCTGGTAGGATACACAGGCTGAGTACTGAAACCAATTGGTTTCGACACATGAAAGTCAGTTATTCCTTTGAATATTACCTCAAAGGTGGGTTGAAGATGAACAAGGAAATTGTTACTCAACCTAGAGTTTCTCATTTGCCTGACCGGTCCTTCTGAATCATAAAAAGGACATACCTTTTGAATATTAAAAAGTACTATCTTAACACTCTGTGAAGATTTCCTCCTTTCATGTGATGTGCACCATTTTTGACAAGAGGGTATAGGCACATCTTTTCCACAAGAAAATGACACTGAGTTTACTTTTGGATCTTCCTCAGTCACAGTAGTAGACGATGAAGATGTTCTAGAGGACTTTCTGAAACATCCTTGAATTGAGAGTTTGTTCAAGCGATGTTTGACTTCCAAGATATCCCTTTCAAGACTTCCCTTAAAAAAAGATAAAGGCAAAGTTTCAGAGTTTTTTGAATTGTAGTCTCTTATTTCTCCAAGAAAATTTTTGACATGTTGTTTCAACCGATCAGCTTGAACTTTAATATAATTTAACATCAGTTCACTCTCTTTAGCTATTTACCGTTCATTTAGAGAGATAGACTCTTTTGAAGAGTAATCGGGATTACGCATGTCAGTCTTTGTATGTCTTGTCAGAACACAAGGTTCGTATATATTCGAGATTGAAGAACCTTTCTATTTAATAGAATTAGACGAGACAAAACTTTTATTTCTGGTGACGAGTTTATCAGAGATAGTGCTCTTGTCCATAGAGTCAGATCGCTACAAACACATACTTGTAAGGTCTTAAATGTGTTTGCATGCTCTGATACCAATTGAAAAAGAGGGGTTCTAACAACCACACCCAGTATTTCACTTAGCAATCTGTATGGACAAACTCCAATATACTTTCTAGAGAATCAACTAAACAGTGAGACTCAATATAGATAAAAAAGTATATCAAAGAGTTTATATCTCAGTATCTCAATTTGATCTATACTCAAGCAAATAGAAATCTGCGAGTCTTTATTAAAGAGAGATAACTTGGATGGTACCAAAGACCAATATCCAAGTGTCAATCAATTTAAATCAACAACCAAAAGGTCGGATATTCTAATTGATTGAACAATGCACAACCTGTATTATTTCAATTATATAAACAAATATAATCCGGAAAAGAAATAACACAGTCACCAGAAATTTTGTTAACGAGGAAACCGCAAATGCAAAAAAACCCCGGGACCTAGTCCAGATTGAACACACACTATATTAAGCCATTATAGACACTAGCCTACTCCAAACTAACTTCGGTTTGGACTGTAGTTGAACCCCAACCAATCTCACACTGATCCAAGGTACAGTTATGCTCCTACGTCTCTAATCCCAGCAGGATGCTACGTACTTGATTCCCTTAGCTGATCTCACCCACAACTAAGAGTTGCTACGACCCCAAGTAGAAGACTTTAATAAAAAAATTTGTATCACACAGAAAAGTCTATGGTAATGGATAAATCCGCCTCCCGCGAATATACCTACGAGTTTTGTTCCGTCTTTTGATAAATCAAGGTGAACATGAACCAATTGATAATCCGGACTTATATTCCCGAAGAACAACCTAGTATTATCAATCACCTCACAATAGTCTTAATCGACGCAGCGAAAAAAGATATTGTGGAATCACAAACGATGAGACGAAGATGTTTGTGATTACTTTTTATCTTGGCTATCGGAGATAGAAATCTCAAGGAAATTATTACAATTGTACTCGTCCGATAGAAACAACAAGATCAGATCACACAACTACAAGAAAAGTAGTATCGGTCTGGCTTCACAATCCCAATGAAGTCTTTAAGTCGTTAACCTGGTTTAGAAGAAGAAACCAAAGGTTAAAGGAGGATCGGCTCTAGCTTAGCACAACTAGTATCATACAGAATGTGTGGGGATTAGGTTTCCCATTTGCTAGAGTTCTCCCTTATATAGTCTTTCAAATCAGGGTTTGTAATTAATGTTAGCTTGGTAACAAAGCATTCAATATTCACCGTTAGATGAAAACCTGATTTAGATTCAAGCTAATATTTATCAATCGTTAGATCGAAAACATAACTTGTTATACACAAATGAAATGCACGTTCTTGGGCTTGTATAACCGTACCCAAACTTGTACATTAGTTGGTTCAACAATAGTTAACCAAATGGTTAGCCATATGATCACTTTCATATCAAACATATTCTTCTTCACCATAACTAGTTCAAATGACTCAAATGAACTAGTTAGAGAGTTGTTCAATTGCAAGGAAATCTTATGTACTACACAAGACACAGTTGAACCAAAAACGATTTGATTCACATGAATCGGTTCATGAACTCTATATCCACGGTTTTCAGTTGCATTCCTTAGTTTATAAAGATAAGTTCACTAAACATCATTTTTAGACATACCCTACTCAAGTTCGTGGACTGGGTTCGCGGACTTAGCTCACGCACTTCTCCGGTTCACTTGATCAACAAAGTTCGCAAACTTAGGTTCAAGCAATAAGGACTTATACATATATGTGTTTCCACAATAATGCTTATATCCTCCAAATGGTTATATAGTCTAAACTCTCATTTCAATCATTGAAACATTCTCAGAGAACGTTATATAGTTGTTATTCACAAACCATTTTTCGTCAGAGCAATTTTCAAAGTGATTGAAACATAACATGACTTTTGTTACTAGGTAAAGATGAACTTGGATAAAGCAAAAGCTTTACCAACACATATTTCGAGAAATAGATAGGCAAGGTAAACTCGGCTCGAAATACCAAATGTGTATAATCTAAGTCTATATAGTAAAACGACTTTTGTCTCAAGATAGGAGATAAATAGACTTTTGAGTGATAGATAAGTTCAAGTCTCCATATACCTTTTAGTCGATGAAGAACTCACCAGTTCCTTGAGTAGTCCTTCGTCTTGTATGATGATTGCCATGGAGTTCTTGAGCTCACTTTGTATCCTAGTCCGAGACCTTATCTATAGTAGCCTAGAAATCAAGACTTATAGTTTTGATCACTAATATTGACAAACATGCTTGAGATAGCAACGCATGCGAGTTCAACTGAGCAATGCTTTAACACCATCCACTACTTTGCTAACTCCCTCAAATGCTTGCACGACTTACTCACATTTCTCATCGTGGATGAACACACGTGATGTAGGCCGCCATACCAAAACCCTAATTAATATCCCCCATGTGACGTGATTGATGTCTCACGATCGTGGAGTCTGCAAGGAAGACGTGTATTTGATTATTCAGTCATTGAATCGATTAGATGATGAGTCTAAGTATTGTTCAGTCAGCAGGATTGCTGAATGCTCTATGATTCATGAATTGAACATGTCTGATGGACGTGTAGTTCTCGAATGAATGATGTTTATAGTCTGAGAAAATATTGATCGTATTATAAATTATTGAATATTGATAGTTGAATCAATATTCGAGCATCTGTTCAAGTATTGATCATTCGATAAATTACTGAATATTGATCGTTGGATCAATATTCGAGCATCTGAGCAAGTATTGCTCGTTCAATAAATTACTGAATATTGATAGTTGCATCAATATTCGAGCTTCTGAGCAAGTATTGGTCATTCGATAAATTACTGAATATTGATAGTTGGATCAATATTCGAGCATCTGAGCAAGTATTGCTCATTCGGTGAACTATTGGTAGCATGACCAAATAAAATATTAATTAAAATGTTGGCAGCTGGATCGAATATAGTATAATTAATCCGGATGTTGATTTCTAGATCAACATAAAATTATTAGTGTTTGAACTTGCTCAGAATTATGATTTGCAGAGCATTTGTTCGAAACCCTAATTTTGATCAATTGCTGATCAATTGATGATTTACTGAAAGTAAGTGACTGAGTGAAGGAGGGACCGACTACATGGGATGATGGACGACCATGTAGCTCCCAAGTTCTTGAGTGAGCATGCACCAAAGTCCTTTGTTGACCAGTTGGTGAAAGAATGATCAAATGCTGGTTTAATCATTTATTAAAATAGTGCTCGTGTGAGCGTTAGGTAGTAAAACCTAGTTATGGAGAGATGAGGGACCGACCAAGGGGTCATGGGACCGGCCTTTGGTGGTCTTGAGACCAGCTGATGGTCGATTGAACGAGTCCCAAGTTGTTTAGAGAGAGTTTGGACCCAATATGAACAGTTGAGACATAATTAGGTCAAAATTATGAAAGAATGTGGGACCGGCTTCTTGTGGGCCTAAGGGCCGACCTTGGTCGGTCAAGGTGGCATGCCCATGTCTCAGTCCTGAGAGTTTTGGTATTTTCTGGTACACGTTTGAGTAATATTTTGGATTTTCAGAAGAGTTTGATCTTGACTGAAACTCTCAATTTTTCTCTAATGAGCAAGTAGAACTTTGCTCATGCGACCAATATTTTAAGAATATTAAAATAACAATATTTTAATTTTTGACGTGAGAAGCCTAGTCGGTGATGTGACCGTTTGACATTTTGGCTTTTTCATGGTTTGAGCAATATTTGAAAAAATATTGAAAAACTTGGGTTTTCGCTCAAACGATGGAGTTCCATGAGATGAAGAAAACAATAATATGAGAAAATAAGGGATTGTGAGGTGTGGGACCGGCCATGGCTAGGGCATGGCCGGCCGGCTAGGTTTCCCGGTCCCGTGACACCTTTCCTTATTTTTGTTTGATGAAAGTATGGAGAAACTAAGGGTTTCTCTCAAACGAGAGAGTTTGCTCAAATGAGGGAGTCTTCATGAGATGAGGGAAATAATAAATTAAAATAAAATAACAAAAAAGGGGGACCGGCCATCCAGTGGGCCCGATCCCACGCCTCTTGTTTATTTTATTTAATATTATTTTCCTTCGTAAGTTCCTCGTTCGTCCATATTTTTGAATGCTCATTCGTGCATTATTGTCAAGTACACTTGCACCATTTTCTCGGGGCTTACTCGGTGATGTCCAGACACCCGATTGTTGAATATTTATTACTAATTCATGAAATTCAGTTGATAATGATTCATTAAACGGAGTAATAAAATGAGTTGAGTATCTATTACTAATCCATGGAATCCAGCTGGGGATTCAGGGAACAGAGTAATGAGATAAAGTGGTTATCTATTACTAATCCATGGAATCCAGCTGAGGATCAGCCATGGAACGGAGTAATGAGATAGAAAAGATTATTTTCTAGGAATTCAGTTGATGAATGACACGTTAGAATTAATCTATTTGCAGAATCGAGATATGGGATAATTGAAGCATCATACTCGTTCTGAGGGGGTGCGTAGTCAGGGAACAACGAGCGACGTGACGTCCTAAAGGCGTTAATCTCTCTAACAAACATTATTTCTTGGAACCGCCCAATCATTAAGAGATTCTATACACGGTCTCTCTACGTAGTCAGGGAACAACGAGCAGCGTGACGTCCTGAAGGCGTTAAGCTCTCTAACAAACATTATGTCTAGGAGCCGCCCATTCATTTTGATTCTATGTAGAGGTGATGATGAAATGTGTGAAGCATCGAACGCTCAGCTGGGAGGGCTTTCGAGAAACATATTCATCATAGCTCTGAGAGGAATGTTCCCTCAGTCAGAGATCGTGAAACGGTTCACAGATCATAAAATATGAATCGTCACATACATTCCTAAAGCCGGGTCAGAAAAATACAGTATCATGATTTTATGATTTTAGACCTTGTCGAAAATCCACCATCAATAGGTTGTAAACTCGAAATGATTGGACTTATCACTACTATTCATTAATGTCACTGCCATTCATCGACACTAGCAGACTATCACTCCTTCATGATATGTCTGACCTGATACTTTATCATAGTGATATTTATTGCATCTTCTGGTTTTTTATTTAATCTCATCCAGTGAGCATAGTGTCATTCAATAAATGGTACAATAAAGACCTTGTAATTTTACATCAAATTATTCATGCGTTCTAGTACCAGAGAAGATGTTGGTGTTGTGGAAGCCCGTATTTCAGTTACAAATCAACGTCCCCTTGGAGTAGGTGATAATCAACTAAACATTTTTTGGAATTGTTTTTTTCAATCCTTCGAAGAACTTGTAGGGAGTGAAAAACGGTAGAACGAAGATCTCAACTAAAAAAAGATTCAATTTAATTACCGCCGAAATAGCGATACTTTTGTTACAATTTTAGTTGAAGTAAACATAGCTCCTTAGTAAATAGCATATCTAACCACCACAACTATTAATACTTATCCCAACTTATTTAACCCTTTTATTTTTTGATATACATAAAACTAGAGCTTGGATCAAGTTTCGTGAAGACGAAAAGAAACTATTTAATTATGATGAATTGTACAAGTTCTTAAAGGACATAGTTCCGGGCTACAATGTAGTATGACTACATGAATGTCATCGACTCTTAATAAAAATATCGTGCCATTTTTGATGCTATTAGGTTGAAAACAAGTTCATTCATTGATAATTTAAAGTAGATAAGAGGTACAATGCAAATAACTTAATGCAACACTAGAAATCAAATACTTAAACTTATAACTACAAATTAATGCAAATAATTGTTAATCAGTTCAATAGCACTAGCTATGGCCAAGACGAATCATAATTGGCCACTTTGTCATTCTCGGGCAATGTATCCATATTAGTGGCTAATATCTTCAAGTATTTTTCTTGCTGTCTGTGTCTTGCTAACATGTCCTTGCTGATTGGTAAAGTTCTAAGATGCCCATCATCATCGTTTTGATAAACCATCCTTTGTTGAGTTTCTTCTCTTTGTCATTGGAACCTCCGTTGACTTTCTTCTTTAAGAAAATCTAACACCTCCTCCCGTCCTTTATTTCTCGCTCTGGCCTCACGTCTGTTTCGTTTGGCTAGCTCTCTCCCTAGACCCCTCTCATATTATTCTTCATAAAATGCATTTCTTCGTGTCACATCAGAAGATTCATCGGCGGTAGCTTGTTGTAAGGACATGCCTTACAAATTAGCACAAAAACAACTCAAAATCTCTGAGGATAGAGATGGATTGGGGAGAACAGAAATTCAGAGAGAAAAGATAATTTTGATTACTAATTTTCATGATCAACAATCTGTAGAACTACATGAATATAAAGACTAATCCAAACTAGCAGCATGTGTGGCTCACACAGTGACTACTAATTACCACTAGCCTACTCAGATACCCCATAGTAATATGTCAGCTCTTAACTGAACTTGGCATCCCAAGATGGGTCCTGACAAATCCCACTCCTTCAAATTATCCTTGTCCTCAAGGATAAGATCTGAGCTCAACCCATAAAGAGTACATCTGCTGGAGACTCGTAGCTCTATCTCGAATAAGCGTGAACTTCACAAACTTCAATGGCTAAAACAATGTCATATCCGGCTAGACCCATTTGTAAGATTCCCATGTCCAAGCCTGAATTAGGAGTTGTGGTTGTAGTACGAAATGAGCATTTTTGAAGTTCATTTGTTAGCATGGAGTTGAAAGACTCTTCTTTTCCTTGTGGTACTGTGGCATAGGATGTGGAGAGCTTCAGTTGCTTCAGAAGTTGGCATTTTTCAAGAAGGTATTCAGCTGCCCGCACAATGTACTTGACTAGACTCTTTCTTCTGACGATTGAGAATAACTCTTCAAATTTGAGCATACTGGTCATGGTAGAGAACACCACCTGCCACAATTGACTAACAATCCTGAGTATAAAGATAACGCGATTACCTCTAACTGAATCATTAATATATGGCCAGGCTCATTCACATCATCATTGGCATCCCATTTCCCTGAACCCCTACATATAACTTCTTTATCCAGAAGTACAACATCCTTGAGCTGCAAACTCACCACATCATCTTCTTCATAGATAGCTCCCAAGGCTGTAATAAGACTGCGTATCCGAGTTAACTTCAAAACTGCAACTTCTAGCTGAGTAAGAGAACACAATACTTTAAACATTTATTCCAACAACTCTTGTGTTATGCTCTCACCATCTTTAAACACTACAAGCATCTCCATGATGATCAAGTCATAACCACTGCCATTATGTAACTCACTGACAATCAATACACATCCCTTGTCATTTCCCATTCTCCATAAACAAAAACAAAATACTTTATATTCTGACCACAAGAGATAAACATATAATTTCGTCGTTGTGAGAATCACCCAATGAAGCATGGTCAAATATTTAGGATCTAACACCAGAATGTGCAGTACCTCTTTATGTTATTGCTTATTCACATGACTCCTCAGCAACTCAGCGTATATGTCTTCTGCAGTATCAAATAATCTGTGTTTGTGTTGCAAGAGGATAACATCTTCTCTACTGCTCATGTTCACCATTACACTCTCAGGCATTTTGAATACACCACATCTCAGTTTTGCAATCACCAACAACTTTGCTAGCACAACAAGGAATGGGTTATAAAATCCACGACAGCTTCGAGGAGTCTTCACAAAAGCTGTAGCTGTATCCGCTACACCACCACCTGGAACCATTTGGATCAACCTATAATCAGTTCCTAACCACCTTCCTCGATATAACACCCTTCCAACACAATCCCTACTGATGGCTTCAAATAATTTCCCTCTATCAATTAGAGTTCTAGCAAGAAACAGGCTATTGCAGGGACATTTACCACTTCTTGCACATATAAGAAATAGCCCACCAACAATCATACTTGTGCAGTTTAGTAAATGTTGAATTGAGTTTGAAATTGCTGAAAACAAACCTTTTTGAATCTCTTCCATATGAGTTGGAAAACTGACCTTTCTAACCAAAATTTGGTCAAAGAATTCCTGTGAAAGCCTATTCTCAGTTTCCCTTGACATTTGAAGCACTGATTCCACTTTGTTGGAACTCCTAGCACTACTGCCACAAGTGATAAGGCTTGATGATCCAATTATTAGCATGAAAAACCATTTTAAACTACTACCATTTGTTTTTACAAGCATCTTTTTGATTCCCACTACCCTTTCAAGGGATTCCTGGCCATGTAAACTCCATTCATTACCAGACTTGCTGTTCCTTGTCGACTGGAGTATCAATTTATCCCTAGGAGCACACTCTAGCTGCGTTATTTTACCAACCAACATACTAGCGTTTCCACTATCACCATTTATACCAAACAAAAACACATACAAATACTCAAATAGCACTTCAAAACAGTACCCGACTCCCAGAATTAGCTCATATACACAATTTCCACTTCTTAGTACATCAATTTCTTTTCCGGGATCAAATACCCTTTGAGAAAAATCCATGCTACTACAAAAACAGTCTGTACTACTTTCCAATATATGAACATACCCCAGTTCGATCATTCCTGGAACAAACAAAATACAATCACATGCATAACAGGTGATACTGTTTCTGAGTGACATTTTCGCAAACAGATTCCTGTGGTAGCAGCTGTCACCTTCTCTAACCAATATAAACACTACTGAATTCATAAGTCTGGAATCCAATTGGTACCCAGGTTGAAGAACAAGCTCATACAAAAGTTTCTCATCATATTTATCAACTGGAATAACCCAACAAGAAGCAAGCATTTCAAGACATAATTTGAACCCTCTCCTAGCAGTAGAACGAAAAGAACATATCTCACCCACTACAAACTCTTTACCACGATCAAAAGGCATTCGACCATACTCAGAATTAGACGAAACAAGAATCACAGAAGTAATTCGAATTGTTTTTAGAATGAAAAATACATTGAGAATTTTGAGTAGGTAAGAAATAAACTGATTAAGATTATCATTACTGATCAACTTCCAATCATCAAACTGCCAAAATTCATTACTAGAAAGCAGATTCAGTGTGTTGTAATTACTCCGCTGCTGAACCCTAACTCCGGTACCCTGAGATTTCCCAAATTCATTAAGAAAATCATATGTAGAAATGAAAGGTTTACCTTCCTGATAGGCTAGAAACGTTGAATCACCATTGTATTTCTTGACTTCAATTTCAAAACCAGCTTCATCCATATGCGAGACTTGAATTTTGTTTGTAGATCTATAATTTTCTTCATCTGCTAGATTTGAATCTGTAGAAATTGAAGAATGAAGGGTGAAATCACTCACTGTTTTTGACACAATAGGAATTACTTCCAAATCTGCGTCGATTTCATGTGTAAAATCAGATGACGGTTTGAGTGAATCTCCATCTGGTTTCATCTTATTCATACAATCAACCACATCCTTCCACTTAGCAGTGAGAGCTTCAAACGCAACCTTCAAATCACCAAATGAATTCTTCACTGTAGCTTGTAATTCAACCTTCAATACGGAAATTGAATTCTTCACTTCAGCTTCAAACTTAACCCTGTTGATCATCATTGCACTCGGTCACACAGGGATCGAGTGCTCTGATACCAATTGTAAGGACCTGCCTTACAAATTAGCACAGAAACAACTCAAAATCTCTAAGGATAGAGATGGATTGGGGAGAACAAAAATTCAGAGAGAAAAGATAATTTTGATTACTAATTTTCATGATCAACAATCTGTAGAACTACAGGAATATAAAGACTAACCTAAACTAGCAGCACGTGTGGCTCACACAGTGACTACTAATTACCACTAGCCTACTCAGATACCCCATAATAATAGTCAGCTCTTGACTGAACTTGGCATCCCAAGATGGGTCCTGACACTTGTGAACCTTGTAACATAATCTAGCATGCTCGCTGGCTGGGTTTGTGGTGTTGCTGTTTCACGGTAGAAAATCCGATGCGAAGTGAGCCTTCAAAATTTGGAATATCATATCGTGTCTCCATTTTTTCCAGTTTCTCCATCCCCTTGGCGAGTCAAATTTATAAGAGCTGCTCAACCAATCTTACTCCAGTACACATAAGACCAAGGCCCAGTTAACTTACAACCAACCTGGTCAGAATCTCGGAGTGGAACCTCAATCACCCTGACTCACATAGCCTAGAGGACATAGAAATACGTGTTCAAATTAAGATGAGGCGGGAGAAAAATCACATTTCTTCGCTTCTCTGCTAGGGTTTATCTTTCTACCCTAACCAGTGGCAGTGGAGACGGATTTTAAGCACACAGGAAAGTTTCCATCAAATCTTTAACACCATCAGGCATCCAATTAAATCGACTGAGCATCTCTCTTACAAAACCCTAAAAAAAGCCCCAAAATCTACATATGTGAAGCATAAATAAGCTTCAAATGGCTGTAAGAATGAAATCTGGAGCAGGAATTGGTGGTAATTTTGTTCTTACTCCACACAAAGTTTCAGTATGCATCCTCTTACAGATTTATGTACCACCAGATCAAGTGTCTGTGCCGTTTCCATTCACCTCAGTTTCTCAACACAATCGCCTCGGTTTGTTCTTGCTAGCTCTCATTAAGTCTTGTGATGATATTATGGAGCCACAGTTGGATGAGTTAATAAATCAATTGAAGGAAACTGGAGGAGAATTATATCACTGGTTAAATGAAAAATTAACACACAAACTTTCATCTCTATCTTCACCTGATGACTTGTTTAACTTGTTTGGTGATCTTCAAGGTTAGTTCTCACTCGCCATATTTGATCAATCTTCTTGCGCTTGGTTTCTTCGTGCTTCTAATGCATTTTACTAATGGTACAAACTGAATCAGGTGTCCTTGGAGGCCCAGAATCAAGTGGTGTGGTTGATGATCAGATCATTTTGGATCCAAGTAGTCACCTGGGTATATTTCTGAGGCGTTGCTTGCTTGCATTTAGTCTGTTGTCATTTGAGGTAATACTTACTGTGTTTTTAACAGCTGACGTTGAAGAGAAGAACCTTTGCCACACATTTAAATCTTAATGGTTGTTCGCATTAAAAAGTTTATTTTGCTATAGGTTTACCGGATTTTGTTGTTATTGAAACATATGTTTGTTTTCGGGTATTTATGTCTTGAGTCATTCCAATGTTTTTGTATTTGATTGAAAGAGTAATTATTAACATGTGTCAGTAGCATGTGCAAATCTAGATCTTATAAACATGTGTTGGTATTGGGTTATGCTAATTGAGCTTTGCTTCGCATATGGATCTTGGGCATAGTCTTTGAAGCCTTTGACAAGGTTGGCTTTCTTGTATATATGGATAGGTCAAGCTGTTTGGCTTTGTGAAGGGTTCAGAGTCCTTTTCATGGTGCATATTAGAACATAATCGTCTTTGTTCATCAAGTATGTGGCCAAATATAATACGGGGCAAGTTATAAGGACTAAGGAGTTGAGGCCTGATGGTCAATATGTATTTTCATTTGACTAACTTTATATTTTGTTTGCGTATGAACTATGATACCTATAGTTGAACTCCAGCTAATATGTCAGTCACTTTTACATGTTTCTAGTCATCCACATACCCTCTTTTGTAATCTTTGTATATTATTGTACAATTCATGACGAATATTTCTGCGTGAAACTTTCATGTATGATTGTCTGTTTTACTCTTTCTTTTTCACTGACAAAGTTAAATTTGTTTCTTGATACCTTGATTACAGAAGAACTTACATGTGTTGTTGAAATATTACGCAGGGTGTTTGCCACCTGTTGACCAACATAGAGACATATGCTAAGGAAGCCCTCTCATCTTGCTCCAATTATGGTTTGCCTGATGAAGATAATGATCTCGAAGAGATGTTGGAATATGAGGACACTAATCTCGAGAGTTTTCTTGGTAAAGTTGGTGAAGATGTTGATGCTAAAATTAGAGTTGCAGAAACTTTTCCGTTCCACATTCATGCACCTAAATCACTTCTTGAATTGGTAGAAGAAGGTACAATCTGTTACAACATTCTCAACTTCTTTATATAGCCTTGATAAAATATTTTATCAGAAAAAGAGAACATAAAACTTCTTCAGAATTATAGTCTCAGATTGTCACTGTCAAGATTCCTCGGTTTGTGCTAAAGAATTTAATTATGTTGCTGAACTGGTTTTGACTTTTACTGATCCATATATAGTGACACTGTGAATGTTATTAAAGAAACACAAATCCACCAATTACATTTGATGTCTTTATGCATTAATTTCTCTTGCTTTTTGGCGCAAATTAGTTGTATTCCCCTTCCGCGCAATTACGAATATCAGATCATTGATCATTCCTTTCTTTCTTGCATATTTTTTCCTCCCGCTGCACGTGTTTTTTTTTGTCTCCTTCTGCTTACTTTTGGTATTGGAATTTTTTGTCGTAGCTCAACATGTATTTGAGTTTATCTAAAATTCCTCATGTGCTTGCTGATGTAGAGCTACACTCTGAGTCAAAGATTAAGCACACCGGTGCAGGTGGACATTCTAGTGACTTTGCACATCAGCCAACTGATGCACTGAGAGGCAGTGATAACAGTGGTGGCCTTTTCTTACGCATGAACTGGCAAGTGCAAGGGTACTTAAGAGAGCAAGCTGATTTGATTGAGAAGTAAGTTATCAGCTGTTGGTATGCAATTCCAGTTAAATAAATAGATTTTGTGGGTTCTTTATGGTTAATTTTTCTCATGTGGCAGGCATGGTAGTTCATTTTCCTTGAATGCTTTTGAGTCTATCCTACAGCAGGTTCAAAAATTGGCTCCAGAACTGCACCGTGTAAGTTGTTCACGCATACATGAGAATCATTATTATGTTCATCTTCAGTTTCGTGTGCATATCGTTCTCTCATGCTAAGAAGCCTGTTTAATTCTTGGTAGTCGAGTGTTCAAAACTTCGTTTCATCAGAGGTTATACTTTTCGTTTTTATTCCAGGTTCACTACTTGCGTTACTTGAATAATCTTTATCATGAAGATTACCCTGCTGCGTTAGAGAACCTTCACTGCTATTTTGATTACAGGTAGATATTCGTTCTTTCAAACTATCGTTGTTTGCCATTTTGGTACATCATATAATCTAATTCATTAGAATGGTTGTAAACAACTCAAAAAAATTATCTCTCTCTTGTGATGTATTGTAAGCAATTTTGTCATAATCAGGATGAAATCTTAGTAACACAGACGTAGACATGCTCTTTAATTTCATGCTGTTACTGCAATAACCTTATCAAGATTTTTAGAAAGGTCAAATGCAGTTTCTTTATTGAACAATCATATAATCCCACAAAAAGTCACAGTAATCCTCTAGGCGAGTTGGTGAAATCTGTTGAAATTGGGTGGGTGAGCAATGTGGGAAATATTACTTTCAAATTATGAGCAATGTGTTGCCAGTATGTGATAGATTGCAATGTGGGTGGAAGGGGCTTACACAAATGGAAACAAATCGCCTCTAGTCCGCTACTGATGGATTGTCTCTTTTAAGGAGATTATACGATAATGATGCAAGAGTATTTCCTGAATGTTTTTATATTTACTATAACTTGTATGCGAAGAAAGGACATACTCTTAGTTGTCTCTTTGACATTTTGGTTCGTGGTTGTCATGCTTGAGTTTGGGTTGTCCCACTTGAAAAGATTAAGCTCTTTGTTATATTCCCTTTGTACCGTTATGATCTATGAATGCAAAATGACTTCTGTTTCATTAGAAATATACTGTTTCAGTTAATATGCACATCCTTGTAACACTTGTCTGTTTTCATCGATGCAAACTTCAACTATCATGTGCTTTCACATTAATAACCATTTACCTCTTCGAGCACAGTGCTTGTTTGGATCTGGAACTAAGTAGTCATTTTATTTTTGTTTTATTATTTATGGTAAATATCAAAACTGGATCTAACTCAAAAGCTGTTTAATGAAATGATTCTAATTTATTTACTTTAATATGCATTAAAGTGCAGGGGCGGAAGGGATTGATATTACTGCATCTTCTCCTTTAGGTTGTTTTGGAAGGTATGGAATTGCTTTGTTGTGCTTGGGCATGATGCATTCTCATTTTGGGCATCCTAAACAGGCATTAGAGGTAAAATTGCAGAAGTTGCTCTCTTTCTCTTTCCCTCTATATATAGATATAGGTATAAATTCAATGATTTTTATCTCTCAGGTTTACCAGATCTCTCTCTTCTTCTATTCAGTTAAGTTTTCTGTTGCTCTAAGCTTTCCTAGACTAAATCATGTTTTTACCCATGTTCAGGTCCTAACTGAAGCAGTTCGGGTTTCTCAACAGGTAATAATCTTGTTAGGCTTGGTTTTGTGGCTTGATTTCGTAGTGCATATTCCCCTGCACAGGTCCTCTTCTGTAATCTAGTTCATTTTGCGAACACATTATGTAAGGTAGAACATAGTCCTTACTACGTGTAATTTTTTTTTTGCAGCATAATGATGATACTTGTCTTTCATACACCTTAGCAGCTATCTGCAATCTAATGTCAGAGATTGGTATTTCAAGTGCAAGAGGAATAATTGGCTCATCATATTCTCCTTTGACCAGTTTTGGTACTTCACTGCCCATCCAGCAGCAGCTACTAGTTCTCCTGAGAAGATCACTAAATAGAGCCGATGATTTAAAGCTAACACGGCTGGTGGCTTCAAACCGCCTGGCAATGGAAAAATTTGATCTCACGGTAAAGTAGATTTTCTCTACAAAATTGGTTTAACATGATAATAGTTTCAATTTCTGATGACTTGATACTATTGACGTGGAGGTCTTTAATTTAGACGTCATCACACACCCAAACCATCAGACTCAGCTGAGTCACTTCATCATAACCCCATGCCACTTTTCTGAGCAATTCTTTTCTCTTCAAGTAAAACATTGTTCTTCAAATCCTTGGATATGATTTGATTCATTTGCTTTGCATCTAGTTAGCTTCCTTTAAGGCGTTCAGCAGAAACGAGACCGCTATCTGCTTCTCACCTTCCTGATTATTTTTATGTGTGCCCATTTAGCTGTCTAGACTCTAGTTAATCTTAGATTTCCTAGGATGCTGAAAACGTCGGTAGTTTATGAGAAGTTTTTTTTTTTTTTTTTCAGTTTAGATTCCTCACAGTAATCTATGCATGCAAATTGTTTCAGTTAATTATCTGGTTTCTTATTGATTCTTTTGGTGTTGCAATTTTCTACGGTGCTGCCACCTCATTAGTCATTGTCCCTCTGGTAGTGAAGAACCAACTTCGTGTTGATACCTGTGTTCTGGTTGGTTGAGTCACTTCTTGATACCATTTCTAGTATTAAGAATAAATCTTGGTCTCTGAGAATGAAGGTCCAACAGAAATTTCTTGTTTTTGATGGCGAATGGGAGGTTGTCTGAACTGTGATTTATAAATTTTGGGAGAGGATGTGATAAACTATAGTCTGTGTTATGTATATTGTAAAAGCAAGAAAGTTTGTTTGAATTTATAACTGTGCCATTTCTTGGTTTCTCACTGGAAAGCTTCTGTACTTGGCAGCATATTCAAAGGCCATTATTGTCATTTGGTCCCAAATCCTCTACAAAGCTCAAAACTTGTCCTGCTAGTGTTCTGAAGGTACTAAGAAAATGTCGTGCGACTTAAGTCATGTTAAACTTATGATTAATCGCAAGCTAACTCTTTTATTTGCTTATTTTTTTCTGCTTAATGGATTAATGCAGGAACTCAGGCTAAGCTCTTATTTGCTTGGTGAGTTTGGATCAGATGGCTCGTCGCTTGAAATTGATGGTGTTTTTAGTACTGCATGGCTTAAGAATCTGCATAGACCAATGGCCTCGTCAGTTCTGTTGGAAGAAAATGAACCTGAGAGCGGTTATGATGCCTTCCGATTTGGTACACAACCAAGCTCCATTCCAGGGTCTGTATTGCAATTAGCTGGTTCTTCATACCTTTTGAGAGCTACTGCGTGGGAGCTCTATGGCAGGTGAGTGTTGGACGTTTATTATTCTTGAGTCTGGTAATTCGTTTGATGACTTTGTTTATCTATATGGTCACATCTCGCCCTCAGGGCGTTTGGATTCTAGAATAATATTAAGGTGCTGTAGTGTGGGATTTATTCTGCTAGAGATGATTTCATGAATTAGTTATTCTTTAAGGATTTTTCATTAGTTATAAATGAATGAATGTTCACCGATTAACTGGATGTCAGACTCCGGATTTGTCTTCAAGCCCAAGCCCAAACCAAATGCCCAAATTTGATATATTTCCAATTTCATCAGTTATACAAATTATGTTACCAAGTTAGTTCATTGGTTGATTGTAACCCATGTTTACTTTAGCTAGTAACTATAATTTTTTATGGCTTTCTGCACCAATGTTAGTTTATTTGGCCTGTGGCATACTTTTATGACGCCTGTTCATGAGTCTACAATGGCTTGCGAGGCCCACGTGTCAATCATCTGAGACCTACATTCAAAAACAGCATTGTAACTCTGTAATCGTTGATTGCAGTTAGCAGTAAAATTAATGGGCAATTACTGTTGGCTTCTAGTCTTTGTGTTATTCATTTACTAGCTACTACGTTCAGTTTCTGCAATGGTATATATATGTAAATGTATATTAATGGGTTAGAATGCACACTACAATTGTCTGTTGGGTCGCGTAAATACTCCACCCTATCCCTCTCCGAACTCAACCTCGAGTTCTTCAATTTGCTCTTAGTTGGTGTTTGCTTGCGCGAAGTTTCAGTTTAGTATTAGTTGGTGGTATCTCTATGAGGGAGAGGAAACCACTAGCTGCATTATATATATATATATGGAGCAGCCTTAGGGGTCCTGTATAGTCTTTCTGAAGCCATTACAGGGTTTGGGCTTCCGTATGCCTAGATTATATATGCCAAATAAAGTTGGATCTGAATGTCAGTTGATGTATCATTTTTCTTAATTACATTTCAGTGCTCCCCTCGCCAGACTGAATGCACTGGTTCATGCTACTTGTTTTGCTGATGCTTCCAGGTGATTCACATGCTCAAGCCATCGAAAATAAAGCTACTGCATACAGCTATATTTTTCATTTTGTGTTACCAATTAATCACTTAATTAACGAGGATTTTTTCTGACAACTATTTGACTTGTTTGGGATGCAGTTCCTCTGATGTAGCTCTAGCACATGTCAAACTTATCCAACATCAAGCAGTATTTAAAGGATATAAAGGTCAGTTTAAAGGCTTTAATCACGAGTTAATATTCGTATCACCAATTTTCTTGCTTTCATAACAGCCTTTTATAATTCGCAACTACGGGTCTGTATCATGCCCTAGTTGTTCTATTACTTCCTTGCTTCCTACCTACAGCAAGCAGCTTCTGAATATTTTATTGTGCATTTATAGCTGACAGAACAAGTTTAGAATCTGGATATGTTTTCTGATCAGAAATTGCACTTTGTTCTTTCCCAACTCCTAAGCTTATTAAATCTCATATTGTTATTTCTGCAGAAGCATTTTCTGCTCTGGAAATGGCTGAAGGGAAATTGTTTTCGGTGGCCAAATCACGTATCCAGCTGCTTAAGCTTCAACTGCTTCATGAGCGCGCTTTACATCGGTTCGTTTTTTGGGTTCTTTATCATTTTATTTTGAAATCTGCATTACGTGCAAAAGAACAAGTATATATTACACCCTTTAATGTGGGGTGATTAACAGAGGAAATCTGAAGGTAGCACAACGAGTATGTGATGAATTTGGATCGTTGGCTTCATCTGTTACGGGTGTAGACATGGAGCTGAAAACGGAAGCAAGCCTTCGCCATGCACGTACGCTGCTAGCAGCCAACCAGTTTAGCCAGGTTTTTTGCTCCTCACCAGAAATCTTAGTGTACACTTAATGTTTGACCATTTGATGTTAAAAACTAATATTCTTTTTGTTACAAAGATAGAAGACGATGCTGCTTTAATTATGGAGGACCAAATGTTGATAAACTCCCCTGAATATGTGCTTAACCGGAGTTCTTACCTCTGTGAATAACCTAAGAGCTTTGTATTTGTTATCACCATATTGCATAATAAAATGGGCTGTACTTAAAGCAGTCCAACCTTAACTCTTAATCCTGTCTTTTCCAGTTATGGAACTTCATAAGTTAACCAATTTCACTGATCTAGCAGTCAATGCATGTTCAATGGACATAGTTTGAGAAAGGTAAAGAGTCCCGTAAGAATAACTCAGAAATTAAACAAAGATAGCTGCAACAGCTTGCAAAGGTGATATCTTTGTACTGTTTATCCATGTGTCAGACCACTTCCAGTTCCAAAATCTTTAATCCTAAGTATGTAAACAGTGTGATACTTTTTGTATTAATGTTGTGGGTACTTGATGTTTATTAGCAATCTGTAGAAATGCTAGCTGAAGATATTATATTTTACCAACAAATAATTTCTCTGGTTAGATACTGTTGTCGGGCTACATAATAATTCTAAGTGGTACTAAAAAAGATATTAATGTTAATGTAGTTTTAGTTATTTAATCAGGTGGAACTTTTTGTGTTGCTTTTTGTAGGCTGCAGCTATAGCACACTCACTATTCTGCACGTGCTATAAGTTCAATTTACAGGTTGAGAATGCCACATGTCTTCTCATGCTCGCCGATATTCACAAGGTAAACAATGTTTGTTTTTCTTTACTCATGTAGCTGGTTGGCTATATGATGGAAACTAAGTAGAGGACTATAGAACCATACTACTGGAAGAAGGCTTGCAATAAAAGTTGTGCATCTCAATCAAAGGCTCGAATCTCAAATCTGGATGATTCAAGCATACATTATCTCTATATTTAAAAACAAAAAAAAGTGTAGTAACATTACTTAACCTTGGAGATGAGAATATAGTAGAGTGAAATTTGCTGTGTATTTAACTCCAGTTACCTTTATTCATGTTACGTAGTATATGGAGAATTAGACAATCACCAATCATAATAATTCAAACTCTCCACTTCCGAAGTCCCTGGGAAATCTTTTCCTCTTGTTCTTCCAAGCGTATAAATTGAGGAGCATCCAAACTTTCAATAGCACTCCATAGCAGCTAAATATGTGCCATAGACTTTGTATTTAGCAAGATAACTTAATTTAAGAAACCAATTGTTTTCCTTCTCCATATTACAAGAGTACATTAAAAAAGTGCACAATGGGTTCCCGTAAAACACGTGTAGTTTGAATTATGATCCATTTGCAGTTTTCTGTATTACATTTAGACATCCTACTTAAGTGTATGCAGATTATAATTATTAGAATGCTAAACATCTTTTTTTCCCCAGAAATCAGGAAATGCCGTCTTAGGCCTACCTTACGCATTAGCAAGCCTTTCATTTTGCCAATCGTTCAACTTGGATCTTCTTGAAGCATCAGCCACTCTGACACTTGCAGACTTATGGTTGTCCCTTGGATCAAACCATGCTAAACGAGCACTGACCCTTATACATCGAGCTCTCCCAATGATTCTTGGTAACGGAGGGTTGGAGCTGCGTGCCCGAGCCAATATTGCAGTTGTGAAATGCTATTTATCAGATCCAAGTTTTTCAGGTACTATAAAATTCTTACTCACTTTTATGTCCTTGGACATTCATATTCTGTTGTGAAATTTATCGCGAAATGGTGCCTGAAGGCCAATATGTTACAAGAGGCAAACAAAGAGAAGAAAATAGATGTAAATGAAGAATCGTATGATTGAAGGACACCATCTGGTAATTTCATGTATATACAACCAACGAAATCAAGTTAAGCATACATGCACCGGGGAACTCCTGTTCTTCTCTTCTGGGACCCCAGCAGCCTGTGAAAAAGAATATCTTTCTGCAATACATCTTTTATAAATACTGTACAAGAGGTAAACAAAGAGAAGAAAGTAGATGTAATGAAGAATCATATGAATACAAGGACACTTGCTGGTAATTTCATGTATACACAACCAACAAAATCACGTTAAGCATACATGTAACGGGGAGCTCCAGTTCTTCTCTTCTGACACCCCAGCAGCCTGTGAAAAAGTACATCTTTCTACAATACATATTCTTGACATATTGGGACTACTTCTATTAGCTTTCAACTTTCAGGAAGTTTAAAGGTACTTCTGGAAAGAATATGGAGAGAGCAGTGGTGCAGTGTTACCAGATGTTGGGGAGAGAAGCGTGGGTGTCTCAGTGAGAACTCAGGCAAGTTGGGTGTCAATAACTTGACCACGAATATGGAATAATTTTCCTTCCGAGGTCTGGGTTAGGTTATAGATAGTGTTGCTTTACTGATAGGGCCCAGAGATCGAGGTCTACTAATACTCAGAATTCGTAGAATTTACCCTGGCATTAGGTATTATTGTCCGTTCATTTACATACACAAACATCATGAAAGTGTGCTGCCCATTTCACAAGGAATCAGAATAAGAGTGAGTTCAAGGGGTTAGCCAGAGACTCGGAATAGGACATAAATGTAATATGGTCTTGGAAACTCCTTTAAACCAGTGAATCATTATACCGTGCTTACTCCAAGTAATCTTGTCAGAATCTGGAGATGTAAGTCCTAATCCAATATGCTTCATGAGGATGTTCAAATTTTGCTGTTAAAGTTCGTTCCTATTCCTACCAGAAACATTATTCTTGGTTAAGGTCAGTAGGTCTAATGCGGTCCCTGCCATGGTTGTTATTCAAATAGGGATCCTTTAGCTGAGCTAGTTTGATCTTATACAAATGCATGGTTATTCCTGAAACTGTTGGATATTAATTAACTGATAATCTTGTTCAGTATTTATATTTATCAATTTTTCACATTTTGCTGGTCTCCTAAGGTTTTCTTTCCCGTTTTTAATGCTTAATCCAGTTTCTGAAGATTCTGAAATGGTGTTGGATTCTTTAAAGCAAGCTGCTGAGGAGCTCCAAATTTTAGAGGTGAATCTATCTTTTAAGCTTTTACTTTGCTTTCTACTTAAAGTCTACATCCATAGCATATCAGAGGTTATATAGCCTGAAACTCCTATATTTTGTCAGTTCCTCTGTACGAGTGCTCAAATGCTCTTCGTGTTTATGTGCTCAATGTTGCAATGTGTTATATCTCCATACAACAATCACTGGAAGGAATATCTTTTCTTTATTCTGCTTAGTCTTCCTTCTGGATGTATTCCATATATGACTTTTGATTTTACTTTAAATGCCAACCAAAGGTGTAGAATTTTGTTAAACCTATGTCAGACTAGGCGAGTGAAATCAAATACTAGATGTAAATAGTAAATCAATATTACATACCCCAGATGTGCTGCTACTCGTAGAATGTTTTGCTGTTTCTTCCTAGTCTTTTCTTCTTATATTTTCTTCTTTAAGCGAAAGATAACATAATGAAATTAAATAAGCGAAAGATAACAGAATGAAATTAAATTGTCTTGGTCCTTGCAGTATAATGAAATGGCAGCCGAAGCGTTCTATTTGATGGCCATGGTCTACGACAAGCTTGGTCAACTGGAAGAACGAGAAGAAGCTGCATCTTCTTTCAAGAAACACGTAATTGCTTTTGAAAATCCGCATGATGACAACAATCCGCTGTTTTAAATTGCATTATAAGAGAAGGACAATTCAAGAAACACGTGAGTGCTTTTGAAAATCCGCAGGATGACAACAATCCGCTGTTTTAAATGGTGTTATAAGAGGACAGGCTGAGATCTCATCGACTTTTGTTAGTTTTTATGTACAGTGTTGACAACATTTTATCAGATTAATTGATTTTTTATTTTGGGGTGGGGGGATAGGGCTAGTTGTTTTTTTTTTCCAGAGGTGTAGAAAAGGCTTTTCACCATCGACAAATGGTGTATATGGGGATGTGGGGAGTATGTATTATTATTGATGTACAATGTAATTAGTGCCATACAAGATGAGGAATGCAGCGAACTATTTCCATACTAATCAATGGTGCTTCGTCTCCTAGATTTAGACCTCAAAGGGTTGAGGCAAGGGGACCCCATTGTCCCCGTTTTTGTTTATACTAGTGGCAGAAATCTTCTCTAAGCCGATGAAAACAGCTGTGGAAATCAACATGTTTACAGGTTTCAGAATTAATGCACTTTGTATTCTTGGATGCCAGAGAACTTGAAAACTGTCCAAGTATATCTATTACTCGACTCAGAGTGAATCTTAACAAAAGCTCAGTGGTGAGCATTGACAGGAAAATAAAGGTTCTAGCAGAGATCCTAAATTATGGTGTTGAACTTAAATCAAGTATTTTGGCATGCCAGCAGGAGACACATTCAAATGAACTAGCACATGTGGTGTGAATCATGTGATCATTGAGAAGTTTCTGAAGTTAGCTACATGGAGAAGAAGATTGTTCTCCAAGCCTCTCTATCAGTTTTATTTCATGTCTGTATTCCCCATGCCAAACTCCGGTTAATCCAACTGAGGGATTTCTGTGGGGAGCAACAAGAGAAAAGAAGAAATTTTGCTGGATCTCATAGTCTAGAATCTGGGTAATGGATTCCAATCAGGCTTATGGGAGGGAATTTTGGAACAGTATACAGGCTAAACACTAAGTGGAGCTAGACCCTAGTTAGCAATTCGGGATTCGGCAAACGTACGGAACGGTAAACGTACGAGTATTATATGGTTTTGTAAAATCCAGATTCGGTCCAAAATTCGGTCAACGGGACGTGATTCGTCAGTAATTCGGAACGGCATACGTACGTGTATAATTCGATTTATAAATGTGAGTTCGGCTCTGAAAATTCGGTATCTATATATAACAAATAATTTGTATTTATAAGGTCATAAACCAATTTTTATGCATATGTGTGAGTTATTTAAAGAAAAAATAAACTTAATATGATGATATTAATAATATATACAACATTAGTTATCCAAGAGGACGTCGTATGGTGGTTTAGATACTTGGTTAGTGAGTTTGAGATCTCTCTCACCTTGACCTTCAAATCTCTTCAGTCGTTTTTGTTTCATAAAAATTACAACACGTCTAATATTCGGTCGTGTATGCTCGGAAGGCAGTAAAACCCAAAAAGTGGAGTCTTTGAAAAGTAAAAGCTAAAGAATTTATGGCGAATTAAGCGGACGTATCATTCGGAATACGTAAAATTCGTGAACGGTTCGCGAATAATCCGGGAATGCCACATAATACGCGACTTGGGTTCGGAGTTGCAAACGTACGCGAATAAAACGGTAAAATTCGTGATACGGAAAAATTCACGAATGATTCGCGAATCATTCGCGAACTTACTAACTAGGAGCTAGACTTCACTACAACTGTTGAGAATGGTGAAACTATGAGATTCTGGTTAGGACTATGAGATTCTGGTTAGGCCAAGTCCTATGGGTTGGATTGAGCTGCTAACCTACCTGCTAGATTAGAAGACCATAGGACTTAGCCTTAGGTTTTTGAAAGGCAGTACTTCCTTGAAACCAGCTTTCCCGAAGGGCGAAGGCATTTACTCTGGCAGAAAATAGAGAGGGAATGAGATTCTCTAAGCGAAAATAAAAGGAATGGAGGTCCGGCCTTTGTTGTTCTTTACTCAGTTGGGTCTTTTGGGGAGAAAGAAACAAAAGAGTGAAGGCAAGAAAGAGGTAAAGAGGTGCAGGAAGGAGGACTTCATCAATTAGGTGAAATGCTCTCTGTTCCATGGGGTGCAGCTCAAAACCTACTTAGGACGGTCTTGTTTAAGGAATTTATTACTCATTGGAAAATTGTATCAGAGTGTCTAAATCATTGTACTTAATTTTTAAGCAACTGTAACTGTAACTCAAAAGCAATTTATGAGTCCACTGAACTAGGGAGGACAATTACGACCAGACTGAGCTCGAGTACCCATGAGAAATCCTTGTGTGACAGCTGTGTTCTTGAACATCATCTGCATAATGTTGGCAAAAAAGTTGATTAGAACTTGATCTAAAAAAATTACTAACAAAGTAATATCCTCGCTATTACGTAATGTACATCCCAACTTTACACTGATAATCTTTTCTCTACTAACATTTTACCAAGTTTTTGAGAGACAACAAACTATCTGATGCCAACTTCTTAATCTTGTTTCTTTCTTTATTGCACAATTTATTAACAAAAGTACTGCCAAGTTAGGGACCATTTTAGGGCAACATTAAGAGTAAAGATCAACTGTTTGCATAAGGCATAAGCTAACCCTAAACAATGTGAAACCCATTTAGCTCCATAATACTCACCGCTAAGCTTTCCAAATCCAAGCTCAAACGCTTTCTTAAAGCACTGGATACGCTTGATGCAAGCTGCTCCCCTTGTTGCTCAGTTGATTTTTCGTTAATCTGTATCATTCAGGTTCTCTAAGTGAAGTGCACTTATACTTTAAAAGCTTCCAATTTTGAGGGAATGAGATTCTCTTACCTCGGAGAGCACCAAGGAAGATGCTTTATCTATAATTTCATCTACAAATTTCCCAACATCGGCACCATTAATTGAGGGTTGGGCAGCATTTTTTGACTTTTCCTTCACATTTGGAACATTATTCGACTGCTTAGAACTAGAAGCTTTTCCTACATCCATCAAATAAGAAAGAAGAACAGTCTCATAAGGATCTTGTCACTAAAATTGAGCGAAATTTGCTAAACAAAAAATCATGGCAAAAAAGAAGAAAGTTACCCAGCAATGACAGCATAATATACTAACTACTGCCACATAAAAAGTTTATAACTGATGGGGATAAAATATCAATGAGCAATCCCAGTCTAGCGCAGAAAAAATTTCATCAGTTCCCAAAGGATGTAGACTAATGCATGGCACTGAGACCAAGGCAACTGAATTAAGCAATCCTAACAACACCCATTTCAACTTCATAAGAAACATCCATACACCAATTTTAATTACTTTATAAAGAAAATACACTACACAAATCTAAGGGAGGATGTTTTTCAGTATGGGGATAAAATATCAATGAGCAATGCCAGTCTAGCGCAGAAAAAATTTCATTAGTTCCCAAAGGATGTAGACTAATGCATGGCACTGAGACCAAGGCAACTGAATTAAGCAATCCTAACAACACCCATTTCAAGTTTCAACTTCATAAGAAACATCCATACACCAATTTTAATTACTTTATAAAGAAAATACACTACACAAATGTAGGGGAGGATGTCTTTCAGTATGGAAGTGCTTTTGAAAATTGGCATGGGTAGATACACAAATAACTTCACCAGATTTTATTTTGTTTCAGATGATTTGTATATTCAGTGAGGAACCATATATGCAGCATATCCAGTCATAGACCTACTTTTACAAAGAACTGTAATTGTATATAATGGTAAAACTTTGGGGAAAAAAATTCAGTGACTAACAGGTGAAGAGGTACACTTTTCTTCCATGTTTAGAAAAGAAACAAATTATGAAACTGAGAAAATCAAATCATGACAACTGAACGGTTTACCTGCAGCCACTTTTGGCTTATTCTCTGTAGGAACATCGTTTGAAGTGGAAGGTTTAGCAGTTGCGGTATTTTCTGGCTGATCAATCAGGATTGGCGTGACAGATGTTACAAGAGAAGCAAGATCAGGAGGTTGATCCTTTCCTACTTTTGGGTTAGCCTACTAAAACAAAGTCATGGTTGCCATCCATCATAAGAAAAGAGACTAAAAGGTAAAACAAAAACAGCACAATCAAAACAATCAAAAAAAGTAGAGCTTTATATCACCTCAAGGTCCACATACGATGGATCTTTTCCAATTGAAATTAGAAACTTGTCAAGATCACCAGTAGAAAGTGCTGGAAAAATTACCAAACCATCAGTGCCTAGCTAGCTCAGATTCTCTTATTGAAATGAAAAAAATACACAACAAAATATAAACTCCTCCAAATCAAAAGTATAATCGACATTTTTGGTAGATGTAAACTTCAAGGGAAGTCAACCTCCCAAGTCGCAACCAGAGATTAACTCTAAACATATTTTATTTCAATCGGTGATCAAACATCGACGGATACAAAGCCCCTTTTATAGGGCTAACACTTGGACCACATATTAAGCAATTGACCTAAATAATAGAGAAGCAAACTAACATCTGACTGCACTTACAATTACACACATACACTTGAGTTTCGAATAAGTCATAAAACCACACCAAACCCACAACATTCCACTATATATTCATAATACACGACATGGCCTTGCATGCCGGACCAAGCCTCTAATTTATGCAAATCAGAATTCTTCTTGGTGGGAACCTACAATAATGTAATATGATGATAGTGCCCCATCTTCCATGTAAGTTGGGATCTGGTATCTTTTTGTTTTACTATGGTTGTTATTGTGCTGTTCTCCTCTTTTTACATATTTTTTGGACAAGACATCCGAGACAATTCCTCAGTATGAGTCTTTTAATAATCTTGTGTACTTTCGCCTTAGGGGTGTTTGTCTGATTAATGTTAAACAAGAAACAAAGAACTCTTTTTCCAAAATAACCTTGCTGGCCACATTCAGACATAATGACACTTGCACAAAACTAAGCATACTCATTATACAAAAAGTAAAATTTAAAGAGCAGACAAGCTGCATGTACGGGACTTCTACATAGTGAGACCAATTTTACTATTTCTAGACTCTTTTATTACCTGGTTTACAATATTTTGCTGCCCTCAGTGTTTAATGAAAATCCAATTTCACAATTAAAATATTGAAAGAAGACTCAAAGATATATCATGTAAGAAGCTGCCTGGTGACAAGATCAGTTGTCAAAAATAATAATTGAAAAGAAGCTTGATAAATTATCTTTATAAAATGTTTTGTCAAAAAGAAAAGAAAAAGAAAAAGAGACTTCCAAACTTACAAATTGTGACATCGTTTGAAAGTGGGTGGAAATAGCAGCACTTCTGTGTTTTAAATCCTTGATCCAGCAATAGTGTCACATTTCTTTAAGATACAGGTGAAGAATGTGATTAGAACATGAATCACTTGTTAAATAAAACAAATATGATTCAACTAATAAACTTGAAAACAATTTCAAACTAATGTTAACTACTATGTGTTCCGGTGTTTAAACAAGATCTTCAGATAACATGTAGGTAAGGATGCACAGAAGGTCAGAAATGGTACAACCTAATCATCTATTCTAATGTTCAAATGCATAGCAAACACGGTAGTTCAGAAATATGTTCCGTTGAGCATGTTTATTTATGTATACCAAGTATTTAATGCTCGAAAACACAATTATCTTTGGATGAAATTTGACAATGAAGTAACTAAACTATAGTCCTCTCTCTTCCTTCCTCTGTTTTCATGAGAAATGATGTATAACCTACAGCAGCCTTAGATGCCAAAATTCTAACTCAAGTTGATTAGTTCTCACTCGCCAAAGGAACTGCTATGCTACATTTTCTGGAAAGCTGCACAAAGGCTAACCCTCAATTCCAATTTCAGGCCTCTCATAAACCAAAGTTCCATTTAATCATTCATCAGAAAGTCATTTAAGTAGATAGTGGTTCCAGCAATCTTCTCTATGTCCATATTCCACTTTGATTCCTAGGAAGTGGCCAAGCAGCTAACAGTAAAGACGTAAGAACAGTTCTAATTAGCAATCTGAGACAAAGGATAGACACAATCTACAGCTAGAGAAGGTCAAAGCCACTTGAGCTGGTGAGAATTCTAGTGCTGCAGCTTGAAACCTCTGACGTGTAAGAGAACTATATAAAGTTTACAGAGCTAGTACCATCATTAAATATGTCCTACTACTCTACTTGAATTAGAAATAGGCCCTTAAAGAATATAATTGGAAAATGGTATTCATGCTAGTCCACGTATCATCTGTAAAGGAGGTTATAATTAATGAACCTTTCAAAATAATGGAGAAAAAAGGTTCTATGAACAAGGATTGCACAGGATATCTCTGTAGCAAAACTTAAACAAAGTAAACAGCACTATCGCTACTAAAAGATCAACAGGTATACTAAAGGGACCCTTCACAGCAAACAGAACTCATACTCAGAGTTAACACATACCTTGCAGAGTCATTCACTAATGCAAACGGCGTGACACATCCCAGCGGCACCTTGAAAACGAAAAAAGTAATGTCATAAGAAACTGAGGAAACATAGCATACTGCAACCAATACAGTGAAATAACATCTAAGGTACTTTTATCACAAGAGATAAATAAAGCAATATGTTATCTTAATTACTGGCCCATTCAAATTTCTGGTCACCAGCACAACCAGCTAACTAATCGAAGAGCGATGTTCCTATGACACAAATCAAAAGATCGCATCGGTGACAGTCAGATAGACAGGGAAGTATGCAATCTAGAAAAGATGAACAATACCAACTGCAAAACTTTACTGGAGTCTAATTTTTATAATCACTCGATGTTCCTATGACACAAATCATAAGATCGCATCGGTGATCACTGCCATGTACTATTAGATTTTTTCCCGATGAACACGACCAACAACAACGACGTGATAAATAAAACACACAACTCTTATGAGTTAAACTGTAAATATATGAGATTCTTAATGAGGAATAAACCAACCTGAAGTATCTCCTCCAAACCTTCCACAGGAGCCATTCGTAAACCTCCTTTCCCCAAACCAAGCCGGACAGACAAAACTACTCATTATCCAAAACAACAAACAACACTCCCCATTAATAAACAAAAACATCAAAAAGGAACTCTTCAGCTAAGTAAAACAAAAAGAATCCACATTAATACCTTTCAAATCTACATTGGTAGCAGCCAAGGCGCTTACAACGTAATACCTACTCTTTTTATCCTAAAAACAAATCAAAAGCAACATGTTGTTGTATCAATACGGTATCAAATAAGGTAATCTTGAACTAATGTATATGTTGAAGTCACAGGACACCAAAATGTACCTTTAAGAACAAATTTTTGCTTAATCCACCTTCTAGATGTCCAACGTACTTTGCTTGTTCCTCAACAGTCAATACAACAGGATGATCATGCCGAACAAAATCAATTTGGAGCTCCTGCAGACAAAATAAGTGAATGGAAATAATTAGGGTTTAGATAATGCAAACAAAAAGAGTCATACGATGGAATTGGAATTGAAGAGTTGGAAGGAGATGAATAAGAGGACCTGTAGACGTTGGAGTAGCTGATCTTTGGTATAACCCATTGATTAGATTTCTGTTATCTCCCCACTGCAACTCCTTGAAGATTCTGAGACTCTAGAGCAGGTTTTGGTGAGGAAGGGAAATAATCGGCGGAAGGAAGAGAACTCAGATTCAGGATTGTGTTTGGCGTTTTGGGTTGGGAAGCGTTACTAGAGACGGATAATTCTGGATGGGCCTGGGCCTGGGTTGCACAGACGCGGACGCGGACACCACAAAATTCTCAAAAAAAACTAGGACGCGGACACGTATATACATATATTATTTATATATATAATCATGTATTTATACAGTAAAATCAAGTATTTCGATCCTAAAAATTAGAAAATGATGCTACATCTGTATAAATTTCAAAAGAAAAGAAGATATCGTTTGTTTATACACGGTGAAGGTTAAACAATCAGTCAATATCAAACACATGGCACAATCAAAATGCATTCTTAGAAAAACACATGCCCAAATAAGGGTATACGTGATTTCATTTCCAATTACAAAACCCTAATAAAGACCTAAATTATTGATCTAAATGGTTGTCTTTCTTCATTTGTTAATAATAGTAAAAATAAAGGAAGAAGTTTAAATGAAAATGAAAAAAAAATGAGTCGGACACGCGTCATTGGTGCGTCCAAACCAGAGGCGCGCAGGACGCGCAAATTGGTGCATCGGACACGCGTCGTGTCAGCGTCTCATGTGCGTCCCGTGTCTGATGCGAGTCGGACGCGAACACGGCTCAAGAAATGGAGCGTCCGTGCAACCCAGGCCTGGGCTCATATCTCATATTCATTGCGTGAATGTAAAAAAAAGATGTCGCTTCTCGCGAAATTTCAGGGCATACTGAATTTCGGGGCATGCTGAATAAAGACAAAAGAAAGGGTTGGAAATAGTAAATCCAATAGCCCCTTAACCAAATATTTTTGATAATGACAAATTTACCCTTTGTGTATCGGTGTTAATAAATAATGAATAATTTTGATTAGTGTTTAATTTAAATGATTAGTGATTAAGATAATTAAGTTATAAAAGTTTGTGTTGATGATAATTTTTGGGGAAGAAAATAAAAGTTAGTTTTTTTTGGAGAAGAAGAAGAAGAAGGGAAAGTGAGGAAAAACTTGTATTTTTATAAGCCAAATCCAGAAGATGAATACAACGATGAGAAACCCAATGCTAACAATACACAAGTATACTTCCATATTATGTTTAATTTCATTTTTATATGAAATCATCAAAAAATTGATTTTTTTCACCCAAGTTCGGTGAACCAGAGATAGGTTCGGCTTGAAATTTTCAGCCGAACCTAACTTGTATACTACAAAAGATGAACATTTCGGCTTACTCGAAATACAATAGTTATTGGCCGAACTTATAGTTTGTAATTTTCGACCTACTTACTAGTTAAATGTTCGGCTAATAAGAAATTTTCATTACAAACCGAACCTTCTATTAAGAGTTAGGTTCGGTTTTCACTCTAAATATCGTATCAGCCGAACCGTATATTTTTCCAAGTTCTGCTCATATTCAAGAAATCATATCAGCCGAACATGTTACTGATTTTCTATAAAACACTTAAATTCATACACATTTATGAGTTAGGCTTCCTTTTTATTACATATGTTTTCTATTGTGTAGCCTTTTTACAGGATGAATCAAACAAAAAAAATGGAAATTACTAAAAGTGTTAAGAAAGTGAAGTCTACTGATGGAGAATACCCTGATCCAAATTCAACTAATTAAAATGAAGGATATCTTATCTTCAACTTCAATAAATGAAAAGACAAACACAATGCAAAAAGAATGAGGTCATTCCGACATCGGACGAAAAAGTTATGGCCAAAACAAGATCGAAAGACTTGAGTCTGCAGAGAGCAGGTTCGGCTGATAACTCAACTACACAAGCTAGACGAACCTAGAGCCTGCAAATCAATATTTTCGAAGTGTTTACAGAGAAAGGTTCGGCTTGAAAGTGATCTAATCGAGTCAGCCAAACCTGACAACCACCCGGGGTAAATTTCACTTCTCAGGTTCGGCCGGTAAAGGTTTGGAAGGTATTACCCGAACCTGACACTGTTATGGGACGTACTTAATACGCATTTTGAGGTTAGGCTAAAAAATAATGCTTAATGTTTAGCCGAACTGTTCATAGACACTTTCAGGGTGAAATTTCAAGAACAGTTCGGCTCAAAACTCAACTCAATTATCAACGGAACTTGCTACTGTAACCGTCAAAACCCCTAAATTTTTAGCAATTTTACCCATTCAATCCATGAAAAACAACAAATAAGAGATTGGATTTGTAGGAAATACTTTCTTATCCTCATTTCAGGAGTAGGAGCTTCAAAAGGTTGAATTTCCGATTCAATTTCTGGTTCAATTATAGTTTTTACACCTTCATCTTCAATTGGTTATTCTTATTCAATTCATGGATTAGAAGAGGATTTAGAGCGCCTGACGTTTGCTTTTTTCTTTATATTATCCATTATATAGTTCAATTTAACCGACGATCAAATTTTCACTAATCGACAATTAATTACGGTGATGGAAAAAAAATCATGAGAGAGAAGGCAGGTGGTTCAGCTGGAGGGAGAAGAAGAGATGTTTAGGATAAAAACATATTTTGTTTTTTGATTTTTGATTTTAGGCTCAAGGGTATATAGATAATTGAACTACCCAATAGACACCTCTTATAAGGTCACCTAGGATGGGAAAACTATTTTGTATGCCTTGAAATTTTTTTGTATGCCCTAAAACAGGGTTCAAAGTTATTTTTAGGACCGCAGGGGCAGGATTATCGTGTGTATAGGAACAAGGGATATTCTAGTAAATAGTCGTTTGTGGGTAAAAGCGTTTTGCTAGTTTAAGAGTAAAATGATAGAGTAGGCCGATGCTAGATGAAGCAAATCATCTAAACCCTTAAACAAATGCACTGTACGGGAGTACTTAGAGTACGAGAGACCAATCTGTAGGATTCTGGCCTAAACCAAGAAATGGTTGTTCCAAATTCAATTCGGTCACAAAAGAAGGAAAGCAAAGGGTCGATCTGTAGGGAGGGAAGCTAAGAATGTGTTGAGATCAGTGGAAATTGATTGATTGTGAATGTGTTGAACTGCTTTAAAGATGATTTCTCTGTGTTAGACCGAGAGAAAGCTTCTGTGTGTGATAATGATAAGTTGTCGTAAGTTACCTGTATCATAGGTTGAGGAACGTATTGTACTATAGTTAGTTAACACATGGATCTCAAGTAAGTGGTGACGGCTGAAGAGGAGTGGAAGAGTGGGGAAGTGGGACATTGTAGTTACACCAGTTTCGCTTTATTAGGGAGAGTTGGTGGTTGTCTGACCATTACTCCATTTACTCCTTCTACTGCCATCACAACTTACTCACTTTCTTATCGTGGATGTATTGCTATATCGCACATGTTGTAGGCCGCCAGACCAAAACCCTAGTGAATATCCCCATCTTATGACATTATTAGTGTCTCGAGCATGGTGAAGTCTTTACATACGTGTATTTTATTTGGTCAATTGTTGACCTAGATGTTATTCTCAGCATATTAATGAGTCTATCATGATTCTCACTGATGAGTCTGGCATGCTTCGTGGAGACTCATTATGTTGGTGAATGAAGCACAAAGTGCATATTGAGATAACAATGATGCTTTGTGTACCATAGACGTTAAGAGTCTGATGGAATATTGATGATTGTGACATATCGTAGTGTCAATTGAGACGAAAATGATACTCAAATGATCTTATTGAATCATTAGGCATAAGTCTATGATATTGCTGGATCGAGCATAGACTAATATATATATATTGATGAATTTGATGTGTCAAGCATTTGATAGAAAATCGTATGTAGAATATTTATCCTCGATCTACCATGTCGTGACTGGCTCAAATGACAAAGTAGAGAGATCATAATATTAACATATTGGTAAACAAGCCAATGAAATATTGGTCAACAGACCAATGAATTATTGATAGTTGAATCAATGAGAAACTGATGGTTGAACCAATTTGATTAAATATCCATTGCAAGATCAATATGAAATATTGCATAGTCAGAGCAATTAAATATTGATAGCATGACCAATTGATTTATTGATGAAAATATTGGAAGCAGGACCAATATTAAAATAAATGGTGTTTATTATTTATGCTCCTCAGAGCATTAGGTATTAAACCTAATATGGTAGATGGATGAACCAAGGAATGGTAAAGAGAGGACCATCCATTGGTGGCAAAGGGTATAAACTAATGGTGGAGGTGGGACCGGATATGTGGTCCACAAAGGATTTGGTGTAAAAAGGATTAATTGGTGTAAAGAGGACGAATTAATAATCTATGGTGGTGTACGGACCACCATGGTGATTGTGAACCATTCGTGAATGTTTTATATTGGTTCCTCACGCGTTATTTCGGTATTTTCAAAAGCGTTTGATCTTAACTAAAATACTAATTTTGTTTTAAAGACCATGTGAGAATTTGGTTTAAAACCCGATATTTGAAAATATTAAAATAATAATGTTATAATATATTATACGGCGTAAAGACCTAATGGTAGAGGGACTATTTGCTTTGTAAACCATATAGTCTGTGGAGCAAGATTTGATAAAATATGGAAGAAAAAAAGAGTTTGATTTAAATAGGAAGTCCCTGATAAAGGAAATAATAAATAATATTTAAAGACTGGTATCTAGCTCAGTTGTTTATCCCCGTTCCTCACAGGTTTGATGCACTCTAGCCTCCAAGAGATCCTAGGTTCAAGTCACTGATGACATAATACCGCAGAATTGACATGAAAGGTAGTGTTAACTTGTTCCCCTTGGCACAATACCACAGATAGGGATGGAAATTTGCCCCGTCCAAACCCATCCCCGTAAGGACCCGCCCCTATTGTTTAGGGTTTTACCCGATTAAACGGGAAACGGGGCAGGGTACGGAGAATTCCTGAAAACAGTGATGCGGGGATGGGGCGGGGATTGGATTCAAGGTCCCCACCCCATACCATAACCTATTATATCTAGGGTTTAGGCTTTTACAATAAAAATATGTTGATATCGCTTTTGTTTTTTATTTAGTTGTGGAACTAAGAAATAAAACAAACCATAATACTTAATTGTAGATCGATTGCTTCCTTTATTTTTCAGTTTTAGTTGGTTATTATAAACTTAAAATTTTACAATGCAATGCTTAAGTTATTATTATTGTTTGAACCACTATAATTATTTTTAAATTATTATTATTTACAAAATTTTAAATATTTATTTTAATGTTATGGTAAGCCATGGGTAACTCATCCCCTACGGGGATTCCCCATACCTGTTCCCACCCAATTCTTACGGGGAATGGGTAGGGGATGGGTTTTGGTTTTTTCCAGCGGGGTAGGGGATGGGATCCAAGGTCCCCGCCCCATTGCCATCCCTAACCACGGAATTTGACATGGGCCCTACCCGTGTTTCTTTTTTTTTTTGTTTTTTTTAATCGTTCCTTTCCTCTTTGGATCGTATGTTCTTTAGACCATATTTTGATATGCTCTTCTACGCCATTTTTCGGGACAAACTGATGATGGCCCATATGTCCTAAAAGCGAATATTCATTATTGATTTATCCAATTCTGCTGAGAAAAGCCAAAAATTTATGATATATTTCGGTGAAGATGAAATATTTTCTAGGAATTCGATTGGTGAATATAACACTAGAATTTATTATTTATAAGTTATTCTATACTAGTAGACAATCTATATAGGAGCATTATGTTTATTCGAAAACAAGGTACAAGATGGTAGTAGTACCATAGCGATTATGAATATTTATTCAACATAGTCAGGGAACACCTGGAGAGAAATTGTTATCAGCACCACTGATATTCTTTTGACAATATTACTTTACACTAGTGGTCAATCCATTTGAAAGTTGTCCAATCATTGTAGATTCAATACATAAGTGAATACTGAGTCATACAATGTTAATAATAAAGTATGTTGAATATTGAAAGTTCAGCCGAGCGAGTCTCTAATATTGTTGTTATATATTTATTCTTTGAAGATGTTACACGATCGATTAAAGATGCATGTAACAAGATTTTATTTTAATTCTCTTGCGGAATATGAAATATGAATTTCATACTTCTTATGTTGGGTCAAAGACATACATAATTCTGATATTCTCTAGGTGATTTTATAACCTTAGCCTTCGTAAAAAATCTACCATCAACAATAGTAAACCACTAAGTTATCACTTTTTTTCAATTACTATAATACCCTTGCTATTTTATAGACACTTAGGTTTGGTTTACATGCATTATTTGCTAGTACCAAGCCGAGGGATAGAGGGATGCAGCCCCCACCACTGGGTGCAGGAGAAAGCCATGCAAAATACTTGCTTTTGTTGATATTTGTTTTGGAGTAGTGATATTTTCTTTTGTTGAGAGAGTAAGAGGTAGGCTTGGGAGTAGTAGTGATTTGTTTTGACTCAATAAGTTTTGAGCCATGGAGTCAACTGTGACATGCTCATGAGACTGAGGGACATATATATATGCCTGACAGTGTATCGTGCTTGTACGAGACTAAGGTGATCTCGCTTGGCTCTGATGTCATGTAGTTAGCCGGTGGACATGCCCATGAGGTTCAAATCGATAGATTAGTCATGGACATGCTCATGACACCAAGGAGGCCTGTATATGTGTCTGATAAGAGTTTCTCGTGTACGAGACTAATTAAGGAGAACATTAACTAGACCAGTGAATCACTTGGAGATCGTACTAGGAGTCACTCATGAGGCTTACATGAATGAGGCTCACACGAGTGAGGCCCTCACATGGGTGATCCCATTCTGTAAATGTACAGGGTGGGTTATAAACGTTAACTAAACCCAAGACCTAGGAACATACTCACATGAGAAAGGAAAAATGAGGAACTGGGGAAGAAGTTAAGGACAATTTATAGGGAAATCAGAGTTTAGTAATCAAAGAAGTTTAGAGCATGTGTGTCACAATTAGGTGAGAAAGAGAAGTCTATAAAAAGAAAATAAATGGTGCTACGAAAATGATTCTCCCTCTTTTACTCTTATAGAAAAAGGTGTAATACTTCTGAGACTTGGACATGTCTCTCTTTCACAATTTTACCCCTAAAACAGTTGACGACCACAATGCGAGACCTAGTTTCTCATCTTGTAAGATACACCCTGGAAACACTATCTAAGCCTTGGCGAACAATGCACGCTTAGTCTTGATGAAGTGATAATCAAGGACGCGCTAGACGACAGTGAAGAAGAATTGTGAGAACAATCCATAATCAGCAAACTGATTGTATAAGGAGTGCCTACGTCAAGGCCAGAAGTGACTCCCAATAGAGGCAATCGACAAGTGAATGAAGGCGTGGTTCCAACAAAACAAAACTTACATCATACGATGAAGGAATTAGGAGAGAATACTCAACGCCAGCAGGAATTGCGCGTGTTCGTGAAGCAAGTCGGAAGAAAAAGACTCCTCTAAAAGTACCCCCCACGAAAATTCTCAGGTGACGAGGGTCTGATAAAAGAGAATTCTTCGTATGGAACATCGAAAGATGTAACCGCTAAGTACATATAAAGAGGCAAACTATCGGGTGGTGAAGCACCAAAATAAAACCTTATAGATTCTGAAACTCAAGAACAAGTTTTGGTCGAGGAAGAAGGGAAATAGTCGCCGAAAAGAAACGTATTTAGGATTGTGTTTGGAGTATTGATAAAGCGGGGGTCTAACAACCACACCCAATATTTCGCTTAGCAATATGTATGGACTAACTCCAATATACTTTCAAGAGAATCAACTAGACAGTCAGACTCAATCTTAAGAAAAGTATATCAAAGAGTTATCTTTATTTCTCAATTCAATCTGCAATCAAACAAATAAGAATTTGCGAGCCCGATTGAATATAAAAAATAACTTAGACGGTATGAAAAACCAATATCCAAGTGTCAATAAATTTAATAAACAACCAAAGGTTGGATTCACAATTTATTGAACTTACGCACAACCTGCGATATTTCAATTATATAGAAAATATAATGTGGAAAAGAAATAACACAGACACCAGAACTTTTGTTAACGAGGAAACCGCAAATGCAGAAAAACCCCGGGACCTAGTCCAGATTTGAACACCACACTGTATTATGCCGCTACAGACACTAGCCTACTCCAAGTTAACTTCGGACTGCAATGTAGTTGAGCCCTAACCAATCTCACACTGATCAAGGTACAATCACGTTCCTTACGCCTCTAGAACCACGCCGGATTCTGCACACTTGATTTCCTTAGCTGATCTCACCCACAACTAAGAGTCGCTATGACTCAAAGTCGAAGTCTTGATAAACCAATCTGTCTCACACAGAAAAGTCTATTGAATAGATAAATCTGCCTCCCACAGATATACCTATGAGTTTTATTCCGCCTTTTGATAAATCAAGGTGAACATGAACCAATTGATATACCAGACTTATATTCCTGAAGAACAGCCTAGAAATATCAATCACCTCACAATAATCTTAATCATATGGTAACGAAACAAGATAATCTTAATAATTTTTTCCAATGAAGTCTTCAAGTTGTTAACCTACAAGATTTTAGAAAAACCTAAGGTTAAAGGAGAATCGACTCTAATCGCAACTATTATCACACACGAGGTGTGGGGATTAGTTTTCCCAGTTGTTAGAGTTCTCCCTTATATAGTCTTCAAATCAGGGTTTGCAATCAATGTTACCTTGGTAATAAAACATTCAATATTCACCGTTAGATGAAAACCTGATTAGACTCAAGCTAATATCTTTCAACCGTTAGATCAAACTTAGCTTGTTGCACACAAATGAAAAGTGACTTCATTTAGATATGAGTAACCGTACCTAAACGTGTACACCTTTGTTGGCTCAACAATAGTTAACCGAAGTTAGCCATATGAACACTTTCATATCAACCTTATTCATCTTAACCATAACTAGTTCAAATGACTCAAATGAAACTAGTTCTAGAGTTGTTCAATTGTTTATATTCTCATAGAAGTATACAAGACACAATTGAAGCAAAATCGATTTTGATTTACTCGAATCAATTCATGAACATTACAGCCACGGTTTGCAAAAGATTGCATTCATTATTATATAAATGTATTAGTTCATGAACAAACTGATTTTAGAACATTACCTACTCAAGTATGCAAACGGGTACAGATACCTAAGTAGCTGGATTTGGACTGTGCTCGCTAGTGTGCAGACGGATACGCATACTATCGTACACTTCCAAACTTCAGTTGAATCCAGTATGCGTACAGGTACGCATACTATAGTATCCGGATTTCAACTAACTTCGCCAGTAGGCGAACATATACGCATACTCTAGCTCCCGGACTTTACCTGACCTCGCCAGTACGCATACGGGTATGCATACTACATTTTGGTCTTGGATCAGCACATATGCAAGTACGCATACTGTGCTTATAATCCAATTATGGTTAAGTGTTTTAAACTCCTATTTCAATCATTGAAACATTCCTATAAGACGACAATAGTTGTTTCACACAAACTATTAGCTTCAAAGCAATTTACAAGTGATCGAATGATCAATACGAAACATTCCGAGTCTACATCAAATGACTGTCTCACACAAATCATGTAAGATGTTACTAGGTGATTTTCACATGATCATCTTTTGACTTTCGTCAAGAATATAAAGATGATGTTAAGTGCATATTTTGCATATATTTAGTATCGATTCCACGCTAGTAATTGCTTAGTTTCTTGCAAATTATTGTATATTACGTTTGTTTTCTCTTGTTTATGTTTTGCTAGGTGAATCATCCAAAAGAAGTGAATTGGCACTTAATTGTGCAATAAAAGAAGTTAGTCGCAAGCGAAGAAGGGCCAACGACCAAATGGAACTCGTTCGAACTGTAGGAGTCCTTGATATCATCTCGAAGAGGATGAAAAGACGAAACCAACGGCGAAAGAATGGAGTCAATCCGACGTCGTACGAAGAAATCTAAAAGCATTTGAAGCAAGCTGAAGTTGTCAAAAAGTAGAACCTACAGAATTGTTAAAGGCACCTGTTGATTCGGATTAGGGGCAGCCACCTTCACCTTCTTCACCACACAAAAACACGATCACCCATGCAGTTTGTGTTTTTATGTGGATCATCAGTGGTGAAGGAGCATGGCAGTTAACCGGTGATGCTACTGCGAGTTTTATTGATCTCAAGAGAACAAACTAGTGGTGTTGGCTGTGAAGATGGAGAAGGTCTGGCAGTGCGAGTCTGATCGTTGCTGTGGTCGGCAAGTCGTTGCCAGTAGCGATGGTGATGATAGCTCGAGAGAAGAGACGGGAATTGCCACGGTGGTTTGGTTATGAGTCAGTTGAGATTGGTGATGGACAGGGAAGAATATGGCAGTGATGCTGTCGAGAAGGATGGAGCTGGAAGCTTGGCAGTGATGGAAGGAGCAGTAGCAAGGAGGATGAGCTGCTGCTAGTGATCAGAATATGATGATGGTGTCGTGATAAATGACAAGAGATAGTGTTGTTGATTAAAAATGGAAGAACTCAGTTGACAGTGGCGCTGTTTTTAGTAGGCGATGATACATGGAAGTAATGCTGCTACCAATGGTTTAAAAGGGCCGTAAGAAGAATAGGTTGCTGTTGTGATTAATGGCAGTAAACGGTGATGGCTCTCATGGAGTGATCGATAGGTATAAGCTAGATTGATGCTGGAATGCTGGCAGAGACGATGGAGAAGAGCTCTAATGGGTTCAGCTCAGACCGAGTTGATGGTAGTTGATTGTGTTGGCTGATGGCAGTCACCGATGGTGAGAATATGGTGAAACTCGATGCTCGGCAGAGAAGAAACGGAGTAGCGCTGATAATTCTCGGTGGTTGCTGACTTGCTGTGATTGTAAGTTGTAGATGATTGGAGCTCGAGATTAGCAGAGATGATGATGGAGCATTGACTGCAAAACTGCAGATGAGAACGAAGCATCGAGTTTGAAGATGCAGTTGAACGACATTGTGATGGTGACTGCTAATGCCATTATCGGCTGTAGAAGATGGTAAGAACTGCTGCCAGAGATGGAGATACGTATGGACGGTTCGAGCTTGGTTGTTGAGATTGAGCTCGAGTCTGTAATGGTTGGTGAGCTGATGATGCTTATGCTCATCGGTAATAAAGAATGATGGAGTTGAAACTCGATCTTTGCTGTGGCGATGAAGTTGGCTGTAAAGAAGAAAGAAAACTCAGAAGAATATCTTTTTCACGTATATCCAGGTATACGTGAGTGGCCGGAGGAGAAAGCAAAATCCAGGGGAAATAGATTCTCACGGCGACCAGACTATCCGTGGAAGTTATTCGCCGGAGTAAAAATCCAGGGAGTTTGAAAAATCACGGAGATAGTACTGTCCGTGATTCTAACGAGAGGTAAAATGAAATCCAGGGGCTTTGAAAATTCACGGTGACTCGAGTGTCCGAGAATCTGTCGGAAGGAAATCAAAACTCAGGGAAGAAAATATTTCACGGAGGGATGTCTGGTCGCGGGAAACGGAAAGGTGAAGAGTAAAACTATGCTTGTCAATTCCAGGGAACTGACAAGCCAATAACGAAACGGGCTGGAGCTTTACAGCTTGTCGGTAGGCCCATTAGTTGGGGTTGAGTTTCTTTACACGGCCAAGTTTCCTAACTTAGTATTTTGGCAAGTCTTGGCGACCTTTCGACCGGGATTTGGCGCACGGGTATAACAACAACTTGGATACCTATTTAAGAGAACTTCTAACATTTTTGAAGGGGATATCTTAATCTTTTATCAAGTCATTGAGGAGAACTCAAGAGAAGAAAAGCTAGGGTTTGGAGCTATTTCCATCACCGTAACTATTTCTTTATCATTTTATCATATGAAACTCATGGGTTTTGTTAGTATCATGAGTAGCTAAACTTCTTAGTGATTGGGCATGAATTCTAAGTTCTAGACATGATTTGGGTTATTATATAGATCTATTTTGAAGTTCTTCGCATGATTATTGATTGTTTATACTAATTAGATATTTATGATTGATTGATAGATTGTTTAGGTGGCCAACTGAATTAATTTGCTGATTCAGTCAAATGCTAGTATTGAGTTAGGAGATAAGTAATAGTCGAATAATTCATACAAAAGTAGAGAACACAAGACCTTGCAGAGGGATTCTGTGTAGCGATTGTGTGTATAAACAACATTAGAAAGTGGACCTTGAGTTAAGAGTCTAACTATTAGGATCAATCTATAATTTACAAAAGATAAAGCATTCAGACAAATTACACCTTGAGTGAGCTACTACTAGGTGGTTTAGAAGAATAGAATCTGGTATTGGAGAGCTTCCATACTCAGTGATATAAGGAATTTAGGGGATAGCACTGAGCTAGCTGTTATTCCACGGTTGGTAATAATCTGTGATTAATTGTATTAATGGATGAATATAATAACTTGATGATGGTTTAGTAACGAAGAAGGATTCCCTGATCACATTTCTCTCCATCGCTGGTAATCTTAATTATATTTAATTGCTTTGATTTTGCTTTGATCCAAACCAAAACCCCCCATTGTGACACTTTTGACAACTAAAACTCCATGCTCTTCGTGGGAACGAGTCTTATCTACTATATTGTTCATCAGTAAAGTAGAATATAAGTGAATTAATTTGAGCACCTACCACACGCATCAAATTTTGGCGCCGCTGCGGGGGAGCAGTCGGTAGCTTTAGTTGTTATTTCTTTTTATTTTCGTTTTCTTTTTAAATTTTCTTTTAGTTTTTAATTTGGTGTTTTAGATTTTTGTTTTAGGTACTTAATCCCTGGCACCGAAAGATTGGGATTACTTGAGGTGTGGAATTCAAACTCGCAGGGGAACAGTACTACAACCACGTCCACAGTTGCAACCAGAACCTTCTACAGAACAGATGGTTAATACAGACGACGAGATAGATCCTCCACCACCTCCACCTCAGGAGAGGAAGCTAGGAGAGTTGACTTCTCCATGCTTAGATTCGCAACCACTGTGCATTACAATCACTAACCCAGTGGAGCTGAAGTCGAATCTACTTCATCATCTACTAAAGTTCAAGGGACATCCAAGTGAAAATCCAAATCGACACCTTCAACAGTTCCAGAACACGATGACAAGTCTGAGGCATGCAACCGCAGACAAAGATATGGCTATGCTATAAGCATTTCCGTTCTCATTGACAGACTTAATAGAAGAATGGTTATATTGTCTTCCTCCAGGGAGTGTTACAACATGGACTCAGATGAAAAAGCTATTTCTGGAGAAATATTTTCCTGCTTCCAAAGCGGCATCCCTTCGTAAGGAAATTAGTGGCATTCTACAGATGTCTGGGGAGTCTCTATATGAATATTGGGAGAGGTATAAGGGGCTGTTGGAAAGCCGCCAACACCATAATACATCCTAAATATTTATCATTCAATTCTTCTACGAAGGATTACTTCTAGAACAGAGGAATTTGATTGATGCGGTTGCCGACGGTTCCCTTACTGAGAAGACAATCTCGCAGGCAACCAGTTTGATTGAGAGTATGGCTTCCAATGATCAACAATTCTACACCAGAAACAACTCTAATGTCAGAAGAGTTAGTGAGATGGGAGAGTCTGCACAGTCATAGCAACGGATGAACAACATAGAGAAGGTAGTACAACGAATGGCAGCAATGATTATTCCTACTTATGAAGAAGAGTCTGAACAGAGGCCAAGGTATGATCCCTATTCTAATACTTATAATCCAGGTTGGAAAGATCACCCAAATTTCAGTTATGCAAATCAGCAAGCTGCAGCTCCTAATCCGTATGGGCGACAAAGTGGTTTTCAACAACCACAGTTCCGACCACAACCTCCACCTCAGCCTCAACATCAGACTCAAAATACTAGTTTAAAGGAGCTGATGAAAATGATGATGCAAAAACAAGATTCTAATGCTCAGCGTCAAGATGCAATCCTGCAGAAATACGATATGGTTATAAAAGACTTGCAACTTCAAACGGGACAATTGGCTACAGATATGAATGAAATAAAAGCACAAAATTCGGCAAAGTTACTATCACAGCCTTTTGTGAATCCAAGAGCGAATGTCAATGTTGTAACTCTAAGAAGTGGGAAGCAAACAGAAGAGCCAAAACAACAAGAAAAGGTTAGTCACGACTTGGAAGAGGAAGTAGAGGTTGAAACCGTTCCAAAGGAAAATCCAACCTCAACTGGACAACCTAAGGACACGGTTCATACTTTTACCACACCACCTCCTTTTTCTAGTCGTTTTGCCAAGTCAAAGAAGCAAGCTCTAGACAAGGATATTATGGATATTTTCAGCAAGGTGCATATCAACATTCCATTTATCGAGGCCATCAGAACGGTACCCAGGTATGCCAAGGTTCTGAAGGATTTTTGCACAAGGAAGGAGAGGTTGATTGCTAACGAGATCACTCAGGTGGGAGAAAGTGCTTTAGCTATGTTGCTAAAGAAGATGCCTGCAAAGTGTAAAGATCCTGGTGGTTTTACAGTGCCAATTACTATTGGTAACAAACGGTTTGAGCGTGCTTTTCGTGATTTGGGAGCTTCCATAAGCGTGATGTCAGCCGATGTTTATGATTCTTTGAATCTTGGACCTTTAAAAGAGACGGGGATTATCATTCAATTAGCTAATAAGTCTAACATATATCCTAAGGGACTCGTGGAATACGTGTTGGTGCAAGTGAATGAACTAATCTTTCCGGTTGATTTCTTTGTTGTGGATATGTAGAATGGGGACAATTGTTCGTATACTTCATTACTTCTTGGGAGACCATTTATGAAGACTGCTAAGACGAAGATTGATTGTGATACTGGGACACTCACTATGGAGTTTGACAAACAGATTATACGCTTCAATATTTTTGAAGCTATGCGTTATCCAAGTGATATCCATTCTGCATTTTCTGTTGATGTTATTAGTTCGTTGGCACAACATATGTTTGATTTGAACAACGAAGATGAACTTGAATCTGTGCTGCAAAATAGCATTGATTTGGACGTCCATGGCCTTCCTAACTTGGACGTTTATATTCCCAAGGAGTTTATCGAGACATGTGGTGCTTTAACGGCATCACAAGAATTTAAAACCGGTAACATTTCATATATCTCTTTACCTGTAACTGATGAAGTTCCTTTACCTTCTGTTATGCAGGCACCTAAATTAGAGATGAAACCTCTACCTGATCACTTAAAGTACGCTTACTTGGGTGATGGGGAAGAGCTTCCAGTCATTATTGCAAAGAATCTCACAGCTGTACAAGAAGAACGCCTTCTCCGGGTTCTGAAAGAGCACAAAACGGCTATTGGTTGGACAATTGCTGATATCAAAGGCATTAGTCCAGCCATGTGCATGCATAGAATCCTTATGGAAGATGATATAAATCCAGTACGTGATGCTCAGTGTAGGCTTAACCCCCCAATGATGGAGGTCGTGAAGAAATAGATCCTCAAATTACTAAGTGTGGGGGTGATTTGCCCAATTTCTGACAGCAAATGGGTTAGTCCAGTACAAGTGGCGCCTAAGAAATCAGGTGTCACCTTTGTTAGAAATCAAGATGATGAACTTGTTCCTACAAGAGTTCAAACAGGATGGCGAGTGTGTATAGACTACAGAAATCTCAATTCGGCTACCCGCAAGGATCACTTTCCTTTGCCTTTCATTGATCAGATGTTAGAGAGGTTAGCGGGACATTCACATTATTTCTTTTTGGATGGTTATCCGGGATAAAATCAAATTTTTATTGCACCGGAGGATCAAGAGAAGACTACTTTCACTTGTCCTTTTGGTACATTTGCATATAAAAGAATGTCGTTTTGTCTTTGCAATGCGCCTGCCACTTTTCAGAGATGTATGGTCAGTATATTTTCTGATTATGTGGAAAACATCATTGAGGTAATTATGGACGACTTTAGTGTTTATGGTGATTCATTTGATATTTGTTTAAATAATCTTGAACTTGTGCTTAAAAGATGCATAGACACTAATCTTGTTTTAAACTGGGAGAAATGCCACTTTATGGTAAACCATGGAATTGTACTTGGACACATCGTGTCCTCTCAAGGGCTCGAAGTAGACAAGGCAAAGATAGACTTGATTAGGAACTTACAATACCTCACTTCGGTGAGGGAAATTCGCTCGTTTCTTGGTCATGCAGGTTTTTATAGGAGGTTTATCAAAGATTTCTCCAAAATCGCAATGCCGATGTGCAAATTGTTGCAACAGGAGGTTGCCTTTAACTTCGACCAGAAGTGCAAGGATGCCTTTAATAAATTAGAGGAATTTTTGACTACTGCACCAATTATCAAGTCACATGACTGGAGTTTTCCGTTCGAGTTAATGTGTGATGCAAGTGATTATGTAGTTGGAGCTGTTTTGGGTCAAAAAGTAGACAAGAGGTCACATGTGATTTATTATGCATCAAGGACCCTAAACGATGCTCAAATCAACTATTCTACTACTGAGAAAGAGTTGTTGTCTATAGTATTTGCATTAGAAAAATTTAGAGCTTATTTGGTGGGTACCAATGTGATTGTATATTCTGATCATGCAGCACTACGATACCTATTAAAAAAGAAGGAAGCTAAGCCAAGACTCATATGTTGGATTCTTTTGCTGCAAGAATTCAATATGGAAATCAGAGATAAGAAAGGTGTTGAGAATACAGTTGTTGATCATCTTAGTAGACTTGTTGTTTCCAAAGAAGAACTTCCATTACAGGATCGTTTTCCAGACGAACAACTCTTCTCGATTGAAGAATCAACACCTTGGTACGCTGATATAGTGAACTATTTGGTTACAAGGAAAGTACCTAGTACGATGTCTAATTTTCAAAATCTAAAGCTTAAGAAAATAGCCAAGCAGTATGTGTGGGATGAGCCCTACTTGTGGAAATATGGTGCTGATCAAATTATCCGCAGGTGCGTACCAAACTCTGAATTTCAGTCAATTCTATCTTTTTGTCATTCTTATGCTTGTGGTGGTCACTTTGGTGCAAAACGTATCGCTCTCAAAGTCCTTGAGAGTGGCTTTTATTGGCCTACCCTATTTGAGGATGCATATGATTTTTGCAAATCTTGTGATAGATGTCAACGAACGGGCAATCTAGGTGCTCGAAATCAAATGCCACTCAATCCTATTCTCACTGTCGAGATTTTTGATGTGTGGGGCATTGATTTTATGGGTCCTTTTGTTAATTCGAATGGGAAACTCTATATACTTCTTGTTGTGGATTATGTTTCTAAATGGGTGGAAGCTAAAGCCACCCCTACTAATGATTCTCAAGTTGTTTGTGAGTTTTTGAAGGAATACATTTTCTCTAGACATGGTACACCAAGAGTGGTTATCAGTGATGGAGGCTCGCACTTCAATAAATCCTTCCATGATCTCTTCAATAAGTACAACATTACACACAAGATTGGTACGCCATATCACCCACAAACTAGTGGGCAAGCTGAAATTTCAAATCGTGATATTAAGTCCATCCTTGAGAAAATCGTTAATGCTATACAGAAGGATTGGAGTTATAGACTCAACGATGCACTTTGGGCATATACAACAACATACAAGACACCAATTGGTATGCCTCCATATCGATTGGTTTATGGAAAAGCTTATCATCTCCCGGTTGAACTTGAGCATAAGGCTTTATGAGCGGTAAAGATGTGCAACATGGAGTATGATAAAGCGGGGAAACATAGGCAACTACAAATCAATGAGCTAGAGGAGATACGTAATGACGCTTACGAGAGTTCTCGTATATACAAGGAAAAGACTAAGCTTTTCCATGACAAGATGATTTCTCGGAAGAATTTTGTTGTGGGACAAAAATTTCTTTTATTTCATTCTCGTCTTAAGTTATTTCCTGGTAAGCTAAGGTCCGGATGGATTGGACCATATGTTGTTACTAATATTTATTCTCATGGTGCAGTTGATATCACTAGTCTTAGAGGTGGGACTACTTCTAAGGTCAACGGCCATAGATTGAAGCCATACTACGAAAAAATCTCTTATGTGAACTTGGATGAGATAGAGCTTCGCAATTTTCTCCCTATGGAGGAGTAATAAGGAGAATGCCAAGTCGGGCTGACGACTATAAACCAAGCGCTAATGGGAGGCAACCCATAGGTTTTGTATCTTAAACCCTTTTATTTATTTTTGTTTTTATTGTTTTCATATCATATTTTCATCCCCATGTTTAATTTCATAGAGTCCGGAATCTATTTTAGAAGAAAATTATGATGAATACCTTTTCGTCAGGAAAATTCAGACTGCGCGTATTTCAGTTCAGAGACCATAACTGTCAGACAGTTTATCGAAACACTGTGTCCTTTTGACACCTTGTAGAAAACGCGTAAATGAACAACTTTTGTTAAATGGAGTTTTTCCAAATTCCTTACCAATTTGCACAATTTTTGCGTTTCATCTGCTGTTACGTCAGAATTCAGAACTTTCGGTTACACATTGAGGACAATGTGAAGTTTAAGTGTGGGGGAGTATTTGGCATATAGATTTTTTAAAATTTTTGTAATATTTGCATAAAACCTCCAACTTTTAGAGATTTTAGAGTCACTATCATACTTCTAGGTATGTTTACATAGAGAATTCTGACCGATATAACTGAACTTGGAAGTGTTAGGGAACTACATTCGGATTTCTTACGAACCGGAGTGTTAAATAATGGATTTAATCATGCCGGTGATGCAAATGAGGTGCAGGGATAAATGCATTATTAGAGTTGATCAATCATTAGTGGAGACTACCCATTTTCATATCAACCGAGGCACCAAACCAGATTTCTTTATAAATGACTAAAGAGCTTTCTTTTAAGTGTGTGTCACCGTACGTTAATTCCGGGTAGAATGGTGAGCTACCCAACCTCCCACCAATAGAAGCACTATTTTTTGATCTCTTGAGTGCTAATTTTGTCAATCATGAGGGTGACGTCTATAGATGAAAACCACCTTCTTGTAGTTTGATTTGCAGTTAGCACCATTCTCTCTCTCTCGCCAACAACAGGTCCATAAAAACACTATCATCATCAACAAGGGAGCGACATCAAAATCTACAAGGAAAGTTGAATACGTTTGAGGTTTACAAGCAACAATACAAGGAAGAGAAAATTTCATATCCAAGTAAAGCAACATACAATGAGCATATTTTTATATACATGTTGAAGACTTACAAATAAGGGGCGGAACCATATCCAAGTATGAAAACTTATTTAAAAGAGCGAAGAAAATCAAAAGATGAGAGTGATTTTAAGTTTATGATACGAAGACAATACAAGTTGTGAAGATTCAATGGGTAAAGTACTTCTTTCATGGCCATGTTAATATTTTATTTTTATTATTTTTAGTTGCAATCTCTTTAAAAAAGATTACAAAAAGAAATAAAAAAAATAGAAAAAGAATATATATATATATATATATATATATATATATATATATATATATATATATATATATATATATATATATATATATAAAAGAGATTTGCATTTAGGTTGTTAATTTATCAATAAGGCCGTGGGGAAGAAAAATATATAAATAAGTTTCAACCAACAAGGGAATTGAGGAAAAGAGTTACAAATTGTTAGAGTTTTAAGAAGTTCAAGAGTTTATCATCAACAGTTGAAGACCGAAGACGAAGACCAAGGAGATGAAGAAGGCGAGCTGAAGACTACGTTTCTATTGGATGCTGTGAGAGTGGTGCTTTCATCATTACAATCATATGTGAAGGTGGTAAGTACTCTCATCCTCTATTTTTAATAATAATGGTTGATTTCCTTTCTTAGAGATCATCAGAAAAAGTTTTTATTTTCCACGATTTTGTGGAGTCTCCAGAAATAATTCGGAAGGTTTCCTTCCCACCATTCAACGTGTGTATGGATTTCTCTCTTCATTCCTACCTGCACACATGTGAGACCCATAAAAAAGCTGTCTTATTGAGTGCAATTATCATAAAATCCTTTTAAGTGAGGCAGAAGTCGAGGCGAAATGCTTATTGATCGCTCTCAAACACGTATTCTCTCATTATGGTGTGGTTATTTCTCACTCAAGATTTAAGACTGAATATGTTCTTTGGTATTTCTAACTTCTTATTACTAGCATGCAGAAACTCTATTTCCTCACAGCTCTTTGGATGCTTGGGACGCTGGAGTGCTTTGAAGTTGGAGTAGGTTTTGTGGGTATATCTCTAGTAAGTCCTCACGAGACTATAACTCGTCCACTAGGGACACCTAGGGGTTTAAATACATGTTGCATTAGCTAATTGCATCCGTTTTCTCGACGATACGGAGTTGTTGTATTTTAAATAGTTTGCTCGAGGACTAGCAAAAGACAAGTGTGGGGGAATTTGTTAAGTGCATATTTTGCATATATTTAGTGTCGATTCCATGCTAGTAATTGCTTAGTTTCTTGCAAGTTATTGTATATCACGTTTGCTTTCTCTTGTTTATGTTTTGCTAGGTGAATCATCCAAAAGAAGTGAATTAGCACTTAATTGTGCAATAAAAGAAGTTAATCGCAAGCGGAGAAGGGTCAACAACCAAATGGAACTCTTTCGAATGTAGGAGTCCTTGATATCATCTCGAAGAGGACGAAAAGACGAAGCCAACAGCGAAAGAATGGAGTCAATCTGACGTCATATGAAGAATCTAAAAGCATTTGAAGCAAGTTGAAGGGGTCGGAAACAAGAACCTACAGAATTGTTAAAGGCACCTGTGATTCGGATTAGGGGCAGCCACCTTCACCTTCTTCACCACACAAAACACGATCACCCATGCAGTTTGTGCTGTTTATGTGGATCATCGGTGGTGAAGGAGCATGGCAGTTAACCGGTGATGCTACTGCGAGTTTTATTGATCTCAAGAGAACAAACTAGTGGTGTTGGCTGTGAAGAAGGAGAAGGTCTGGCAGTGCGAGTCTGATCGTTGCTGTGGTCGGCAAGTCGTTGGCAGTAGCGATGGTGATGATAGCTCGAGAGAAGAGACGGGAATTGCCACGGTGGTTTGGTTATGAGTCAGTTGAGATTGGTGATGGACAGGGAAGAATATGGCAGTGATGCTGTCGAGAAGGATGGAGCTGGAAGCTTGGCAGTGATGGAAGGAGCAGTAGCAAGGAGGATGAGCTGCTGCTAGTGATCAGAATATGATGATGGTGTCGTGATAAATGACAAGAGATAGTGTTGTTGATTAAAAATGGAAGAACTCAGTTGACAGTGGCGCTGTTTTTAGTAGGCGATGATACATGGAAGTAATGCTGCTACCAATGGTTTAAAAGGGCCGTAAGAAGAATAGGTTGCTGTTGTGATTAATGGCAGTAAACGGTGATGGCTCTCATGGAGTGATCGATAGGTATAAGCTAGATTGATGCTGGAATGCTGGCAGAGACGATGGAGAAGAGCTCTAATGGGTTCAGCTCAGACCGAGTTGATGGTAGTTGATTGTGTTGGCTGATGGCAGTCACCGATGGTGAGAATATGGTGAAACTCGATGCTCGGCAGAGAAGAAACGGAGTAGCGCTGATGATTCTCGGTGGTTGCTGACTTGCTGTGATTGTAAGTTGTAGATGATTGGAGCTCGAGATTAGCAGAGATGATGATGGAGCATTGACTGCAAAACTGCAGATGAGAACGAAGCATCGAGTTTGAAGATGCAGTTGAACGACATTGTGATGGTGACTGCTAATGCCATTATCGGCTGTAGAAGATGGTAAGAACTGCTGCCAGAGATGGAGATACGTATGGACGGTTCGAGCTTGGTTGTTGAGATTGAGCTCGAGTCTGTAATGGTTGGTGAGCTGATGATGCTTATGCTCATCGGTAATAAAGAATGATGGAGTTGAAACTCGATCTTTGCTGTGGCGATGAAGTTGGCTGTAAAGAAGAAAGAAAACTCAGAAGAATATCTTTTTCACGTATATCCAGGTATACGTGAGTGGCCGGAGGAGAAAGCAAAATCCAGGGGAAATATATTCTCATGGCGACCAGACTATCCGTGGAAGTTATTCGCCGGAGTAAAAATCCAGGGAGTTTGAAAAATCACGGAGATAGTACTGTCCGTGATTCTAACGAGAGGTAAAATGAAATCCAGGGGCTTTGAAAATTCACGGTGACTCGAGTGTCCGAGAATCTGTCGGAAGGAAATCAAAACTCAGGGAAGAAAATATTTCACGGAGGGATGTCTGGTCGCGGGAAACGGAAAGGTGAAGAGTAAAACTATGCTTGTCAATTCCAGGGAACTGACAAGCCAATAACGAAACGGGCTGGAGCTTTACAGCTTGTCGGTAGGCCCATTAGTTGGGGTTGAGTTTCTTTACACGGCCAAGTTTCCTAACTTAGTATTTTGGCAAGTCTTGGCGACCTTTCGACCGGGATTTGGCGCACGGGTATAACAACAACTTGGATACCTATTTAAGAGAACTTCTAACATTTTTGAAGGGGATATCTTAATCTTTTATCAAGTCATTGAGGAGAACTCAAGAGAAGAAAAGCTAGGGTTTGGAGCTATTTCCATCACCGTAACTATTTCTTTATCATTTTATCATATGAAACTCATGGGTTTTGTTAGTATCATGAGTAGCTAAACTTCTTAGTGATTGGGCATGAATTCTAAGTTCTAGACATGATTTGGGTTATTATATAGATCTATTTTGAAGTTCTTCGCATGATTATTGATTGTTTATACTAATTAGATATTTATGATTGATTGATAGATTGTTTAGGTGGCCAACTGAATTAATTTGCTGATTCAGTCAAATGCTAGTATTGAGTTATGAGATATGTAATAGTCGAATAATTCATACAAAAGTAGAGAACACAAGACCTTGCAGAGGGATTCTGTGTAGCGATTGTGTGTATAAACAACACTAGAAAGTGGACCTTGAGCTAAGAGTCTAACTACTAGGATCAATCTATAATTTACAAAAGATAAAGCATTCAGACATATTACACCTTGAGTGAGCTACTACTAGGTGGTTTAGAAGAATAGAATCTGGTATTGGAGAGCTTCCGTACTCAGGGATATAAGGAATTTAGGGGATAGCACTGAGCTAGCTGTTATTCCACGGTTGGTAATAATCTGTGATTAATTGTATTAATGGATGAATATAATAACTTGATGATGGTTTAGTAACGAAGAAGGAATCCCTGATCATATTTCTCTCCATCGCTTGCAATCTTAATTATTTTTAATTGCTTTGATTTTGCTTTGATCCAAACCAAAAACCCCCATTGTGACACTTTTGACAACTAAAACTCCCTGATCTTTGTGGGAACGAATCTTATTTGCTACTGTATTATTCATTAGTAAAGTAGAATATAAGTGAATTAATTTGAGCACCTACGACACGCATCAGATGAACTTGGTTAAAGCAAAAGCTTACCAACACATATTTCGAGAGATATGTCAGCGAGTTAAACTCAGCCCAAAATGGCAAATGTATATAATCGAAGTCTATATGGCTATACGACTTTTGTCTCAAATAGGAGATAGAATAGATGGACTTTTGAGTGATAAATGAAGTTCCACAAGCTCCCCTTAGTAGTTTTTCATCTTTAATCGATGAATTCCGTGAAGTCTGATGCTCAACTACACTTTCTATCCTAATCCGAGACTTAGATATAAGTAGACTAGAAATCAAGACTTATAGTTTTGGAAACTAAACTTGACAACAAGCTTGAGATAACAACGCTTACGAGTTCGATCGAGCAGTGCTCTAAAAATCTCCCCTTTGTTTCAATGATTTCACATAGTCGAAACTAGTGTATTCATCAAGGAGTTTATAAAGATACAAGAAAAATCCTACAATATTCCACAGCCGCACTCCCCCTAAAGATTTGGTAATTAAGCACAAGTTCAATTAAGAACTCTCCCCCATAAAATGTCATTCCCGAAAGAACAACAAGAACGATCTTACTTTCACAAGAAAAGAAGGATTTAAATATATACTTTGATACCTAACATAATTATTTTCTACGGAAAAAAAAATGCAAAATTGAAACAACATTACACTGACGTTCTAAGCCTTGATTTCCCAAAAGATATGAATGAGTCCAGGGGCAAAAAGGCTAGAAAACTAATGAACCAAAACAACACCAATAGACTGCCGTAAGTATTGAAACGTAGCAGTATCTAAAGCTTCAGTGAGAATATCAGCCAATTGTTGTTCGGAAGGCACAAATTCCATATTGATGATACCATTTTCATAGAGATCTCTAATAAAATGATACCTTATGTCAATGTGCTTAGTTCTTGAGTGCTCAACAGGATTCTCAGTGATTCGAATCGCTCTTTAGTTAACACAAAAGATATTCATTACATCAGTGTCAATTCCATAATCAGCAAGCATTTGTTTCATCCATAGAAGTTGAGTACAACATGATCCTGCCGCAATGTATTCTGCTTCGCATGTAGACAGGGATTGTGAGTTTTGTTTCTTACTATGCCATGCCACAAGATTCAACCCAACATAGTAAAATCCCCTCTAAGTACTCTTTATGTCTTCCACGCATACTGCCAAATCTGCATCTGGATAGGCAGTAAGATCAGTGTTAGTACCAAAGTATAGGATATATCATACCCTATAGTGTGTTGGATATATCGCATGATCCTCTTTGCAGCTGCAAGACAAGATTCCTTTGGATTATCCTGAAATCTGACACAACAACCAACACTAAAAGCAATATCAGGTCTAGTAGCTGTAAGATATAAAAGGCTTCCAATGATCGATCGATAAAGATTTTGATCCACATTTACTCCTTTTTCATCTCGATGTAGTTTACCAGTAGTGGGCATAGGTGTCAGTTTTGGAGTTGACTTATCAAGACTGAATCTTGTCACAAGATCCTTAGCATATTTTTCTTGAGATAAGTAAATTCCATCCTTATGTTGTTGAATCTGTAATACTAAAAAGAATTTTAATTCACCAATATTGCTCATTTCAAACTCCTTACCAAGAGAGACTTGAAAATCTTTTGCAAGTTTCTCAGAAGTTGATCCATAAATGATATCATCTACATAAACTTGAGCAATGACAACATCTTTCCCACTCCACTTGGTAAACAAAGTTTTTTCAGCTCCACCTCTCGAAAAACCTTTCCTGAGAAGAGAAGTAGTTAGTTTTTCGAACCAGGCACGAGGCGCTTGTTTCAACCCATATAATGCCTTTTTGAGCTGGGAAGTCAGGATTTTCAAATCCCTTTGGTTGAGCAACATAGACCTCTTCCTTTAAATTTCCGTTTAGGAACGCAGATTTTATGTCCATTTGAAACAACTTAACCTTAAGAAAACAAGTCTGAGCTAATACCAACTGAATGGACTCAAGGCGTGCCACAGGAGAAAAGGTTTCGTCAAAGTCAATACATTAAATTTGTGAGCATCCTTGAGCGACAAGTCTGGCTTTGTTTCTGACAATGGTTCCAAATTCATCAGACTTGTTCTTGAATATCCATTTGGTACCAACAATATTGATATTGGAGGGACAAGGTACGAGATCTCATACATCTTGTCTTTGAAATTGATTTAACTCTTCATGCATTGCATTCACCCAAAAGGGATCGTTAAGAGATTCATCAATGTTTCTGGGTTCTACTTGCGAAAGCTAACAACCAAAATTGCAAATATTTTGAAGTTATCCTCTTGTCTTAGTTGTAGAATCTTTTCCTCCAATAATACCGTTAGTATCATGATTCCTTTGAACCCAGAGGTGTCGTGGAGGAACACGTTCTTGTTCAACAGGAATAGGCTGATCAGTGCTCTTCTCCTCATTATTGGAAATATCAGGATCAGTGACTATTGGAACAACTTCAACTGATTCTGGGATTTCCTTGACTTTCTCAATTGTCTCAGTTGGAGGCAATTCAGCAGGAGGGTTATCCTGACAAAAATTGCTCAGATCATCAATGATGACATTTGCAGATTTCGTCATAACTTGGGTTCTGAGATTAAATACTCGAAAACCACGACTATCAAAAGCATAACCAAGAAATATACCTTCATCACTTTTAGAATCAAATTTCCCTTTTTGTTCTCGATCTTTCAGAATGTAGCACTTACTTCCAAACACTCTGAGATAATGTAAGTTGGGCTTCCTATCGTACGACAACTCATAAGGAGTGTTTAGGGTTTTCGACCATAGGTATACACGGTCGATCAAATAACATGCTGAGAAAACATCTTCTCCCCAAAATCTTAACGGTAAGTTTTTGTTATGGAGCATTACCCTGGACATTTCCTGAGCGTTCCTATTCTTTCATTCTGCGACACCATTAGTGAAAAAGAGGGGGTCTAACAACACCACCCAATATTTCGCTTAGCAATTTGTATGGACAAACTCGAATATACTTTTAAGAGAATCAACAAGACTCAATCAATTAAAAGTATATCAACGAGTTTATATATCTCTCTTGATTTGATTCACTCAAGTAAGAACTGCGAGTTCTAATCAAATACAAGAATAACTTGGATGGTACCGAAGACCAATATCCAAGGATCAATCAATATCAATCGAAAACCAAAGGTCGGAATTCCAATTGATTGATTCAAACGCACAACCTGTATTATTTTAATTATAAAGATAAAACAATATAGTGTGGAAATTGAAATAACACAGACACCAGAAATTTTGTTAACGAGGAAACCATAAATGCAGAAAAACCCCGGGACCTAGTCCAGATTGAATACACGCTGTATTAAGCCGCTACACAAAGTAGCCTACTCCAAGCTAACTTCGAACTGGACTGTAGTTGAACCCCAATCAATCTCCCACTAATCCAAGGTACAATTATTCTCCTACGCCTCTGATCCCAGCAGGATACTGCGCACTTGATTCCCTTAGATGTTCTCACCCACAACTAAGAGTTGCTACGATCCAAAATCGCAGGCTTTAACAATAAACAAATCTATCTCACACAGACAAGTCTATCAAAGGATCAATCTGTCTCCCACAGATAAACCCTAAAGGTTTTGTTCTGTCTTTCGATAATAATCAAGGTGAACAGGAACCAATTGATAATCCGGTCTTATATTCCCGAAGAACAACCTATATTATCAATCACCTCGCAACAATCTTAATCGTATGGTAGCGAAATAAGATGTTGTGGAATCACAAACGATGAGACGAAGTGTTTGTGATTACTTTTTATATCTTGCCTATCGGAGATATCAATCTCAAGCCAATCAATCTGATTGTACTCGTATGATATAAGACGCAATATCAGATCACACAACTACGATAAAAGTAGTATCAGTATGGCTTCACAATCCCAATGAAGTCTTTAAGTCGTTAACCCGGTTTGAGAAAAGAAAACCAGAGGTTAAAGGAGAATCGACTCTAGCACGCAAACTAGTATCACACGTAAGGTGTGTGGATTAGTTTTTAAGAGTTTCTAGATGTCCCCTTATATAGTCTTTCAAATCAGGGTTTCACCTTGGTCACAAAGAAAACAATATCCACCGTTATATGAAAACCTGATTTAGATTCAAGCTAATATTTCCCAACCATCAGATCGAAAACTTAGCATGTTATACACAAATGACAATACACGTTTCTAGGTTTGTTAACCGTACCCGAACGTGTGCACTTGTTGGTTCAACAATAGTTAACCAAATGGTTAGCCATATGAGCATTTCATATCAACCATGTTCTTCTTCACCATAACTAGTTCAATTGACTCAAATGAACTAGTTAGAAAGTTTTTCAATTGAAAGGAAATCTTATGTACTACACAAGACACAATTGAAGCAAAGATGATTTGATTCACTCGAATAGGTTCATGAACTTTATAGCCAGGGTTTGCATACTGCATTCCTTATTCTTTATAAGTTTAAGTTCAGAAATCATCTTCAGGTATATAACCTCCTCAAGTTCGCAGACTAGGTTCGCGGACTTAAGAAACCGGGCAAAGTTTAAAAACTCCAGCAGAAAATCTTGGCAAGAGACCTTCTGCCGGTTCGCGGACTGGTCTAGTTTGTCAACTCCGGCAGAATTTCACGGGATGAGAAGTTCGGCAGTTCACGGACTTGGCTCACGACATTCTTCCGGTTTCTCTTGATCAATAAAGTTCGCAAACTTTGGTTCTAGGAATAGGACTTATACATAAATGTGTTTCCACAACAATGTTTATGTCCACCATTGGTTATGTAATCTAACTCTCATTTGAATCATTGAAACATTCTTAGAGGACGTTATATAGTTGTTACACTATTTCTCGTCAAAGCAATTTTCAAGATGATTGAAACATATCATGACTTTCGTCACGTGGTAAAGATAAACTTGATCGAAGCGAAAAGATTACCAACACATATTTCGAGATATAGATAGGTTAGGTATACTCGGCTCGAAATACCAAATGTGTATAATCCAAGTCTATATATATATATATAGCATACGAATTCTTGTCTCAAAGAGTAGGAGATAGAGTAGATAGACTTTTGAGTGATAGATAAGTTCAAGTCTTCATATACCTTTTTATCGAGAAGTTCCAACGGTTCCTTGAGTAGTTCTTATGCTTGTACGATGAATCGCCATGAAGTCCTTGAGCTCAACTACACTTTCTATCCTAGTCCGTGACTTATCTATAATATACTAGAAATCAAGACTTATAGTTTTGATCACTAACATTGACAAACATGCTTGAGATAGCAACGGATGCGAGTTCGACCGAGCAATGCTCTAAAAATTAGCTTGAGGAGTAATGGGTGGTGAGCATTGTTGAATAATCCCCAGTTTTTCACAAAATTCAAACACCTTAGTGTCTTTGAATACAGTTCCACAGTCGCTTCTAATTTTCTTTTGTTTGCGACCTTGTTCATTCTGGATTCTATTAACAATAATCTTGAATTCACCAAGGGTTTCATTCTTATGAGCTAAAAATGCCACCCAAGTAAATCTGGTGTAATCATCTACCATAACTAAAGCATACTTCTTCCCAACAATCGTAGGTTTTTGAATAGGACCGAAGAGATCCATATGAATTAAATCAAGCGGCGCTTTAGTGAGAATATCTCGAGATGATTTATGTGGAACTTTCGTTTATTTACCCTTTTGACAGGCACCACAGACACCATCAATCTCTCCATTGATTTTGGGAACACCTCTAACAATTTCTTTGTTAATGATCTTAGTTAGAAGACGATAATTGATGTGACCAAAATGCCATGCCAAAGATGTGTAGATTCCACCTTAGTCAAATTGCAACAATTACTAAACTGAGTATCAAAAAGATAATAATTATTTTTACCACAAGTTTCCTGAAAAATTACTTTTCCAGTTTTGTCTACAATGTCACATCCATTCGCATTGAAGACAACTTTATGGCCTTTTCACAAATTTGACTAACATAAAGAAGATTTGCAGTCATACCTTTAACGTATACTTAATCATGGATTTTAGGAACGCCAGGAAGTTTGATCGTCCCCTTCTTGCTTATGTAGCAACAACTCCCATCTCAAAATGTTACATGACCTCTTCAAAGTCGCTTGAATTCACAAACCACGAAAGATCTCCAGTCATATGTCGGCCACATCCACTATCAAGAAAACATTAAAATGGTGATGTTGATTTTAGAGCAAAAGCTCCCATACTAACACTACTATCCCGTTTGGGATTTTTGGTTAGATTTGTACACCTTTTTAGAGAAGTAAACAGTTGTTCATCTTTCTTATGAAGATTACTCGCAACCTTTAAACTTTTCCTGAAAGATGTGCATGTATGTTGAAGATGATTGTGAGAATCACAAAACATACATGGACCAACATCTTTAATCTCATCTGACTAGTTCTGAGTCCCATCAGGTTTCACAAAGCCTAAACCTTGTTTATCCCCTGACTTGCGACAATTCTTCAGAGAAGAATTAAAGGAGTTGTTCAAATCTATTAAAGGAACTTGGACAGATTTCAAATCCTTATACTTTGCAATTTCTGCAATAAGATCAGAATTACTCTGAATTTGCTCATCCAACTTTTTCTGGAGAATAACAACCTCTTTAGAACATTCTCTAAGATCAGAGTTAAATCCTGGTGAAGCGTTTATTGAGACTTTACTATCCATAGAGTCAGATTGTTACAAACAAAACCTTATGAGGTCTTAAACGTGTTTGCCTGCTCTGATACCAATTGATAAAGCGGGGTTTGAAAAACCACACCTAATATTTTGCTTAGCAATATGTATGAACTAACTCCAATATACTTTCAAGAGAATCAACTAGATAGTCAGACTCAATCTTAAGAAAAGTGTATCAAAGATTTATATCTCTATTTCTCAAATCGCATGCGTTGTTATCTCAAGCACGTTTGTCAATGTTAGTGATAAAAACTATAAGTCTTGATTTCTAGCCTATTTATAGATGTCTCAGACTAGGATATAGATAGTGTAGTTGATGAAAAAGCGGGGGTCTAACAACACCACCCAATAGCTTAGCAATTTGTATGGACAAACTCAGATATACTTTTAAGAGAATCAACAAGACTCAATCAATTAAAACTATATCAACGAGTTTATATCTCTCTCTTGATTTGATTTACTCAAGCAAGAACTGCGAGTTCTAATCAAATACAAGGAACAACTTGGATGATACCAAAGACCAATATCCAAGGATCAATCAATGACAATCAACACGCAAAGGTTGGATTACTCTAATTGATGATCTAACGCACACCCTGTATTATTTCAATTATAAAGATAAAACAATATAATGAGGAAATTGAAATAACAAAGACACCAGAAATTTTGTTAACGCGGAAACCGCTAATGCAGAAAAACCCCGGGACCTAGTCCAGATTGAACACACACTGTATTAGGCCGCTACAGACACTAGACTACTCCAAGCTAACTTCGGGCTGGACTGTAGTTGAACCCCAATCAATCTCTTACTGATCCAAGGCACAGTTATGCTCCTACGCCTCTGATCCCAGCAGGACACTGCGCACTTGATTCCCTTAGATGATCTCACCCACAACTAAGAGTTGCTACGATCCAAAATCGCAGGCTTTGACAATAAACAAATCTGTCTCACACAGACAAGTCTATCAAAGGATCAATCTGTCTCCCACAGATAAACCCTAAAGGTTTTGTTCCATCTTTTGATAATAATCAAGGTGAACATGAACCAATTGATAATCCGGTCTTATATTCCCGAAGAACAGCCTAGAGTTATCAATCACCTCACAACAATCTTAATCGTATGGTAGATAACAAGATGTTGTGGAATCACAAAAAATGAGACGAAGGTGTTTGTGATTACTTTTTTTTATCTTGCCTATCAGAGATATCAATCTCAAGCCAATCAATCTGATTGTACTCGTACGATAGAAGATGCAAGATCAGATCACACAACTATGATAAAAGTGGTATCGATCTGGATTCACAATCCCAATGAAGTATTTAAGTCGTTAACCCGGTTTGAGAAAAGAAAACCATAGGTTAAAGGAGAATCGACTCTAGCACACAAACTAGTATCACACGTAAGGTGTGGGATTAATTTTGCAGAGTTGCTAGATGTCCCCTTATATAGTCTTTCAAATCAGGGTTTTGCCTTGGTAACAAAGCAATCAATATCCACCGTTAGATGAAAACCTGATTTAGATTCAAGCTAATATTTCTCAACCGTTAGATCGAAAACTAGGTTGTTATACACACTTGAAAATGCACGTTTCTAGGTTTGTTAACCGTAACCAAACGTATGCACTTGTTGGTTCAACAATAGTTAACCAAATGGTTAGCCATATGAGCATTTCATATCAACCATATTCTTCTTCACCATAACTAGTTCAAATGAATTCAAATGAACTAGTTAGAGAGTTTTTCAATTGCAAGGAAATATTATGTACTACACAAGATACAATAGAAGCAAAGATGATTTGATTCACTTGAATCGGTTCATGAACTTTACACCCACGGTTTGCATACTGCATTCCTTAGTCTTTATAAGTTTAAGTTCAGAAATCATCTTCAGATATATAACCTTTCTCAGGTTCGCACACTAGGTTTGCGGACTTAAGCAACCAGGCAGAGTTTACAAACTCCAGCAGAAAATCTCGGCAAGAGACCTTTTGCCGGTTCGCGGACTGGTACTCACGCAACTAGTTTGTCAACTCCAGCAGAATTTCTCGGGATGAGAAGTTCGGCAGTTTGCGGACTTGGCTCACGCCATTCTTCCGGTTTCTCTTGATCAACAAAGTTCGCAAACTTTGGTTCAAGGAATAGGACTTATACATAAATGTGTTTCCACAACAATGTTTATGTCCACCATTGGTTATGTAATCTAAACTCTCATTTCAATCATTGAAACATTCTTAGAGGACGTTATATAGTTGTTACACTATTTCTCGTCAAAGCAATTTTCAAGATGATTGAAACATATCATGACTTTCGTCACGTGGTAAAGATAAACTTGATCGAAGCGAAAAGATTACCAACACATATTTCGAGATATAGATAGGTTAGGTATACTCGGCTCGAAATACCAAATGTGTATAATCCAAGTCTATATATATAGCATATGACTTCTTGTCTCAAAGAGTAGGAGATAGAGTAGATAGACTTTTGAGTGACAGATAAGTTAAAGTCTTCACATACCTTTTTTTCGAGAAGTTCCACCGGTTCATTGAGTAGGATTCCACCGATTGATGAATCTCCATGAAGTCCTTGAGCTCAACTACACTTTCTACCCTATTCCGTGACTTAGCTATAATAGACTAGAAATCAAGACTTATAGTTTTGATCACTAACATTAACAAACATGCTTGAGATAACAACGTATGCGAGTTCGACCGAGCAATGCTCTAACATTTGATCTTAGATCTCTCCGCGTTCATCCCTTGAAGACGAAGAACTACTAAGGGGAGCTTGTGGAACTTCTTCGACAAAAAGGTATGTGGAGACTTGAACTCATCTATCACTTGGAAAGTCTATTTCTACTATCTTCTATATTGAGACATAAGTCGTGTTATGATATAGCTTTCTCTATACACATTTGAGATTTCGAGCTGAGTATATCTCAGTTACATATTTCTCGAAATATGTGTTGGTAAGCTTTCGCTTCGAACAAGTTCATCTTATATCATGAGAAAATTGCCGAATAAAATCTTACATGGTTTGTGTGATACAATCATTTGATGTAGGCTTGGAATGTTTTGATAATGATTATTTCAATATCCTGAAAATTGATTTGATGTTAATAGTGTGTGAAAACGGCTATTGTCATTATAGAAGAATGTTTCAATGATTGAAATAAAGTGTTGATGATGTAAATATCTATGGATATTAGCATATATAGTGTGTTCACACATTAGTGTATAAATCCATAAGCCGGGAACCAATAGTATGCATGTGTGTTTATACGAAATTGGTGAAGGAGACAAGATAAGTATGCGTACTGGCGGAAGTTATCGAACCGAAAATATCTGTTGAGTTTGGGAATTGCAAACTCCTAAACTAGTCACCGTAAATATGCGTACCCGTACGCATACTAGCGGAAGTTTCGAAACGAAAATTTCTAATGAGTTTGGAAACTTAACAAACTCAAAATCCTTTTGCTTAAGTACGCATACTTAAGCTGGTTACTTTGTCAAATCGGTCAGATCATGAACTTAAACATTTAAATCATAAGGAATGCAATCTTTGCAAACCGTTGCTATAATGTTCATGATTGATTCAAGTGAATCAAACCAATTTGGTTTCGATTGTGTTTTCTATACAATTGAACAACTCTTTAACTAGTTTCATTTAAGTCATTTGAACTAGTTATGCGGTTAAGATGAATAAGGTTGATATGAGAGTTTTCATATGGCTAACCTCGGTTAACTATTTGTGAACCAAACTTGTGTACACGTTTAGATACGGTTACATAAACCTAAATGAGGGTACATTTCATTTGTGTGTAACAAGCTAAGTTCGATCTAATGGTTGAAAGATATTAGCTTGGTTGAATTAGGTTTTTCATATAACGGTGAGTATTGAATGCTTTGCTACCAAAGTAACTTGGATTGCAAACCCTAATATGAAAACTATATAAAGGAGAACTCTAGCAACTGCGAAACCTAATCCCCATACATCATGTGTGTTACTAGTTGCATAACTAGAGTCGATTCTCCTTTGACCTTAGATTTCTTCTCGAGACCCTGTAGCTTAACGACTTGAAGACTCCATTGGGATTGTGAAGCCAGACCCAACTATTATCTTTGTAGTTGCGTGATCTGATCTTACTATTTCTATCGTGTTGAGTGCAATTGAAATAATTGGCTCGAGATTTTATATCTCCGATAGGAAAGACAGAAAAGTAATCACAAACACTTCGTCTCATCGTTTGTGATTCCACAATAACTTGTTTCGCTAGTCATTAAGTTTATTGTGAGGTGATTGATAATTCTAGGATGTTCTTCGGGAATATAAGTCCGGGTTATCAATTGGTTCCTGTTCACCTTGATTTATCAAAAGACGGAACAAAAACTCTTGGGTATTTATGTGGGAGACAGATTTATTCAATCCTATAGACTTTTCTGTATGAGACAGATTTGTCTATCAAGTCTTCGACTTTGGGTCATAGAAACTCTTGGTTGTGGATGAGATCAGCTAAGGGAATCAAGTGCGTAATATCCTGCTGGGATCAGAGACATAAAGAGCGCAACTGTACCTTGAATCGGTGTGAGATTGAGTAGGGTTCAACTACAGTCCAGTCTGAAGTTAATTGGTAGTAGGCTAGTGTCTGTAGCGGCTTAATACAGTGTGGTGTTCAATCTGGACTAGGTCCCGGGGTTTTTCTGCATTTGCGGTTTCCTCGTTAACAAAATTCTGGTGTCTGTGTTATTTCTTTTCCGCATTATATTTTGTTATATAATTGAAATATCACAGGTTGTGCGTTAAGATCAATCAATTAGAATATCCAACCTTGTGTTCTTGATTTACATTGATTGACACTTGAATATTGGTCTTTGGTACCGTTCAAGTTATTCCTCTTATTCAATCGGGCTCGCAGGTTTCTATTTGTTGATTGCGGATTGATTTAAGAGTTAGAGATATTAAACTCTTTGATATACTTTATTCTAGATTGAGTCTGACTGTCTAGTTGATTCTCTAGAAAGTGTATTGGAGTAAGTCCTCTCAGATTGCCAAATGAATTGTTGGGTGTGGTTGTTAGACCCCCGCATTTTTAGAAATAACTTGGACGGTATCAAAAACCAATATTCAAGTGTCAATCTATTTAATCAACAACCAAAGGTTGGATTCACAATTGATTGAACTTACGCACAACCTGTGATATTTCAATCATATAGAACATATAATGCAGAAAATAAATAACACAGACACCAGAAGTTTTGTTAACGAGGAAACCGCAAATGCAGAAAAACCCCGGGACCTAGTCCATATTTGAACACCATACTGTATTAAGCCGCTACAGACACTAGCCTACTCCAAGTTAACTTCAGACTAGAATGTAGTTGAGCCCTAACCAATATCACACTGATCAAGGTACAGTCGTGTTCCTTACGCCTCTAGAACCACACCGGATTCTGCGCACTTGATTCCCTTAGCTGATCTCACTAGAGATGTCAAACGGGCAAGCTAGGGTCAACCCGGACCTAGCTTGCCAACCCGTACTAGGGTTAGGGTCAACCCTAGCCCTAGTACTATTCACGAACAAGCTCAAAACCCCAACCCTAGCCCTAGACGGGTCAACCCTGACGGGTTGGCGGGTTGGCTTGTTAATGTTATCAATTTAAAAATTAAATTTAAAATTTAGGATTGTTTAGGATTATTCATTTAGTAAAGGTCGAACCTAGGTCAATTTGGTGTTTAACTAGAAGCCCCACCACTGAGTTGTAAAGTGAACGTTTTTATTGCCACTTAATCAACGATATAGCCGGTTACGGCGCTTTAGTTTTCTTAGGCAGAGAACCCTAACATCAACTAAGCATTTTACTTTTTTTTTATCATTTTATAAGTTTAAATTAATGTGAGTAAGACTAACTCACTGTTTAAATTATGCTAGTCCTTTTATCAATTTAGGACATCCCGAATAAATATGTGATTGATGAATCTAAGTTGTAATTTAATTTATTGATTGATTATTTAAAATCTAAAAATTGTTATATTTGTTTGGGTAGATCCAAAATTAGCTTTATTTATTGATTTAAAAATTAACTAATTCTAATATATGTTTGCAAATCATGGATTTTAAAGAGTTGGTGGGATTGAGGGATATATTTATTAATTTTGACGGGTTGACGGGTAACTCGCGGGTTGGCCCTAGCCCGACTTGTTTTCTAGTAGGGTTGTATATGTCAATCCTAACCCGGCCCGTTTAGACAACAAGCCAAGCCGGGCCGGGTTGAAACAAGCCGGGTTAGGGTCAACCCGCAAGCCGGGTTATAAATTGACAGCTCTAGATCTCACCCACAACTAAGAGTCGGTACGACCCAAAGTCGAAGACTTGATAAACCAATCAGTCTCACACATAAAAGTCTATTGAATAGATAAATATGTCTCCCACAGATATACCTATGAGTTTTATTCCCCCTTTTGATAAATCAAGGTGAACATGAACCAATTGATATACCGAACTTATATTCCCGAAGAACATCCTAGAAATATCAATCACCTCACAATAATCTTAATCGTATGGTAGCGAAACAAGATAATCTTAATAATTTGTTCCAATGAAGTCTTCAAGTCGTTAACCTACTGATAAACGCATTTTTGTGTCTAATTTGTCCTCAATGTTCGTATTGTTGGAACTCTATTTTTGTACTAATATTGTGTTTTTATGTATTTTTAGGAAATAAACATTTTTGGAAAATTCGGCTCGAAAAGTTGATTTTGGCACCCGGAGGACAAGTATTATTCGGACTCTCGCTTTTGGATAAGGGGTAACCTAATTACTAAGGGGCACCCCCTGGTCACCCCAAGGCATCTGCTATTCGCACCCCAGTTCAGGATAGGGGGCATATCATCTTCAACATTCAAATTCGTTTTTTGGCGGGAAATTAAATTCTCAACTGGCAGAAGTTTGATCACAAAAATGAAGGGGTTACGGGTCGATTCAATGGCTGAAATTTGATAGAGAGATGTGATATAGGTTAAGGAACACATTTTGAGCAGTGGGTTCGATCAGAATTGGATGGAAAACGCGTGATGATTCACACACCCAAAACAGAGCACGTGTACTGTAACACGAGCAAAATTGAAGTTCTTGTGTGCATGAAGGAGTTCTAATAGCGTTGGAAGAGTGCTCAGACGTGGATAAGGATAACTAGAGCGTTCAGGATCAAATCTAACGCGTGCATGGGCTTAAAAATGGAAATTATCGTTAATTTTGGCAGCAAGGAATAATCGAATTAAAGAGAGTATATACGCAATCAATGGTCGGATTTTTGGCCTCAATTCACTATAAATACACGTACAATTGAAGCTAGCAAGTTTGGAGAGTCTTCGGGAAATTTTTGGAGTCGAGAGAATCAAAAGAAAATCACGCAGAAAAGAGAAGCTTGCTGCTGGTGCAAGGAAGAACACGAAGAACATAATACCCTCAGGGACAGTCGTTTATCAACAGTGACATCGACTGTCATCTGTGGGTCGTAGTTTCCCAACGACAACAACACTTCAGCTTTGTCGTTGACTCTGGACGCCTTCTGTGGGTCGCAGAATCCTGTTTTATATTATTTTCTTGTCTTTCTCTTCATTGTAAAACACTTTTGAGCATCAATGAAATATTTTGAGAGGTTTTCCAACATGATGAGCGGCTAAAATACCTGGTGACTGAGGCGACGGAGGAGCTATTCACTCATGTTTGATTGGTAAATTCTTTTTATAATTTCTTAATTATTTATTTTATTTAATTCACTTGGATCAATAAAAAAAAGAGATAAAAATGGTTTTCTTAATTAGTTGTGAATCAGTTTGATGTTTTATGCTTAGAATTAATTCTTTGATAAATCATGCTTAAGGATTACAATTTAAGATTTGGACACCTTATAGATTAATAAGTGATTTAATGGAAAAAGATCTAGATAATAATTATGAAATATTTTTGTAACCAATCAACTTGAAGTAATAGTGAATTCGGAGCCTTAGTCCATTTTAAATCTTGACATCACTCTTTGAAAATTAATTTGCTTTATTTTTATTAAATCTAAAAAAAAAAAGAGTTACCTTCACAAGTTCGAAAAGAACCCCTTTTACCACAATCTACAACAACTTTTGAAAATACAACAAATTTTTGGCGCCGCCGACGCGGACTCGTGCTTAGGTAGATTTTTTTTTTTTTAGGTTTATTATTTTTTTTCCTTTTTACGTTTCTTTTTGTCTTTGATTTGCAGGCTAGAAGTGGAGTACTAGGGACCTTGGAAGGAAAAGCTTAAAGCGAAAGGAGCGAAAGAGGAATTTTTTTTTTGTTTTATATATAGAAAAGAGAGAAAAAAAAAAAGAGAGATTTTTATATCTTTTTAGGTTATTTTTCTTTTTCTTTTGCACTTTACTTTATTTGGACTTTGGACTGGACTCTTGGACTTTATTATTATTTTTTTTTAAACCCTACGGAAGGGTAGTTAAATACAAACTGTGTGCAGGGAAGGACGGTGATTACAATATCACCTCGGCCCCTCGGGTTCGCACACGGCATAGGAGTCGTGGCCCGAGTCGACGACAACGGTTCATCCCCCGTCTGGTACGGGAGGTAAGTCCAATCGAAACACTCGCGAATCTCATGTAAGCGAGTTACTGTATTCCTTAAGGTGATCATTTATTGAGGACGAATTTGGACTGTCTTTATTTTCCTAGTAAAGGGCAAGGCCTGGCCTAAACAAGATAAGGGTTCGGATTTCATCACCGTTCCCTTCTTGCCCGCTTTAGGAGAACAAAACCTAACGCGAACCCAAGCTTTAAAATCTGATTAGAAAGAGACCTATAGGGTATCGAGCTTGTTAGGAAAAAATTTCGAAGGATATTGGTTATTCTTTTATCATACTTCGAAGTTCATGACGGTTTCTGTGAGTTGAATGCGTGACTGCGCCGCCTTGTACTACGGTGAGGCCTTAGGTATCAAAGCTCCACTGAGCTTCCCTCGTCTCAATTCAACTTACTTTGACTCGGATTGATTCCAGAGGGGTTTGCTTAAATTGTAACGAATTCCCCTTCGAAAGATAGAAGCTGGTCTAGAAACAATCTAAGTGAGCCATCATGCTTGTTGTTTGCTAGAAATCTCTAGGTTTTCTGTGGTAAAGTCGAGTCAGCCTACTATGTGATTGCTAGAACCTTCCTGTTAGGATTTTGATTTCTTTTTGATTTTTTTTAGTGTATGCCCGATTTTGTTAATAGGGCTTGGAAAAGAGATACTCTAGGTCGATTGATTAGCGAAAAACCTAGTAGTTCTTCTGATTTAAGCAGGGAGCTCGAAGATTTTTCTTTTGAGAGCCCTGTTTTTGGAAACTTCAGTTTTAAGAATCTGTCTCTTCGTGAGGAAAGTACCCCTAGTACTTCTGTTTTGCCAGCGATGGCAACTTTGAAAGATTACATGTTCCCAACTAGGTCCAACCGAGCTTCGTGCATTAAATTGCCAGCCACTACGGCTAATTTCGAGATAAAACCTATTTTCAGATGATCCCTATATTCTTAGGAAAAGATGATGAGAACCCTTATTTCCATATTAGGGACTTTGAGGAAATTTGGGACAATTAGAATAAAAGACCTTACTGATGAAGTCTTGAAACTTAAGATGTTTCCCTTTTCCTTGAGAGATAAAGCCAAGACCTGGCTGAACAACCTACCATCTGAATCCATAGAAACATGGCAGGAACTTATCGCTGCCTTCTATATGAAGTTCTACCCTAAGCATAAAACTGTTAGGCAGAAATTAGCTAGTGTGCAACAAGAGGGAGAGTCTCTTTATAGATTTTTAGAGAGATTCAATGATCTCCTATCTCAGTGTCCTCACCATGGATTTGATAAGATGAAACTGTACAAATTATTTATGATGGTTTAGACTATTCGACCAAAGCCATGGTTGAGTCTATGTGCGCTGGTGAGTTCACTAGTAAAAATGCTGATGATGCTTTTACCTTCTTAGAAGTTATCGCTGAAAAATCCCAACAGTGGGAATCTTGTGTGAACCCCCTAAAAGACTCTTGGTCAATAAAAGTAGCACCAATATGGTAGATACGAGTTTTGCGTCTGATGCTAAGTTTGCTGCTTTATCTAGAAGGTTAGAAGCGTTGGAAATGGGTCAACCTAAAAATAAGTCCCTTGTTGAACCTAATAGAGCCTCTCAAATCTCTAGTTGTGGAATAGAGCCCGATAACTCATTTTGGGAAGGTCAGGTTAGTGAAGAGCAAGCTCATGCTGTCTATAACAATGCTAGGTTTGAGAACCGTCAGAAGTTTGACCCCTACTCAGAGACCTACAACCCTGGTTGGAGAAACCATCCTAATTTCTCTTGGTCTAAGGGCCAGAATCAAGGCCAGTCTAGTAATTCTCAGCCTCCCCCAGGTTTTGGTTATACTAAGAACCCTTCAGGACAGACCCAGAACCCATCTGAGAATAGAATAACTAGCTTAGAGGAAACCCTTAGTATATTAAGGAAGAGCCAGGAAATGCTATCACAAAGCCAGGAAATGTTAGTAAAAAGCCAGGGTAATTTTCAAGAGGAAACCAAACAGAATTTTAAGAATAGTGCCCAGTCTTTTGCTAAATTAGAACTTCAAGTCGGCCAAATAGCTAAGTATATTAATGAGAGAGAAAGGAAGGTTCCCTAGTCATACTGATCCTAACCCTAGAGGAGAGAAATCGTACAGTCATGTTAACTCTGTTACGACCCTTAGGAGTGGAAGGAAAGTTGATAATAAGGTCGACATACCTGAAAGTGAACATGCTGTAGTTCACCCGTCTGAACCAGAGAATGAAGAGACTGATAGAGTCTCTAAAGAGACCAATGAGGGTCATGTTGAGTCTGATTTTGTTCCCAGAGCCCCATTCCCACAACTTCTAGTTCCGACTAGGAGGGAGTCCAACTTTAATGATATATTGGAGGTTTTTAAGCAGGTTAATATCAACCTTCCATTATTAGATGCAATTAGGCAGATTCCCTCTTATGCCAAGTTCCTTAAGGACTTATGTACGCGAAAGCGTAAGCTCAGTGTCCAGAAGAAAGCCTTCATAGATAGTCATGTGAGTTCTATTATTCAGAATACCACTACTCCTAAGTATAAAGACCCAGGGTCCCCTACCATTGCTTGTACAATAGGTAAGTACCGTGTTGAGAAAGCATTGCTTGACTTAGGAGCCAGTGTGAACTTACTGTCCATACCATGTGTACCTTAAGCTAGGACTTGGTGAGATGAAACCTACCCAGATGACACTTCAGTTAGCTGATAGGTCCGTTAAAATTCCTCGTGGTGTGATTGAGGATGTTCTCATAGAGGTTGACAAGTTTATTTATCCAGTGGATTTTGTTATCCTAGATACCCAACCTGTCCCTGACCCAGAGAACCAAATACCAGTGATTTTAGGTCGCCCGTTTTTAGCTACATCCAATGCGATCATTAACTGTCGAAATGGTATTATGAATTTGTCTTTTGGTAATATGACTATTGAGCTGAACATTTTTAATATTAGTAAGCTACCCTCTGAACTAGATGACTCGAATATAGAAGAGGTGAACATGATAGGAACATTAGTCGACGAGTCATTACCAAACACTTTGTTAGAAGATCCATTGAAAAATGCCTAGCTCACTTTGGGATTGATTTTGATGATGATAATGTGATTAATGAGGTGAATGCTTTGTTAGATTCAACCCCTTTGTTAGATACTAGTAATGGATGGAAACCTAAGTTCGAACCACTACCAGTTTCTAAGTCTACCCTAGTTCCTTCTTTAGAAGAGCCTCCTAAGTTGGACCTAAAACCATTGCCAGATACCCTGAAGTATGTGTTTTTAGGCCCGTCTGAGACTTTACCTGTGATTGTTTCTTCCGACTTGGATAGAGATCAGGAAAGTAGGCTAGTAACCGTCCTTCAAAACAACAAGGAAGCTTTAGGGTGGACCATAGCAGACATTAAGGGTATAAGTCCTACTGTTTGTATGCATCAGATCTATTTAGAGGAAGACACCAAACCTTCTAGGGAGATGCAACGTCGACTAAACCCCAATATGAAAGAAGTAGTTCGAACTGAGGTTCTTAAGCTATTAGATGCAGGCATTATCTACCCTATTTCAGACAGTAAGTGGGTCAGCCCCGTTCAGGTTGTTCCCAAGAAATCTGGTATTACTGTAGTCCAGAATGATAACAATGAGTTAATCCCGACCCGAGTGACCACGGGTTGGCGTGTTTGTATTGACTATAGGAAATTGAACAAGGTCACTAGGAAGGACCACTTTCCCCTTCCCTTCATCGACCAGATGCTAGAGAGATTAGCTGGACATAGTCACTACTGCTTTTTAGATGGCTACTCTGGATATAATCAGATCGTTATTGCCCCAGAAGACCAGGAGAAAACCACTTTTACCTGTCCCTTTGGTACCTTTGCGTATAGACGCATGCCTTTCGGGCTATGTAATGCCCCTGCGACTTTTCAGCGTTGCATGATGAGCATATTTTCTGACATGGTAGAACGGTTCTTAGAGGTCTTTATGGATGATTTTTCAGTGTTTGGTTCGTCTTTCGATGAGTGCTTGCATCATTTGTCATTAGTTTTGACTAGGTGTAAGGAAAAGAATTTAGTGCTTAATTGGGAGAAATGTCACTGGTTCGTTCAGGAATTGTTCTAGGGCATATTGTATCTTCAAAGGGTATAGAGGTAGATAGAGCCAAAGTTGACCTTATTAAAACTTTACCGGTCCCAAAAACCGTAAGAGATATTAGGTCATTCTTAGGGCATGCTGGTTTTTATCGTCGTTTCATTAAGGATTTTAGCTTGATGTCTAGACCTCTTTGCAATTTGCTTGCAAAAGATGTTAAGTTTGTCTTTGATGATGCTTGTTTAGAGGCTTTTGAGAAGCTTAAGTCATTACTCACTACCGCCCCCATAGTCCAGGCACCCAACTGGAACCTACCCTTTGAGATCATGTGTGATGCTTCAGATTATGCTATTGGTGTTGTGCTAGGTCAGCGAGAAAATAAGTTACTTCATGTGATTTACTATGCTAGCAAAACTCTGAATGATGCCCAGTTGAACTATACCACTACCGAGAAGGAACTATTAGCCATTGTGTTTGCCTTAGACAAGTTTAGACCCTATCTCTTAGGTTCTAAGATCATATATACTGATCATGCTGCTTTAAAATATCTTTTGTCTAAGAAGGATACTAAACCTAGATTGATTAGGTGGATTCTGTTGTTGCAAGAGTTTTCTCCAGACATTAGAGACAAAAAGGGTGCCGAAAATGTTGTAGCAGATCACTTGTCTAGGCTAGTTGTTAGTTCCCCAGATGATTCCCTTCCTATAAGGGATAGCTTTCCTGATGAACAATTGTTCTTTGTTACCCAATTACCTTGGTATGCGAATATAGTGAACTATCTTGTTACTGGTCGAATGCCCCAACATTGGGGTAAACAAGATCGTTCTAGATTTTTAGCTGAGGTTAAGCACTTCTTTTGGGATGATCCTTATTTGTTTAAGTATTGTCCAGACCAGATTATTAGGAGATGTATACCTGAGAGTGACCAGTCCAGTATTATTTCCTTTTGTCATGATCATGCTTGTGGGGGTCACTTTAGTGCTAAGAAACTGCTGCTAAGATATTGCAGTGTGGATTCTATTGGCCTTCGTTGTTTAAAGACTCCCACAGTTACTGTGTTACTTGTGAATTGCCAGAAATTAGGAACCATTTCCCGTAGGAACATGATGCCCTTGAACCCTTTGATTGTTGAGGTCTTTGATGTGTGGGGTATTGACTTTATGGGTCCGTTCCCTAATTCTTTTGGTAACCTATACATCCTTGTCGCTGTAGACTATGTCTCTAAGTGGATTGAGCGGTTGCGTGTAAAACCAATGACCATAGGGTTGTGATTGAGTTCTTGAAAAATATACTTACACGTTTTGGTACACCGCGAGCTATAATTAGTGATGGAGGGTCGCACTTTTGTAATGGACCTTTTAGGCTTTTAAGAAGAAATATGGTATTACTCATAAGGTAGCTACCCCGTATCATCCACAGACTAGTGGTCAAGTTGAGGTTTCCAATAGGGAGATAAAACGTATATTAGAGAAAACAGTTAATCCTAATCGGAAAGACTGGTCGTCTAGGCTTACTGATGCCTTATGGGCTTACCGTACTGCGTTTAAGACCCTATTGGAATGTCGCCTTATCGGCTTGTTTATGGCAAGGCATGTCATTACCTGTTGAGTTAGAACATAGAGCTTATTGGGCTGTTAAGCAGCTAAATTTTTCACTCGACAAGGCAGGAGCCCATAGGAAACTCCAGCTCAATGAGTTGGAAGAGATTCGTAGAGATGCGTATGATAGTGCGAAGGAGTATAAGAACAAAATGAAACTTGTGCATGATAGGAATATTCTAAGAAAGACATTTTCTCCAGGTCAAAAAGTTCTTCTGTATGATACCCGCTTACATCTTTTCCCTGGGAAGTTGCGTTCTCGGTGGACGGGTCCTTTTATTGTTCGCACTGTTTTTCCTCATGGAGCTGTTGAAATTAAGTCACCGGATGGTAGTAGTTCTTCGAAGGGTAACGGTCAGAGATTGAAACCCTTTTTAGAGCCCTTGCCTACAGGTGATGTTGAGGAGGTCCCTATGGAGGACCCTGTTTACCCTTGATTGACCATCGAGGCGGATTGTATGTTGTATATTAGTTTTTGATTTTCTTCACCCAGGTACTATCTTTCCAACTTCTCCTCGTGTTATGTTACTTTTGGTACTGCTCTTTCATTAGAAACATTGAGGACAATGTTAGATTTAAGTTTGGGGGTATGGGAGAAACTTTTTAGTTGCAGTAAATAAACTCCAGAGCCTAGAAATTTATGCGTATTTAGGATGGCACTAACCAATCTAAGTGGATGGAAACATTTTTGTTTTAGGAGTTGAGGAACCAATCTGACTAGATGGAAACATCTATAGAGTCTATTCATAAAAGCACAGAGCTCAGGTGTTGGAATTAACATGATAGTTTCTCCATATCTCGTCGAGTCCTTTTTACTTTCCATTTTAAGTTTTCTTTTATTTCAAGTGATTTGGTGGGGCACACGATTCAAGTTGTTACCTTTGCTAGGGTGAAATAGAGTGATTGAGTTACCTTTTCAAAAAAAAAAAATTAGACCAGACCAGTAGACCAATCGGAATAAATACTAACACTTGGATAGCAATATGTGTGTGTTCTCCCTGTTTCCGTCGCCTAAGAAAGCGTGGAATGCAGGACCCGTGGGAAATATCGTGTAATCTGCTGACAAGAAGCATGCGCTTGGATCAAAAAGATTTATTCATGCCGTTAAGTTAAAAAAAAATGGTTATTGTTCTGTGTAGTCAACTGCTGGTTCCCTTGTATTTGCCAGTTTGTTGATCTAGATTTAAGTTATTGGCTGATGGTTCCCTTGTATATGCCAGTGTGTTAATATTAGTCAGACTGGTATCTCAGTCATTTAGGTTAGGTTCACCTTGGAAGAGGCCTTCAGACAGATATGGGAAACACCGTTCACTTTTCAACCATCTACATTTTTATTTTTCCATCTTCTTAATCTTTTTATGTGATTAGTCTGACTCCGAGTATGATGTCCATCGTGAAACTATCTTAGTAGAGCTCTGTCACTTATATATGAATTTTAGTATGCTTGAGTGCAAACTCGTGTACATCAATTGGAATTTCGCATCAGGGTACTTCCTCTTGTAGTCAATAAGTATGCCAACCAAGGAGATTCTTTAGTGCCTTCCAAGGTTCGTTGTAGATAGCTAGGGTCTGGAGTATAAAGGTTTTGTGGGTACACCTCTGGTAAACCCTCCGGAGACAACACTCCGCCACTAGGGCCACCTAGTGGTTTAACGGCTTGCTGCACGTGCTAAGTGTAGTCATTTTATTTTTTAGATTAGATTTGCTCGAGGACTAGCAAATAATAGGTTTGGGGGTATTTGATAGACGCATTTTTGTGTCTAATTTGTCCTCAATGTCCGTATTGTTGGAACTCTATTTTTGTACTAATATTGTGTTTTTATGTATTTTTAGGAAATAAACATTTTTGGAAAATTCGGCTCGAAAAGTTGATTTTGGCACCCGGAGGACAAGTGTTATTCGGACTCTCGCTTTTGGATAAGGGGTAACCTAATTACTAAGGGGCACCCCCAGGTCACCCCCAAGGCATCTGCTATTCGCACCCCAGTTCAGGATAGGGGGCATATCATCTTCAACATTCAAATTCGTTTTTTGGCGGGAAATTAAATTCTCAACTGGCAGAAGTTTGATCACAAAAATGAAGGGGTTACGGGTCGATTCAATGGCTGATATTTGATAGAGAGATGTGATATAGGTTAAGGAACATATTTTGGGCAGTGGGTTCGATCGGAATTGGCTGGAAAACGCGTGATGATTCACACACCCAAAACAGAGCAGTGTACTGTAACACGAGCAAAATTGAAGTTCTTGTGTGCATGGAGGAGTTCTAATAGCGTTGGAAGAGTGCTGAGACGTGGATAAGGCTAACTAGAGCGTGCAGGATCAAATCTAACGCGTGCATGGGCTTAAAAATGGAAATTATCGTTATTTTTGGCAGCAAGGAATAATCGAATTAAAGAGAGTATATACGCAATCAATGGTCGGATTTTTGGCCTCAATTCACTATAAATACACGTACAATTGAATCTAGCAAGTTTGGAGAGTCTTGGGGAAATTTTAGGAGTCGAGAGAATCAAAAGAAAATCATGCAGAGAAGAGAAGCTTGCTGCTGGTGCAAGGAAGAACACGAAGAACATAATACCCTCAGGGACAGTCGTTTATCAACAGTGACATCGACTGTCATCTGTGGGTCGTAGTTTCCCAACGACAACAACACTTCAGCTTTGTCGTTGACTCTGGACGCCTTCTGTGGGTCGCATAATCCTGTTTTATATCATTTTCTTGTCTTTCTCTTCATTGTAAAACACTTTTGAACATCAATGAAATATTTTGAGAGGTTTTCCAACATGATGAGCGGCTAAAATACCTGGTGACTGAGGCGACGGAGGAGCTATTCACTCATGTTTGATTAGTAAATTCTTTTTATAATTTCTTAATTATTTATTTTATTTAATTCACTTGGATCAATAAAAAAAAGAGATAAAAATGGTTTTCTTAATTAGTTGTGAATCAGTTTGATGTTTTATGCTTAGAATTAATTCTTTGATAAAGCATGCTTAAGGATTACAATTTAATATTTGGACACCTTATAGATTAATAAGTGATTTAATGGAAAAAGAGCTAGATAATAATTATGAAATATTTTTGTAACCAATCAACTTGAAGTAATAGTGAATCCGGAGCCTTAGTCCATTTTAAATCTTGACATCACTCTTTGAAAATTAATTTGCTTTATTTTTATTAAATCTAAAAAAAAAAGAGTTACCTTCACAAGTTCGAAAAAAACCCCTTTTACTACAATCTACAACAACTTTTGAAAATACAACACCTACATGGTTTTAAAAAAACCTAAGGTTAAAAGAGAATCGACTCTAATCGCAACTAGTATCACACATGAGGTATGGGGATTAGGTTTCCCAGTTGTTAGAGTTCTCCCTTATATAGTCTTCAAATCAGGGTTTGCAATCAATGTTACCTTGGTAACAAAGCATTCAATATTCACCGTTAGATGAAAACATGATTAGACTCTAGGTAATATCTTTCAATCGTTAGATTGAACTTAGCTTGTTACACACAAATGAAAAGTGACTTCATTTAGATATGAGTAACCGTACCTAAACATGTACACCTTTGTTAGCTCAACAATACTTAACCGAGTTAGCCATATGAACACTTCCATATCAACCTTATTCATCTTAGCCATAACTAGTTCAAATATATCAAATGAAACTAGTTCTAGAGTTGTTCAATTGTTTATATTCTCATAGAAGTATACAAGACACAATTGAAGAAAAATCGATTTTGATTCACTCGAATCAATTCATGAACATTGTAGCCACTGTTTTGAAAAGATTGCATTCCTTATTATATAAATGTATTAGTTCCTGAACATACTGATTTTAGAAAATTACCCACTCAAGTATGCAAACGGGTATGCATACCTAAGTAGCCGTACTTGGACTGTGTTCGCCAGTATGCAAACGGGTACGCATACTGTCGTACACTTCCAAACTTCAGTCGAATCCAATACGCGTACATGTATGCATACTATAGTACCATACTTCAACTGACTTCGCTTGTATGCGTACAAAAACGCATACTCTAGCTCCCGAACTTTACCTGACCTCGCCAGTACGCATACGGGTATGCATACTACATTTCGGTCTTGGATCAACACATATGAAAGTACGCATACTGTGCTTATAGTCCAATTATGGTTAAGTGTTATAAACTCCCATTTCAATCATTGAAACATTCTTAGAAGACGATAATAGTTGTCTCACACAAACTATTAGCTTCAAAGCAATTTTCAAGTGATCGAACAATCAATACGAAACATTCCAAGTCTACATCAAATGATTGTCTCACACAAATCATGTAAGATGTTACCAGGTGATTTTCACATGATCATCTTTTGACTTTCGTCAAGAATATAAGATGAACTTGGTTGATACTTTGCTATAAGTAGACTAGAAATCAAGACTTATATTTTTGGCAACTAAACTTGACAATAAGCTTGAGATAGCAACGATTACGAGTTCAACCGAGCAATGCTCTAACAAGTATGGGTTGGAAAACATTTCTAGGGATGAATATTTTACCCCAATGATTTCAGTCAGGTTCGAAGTACCCTTTTTTTTGGTCAGGTACTCGGGTTCGAGTTAGGGTCTTTTGCTTGATCATTTGGAAACTATTATACAATTTAGGTTGAGCATGGTCCATATTGAACCTGTTTTAGCCTCGTCTGCATCCGGTCCAATACATGGCGGATTTCAAGTTTGATAAGCGCATCCAATCCAACATCCAACATATTTGCATTCATTGGACGCGTGGATGTATAGATTGGATGTAGATAATCCAATTGATTTTTTTCATATAATTACAAGGGGATATAGGGAGGTAGGCAAATGAGAATCCCAAGGATATTCGAAGAGTCCTGATTTCAGTGACTCCAAGAGATTTTCTAGAAATTGAGGGATTTCAGGGATTTTATGAGAGTATTTTAGAGAGTCAATTTGAACTACAGAGAAAAAATAATTGATTTTTTGAGAATCATTATGATTTATAGAGACAATTTTATTTAATTCAACATGTATCAATTTAGAATTGCATGCAGCTAAAATGTTTTGAGATTATATTCCCTTGTGATTACGATAATCACTGGCATACATGCCCCTTACTTTTGCAAGAACATGTATCTTATCCATAACTCCAATTAAAAACACGATTCGATATACATGTGTTGTTATTATAATATTATATTTGTCCAGCATTGTGGCCAGTCTAGTGCTAGCTTTGGCTAATACAAAGAGAGTAAACGGTCAATTATAGCCTTTCCAATTATATGGACCTTGTGGTAGAAAAAAAATATGCAAAAACAATCACGAAAAAAAAGGGCAAAGATAACGACTCAATAATATGATAAGTCTGGGTCATGGGTTTGGAGAGGAATCTGTAGGGTATTAGAGATAATAAGGGAGAATCGTTGTTGGAAGGTTGGGAATGGTAGAGATATTCACATATGGAAGAATAGATACATGCCAACAAAAAAAAACAATCTGTTAAGGTATAATTTTGTTTCATCTAATATCAAAATTGTGGATCAATTAATTTACCAAAACACGGGTGCTTGGAATGTTAATATGCTTGAGGCCATTTTTGATGCTGAAATAGTTAGGAATATTTGTCAGATTATAATACCAATGGAAAATAAGGATGAGATTAGATGGACTCCAACTCTCAATGGTGACTTCACTGTCAACACTTCCTATAGAATGGTGGCAGACAGGATGAATGGCCATAACCAAAATAGATTTAACTAGTGAAAATGCGGGGGATGCCATAATACACCACCAACGTTTTCTTAGGCAACATGTATGGACAAACTTAAATACAATTCTAAGAGTTCAACTTAATGAATCTCAATCAAGGAATACTATTTAGAGTTGTATCTCTTTTCTCTCACAATTAGAATGTCTACAAAATCAAATCCGTGAACCTAATTATGTGTAAGAGTTCTTGGACGATCTCAAAAATCAATATCCAAGAATCAATCAAGTCATATCTAAAAAACAAGGATGGATGTATCTACTTTGATTGATTTACGTACAACCTGTGATATTTCAATTATAAAGATAAACAATATAATGCAGAAAAAGAAATAACACAGGCACCAGAAACTTTGTTAACGAGGAAACCGCAAATGCAGAATAACCCCGGGACCTAGTCTAGATTGAACACCAAATTGTATTAAGCCTCTACAGACACTAGCCTATTACCAATTAAATTTGGACTGGAATGTAGTTGAGACCGAATTAAACCCTCACAGTTATTCAGTTGCAGTCGTATTCCTTACGCCTCTTGAATCTCAGCGGGACTCGGCGCAAATGATTCTTTTAGCTGGCATCCTTTACAGCCTAAGAGTTGCTTCAACCCAATTGAAAACTGTCATAGATCCAATTTATTATAAGCCCATGAGTCTTGTTAGTCGGGCGCCCTTATCCTAGTTGGGGTGTATTAATCTTAGTCATGTGGTAGGTGTGACCAAGAGAGTGGTATATGTATCCTATCTCCCATTGGGTAAAGACAACAAATGAATTAACCAATTACTTCCATTATCAAATATCTCTCTTCTTATCCCTTCTTCTGTGTTCTTCCTCTCTTTTTCTTCTAGATCTCATCTCAATTCGTCTATTTCACTTCCTTTGTAGTGTAGATCACTACAAATTGGTATCAGGAGCATCTCGAACTTGGACCTGTTATGGCTAACAAAGCTGTTGTTGAAGAACTTATATGGAAAATCGATGAGCTTGCTAGGGATCAGGCAGATTCTAATAAGAAGATGGATGAGCTTACCAAGTCTCAGAGTGATTCTCCAGTTAAATACGATGCAGTTTCGAAATCGGTTGCTGAAATAAAAGAAGCTCAGGGTAGACCAACGGCGGAATTCATGAGTGTAATTAATGCTGATTTTGAATCTCAGATGGACCGTTACATTGAAGCTTCAGGTGGAAGGAGCTCAAATCGAGACAGTCATCTTGGAAATAACAACAAAATTTTGGGTTCTGCACCAAACGGAAACCAAATTAATCCAAGTGAAAATATTATTCAACCTCATTATTCTGTTATAAGCAAAATCAATTTCAACAACCTAGGCCTAAGTTAGAATTTCCTAGATTTGATGGTACAAACCCCAGATCATGGGTCCGTAAGTGTAGAAAATTCTTTATCATACATAATATGTCAGACCCTCAGATGATGAATCTAGCTTCCATGTACCTAGAAGGGAAGGATGATACCTGGTTTCAAGATTACCAGATTGGTAAACAAGTGATAACATGGAAAGATTTCATTAGAGATATTTGTTGGCGTTTTCAAGAGCTTGGTCATGATGATGGTGTGGGAGAGTTTGACAAGCTCAGCCAAATTGGTTCTGTCCTTGATTACTAGGAAATTTTTGAGGAACTGAAGGCCTTAATGTTAGCCAAAAACCCACAACTCACTGGAGAATGTTTCACTTCCAGCTTCATTAGTGGCCTTAAGGATGAGCTTAGACTACATGTTCAAATGTTCTCACCTAAGATACTTACTAATGTTGTCTATTTGGATAGAATGCAAGAGGCACTCCTTGAGAATGCAACTAAGAAAACTAGATCCCAATACAAACCCTCACCATTTTATGTTTCAAACAGCTATTCTTAAAGAAATACTACTTCTCCAGTTACAAGTCCTAAAACTTTCACCAATTTTTTTTCTCCCTCTCTTGCAAGTTCCCCACCACCCATAAAAAAACTGTCATATGCATAAATGCGGAAGCGTAAAGAGAAAGGACTTTGTTATAACTATGATGAAGTATTCCAATCATGCCATAAGTGCATCAAACAACAGATTTATATTTTAGCTGCTGATGATGAAGAATCAACACAATCTGGAGAAAATTATTTGAAACTCCATTATCTCCTCCCCGAGAAGAGGAAGTTGAAATTTCAGTACATGCTCTAGCTGGCAATGTTTCCCACAACACCATTCGCATAGATGGAGCTTCTAAGAAACAACCATTGACCATCCTTATTGACAGTGGCAGTACACATAGTTTCTTAGACCCTGCTGAAAAAGCGGGGTCTAACAACAACACCCAATATTTCGCTTAGCAATCTGTATGGACAAACTCGAATATACTTTGAAGAGAATCAACAAGACTCAATCAATTAAAGTACATCAACGAGTTTATATCTCTCTCTTTATTTGATTTACTCAAGCAACACTGCGAGTAATCAAATACAAGGAATAACTTGGATGGTACCAAAGACCAATATCCAAGGATCAATCAATGAAAATCAACAACCAAAGGTTGGATTACTCTAATTGATGATCTAACGCACAACCTGTGTTATTTAAATTATAAAGATAAAACAATATAATGCAGAAATTGAAATAACACAGACACTAGAAATTTTGTTAACGAGGAAACCGCAAATGCAGAAAAACCTCGGGACCTAGTCCAGATTGAACAAACACTGTATTAAGCCGCTACAGACACTAGCCTACTCCAAGCTAACTTCATACTGGACTGTAGTTGAACCCCAATCAATCTCCCACTGATTCAAGGTACAATTATGCTCCTACGCCTCTGATCCCAGCAGGATACTGCGCACTTGATTCCCTTAGATGATCTCACCCACAACTAAGAGTTGTTACGACCCAAAATCTCAGGCTTTGACAATAAAAAAATCTGTCTCACACAGACAAGTCTCTCAAAGGATCAATTTGTTTCCCACAGATAAACCTCTAAAAGTTTTGTTCCGTCTTTTGATAACAAGGTGAAGAGGAACCAATTGATAATCCGGTCTTATATTCCCGAAGAACAGCCTATATTAATCAATCACCTCACAACAATCTTAATCGTATGGTAGCGAAACAAGATGTTGTGGAATCACAAACGATGAGACGAAGACGTTTGTGATTAATTTTTATATCTTGCCTATCGGAGATATCAATCTCAAGCCAATCAATCTGATTGTACTCGTACGATAGAATATGCAAGATCAGATCACACCACTACGATAAAAGTAGTATCGGTCTGGCTTAACAATCCCAATGAAGTCTTTCAGTCGTTAACCCGGTTTGAGAAAAGAAAACCAAAGGTTAAAGGAGAATCGACTCTAGTATGCAAACTAGTATCACACATAAGGTGTGGGGATTAGTTTTGCACAATACTAGATGTCTCCTTTATACAGTCTTTGAAATCAGGGTTTGCAATCAATGTTAGCTTAGTAACAAAGCATTCAATATTTACCGTTAGATGAAAACCTGATTTATATTCAAGCTAATATTTCTCAACCGTTAGATCGAAAACTTAGCTTGTTACACATACTTGACAATGCACACTTCTAGGTTTTTTAACCGTACCCAAACGTATGCACTTGTTGGTTCAACAATAGTTAACCAAAAGGTTAGCCATATGAGCATTTCATATCAACCATGTTCTTCTTCACCATAACTAGTTCAAATGACTCAAATGAGTTAGAGAGTTGTTCAATTGCAAGGAAATATTATGTACTACACAAGACACAATTGAAGAAAAGATGATTTGATTCACTCGAATCGGTTCATGAACTTTTATAGCCACGGTTTGCAAACTTCATTCCTTAGTCTTTATAAGTTTAAGTTCAGAAATCATCTTCAGATATATAACCTTTCTCAAGTTCGCAGACTAGGTTCGCGGAATTAAGCAACCGGTAGAGTTTACAAACTCCAGTAGAAAATCTCGGAAAAGATCTTCCGCAGGTTCGCGGACTGGGTTCGCGGACGCAGCTAGTTCGTCAACTCCAGCAGAATTTCTCGGGATGAGAAGTTCGGCAGTTCGCGGACTGAGTTCGCGGACTTGGATCACGCCATTTTCCGGTTTCTCTTGATTAACAAAGTTCGCAAACTTTGGTTCAAGGAATACGACTTATACATAAATGTGTTTCCACAACAATATTTATGTACACCATTGGTTATGTAATCTAAACTCTCATTTCAATCATTGAAACATTCTTAGAGGACGTTATATAGTTGTTACACCATTTCTCGTCAAAGCAATTTTCGAAGTGATTGAAAAATATCATGACTTTCGTCACTAGGTAAAGATAAACTTGATCGAAGCGAAAAGCTTACCAACACATATTTCGAGATATAGATAGGCGAGGTATACTCAGCTCGAAATACCAAATTTGTATAATCCAAGTCTATATATATATCATACGACTTCTTGTCTCAAAGAGTAGGAGATAGAGTAGATACACTTTTGAGTGACAGATAAGTTCAAGTCTCCACATACCTTTTTGTCGAGAAGTTCCACCGGTTCCTTGAGTAGTTCTTCTTCTTGTATGATGAATCTCCATGAAGTCCTTGAGATCAAATACACTTTCTATCCTAGTCCGAGACTTATCTATAATAGACTAGAATTAAGACATAGTTTTGATCACTAATATTGACAAACATGCTTGAGATAGAAAAGCATTCGAGTTCGACTGAGCAATTCTCTAATAATCTTCCCCTTTGTCAATTTTAGTGACAAAACTATCAATACATATGGAATACAAAAAAAGATAAAGATACTTTAGTATCTCCTATTCCACATGTCTAATCTTCAACATTCCTAGAAATCTTCGTCACTTCCAAGTGCTCCAATGATCCCAAAGGTTGTAAGTTTAGTATCACCGTTGTTGAAGATCCGTAGCTATAACAATGCGAAAGCATCGGTCTCGATCATTGTTATACAGTGTCATAGTATTATTACACAGTGTCAAAGTCCAATTATATCACAACTTCAACAATAATACTATGGTGATATGTATCACTCCCCCTTTTTCAATACTCCATCTCCCATGGAAACCACTCCCCCTTACACAATGATCCGAAAACCATATGTATTTGTAGTGTGAACTACATATTAATTCTCCCCCCTTTTTGTCAATAAAATTGGGAAAGGTACAAGAACGGGATCATAATGAAATTTCTGTAAGAGATATTTCATGACTAAAAGAAAATACATACCATCTTATTTGGATGCAATCATATAGCCGAAGCCAATAGCATTCATCAAGGAGTTTAAAGATACAAGATAACCCCTCTAATATTCCACAACTGCATTCCCCTCAAGATATTACCATTAAGCACAAGTTCAAAAGAACTCTCCCCCATTTTATATCATTCTCGAAAGAACAACAAGAGCGACCTTAATTTCAAAAGAAAAGAAGGATTTTATTGGACACCAAAAACCATGAGAATGATTTTCTATATCCGAAAAACACAATCAAATTAATCACAAGTAAACCCATGATTAATTTAATCGTAATACTCAATCAAATTAAACATAAAAAGTGATCAACTTAATTGATTATGCTCGACATAAGAGAACTTAAGGAGCATACGACTAACATAACCATTAGAAAATGAGTAGGATAGTCGTTCATATACTCAACATAAGAGAAATCTTACGGAGTATGAAGATACTCAACTAGATTAATTACATGAGAACCCATAATTAATCTAATTGGAATACACAACCAAACTAATTACCAAAGTAATAAATTCAATTGTCATTTGTTTTGCTCAACATAAAAAGACTTATGGAGCAATAACTAAATAACCAGACAAGATGATTAACTTAGTTTAATATGCTCAACATAAAGTACCTTACGGAACAACCAACAAAGCTAATCAAAAATTAATCAACTTGGTTGTATCGTGCTCAACATAAGAGACATTATGGAGCCTCACAGTAATACATAAAATATGGATCAGGGATGACCAATACTGCGGAATACACAACGATTCATTCTATTTTCAATCACTATTCTCATAATGATATTAGTAGGCATAATCCTTGAAAACAAAAGATTTTAACCTATCTTCCATCAAAGAATTGACAATATAGGCTTAAATTTTGTATTTGTCAAAAGTCTATTCATTCTTTTACCAGTACGAGAATATAGATCACAAACGACTTTACTTTTGACAATATATGGGACCTTCAAGTTCACGGACGCAAACATACATGTCCCATAACAAGTTGCAATATAACAAATCACAAAGATTAATACTGCAAAAACATCATCCTCCAAATATTTTTAGAATCTAAATACCAAATAAACCTAAAAAACAAGAAGATGAAAAATAATAGCTATGTGTAGTCACAATCATTGCTATTCAAGCACTAGTTATTCTTCCAACTAAACCAAAAAGAAGACATACTAGGCAACAATTGAATCAGATTTCTTTGACCACTTCATACCTTTGAAACGGACCATGAAAGTAAGTATCGCTGATATCCTTGATCTTCTTGACTGTCGAAACACCAGGTTCAAGAGTTAAAACATTAGTTTTTCGGTCAACAATGCGAGCAAGATGTCTAGCTTTGGCGCAGTCAAGGATAACTTTCTTCTGATTCCTGATTAATATATTCTGATTACCAAGGATTTTTTCCTGTCCATCAATAAGCTGGTTTATCTGCAATTGAAGGTTAGCAAGTTCGTTCTTGACCTCACTTTGAAAGAGAATTAAATCCTTGACAGATTCTCCAATCCAAGAGTTATATTCTTTTCTTTCGAGCATCTTCTTCAGAACAAAATCTTGAGCTGGATCACATCCTTTTAGGTCTTCTTCCATTGTAGGGTTTACTTCTTCTTTAGGAAGAGTTTCCATAGACATCCTTTTCGAAGATTAAGAACACATATATGAGATATATATATATATATATATTAAGTAGTATACCCTAGATAGAAACCCTGGACGTCCGTGGGCTAACCCGAACGTATGAACAAGAAGAATGGACCAAACAGGGAAAACTACACATTGTGATATTTCCAATACTTATGAACAAGTTAGAAGAGTCACAATGAAGAAATACTAAAACTCACAAAGAAGCTATCAATCAGACACATAAAAAAACAACTAAATACTTGAGCATCTCTCAATCATCATCCTTGTATCTCTCAAGTTAGATACGAGAATGGAACTTTTTACTACTAGGTAGCATAGGGAGACATAGTCTCACCATAGGTATTGAGAGAATAATTGTGTTTTTCACCTGGATGTCTGACCTCAATATTTCTTATCTTCCCTTGGATGTTTTCAAATTTAGAGAAATTTCTCACAGCCCTTCCTGAAAGCTTAGGAGAAGAAGCTTTCTGATTACTGAGTCTAGGACCTCTAGAAATCGGTTCTAGAGGATTTTCCGAAATGGGTCTCCATACTCTAGACTTAGATTTACCAGAGTTGTGCTTATAAGCATAGGACATGCTTTCATTAGCAACACGAGAATTTGTATCACTAGAATGCACAAAGGTCCTGTAATGATTTCTAGGGAAGAGATCATTCTTGTAAGTTGTCTGGTTTCCCGTGGAATAAGATTCACTGCTGTAGTCGACTGACTATTAACCCCATTGACAGTGGAAAGAAGCAAATTACGAAGTTTAGAAATTTGTTTCTTCCTGGCAAAACAACGGATAACATAGTGATTTCTTTTTCCACAGAAGATACAGGTTCGTGGAGAAGACGCAACAAAAGGCATCTGTTTTAACTTTACAGCCAGGTGAGAAGATTGTAAGTTATAAAAACTTTTCTCGACACAATCTTCTTTTTAAGGATATTTTTTCATGTACTGTATGTCAAGAGGAACAGAAGAATTTTTCCTTAAGACAAAGTTTTCCTTTTCCAAGGTTATACACTGTTCATGAGCTAGTGAAAGTGATGCTTCTAACTTCTCGTTTTCAACACGAAGTCTGTTAAGATCAGATGAATGCGTCTTGATCAAACGTTTTTCCTCTAATCGAGCCTTCTTTGATAACCTTTTCGAGATCACAAATCTTTTCACGTTGTAGATTATTCTCTTGAAGAAGTTTTTCAATATCCTTTGATAAAGACTCAATAATGTTATAGAGTACACGTTCTCGATCAATAGACTTTTCAAATTCATCGATGAGTTGATTATGATTCTAAAGATCAACAAACTCAGTAGAATTTTTTGCGATTCTGGTGAGCTTCATTTCAGCTTTTTCTATTATGTCCAGTGTCTCATTGGAAGAAGAGTGATCAACACAAGATGAGACAATCTTCATACCTCGGGATTCGGAAGAATCAACTAATGAGCAATCCTTTGAGGTATTTTCGAGACAGCTGACATAGTTGAAAGTTTAGGAGGCATCTAGGTATGCGTAAGAGATTCGGTCCGCGGACTCAGATTGCTACAAACACAGACTTGTAAGGTCCTGAACGTGTTTGCCTGCTATGATACCAATTGAAAAAGCGGGGGTCTAAGACCACCACCCAATATTTCGCTTAGAAATCTGTATGGACAAACTCGAATATACTTTTAAGAGAATAAACAAGACTCATACATCAACGAGTTTATATCTCTCTCTTGATTTGATTTACTCAAGCAACACTGCGAGTAATCAAATACAAGGAATAACTTGGATGGTACCAAAGACCAATATCCAAGGATCAATCAATGACAATCAACAACCAAGGGTTGGATTACTCTAATTGATGATCTAACGCACAACCTGTATTATTTAAATTATAAAGATAAAACAATATAATGCGGAAATTGAAATAACACAGACACCAGAAATTTTGTTAACGAGGAAATCGCAAATGCAGAAAAACCTCGGGACCTAGTCCAGATTAAACACACACTGTATTAAGCCGCTACAGACACTAGCCTAATCCAAGCTAACTTCAGACTGGATTGTAGTTGAACCCCAATCAATCTCCCACTGATCCAAGGTACAATTATGCTCCTACGCCTCTGATCCCAGCAGAATACTGTGCACTTGATTCCCTTAGATGATCTCACCCATAACTAAGAGTTGCTACGACCCAAAATCGCAGGCTTTGACAATAAACAAATATGTCTCACACAGACAAGTCTATCAAAGGATCAATCTGTCTCCCACAGATAAACCCTAAAGGTTTTGTTCCGTCTTTTGATAATAATTAAGGTGAACAGGAACCAATTGATAATCCGGTCTTATATTCCCGAAGAACAGTCTAGATTAATCAATCACCTCACAACAATCTTAATCGTACGGTAGCGAAACAAGATGTTGTGGAATCACAAACGATGAGACGAAGAAGTTTGTGATTACTTTTTATATCTTGCTTATCGGAGATATCAATCTCAAGCCAATCAATCTGATTGTACTCGTACGATATAATATGCAAGATCAGATCACACAACTACGATAAAAGTAATATCGGTCTGGCTTCACAATCCCAATGAAGTCTTTAAGTCGTTAACCCGGTTTGAGAAAAGAAAACCAGAGGTTAAAGGAAAATCGACTCTAGTATGCAAACTAGTATCACACGTAAGGTGTGGGGATTAGTTTTGCACAATACTAGATGTCTCCTTTATATAGTCTTTCAAATCAGGGTTTGCAATCAATATTAGCTTAGTAACAAAGCATTCAATATTCACCATTAGATGAAAATCTTATTTACATTCAAGCTAATATTTCTCAGCCGTTAGATCGAAAACTTAGCTTATTATGCACACTTGCCAATGCACACTTCTAGGTTTGTTAACCGTACCCAAACGTATGCACTTGTTGGTTCAACAATAGTTAACCAAAAGGTTAGCCATATGAGCATTTCATATCAACCATGTTCTTCTTCACCATAACTATTTCAAATGACTCAAATGAACTAGTTAGAGAGTTATTCAACTGCAAGGAAATCTTATGTACTACACAAGACACAATTGAAGCAAAGATGATTTGATTCACTCGGATCGGTTCATGAACTTTTATATCCACGGTTTGCAAACTTCATTCCTTAGATTTTAAGTTTAAGTTCAGAAATCATCTTCAGATATATAAGCTTTCTCAAGTTCGCAGACTAGGTTTGCGGACTTAAGAAACCGATAGAGTTTACAATCTCCATCATAAAATCTCGGCAAAGACCTTCCGCCGGTTCGCGGACTGGGTTCGCGGACGGAGCTAGTTCGTCAACTCTAGCAGAATTTCTCGGGATGAGAAGTTCGGCAGTTCGCGGACTTGGATCATGCCATTTTCCGGTTTCTCTTGATTAACAAAGTTGGCAAACTTTGGTTCAAGGAATACGACTTATACATAAATGTGTTTCCACAAAAATATTTATGTCCACCATTGGTTATGTAATCTAAACTCTCATTTCAATCATTGAAACATTCTTAGAGGACGTTATATAGTTGTTACACCATTTCTCGTCAAAGCAATTTTCAAAGTGATTGAAACATATCATGACTTTCGTCACTAGGTAAAGATAAACTTGATCGAAGCGAAAATCTTACCAACACATATTTCGAGATATAGATAGGCGAGGTATACTCAGATCGAAATACCAAATGTGTATAATCCAAGTCTATATATATAGCATACGACTTCTTATCTCAAAGAGTAGGAGATAGAGTAGATAGACTTTTGAGTGACAGATAAGTTCAAGTCTTCACATACCTTTTTGTCGAGAAGTTCCACCGGTTCCTTGAGTAGTTCTTCTTCTTGTATGATGAATCTCCATGAAGTCCTTGAGCTCAACTACACTTTCTATCCTAGTCCGAGACTTAGCTATAATAGACTAGAATTAAGACTTATAGTTTTGATGACTAATATTTACAACCATACTTAAGATAGAAACACATGCGAGTTCGACCGAGCAATGCTCTAATAATCTCCCCCTTCATCAAATTCGAGTTTTTCCTCCAGATACAAACAAAACTGCATTCAAAACACATCAAGGGCACTATGAGTTCATGGTAATGCCCTTTGGTTTAACCAATTCCCCAGCCTCTTTTCAAGCACTCATGAATGATGTTTTTCAGCCTCATTTGAGGAAATTTATATTGGTATTCTTCGACGACATATTGGTATACAACCCTGACATGGAATCCCATTTGGAGCATTTAGAAATTACTCTCAAAACTCTACAACAACATACACTATATGCCAACCCTTAAAAGAATTACTCAAAAAGGATAACTTCCATTGGAATGCTTCTTCTCAAGCTGCATTTGAAGCTCTCAAGCAAGCTGCATTGGATTGCTAGCACTGCCTGACTTCAATTTACCATTTGAAGTCGAGATTGATGCTTGTGATACAGGAGTAGGGGTTGTACTGATGCAGAACAGGAGGCCACTTGATTATTTCACCAAAGGCATGGGCACAAGATTTCTGTCCATGTCCACTTATGAGAAGGAGTTACTTGCAATAGTTATGGCAGTTTCAAAGTGGATACCCTACTAGATGGGAAGTCACTTTACTATTTTCACTGACCATCAAAGCCTGGAGTTCTTCATGGAGCAGAGGCTTCACACTATGGTGCAGCAAAAATGGCTTTCCAAGCTGCTAGGCTATGATTATGTTGTTGTTTACAAAATAGGTATTGAGAATAAAGTGGCTGATGCTTTGTCCAGAATTCCTCCCACTTCCTCACCATAATGTCAACTCATTTCTCAGTTTCAATCTACTTGGTTTAATGAAGTGCAAGCTAGATACAACTCAGATAATGTGGCTACTGAATTGATTCCATAGCTGACAATCTCTCCTTCTAGCAGAAGTCCATACACACTTCTACAAGGGATTCTAAGGTATAAGCATAGGGTATACATTGGTTCATATGGGACATTAAGACAGCAAGTGATGGCTGCAGTCCATTCTTCATCTGTAGGGGGAAATTCAGGCAACCAGGCAAGCTACCAAAGGGCAAAGGAGGATTTCCATTGGATAGAAATGAAGAAAGACTTGATACAGTTTATCAAGGAATGTGACATTTTTCAACAACACAAAATTTCACATACTTCTCCTGGGGGTTTTCTGCAACCATTACCAATACCAGCACAAGCATGAAATCATATTTCCATGGACTTTATCACTGGTCTTCCAAAGTCAGAGGCAGAGAAGTCATAATGGTGGTGGTGGATAGGTTCACCAAGTACAATCACTTCCTTCCACTCGGCCATCCATCTACAGCTGCATATGTAGCCAAGGTATTTCTTGATAATATTTTTAAACTGCATGGATCGCTTGCTACCATAGTAACAGATATGGACAGTATATTCCTCAACAATTTTTGGCATGAGATATTTACTAGAATGGGTACAACATTACTTATGAGCTCAACTTACCATCCACAAACAGATGGGAAGACTGAGAGAGTCAATGCATGTTTAAAATCTTATTTAAGATGCATGACCAGTTACAGACCTACCAAATTGGTGAGTAGGCTATCATTAGATGAATGGTGGTTTAATTCCACTTATCACACAAGACTTAAGACTACTCTCTTTCAATCTCTTTATGGTTACAGTCCACAACATTTTGTCATCTTCTCTCACCAGCCTCAATGCTTCTGTGGAAAATTTTCTGCAGAAAAGACAAGCTATGGGGGTTATACTCAAATCCACTCTTGAAGAGGCACAAAACAGAATCAAACAACAAGCTGATAAGAATAGGACTGAAAGAGAATTCCAGGTAGGGGAATGGGTTTATTTGAGGTTACAACCTTACAGGCAAACATCTGTGCAACTCAGAAGGAGTCTGAAACTGTCAGCCAAATTCTTTGGTCTCTATCAATTCACTGCAAGAATGGGGAAGGTAGCCTACAAGATCTATTTACCTTTTACTTCAAAAATTCATCCAGTGTTCCATGTATCACAGTTGAAGCCAAAGCTGGGAGAAGTGTTACTTCCACAGACCACACTGCCATCATTAGATTCCAACGGATATATGAAGGTCACCCCACTCCAAGTTTTGTCTACTAGAAATGTGAAGAAACATCAAGAACTTTTGGAGCAGGTTTTGGTGCAATGGGCACACTCAACAGCTGCTGATGCCACTTGGGAAGACAAGGCTTCTATCAGAAAGCAGTTTCCAAAGATGATTCTTGAGGAAAAGAATCATATTGAGTAGTGGGTATTTGTCATAAACCCAATTTGTTATAATCCCATATAAACCCATGACTCTTGTTAGTCGGGCGCCCTTATCCTAACTGGGGTGCATTAATCTTAGTCATGTGGTATGTGTGACAAAGAGAGTGGTATATGTATCCTGTCTCCCATTGGGTAACGACAAAAAATGAATTAACCAATTACTTCCTTTATCAAATATCTCTCTTCTTATCCCTTCTTTTGTGTTCTTCCTCTCTTTTTCTTCTAGATCTCATCTCAATTCGTCTATTTCACTTCCTTTGTAGTGTAGATCACTACAAAAACTTTGTAGTGTAGATGACTCTTGTTAGTCGGGCGCCCTTATCCTAACTGGGGTGTATTAATCTTAGTCATGTGGTAGGTGTGACAAAGAGAGTGGTATATGTAGCCTGTCTCCCATTGGGTAACGACAAAAAACGAATTAACCAATTACTTCCTTTATCAAATATCTCTCTTCTTATCCCTTCTTCTGTGTTCTTCCTCTCTTTTTCTTCTAGATCTCATCTCAATTCGTCTATTTCACTTCCTTTGTAGTGTAGATCACTACAAATTGGTATCAGGAGCATCTCGAACTTGGACCTGTTATGGCTAACAAAGCTGCTGTTGAAGAACTTACATGGAAAATCGATGAGCTTGCTAGGGATCAGGCAGATTCTAATAAGAAGATGTATGAGCTTACCAAGTCTCAGAGTGATTCTCCAGTTAAATACGATGCAGTTTCGAAATCGGTTGCTGAAATAAAAGAAGCTCAGGGTAGACCAACGGCGGAATTCATGAGTGTAATTAATGCTGCTTTTGAATCTCAGATGGACCGTTACATTGAGCTTCAGGTGGAAGGATCTCAAATCGAGACAATCATCTTGGAAATAACAACAAAATTTTGGGTTCTGCACCAAACGGAAACCAAATTAATCCAAGTGAAAATATTATTCAACCTAATTATTCTGTTATAAGAAAAATCAATTTCAACAACCTAGGCCTAAGGTAGAATTTCCTATATTTGATGGTACAAACCCCAGATCATGGGTCCGTAAGTGTAGAAAATTCTTTATCATACATAATATGTCAGACCCTCAGATGGTGAATCTAGCTTCCATGTACCTAAAAGGGTTTTAGGAAGAGGAAGAATATAGTTTACAACTAGGACACACAAAGATAGTGTCAGTATTCAAAGATCCCAATGGTTTGAGGTTCCCATTTTATAAGCTTTCAAAGCATAGTTTTAGGTTTAAGCTAAGATATCTTTCGAACTAAACAAATAATATCCACCATTAGATGAATCTTTGAATCTGATTTACATAACAATATATACACTCTGGTTAGGATGAACCGTAACTGAACCGTCTACAAAGACATTGTTCATAAACGGTTAGCCTAAACTAGATGATTGAACCATAAGCTTAATTTTTCATAAACACTTAAGACTTTAAGTTTGAATCACAATCATAAGTTATAATGTGATCAATCATGTCTATATAGTGTTCTTAGAGATTTATTCAAATGCTAATTATAACACAAAAATAATTTTATGTGCATCTGAAAATATTCGACAGTGCAAGTACGTGTACTCAACCTTGTTCGCGAATATATCTGTCATGGTACATGTACCGGGTATGTGTACCCTTACGAAAAATATAAGTTCCGGAACATACAGAACTTTTCCGGTATGCGTACCGGGTATGGATACCACACCGATTCCAAAACCGACAGTTCTTTTTCAGTATGCATACTGGTTTGCGTACCGTTTCGAGTTCACGAGTTCACAGTATTTTTTGTGTTATGGATACCGGGCATGCGTTCCACTAAGTTGCTGCCGAACCATAGCTACGCTGGTACTTGTACTGAGTACATGTACTATGGTTCCGAACCTATAACAGTTTTTCCAGTTTGTGAAACTGGTATGCATACTGTCTTGTATCCTGATTTTCAGTAGTTCTATATTTCTCTCTAGATCAATTCGAAATATTCCCAAATAACATCAATGACACATATCACTGTTCCAGGCTATTTTCGAATGATAATCTTTAATTATAATTTTGATTACAAACAATAAATTGTCCTTAACTGAAATTCATTAAGTATGAACAAATATTCATTAAGCTTAGTCATATATATTTCGAGAACTAATTACGAAGATAAACTTGACTCGAAATTCTTGATATTCTTAGGATAGTCTAATTGGTTATGCAACAACGTCTCATAGATAATAAGATGAATATAACTTGAGAAATATGTGTTTCAGTCTTCACTTACCTTTTGTTGAAGAAGTTCACCATAAGATTCGGTTGATCTTTGCCTTCAAACGGTATAACGCAATTATGACTGCCGTGATGTCCGTTTCTTAACCACACTTCTATCCTGATCCGAGACTTAACTAATTGTGGACTAGAAATCAAGATATAGTTTTGACAACTAAATTTGACAATAAGCTTGAGATAGCAATACTTGTAAGTTCGACCGAGCAATGCACTAATAACTGGAAAGCTTTCTGGAAGGTTAAACTCCCTCCAAAAGTTAAGCACTTCCTATGGAAACGCATCAATGATTGTTTGCCTCTGAGAGGTACAATCTCAAGGTATGTTCAAAATATAAACCCAAACTGCCCTTTATGTAATAGTTGTTCCGAATTTGTTACTCATCTTTTGTTACACTATTAGGTTTCTAAATCTTTATGGAATGTTGTGAACAATGATTTTATAGGACGGTTAATGGAAGCAGTCTAAAGTACTGGGTAACTAGTTTGTTTGTTAACGATAGTATAAGCAGACCATTAGGTTTAAATCTTATTTATTGTGCTGGATTCATGTTAGGGCACATTTGGAAATTGCGATGTGTCGTAGTTTTTTAGAATGTTCAGTTGCAGGTTGGAAGTTTTCAAACGGAAGGTACAACAATCAATTGAAGATTGGGTTAGAGTTGCCAACGTGAAAATATCTAGTAGACTTGCAACGACAAATTATAAATGAGGAGCAATGGACTTTACCAGTAACAAGCTTCATAAAATTCAATTTTGATGCATCTTTTATTAAAGAAACAAATGCAATGGGTTGTGGACTATAACTTCCAATGCTGCAGGAACATGTGAAGGGGCATTTTGCATGCTAGGAATAACGCAGGACAAAGAACAAACAGAAGCCATAACAACTCTTGAGGAAATCAAGATGGCTAAATAAAAAAGAGTGCAAAAAATGCATTTGGAAGGGGTAGTTTAAATGTAATAAAGGCCATTAATGACAGTTTAGGAAGTGTTAAATGGACAAACAATAATATTATTGGCGATCATAGGCTGCTGCTTAAATCATTTATCTCATGGATATGTACTCGTGTCTCAAGGGAGCTAAATGAAGTACTAAAGGGGCATTTTGCATGCTAACTGATTTAAGCAGTGGTAATATTACCCTGTTATGGAATGACAATGAATTTGATTTCTCCTATAAGAGAAAGAGAAACATTATGTATGTTTTTCTTAAGATAATAAAATCCTCATTTCCTATTAAAAAAAGTAATACGTGAAGTAGTGTCCTCTATTTTTGGGCTCAAATCAGGTTTGGTTTTAATTTATAATATTATTTTTTAATACGAAAATAGAACAGTTTATTTAATTAAGGACCATAATTGTCTGACTGAATACATTCCTTTAACCATAGTGGCAATGAAGTATTCTAATTTGTGTTACAAGAATTAACTATTACATGCTTCGCTAATACATGATCCGTGTTATTTGCCTCTCTTGGCGTAAACGAACATTTCCAAGAGATAAAATCATTTAAAAAATAAATATTGTCTTCTATTGTGTTATTGTGAATCCATTTCACCGCTCCCCTGTTTATACTCAACGTTAAGTCAACATTTTGCAATCTCCTCCAAGTGAATCTTCTGAAACCCAATATCTCTTTCCCATTTTATCGCATCAAACATAAGCATAGCTTCCGCCTGTACCGGTCTACAACCTTCGGAAATACGACATCGAGCTTCATAGCAAGTACCTGCATAATCTCTACTTATTTTTCCAATTCCTGATAATTCAGTATTTATAAAAAATGCTGCAACGAAGTTAATTTTCAGATTTTCTCCTAGTGGGCTGGACCATTTTGGAAGATTTCTAACATGATTTTATATAAAATCAAACTTATGTATAATGTTATTACATTCGATATAGAATGCGGTAATTTTCCTTGCAATCACACCCGCATTAGCGTGCACATTCTCAAATATTAGCGAACAACCTGATTTCCAAATCATCCAAAAACCAAAAACAGTTTTATCTCTTAGGTTAACATTCACCATAGAGGTGTTATGGACAACAAGAAAATCATCCACAATCCAATCAATAAAATATATCTCATCCACCGCATTCAAAACATCATTTCCAAACACCTGCTTGCCATATACCTTTTATGACAATGCAGTCGCAAAACAGATGTTGCATGGATTCAACAATAGTCAAACAAAAAGGACATTTGCTATCTATATTAGAAACAATCCGGCAGAGCTTATCCCTGGTTAGTAGATATTTTTGCATACAGTTCTAAAGAAAGTGAGCAATTTTCGGTGGAATCTTAACTTTCTAAAAAACTTTCCAATTCTTGTAATAACACCTCCACTCTGATCTTGGATACACTTGTAAGCCGTTTTGACAGAAAAGTTTCCGTCTTTAGTATGTTTCCATCTAACTTTATCCTTACCATCGTATGAAATTTTGATTTTCAGAATTTCATTCACCGTATTCTCGTCAAATAAGGCAACTAATATACACCTATCCATGGTATTGAAAATCGTCCGATTCACAATTTGACTCGGACGATTCACTTCATTTTCTTCATAAACGATTCAAATCCGCTTCAATCAGAATTTCATTCACCGTGTTCTCGTCGAATAATGCAACTAATATAAACCTACCGATGGTATTGAAAATCGTCCGATTCACGATTTAAATCGGACGATTCGCTTCATTTTCTTCATAAACGATTCAAATCCGCTCATTTTCTTCATAAACGATTCAAATCGCTCGTACGAATCGTTTTGACCATGAATCGTGCAGTCCAAACAAAGTTGACTACTATTCTTGATTATATTCTTAAAGCAAAAATTTGAATGTGAAGCTTCGAATACGCGACCTCCTGAGTCATACGAGTGCCCTCTAACCACTGTTCTACTTTGTTTTTTTTTTATGTTTAACGAACTTTATTAGTATATATTATATCAAAGACTAAAAAACTTCGCAAAAACCTCCATCTTTGCTAAATACTCCGCATAGTTTAGTATTATTTAAAAGAAAATATAAAATTTAATAATCAACCATGAATCTACAATTCACGATTTAACATAAGATTCGATTCTGAAATTTCAAAAAACGATTCAGGATTTAAAAACCTTGCACCTACCCCACCTGGTTGGTATCATGATCAGTGAGTTGACTAACTGGCAGATAAAGATTCTAGGGAAAGAAAAATAAAAAAAATGACTTCCATGGATTCTTAGACTGTGTTTGATAGAAATTAATTTTATGGCATTAGCGATCTTTCGATGAAAATAATGTGTTTACCTTCGTTTGAGTAATTCTGTTTCCATAAAATTGTAAAATAAACATAGTCCAAAATGTATCGGACATAGTCCAAAATATGTTTTAAACTTAATTTCATCGGATTCGATGGAACGTTTTTCCTTGCTCTCCCAGGAAACTTTCCTATACGTCAAACACAGCCTTAGCTAGGGATGCGCACGGTATATATGGAGACCGCTTTGATAACCAGTTCGTTCTTGCTCACTACGAACGGTGAATAATATAGCACCATTTATCACGAACAAAAGAGTTCTGACACAAGGAGAGTTTTGCACGGGTGCAGGTGGACTTAAACAGAATGTTGTTGTAATTGTTACTTTTCAGATCTAGTTCATGTGATTCCCAAATTCACTTCTAGATTGGGTTTTCCTCTTCTCCTTCTCCTCCATTTTTTTTTGTCACTGATTGGTTATCTAATTAGGCCCGTAAATTATATCCTCGATTCAATTTTCTTATCTTCTTCTTTGAGGTTCATTATAAGATGAGCTATTGGAAAATCGACTACTGATTTCCACAAAATGATGATGTCGAGAGAGAAAGGAAATGTAAATATCGATGAAGAACAGAACGAGAGTAAGAAAATAGTGAAAGAAATAGATGATGAACCACATCTTCCTCAGGAATTGATTATCGAAAATATTCTCACCAGATTACCAGCTCGGATTCTAGGCGTGTTCAGCTGCGTCAGTAAGGTACGGTACAATTTGATTTCTAATGATTCTCGATTTGCTGCGGCACATTTTTTCCAAAATAAAAATAATTATAATCTAGTCTTTAACCTCATTAATGTAAACCAAAACAACTGGGAAAATGCTTACCTTTTCAATTTACAAAAGAATAGTGATGGGTTTGATTATAAATTACTAATGGCCTTATGCATCAAAAACACAATTGAACTAGTAGGTTATTGTAATGGTTTATCCTGTTTTAAAGGAGTGAGTGAAGATGGTGATATTTTGGGTGTAGTAAAGGTCATTAATCCGAACCGTGGTGAAACACTTAATCTCCCATATTTCACACCTAGTGGGGGATCATGCAGATATTTGTGTCATGGTTTTGGTTTTGATTCATTATCACAAGCATATAAGATTGTAGTTATTCATGCTTCAGAAGACAACGATGAGTTTATTTGCTTGGTCGTAACACTTGGAACTAATTCATGGAGAACGATAGTTGCTAGTACTGCTGAAATGTCACCACCACCAGGTTGCTCTCCTTTTCCTAGGCGGATGATTACAAGAACTTCGAGAGATTATCAGAGAGAAGCCACCCGTTGTGGGGATAATCTTTTTTGGAGGATAACTAATAATACAAGTAATGATGATAAGACTGAAATGTTACTCTCATTTGATATCCACAATGAGAAGCTTCATTTCATTCACCTCCCAATTGAATGCACTCAGGTCCCGATGAATGAACATCAATATGTCGAAGTTGATCATCATCTTCTGGAATTTAAAGGATATCCTTGTGTTGCACGCTCGGAAAAGATAATAATAAACAACAGGTATCATCACCATCAATGTATTGCTCAGAGGAGGTTTTGTCGTTGTTGTTTTAAGGTTCATCTGTATGTCTTGAAGAACAAGCTCCAGCAAGTGTGGGAAAAGGAGGAGTCTTTCGACATTCAGATGGAGGAAGGATCACTACCAGTTCCCTTTTGCTGTTACTGTGGCACTACTGCTTCTTCTACTACTGCTACTGATGCTACTACTACTATCCCTCCTACACGAATGTTGAGTTTCTCTGATCAGGTGATACTGTATTGGTTTAATGGGACATATCTTGTCTTCTACAATTTGCAAATGAAACATTTCGAGGTGGTAAATTGCTGTAATGAGGAAAATCGTGCCGTTTTTGAAGTTAAGATGAAAGGAATCCCTGGAAGACGCAGGATTGGTGAGGATGATCGTATTTATTGCCCATACATGGATTATCAGCTGCACGCTCAAGTTGAAAACATCCTTTCACTGAAAACCTTCATTCCCGAAGGAGGAACATGTAAGTTGGTGGATGGTTACCACGGTTTTCAAACTTATGTGGAACATAATATCCCCACAGGATGGCTGTGTACGGGAAAAGATCGATCAATACTGAAATATTATATTTATGTTTAGTTTGTTCTGTTGTTATTTGACTCAATTAACGGCGGTACTATTTACTTTTTATTTATTTCGTGAAGATTTTTACTCAGAATAGTAGACTATGCAATTGCTAAAATACTCAAACTGGTATCTGGTTATCTCTGTGTTTCACTTTGATAAATTATTTGGATGAAAGCTGTCAGTATGCTATTCTTCTGATCTCACAAAGAATTCCTGTCTTTCTAACTCGAAGCCAACTTGAATCTGATAAAGATATACATACGAAATATAATATGATTATATTAGTAGTATTAGGAGTTGACAAAGGCTCGCAACATTTTATTGCGAGGAGGAATCACATTTAGGTTATTATTTAATTCTAGGTTCTGTTATGTTTCATCTAGGCATGGTGTATACTTTAGGTTGCTGGTTTTGTATGCTGGCAGATGGCAGCAGCCATATTTGGATGGAGAAGTCCAAAATTGCGATCAGAGCCACTATCGATTAGGAAAAACGCAACCACTATGGAGCTTGACTGTATATGTCTTGAATTTTAAGAAAGCGGAAACCGAGTATTCGTCCATTGAAAATTTGACACTAAATTGGGCAGAAATGCACAAAGCTAAAACTGCACGAAGGTAAAGAAACTTGAGTCAGTTCTAATATCTTTAATCATCCCCAGGATTTTCCATGGAATCATAAGCGTTTCACCATAAAAAGAGATAAAAAATTAGCTAAATAACAATAAGATTCAATCATCCTTCTCTACAAGAATTGAATGTTTCATCCACAGGGTGACATAGGCAACACTGAGTATTAGTGTTTGTTAAACTCGTATTTCCAACTAAACTAAGGCCGCCTTGTAATAGCCTTTAAAATCCAGCAGTGAAAAATTACTTGTCAGCGAAACAAAGGCCACCATCAAAGGGCAGACCAGAAACACCCCAAAAAGCAGGATTTTTTTTTTAAAAGATCGATCTTCAATCTTGAGAAATCGCAAGTAGTAACATAAGATAAATAAAAAATTCACAAGGTAATTAGAGATTTTGTAGACAGAGCATTAAGTAGAAAATAAAAAGATATGATAATGCATCTGGATCCATATTTTTTTAGCAACACCCATAAGTGCCAAACGCATGGAATGCACTTAAATTCAATCAAGACAGCCGATAGGTATAAATGTATGAAACTTAATACGAACTTCTTAAGTTTAACTAAGACCCATGTCCACATGCTTAATAATGCAATGACCAGGGTTTCCATATAAACATGTACCAAAAAAGAAGAAGAAATATACCTATTAAAGATCAAAGAAAGACAAACTTAACCCATAAAATGCTGCGGGGATGAAGACAGAAACTAAGAAAATTTAACATAGATAAACATAAACCCTAAATTATTGCTCTGGTTTTAAGTAATTACCTGGGAGAAGTTTTGCTGGCTTTCCAAGAGAATCGATGGAACTGCAACTCTGCATATGTACCATTTGACAAAATCAAGAAGAATTGCTGCTGGTTTTAGGGAAATCAAGCAAATGAAATGTGTTGAGACTGATTCAAGAAGAAATTACCTGTGAAGTTTTCTTGTTAGCCTTGGGCTCTTTGGAAAGAAGGAGGAGGCTTTCTAGAGCTTTCCAAAGAGGAGTAAATGAATTCTTGAGACGGGATTTTATAGATCCGAGAAAATTGTGGAAGAAGAAACTGAAGGGAATGTTGATACGTGTATCTGTAGTATTTCACTACTCTGCACTCACTGTCACTCACAGAGTCAAAATCAGCGTGAATGCGTGAGGCAAAAAATATCTTCGCAAAAGTTTTGTACAGACCGCCCCCATGAAGGCATGAACTACCCCCAAAACCGTTGTTGACACATGAGGTGGACCTAAATCACCTTTAAATGCCCCCACTGCCAATTCCCAAAGGGAGTCCTACTTCTCCCACTCACATAACGGTTTTTAAGTATATTCGGGGACTGTTCGTGCTAAATTATTTATATCTTCGTCACATGTAATTACTAGAAGTGATACAAAGATGAACCCTATCGCATATAATATCATTGGAATAAGCTTTCATGAAATACATTCGAATCTTCAACGAGCGAAGTGAGCTGTAAACCATTACTGAAATTCGCCTATAAAAAAAAGAGCGACAATGTAACGAGGGCAGAGTTTTTAGGGTTTAAAAGAGAGTTTGAGCCTTGAAAGAAAGAGCATTCTTGTAACAGAGATAAAAGACTTGTAATCATCTTCTACACATAGTGAAATCATCCCTGTGGATGTAGGTTTTAACACCGAACCCCGTAAAATTGTTTGTGTCTTTAACATTCGTCTTACATGCTTGCAAATCCAAAATCATAATGTTTTGGATCTATTGCAAACAGATTTCCAAACCTTGATTTAAAGAACAAAAGGGAAATCAAATAGGTTTATTTGTTAGAGAAATATTGGTATCAAAAGTCTTCACTTAGATGCCTGATGAACAATTGATATGAACCCTAATGAACACAAAGTAACTGAATCTTCCTTAACTCGAGAACATTCTCTTTCTATCTTTTCATTTTTCATACCCAAAGAAGAGTTACAAGGACACAATAAATACTCCTACAAAACCCTAATAGAAAATCACTTACATCCGAGATGTTTATTACTGAAGATAGTTATGACTAAGTAATTGCTACTTCCTTAATTAAATAACTGGATTAGCTTCTAATTAAGCTGTACGGACTAAATTACTATAGGCGCCCATAATTTGAAATGAGGCAACCCCGCGATATGACTATACTTTCCCCTTAAACAACATCCTTGTCCTCAAGGATGAAAATCAGGAAAATGAGACTTGATGTTGCTAGCGTCTTCCCATTTACTGTCTTCAGGGGTGAGTTTGACCACTATATAAGAAACTGTGGAACTGAGAAGTTGTTGCGGATGACAACTCTTTCTCCTAAAAGAACAATTGGCTTCATGATAATTTGACCTTGCTGATTGACCAATGATAATAGAGGGGCATGGATAACAGCAGCACCAATCTTTTTCTCCAGTTGAGAAATGTGAAAGACCGGGTGTATTTTGGATTCAACTAGAAGTTGTAGCTTATAGGCCATAGTGACAATCTTCTCAATGACCCTAAAGGGCCCATAGTACCTTGCAGAGAGTATTTGATTTCTTCTTACATCCATTGAAGTTTCCGGTAGGATTGAAGTTTAAGGTAAACCATATCATCCAACCTGAAGCTTCTGTCCATCATCTTCATGTATGCAAAGTACTTCATTCTCTCTTGCAAGGATTATGTCCTTGTTAAGATTGTCCAAGGGATTTATCAGCGAAAGTCATGGAGTAATATGGCTTGCTGAACTTTATGGTGATGCTTAGAATCACCAAGTTAAGTCTGTTCCAGTTGTGCAAAGGTGCACAAGTTTGTGTCAAGAATTTGGGCGTTAACTTTCATGGAAGATATGCGCATGCGCCAAATAGGATTTGGGCATTACTAAGATGCATGATGCAATTGGAGATAAAAGATAGGCGAATTGTAGATGCATGAAGAAGGAAGGACAAAGTAGTGGTGAGGCATAAGAATGGTATGTGGTCAATCTTGAAGAAAATCTTCATGAAATCTAAAGAAACATGATAGCCTCAGTTTGAAGAAGTATTCAACTAAGTGTCAAGTATATTGTGCTTCGTTATGGGAGTTGCATAAGAACGTTGATAAGTTTTATCCTGATATTTAGCATTATAAATAGCCTAGAGATTAATAAGGTTGGTGTTGCTCATTTGAGATAAGAACCAATTATTGTAGAGAGTGTTACGCATTCACCAAAGAGGGTGAATGGCCTGTTTTGGTCCATGTGGTGGACTTTTTTATGTAATCTTCCTTAATGAAATACAATGGGTTTATTGTGTTATATCTTTGTGTTCACTATATTCCTTATCTTCTGAAGTACATTTATGTATGACAACCTCTTATGCTTATGGGGACATGAAGAGTTAGAGAGAAAGAAGAAAAGACTTTTGTTGCGTATTTCCTTAAGAGTGAAGGAAGATGCATACTTTGATGCAAGTATGAAAGTCTGAGTACTTGTGGGTGAAGTTGATTCACTGAACCACAGAGTATTTCCGGTCATGTCCCATGAAAATTTATGCGATTAGATGGTCATGTGACACTTACCATCTTTCATGAGAATAACTACAACTCCCCTGGCACAAGCATCCGTTTCTAGGATGAAGGGTTTGTAGAAGTCTGGTAGTTTCAGCACATGGTGCTACTCATGGCTCTTTTAAGTTATGCAAAAGCCTTATCAGCTGCACTTGACCACACAAATGCATTCTTATTTAATAAGTCAGCCAGGGGTTTACAAATGCTCTCATACCCCCTCACAAACTTTCTATAATAACCAGTTAAGCCTAGGAATCCTCTTAATTCCTTCAAAGTTGTTGGGGTTGGCTAGGATACCATGCTATCAATCTTGGATGGTCAGCAGACACTCCTTCTAGGGTGATGAGCTGTCCCAAATACTCTGGATTCTCTTGTGCAAAGCAACATTTGGACTTCTTAGTAAATAGCTCATGTTGCCTTAGAAGACTCAAGACTTTCTTCAAGTTGTTAGAGCATTGCTCGGTTGAACCCACCAAGTGTTGGTATGTCAAGTTTGGTTGTCATATCTTAGTGAATCAAAACTCATTTGAAGAGTCGCTTGATTATTTACTAGAGTCAACTTCATATAGAAAGTTACTAGGATATGAGACTTACAAGTATTACATGAAGACTTGAAGAATGTGAAGAATGTGAAGAAGTAAAGAGCTACATCGACGACATCATCCTTCGTATTGAGGTTAGTAATATTTGACTTGCACTATTTCATTCCTAATATATCTTTCAAGTCGTGCATATTAAAAACATAATTGCGAAGCTGTGGATGATTATACTCTAGTTAGACATAGTATTAAGGAATTATAATACAAAGTATAAAGTCTATCTTTTGAACTTCGCATATAAGACATCGACATAATCGTATGAATGCTATTGTGATTATGTGTATGGGTATGGGTGAAGATTTCGCCATAGGAAATAATGTTTTACATTCGTTTAAAGGAAGTATAATTCATAAACTTATTTTATGAATCGAAAGGGAAATCGCTAGGCTTATTGGTGTTGTTATTCATTGCAAATCTTTGGATTACCAATTGTGATCAATTGTAAGTGGTTTTTCACTCTTCTTGTTGATTTAATGGCAAATAGAGGTAGAAGTAGTAGAAAATTTATTATAGGAGAAGGATCAAATAGAAATTTTATGCTCTACTCAACCTTCAATATCAATTACGAAAACATGCCTAGTCTCACCTATGATGTTGGTTCTCAAAATTATTTTGGGAATAATGAATGTCTTATGAAATTCGGTTCAATCAAAGAACCCATTATGGAAATGATTTTTATCAAAGTTTCAGATATGAAATATTTGAAGTTTGTGAATCATCGTGAATGGGGCATCATTCATGAAAGCTCTTTCAAGGCTACTCCGGACCTTGTGAAGCTATTTTATGCTAATATGCATGAAATGAACTTTGAAGGATATAATTTTCGTACTATGATTGGTATAAGATCGTTTGAGGTTAACAAACAAGTGATTTCGGAATTGATTCTCTATCCCTACATAAATACATTCTTACCATGTTCGGATGAAAGGTATAGAGTTGACAACAATACTATCTCATCAGTAATTGGTGGAGCATGGTCAGGTAACTCCTTTCTTATTCGCAATATTGAATTTCATCTCAAAGTTTTTGGAAAACTAGCTTGTGCAAACCTGTGTCCTAGCAATATGCACAAGACTAAATGGACTAGAGATGTTGCTAAACTTGTATATCATCTTGTCGGAGGAATCAAAAATTTTGATTTCTGTGGTTTAATGATCAGACAAATGATCACAATTCGAAGAGGTAAAAGAAGAACTCCTGGCTTTGCTTGTTTGATTACAAGAATATGCATCTCTTTTGGAATTTCCTGGCCAAACGCCAGGGAAAAAATTCCAAAGAAATTAGGAGAAGGAATTCTCAACAAAATGAGAGGACAAGTTTTCAATGCTCCTCCTCCTATACGAGTTGAAGGAGATCCACAAACTCTTAAGAGAATACTACAAAGGAAGAATGACTGCATTGTCGAACTGATTGACCATACTAGAAACATCTATCCAGATCTTAATGAAGCCTTGAGTAGCATTTCAGACAAGTATCAAGATACTTCTTCAGAAGAAGATACTGACTTGGACATCTCGGATTAGCTTCTACAACTGTTATTGTATAATATTATGTACTAGACTTTAACCCGTGCCGTAACGGCACGGGCCTTGACGTTGGTTAATTTCTAAAATCGTACATATTCAATCATATTTTTGTTAAGTAATCAATTTGTGAGACCATACACTTCACTTGCAAAGTCGCTCATACAATCACCTGCAACACATACCTATACCATATCATCCAACTTCATTGTGTCAGCGCAGCTAAACTGCACCATTGCTAAAAACATGATGGCATATCTCAAGAAACAACGGGTATAACCATTGATCCCAAAAAATTAGAAATGAGGGCCTTTTTCACTAGATTTTAATATTCTAGGAGAAATAGCGGCCAAAGAAGATATATACACGTTTTAACCTGAAAAGTTATGTCCAATTTGCAGGGACCAAATACAATGAATCGAACTTCATTATGGCAGCGCAGCTAAACCGCAGTCCTTCTACCACGTAGATTTGCTCAAATTTCATCTTCTCGGTAAACAACTAAGGTTTTTATTCTCTCCAACCAATTCCAGAAAATATATATTACATATATATACATTTTATTTTAGTTTTGTGAATATTACAAATATAGTTTGTTGTGTTTTCGAAATCATATTGGCGTTGCTATTCTATTCCTGATCTTCAATCCCCGTGAAGATATTTCCAACCCATACTTCTGTATATGAACCCTTACGTTTATCATTGATAATATTAAGTTCAAATCTGTTTGAAGAGACAATTTGGACTTGATCTTAATCGATGATAATCAAAGATGTCATAGTGATGCACGACCACACCAAATTGGTTTGATGTTTCTCACAGCGTACACCATCACCTCCTAGTGAAATATGAACATCATCCTCTAGTGAAATATGAACCTATTAACCCAAAAATTAAAGGGGAAAAAAACATGTTTGTATCATTAAAAAATCCTAAGAATTATTTAAAGAAAGACCTTAGCGATATTGATACAATTTTTTTTTTTTGTAAGTTTTCTGCAAGAAAAAATACATATAGCACTTTTCCCTCTTATGTTTGTGTTCTGTATACGAACACTTACGTTTATCATCGATAGTATCAAGTCAAAACCTGTTTGAAGAGAAAGTTTGGACTTGATCCTAATCGAAGATATCACAGTGATGCACAACCACACCAAATTGGTTTGATGTTTGTAACAAAGTATTCCATCATTCTCCAGTGAAATATGAACCTAATAACTTTAAAAAAAAAAATCCCACTTGCATCATCAAAATTTCCCCAAAAAAAGGAAGACATTAGCCACATTGATTCAATAGTGTTATTTTCGTTATAAGTTGTTTAGATAATTCACAATACCTCATGCCTTGAGAACACTCTTTGTTATTCCCAGATTGGGTGCAAGAGATTTGATGGTCAATTCTGCTTAACATTCAGCGTTTATATAGTTAGCAGATTGTAGAGCATTTTTAATTATGATTACGCTAAAATATCAGTTATACCTCCGTGATTATTGCCTCCATATCTGGTTTATTAAATCTGCATATATTTTTTATAATTATAATTAATATTGTAAACGTATTTATAGGCTTATGCGTCTCCCAATATATTCCCACCGAATGCAATAAATACCAACACAATAAAAGAATATATATTTCCACCAAATTATGGGAAATATATTCTCGACATTTTTCTACACATGCAAATATATTTTATGAAATTTCTATTATTGAAATATATTTTTAGTTATGGAAATATATTTCGCAAAAATTGGTAAGACCATTCTCTACCTTTCCAAGTCACTTATACAATTTGTTCATCTTTGAAATATTGTGTGCTCAAAACTTATGGCCACACCTGACAATAAGTGTCCTTGGTCAGTTCCATAATCGTTACTCTCTTTGGTAGCCGTTTGGCATAACCATTGCATGGATTTTTATGGTTGGGGATCAACTGCAGTATGTATGTTTTTGAGAGAAAGAAATTGCAGACTCTTCGCGTACCAATCCGGACGCAAGGCATTCGTCAGTTCTATACGGAAAAAATGGTAAAAAGAAGAGATATAATCTTAACTGCGTGACATTATTTTATTTAGGTTCATTGGTTATAATGAGCTAATGGTCTACATGAACATGAAAGTTTAAATATTTTTAGGAAATATTTTTTCAGCAGCTCACTTCTCATTGAAATCAACTAATCGATATCGTCTATAGAAGTCTCCCCATGCTCCTCTTTCATAAAACATTTCCCTGTTACATCTGTCAAACCTTTCATTCCACCTGACTCATCCGTTATTGTCATGTTGCCGATCCTCCAAATAGGTGGATAATACAATTTTTTGGCATCAAACAGATGATTCAACTCTCCGACGTACCATGTTGTTCATGCAATTTTTATAACACCCATTAGATGGAAATGTTTGAAAAGTGTTCAAAAATGTGTACTCATTACGTTTTAGAGGGTGTAGTATATATGAGAACTTCTTCCATTAAATCCTCAACAATGTATTGTGCCCAGCAGTTCCTTTTAACGAATACTTTTATAACTTTAAAAGTCTTGGCACCTCCATATGTTCCTAGCTGCACCTGAAATACAATCTGGCGACGCAGGACTCGGTAAATAACCATGAATGCATGTTTGAACTCCCTTCTACTGTTTCACATTAATATGTTTTAAGTATCAACCTTACCATTTAAGCCAAAATGTGTCATTTGTATGTTGAATATCTAATAATTTTTCAAAATAAATTATGCAAACATGGTATTTTGAATTGTGGCTTTCTAAAATAGTATTTTTCAAGATAGGCCTCTTCCAGTCTCATGGCGTGCAAGTGATTTAGAAACAAAAATGTTTGAAAGTTTTTCAAAAAGCTCTATTTTAAGGGTCAAATTTATTTTTCCCCACCAACTTTACATCACTGTGTTACTGTAGGTTTATGTTTCCTTTTTGCTTTCTTCATTGAGCTACGCTAGTATGATCGACAACAAAGTTTATGTGATTTACAATTGAATTACTTATACCTCTTTCACCCACATCAAGTAATCCTCCTTATGTCCCAACAATTCCTTTACCGCATTTCCTTTCGCTTGGAATATCGCTGATTCCGGCCCATCAGTAACCGTCATTGTTAAACGCAGTTTGTCCAAGTGTTGATTAGTACAACAATTCCTTTATGTCTATATTATGTAATGTTAATTTTTTTCTAATAAACATAATGAGCAAAAATAAAAGAACATAAATATTACATTGGGATTAAGCTAATGTATTTGAAGGATTCTGGACACTGTCTCCCGTTGCTAGTTTCCTCAAATTCCTTGCTGCATTCAGGACAGTACATGCAACACCAATCATCTGCGAAGCGAGATATTTGCGCCAGTATAGTCAATTTATCTCCTGCCTGTAATAACATCATGTCAAATTTTTGGAGTCGTCTAATAGATTAATAGATTAGTTCATATCTCAATCTCAGAATTCATTTTTTTCTCACATAGCATAGCTATTGACATCCTGTGTCTTCGTTCATATGTTGAATGGATTGCCTGATCCCTTTGGATGGTAGTCACGTTGCTATTGTTGTTCGATTCATTGGAGCCTGTCCCTGCAAATGAGATAGAAGGTTCCATATTGAGTAATTTTGTTTGGTTTCACTTGGAAGATTAATATTTAGTAAAAATATCCTCAAATGTAATTTTTTTGGATCAACTGTTATACCTGGTAGTTGTGCTCTTCCTGGTGATTGTTTCTTAAGATAGGACATGATGAATTTTAATGTGCTGAAGTTTATTTGTGATGTCATATTGAAATTTTTAAATGTGTGGTAAACTTATCCGTCGCATGTGGTATCTCTGCCTTTCCATCCCTTTAAATACAACTTTTAATATTAATGTGGACAGTGGAAAGTCATTCAATGGCCACGATGTATCTGCATGTTTCCGTTTCAAAATCCAAATGGTCATATAAATATCAATTATGATTATAAGGTGTGGGAGTTACATAAGCGTGGTGGAGTCAGATAAGGCATTCAGAATAGAAAGCAGTACATTAAATTAGATAATTACCTTATGTTTCAACCAATTTGAGGTATTTTTGTCAACGCGAGTGTGCTTCAATTTTCGATTAACATGATTAACATCCAATCAGTATGGGGATCATAATAAGTAAAAGAAAAATTATGTCAATTTTAATCCTTGTCACTTTTTTGTTGGCTCTATATGTAGTGACAAATTTTTTCATTTTCTTTTAAGAATTGCTAGGTTGACTGTAATAGTTGTCTTGAAGAAACCACCAAGTGAAACATGTAGTGGGATCAACTGAAAATCGGCCCTACCTAGTGAAACATGTAGTGGGACAACCTGAAAACCCAACCGAGTGAAACATGTAGTGGACTAACTGAAAACTGTTATTATCCCAATAGTAGATCCATTACCCAATCATCGTTTTTCTCGGGTTGTTATTAAGGAAAATTGCGGTCATCCTGTACAATTTATTATTTACTTAATGAAAGTATTTATTAAGATAATCATAAAAAAAATTAAGGAAATATTAATAAAATATTTTATGATGAAAGTATATTTATCAAGACAATGGTAAGACATTTATAATGAAAGATTAATGACATATTTAATGATGAAAGTATATTTATCAAAATAATTGTAAAACATTTATAATGAAAAATTAATAAAATATTTAATGGAAGATAATTATAAGATATTTATGATGTAAGAATATATTTATAATTAAAGAGTAATAAAATATTTAACGAATATTTATTTATGAAGATAGTATAAGATATTTATGATGTAAAATTAATAAAATATTTATTATGAGAAATTAATGATACAATAATTATGTAAACAACCATAGCCCCGTGTTATTTCTTCCTAATTTAAATAAAAGTTTCATGCTTCAAAAAAAAAACCATAGCCATAGATTTAGTTATTCTAAAATTGAATCCTCGCCATCCTTTAACTAAGCCAAGTTGTCCATGCTTTGTTTACATCATTAAATATGTTATTTATCTTTCATTATAAATGTAAAAATTGATTTATTAAATTAATTAAGAGGACATTTAATGATGAAAATTTAATAAGTTATTCATTATGGGAGATTAATGAGACACTAATTAATAACACTTATAATGATTAATTTTAATTAGAGCAAACCGTAACCATGGATTTAGCTTTCCCCATAATGCATCGTTAACGCTCTTTATCTAGGCTAAATTGTCCACGCTTTGTTTTATATTCTTGATATTACTGTAGGTTTGTCTGGTAAACAATCTTTAATGTGGTTTGCTTGTTAAGAACCTTTGTGTAATAGTAAGATGCTTTATCCTTTCAATGCAGTCTATCCGTGCTTCCTTTGGTTTAAATTACCATTAATATTCTTGCTATGTGTTTATGGGATGTTTGATTTCGGTTTTCATAACCTTAATATTCGATCTCATATGGTTTGAACCCTTATGGTTTGGGTAAATTTTTGGTTTAGCAGGATTAAGTTCTAGCCCATGTTGGTAGGCTTTATCAAAGGATCATAAGGGGTTCCGATTGAAACTCATGTGTGAAAAAGCCACAATATGTTGAATCGTTTAGTTTAGCATAAAAGCATATGTGTTTCGAGGTTTTCAACTTTTGCATCGCATTAGTTAAAACTGGTTTTCAACCTTTCTTTGGTAAAGGTTGGTTTGTGTTGTTGTTGTTCTTTTGTCTTGCGAGAGGATGGAAACACAACGGGGGAGAGGTCTAACTTGAACTTGCGCTTAATGATATATCTTTCTGGGGAGAAGAAGATGCGGAATTTGAGGTAACGAATTTGTTAGATAATTATTTTCATGTTTAATAAAAGCCTGATTTTATTGCATATATTTATTGCTTTTGCTTAACAAAATTTCGGTACAATTGATGTTTATTCCATTATTTGTGTGTGGTTGTGTGTGTGATTCAATTAATTCCGGTTAAGAAAAACTATTGTCATATTGCTTTATTATTTGGTATCAATTGTTTAGGCTAACGAAATTTCGGTGCAATTGCGGTACTATAATGTCCATGTTTGTTTCAATTGCTTCCGGTTGAGGTAAATAATTATGCAAGTTGATTTATTTGATTTGTATGAATTGTTTATGGCTTAACAAAAAGGTTTTCAGGATGAATTGTTTAGTCCAATTTGATTCCGGATAAGAAAAACGAAGTTAATTCTGATCTTAGTTAGACTTATCAAAGTGGAGGTTTCGGTTATTCAAGTCTAATCGAATGCCTTAACAGAAAATGCTAGTTCACTAACCTAGTACCTGTCTTGTTTAAAAGTGAAAGGTCTAAGTTATTGTTCGAATAATTAGAACCTGATGAGAAAAATAGAGTTAATTCTGATCTTTATTTTGCTCTTATCGAACAAGCGATTTTATTTGTGCAATCGGTTTAGCAAAAGAACTAAGATGCTTAGTCAATTTTTGATTTGCTAAACTATCAGGGAAAATTGCTTTGGGAAATTGTTTCCTTGGTAACATATCAAAACAAAATTACTTTGTAGTTTCAGTTTTGATATTGGTTATCTAAAATGGTGTGTGGAACCCTCGTGCTTAACTCTTATAGGTTGCAAGTCATTTGAGATTTGTAAGATCCTTTCGGTTTATCCGTTATTTGCTCGTACCTTTGTCATTTTGTGACAAAACGGGGGAGAAATATATGGAGTAAACAAGTGATTTGGTATCACTAAGGAAAGGACAATGGTGCTTAAACGTAATATCTAATGAAAGAGTAAAGCATAGACTAAAGGGGAGTAACATATCAAATTGATACTTGTGGTTATCTTAACTACAAAGGGAATAACAAAGACATGCGCATTAAAAATCTACCTATCTTACCTTTACGGGGAGTATTAGCTTTGTTATTATAATGTCAACAGCGGCATTTATGGATTGAATGTATACAGGTTATTGTGTTGTTGAAACTTGGAATCAAGCATATGTGTAATGAATTCTTGTAATTTGTTTATCCATATGATGTAAGAGTTTTGTCACTAAAATTGACAAAGGAGGAGATTGTTAGAGCATTGCTCGGTTGAACCCACCAAGCATTGGTATGTCAAGTTTAATTGTCATATTTTAGTGAATCAAAACTCATTTAAAGAGTTGCTTGATTATTTACTAGAGTCAACTTCTTATACGTTAGCTAGAAAGTTACTAGGATATGAGACTTACAAGTATTACGTGAAGACTTGAAGAATATGAAGAAGTAAAGAGCTACATTGACGAAATCATCCTTCCTCTTGAGGTTAGTAATATTTAAATTGAATTGTTTCATTCCTGATGTATCTTTCAAGTCGTGCATATTGAAAACATAGTTGTGAAGCTGTGAATGATTATACTCTAGTTAGACATAGTATTAAGGAATTATAATACGAAGTATAACGTATATCTTTTGAACTTCGTATATAAGACATCGACATAGTCATATGAATGCTATTGTGATTATGTGTATGGGTATGGGTGAAGATTTCGTCATAGGAAAAAATGTTTTACATTCGTTTAAAGGAAGTACAATTCATAAACTTGTTTTATGAATCGAAAGGGAAATCTCTAGGCTTATTGGTGTTGTTATTCATTGCAAATCTTTGGATTACCAATATGTGTTTGGTATAACCGCTCATAACTTGTTTACGTATCTTGGCAAAACTATTCACAATGCCTGACTTTTGTATTGGTATGATTTTTATTAGTGAAACCGATCTTAAGTAATTACATGAGATGGTATGATGATATATTGTAATTGGTATGACCAACTCTAGACATTGGGGAACCAATCCTAGTAAGAGGTGAAACCGATCACAAGTATGTGGAATCGATCCTTGTAAGAGGTATAATAAGTCTTATTAATTGGTAACCGATCCTATGACTTGTGCAAACGATTAAAAGTAAATACCATAATTATGTGGTAACCGATCTTAGTACCTAGTCAACCAGTTTTTGGAAAGCTAGTGTGACAGATCCTAGTACCCACATGGAGGGAAGCCTTGTGTTTTTGGTAGAACCGTGAAACCAATTAATGGTGATTTGATAGGATAATCAATCACATTGTTCTTATAAGTCAGATGAACCTATTCAAAACTCGTTTGGAAGTGTGGAAAATCGGTTCCAAGATTGTAAATATGAAAAAGGATTTACAAAGTAAAGATGTCGACATACTTTGAACATGTGCAGTAATTTTTATCTTTTATTGTTCAAAGATATTTCTTAATAACTAAAGGAGAATCCCGGATTGAAATAAATTGAGAATCTTTTAATTAAGGTTTTTAGTTTTATATGCTTTTAATTTCCAGCAACTAAAATGCATATCTTTAGAAAATAAAAATTGGTAATGTGCATTTACTAATTGGAGATTTTCTACTGAGATTTCGGTCAATATTTGGACAGAGCATTTCCAGGAATTATGGAAATCGAATTTGAAATATATTGCATATCTTGATAATATTTTCGATTTTGGAAATTCCTTGGTGTCCGAACTTCCTTGGTCTATAAATATTGAAGTTTGCATTTCAAGAAAACTAATCTCAGAGCCAGCAAAACTACCTAGTTGTGTTTTTACTGGTGGAGTCGTCTATTCGGAGAGGAAAGTACCCTAATTAGGAGAAATCTAATGAGGAAGCTCTACGAGTACCGTTGGTGGGAAACTAGATAATTGCAGTTTATTATTAGTATTCGATTGATATGATTGACTAAAGGTTGTTGAACTTTGATTGCACCTAGTTTGTTTATGCTTGAGAATATTCTCTTCTGATATAAGATTCACTCAAACTAGATCGAAGTTTCGACGGGGATCTTTAGAACTGTTTGTAGATCTAAAGACGTCTTGTGATAATCCATTGTTAACATACTCCGTTCTGTGTGTGATTGATCACAAGAGATTCAAGTTGTTTTTTGTGCAGGTGTTTATTGAAGATCTAAGAAGATTTGAAGACAAAGAAGATTTCTTATTTGAGTTCATAATCTTTGGTGTGCACGAAACTTGATCGGCTGGGGATCCAACTATAATCGGTTTATCTTTGTGATAACCTTGATTGATTAGTTGACTAGATCGGCATCAATACGTTTCTTTGTGATTCAAAGTATTGATTGCATAGTCTAGACAATTAATTTGGTAGGTTTTAATAGATTGATATAAGAACCTGAGAAAGAAGTTTATTGGGATAAACGGAAGAGCCTTTTGTCAAACTCATATCACTTGTTTGAAAAGAGTTGTTACCGAACAAATTTGTTGTTCCTTTACTGTTTGGAAAGGAATCGTTCCAAGTGTGTGACTTATTGCAAGTTGGAGGCGCAGGGATACAAACGTAACTAGGTGAACTATAGGTTTAGTTGCTTGGTATCAACTATACGAAGTTGGTTTAGATTTTGTATAGTGGCTTAATCCTGGGAGTATTCAATTTTGGATAAGGTCCCGGGGTTTTTCTGCATCTGCGGTTTCCTCGTTAACAAAATCTTGATGTGTCTTTTACTTTTCTATTTCCGCATTTATAATTTTTTTTATTATAAATAGAAGTAAAATACACAAATATTAATTCCTAATTACTTGATAGCAATACTATTGTGTTTGGTTAAGTCCGAACCTATTATCAAGTAATCATACTTCGTTGTTGTATTGTCTCGATCTTGTATCCATAGTCAATCACACAAGTTATCTTGTTGACATATTGTCTCGATCTCGTATCCATAGACGATCACACGAAGTGTGAACCGATTAGTTGTATTGTCTCGACTCAGTCCATAGACAATCACTTTCGGAGAAAGGACTTATAGGTGGAAAAGTTTTAGATTGAGGTGTATTTGGGTACCCTCATCTTTTCACAAGTGCTTCTCATGCACATCTACTGATTTATTGTATATCAATATATCATCAAAAAAAAAAAAACTTTCTGAGAAAAGGCTTGAATATATCATTCATCAAAGCTTGGAAAGTATCTCGAGCATTGGTTATCCCAAAGGGAATCACCTTAAATTCATAATGTCCCTCATGTGTTCTGAATAGAGCTGGAAAACGGGCGGACCGGGGCTGGCTTGTTACGGGTTACACGGATTCGGGTTAACGCGGGCCAAAACCTGCGGGTCGATATTCTTCACGGGTGGTCATTTCTTCAACCCGCGCCCGTAAAGGGTTAAGCTTGCGGGTTCACGGGTTATCCCGTAGAATTGATGTTAAAAAATTAAAATTTAATTTATGACATAATCTCTATTCAACACAAAGATCTGTGTCAGATCCATTCAATTTCAACAAAAAAAATTAAACACAAAATCACAGATACAACACAAAAATCAAAACCCATCTTCAAACACCATTCAACTTCTGAAACTCCATCTTTTTCTTGGATGATTCACAGTCACAGAGCTTTAAACCACCACCTTATTTCCACCAACACCAATAGCTACAAACCCATGAGTCATGCCCATGAAAATCGCCAACACCAACACCAATTCTTCTATTCCATAACCTGCAACACCTCATGCCTGCTTCAAATACCCTAGCCCATTCAACCACCAACATACATACACAGCAACGGCATATGTCCTTCCATGAAATTATTGTTCTCAGTTACAAGTATGATTCAACTTTCATTTGTGACCTAAACCATCAATAACATCTAATTTATCTTACTGTACCTCAATTAAACCAAAAACCCTAATTACAAAGACCAATTCCCATAATCCTTAACTTCGAAAAATCTACAATTTATTCAATCATCAAGAACCCTAATTCTAATTTAGAGAAGAACAAAAAAATCCCAATTCTTTTAACTGAAATTAGGAATAACAAACTTAAAATTCATATAAGAAAAATTAATTCAAAACTCATTGATTTACCTTTCCCCGACTTCCATATTTCAGAGTTCAATCAAACTCAACACCTCTTCTTCCAACTTTTCTCTGAAATCTTCAAGAAACCCTAAATCTTTGATTCGTTATCAAAACAACTCCACATCTTCACTTAAACATCAACCCTCTTGATCTTCATCCATCGAAAACTCAATATGCGTATCAAATCCATATAATACTTGAACTTCAAATCTAAACCCTAATTTATGATTCTCTCTGATCTATGACGAAACCCTAATAATCCTTAATTCTTCTTCTTATTAATTCACCATCAACATCATCTCAATCGTTGTCGAAATATCTTCCTCAATAATTCCTCTAAAATCATCACAGACAGAAAGGGAAGAACAAAGAATAGAAAATGAGAGAATAATGGAAATTCTCTAATCTTATCGATTTGGTTTTGATTAGAGCTGACAAACAAGCCAAAAACCCGCAAGTTGGACCGGACCGACCCGTGAAAACCCGCGCCTGGCTTGGCTAGTTTCTAAACAAGCCGGGCGCGGGTTAGAGAAATGTTGGCTTGTGGAGAAACTGGTAAACCCGTCCCAGCCCGTAAAGCCACAGGTTAAACCCGTAAACCCGTCTAATATCAAAACCAAATCGATAAGATTAGAGAATTTCCATTATTCTCTCATTTTCTCTTATTTCTTCTTCCCTTTCTGTTTCTGACGATTTTAGAGGAATTATTGAGGAAGATATTTCAACAGAATGAGATGATGTTGATGGTGAATTAAGAAGAAGAAGAATAATTAAGGATTATTAGGGTTTCGTCATAGATCAGAGAGAATCAAAAATTAGGGTTTAGATTTGAATTTTGAGTATTATTTGGATTTGATAAGCATATTGAGTTTTCGATGAATGAAGATCAAGAGGGTTGATGTTTGATTGACGATGTGGAGTTGTTTTGATGACGAATCAAAGATTTAGGGTTTCTTGAAGATTTCAGAGAAAAGTTGGAAGAAGAGGTGTTTAGTTTGATTGAACTCTGAAATCTGGAAGTCGGGGAAAGGTAAATCAATGAGTTTTGAATTAATTTTTCTTATACGAATTTTAAGATTGTTATTCCTAATTTAAGTTAAAAGAATTGGGATTTTCTGTTCTTCTCGAAATTAGAATTAGGGTTCTTGATGATTGAATAAAATTGTAGATTTTAGAAGTAAAGTATTAAGGGAATTGGTCTTTGTAATTAGGGTTTTTGGTTTAATTGAGTTACAGTAAGAGAAATTAGATGTTATTGATGGTTTAGGTCACGAATGAAAGTTGAATCATACTTGTAACTGAGAACAAGAATTTCATGGAATGACATATGTCGTTGCTGTGTATGTATGTTGGTGGTTGAATGGGCTAGGGTATTTGAAGCAGGCATGAGGTGTTGCAGGTTATGGAGATCTGGTGTTGGTGTTGGCGATTGTCATGGGCATGACTCATGGATTTGTAACTGTTGGTGTTGGTGGAAATAAGGTGGTGGTTTGAAGCTCTGTGACTGTGCATCATCCAAGAAGAAGATGGAGTTTCAGAAATTGAATGGTGTTTGAAGATGGGTTTTGATTTTTGTGTTGTATCTGTGATTTTGTGTTTGATTTTTTTGTTGAAATTGAATGGATCTGTCACAGATCTTTGTGTTGAAAATAAATTATGTCATAAATTAAATTTTAATTTTTTAACATCAATTCTACAGGCTAACCCGTGAACCCGCAAGCTTAACCCGTTACGGACGCGGGTTGAATAAATGACCACCCGTGAAGAATATCGACCCGCGGGGTTTGGCCCGTGTTAACCCGAACCCGTGTAACCCATAACAATCCATCCCCGTACAGCACGTTTGCCATCTCTAGTTTTGATATTAGAGGGTTTATGGGTTTAACCTGCGGTTTTACGGGACGGGACGGGTTTACCCATTTCTCCACAAGCCAACATTTCTCTAACCCGCGCCTGACTTGTTTAGAAACCACCAAGCCGGGAGTGGGTTTTCACGGGTCGGGCCGATCCAACTTGCGGGTTTTTGGCTCGTTTACCCGCTCTAGTTCTGAATGTTATTTTGTAAATGTCAAGACCATGCATTCTGATTTGATGGTACCCTGACCTTAAATCTAGATTGGTGAACACAACTGACCCATGTAATTCATCTAAGAGTTCATCTATAACTGGTATTGGGAACTTATCCTTGATTGTGATCTCATTTAACTTCCTATAATCAACACAAAATCTCCATGAATTATCCTTCTTTTTAACCAATAATATTAGTGATACAAAGGGGATGTGACTATTTTGTATGATCCCAGCAGTCTTCATCTCCTTAACCAAAGATTCTACCACTGACTATTGCACATATGGGCATCTGTAAGGCCTTTCGTTAGTGGGTAAGGAATTATGAATCAAGGGAATGGTGTAGTCAAGAGACCTTTGTGGTGGTAAGGTTTTAGGTTCTTGAAATACATCAGTAAATTCATGGAGGATCTGTTTGATAGGAGGGGTTATTGGAGTTGGGGTAAGGGTTACATTAATTGAAAATAGCTGCCCTACTAAGCCATGGGAATCCTTCTTGAAGAACCTCTTCACTGCCTTAGTACTAATCGTCTTTAAGGTAGGATCCTCTTTATCCCCAGATAGAGTAACGTTCTTACCCCGATGCATGAAAATGATACACAATTTCTCAAAATTGAACATTACATCACCCAAAGTCCCGAGCCATTCTGCTCCTAACACCATATCACAACCTCCAAAAGGTAATAGCCTCGGTTCCCCCTTGAATTTTTGGTGCTGCATTGACCATTGAAGTTGGTTACACACCCCTGAGCTAATGGTCATGTCCCCGTTGGCCATTGTTACCAAAAGTTAGGTTGCGGGCTTAACTCTACATCCCAATTCTTGAGGCAGGTTAGTGTCTATAAAGTTATGGGTGCTGCATGTATCGATCAGGATGAAGATGAACCTCTTTTTAATGCAGCCGAGAATCCTGATAGTTTCAATGCTAGTGCTACCAGTTAAGGCATGGAGGGAATTCTCCATGTCATATTCAACTGGTGAGTCTTCACTATCCTCTTCATCACTGTGTTCAGCCTCTGGTTCAGTATTCTCTTCCATTTCTTCAGTTAATAACATAAATAGCTGCTTATACTTATATCCTGGATGGTAAGTATCATCACAATTAAAACATAGTCCCTTTCTCCTACTCTCTTAAACCTGCTCATAAGTCAATCTCTTGATTGGTAGGTAGTTAGGCTTTTGAGTGAAGTTTCTTGGTTGAAGATGTGGCGTAGTGAATGGAGATTTGGTTTGCACACCTGATTGACTCTTGGGGTTTGATGAAAAATGGGTGGTAGTGGGTTGAGATCTGAAAATGAGTTTGCCCTTTATTTGCTGACCATCAACCGAAAGTTCTTGTAGCTTAGTGTTAGCGTTCTTTGCAGGTGTGACACTTAGCTAAGTGGAAGGCTTCTGATAAGGTGGTGGGTTTGAACATTTGAATGATACTCTTAATCTATTCCTTTAACCCACTTAGGAAACTCAATACGAAGTAAACTTCAGTGATATGTGGATTTTTACTAAGCATAATAGCCTTTAGGAATTCAAAATTTTCAAAATATTCTTCCATAGAAGGTATTTGAATCAACTTATTAAATATTCCCACATAATTATCATTTGCTAAGTCTTCAAAACGAGAACAAATAGCTAATGAAAAATGAGACCAGGTTATGTAATCTTTACCTATCGGGTAGTCTCATAACCAAGAATTTGTTTTACTCTCTAGACAAAGAGAAGTTGTATTAACCTTCCACGACTCTTTAATATTCTTTATGGCGAAAAATCTCTCATACTTCCTGATCCATCCTCTTGGGTTGTCTCCATCGAACCCGGGAAAGTCCAACTTGGGTGGTCTGTGTAAATATGTATGATATTAATTCCTGTTGTGAAATCTTGATTCTCTATCATGTGTTTCAGAGTAGTCATGTTCTCCCGACTCAACCTCTCTCTCCTTATTCTTATCTCTGTTCAATAATTGCGGTAAGGCAGTTTGTATGGTGTTATTTTGTTGAGCAATCTCTTTGATACTACTCATCATCTCCTCTATCCTCTTAATTGATGTTGTACGTTCTTCTACGTCCTTGGAAGCAAGATCTGATAGTGACGACACCTCCTCTATAATCTTTGTAAACAAAGATTTCATTTCCTTAGAGTGGCTATCAAAACTTTTCTCAACATCTTTAAATCTAAGTCCTGTCATGATGGATCTAAATTTCTATGATACCAATTGTGCTGATGAAAAATTGATATGAACCCTAATGAATACAAAGTAATCAAATCTGCCTCAACTCGAGAGAAACCTCTTTCTATCTTTTCATTTTTCATACCCAGATAAGAGTTACAAGGATACAATAAATACTCCTACAAAACCCTAATAGAAGATCGCTTACATCCTAGTCGTTTATTACTAAAGATAGTTATGACTAACGTAACTATTACTTACTTAATTAAATAACTGGATTAGCTTCTAATTAAGCTGTACGACTAACTACTATAAGCGCCCACAATTTGAAATGAGGCAACCCTCATGATATGACATTAAACTATAAGGAACGCCAGCTGACTGTATCAATTGCGTCGAGCCTTGCGAGGTTCAAGAAACGTAAGGAGAACGACTGCAGCCGAATTTCTTGGAAGGTTAGTTCGGTTTCAACTACATTCTAGTCCGAAGTCTGATGGTAGGTTAGTGTTTGTAGCGACTTAATACAGTTAGGTGCTCAACGTTGGATGAGGTCTCGGTGTTTTAGTACAGGTGTAGTTTTCCTCGTTAGCAAAACTTATGGTGTCTTATGTTTTTCCTATTCAGTTTTATATTGTTTTATCTTTATAATAGGAATAACACAAGTAACACGTAACCAATCTAGATAGTTTAATTATTTATTAATTGTGATCTCTGGCGATACTTGTTCTTGTTGAATTAGCATCTTGAAATATAGCTAAATTACAAGTTTCATACTTGTCAGAATTCAAATCCTTTTGATTTGGATACGACTAGATTGATCTTGGACATTGAACTGTGAGATCGTCCATAAACTCTTCTACACAATCGGGTTCACGAACTTCTTAGTCTAGACATATTTTTTTTAGAAGAGATAAGAGAAAACTTTTTTAGATCCTAACTCGGTTGAACTCACCAACCGTTGGTATGTCAAGTTTGGTTGTCATATTTTAGTATCAATACTCATCTAGAATCGCTTAATTAAAATATTAGAGTCAACTTCGTTTAGGTTAGACTAGAAAGTCTAGGAATGTTGAGACGTACAAGTATTACTCCGAAGACCTAAAGAATGTGAAGAAGTAACGACCATAACGACTATATTATCCTTCCATTTGAGGTTAGTAATATTGACTTGATCTTGTTTCCATTCCTAACGTATCTTTCAAGTCGTGCTATTTTGAAAACATAACAAGCAAAGTTGTATATATTATATATAATACTCTAGTGATGATACTTGGTTATAATAATATGATTAAAGTATCAAGGAAACATATTACGAAGTATAAACGATGATCTTTTGGAACTTCGTAAATACGTCATCGACATAATCTATTATATATAATTATTTGATTATGTGTGCATTATATGATGGCGTGTAAACACATCATTTTTACATCTAAAATTTATATTTATTAGTTCTTTGTTTTGTACAAATTTGATGGTTTTGTTTAGTTTTGCAGTTTTCTTAAATAATGCTCAAAGAACTAAAATACGAAAAAAAAAATTCGTATAATGGACGAAAATTGAAAGCTAGTCTCAATTGCTCACTCCACTATCCCAAGATACGGATGTACAGTGGAATGTCTTATTCACATGGGTTCATATCTAACTAGTAACTACTACTCAACATTTTAATGGGATAAAAATAAAGAGGCAGAAATATGTTAAGGAGACGATGGGCCGAAGTGGTTTCATAATTTGATGGGTTTGGGCAGTTCGATCTGTGCACTCGGATGAGAAAATCATGTGAAGTGATGACTGATGCATGTAGTGATGCGGAGTTGATTGGATTTGAGAATACTTTTCACAAATATATAAAGAATATTGGGAGTTCATCTTCCATTATGACAATCACATGTGCTGGGGAAGGACTCCCACATGGGAAGCAAAATTCCATTTTTGATAAATGAAATGAAGTGCAAATATGCACACGAGCGGCTTAGTCTCATATATATAAAGGTGAATACTTGAGTAATAGGTTGATTCAGTCTTCACATACCTTTTGTCGATGAAGTTATCCAAATGTCTTCAGTTGATCTTCGCCTTCAAACGGTAGAATGCAGTGATGTGTGACACTCAACTACACACTTCTAATCCTAATTCCAGACTTGACTAAATGTAGACTAGAAATCAAGATATAGTTTTTATCAACTTAATTTAACAAAAATATTGAGATAACAACACTTGTGAGTTCGACCGAGCAATACTCTAACAAAAGAGATATAAATTCTTCATACAATTTTCTTCAAGGATCATTAAGTTGGTCTACTTGGAATTTTATTGAGGTTTTGTCCATACAGGTTTCCGAACAAAAAGTTGTAGGTGTACTTTGTACCCCCTCATTTATAATTGGTATCAGAGCAAACAAACACGTTAAGACCTAATAAGTCGGTGTTTGTGGAGATATGAATCTGTGGATAAGAGTACGGTCTCTACAAACGTACCACCAGTTTGGAAGCGTTGTTATGAATTCTATTAATGAGATCGAATCTTTCATCTCCAAAAGTAAATGAACATTTTGTTCCCATAAAACAACCCGGTATTGACAAGTGTTGTCCCTACTATCTTATCTATGAGTCTAGATCATAATTAGAAAGGGAAGCAGCCAAGGAAAGCGTTGAGATTCTAAAACATGTTAGAATTCTTTCTTCCGAGGTCAATAGGCTGAAACACAAAGTTAATACTCTTATTGGTAAGTTTAATGTGAAAAGACGAGGGAACCCAAATACACCACAATTTTTTTTATTCAACCTCTAATTCCGATACCAAGTGTGATCGTTTATGGACAAAGTCGAGACAATACGACAACTTGATATTCACTTGACAATAGTTGCAGTTCAATACCTATTGACTATATGATCAAAGTCAAGTGATTAGGATTAGTGTACAAGTAAAATTTATTTTATTATAATAAGATAATTATAATGTGGAAATAAAGCAAATAACACAACAAGATTTTGTTAAAGAGGAAACGTCAAATACAAAAAAATCCCGGGACCTAGACCAGTTTGAATACTCTCAGAATTAAGCCGCTATAAAAAGAAAAAAATCTAACTTCGTATAGTTGAGACCATGTAAACTAGCCCTAGTTACTTAGTTCCCTCAGTATCCCTGCGTCTTCGACCTTTTGGTCACGCCGAATCTCAAGACATAAATCACTATCTCAAGTTGCTTTACTCCTTTTGATCGTATTCCAAACAGTAAAGGAACAACTCTGTTTGGCAATCACTCTATTCAATCTTTGGTAAAAGATATGTTGAGTCGTCGACAAACGCTATTATGTTTAATCTAATAAACTCCTTTGTCTGGTTAGATCAATTTGAATCTTAATTACCGAAATAATAAATTTTCGGATTCGCAACCAAATAATATACAAATCAAAGAAAAACTATAAAGTGATGATGATATTGTCAACTAGATAATCACAAGTTTATCAAATACAAACAATATCTAGTTGGATCCCAGCCGATCAAGATGTCTGCGCAAAATTCACAAGATAAGAAAACTAATTAGATAAATATTGTTCGTCTTCAAATCTTCGATTATCTTTAAAGTACCTGCACACAAAAACTTTAATCCTCTTGTGATCAATCACGCACAGAACGGATTCTGTTAACAATAGATTATCACGAGATGCTTTTCGATCTAACAACAGTTCTACAGATCCCGTCGATACTTTGATCTAGTTTGAGTGACCCTTATGTCAGAAGAGAATGCTCTCAAGGATAATCAAACTAGGTGCAATCAAAGTTTCAACAACCGTTAGTCAGTCAAATCAATAATCAAAAACTAAAATAACAATGAAATTAGTTTCCCACCAATGGTATTCGTAGAGCTTCTTGATCCCACAGAAGTCTTTAAACGAGCGGTCATAAAATATTTCGCCTAATTTGGATACTTTACTCTCCGGATAGACGGCTCTGCCAGAAACAACACGAATGAATTTTGCAGGTCTCTTAGGATAGTTTGCAAGAAATGCAAACTCAAGTATTTATAGACCAAGGTTGTTTGGACAACAAGGAAATTCCAAAACCGAAAATATTCTCAAAATATGCAATAAAGTACCTAATTTCGGTTTTTCTATTTACAACTAATGTCAAACAATATTTCTAAAATCTCTCCTATTATTAGTTTAGCACATTAATCAATAATTCTTTTCTAGAGTATATGCTTTAATTGCTGGTAATTAAAACATATATAATCGAAAATCATAATTAATATTTTTTCAATATTTTGGTTTGGGATCACCTTGAGAATTAAGGAATATCTTTGAACAATTAATAATAAGAGTTATGCACATGTTCAAATAATGTAGACATCCAGAAGTTTTCAACCTTAGCAAACCTAATTCCAAAGTTACACACACAACATAAAGAAATATGTGAATATTGGAAACTTGATTTTGTTCTTGAGACCAGTTCTACCATGACTCCCAAACTAAGTTATGATCGGTTATACCATGACTCCTAATATAGGTTGTCACTCAATATAGGCTATGGCCAGTTATACTTTGTCTCAAAATACTAGTTAGGATCGCTTATACCTTGTCACACAATATAGACTATGACCGGTTTTACCTTGATTCTTAACATAAGTTGAAATTGGTTCTACCTTGTCATTTTGCGTTGGTCATCCAAATATTATTCAATGAAAAAACCGGACCAACACACTTGTGATCTCCCTTTCGATTATGAAACAAGTTCATGCATCCACTTCCTTAAACCAATGTAATAATACATAGTTTTCTATATCTCACACATAATCAAATAACTATAAATATAGATTAGGTTGTTGTCGTATTTACGAAGTTCAAAAGATAAGCGTTATACTTCGTAATTCAATATAATTCCTTGATACTTTGATAATAATTGTTAGACCATTTCTCGGTCGAACTCACAAGTGTTGATATCTCAAGCTTGTTGTCAAGTTTAGTTGTCAAAACTATATATTGATTTCTAGTCTATAGTTAGTTAAGTCTCGGTCTAGGATAGAGGTAGTTGAGAAACGAACCAGTCATCATTTGCGTTCTACCGTTTTAAGGCGAAGATCAACCGAAGCTTTTGGAGAACTTCATTAACAAAAGGTAAGTGAAGACTAAACCACCTATTTCTCAAGTTATATTCACTTTTCTATCCTTGAGACGTTTGTCATATAACTAATTAGACTAGCTTGCATAAAAAATAATTTAGAGTCGAGAATTTAATTATTTAGTTTACGAATTTCTGGAAATATAATGACTAAGCTTAATGAACATGTGTTCATACTTGATCAATTTCGGCGGAGAACAATTTATTATTCAGAACCAAATCATGATTTAAGTTTATCATTCGAAAATAGCCTGGAACAGTGATATGTGTTATTGATGTTAGTCGGGAATGTTTCGAATTGATTTAGAGAAATATAGAACTACTATGTTCGGAATACAAGACAGTGTTATTAGTCTTACAAACTGAGATAATTTTTATACGCCTGAAGACTTACATGTACTCGTACACGTAGCAGAGTAGCTATGTATCGACTTACAGATTTGTGTTATACGCATATTCGTATGCACATCATGGAAAAATCTTTTTGTTTCGTGATCCGGATAGGTACGCATATTCTTATGCAAACCATTTTGGAACTTTGGTAAGGGAACCGGGTTTAAGTGTTCAAACCGATATGCGAACCAATACAATGCTATGTTCTTGAACCAATTTAGTACCCAAACTGGTACACAAACTGAAAAGGTTATGTGAACTCCGAAACCGGTAAAGTCTTAAGGTTTCCAAACCAGTTTGCAAACTGAAAAAGTTTTGTCAACTCTGGAACTCATTTTTGCACCTTAATTTGAAAATTGGTACGTGAACTGAAAAAGTTATGTCAACTCCGGAACTCAGATTTACTTATAAGTATGCAAACCAGTCCGAGTACCATAACTCAGCTGATTCACAAACGACTCATGTATTTTTACTTTGTGCATTTACCAATTATATCTATTATGATTCAATTGCGATTAAATTATTTCTGTGAGGTAATTTTGATTTGATCAATTCTCTATAAAAACTGTAAACTTATTTAATCACATGATTGTGACTCAAGATCAATGTCTTTGTGTTCATGAAAATGAGTGTTAAGCTATTAAGTTCAAACCGTCTATTTTTGGCTAACCATGTTGGACATAGTCTTTATACACGGTTCGGTTACATTTTACCTAACCAGAATGTATATCTTGTTTATAAGAATAAGATTCAAAGTTTTCATCTAACGGTGAATATTGTTTGCTTGGTTCCAAAGCTATCTTAGCTTAAACCTAAATCAACCTATGCTTTGAATGTATATATAAGGTGCACTCTTGGCAACTTGGATCCTGACACTACTTTTTGGTATGTCCTAGTTGTATCTAGAGTCGTCCTCTCCAGAAACCTTTTTAGGTTTAGCGACTATCAAAGACTTCATTGGGATTCGTGAAGCCAAGTCCAGTTATCTTTTATCTTGATAACTTGAGTATCTTGATCTTTTCGATTGTTGATTTATCACCTGAACAAGATAGATAGAAATCACAAAGTTATCTTCATCTCAACTTTGTGATTCCGCAAGTTTTATACTTGTGAGGTGAATAATAATCTAGGATGCACTTCGGGTTGCATAAGTCTGGATTTTGAGGATATCTAGGATTTTATCAAATTTCTATAAGTTGCTATCACCTTGATCTAAGTTTGAGTTGGTCATCCGTTTCGATCGTAAATCAGGAAATCAATTATATATTCCTAATATGTGGGAGGCATATTTGGTTTAAAGTCTTCAATTGAGTTGAAGCAACTCTTAGTTGATGTGACGTCATCTAAGGGAATCAATTGCCAAGAGTCCTGCTGGGATTCAAGAGGCGTAAGGAGCGCGAATGTACCTGAATCGGTGTGAGACTGAGTTCGGGCTCAACTACATTACATACCAAAGTTAATTGGTAGTAGGCTAGTGTCTGTAGCGGCTTAATACATTTTGGTATTCAACCTGGACTAGGTCCCAGGGTTTTTCTGCATTTGCAGTTTCCTCGTTAACAATCTTAAAGGAGTTCAATTAGGAGTCGTTATTAGATATTTATTTTGTGGATTCACAAAGTCTGAGATGGAGAGAACTTTACGATTTCTATCTATCTCGCTTGAAATAGATTATGTAAACCTTGATAACATAAAATCTAGATCAAGATACACGAACTATCAAGGTAAAAGATAGTCGGACCTGGCTTCACGAATCCCTAAGTGAATTCTTTAAATCACGCGTTAACCTAAATATGTTTCTCATAGGAAACGTAAGTTGGTATAGGACGACTATAGCATACAACTAGGGCACACGTAAGTGTCAGGGATTAATTGAATTTCTTTGTTGTTTGAGTCTCTCTATTTTAAGGAATTTCATGATCGAAGGTCGCTTAAAATTCAATCTAAGGAAGCTTGGGAATCAAGCAAACACTTTTTATGTTTAGATGAAACACTGGTTAAGGTTTTCACATAAGCATGTGTGAAATTCAACTTGAATCACATAATAGAATATACAGTATGGTCTGAAAAGGCGAGGGTACCCAAATATACCTCAAGATAAAACTTTTCCTACCTATAAGTCCTTTCTCCGAAAGTGATTGTCTATGGACTGAGTCGAGACAATACAGCTAATCGGTTCACACTTCGTGTGATCATCTATGGATACGGGATCGATACAATACAACAATGAAGTATATTTACTTGATACAAAGGTTCGGACTTAACCAAACACAATAGTTCTTATCAAGTAAATAAGAATTAACGTTTGTGTAATTTACTTTGATTATAATAAAACAATTACAATACGGAAATATAAAGTAAATGACACAGCAAGATTTTGTTAACGAGGAAACCGCAAATGCATAAAAACCCAAGGACCTTGTCCAGAATTGAATACTCTCAGGATTAAGCCTCTACACAAAATTACACCTAACTTCGTGTAGTTGAGACCAAGCAACTAAACCTATAGTTCACCTAGTTCCGTCTGTATTCCCACGCCTCCAACTTATAAATATGTCACGTACTTGGAACAATTCCTTTGGTTCGTATTCCAAACAGTAAAGGAACAACAAATCTGTTTGGTATCAACTCTATTCAACCAAGTGATATGAGTCGGACAAAGGCGCTTCCGTTTATCTTAACATAAACTCCTTAGTCAGGTCCTTAGATCTATCTTATGTTGAATTACCGAAGTAATCGTTTAAGATTAATCCAACAACACTCTTAATCCAAAGAATTGTGTTGATGCCGATCTACTCAATTAATCAATCCAATCTACCACAAGGATAAATCGATTATTAATTGGATCCTCTTTTACCAAACAAGTATTGTGCACACCAAAGATTATAAACCCAAGTCAGATCTTCAATATCTTCTTTGTCTTCAAATATTCTTAAATATTCAATAAAAACCTGCACACAATCACTTGAATCTCTTGTGATCAATCACGCAGAACAGAGTATGTTAACAATGGATTATCACAAGATCGTCTTTAGAACTAACAGCAGTCTAAAGATCCTTGTTGAAACTCTGAACTAGTTTGAGTGAATATTATATCAGAATAGAAGATCCTCAAGCATAAACAAACTAGGTGCAATCATATTTCAACCACCGTTAGTCAATCAAATCAATCGAAAACAAAAGATAAACCACAATTATCTAGTTTCCCACCAACGGTACACGCTAGAGCTTCTCAATCCCAAAGAAGACTTTAAACTGAGAGGCCGTAAGATATTTCGCCTAATTAGGTTACTCTCCTCCCCGAATAGGCGGCTACACCAGTAACAACAACAAAAGAGGAAGTTTGTTGTTACGAAGGATTAGTTTTCTAGAAAGGCAAACTTCAAGCATTTATATACAAGGAAGTTTGGACACCAAGGAATTTCCAACATCTAAAATATTCTCAAGATATTCATTAAAAAACAAATTCGGTTTCCATAATTCCTGGAAATGCTCTATCCAAAAATAACGATCGAAATGTCTCGGAAAATCTAATTAGTAAATGCACATTACTAATTCTTATATTTCCCTATAAAATGAAATTAATAACCTTAATTAAAAGATTCTTAACTTACTTATGTTTCGATCCTGGGGTTTTCTTCCTTTAGCTATTAAGGAATAACTTTGAACAATTAAAGAAATAAAAATTCACAGCACGTGTTCAAAGTATGTCGACATCCTTACTTTGTAAGTTCTCTTTCACACTTACAACCTTGAAACTGATTTGCCACACTTCCAAACAAGTTTAGAATTGGTTCATCTGACTTTCAAGAACTATGTGATTGATCAAACAAACATTCAATCACAATCATGGGTTTAACGGTTCTACCAAAACAAGTTTCGGTTCTACCTCCATGTGAGCACTGTGCCTAGTCACACTAGATTTCCAAAAATTCGGTTGATTAGGTACTAGGATCGGTTCCCCACATATATATGGTATCTAACATATATGTGTTTCACATGTCCATAGGATCGGTTCCCCTTTGCCTAAAAACTTGTTGCACATGTCCATAGGATCGGTTCCCCTTTCTGCTATAAACCTTGCTGCACCTCATACAAGGATCGGTTCCCCTTTGTGATGTATTGCACCTCTTACTAGGATCGGTTCCCCTTTCCCAAATTTGGTCAGACATACCATCTCAGGTGATTACTTAAGATCGGTTTCACAAATAAAAGTCATACCAATACATAAGTCAGGCCTTTGTGAATAGTTCTACCAAGAACACAAACAAGTTGTGAGCGGTTATACTCAATCACACATATTGGTTGTTCATAAGATATGCAATGAATAACAAAACCAATAACACGTGGCAATTTCCTTTTCAGTTCACAAACAAGTTTATGAACTTACTTCCTTAGAACACATGTAAACATTGTTCCCTAGGATGAAATCCTCACCTCATACCCATACATAATCACAATGACATTCAAATGATTATGGCGATGTCTTATCTACAAAGTTTAATGGTTAATAAATAAACCTCATATTGTATTCCTTAATACTATGTCTATCTAGAGTTCAAATATGCTTCGCAGTTATGTTTTAAATATGCACGACTTGAAAGATACGTTAGGGAATGAAACAGTTGAAGTCAAATATCAGTAACCTCAAGTGGAAGGATGATTGTTGTCGTTTTAACTCCTTGCTTCTTCACATCTTCAAGTATACTTTCAAGCTAAGTTATACGAAGTTGACTCTAGTACATAATCAAGCGACTCTTAACATGAGTTTTGATTCACTAAAATATGACAACCAAACTTGACATACCAACGCTTGGTGGGTTCAACCGAGCAATGCTCTAACAATCTCCCCCTTTGTCAATTTTAGTGACAAAACTCTTACATCATATGGATAAACAATTTACAAGAATTCATTACACATACGCTTGATTCCCGAATTCAACATCCCAATAAACTGCTTACATTCAATCCTTGAAAATGCCGTTGTTGACATTATAATAACAAAGCTATTACTCCCCCTAAGGAAGATAGGTAGATATTCAATTCGCACGTCTTTGTTATACCAATTCATATGACATGTTACTCCCCCTTAGTCTGTGCTTTCACTCTTTCGTTAGATAAACGTTCAAGCACCATTGTTCTTTTCCTTAGTGATACCAATCAATATAAAATCAATGCCAGTATCACCTATTTATTCCATATATTTCTCCCTCTTTTTTTCACAAAAATGACAAAGAAACGAAAAAATAAAGGACAACACGAAAAGAATCTTACAAATCTCAATATACTTGCAACCTTTAGAGTTAGGCACGAGGGTTCCACACATCATGTTCTGATAACCAATATCAAAACCGAAACTACAAGTAGTTTTATTTTGATATGTTACCAAGGAAACAATTGTCCGATTTTTTTTTCCACTTTAGTTTAGAAAAACACAAATCAACTAAGCATCTTAGTCCCTTTGCTAAACCGATTGTTCAAAAACAACCGCTTAATTCGATAAGACCAAAATAAAGATAACTCTATTTTTCTCACCAGGTTCTAATTATCCATAAACTTAGACCTTTCAATTTTAAACAAGACAAGTACTAGGTTAGTTAACTAGCATTTCTTGTTAATGCATTCGATTAAACTTGAATAACCGAAACCTTACTTCGATAAGTCTAACTAAGATCAAAATTAACTTAGTTTCTCTTATCCGGAATCGAATTGGACTAAAAAACTCATCCCGTACACCTTTTATTTCGTTAAGCCATAAATAATTCATACAAACTAACATAAATCAACTTGCATAATTATTCACCTCAACTGGAAGCAATTGAAACAACATAGGCATTTAAAGCACCACAATTGCACCGAAATTTTGTAAGCCTAAACAATTGATACCATACAAACGCAAGATAACAATAGTTTTTCTTAACCGGAACCAATTGAATCACACAAAACATCAATATACCGAAATTTTGTAAGCCTAAACAATTGATACCACACAATAAAGCAAGATAAGAATAGTTTTTCTTAACCGGAACCAATTGAATCACACACATCCACACACACATCATGGAGAAACATCAATTGTACCGAAATTTTGTTAAGCAAAAGCAATAAATATATATGATATAAACTCAGGCTTTTCTTAAACAGGAAAATAATTAACCAAGATTGTTACCTCAAATTTCGCATCCACTTCTCCAATATGTTTGCATCTTCGTTCAAGGAGAATTGATATCGAAATATCATCATGTTGTCATCCTTAGGCATAAACAAAAGAATAACAACAACCAACCTTTACTAGAGAAAGGTTGAAAATAGGTTTTAACAATTGCAAGCAAAGTTTAAACCCGTCGAAACACATATGCTTTTATGCTAAACCAAAACCGATTCAACATATTGTGACTTTTTCACATATTATTTCTACCAGAACCCCTCATGATTCTTTGATAAATCCTACCAACATGGGCTAGAACTTAATCCTGCTAAATTAAAAAGTCACCCAAACCACAAGGGTTCACAATATATGAGATCGAATATTAAGGTAGTAAAACCGAAATCAAACATCCCATAAACATACATAGCAATAAGATAAAAGCATTCAAGCACAGGCTATGTAAACCGAAAACTATCACAAGAAAAATTACCAATCAAATAATTTTATTCATAATAGGCCAATACAATCAATGAAAGAAATCAAAAATTTATGTCTATTATTCTATATTAAGTAATACAGCAAATAACTTAATCTCTATTTAACCTTCAGAAAGGTGTTTTTCAAATACCATCTTCAATTTCCTCAAATTTTTCAGGATCTTCATCAACAACATCTCGACTGATATCTCAGATTCTGCACACAGTACCTTGGTTATGTTCACAGGCTAAAGCATTAACCTTTCGATTAATATTCCGATCATACTCCCTATTACCGATTCCAAGTTTAATCACTTTACTTTGGTTACGGATAACAGTTCTTAGTAATGCTTCCTGTCTATGATGAGTTTCGATGGTACTGAGGAGGACTTGACGTAATTTGATAATATCAACCTTAGCATCCGAACTGTTTTGGACAAATAGATGACTCATATCATCCTTTTCATTATCGATATTTTCACAACCAGATTTCTTGAAGGTATTATCAAGATGAACACTTTCCTTAGAAGTCATTCCACTCAAGGCTTTCAGAAGTTGTGCTTGAGATCTGGTTTGATAATACATCCTTTTGTATAAGTTCTCAGACACGTTGAGTACAAATACTTGAAATACATTTAACACATTCCAAACATAGATATCAGCCTTAAATAAATAATTCTGACAAGATTTGAAAATATTTTCGCATCTAATGTGTTACAGAGACACAATATTCTCCAAAGAGATTATCTCCAAGATAGTCATCAAGAGATACTTAAATAATTAACTTATCCTTTTACACAAGTTGTTGTAAGACAACCTTTCTACATATAAAGATGTTTAAAATATCCTTAAGGTAGATTGTGTAATATCTCTATGTTGAATAAGAGATATTAGTAGGATACCAGCAACCCAGGTATATGTGCTTCCTTACATCCGAAGATTGGGCATTGTAAGGATGCACAGTCCAATGCAGTTACGCACTAAGATGAGGATATTCCTCATCATATACCTCATGAGGAAATCTTCCTCCCTTTTGAACATCATCATGTTTTTCATCGTGGGTTCTGAACCCATCCTCTTTGTTAGGAAAATTGCGAGATGCAATATCCTCAATTACATCTTGAGCCCAGGATGGTATGTTCCTTGAACTTAAACCCGATTTGTCTAGATCTGCTAGTCGGAAGTTTGCTAATGTCTCTTGTTCAAGACGCTCTATATGTCCTCTTAAGGTATCCATTCCTTGCTGGAAATGTTTTTCTAAACATTGGTTTAGATATACCTCTCGACATATTATAGTAAGAAGTTTCTCAATAATGACTTTATTCCTTAACTGTGAATGTTCTAGCGATTGAGTAAGGATTTCACACTCAGTAGTCTGTTGATGAAATTCATTGCACAAGGCCAATTTTTGTTCCATATAATGTGCCAGATTATTTTGAAGACTGAGTGTTTCTCGCTTTCCTTCACATATTATTATATTTAGTTGAACAATAAGTTCTGTGACATCATCTAGACAGTCAATGGTTTTTCCCTTTTCTGAATAGTTTTCAGCATGCTTGAAAAATCTTTCCACCACCTTACGAAATTCAGAGCTTGGGCAGGCCAGTGAATCGAATCTCTTTTCAGACAATTTTTCACTAAGAATTGGAGTCGGATCCAAAACAAGTTTCGTGAGTTTCGGACTCATTCCTTTCTGATCAGGAACCTGATTCGCAATCAAGTTATTACTCATAGACTTTTTCTTTGATTTTCGTAAAGACTTTCGAGACCAATTTCCATTGGTTTTCCTTGAGATCTTACTCTCATTATCTTGACTTACGTTAACTGAATCATCTTTTGGATTCATTCTTATAGGTTGGTGTTGATGGTGGTTTTTAGCCTAGGGTCAAAATCGTAAAACCTTGCATCTGATGTGACGTCACTCTGCAAGGAAACAGAGCCACATGTGCTAACCTCTCCACTTGCAAAATTGAGCCGCTCAATATACTTGCATGAAATTTATCAAGACTGGAAAATCCCAGATGTTCTGTAAATTTCGGCGACTCGCGTATATTCACTTAATATAAGTTCCTCTGAATGCCTTATATGCTATGTTTCACGGCTGAACTCTTAATGTTGATATGGCATGAAGATTTGTGTTCACTCACAGCAGAGTAGCACGAATCTCCAAGTATCAAGAATAAGATCTTTTCATAAGGTATTCAATCAGAAAAACATGTTGCTCTCTAGCAACGAACTTATAAAAACTCTGTGTCGACACATAGAATTCAGTTAATCGTACTGACTAACTTGCAAAAGTTAGGGTTTCGCGCCTCGCCCAATGCGCCAGACCTTGCTTGTCAAATTTAATTAAATACGCCGCAGCGCATTGGAAGTGCGGCCATGCCCTAGCTTGCCGGCCCCACTTCCCATTAACCAATCAGGCCGCCCTAAAGGCGCCACACCCTCACCAGAAGTGTGGTCGCGCCTTATGTTTGGTCGTCCCCCTTTTGTGTCCAATCAGGTTATTCTAAACTTGCCACCATACATTAAAGGCCAAACGCACCCTACCGCGGCAACTTCGCAACATGCCAACTTCGTGGCAACCTGCCTTAAATAGCCACCACACGGCAATTCCAACTCATGTGGACGTTTCCACATTATGGCCTTTCCATGGTTCCTTTGGCATAGCCATGGCGCCATTCTCACAAAATTAGCGCCATGCCGCAGCCGCACGCCACGTGCACTAATTAGAGTATTCGGCAAACCCTAATTTGAACAAATTTCTACCAAAGCCAAATAACGTTCCCAGAGCAACGGGATTGGCGTGGCAAAAAGGCCAATGTTTTCAAGCCACATGTGGGTCCGACTCCACGACGCCTTGGCCACGCCAATCCCAAATTCTTCCACGACGCCTTGGCCACACCAAACCTTAATTCTTCCACGAAGAATTCTTTCAACGAAGCCAAGACTTGGCCACGCCCAAGTCCTTCCAACGGCGCCAAGACTTGGCCACGCCCAAATCCTTCCACGGCGCCAAGACTTGGCCACGCCCAAGTCCTTCCAACGACGCCAAGACTTGGCCTCGCCAAAATCCTTCCACGGCACCAAGCTTGCCACGCCAAATCCTTCCAACGGCGCCAAGACTTGGCCACACCCAAGTTCCAACGACGCCAAGACTTGGCCACACCCAAGTTCCAACGGCACCAAGACTTGGCCACGCCCAAATCCTTCCACGGCGCCAAGACTTGGCCACGCCAAATCCTTCCAACGGTGCCAAGACTTGGCCACGCCCAAGTCCTTCCAACGACACCAAGACTTGGCCATGCCAAGTCCTTCCAACGGCGCCAAGACTTGGCCACGCCCAAATCCTTCCACGGCGCCAAGACTTGGCCACGTGTAGATGGTGGATTTTAAACAAAGGGAAAAACCATAAAATCATGAGGCATGTTTTTGACACGGCTTTCAGGCATGCAACGATTCATATTTTACGAAGCCATGATGAATATGTTTTCGAAAAGCCTCCACTAGCTAAGCGTTCGATCCCTGGTATTTCGTCATGACCTCTATGCAGAATAACGCATTTGGGAGGTTCTTAGTAGATTGAGAACTTAACGCCTTCAGGACGTCAGTGATACTCACTATTCCCTGACTGCATGAGAGAGACCCACCTCCACATAGAAGAATAGTTGGGCGGCGGACGCCTTCAGGACGTCGGTGACACTCACCGTTCCCTGATTATGTGGAGAGACTGTGCATAGATACAGGCGGTTCTCCGTAGATTGAGAACACTAACGCCTTCAGGTCATAAACAACATCGTGACTCCCTGACCGTGTACCATTCAGAATAGTTGTGACGCTTTAACTGGCTAACATTTTTCTGCAATAGGTTAATTCTGTTGTGACATTCAGTACTGAACTCCCAGAATAATCTATTATTTCTCCTATTCCATGATCGAATCCACGACCTGATCCCATGGAATGGCAATAACAATTGCTCTGATTCCATGGTCGAATCCACGGCCTGATCTCATGGAATGGCAATAACAATTACTCTGATTCTATGATCGAATCCACGACTTGATCTCATAGAATGGAAATAAAACAAATGTACTATCTCATTACTTCGATTTCATGATCGAATCCACGACTGATCTTATGAAAGGGTGATAGATAATTTAAATTACTCCAATTCTATGGTCGAATCTACAATCCCATAGGGTGGTAATACTTATTTTATTATCCTGAATTTGTAGTCGAATCCACAGCTGATCCTATGAATTAATAATAAACAATTATTCATTTTATTACTTGATTTCACGAATTATTCTCCACCGAATTTCATAAATTAGTAATAAATACTCAACAACCGGGCGTCTGGACTACCCCTGAGTAAGCCCCACCAAAATGGTGCAAGTGTACTCGACAATGATGCACGACTGAGCACCCAACTGCACAAACGCACATCCAAAATATGAAAAAATGAGGAACCCCGCATAAAACAAGAGAGAGAAAATAATAATATTAAAATAATGGAGAAGCGCCCATGGGCCGGGCCGGCCGTCCGTGTCCTAGCTGTGGCTGGTCCCGTGCTTCCTCCATTATTTTTCCTTATTTTTTTGTTTCATAAACTCATGAAGACTCCTCCATCTCATCAACTTTCCTTGTTTGAGCAAAACTCATGGTTTCTCCATATTTTGGTGGTTTTCCCAAATTTTTTGTAGTTTCACGAAAATAATAATAAAAATAGGGAAAGGTGTTGCGGGACCGGGCAACATAGTCGGCCGGCCATGCCCTAGCCATGGCTGGTCCCACACTCGCAATCCCTAATCTTTCATAAATTGTTATTTTCTCATCTTGTGAAACTCCCCAGTTTTAGCAAAAATCATGGTTTCTCTATATTGCGCAAACCATGAAAAAGCCAAAAGTCAACATGGTCACATGACCGACTAGGCTACTCACGAAAAAAATACTAAAATATTTCTATTTTAATATTCACAAAATATTGATCAATTGAGCATACATGCTCATTCCAACAAAAATCAAGAATTTCCAGTCAAGATGAAACTCTTCTGAAAATTCACTATGTTGCTCGAACGCACATCAGAAAATGTTGAAACTCTGAGTACGGAAACACGGACACCATGTTAACACATGCATGCCATCTTGACCGACCAGGGTCATCCCTAGGGCTTGCACAAAGCCGGTCCCACACGTTTTCACACTTTTTGACCTAATTTGCGTAATTGCTCATATTGGGTCCAAACTCTTCACAACTAACTCAGAGTTTGTGCAAACGCCCACCAGCGGTCCCGCGACCACCAAGGGCCGGTCCTATGCCATCCATCTTGGTCGTTCCCTCACTTCTCTATAAATTAGGTCTTCTCACCTAATGATCAACTGAGCACTATTTCAATAAATGATGAAACCCATTTAATCGTCATTCCTCCACCAACCAATCAACTCACGACCCTGGTGCATGCTCACCCGAGCAATTGGGCATCACATGGACATCCGTAGTACCATGTGGTCGGTCCTTCCTTTGCTCATGACCTATTTTCAGCAATTCGTCAATTAATGAGCAATCATCAAAATTTAGGGTTTCGAACAAACGCTCAACAAATCATCTTTCTGAGCAGTTCAAACGCTAAATAGATTTATGTTGATTCAGCAATCATCGTATGGATTAATTATATAATATTTGATAGTCTATAAATATTTTAATTAATATTATATTTTTATTGGGTCACTCTACCCATAAATAATTTGCCGAATTGAGCAATACTTGCTCAATCCACCAAAATTCAGTAAATTATCAGTAATTTGCTAAAGTGAGCAATACATGCTCAACTGCTCGAATATTGATCCAACTAATCAATATTCAGTAATCCGTCGAATTGAGAAATACTTTCTCAATTGTTCGAATATTGATCCAACTAATCAATATTCAGTAATCCGTCGAATTGAGTATTGATCCAACTAATCAATATTCAGTAATCCGTCGAATTGAGCAGTATTTGCTCAATTGCTCGAATATTTATCCAACTAATCAATATTTAGTAATCTGTCGAATTGATCAATACTTGCTCAATTTCTCGAATACTATCCAACTAATCAATATTCAGTAACCCGTCGAATTGAGCAATTACTCAATTACTCGAATATTGATCCACAACCATCAACACCCAGTAACTCGCCGAGCAATACTTGCTCGGTTACTCGAATGTTCCACTAAGAAATTCGTCATTTATACTCAATTCAACAAAGCCTAGACTCATTGTATAAATCATTCAACGTGACTAATTAAACGCACGTCTGTCATGCAGACTCCACGATTCGTGAGACATCAATCACGTCACAAATGGGGGATATCACGTAAGGTTTTGGTCTGGTGGCCTACAACACGTGGATTCATCCACAACGAGAAATGTGAGTAAGTCGTGTCAACGGTTGAAGGAGTTAGCAAAGTAGTGGGTGAGTGATCAAACAAGTCTCCGTACGACCTGGAACTAGTTTCACCACGATCTCCCACTTTCCCACTCTTTCGCTCAAGAAACGGTCACGCCTACAGGGATCAGGGTATTCATCATTCTTGCATTATAAATAAGTCTCTGGATCCACGAAAAAAACAACAGTTTTTTTCCGAGCAATTACTCTCAGAAATTACACCAATCGCTCAGAACTTATTCACAGAACTCAACTTCCGCAGTTCTTCAATTTGCAGAAACCTTCAACACACCCACAATCCTCGATCACTGATCCCACACAATTCTCAGCTTCCCTCCTACAGATAAACCTATCTCCCTATTTGTGACCGAATTGACTCTGGAACGACCATCGTCTTGGTTTAGGCCGGAGTCATTCAGATTGATTTCCCGAATCTAAGCACCCCCTTTGCAGCGGTGCATCTGTGTGAGGTTAGGAAGTTTGCTCGGTTCGAGGAATCTCCACCGCACGGTGATTCCCTCATTCCCTAAACAACCAGCGATATGTTTTTCCCCATCCACACCACGCCAAATCCTTCCACGACGCCAAACCCTAACTTTGGATGCAGAGCCAATTTTTAGCTTTGGCCATGCCGCAACATCACTGGCATACCACTATGCCGCGGCTACTAGCATGCCGCCATTCCATGGCTACGCCACTGGCATGCCATTAGCATGTGGCTGACGCCACTTCGCTATACAAAAAGATGTGGCCATAATCAATGGCCATCCTTCTTCATGAGATGCAATCTCATCCATCCAAGTTCTCCACCGAACTGATGAGCTCGCGACAAGTTTTAGGAGACTAGCCAAGACGAGCCTAGCATTACATGTTATTTTCCTGCGGCAAGCCTCTCGATTTTAACTTGCCACACGTAGCAAAGTGCTACATGTTTTACATGAAAACACTCGAGACATCAAAATATGTCACAAACTCGGGGATGCTCATCAGGGTATTGGTCTGGCGGTTTACAGCGTGCGGCGTGCAATGCTCCCGTTACAAGAAAGTGTCATGAAGTAGGATAATTAGTAGTGGTGAAAAGTAACGGTGTAAAGAATTCATTTCCTTCATCATGGAAGAGTGATGACCGACGGTTACACGAATTCACTTCCTTCATCATGGAAACATAACGTCTAGCAGTTACACGTTACTCTTTTCTTCCACCACTCAATTGTTTCCACTTCCTACGAGACCAGGGTACGTTTCACTATGACTTGTATAAATAGGTTCCACCTATTTCCACCAAACAACAAGTTTTTGGTCGGCAACATGCAGTATTTAGAAATCACTTGGTAGCTTTCCATCCGGCTCACCAGTTCTACTTTCTGATAAAAGTCACAAAACACCCACACTTCCAGAATCAACTATTCTGGTCTCAACACTTTCTTCCCTTCCCTTCCTAAGACCAACCATTCTCCTTCACCTTGTGACCGAAGCAATCCTGGAACAGCCATTTCTTGGTTTAGGCCAGGATTGTACAGATTGATCTCTCGAATCAAAAGTACTCCCGCGCAGTACATTGTTTAGGGTTTAGGTTCGTTTCTCACCCACACACCAAAAATTACCAAAATCAGCAGAAACGGTTTTCACCCTCAAACAATTGGCGACCACAGTGGGAGAGTAATCTCTCGGTTACAAATCCAACTCTCGTTTCCATCATCCTACCAGCGAATGCCATGTTTTGAAGCACATCGTCCAAGAAAAGAGGGGTTTCAGGAGACTCGCGTCTGGGGACGAGAGATTCTCCATCTTACTATGGATCAACATAAAGATGTTCCACCGACAATAAAGAACGACCGGGGACTTCCCGTGGCGAGAAGCGCATTACGTAAAGACTCGGATTTACCACCTGAAGACTCAGTTCTGGTGAAAGACCCTAAAGCGAGTAAGTTTGCCATATGATGTTTACACGACCTATTGTTTAGATTTCCACATTTAACATGGAAGCCGATGACCCAATCATCCCAAGATTTCATGTCTCTTCCTTTCTCATGCAACGTTCACGGTCTTGAATGATTTTGTTACTTACATTCGTAATTCAGATTTTGACATATCAATTAATCAAAAAGCCATTACTCCAAAAATAATCCAAAAACTCTTACAAAAAGCAATCATCTATCAATCCAAAACCAGAAAACCATACCATAAACTAGGCGTTTCTTCTGCCTTTCAAAAAAAAAAACCCTAAGAAAAAAGTTCAAAAAATAAAAGTATTCAAGGAAAGTTGCCTAACAAAGGCTCGTTCTTCTTGGAGAAAATGTCCTTCATACTTTGAAGAGCCGCCTGCTTCAGCTTCCATTCCTGGGAAAACTTCTCGACTTCTACCTCCTGTTGATTAATTAAATCCGCAGAAGGACCATCAGCCGCTTCAGCCTGCAGCCTTTTGGATCTCAAAAAATCTCACAGAACCAGAAAGCGTTAAACTCAAAGTTTACACACATACCCGGTGGAACTCCCAGTTTGAGATTACATCTCCAGAAAAGGTGTGACCAGTCACCTTGCGCATATCACGGATTGAAGATAATATTTCTTCAACTCGCTTAACCAACGCAAACTGGCTAGTGATCTTCTTGGTTGTTGCGATGTGTCCATATCTCTCCCATATTATGTTATACAACTTCTCCTGCTTAGACGGTACACTGAAGCCTCCAATCAACACGTGATCTTCATGAGGAATCAAGAATGGAGGGTCGAAAGTGGCGCCTGCAATCGATTCCGCGACCAGCAAGGATTCTTTGGCTACAATCGCGCCCGCAACCGTGGGGGCGTTTTCCATCATCTGAAGTACAACAGCTTCTTCACGACGATCAGTTTCCATCTCCAGGTTGCTGACAGGTAGGGTTTCCATGACTGGAGACACTGTTACATCCTCATTTCCGTGGATCTCCATCTCAGAGTTAGTTTCGGAAGCATCCTCTTTCTGTAAGTATCGCCAATTAATCATTTATTCGGTAAAAATAAATAAATAAATGACCCAAAGAAAAGAGGGATGTGGAAAACTCACCGGCTCATTTGTTGGCCCACTGGAAGAAGACTCGTTGTTGTATTCAGAAGTACTCCTCTCATCACCGGATCTTGAACTTTGCTCTTCTTCGGATTCTTCTTCAAGAGATTCAGTCTTGTCGCTTCCACCCTCAAGAGGCGTCGTCTTTTGGCCGTGGGCAAGTCTAGCGAAGATATTCGAGTTTTCGAGACCCTGAGTCAAAAAGATGAGTCAGTAATGAAATGGAAAATTTATGGAATTCATCCAAGTCTGTGAAGAGAATCATACACACCTGCATGTTGAAAGAACTGAAGGTCACAAGAGCCGTAGAATCTGATTGGAAGCCACCTGAACAATTTTTCGACCTTCGCTCCTTCTTCTGGGGACTGTCTGCATCCAATCTAGAGGATTTTCGTTTGCCCGAAGGAAGCTATTTCAACAACTTATGCTTCGCTAGAACCGCAGAGGAAGGTTTACCACGCGGATTTGTCACAACATCCTGAACGAACTGATGAATGGCGAGGAACTCATCTTGCCAGAAGACATTATATTTGGGAGTCGTCACATGTCTTCGTTCCGAGAGCAAGAAAGAAAGGCTTTTACCTGGCGCAAGAACACTGGCATCAAGAACAGCTGGTAACAGTTCTTCCGGAGCAACCGGCCGACGAATAAATGGGACACCTTGGTCAAATCCCATATGCCGGGCCGCCCTGTCAATATTATAAGGGACCGCCTTGAAAGACCCCCTGAAGAAGGATGGCACGTGTCCAGAGATACAGCTTCGCATAAATACAACCTCTCCAGCGCTCATGTTCTCTCCAGCAGAAAGCAAAGTCAAGTTCGGAGCAGCGGAAAAAGTATTCGGCTGAACTACGGAGGCATGGGCCGGGTCCCAAGGACGAAAATTAACTGCATGCGAGTTGTCAAGGAAATCAATGATCTTTACGCCAGGTCTTGGACGCCTCTCCAACCAACGGAGTATCCTGAAACCGCCATATGCATTAGGAAACAAGGTTCCCGGGTTAGGAGTGTCATTTTTGAAATGCTCCCACAACCACGCTTGAAGAAAAGCGACGTGAACGTATGAGTCCACTTTCATATAACCATTTGAAGCATACATGTATGCGACCAGATGATCCAAATGGGTGTATAAAGAACCAAGAAACAAGACACCAATGGGAATAACGACGCCTTTCGCCAATTTGAAGGCAAATTTGATAAGCTCCTGTCTTATCTCCTTCTTACCAGAGCCATCGTCGAAAATATCTCTGGACAGCCACAGAGCTAAAAATGCAGCGACATGGAGCATATCATATAGCACTAGATCCAACTCCGGCTCATCAGGGAACCACTCAGACACCCACAAGTTATAGAAGCATTTCTCCTCATAATTATTTCGAACATATCCCGCTGCTTTTGTGACCAAAGTGGCATGTACTTTTTCTTATTCCCCAGACAAGACAACATCAAGATTCCTAATTATCGGGAGACTCAACAAAACGTCTACGCTTTCCAAAGAAATAGTCATCTCACCCCATCTACATATAGCTGTGTAAGTTTCCGGACACCACCTTGAGATGAAAGTAATCAAGCCTACAGCATATTTTCTAATTTGAAGTACCGCAGGCGCCATGACAGCATGCATGATTTGCGCCTCAGTTAAGTTGGCCTTTACATGATCGCGACTCATCATTAACTTCGTCCATTTATCATAAGAGCACAATGGACTAAGGCAAATTTTGAAGTCTATGGGAGAAGCCAAATATTCTTTCTTCTGAAGGAAAAACCTCATTATACGCCCTAGGCAGACTGATTGTACTTCTCCATCATTCTCTGAATCAGTCAGAAGAGTTTCCACGAATTTGGTATGGGTCCTTGTAATCGTAGCAGACTTCATAAAGAACTCATCATCTGTGTTCGGTTTGGAGTTGTTGACACTCCTCAACGCGGTGGCGGAACTACTTTCTGGTGACATCTTAACAAAATCCCTTATGCTTTTGAAGTAACTACAACGAAGCAAAGGCAAAGAATTACTACTTTGAAGAAAAGCATACATGTAGATTTTGTCAAAAATTGGTTACCACAATCAAGGGTCAACAACACATTTGCTACAAAAATTTCTCTTTTGGCTACGTGTCATGGCATTCACGACTAAAGGAATGGGGACTGGTCAACGAGATGCACGTGACGTCGCGAGAAGTACGCTCTTAGCCGAAACTAGGCAATACTGCAGGGAACATGCGAAGCCGCGGAAAGTATGACCTCGGCCAAGTTACGTTTGGTCATGGGAAATATGCTCGCGGCCAAAAGGAGAATGTTTCCACCACGGAAACTGTGCACACGGCCACAAGAAGAAAAGGAAACCTTAAATCTAGGTTTTCACGGGAGAAGAACTAACGGCAGCCACCCATTCGCGCGCGCCTATTTTGCATAATAATTGGCCTCCTTACTATTGTGACGGCTAATATTACTACGATACTGCTAGCAGAGAAGAATCATTCATACATAAGTATTTCTACGAGTTCATGGAGAATATGTCTATGGATAGGGTTTACACCAACAACAAAAAAAAACATAGAAGAGAATAAATGTTGGAACACATACCTGGAGAGGTGAATAAATGTTGCCTACTTCTCTGCTTTGCTGCTAATGCGGAGAGGTGAAAACAAAGCCAATATTACAAAAAAAAAGAAAAAGATGTGCGACCCATTTTATACACATATTACTTTGGAGTTTGGGTGGAAGAAGGTTTCCTTTTATAAGCACATCTTTTTTGGGATTAGAATGGAGGAAGGTTTCTCGTTTAAGCTATGCACGAAAAAAGGCAGTCGGGCCCGCGAAGGAAACGCTCCATGGCGCCACCAGTCCGCGGCCAAGACAATGCCAAATAGTTCGCTCCCAAACGGCCATCTCTACCGCTCCACGCCAACACCAACGGTTCGCGTTCAATCCCCAAGAATCCGCTCTTATCCAGCGCCATCTCTACGTTGCAGCCGAGCCCTAACCAGCGCCATCCTCTCCTTCCCAAGCCAGCGCTCCATTGGCCTTCCCAAGCCAACGCTCCATTGGCCTTCCAATCAATCCACCGCTCCATTGCCTTCCCAAGCCAACGCTCCATTGGCCTTCCAAGCAAGCCAACGCTCCATCGACCTTCCCAATCCAATGCGCCATCCGCCATGCCAAGCTAACCGCGTCCATCCGCCACTCCAAGCTAGATTCACCATCCGCCATGCCAAGCTAGTCGCGTCCATCCGCCACTCCAAGCTAGCTGCGCCATCCGCCATGCCAAGCTATCCGCGTCCATCCGCCACTCCAAGCTAGCTGCGCCATCCGCCATGCCTAGCTAGCCGCGTCCATCCGCCACTCCAAGCTAGTTGCGCCATCCACCATGCCAAGCTAGTTGAGCCATCCGCCATGCCGAGCTAGCTGCACCATCGTCCTTTCCAATCTAGTCGCGCTATTCGCCATTCTGCAGCTTCATCTCCACTCGGCCAATATTGAAGCACCATCTTCGTCGTTCAAAGCAACGCAATCTCTACCGTTCAAAGCCGTGCCGTCCTCCATTCCCAAAACGGAAGCGCCAGCTTCACCACCCCCATGGCCCAAATTGGCACCAATGTTCCGGGAAGCAAAACTCTACGCCGACCCCCTCTGGTCAAGCCGGAAATACGCCAAGTCGTCAATACATGGATCACGGATTCCCCATGCCTTCCGCTAAAGGTTCGTTGAATTTCCCTGGCAAACTCTTCACGCCTTTCCCTCTTCGATTTTTCTCTTGTCCGTCACCATCTCATGCTTACCCCTCAACAACGCCACTGTTACGTGCTAAGCAGGGGACTTAATGTTGATGGTGGTTTTTAGCTTAGGGTCAAAATCGTAAAACCTTGCATTTGATGTGACGTCACTCTGTAAGGAAACAGAACCACGTGTGCTAACCTCTCCACTGGAAAATTTATTGAGCCGCTCAATATACTTGCATGGAATTTATCCAGACTGGCGAATCTCAGATGTTCTTTAAATCTCGACGCCTCGCGTATATTCACTTAATATAAGTTCCTATGAATGCCTTCTATGCTATGTTCCCCGACTGAACTCTTAATGTTGATATGGCATCACGATTTGTGTTCACTCGCAGCAGAGTAGCACGAATCTCCAAGTATCAAGAATAAGATCTTTGCATAAGGTATTCAATCAGGAAAGCATCCTGCTCTCTGGCAACGAACTTAAAAGAACTCTGTGTAGACACATAGAATTCAGTCAATCGTCCTGACTAACTTACAGAAGTTAGGGTTTCGCGCCTCGCGCAATGCACCATACCTTGCTTGTCAAAATTAATTAAATCCGCTGCAGCGCACTGGAAGTGCGGCCACGCCCTAGCTTGTCGGCCCCACTTCCCGTTAACCAATAAGGTCGCCCTAAAGGCGCCACACCCTCACCAGAAGTTTGGTCGCGCCTTATATTTGTCCGGACCCCTTTTGCGGCCAATCAGGTTATTCTAAACTTGCCACCATACATTAAAGGCAAAACGCATCCTACCGCGGCAACTTCGCAACATGCCAACTTCGTGGCAACCTGCCTTAAATAGCCACCACACGGCAATTCCTACTCCTGTGGCCCACACTATGGACTTTCCATGGTCCCTTTGGCATAGCCGTGGCGCCATTTGCACAAAAGTAGCGTCATTCCGAAGCCGCACGCCACGTGCACTAATTAGGGTATTCGGCAAACCCTAATTTGAGCAAATTTCTATCAAAGACAAATAACGTTCCCAGAGCAACGGGATTGGCGTGGTAACAAGGACACGTTTCCACGCCACATGTGGGTCCGACTCCATGACGCTTTTTCCAGGACAAGCCCTAATTATTCCACAAAGAATTCTTCCATGACGCCTTGTCCACACCAAGCCCTAATTCTTCCACGAAGAATTCTTCCAACGACGCCAAGACTTGGCCACGCCCAAGTCCTTCCAACGGTGCCAAGACTTGGCCATGCCAAGTCCTTCCAACGGAGCAAAGACTTGGCCACGCCCAAATCATTCCACCGCACTAAGACTTGGCTACGCCAAGTCCTTCCAACGGCGCCAAGACTTGGCCACACCCAAATCCTTCCACGGCGCCAAGACTTGGCCACACCAAATCCTTCCAATGGTTCCAAGACTTGGCCACGCCCAAATCCTTCCACGATGCCAAGTCCTTCCACGACGTCAAACCCTAACTTTAGCTGCGGAGCCAATTTTTAGCTTTGGCCATGCCGCAACATCACTGGCATACCACTATGCCGCGGTTACTAGCATGTCGCTATCCCTCCATACCATGGCTACGCCACTGGCATGACATTAGCATGTGGATGACGCCACTTCGCTATACAAAAAGATGTGGCCATAATCAATGGCCATCCTTCTTCATGAGATGCAATCTCAGCCATCCAAGTTCGCCACCGAACTGATGAGCTCGCGACAAGTTTTAGGCGACTAGCCAAGATGAGCCTAGCATTACATGTTATTTACTTGCGGCAAGCCTCTCAATTTTAACTTGCTACACGTAGTAAAGTGCTACATGTTTTCCATGAAAACACTCGAGACATCAAAATATGTCACAAACTGGGGGATGCTCATCAGGGTATTGGTCTGGCGGTTTACAGCGTGCGGCGTGCAATGCGCCCGTTACAAGAAAGTGTCATGAAGTAGGATAATTAGTGGTGGTGAAAAGTAACGTTGTAAACAATTCATTTCCTTCATCATGGAAGAGAAATGACCGGAGGTTACACGAATTCACTTCCTTCATAAGGGAAACATAACGTCTGGCAGTTACACGTTACTCTTTTCTTCTACCACTCATTTGTTTCCACTTCCTACGAGACCAGGGTACGTTTCACTATGACTTGTATAAATAGGTTCCACCTATTTCGACCAAACAACAAGTTTTTGGTCGGCAACACACATTATTTAGAAATCACCTGGTATCTTTCCATCCGGCTCACCAGTTCTACTTTCTGATACAAGTCACAAAACACCTACACTTCTAGAATCAACTATTCTGGTCTCAACACTTTCTTCGCTTTCCTCCCTAAGACTAACTCTTCTCCTTCACTTTGTGACCGAAGCAATCCTGGAACGGCCATTTCTTGGTTTAGGCCAGGATTGTACAGATTGATCTCTCGAATAAAAAGTACTCCCGTGCAGTACATTGTTTAGGGTTTATGTTCGTTTCTCACCCACACACCCAAAATTACCAAAATCAGCAGAAACGGTTTTCACCCTCAAAAAGTTGGATCGCACCAAACACATATTGTTAGATCTTTTCGTGTTTTCCTGCTCTAATACCAATTGAAAAGGCGAGGGTACCCAAATATACCTCAACTTAAAACTTTTCCTACCTATAAGTCCTTTTTCCGAAAGTGATTGTATATGGATTGAGTCGAGACAATCCACTAATCGGTTTACACTTCGTGTGATCGTCTATGGATTTGAGATTCGAGACAATACAACAACGAAGTATGTTTACTTGATACAAAGGTTCAGAATTATCCAAACACAATAGGATTGCTTATCAAGTAAATAGGAATTAACGTTTGTGTAATTTACTTTAATTATAATTAAACAATTATAATGCGGAAATATAAAGTAAATGACACAACAAGATTTTGTTAACGAGGAAACCGCAAATGCAGAAAAACTCCGGGACCTTGTCCAGAATTGAATATTCTCGGGATTAAGCCGCTACACAAAATTACACCTAACTTCGTATAATTGAGACCAAGCAACTAAACCTATAGTTCACCTAGTTCCGTCTGTATTCCCACGCCTCCAACTTATAAATAAGTCACGTACTTGGAACAATTCCTTTGGTTCGTATTCCAAACAGTAAAGGAACAACAAATCTGTTTGGTATCAACTCTATTCAACCAAGTGAAATGAGTCGGACAAAGGCTCTTCCGTTTATCTTAACATAAACTCCTTCGTCAGGTCCTTAGATCTTTCTTATGTTCAATTACCGAAGTAATCGTTTAAGATTAAGCCAACAACACTCTTAATCCAAAGAATTGTGTTGATGTCGATCTACTCAATTAATCAATCCAATCTACCACAAGAATAAACCGATTATTAATTTGATCCTCTTTTACCAAAACAAGTATTGTGCACACTAAAGATTATAAACCCAAGTCAGATCTTCAATATCTTCTTTGTCTTCAAATCTTCTTAAATCTTCAATAAAAACCTGCACACAATCACTTGAATCTCTTGTGATCAATCACGCACAGAACGAAGTTTGTTAACAGTGGATTATCACAAGATCGTCTTTAGAACTAACAGCAGTCTAAAGATCCCTGTCGAAACTCTGAACTAGTTTGAGTGAATCTTATATCAGAAGAGAAGATCCTCAAGCATAAACAAACTAGGTGCAATCAGATTTCAACCACCGTTAGTCAATCAAATCAATCGCAAAGAAGACTTTAAACTAAGCGGCCGTAAGAGATTTCGCCTAATTAGGTTACTCTCCTCTTCGCATAGGTGGCTACACCAGTAACAACAACAAAAGAGGAAGTATGTTGTTACGAAGGATTAGTTTGCTAGAAAGGCAAACTTCAAGTATTTATAGACAAGGAAGTTTGGACACCAAGGAATTTCCAAAACCAAAAATATTCTTAAGATATTCATTAAAGCACAAGTTCGGTTTCCATAATTCCTGGAAATGCTCTGTCCAAAAATAATGATCAAAATCTCTCGGAAAATCTAATTAGTAAATGCACATTACTAATTCTTATATTTACCTACAAAATGAAATTAATAACTTTAATTAAAAGATTTTACTTATGTTTCGATCCTGGGATTTTCTTCCTTTAGCTATTAAGGAATAATTTTGAACAATTAAAGAAATAAACATTCACAGCATGTGTTCAAAGTATGTCGACATCCTTACTTTGTAAGTTCTCTTTCACACTTCCAAACAAGTTTAAAATTGGTTCATCTGACTTTCAAGAACTATGTGATTGATCAAACAAACATTCAATCACAATCATGGATTTAACGGTTCTACCAAGACAAGTTTCGGTTCTACCTCCATGTGAGTACTATGCATAGTCACACTTGGTTTCCAAAAATTCGGTTGACTAGGTACTAGGATCGGCTCCCCACATATATATGGTATCTAACATATATGTGTTTCACATGTCCATAGGATCGGTTCCCCTTTGCCTAAAAACGTGTTGCACATGTCCATAGGATCGGTTCCCCTTTATGCTATAAACCTTCCTGCACCTCATACAAGGATCGGTTCCCCTTTGTGATATACTGCACCTCTTACTAGGATCGGTTCCCATTTCCCAAATTTGGTCAGACATAACACAAACCCGATCATACCCATCTCAGGTGATTACTTAAGATTAGTTTCACTAATAAAAGTCATACCAATACATAAGTCAGGCCTTTGTGAATAGCTCTACCAAGAACAAAAACAAGTTGTGACCGGTTATACTCAATCACACATATTGGTTGTTCATAAGATATGAAATGAATAACAAAACCAATAACACCAGGAAATTTCCTTTTCGGTTCACAAACAAGTTTATGAACTTACTTCCTTAAAACACATGTAAACATTGTTCCCTAGGATGAAATCCTCACCTCATAACCATACATAACCACAATAACATTCAAATGATTATGGCGATGTCTTATCTACAAAGTTTAGTGGTTAAGCAATAAACCTCGTATTGTATTCCTTAATACTATGTCTATCTAGAGTTCAAATATGCTTCACAGTTATGTTTTAAATATGCACGACTTGAAAGATACGTTAGGGAATGAAACAGTTCAAGTCAAATATCACTAACCTCAAGTGGAAGGATGATTGTTGTCGTTGTAGCTCCTTTCTTCTTCACATCTTCAAGTATTCGCAATACTTGTAATGTCTCATATCCTAATACTTTCAAGCTAACCTATACGAAGTTGACTCTAGTACATAATCAAGCGACTCTTAACATGAGTTTTTATTCACTAAAATATGACAACCAAACTTGACATACCAACGCTTAGTGGGTTCAACCGAGCAATGCTCTAACATGGTCAATTGTAACTGAACCGTGTATGTTGAAAATTCATGGTCGGTTAACCATTTGAACCATAAGCTTAGCCATATCCATTTAACACTTTAGACTTTAATCTCAATGCACAATCACAGGTGATTAAGTAATCAAATATGTCTTGAAGGTGTTTTCGAGAGTTAACAAAATGCCGAAAGTATCGTAGAAAATAGTTTGAATGCATCTGAACATATTCAGCAGGGATGGTATGCATACCGTAATGTGTACCAACCCAATTTGTGAACTCGGACTGTCAAAGTACGTGTACCCTTAAGGAAATTTTCCGGACATACTATTTTTTTTGTACAGAAACATAGTGTTATCACCTTCCTCAAAGTTCAATTGTACCACAACTTCAAAGTAATACTACGATGATATGTTTCTCCCCTTAGTCAATACTTACATCCTTTTAATAATATGTAAAATCGACTCCCCTTTATATAATGATCGATAAACCATATGCATGTGGTAGGATACTACTTAATAATTCCCACCCTTCTTATCAAATAACTCGCAAAGGATCAAAATCGGGATCGTACTGAATCTTAATAAAAGAGTATTCCAGACTAAAGAAACACATACAAGATATGACGATATCACCAAGTAAACTTAGAAATTCCATCAAATGAGACATAAAGGTACAAGTATCTCCTACAAAATATTCTCTATCCCCCATAAAGATATGACGATTAAGTACAAGTTCAAAAGAATTCCCCCCCCCCCCATTTGATGTCATTCCCAAGAGAACAACATGAGAGACCTTATTCTAATCACAAAAGAAGGATTTCATTAGACATTAACAAATCAAGTAGATTTTATCCAAATATTTCTCTCTCTTCTCGCCAGTTACGAACAAAGAAGTTAGCGATCTTAATGTTAGAGGTACCAAGATCAAAATTTTCATGAGAAAAGTATATCAGCGTCAAAAATTAATCTTTACGCCAGTTATGAACAAAGAGAAATTTAAGCGATATGACTCGACATAAGAATATATCTTCCCTAGATATGTACGAACATAGGGATTAAGTTCACTCCTAATTCCTTGGAGATTATGTATTCGAATGAGATAAAAGATTCTTATGGATCATCTTAAGAAATCCAGGAGCAGTAATTTCACAATAAGTGTAGTCGTGGAGATCTCAAAAAGTTTACTCCTCTTTAGCAATGACGAACAAAAAGAGTTAAAAGCTTAAATTTTGAGCATATATGAGATATCAGTTTTAATCACCAGAAATATGGTAGCAAAGAACATATACATCTCATAAGATAATGCATACATATATATAATCAATAAAGATTGGGTACTGCAAGTTCATCTTCCAAAACTAAAATTTGAATAAACAAATATTATACATGCAAGATGAAAATTGTTAGAAATAGCTTGTGTACTCCCATAATATGTTATCTCAAACCTAGTTTTCCTTCTCGAACACAAGAATAAATTGTCACAAGAAGTTACCGAGTAACCATCAAACTACTCCTGAGAGCTTGAGCGAAGAATTTCTTCTTATTATTGAAGAACTCGTTGATAATAGGATCATTGAGTTCTTCCAGATCTTCAGAGACGTCAGTCAACTAACTAAATTATGCTTTAATATCACACAAGGTATTCTCCCACAGATTATGCATCTTTTCATAGTAAGTTATCTCAGAGAGTGGTTGATCTGAAATTTCAGATAATTCCTTCTGGAAACAAATTCCTTAACAGTAGCTCTAGAATCATTATCGTGATGATAGGTTGTCAACAGAAACGTTGATGAAGAAGCTTTTACATCTCTTAACGATTTTTCCTTCTTGGTTCTTGATGGCTTGGTTCGTTCACAAAAAAAAGACAACATTGACATCTTCTATTGCATCATTTTTTGTAATACCTCTAGTTAATGGTTTCATAGTTCAGTACCTTTTCAAGAGCATGAATGACATATATATATATATAGTAAAACGAAAGACAAGATTGAAGAAAATAAGGAAACTGATCTTTACAACCGTTTCAAACGGAAGTCGTCGAACCAGTACGGCTTGGGGTACAATGACCAACCGTATGTGAGCCCCTTTTCAACATAAATACAACAAATTTTGATAAGATCACAAGTATTAAGTTGTATTAATTGTAGAATGTAGATCCATATATCTTGGAACTTTCTCATATAAGCTTAGTTCAAATATCAACATTATAATAAAATAAATCTTATTCTTAGCTCAATAAACGAACATTCTCATATACCATGTTCTTGTCTCTTGCTTATGAGTCTGATAAGGAAGGAGAAATCAAGGTTAAGAGCACAAGCAATATTGATATCCACATGAAGCCATTTCAGAATTTGTAGAAATGTGGTAGCACCTAGTCAAAGACTAAATAAGGGTGCAAAAAGAGATAGTGACAAAAATTGCCATTCACAAGAAACATATGATAAAGTTGTATCATTTTTTAGAGCTAGCTCAACAATAACGAAACCTTTAATTATCAATTTGTAAATTATGTGAGAAAATTATATAAATTTAATGGATTCCATACGAAAACCAGAAAACATCTCAAAACATAAGTAAGAGCCAAAATTACTTGAGCAACCTTGTCATCATAAAACGAATTCCATGATGAATTTTTGTGCAAACCTCATATCCTCAAGTTAATATATTGAGGTTGCACTCATTATTGCAATTAAGTAGTGACCACTTGTGTTACATCCTAACAGGGTGACATAATAAGGTTATTTATACGTTTGTAATCATTGGGTAATTTCTTACCATTATTAGCCTTCCTTATTCGTTTTTGTCTTAAAGACATTAAAGCACCAGTAAATTTCTTTTAGACTTGATTCATCCTCTGCATGTCTTTCTGAAGTTTAAAAATAAACTTGTTACTCTTCTTGTATCTCTGATATCTCTCTTTAACATGTCCATTACTTCAACAAATGAAGTAGTGTTAAAAGATACATTCTTATGTAGGTTCTGCTACCTGTTTATCACCATAATTGACATCCTCCTTGTTGGATCCAGAAGGAGTAAGGGAATTATTGTTGGTGAGAGAGGATTTACTTTTGAACCCTATACCACTAGGGTTACCGAAGGACTTTTAACCAAACAACATAAATGAGATTTTGTCAGAACTTCTGGAGAGCCTTTGCAAGTCACACTTAAGAGTATCGATCTCATTTTATTTTAGAGACAAATTTCCAGTGAAATTCTTATTCAGATGAAGGTTTTCTCGGTGAATTTCTTCACTCTTACTCAAGAACTCCAGAATCTCCTTATGTGACTCATCATCTGAATCAGAATGAGGATCTACAGATGTTTCGGCTGTGAAAGCTGAATTTTCTGCATTTGTCATCAGATATATGATCATCAGGAATATCACGACATTTTTAATCACTGGAGAGGATTTTCATCTTGAGGAGATGAACCATTACGATCACTGGATCTATAGAACCGTTTCCGGGATAGTTTGTCTCTCCGTTTCTTCAAGAGATTCTTGACATGTTGTATAATAATAGATATGGTAATGTGTATCGCCATGATCGTCACAATAGTCATCAGCCCAAGATAATCCCACCTTTGGATGAGGTGGACTTGTAACTGTTATGGCTTCAAAAGCAGAAGCTTTATCCTTAGATGTATTTTCCTCGTGATCAAAGATCTTTAACTTCCCAACGTGACTTTTTGTGGAAATTGTGGGGAGGTCGTTTCCTTCTACAATGACATGTTTCTTAGACTCGTATTGAGATGGCAAAGATCTCAGAGTTTTTATCACAATATCCTTTTCATGAATAGTCTTACGTACCCAACGCATGAGATGCATTAACAATTTCAGACACTTTGTGATTAAAATCTGTAAATGAATCTTCGTCGTCCATTTGAAGGTTTTCCTAGTCAGAAATTAGGTTTTGAAGTCTGGCTTCTTTTGCATAGGTATCCCCTTCAAATACGATTTCTAAGATATCCCAAGCATCTTTTGATGCAGTGAGATACATGGTGCTTAAGATCTTGGCTTACGGCATGGATAATAGCGTTTAATCCATCATAATTATGCTTTGCAGCACAAATTTTGATATCTTTATAATCCGCTATGTTTTTCTCAACTGTTGCATCGTCTCTTACAAATGTTGGAGGATTATACCCCTTTATAACAAGAAACCATTTATGAAAGTCACGGGCTTGTAAGAAGGGGAACACATAGTGATTTTCTACCATAAGTAATTTGTGACATTGAAGGCTGGCGATACATTATAGAGATGCACTTCTGTGCGTAGATTCAGATCGCCACAAACACAAACTTATAAGGTCTTAACGTGTTTTCCTGCTCTGGTACCAATTGAAAACTAGGGGGTACCAAGTTCACCACCAACTTTTTCATTCAGAAACATGTATGGACAAAACCGTAATATGATTCCAAGTAGACCAACTTAGTGATCCTTGAGAAAAATTGTATAAAGAGTTTATATCTATTTCTCTCGGAACCAGAATGTTACAAACAAGGATTCCGTGAACCTGATATAACCTTGAGAGTACCTGTAAGATTCCAAATATCAATATTCAAGTTCAATCGAGTTGTATCCAAATAATCACATCGGAATTCTACCAAGTGTGAAACTTGTTATTTATCTTTCAAGATACGAATTCTACAAGAACAAGTTCTTATAATCGATCATAATTAAGATGGATATATCTATTACGATTCATTACATACTATTTGTGATAATCGTATTATAAATATAAACAATATAATGTGAAAAATGAAAAACACAAGACACCAAAAGTTTTGTTAACCATGAAACTGCAACTGCAGAAAAACCTCGGTATCTTGTTCATATCTGATCACCTACTTGTATTAAGACACCACATAAACTAGCCTACTATCATAACTTCATACTAGAATTTCTTTGAGACCAAATCCACCCTCCAAGCGGTTCAGTTATTGTCACACTCCTTATGTATCTTGAACCTCGCAAGGTTCTACGCAATTGATTCCCACATCTGACGTCCTTTACAGCCTAAGAGTTGCTTCAAGCTAAGTGAAGAATTTTTATACCAATCTGCCTTTAACAGGTTAACCTATTTGATTTTCATTTAGATCGTGAGATCAAAGTGGGAAAATTTTTTTGCAGTAACAAAGCTAGTAATCCTCTCAAATCCGGTACTTATGACTCATGAAGAACAACCTGGATCATTAACCACCTTAGAAGAACAATTTTAGACGATTTCAATTAAGAGTCGTGTGGAATGACATATCTGAGATGGATAGAACTTTTCGATTCTATATATATCCCCTTGAATAGATTACGAAAACTTAGATACCAGAAAAGCAACATCAGGATACACGAACTATCAAGGTAAAAGATAATTGGACCTGGCTTCACGAATCCCTAAGAGAAATCTTTAAGTCATTAACCTAATTATGTTTCTCAGAGGAAACCTAAGTTAATAGAGAACAACTTTAGTATACAATTAGGACGCAAGAAAGTGTGAGGGGTTGAAATTTCCAGTTGTTTAAGTCTCTCTATTTAAAGACTTTCAAGATCGAAGGTTGCTGAAGATTTAAGATAAGGTAGCTTGGGAATCAAGCAAACACTTGCTTTGTTTAGATGAAACATTGTTTAGGGTTTTACATAAGCATGTGATAAATTCGACTTGAATCACATAGTATAATATACAGTATGGTCATCCGTAACCGAACCGTGTATAGTGATAGTTCATAGTCGATTAACCATTTGAACCATAAGCTTATCCATATCCGTTTAACACTGTAAACTTTAATCTTGATACACAGTCATAGGTGATTAAGTGATAAGATACGTCTTAGAGTTTTTTTTTTGAGAGATAATCAAATGCAAAATGTATGGTAGAAAATAGTTTGAATGCATCCAAAAACATTCACCGGGTTTGGTATGTATACCGACCAGGTTCGTGAACTCATACTGCCAAGGTATGAGTACCGGGTATGTGGACCCATAAGGAAATTTCCCTGACAGACTATTTTGATACGCATACTGGGTACGTGTACCGTAAGTCAGTTTCCGAGCTCAGGTTGTTTTGGCATGCGTACTATGTACATGTACCATAAGCTAATTCACGAACTCAGACTGTTTTGGTATGTGTATTGGGTATGTGTATCATGAATCGTTACTGAACTAGAGCTACGCAGGTACGCGTACTAGTTATACGTACCACTGATCCGGAACCAATATAGTTATGTCGGTACATGTACTAGATACATGTACCGTCCTGTATCCAGATTTTCATTAGTTTTATATATCTCTTATAATCAATTCGAAATATTCCAAAATGACATTAATAACGAATATCATTGCTCGGGCTATTTTAAAATGATCAACTTGAATCATAACTTAGTTTACAAACAATATATTTTTCTTAACTAAATTCATCAAGTATATGAATGACTATTGCTTGAATCATATTTTGAGATTTCAACAAGACAAGCTTGACTCAAAATTTCTTCTATGAAATGTTTAAAGTATATGTAGTCATACGACTTAGTCTCATTAAGATAGAATGGTGATCATGTGAGTAAATAGAACGGTTCAGTCTTCACATACCATGTGTTGATGAAGTTTCCAAATGTATTCAGTTGATGTCCATCTTCAATAAGTGATTCAGTGATGTCTGATACTCAAATACACACTTCTAATCCTAGTTCAAAACTTGACTTAATATAGACTAGAAATCAAGATATAAGTTTGTGCAACTAAATTCGACAATAAGCTTGAGATAGCAAAACTTGCGATCTCGACCGAGACGTTCTCTAACAAAGACTCTAGACTAAAAAATAATCCACAATCCCAAAGAGATTTTGTGAATAAATTTTTCTTAGAAGTCTTTATGAGAGTCGTAGTAAAGAAAACTCAGTCATAATATAATTCATGAGCTTCTGCTAATCTTGAATTGGATATATATATTTGCAAACCTGTTAGAAGTTTGCGAAGTCATGCGCAAAGGGATTTCAAACCTTTGGCAACTCGCGAACTCAGATGGTAAGTATATGGAAACCGGTTTTGTAAACTTCTATAGTTCCCAGATTTCAGACTCGCTTAGGTATTGCCTGTAAAGTATGCGTAGCTTACACAAAACAGTTATATATCTTTAATAATCAAATTTGAAACATTACCAATAGCCATTGACAGAATGCACGGTTTTCTTGGGAAATTTCCAAATGATTAACTTAAAGTAAAAATAGTTTGTGAACAATAAATTGTTCTAACAAAGATTGGTAAGGATCTATGAACATCCAATGCTTGAATCATATTTATAGAGTTTAATCAAGGCAAGCTTGAACTCAAAATTTCTTATTTGCAATATTAAATTTACTAAAATCATAAGACAATATCTCATAAGATAGAATGTTAAATACGATAATTAAATAGGATATGTCAATCTTCACATACCTCTTTGTCGACGAAGTTCTCGCAAATGTTTTCGTCTGTTCTTCATTTTTCAATCTTCGAGGGTTACTCAGTGATATCTGATACTCAACTACCATGCTCTAATCCTAGTCTGAGATTTAACTTTAGTAGACTAGAAATCAAGATATAGTTATGTGCATCTAACATTGACAAGAATCTAGAGATAACAAAACCTGTGAGTTCGGCCTAGCGATGCTCTAACAGAAACTCTATATACAATCTTCTTAAAGGGGATTTATAGTTGACCTACTTGTGACTGTATTAGGTTTTTTCCATACAGGTTGCCGAACGAAAAAGTTGAGGGTGTAGTTGGTACCCTCCCCTTTTCACAAATGTGAAATCCATGGGGATATGGGCTTGATAGATCTACTTATGGGAGTAAAGTTCTCCCTTAATTTACTAATTATATCATTCCTATCTGTAAGCCAGATCCCCAAGATATTTTGTAAGCACTCAATCTTAGTTTTCCTTCTCCTATAGTTGGCCCTATCATGAAAGAATTCAATATTCCTATCATCTAAAGCTCACACCTAATCCTCACCTCTTTGAATCCAATAATCGTACTCTACATTATACTAATATTTGAGATTGTTTAATAACTCTATTAGAATAGCTACAGACATACGAAGATGGTTAAAATAGTCAATCTGCTATTTTGTAGCTCTAATATAAACTTGGAAATTACGAAAACAACTATTATTCCACAACCGAAGACCCTGTTTGACTGACTTTTGACGCAAGCTAAAGATTTATATTGTTAACCATATATATGTCATGTTTCCAATTATTTGTTATTACTTCTTTACATTTATCATCTCTTAGAAGGCATTTGTTAAACCTAAAAGGTTTTATGGATAAAATGATTACTCCCAAAAGGAATGGTATGATAAGCGAGAGATAAAGGTATGATCAAACCAATTGGAAATGGCCAGAACCCTATCAAACCTTTCTAATATCAGCTCAGGCCCCTGCCTTCTGTTTGACCAAGTATTGTTAGAGCACTGCTCGGTCTAACTCGCAAGCGTTGCTATCTCAAACTTTTTTTTCAAGTTTAGTTATCAAAATAATAAGTCTTGAGTTCTAGTCGCTATGTCTCGGATTAGGATAGAATGTGTAATTGAGATTTATACTTCACGACGTTCATTTATTGAAAACGAAGAACTACTAAGGGGAGATTGTGGAACTTCATCAACAAAAGATATGTGGAGACTTGAACTCATCTATCACTCAGAAGTCTATTATATTCTATCTTCTATTGAGAAAAAACCGTATAACCATATAGACTTTACATTATATACATTTGATATTTTGAGATGAGTTTAACTCGCTTATATATTTCTCGAAATATGTGTTGGAAAGTTTTTTTCTTTAACTATGTTCATTATTATTCTTGACGAAAGTCAAAAGATGATCATCTGAAAATCACCTGGTTACATCTTACATGATTTGTATGAGACGGTTATATGATGTAGACTCGGAATGTTTCGTATTGATCACTCGATCACTAGAAAATTGCTTATAAGCTAATAGTTTGTGTGAGACAGCTATTGTCGTCTTCTAAGAATGATTCAATGATTGAAATGGGAGTTAAGAGCTAAAATCCATGTCTGGGTACATTACGATTTGTGTATTTAGTGTATGAACTGTTTTGATGGAATTCAGGACCGGAAGTTTGCATACCCCTTTGCAAACTTATTTAACTGTTGAATTACGAGAACCAAGTTTGCGTACCCATCCGGAAACGGTTTCAACGGAGTTCTAAAGTTTGCGTACGTTTGCAAACTGTTGGCTTGTGACCAATGTAGGAAACTTAAGTTTGCGTACCCGTTTGCAAACTTAAGTGAATTAGGTTCTTAAATCGGTTAAATATGATTTCATACTCATGAACAAATACATTTATATATTAAGGAGTGAAATCTTTGCAAACCGTGGCTAAAATGTTCATGAACTGATTCTTTTGAATCAATCTGATTTTGCTTCAATTGTGTCTTGTATACTTCTATGAGAATATTAACAATTGAACAACTCTATGAGTAACACAATTAGATTCTACCCCTGTGTTAGACACTGATAGATGGAAAGCTAGGTTCGAACCGTTACCAGTTTCCGAGACTACTCTAATTCCTTCTTTAGAAGAGCCCCCAAAGTTGGACCTTAAACCACTACCCGATACTCTAAATTATGTGTTTTTAGGCCCATCTGAGACTTTACATGTGATTGTAGCTTCCAATTTGGATAGTGATCAGGAAAGTAGGTTAGTAAATATAATTCAAGACAATAAGGAAGCTTTAGGGTGGACTATAGCAGACATTAAGGGTATAAGTCCTACTGTATGTATGCATCAGATTTATTTAGAGGAAGACTCCAAACCTTCTAGGGAGATGCAACGTCGACTGAACCCTAACATGAAAGAGGTAGTTCGAAAAGAGGTGCTTAAGTTGTTAGATGCGGGTATTATTTACCCAATTTCAGACAGTAAGTGGGTCAACCCTGTTCAGGTTGTCCCCAAGAAATCAGGTATCACTGTAGTACAGAATGATAATAAAGAATTAATCCCAACCCGAGTGACCACGGGATGGCGTGTGTGTATTGACTATAGGAAATTGAACAAGGTCACAAGGAAGGATCACTTTCCCCTTCCTTTTATCGACCAAATGCTAGAGCGATTAGATAGACATAGTCACTATTGCTTCTTAGATGGCTACTCCGGTTATAATCAGATCGTTATTTCCCCAGAAGACCAAGAGAAAACCACTTTTACCTGTCCCCTTGGTACCTTTGCGTATAGACGCATGCCTTTCGGGCTATGTAATGCCCCTGCAACTTTCCAGCGTTGTATGATGAGCATATTTTCTGATATGGTAGAACGATTCTTAGAGGTCTTTATGGATGATTTTTCAGTGTTTGGTTCATCTTTCGATGAGTGCTTGCATCATTTGACATTAGTGTTGACTAGGTGTAAGGAAAAAAATTTAGTGCTTAATTGGGAAAAATGCCATTTCATGGTTAAATCAGGAATTGTGTTAGGGAACATCATCTCTTCAAAGGGTATAGAGGTAGAAAAAGCCAAAGTTGACCTTATTAATACTTTACAGGTCCCAAAAACTGTAAAAGATATTAGGTCATTCCTAGGGCATGCAGGTTTTTACCGTCGATTCATTAAGGATTTTAGCTTGATTTCTAGACCTCTTTGAAATTTTCTTGCAAAAGTGTTAAGTTTGTCTTTGATGATGCTTGTTTAGAGGCTTTTGAGAAGCTTATTCACTACTGCCCCGATAGTCCAGGCACCTAACTGGAACCTACCCTTTGAGATTATGTGTGATTCTTCAGATTATGCTATAGGCATCGTTTTAGGACAATGAGAAAAAAAATTACTTCATGTGATTTATTATGCTAGCAAAACTCTGAATGATGCCCAAATGAACTACACAACTATCGAGAAGGTACTTTTAGCCATCGTGTTTGCCTTGGATAAGTTTAGGTCCTACCTATTAGGTTCTAAGATCATAATCTATACAGATCATGCTGCTTTGAAATACCTTTTATCTAAGAAGGATACCAAACCTATATTGATTAGATGGGTCCTATTGTTACAGGAATTTTCCCCAGACATTAGAGACAAAAAGGGTGCAGAAAATGTAGTAGCAGACCACTTGTCTAGGCTAGTTTTTAGTTCCCCTAGTGATTCCCTTCCTATAAGGGATAGCTTTCCTGATGAACAATTATTCTCTGTTTCCCAATCACCTTGGTATGCAAATATAGTGAATTATCTTTTTACTGGTCGAACCCCTCAACATTGGGGTAAGCAAGATCGTTCTAGGTTTTTAGCCGAGGTTAAGCATTTCTTCTGGGATGATCCTTATCTGTTTAAGTATTGTCCGGACCAGATTATTATGAGATGTGTATCTGAGAGTGACCAGTCTAGTATTATCTCCTTTTGTCATGAACATGCATGTGGGGGTCATTTTAGTGCTAAGATTTTGCAGTGTGGATTTTACTGGCCTTCGTTGTTTAAAGATTCCCATAGTCATTGTGTTTCTTGTGAGCGTTGCCAGAAGTTAGGAACCATTTCCCGTAGAAATATGATGCCTTTGAACCCTATTTTAGTGATTGAGGTCTTTGATGTGTGGGGCATTGATTTTATGGGTCCATTTCCTATTTCGTTTGGTTATCTTTACATACTTGTCGCTGTAGAATATGTGTCTAAGTGGGTTGAGGCGATTCCGTGTAAAACGAATGACCACAGGGTCGTAGTCCAGTTTTTGAAATAGAATATACTTACACGTTTTGGTACGCCGAGAGCTATAATTAGTGATGGAGGTTCACACTTTTGTAATAAACCGTTTGCTCTTTTAATTAAACAATACGGTATTACCCATAAAGTAGCAACCCCATATCACCCTCATACTAGTGGTCAGGTAGAGGTTTCCAATAGGGAAATTAAACGTATTCTAGAGAAAACAGTTAATCCAAATAGGAAAGACTGGTCGTCGAGGCTTACTGATGCCTTATGAGCTTACCGTACTGCGTTTAAGACACCCATTGGAATGTCACCTTATCGTTAAGTGTTTGGCAAGGCATGTCACCTTCCTGTTGAGTTAGAGCATCGAGCCTATTGGGCTATTAAGAACTTAAATTTTTCACTTGACAAGGCAGGAGCTCAAAGAAATCTCCAGATCAATGAGTTGGACGAGATTCGTAGAGATGCATACGATAGTGCTAAGGAGTATTGGTGGCTCTCTAAAAGAGTCACGGAAATAACCGCAAGTGCACGGTGTCGGAAAGTAGTGTGGTGCAAATACGGGTCGATCCGCAGGGACAAGGTGGGCAAATTTGCTATTTTTTTCTTAATCTTGCTAGCTAACTGGGCTTTGTTGGGTTTGTAAGTAGCAGTGGTCTTAATGGACATAAAAATAATGAGCTGTGGGATCTTGGACAATGGATGAGATGATTTGTGGGTTATGGACTGAGGTTGTGAAAGTGAACAGTGGGCTGTGAGAGTTGTTTGTGGTGTTTTGAGCACTACTAAACAGTGAGTGAAGGAGCAACATAAGTTAAGGAAACAACAAAATGGAGTGAATTGATCATGAAAACAGTAAAGAAGTAAAGAAGCAAAGATAGTAAACAAAAAAAATACAACAAAAGAAACAATGGACAGTTGTGGATGAGTGACAGAAACTAAGGCTTCAATTCCACCACCTAGATGCATCTAATTCCCTAGTTTGATAAACTTATCCTCTTTTTCATCAAATGGCTATAGAGGTTCTAGCCTCAAAACACTTTGAATGTGTGAAACAATCACTAACCACTGTGATGACTCAATTTCAGCTAACATGTCAATTCCCTAGCATTACTTGTCTGTCTAAAGCACAAGTAATCACAGATTGAGCTATAACAGTTTACACAGAGCTTTGAATTTTGACAAAGAGTTAACCAAACTACCTAGGATGCTTGACATACAAGGTGAAAGCAAATTGGCAAAATTCAGAAATTAAGGCATGCTTATCATTAAACTTTCATTGAGGAGAAGTAAACAACAAGGGAATTTCATTCATCAGGGGTTTCATCTCTGCCTCAGAAACTAAATTAGAACATGATACTAACCTATCACTAAACAGGACAAGTACTAACAGTAGACATTAACATTAAAATTAAACAGTGAAATTAACCCACTTAGGGGGAACTAGGATAACCCAAGAACAGTTTTCTCTCTAACATCAGTTCCTATTTATAGTTTACAACAAAAAATACAAACCCTAATTCGAAACCCTAAAATTTTGGGGAAAATCAAATTCTCTCACCAATTTTCTGAATTAAGCTCGACCCATGCCCTGTTGATGTTCCCTCTGCTCCTCCTCTGCTCCACAGCTCCCAATTCAGTCTACTGATGCCCTAGCTTTTCTCTTTCTTATCTGTAGCACCTAGGGTTGATGCTAAGAACAAGAAAGGGAAATACTAGGGAGCTGGATGATGGTGAAGCTCGAGGTGGTGATGGAAGAGATGGTGGTGGCGTACATGGTGTTGCAGTTGCAGCTCTGCAACTGTCGGGTGGAGGAAGATGAGATCGAGTTTTGGGAAGAAGGGGGTGTTTGGGTGGTAGTATAGGCTTTGGTGCTAGGGTGTGAGGCGGGATTATCTGAGTCGATGTTTGGCGAGATGATCCGTAGGATGTGACGATGGTAGGTGGATCCAACGATGAGGTGGGAGGCTATGGGTAGCGACCGTCGGATGGAGGAATACAACGAAATGGACGGCCCAAGATGGAGATCGGCGCTGCGATGTAAAGCAGGAGCTTCGGAGATTGATGTGCGACGATGGAGCGACCGTAGGATGCTGAGAGGCTTCAATCTGACGGCTGAAATCCGAGACGGGCTTGGGTAGTGGAAATGGGTTTGAGAAAGGGTTTTGGGCCTTGGGTATGCCAGGCCCATAACTTCTTTAAGAACAATTCCTCCTTCTTGAGCCCATTTCTACCCTCTTGGTCTTGTGCACAACATTCTTCGCGGCTTCCTTGCGTAATTCCTCCCGGCTTTTCACTACTTTTCTGCTCTTTTTGCTCCTCACTTCATCCAGATTTTATTTGTTACCTAAAAATGAAAAATTAAGTAAGAAAAATATTTATTCTTGAAAACAATGAAAATACAGAATATGGGATAAAATGTAGAATTAATGCACAAAAGATGAGTTAAATGCCAACAAAAAGGGATAAATATATACAATATTTGGCACTCATCAAATACCCCCAAACCTGAATTTTACTTGTCCTCAAGTAAAAACAAACTAAGGAAATCCTACCTATACCACTGTCGCTGGTCTCTCGAATGCATTTAGCGTATGCACTAAGCCTTTTAAACCACTAAGTGTCCCTAGTGGACGAGTTGAAGTCTCGTGAAGGTTTACCAGAGGTGTGCCTACAAAACCTAAGGACAAAATATAAGCTCATATTCCATCAAACGTGACATGTGCAAAACAGTTAAGCTCACAGCAAAATGGAGATGTCAATCTAGCTATCAAAGGCACAATCCTAGCACTGATAACAAAAAAAGACATGTGATAAGAGTGTAAAGTGTATCTACACATGTGTAAAGAAAGATCTGAAGTTATGACTACTAATCACCAAGAGATAGTTTCTCAGGCTAAGAACCAAGGTCGAAATCTAGCTAGCTGTCCGGACTTTACGAGAATTGTGAATGAGTTGGAGGTATTTCACAATTACTCGCGTTGTACATCAATGGCATACACCTCCTTGCTTATTACAATGAAACAACAAAAGACTATTTACATGACTCTTATTTACATTGACAAATCTCTTTTATTTTTGGAACAAGAGATGATGGAATTGATAAATACTTGATTTTTTTTTTTGGTATTTTTCTGATTTTTTTTTTTTTTTTTTCTGAATATATACATCGTTTTTTTTTTTTTTTTTTTTTTTTTTTTTTTTTTTTTTTTTTTTTTTTTTTTTTTTTTTGATAGAGAACACAGAACACTTTTGATACATAAACAACAAGAAATAAAATTACATGACACTTTGCAAGAGGTAGCCCTTTTTGATGCACCCAGTTAAATTCGATGGTTGTTTTTCTTAATGTAACCTCCACCTTCTATCCCAACCAACCAAAGAACAAGCTAGTCAAGTTTCGTTCAGTATTCTAAAGTGATTGGCAATCGTAACTTCCTATCCAACACCTTGAAGATCGAGGCCATACATGTATTGGTAGATCGTGCGCGTGCAAATTTCTTATCACTATGTGAATTGTGCTAGAATCAGGGTGCCTAAATATCTAGACTAAGACTCCTAATAAAAATACATATTTGCACAAGAGTCAACATTTCAAGGTAAATGAGCTCCATTTTTATTTTTTTCATTTTTTTTTTTTTTTTTTTTTTTAATAATTTTTTTTTTTTTTTTTGAATTTTTTCGATTTTTTCAAAAAGAAGAAGGAGTTCGTTTTCAATTATGGCAAATTATCGTGGCATCTACTCTATACCCCCAAACCTAAACTAAACATTGTCCTCAATGTTTCAAAATATGGAAAGAATTAAAATGCAACATATGGAAAGGGACATGCTGAGTAGAGTAAAAGGAGAGAGAATACCCGATTGTACGGCGAAAGCTCGATTAAAACTCCGTTATTCAAGGCAAAAATCCACATATTTCAGCCGAGATCATATTGGATTAGTAAAATATATACAAAAGGAACAAAAGGGTTTTTTTTTTTTTTTTTTTTTTTTTAAGAAATTTTAGCTACTGGATTATATACAAAAAATTCACCATACACTAACAATCTAAAGAGTTGAGGATCAACCCAAAAGACAAAGTGTAGCGGTTTCAACAACTTCACACAATAATAATATGATAGAAACGCAAGTGAAACTGTGAAACAAAATGAGCTACCCCCAAACCTGGATTTTACAGAAGATATACTTTTGAAAACAAAATCGCGCAGTTTCGGGGGTTCATCATGCAAAAGGTCTAGCTCGAAATGAACTGTGCTAGGGACGGGCAAACATGCTAATTCCAATTGTGGTTCCTCAAATGTATTATATTTAGAAGCAAAATAGTCCAAGAGGACTTGGGAAGCAAAACAGTTCCAAACCTAGGTTGGGAATTTTCAGAAAATTGGTTTACAATATGGTACAAACCAAATCTAGGTTGGGTGGAAGGCCATCAGATTGTGACTTATGTAGGAGATAGGCATATCATTATCAAATCAAAATCTCCTAAATCATCTACACATGTCACATCATGCTCACAATCATCAATCAATTGGCAAGTTCACACTCAGAATCATCAACATCATCAACAGATTTTCTCATGCATGGCAAATCAGGAGAAATATCACAATGTGACCTAGGTAGAGAATCAGACACATCAAATATATTTTCATGCATATTAGTGTCTACAGAAGATTCAACTATTCCTATGTCATGTTCATCTTCACAGAATAATTGTACGAATCCCATGTCAATATCAAAATCATATGAATTACAATGAGTATTAGAAAAACAACATTCATGAAGGTCGAGGGCAGAAGCCATATGTTATTGAACCAACAGGTTCCACAATATTTTCATGTTCTTCTAACACATCATCATAATCATCATAATCATCATCATGGTAGCATGCATATTGGTCCTCATTAAAAGTGGTGGTGTCGTTAGTCGATTCATGTTCCTCTAAATTAGGTTCATATTCAACATATACATGAATGGGACTAGACACTTCATTAGGGACAACATACATTTCCTCATGAATTTCCTCCTTTTGTAGGTGAAGCAAAATCTGATCTAAATATGCCTGAATTCGTGATGTAGATCTATCGAAGTTTTGCTCACTAAGTCTGAAAGCTTCTGTGGTGGAGTCTAAATTCATGGGAGTACAAAATTCTTCATGTTCAAATTGTGGTGATTGGTACATGTGTGCATGGTCATTAGGGTTTATAAAAGATTGATCGCAACCCTCAAAGGATTGATTATGGTCCCAATGACTACCATTCTCACAATTTATGGGCATTTCATACCTTGGATTTTCTCTAGATTGCCTAAAATTATGCAAAATATGACAATGCTCAACAGGGTGGTCTAAACTACCACATGTGGGACATGCATAGATTTCAGGTTGCCTAAGAAAATTAGATGTGACAGATTCCTCATGTGATTGCATTTCTAAAGCTGCGATTCGAGCTTCTAATTGATCCATCAGAGATGATTGTGTGAGTGAGGCACTAGCAAAATGTTCATTTTCACGTTGCGATAAATGATGCATGTATGAATAGTCATTAGGGTTCATGTATTGCGGCTCGGGACTTTGAAAATGTCCATAATAATTCCTATGACTATTGACATCATGGTCCGTGGAAGGTTCATAACGTGGCATATGCCCATAAGCAAGTTCTCTAAGAGTTTTATTTCCATCCCCAGGAGCAGACCAATATCCAGACATGATTGGCTCAAAAGCTAAGTAACTATGTTACAAAGCTCAGAATTTGGTTTTTAAAGGGTTTGGATTTTTGGGAAAAATTTGGTTTTGGTGGGAGACATTTGAAAATTTGGTTTAAAATGGGAGTAAAAATAAAAATTTGGTTTAAGATGGGAGCAAGTAAAAATTTGGTTTTAAAATTGGGAGCAAAGTAGAAATATTTTTTTTTTTTTTTTTTAAAGAAAAATAAAATTAAAAAAAATAAAATTTGGTTTTTGAATGGGAGCAAGCCCACTGTGCAAGCCTCTAATGAAATGGAAGGAAGGCTGCGGCCCACAATCGGTTATCAGCTGGGTTTAAACCCAGAGTCCAAAATACAAGTCCAATGGAAAAATTTAAACAAGCCCACACAAAATAAATACAAGCCCACAAATTAAACAACAAGCCCACACATAAATTATTACAAACCCAAAATAGAAAAATAAAAAGCCCAAAAAATTGGGTTAATTATTACAAGCCCACAAATAAAAAATTGGAAGCCCACAGGTTGGGTTCTCTCAATTGAATGGGTTTAGGCTTACCTTTTTAGCACAGCCCAGCTGCTCTGATATTGTTGCAAAAACCCAGTTGGGTTTTGGTTCTTTTCCTTAGTGGCGTCCCAGCAGAGGAAAAACAGGTTCAGAATCAGCAGGTCCAATAGCAAATGAAATGAAGCAGATGCAGATGCAAATGCTATGAAATGAAATGCAAAATAGCTAAGAAAAACACAGATAAAACACAGCACCAATCCCCGGCAGCGGCGCCAAAAACTTGGTGGCTCTCTAAAAGAGTCACGGAAATAACCGCAAGTGCACGGTGTCGGAAAGTAGTGTGGTGCAAATACGGGTCGATCCGCAGGGACAAGGTGGGCAAATTTGCTATTTTTTTCTTAATCTTGCTAGCTAACTGGGCTTTGTTGGGTTTGTAAGTAGCAGTGGTCTTAATGGACATAAAAATAATGAGCTGTGGGATCTTGGACAATGGATGAGATGATTTGTGGGTTATGGACTGAGGTTGTGAAAGTGAACAGTGGGCTGTGAGAGTTGTTTGTGGTGTTTTGAGCACTACTAAACAGTGAGTGAAGGAGCAACATAAGTTAAGGAAACAACAAAATGGAGTGAATTGATCATGAAAACAGTAAAGAAGTAAAGAAGCAAAGATAGTAAACAAAAAAAATACAACAAAAGAAACAATGGACAGTTGTGGATGAGTGACAGAAACTAAGGCTTCAATTCCACCACCTAGATGCATCTAATTCCCTAGTTTGATAAACTTATCCTCTTTTTCATCAAATGGCTATAGAGGTTCTAGCCTCAAACCACTTTGAATGTGTGAAACAATCACTAACCACTGTGATGACTCAATTTCAGCTAACATGTCAATTCCCTAGCATTACTTGTCTGTCTAAAGCACAAGTAATCACAGATTGAGCTATAACAGTTTACACAGAGCTTTGAATTTTGACAAAGAGTTAACCAAACTACCTAGGATGCTTGACATACAAGGTGAAAGCAAATTGGCAAAATTCAGAAATTAAGGCATGCTTATCATTAAACTTTCATTGAGGAGAAGTAAACACACAAGGGAATTTCATTCATCAGGGGTTTCATCCCTGCCTCAGAAACTAAATTAGAACATGATACTAACCTATCACTAAACAGGACAAGTACTAACAGTAGACATTAACATTAAAATTAAACAGTGAAATTAACCCACTTAGGGGGAACTAGGATAACCCAAGAACAGTTTTCTCTCTACACATCAGTTCCTATTTATAGTTTACAACAAAAAATACAAACCCTAATTCGAAACCCTAAAATTTTGGGGAAAATCAAATTCTCTCACCAATTTTCTGAATTAAGCTCGACCCATGCCCTGTTGATGTTCCCTCTGCTCCTCCTCTGCTCCCCAGCTCCCAATTCAGTCTACTGATGCCCTAGCTTTTCTCTTTCTTATCTGTAGCACCTAGGGTTGATGCTAAGAACAAGAAAGGGAAATACTAGGGAGCTGGATGATGGTGAAGCTCGAGGTGGTGATGGAAGAGATGGTGGTGGCGTACATGGTGTTGCAGTTGCAGCTCTGCAACTGTCGGGTGGAGGAAGATGAGATCGAGTTTTGGGAAGAAGGGGGTGTTTGGGTGGTAGTATAGGCTTTGGTGCTAGGGTGTGAGGCGGGATTATCTGAGTCGATGTTTGGCGAGATGATCCGTAGGATGTGACGATGGTAGGTGGATCCAACGATGAGGTGGGAGGCTATGGGTAGCGACCGTCGGATGGAGGAATACAACGAAATGGACGGCCCAAGATGGAGATCGGCGCTGCGATGTAAAGCAGGAGCTTCGGAGATTGATGTGCGACGATGGAGCGACCGTAGGATGCTGAGAGGCTTCAATCTGACGGCTGAAATCCGAGACGGGCTTGGGTAGTGGAAATGGGTTTGAGAAAGGGTTTTGGGCCTTGGGTATGCCAGGCCCATAACTTCTTTAAGAACAATTCCTCCTTCTTGAGCCCATTTCTACCCTCTTGGTCTTGTGCACAACATTCTTCGCGGCTTCCTTGCGTAATTCCTCCCGGCTTTTCACTACTTTTCTGCTCTTTTTGCTCCTCACTTCATCCAGATTTTATTTGTTACCTAAAAATGAAAAATTAAGTAAGAAAAATATTTATTCTTGAAAACAATGAAAATACAGAATATGGGATAAAATGTAGAATTAATGCACAAAAGATGAGTTAAATGCCAACAAAAAGGGATAAATATATACAATATTTGGCACTCATCAAGTATAAGAACAAAATGAAACTTGTGCATGATAGGAATATTTTACGAAAGTCATTTTCTCCAGGTCAAAAAGTTCTTCTGTATGACACTCGTTTTGCATCTATTCCCCGGGAAGTTGCGCTCTCGGTGGACCGGTCCTTTTATGGTTCGTACTGTTTTTCCTCATGGCGCTGTTGAGATTGAGACACCAGATGGTAGTAGTTCTTCGAAGGTTAACGGTCAGCGATTGAATCCCTTTTTAGAGCCTTTTCCTACAGGTGATGTTGAGGAGGTCCCTCTGGAGGACCCTGTTTACCTTAATTGACCATCGAGGCGATTTTGTATGTTGTATAATATTTTTGTAGGTTTTTGGTTACACTTCACCCAGGTACTATCTTTCCGACTTCTCTCTTTACTATTTCCTCATGTTACTTATATTTTTGGTACTGTTCTTTGATTAGAAACATTGAGGATAATGTTAGATTTAAGTTTTGGGGTGGGGTAGAACTTTTTGTTACCTTTTCGTTGCAATAAATAAACTCCAGAGCCTAGACATTTATCCCTATTAAGGATGGCACTAACCAATCTAAGTGGATGGAAGCATTTTGGTTGTAGGAGTTGAGGAACCAATCTGACTAGATGGCAACATCTAAAGAGTCTATTCATAAAAGCACAGAGCTCAGGTGTTAAAAATAACATGATAGTTTCACCATATCTCGTTGAGTTCTTTTCACTTCTGTTTTTATTTTGTTTTGTTTTTAAACTATGTTTCTCTAAGTGATTAGGTGGGGATCACGATTCAAGTTGTTACCAATGCTAGGGTGAATTAGAGTGATTGAGATACAAAAAAAAAAAGAGAAAAAAAAAAGAAAAAGAAAAAGAGACCAGACCATCAGACCAACTGGAATAAATTCAATAAAGTTGACCACTGGAACCCTTGTATATGCCAGTTGTGTTGACATAGAGTTAGGATTATCGACCACTGGTACCCTTGTATATGCCAGTGTGTTGATATTATTCAGACCGGTATCTCAGTCCATTAGGATAGGTTCATTTTGGCGGAGGCCTTCAGATAGATATGAGAAACACCGTTCACCTAGTAAACATCAAAACCATCTATGTTTTTCTATATCCATCTTCTTGATCTATCCATGTGATTAGTTTTGACTCCGGATATTGATGTCCATAGTGCGACTATCTGAGTAGAGCTCTGTCACTTCATATGAATTTTAGTATGCTTGAGTGCAAACTCGTGTACAACAATTGGAATTTCGCATTAGGGTACTTCCTCCTTTAGTCAATAAGTATGCCAACCAAGGAGATTATTTAGTGCCTTACAAGGTTCTGTGTAGATAGATAAGGTCTGGAGTATAAAGGTTTTGTGGGTATACCTCTGGTAAGCCCTCCGGAGACAACACTCCGTCACTAGGGACACCTAGGGGTTTAAAGGCTTATTGCATACGCTAAATGCAATCGACGATGCCTGCGACAGTGAGTTAGGATTTTATTTCTATTTTATTTTTGCTCGAGGACTAGCAAATAATAGGTTTGGGGGTATTTGATAGACACATTTTTGTGTCCGATTTGTCTCGGTTCTATATATTGTTAGGGCTCATTTTTGTACTTATTATGGTGTTTTATTTATTTGTAGGTATTTTTGGCCAATAAACATTTTTGGAAAAAATTGGCTCGAAAAGTTGTCGGAAAGCACCCGGAGGACATTTGTTATTCGGACTCTCACTTTGGATAAGGGGTAACCTAATTACTAAGGGGCATCCCATTTCCAGGCAGTTGCTAATCGCACCCCTACTCTGGATAAGGGGCAACCATCTTCAACATTTCAAAAACCAGGTTTTGGCGGGAAAATAGGTGCAGTGAAGAACAGTTTTGGCAATCGTGATTTGGAGGAGTTTGAGGTCGATTAAACCTCTGATTTTCATAGGATAGACCCTTATGGGTCTATCTGATATGGGTGTTTAAATCGATTAGACTGGGCTCAATCGACGGATTTTTCTCACAACAAAAAATATGGAAAGTCTCGTGTGTGAGGGAATTTTAGAGAGATTAAAGCGCTGTAAACCTTCCCAAAGATTTGTATCTATCTAAGGAAGAGTTTAGAATAAAAAGGAAAGCTCAGAAACGCGTAGAAATTCTAAAACAAGAAATTGCCGCAACTTGGCCGTGAAGAGAAGGAAAGAGATTTTGGAAGATTTGGGAGAGATTTAATCGGTATTTTTGATATAAATAGATGTCTTGGGTCATATAGAAGAGGTGTCGAGAGTTTGGGAACCTAAGGAGAGCCAGAGAAGAAGAAATCAGAGCTTTACCAAACTCTGTTTCTGCTGCTGCTGCTGCTGAAGAGGAAGAACGCGAAGAACATTGACGCACAGGAAACAGTCGCAGAACAGTGTCGTTGTTTAACAGCTGAAGAACATTAAGTTGTGCAGGGCAGTCGTATTTTAGGGTCTTAAAATCAGCGACAAAGCAACAGTTTTTCCGTAACAGTTCCATTGTAACAGTTGTTTTGCAACACCAATACACTATTGCAAACAGTCTGTGTTATTACTTTTCACTCTTTTAATCATCTTTTGAGCAACAAACACATATTTTGAGATCATGATTAATATGAGGAGCTAAACCCCATTGCTGAGGCGACAGAGGAAGCTATTTTTCCAACAAAAAGTGGTATATTCTATTTTATCTTTTTATTTGCAATAATTATATGATTATTTGCCTTGAACTATTATTGAATATGATTTTTATTTGAGTGATTGTGATCTATTTTGATGGAGTATGCTTAGTTTTAAGACTTTTGATGCTTCATACTTGGTATTACAATTATTACTTTTGAAAATCTACTTATTGCAATATTTTAGAATCAAATTAAACAAGAAAATTGCATAATAATATAATTATTGGTTTAATCACTTGAACTTGGAAAATAGTGGAATCTTAGCCTCATGGTTTCTTTTGGTATTGATATCATCTTTGATTGAGTTTGCTATAATTTTTAGTGAGTTTTCTATTTTAATATTAGAATTTAAGTCTAATTATTATCCTTCACAAGTCTGAGAATCGAACCACTTTTACCACTATCTACAAATCACATCAAATATAAGACCGATTATCAATTGGTTCATGTTCACCTTGATTTATCAAAAGACACAGCAAAACTTCGTAGGTATTTCTATGGGAGACAGATTTATCTATTCAAATAGACTTTTCTGTGTGAGACAGATTTGTTATCAAGTCTTTAACTTTGGGTCATAGCAACTCTTAATTAGTTTCAGGTGAGATCATCTAAGGGAAACAAGTGCGTAGAATCCTGCTGGGATTCATACGTGTAAGGAACGCAACTGTACCTTAATCAGTGTAAGATTGGTTAGGAATCAACTACATTCCAGTCCTAAGTTAACTTGTAGTAGGCTAGAGTCTGTAGCGGCTTAATACAGTGTGGTGTTCAAATCTGGAATAGGTCCCGGGGGTTTTATGCATTTGCAGTTTCCTCGTTAACAAAACTTCTGGTGTCTGTGTTATTTCTTTTCCGCATTATATTTTTTATATAGTTGAAATATCATAGGTTGTGCGTAGTTCAATCAATTGGTAAATCCAACCATTAGTTGTTGATTGAAATTGATTGACACTTGAACATTGGTCTTTGGTACCGTTCAAGTTGTTTCTCATAATAATCAGGATCGCGGATTTCTATCTGTTTGATTTGCTGATTACGTTGTGTTAGAGCATATCTCGGTTGAACCCACTAAGCGTTGGTATGTCAAGTTTGATTGTCATATTTTAGTGAATCAAAACTCATTTAAAGAGTAGCTTGATTATATACTAGAGTCAACTTCGTATAGGTTAGCTTGAAAGTGTTAGGATATGAGACTTACAAGTATTACATGAAGACTTGAAGAATGTGAAGAAGTATGGAGCTACAACGAAAACATCATCCTTCCTATTGAGGTTAGTAATATTTTACTTGAACTGTTTCATTCCCTAACGTATCTTTCAAGTCGTGCATATTGAAAACATAACTGCGAAGCTGTGTATGAAACTCTAGTTAGACATAGTATTAAGGAATACAATACGAGGTTTATTGCTTAACCATTAAACTTTGTATATAAGACATAGACATGATCATATGAATGATATTTGTGATTATGTATGGGTATGACTGAAGATTTCATCCTAAAAAACAATGTTGTACATTCGTTTAAAGGAAGTAAGTTCATAAACTTGTTTTGTGAATCGAAAGGGAAATCGCTAGGCTTATTGGTATTTTTATTCATTGCAAATCTATTTTGAATTACCAATGTGTGTTTAGTATAACCGCTCATAAACTTGTTTATGTATCTTGGTAAAAATATTCACAAGGCCTGACTTATGTATTGGTATGACTTTTATTAGTGAAATCGATCTTAAGTAATCACTCAAGGTGGTATGATCGATGCCTTGTAAATAGAAACTTTTATCTAGTCATTGGGGAACCGATCCTAGTAAGAGGTGCAACAAATTTGCAAGAGGGAATCGATCCTTGTAAGAGTTGCAACACGTTTTTAGTAAATGGGGGAACCAATCCTATGAACATGTGCAACAAGTTTGTAGTTCTGGGGGAACCGATCCTGTGGACATGTGCAACCGAATACAGGTAGTTATTATAAGTTGTGGGGAACCGATCCTAGTACCTAGTCAACCGAATTTTGGTAACTAGCGTGACTATGCACAGTACTCACATGGAGTTAGAACCGAACTTGTTTTGGTAGAACCGTGAAACCCATAATTGGTGATTTGATAGGATAATCAATCACATAGTTCTTGGAATTCAGACGAACCAATTCTAAACTTGTTTGGAAGTTTGGAAAATCGTTTCCAAGATTGTAAGTATGAAAAAGTATTTGCAAAGTAAATATGTCGACATACTTTGAACATGTGCAGTAACTCTTATCATTAATTGTTCAAAGATATTCCTTAATAGCTAAAGGAGAATCCCAGGATCGAAATAAATTGAGAATCTTTTAATTAAGGTTTCTTAGTTTATATATGCTATTTAATCTCCAACAATTAAATGCATATCTTTAGAAAATAATAATTAGTAATGTGCATTTACCGATTATAGATTTTTCTATTGGGATTTCGGTCAATATTTGGATAGTGCATTTCCAGGAATTATGAAAACCGATTTTGTGTTTATTGCATTTCTTTGAGAATATTCGGTTTTGGAAATTCCTTGGTGTCCAAACTTCCTTGTCTATAAATATTGAAATTTGCATTTCTAGCATACTAATCCTCAAAGCCAGCAAAACTACCATGTTGTGTTGTTACTGGTGGAGCCGCCTATTCGGAGAGGAAAGTAACCTAATTAGGCGAAATCTCTTACGACCGCTCAGTTTAAAGACTTCTTTGGGATTGAGAAGCTCTATTAGTACCGTTGGTGGAAAACTAGATAGTTGCAGTTTATTATTAGTTTTCGATTGATTTGATTGACTAATGGTTGTTGAACTTTGATTGCACCTAGTTTCTTTATGCTTGAGAATCTTCTCTTCTGATATAAGATTCACTCAAACTAGATCGAAGTTTCGACGGGGATCTTTAGATTATTTGTAAATCTAAATACGTCTTGTGATAATCCAACGTAACAGACTCTGTTCTGTGTATGATTGATCACAAGAGATTCAAGTTGATTGTGTGCAGGATATGATTGAAGATTAAAGAAGATTTGAAGAAAAGACGACTTTTTGGGTTCATAATCTTTGGTGTGCACAATACTCGTTTCGGATGGAAAGGGATCCAACTATAATCGGTTTATCTTTGTGATAGATTGGATTGTTTAGTTGAGTAGATCGACATAAATACACTTCTTTGTGATTAATAGTATTGATTGCATAGTCTAACAATTACTTCGGTAGTTGTTGAGAGATTGATTTAAGGACCCGACAAAAGAGTTTATTGGTTAAACGGAAAAGCCTTTGTCAAACTCATATCACGTTGTTTGAAAAGAGTTGTTACCGAACAGATTTGTTGTTCCTTTACTGTTTGGAATACGAACCAAAGGAATTGTTCCAAGTGCGTGACTTATTTAAAAGTTGGAGGCGCGGAGATACTGAGGAAACTAGGTGAACTATAGGTTTAGTTTCTTGGTCTCAACTATACAAAGTTGGTTTGATTTTGTATAGCGGCTTAATTCTGAGAGTATTCAATTCTGGACTAGGTCTCGGGGTTTTTCTACATTTGCGGTTTCCTCGTTAAAAAAATCTTGTTGTGTCTTTTACTTTTCGATTTCCAAAATTATAATTGTTTTTTATTATAATTAGAAGTAAAATACACAAACTTTAATTCCTATTTTACTTGATAGACAATCCCTAGAGTTTGGTTAAGTCCGAACCTATTATCAAGTAAACATACTTCGTTGTTGTATCGTCTCGATCTTGTATTCATAGACGATCACACAAAGTGTGAACCGATTAGTTGTACTGTCTCGACTCAGTCCATAGACAATCACTTTCGGAAAAGGAGTTATAGGTGGAATAGTTTTAGATTGAGGTATGTTTGGGTACCCTCATCTTTTCACGTTGAGAAACAAAGATATAACTCTTGGATATATTTTCATTTATTGAGTCTGACTGTCTAGTTGATTCTCTTGGAATTATATAGGAGTTAGTCTATAGAAATTGCCTAAAAAAAATATTGGGTGTGTTTGTTAGACCCCCGCTTTTTCAAGTATATGGGCTTCGTGAAAATTGGACATCAGATAGAACACAACTATATATCCACCTGATTTTCAAAACTATGTAGCTCGGATTGAGTTGGAAGAATACCTCCCCTCTTCTCCTATTTACATAAGATAAAATTGAGCGTACCTACTGTTGTGGGGTGATTTCAGAGATAACCTCGAGAGCCTAGTCGTAACCACAACACACCCAATTTCCAAAAAGAAGAGAGAGAAAGATTGATCAAAAGTCCCTCTCTATTGTACTTCATTTCCTTATTTATAGATATTCCCAAAACTTATCCTCTCCATGACATCATGCCACATGTCTCCAAAATCTCTTTATTTACCCTAATTGTCATTCCCCTAATTATGACCTCTAATCTTTCCTTTAATTCCTTATTTATCTCCATAATCCATAGAATCCTCTATAAGGTTTGGGCTTTAGTCCTCAAGTCCCCATTATACTACTTGCGCTTAACCTATTTCAGGGACCTCTTGGTCCCTATTAAAGGGTAGTTCTTTTTCATGTATCAACAACTACCACTACCTAATTAACTACCATTGTGTGTCTGGGCAGTTTACCTAAGTAAATACTTATATTCATTTAATGCACCATAGACACGGGACAAGAGAGTATTCCCACTCGGGGACCAATAAACCAATAGGGTTTAACAACCAAACATTAGGAAAAATAATAAGTTTAAATAAATTCTTCACTTTTTGATGACGAGTTTTAGTCTCACATAAGAAAAAAAAACTAAGTTTAGGTCATTGGATTTAAGCATATATCTAAAGTTATCCTCAGTACTCTAATTGTATAGCCCTGGACATCTCAAGCCAGAAATTCATACTTCCATATTTGCAAAACAATAATTTCCTCTTGTAGTTACTTAAACTCGGAGAAAGGCTAAAGTGGGATTCTTGGGTTTCTGAAAGTGACTTACTGGAGGTTGAGTACGAACAGTCTTCGCTTAAACCACGCATGTCCGTTCAAAGGCTGCTTCAGTTACACGAGAGGTTAGGGATGGTCTTTGGGAGGGAAGCAGATGAAGAATGAGATCAAAGAATTTTAGGGTTTGAAAAAGAATTGCTCTGAGAGCTTATGAGAAAGTCGTGTGTTATCTTGGAGAAATAGAGGACCTATTTATAGCTGAATTCTCTAATCTCAGGTCAGTGAATATAGGGATTGCTTGTCGTGCGGAGCACTTCTCCCGTCTCTTCAGGAATAGATAAAGATAAACTAGGTTTCAGTTTATCTTATTATTCCACCACCTTTACTCTCTTCTGCAGTGAGAAATAGGTTGGGTATTTCTCACACGCGTCGTAGACCGCAGGACCAAAACCCTAATTGATATCCCCCCATTTGTGTGAAGCTGAGTCAGCCTTATTGATGATGTGACAAGAGAGGGAATATTCTCTTTAGCCGAGTTGGCCAAGATAGAGAGATATTCTCTGATTTTTTAGAATGACTAGGATGAGTCACGTGAAAAGGCATGAAATGCCTCATAAATCATGTATAAAGTGTGAGAGGAGCTGAGGTTGAGCTCTGACTCTAATTGGTCGGTCACATATGTCACATGGAAACCGTATTATTACTTGTGGGTCCCTTTGTTAAGCATGCAGAGATCAAGGGAGCTTATCCATAATTTTGGATAAACATGTACAACTCAATCCCAATTTACTAGTCGTGGGTGTGTTTGAGATGCTGAGAAATAGGCTTGAGCCCTAGGCGAGGCTTGTGCCCGTGTTTTAGGCCTGTATAAAACTCTTCAGATAAGATGGCTCAGTTCAGATGAGGCCATATAAGGTTTGTTTGATGCGACTGAAGTTGTCTGAGGTTTAGCCGACGCGATTGAGGTTGTTAGAGATTTAACTGACGCGACTGAGGATGTCAGAGATTTATCCGACGCGACTGAGGCTGTCAGAAATTTATCCTACACAATTTAGGCCATATGATATTTGGTCAACGTGGCTGAGTCTCCTCGAAGTCAGCTGGGACATGTTCATGAGATAAATGAAAGCTTGTACACCTAATAATAATGTCTTTGACCAGCGTATATTTCAGAGATGTGCTAGGAGTAAATTGTGTCAGTATAATGGGGTCGACATGACCAGTGTATCTCTAAATGATGTTTTAGGAGTATGTAGAAAGGGCCATAGGCAGAATAACCAGTGTATTTCGCGGGGATGTCCTAGGAATTATTATGATGCCTCGGTAAGTCGAGCCAGAGCCTAGAGTAGACATGACCAGTGTATCTCACGATGATGTACTAGGAATCAGTCATTGATCTCAAATAGGGTGAGTCGTGCTTACAGGAGACATGTATGTCTCCGCCCTGGGTCATAAGTCCGCCGGGGACGTTTTCTACAGAGCCTATATGACCAGTAGTATCTCATAAGGATGTATATTAGGAATCATGGCATCACAGTCAGATGCGTCTCGTGAAGACATGCTGGAATTGCGGTTGTGCTGGTTCATAATTATATCGGGGACGTTTTACTGTTTGCAGAACCTACGTGATCAGCAGTATCTTGATGAGGATGTATACTAGAAATCGTGGCTATGGTTGCTTTGAGGACCAAGGGCTCAATCTCTCCCGCGAGAGTTGATTTTTGTCTATGGTCTTGAAATAACACTTTTTTCCCTTTATCCAAAGTTCACCATCTAAATTAATCCCCTGCTCAGAGTAAAACCTTGATTGTTCTATGATGAGTATATATATGGTGACGAATCGTTCATATGCAAAATTATAATCTACTCGTTTTTTTAGACTTACAGAGTCCTCGAATCGATGCTTAGTTTTCGCTTGTTCTGAATCTGAACTTGAAATCGACTCTTGACTTGGAATCCTTCTGGACAATTGTTTTGGGAGGCGTTTGAAAACACTGGGTGTACCAAAATACACCACCAATTTTTTCGTAGGCAATCTCTATGGACAAACTCAACACAACTCCGAGAGTTAAAACTCAATCGCGGAAAGTGTCTAGAGTTATATCTCAATCTCTCTTGTGATTAAAACGTTTACGTGATTGAATCTGTGAACCTAATCTCAAAGAGAGTTCTTGGACGGTGCCAAGACCAATATCCAAGGATCGATCAAGTCTTATCCAACAAATAAGGTCGGGCATATCTATTGTGATATATCAACGCACAATCTGTAATATTTCAATTATAAGGATAAACAATATAATGCGGAAAAAGATATAACACAGACACCAGAAATTCTGTAAACGAGGAAACTGCAAATGGAGAAAAGCCCCGGGACCTTGTCCAGATTGAACACCAAATTGTATTAAGACGCTACAGACACTATCCTACTACCAATTAACTTCATTCTGGAATGTAATTGATCCCGGAATCATTCCCCCACTGATTCAGTTACAGTCGTGCTCCTTACGCTTCTTGAATCTCAGCGGGACTCTACGCAATTGATTCCCTTATATGATCGTACACCAATTAAGAGTTGCTACAACTCAATTGAAGACTTTAAACCAAGTATGCCTCCCACAGATTAAGCCTATATAATTTATTTTCTGATTTACGATCGAAACAGATGATCAGATCAAACATAAGATCCAGGTGATGGAAATCGATAGACACAAATCTGGCTATCCTCAAAATCCGTACTTATGGAACCCGAAATGCATCCTAGATTATTATTCACCTCATAATTATAAAACTTGTGGAATCACAAAGGTTGAGACGAAGAGAACTTTGTGATTTCTATCTATCTTGTTCAAGTGATAAATCAATAATCGAATAAGATCATGATACTCAAGTTATCAAGATAAAATATAACTAGTCCTGGCTTCATGAATCACATTGAAGTCTTTGATTATCTCTAAACCCTAAAAGGATTTATGAAGAGGACGACTCTATATACAACTAGGACACACCAAAAAGTAGTGTCAGGATTCAAAGATCCCAATTGCTAAGGGTTCCCCTTATATAGTTTTCAAAGCCTAGGTTGCTTTAAACTTAAGCTATGATAGCTTTGATACCAAGCAAACAATATTCACCATTAGATGAAAGTTTTGAATCTTATTCACATAAAAAAGATATACACTTTGGTTAGGTAAACTGTAACCGAACTGTGTGCAAAGACTATGTCCAACATGGTTAGACGAAACTAGACGGTTTGAACTTAAAACCTTAACACTTATTTCCATAAACACAACGAAATTAATCTTGAGCACAATCATGTTATCAAACAAGTCTAGTGTTAATTAGAGGATTGATCAAATGCAAATTATCTCAGAGAAATAATTCAATCGCAATTGAATAATAATCGACATAGTTGGTAAATGCACAAAGTACAAATACATGAATAGTTCTTGAATCGGCTGAGCCAAGGTACGCGGACCGGTTTGCAAACTTTACAAGCAAAACCTATTTCTGGAGTTGACAGAACTTATTCAGTTCAAGTACCGGTTTGAAAAGTTAAGACCTTTACCGGTTCTGGAGTTCATATAACCTGTTCAGTTTGAGTATCGGTTTGGGTAGTAAACTGGTTGTAGAACATAGAAATGTATTGGTTCGCATACCAGTTTGAATACTTTAACCATATTCCCTTACCATGGTTCCAAAATGGTTTGTATACGAAAATACATACCTATCCGGATCACGAAACAAATAGATTTTCCCATGATGTACATACTAATATGCATATCACACGAATATGAAAGTCGATATATAGTTACTCCGCTACATGTACGAGTACATGTAATACGGCTCCAGACATATAACAATTCTCCCAGTTTGGAAGACTGATAACACTGTCTTGTATTCCGAATATATTAGTTCTATATTTCTATTAATCAATTCGTGAAATTCCTGAATAACATCAATGACACATGTCACTGTTCCAGGCTATTTTCGAATGATAAACTTGAATCAAGAATTGGTTCCGAACAAAAAAAATTTACTCCATCGAATTTGATCAAGTATGAACAAATGTTCATTAAGCTTAGTTATTATATTTCGAGAAATTCGTAAACTAAATAATTAGTTCTCGACTCGAAATTCTTGTCTATGCAAGCTAGTCTAATTAGTTATGCGACAAACGTCTCAAGGATAGAAAGGTGAATATAACTTGAGAAATAGGTGGTTTAGTCTTCACTTACCTTTTGTTGATGAAGTTCTCCAAAATCTTCATTTGATCTTCGTCTTCAAACGGTAGAACGCAAATTATCACTGGTTCTTTTCTCAACTACCTCTATCCTAGACCGAAACTTAACCAAATGTAGACTAGAAATCAAGATAGAGCTTTGACACTAAATTTTACAACAAGCTTAATATAGCAACACTTGTGAGTTTGACCAAGCAATTCTCTAAAAATCTCCCCTTTTGTCAGTTTTAATGATAAAACTATTAATACATATTGAAAAAGCGGGGGTATAACAACCACACTCAATAAATCGTTCGACAATCTGTATGGACTAAACTCTAATATAATTATGAGAGCACCAACTTAAAAGTGAGACTCAATCAAGAAATATACCAAAGAGCTTTATCTCTATTTCTCAACACAATCAGCAAATCAAACAGATAGAAATCTGTGAGCCTGATTGATATGAGAAATAACTTGGACGGTACCAAAGACCAATGCCCAAGTGTTAATAAAGTTATATCCAACAAACAAGGTCGGATTTATCAACTGATTTAACTACGCACAACCTGTGACATTTCAATTAGATAAAATATAACGCGGAAAAGAAATAACACAGTCACCAGAAATTTTGTTAACGAAAAAACCGCAAATGCAGAAAAAACCCAGGACCTAGTCCAACTTTGAACATCACACTGCATAAGCCGATACAGACACTAGCCTACTACAAGTTAACTTCGGACTGGAATGTAGTTGATCCCTAACCAAGTCTCACACCAATTAAGGTACGGTCGCGTTCCTTATACCTCTAGAACGACACCGGATTCTGCGCACTTGATTCCCTTAGATGATCTCACCCACAACTAAGAGTTGCTACGACCCAAAGTCGAAGACTTATAAACAAATATGTCTCCCATAGATATGCCTATTGTTTATTCGATTGTTATTACGTCTTTTGATAAATCAAGGTGAACAAGATCCAATTGATAATCTGGTCTTATACTCCCAAAGAGTAGCCTAGAAAAATCAATCACGTCACAATAACCCAACTGATTAAAAAAGAAAGTTATTGCGGAATCACAAGTGTATGAGACGAAGAAAAATTATGACTACTTTTTATATCTTACCTATTAGAGATAAATCTCGAGTGAATCTTAGAAAAGATAAAACTTAATACGATAGAACAAGTAAGATCAGAATACGCAACTACAGAGAAAATAGTTGGATATGGCTTAACGAATCCCAAATGAATTCTTCAAGTCATTAACCTAATATGGTTTTGGAAAAACCTAGGTTAAAGGAGAATCGACTCTAGTTTGCAACTAGGGCACAAGAAAGTGCCAGGATTCAGCTTTTCAGTTGCTAGAGTTTTCCCTTATATAGTTTTTCAAATCAAGGTTGCTTACAGGAAAGCTTAGTAACAAAACATTCAAGATTCAATGTTAGATAAAATTCTGATTTAAGATTCAAGCTAAGTATGCTTAGAAATAAAGCAATTAATCTCCATTGTTAGATGGTCTTAGCTTGTTACACAAAAATGAAATATACTTTTATTTAGAAATGGGTAACCGTACCTAAACGTGTATATTGAGTTGGATCAATAAGAGTTTACCGAAGTTAGCCACATGAACACTTTTTTCTTAACCATATTCATCCAACATTTCTGGACCAAATATGATGATCAATCAATCATACAAGATAATCAAATGAATTTAACTGTGTTTCAAATAGAGTTGTTCACTATCTCAGAGAAATATATATGAACAATTTGAAACAAAATTGGATTGATTCGTAATCGTACAAAGTACTTATACAATAATCAATTCATGAACATTAAGCCACGGTTTGCAAAGCTTGCATTCCTTAATTCATAAATGTTTTAGTTCATGAGTATGAGAATCATACATAATCGATTCTACTGAGTTTGCCAACCAAATACACAAACAGCAGCTCCGGACCTTGGCCTAGTCAAGCCGTTCTCAAAACACCTTCTCGGACACAACTAAGGTAAACCCGTTCGCATACTAGGTATGCAAACAAGAGTTCAGGACCTTATCAGGTAAATCCGTTCCCATACTAGGTACGCAAACAAGAATTCCGTACCTGGATCGTTATAAAACAATTCGCATACTAGGTATGTATACCATGTTGCATCTAGACATGGGTAATTGTTCTAAACTCTCATTTCAATCATTGAAACATCCGTAGAAGACGAAAATGGTAATATCACACATACCATTATCTTCAAGTAATTTTCAAGTGATCGAATGATCAATACCAAACTTCCCAAGCTAACATCAAATGACTGTATCACACAAATCATGTAAGATGTTCAAGGTAATTTTCACATAATCATTTTTTTGACTTAATACAGATAGATTATTTCCAACTAAACTCGTCAAGAATATGATGAACATAGTTAAAGAAAAAATCTTCCAACACATATTTTGAGAAATAGATAAGCGAGATAAACACGGCTCAAAATATCAAATGTGTATAATGTAAAATTTTACATATCTATACGACTTAGTATCATTAGAAGATAGAATATAATTGACTTCTGAGAGATAGATAAGTTTTAGTCTCCACATACCTTTTGTTGACGAAGTTCTTCTAGGCTACTCAGTAGATCTTCGTCTTCAGTTGGTGAACGTCGTGAAGTTTAAAGTTCAACGCTTGCGAGTTCGACCGAGAAATGCTCTAACACATATGGATAGCAAAAAATAAAGATTCGAAAAACTCCTCGATCCATCATGCCTTGATTTCCTTGGTTTCTTCAACTCTCCTTGAACTCTTCGTTATTTCAAGTTGTAATAATTTTGAACGTGTTCAACTCAGCATCGTTGTTGTTGAAGATCCGTAGCTGTAACAACTCTCGTCGTTATACAAATACATAGTATTATTATCTTCTCTCCAAAGTTCAATTGTATCTCAACTCTGAAGTAATACTACGGTGATATGTTTCTCACCCTTAATAAATACTTACATCTTTTGTATAATAGGTAAAACCTATAGCTATTATGATGCGCTCCCCCTTACATAATGATCCGTAAACCATATATATGTATTATGAAACTACTAAACAATTCTCCCTCCTTTTCAATAAAATTAACAAAGGTACAAAAATCGCGGGATCATAAGAATGCAATTAAAAGATATCTTCAAGTTTTAAGGAAGATGGAGATACTACATAATGACGTAGGTAAAATGTAACTCCTCATATCAACTTATTTAGATGATTTCACATAGTAATAAGTACTCATCGCTCATCCTAGGAGATTAAAAACATACAAGCATCCCATTTATAATTACACAGCCACACTCCCCACAAAGATATAATAATTAAGCACAAGTTCATTTAAGAACTCTCCCCCATTCAATGCCATTCCAAAGAAAACAACATGAGTGACCTTGTTTTTGTGAAAAAGAAGGATTTCGGTGGACATTAACAAATCACAAGGATTTGTATCCATAGAATCAACATAAATTAATCTCAAGGCCAGTTACGAACAAAGAGACAATTTTACTCGATTTTACTCAACATAAGAGAATCTTACAGAGTGTGTCAAGTAGAAACACACAATAGTATGATCACAAGAAAATAAATACTGCGAGAAAAGTCTCAAAGACTATGTTCTATTTTTCGTTTATGGAAACATAATAGATTTAACTTCCGAGCATATATGAAATATTAGCTCGATTCATGAGAAACGTAAAGGCACAATATTTCATAAGAATTTTGCAATAATTAATAATGATTACATACTGCAAGTTCATCTTCCAACAACTCTAGAATTTAAACAAATAAATCTAAAAACATGCAAGATGATAAACGTTGGAAACAACTATGTGTAATCACAATCTTTGCTATACTAAACCCTAGTTATCCTTCTCAAGAAATCCTCAAAAGAAGTTTCCTAGATATGCATCAGATTTTTGATATTCTGAGCAGAGAATTCCATCTCATTGTTGAAAAACTCATTGATGATAAGATCATTTAGTTTTTCTAAGTCTTCAGAGATGTCTATTGACTCACTAAGTTTTTCCCTCAGTTTACTCATAGTACTTTTAGACTGAGCCAATGAGTGTTCATAGTAAGTTATCTCATCCAAAGAGAGATTGATTCGAAACTTTAAATCATTCCTCTTAGATATGAAGTTCTTCACTTTAGCCCTAAAATCATTATCTTGTTGACAAATAGATAAAAGACAACTTGAGGAAGAGCCTTTTTCATCTCCGGTTGACATCTTCTTTTGATTCCATGATGATTTGACTCCTTCATAGGTAGACATTAACAGCTTCTACAACATCCTTTTTGGTGATTCCTCTTGTCACAAGAGCCATGGAACTGAAATTTTCTTAAGAAGGTGAGAGTAAATGTCAACCCTAAATAAAGAAAACGATTTTCTCTACTATTGTTCGCGAACCAGTGGAGATATACTAGACGTTGTCGTCAATGAGCCCAGATGATTATGCACAAACTTTTACCATCATATTATTACGTAAATTATGGCTACTCAAACCCAAAGGTTTTCATATAAGATTGAGGCATCTCATTAGCTTAAATAAACAGGGTTTAGAGCACAAGAGATGACCAATAAATCAAGTATGGATCACAGATACGTAATCTAGAATTTTCGTAGATGGCTCAACAAAAATCATTCATATTGATTGTCTTACGACATGGGATGAGTCATATAATGCAATTATATATGGTCAAATATACTTGAGCATCCTTGTCATCATAAAAGATAATGTGATGAAATTTTATGCAACCTCATTTTCTCAAGCTAAAATATTGACGTTGCATTCATTACCTCAATTAAGTAGTAATAGGGTGAGTGGAACACTCAACGCTTGTGTCACTAGGTGACTTTCCAAGGCTATTTGTGCAACCTGGATTCTTACGTTTACTGGTTTTTTACTCCTCTATCTCCATGGTTTTGAAGTTCCCTGATTATTTTTCAATAATTGACTCATTTTATGGATGTCATTCTGAAGTTTAACAATTCTTGAGTTATTCTTCTTGAGTTTCTGACATTTTTCTTGAGCATGTTCCTTGTATCCACAAAAACCGCAATGCATTGTGAATTTAACTTTAGAAGATTCGGCTACCAGTTTATCACAAAGAACTGTTTTCTTTTTGAGCGGACCGGCAGGGATAAAACAGTTGTTTGTGATGGAGGTCTTTCCGAAGAACCCAATACCATTAGTGTTACCAAAGGACTTTTAACCAAACAACATAGTTGAGATCTTGTTTGAACTACCTGAGAGACTTTGTAGATTACACTTGAGGGTGTCAATCTCAACTTCTTTAGCAGAAAAAGTTTCAGCGAATTTCTCATTAAGTTTGTCCAACTCAAGATTTTTCTCCATAAGAGATGATTCGAGGTTTTCCACAGTTTTCTTCAAACATGGGTTATCTCGGTGAATTTCTTCACTTTTATTCAAGAATTCTAACAACCCATTTTTTGATTCATAATTAGAGCCTGAATCAGAATCAACAAATATTTCAGCACATAGAGAAGAATTTTCTTCCTGATATTTAGGAGTAAGCTCATCAACATGATCAAGAGACACAATGAGAGCCTTATTCCCTTGAATAGAACTTTCTTCTTGAATAATTGAATCATCTTGAAACTTAGTTCGCGAACGTCGCTTCCAAGTTTGTTTGTATCTTCTCAAGATTTTTCTGACTTGCTGTGTGACCAATGATAGGGTCTTCTCGTCATGATCAAAACAACATTTCTCATACCAAGACAAGTTTTCCTTTGAAGGATTCATACTTGTGTTGGTTATGGCTTTAAGTGCAGTCGTGCTAACTTTAGCCACACTATGCTCGTGATCAATGATCTTTAACTTTCCAACGAGACTGGTTCTGGAAAGTGTATCAAGGTTATTTCCTTCCATGATGGCATGTTTCTTAAACTCGTATCTTGCTGGTAAAAATCGGAGAATGTTTTATCACAATGTCCTTTTGGGAGATAGTCTTCCCTAATGCATAACAAGCATTAACAATAATAGACACCTTTTGATTAAATTCTTCAATCGAATCTTCGTCAGACATGGAAGGTTTTCCCAGTCAGAAGTCAGATTTTGAAGCCTAACATCTTTCTCTGAGGTATCTCCTTAATATGGTTAGTAAGATATCTCAAGCTTCTTTAGACTTAGTGCACGAAGTCACATGGTGCTGAAGATCTTGGCTTATGGCGTGCATAATAGCGTTTAACCCGTCTGAATTATTCTTAGCGGCATTTATCTCGTGTTCGCTATATTCTCCTAATGGCTTCGCAATAGTATTTCCGGCTCTAACAACTGTTAGCGCGTTGTATCCAATAATGTGAGCTTGTTCAAAGGAACGCGTAGCAATTTTCCACCATAATTTGAGCCATCAAACACTGGAGGTACATTTATCGAGATTGCACGCCTATCCATATAGTCAGACTGCTTCAAACACAAACTTTTTAGGTCTTAACGTGTTTGCCTGCTCTAATACCAATTGAAAACAATGGGGGTACCAAAATACACCACAATTAGAAAATTTGTCCCTTTGGATCCGTTGTAGCCATCCTATTAACATCCTGAAGATGCATTACTAATTAACCCTCTTCTCTCGATGATTGTCTAGTCCTCATTCTAAAAAAAAAATAAAAGGTGAAGACATGGTTGTTTTTCTGAAGAGGTTAAGAAATTGCATAGCTAATTATGACCTTAATTATAAGATTGGCAATTCTCTTTTTATAGACTAGGTATATCCGTTCAAAAAGGTGTTGGGGCTCAGCTTGTTGCTAGGCTTCCCTACACCGATGTTGTACCTAAATTCGATTTTTAATAATATGCTACGGCGGCTTCATTGAATTAGAAAAAAAAAATTGGATCTTCCAGTAATCATAGGTCAAAAGAATAAGAAAAAAGAAAAAAAAAAAAAAAAAAAAAAAAAAAAACGCTAGTAGCGATTATATCAATACTCCACTAACCAATAAATCCCGGCCCTAAGGGAAAGGATCATAGACCCATCCTTAAACGGCGGAGAAATTCAGTTAGCACACTCTCAAATTCAATCAATTAAGATTGAGATGATTGAGAGGCTGAGCTTGAAATTTGAAAAAATCTCCATGAAAGAGAATGTCCGAAAATTTCGGAGTTACCTAAACCGGAAAGAAGGCGGTATAATTTCAAACCTTCTTTGAAAACACTTGTTTTTCGGTGCCCTCATCCGCAGCTAATCATAAACGGATATCATATTGGCATTGACTCAGTAACTCCCACTTTTTACACTGCCCTATATTTCTATGTACCTCTGGAGGTAGGCTCTGGAGCCATCAGATTCCTGTTAAATCTATTTTGCTCCTGTGTGACAATACTAGTGCTCTGGCTTTGACATCTAATTCCGTTTTCATGCCAGGACCAAGCATATAGAAATCCAGTATCACATTGTCAGAGAACTTGTGGAAGAGGGCTTCTTACAACTTCAACACATTTCTTTAAAGGATCAACTGACAGATATCTTTACTAAAGGACTGTGCCTTCCTACATTTTCAAGACTATTGCATCAGTTGTTAAAGCCATCTTCACCTGCTACTTCAAGTTCTTCTACAGTTCAACTTACAGAACTTACTTCTTAGATTGTTTTTTTTTTGTTCCTTTAATGCTTTGTTGTTTTTCATTGTGATTCTTTATCTGTTAATATCACATTGAAAAGGATATATTAGATATATGTTAGTGTCTCGATAAAGTGTGTATCAAGTCAATGAGTCAACATTGACTTGACTTATGTCATGTGTGTCTTGTCCTGATAGGACAGTTAAATACCCTGTAATAATCTTTCAGAGATTATTACAGGAAAATACTCATTTTCAATAATATCAGTTTCATATGTTTCTCATTTTCGGGTGTCCTCATCCATAACTAAATCGGATATCAGATTGGCATTGACTCAATAACTCCCGCGTTTTACACTGCCCTGTATTTTACAGGTACCTCTGAAGATAGAAAAGGGAACGCGACGTAATTAATAAATACGAGACTGCCAAATAAAGAGATAGTGTTGGTCCCATAATCTAATATCATTATCCCCATGATCAGATAGCAGGTGAATTGGCTCCAAACCTACACTTCAATTCCTTACCTAGAAATGGAAGTGATATGGTCCCATAAAGAAAGAACCTAAAAGATATACCAAATACATTGTACGCAATAAAACAAAACCACAATCAGTATTTGTGTTTTGGGTTGGTTAGATAGCAGCATATATACATGCACATGCAGGATGTATCCCTCCAATTACTCTGTTCCCTGACTGGTCAAACATAGGTCAAAACCCACAGAATTGTCAAAACCCACAGTATGAAGGTACGGCCATCAATTATTATCCGTCACATGACAATCTAATCTATATTTGGGTTTTGCATCATTTTCTTGGATATTTTTGGTTTCATGGTGTGAACAATTAATTTTGGTTATGGGCCTTTTTATTTTTGGGATATTCTATGTGGCAAAAATCAAGACTACCTGTCTAATTGAGAGTAAACCGTATATGGTCTGGCCATGTGCAAAGAATAGCCTATCACGTGATAAACTACCCTACCATATATTGTAATTTTCCTAAAGGGAGGAAAATGAATAATTCAATTTTCAGAGAAGAAAAAAATGCAAAATTAAATTTGGAATAAAGAAAATTTCTCACATGGCAAGAACAATGGTATAGTTGGTGGCATAGTGGACCCTCTTCCTCAACCTAATGCATGAAATTGCGCTAAATTTTTGCCCATTTGAGCTCATAATTCAACTAAATTCTAGAGAAAGGAGAACCTTTTCATTTATAGATGAATATTTTCTTACTTCTTGTTGTTCTACATTTATTTATAGTTGGACTTAGTCACTTGGGCTCTTGATGTACCAACCATAAAGTCTACATCTCTAAGTTAAGAAACTAACTTAGTAACTTGAAATCGTAAGGCGATTTATTTTTTTTGTATAACAAGAAATTTTAGTCGAAAAGCTCAGGGGTAATAATAATTTAGTAACAAAACCTGGCTTGTAATTTTTTTATGGAATCGCGGGATACTGAAAATTATAAATGTCATAGATCATTGATCTTAAATTTCCCAAACAATGGGCGAGATCTCACAAGTTTTTGGGAGAAGAACTATTGATTATGGTGATTAAGTAGAGCAAACACAAAAACTCGACCAATTAACGGGAAAGAAACAAGCGGAACCAGGAATTTTGATCAAGATGTTTTGAACTTTCTATTCACTTGCCGCATGCCTACCCCTCTAATCCTATATTTTAGTTTAGCAAGTACGTAACTAGTTATAGCATCAAAGGCCAAACTCGAATCAACATTTTCACTGTTTAATTCGGGCAGCGGGATATGGTCGACAAAAATTACGTACATTATACATAGATGGACTCCAACTTCGATTAAGCTAGAATTCAAACTATGAAGTCTAACAAGTAACAAGTCTAATACAGTTTGCATGATTTAGGGATTAATGCCTACGCCCCGTAGTTTTCCAATCAACGACATGTATATTCTTAAGAATTACTTGACTATATTTCCGCAACTTGTTGTACTCAAAATTTCATTGAATTGATTGATGGATAGATAGTGTAACTGTATAAAGAACACTCATGACTAAAAAGAAGAATTTGATCATTGAATTGTATTGTTTCCCGCTCTGTCACACAACACAAAAATAACTTGAAAATAAGTATCAATAACATTTCACTGAAAATAAATTTCTATTGATTCGATCATATATATATATGATGATTATATATGTAACTTGATTAATACAATGAAATAAAACTATATATGTAAACCCCATTCCCGTAACCCCACGCGATCGACGATAAACTACGCCATTCGACGTGAATTACGCCTAATTTACATATATTTATATATTTATAAAAAAATAGAACAAATAATTGAATGAATTTGAATAATGTAGTCACTGTTAGTGTTTTTCTTTTTTTTTTTCTTTTTTGTTTTCCCCCTTAGAGATGAATGAATGAAAGAATGAATGAGCGAACGAAATGTAGTGTGGCATTGCAAATTTCCCTCTAGCAGAAGCTCCATAGCCGGATATCGCTATCTTCGTAGAAATACTCGTCGACAGACAACGGAGCTGGCGCAAACGAAGGACATGAACTGAGCAAGTGATCGACATTAAACTTAGGAGATTGCAAATCACCGAATAAATCCATCCAGGGATCATTATTCACTGGACGCGTTATCGACATGGGTGCTTCTTGAACATTATTATAGTGTGAAATTGCACTACCACTAGTAATAGTACTAGGAGTGTAAGTATCCCAGCATTGGATTAGCGAAACCTCATCGATATCCTGATGAGTCGAACACGAGGAAGACGGAGATGGCGACGAAGATATCGAGATGGAAGGCGAGGGCGAAGATAAGTTTGATGGAAGTGTATGGGAAAGAGATAATAAAGATGGTGAAGATGGGGATGGAATGTTAATGGTGGTGTTATTGATGGGAGTGACAGTTGTTGTTGCAGCTGCAGCTGCAGCAGCTACTCTTTGAATGGTTTTAGGATTCATGCTCATAGAATTATTATCAGCAGCAGCGGCGGCATGAAGATGAGGAAAAGAAGAAATAGAAGAATTTGGGAAATTGAGATTTGCGGAAGAGCCTTTAAGACATAAAAGTGCAGCATCATAAGCTCTAGCTGCTGCTTCAGCTGTGGAATAAGAACCTAACCAAATCCTTGTCTTTTGATTTGGTGCTCTTATTTCTGATACCCATGAACCCCAACTCCTCATTCTTACTCCTTTGTACTTCTTAATTTTCCTGCTACTCAATGATGGTGATGTTTTTGCTGTTGAAGATGATGATGGTTTTGCTGCTACTGACTTACATATTGATGATGAAGATGATAATGTTGTTGTTGATGATTCTGCTTGTAGTTGAATGCTCTTCTCTTCACACTTCACCATTGTGTATGACAATATAGTTTCTCAAAATATATGAAGATCAATGAATCAAATGAATCCTTTTCTTCTTGCTGTTCTTGTTGTAGATGTGCTTATTCTTGTTTGTGAGAGTGAGTATTGAAAGCAAGTTTGAATGAATGTGATGAAGGAAAGAACTAGAAGGAGAGGTTTTATTTATAAGGAAGGGAAGTGGGGCTGGTTTTGTTTTCTTTTCTAGTGAGAAAAGGCTAAGCTAGGTAGATGGTTTTGTGATAAAAATAAGAAAAAAGGAATAGAGTAGTAACCTTCCACATGAACCCTGAAATAATTTATTATAGGGGCTAGTCAATGAATGCCCATCACTTGTATCAAAATGAATCTATGTGTCCTTATTCGAAAAAACAAAAGTTTTTTTTATTTTTTATTTCTGATTGAATTATTAATTTTCTCAAAAACATTGAACTTAGAACTTGTTTGTTTGCAGCTGACTCGGTTTCTGAATCTGAGTCAATCTCTGACTCGGACCGAGTCAGTAGTCAGACCGTTTGTTTTCCATTTTGAGTCAGATCTGACTCGACCTCTGACTCAGACATAACCCCTGACTCGGATTCATTTGAGTCAGGTAACAAAATACCCCTGATTCATGGTACCAAATCACTGATTCACTTATTTCCGAGTCAGATCTGACTCAAAACAAACATATCGACTCAAATCCAGATGAGTCAGGTAATTTCACTCAGATCCAGATGATTCAGATCTAGACGACTCAGATGAGTCGGGAATAAACAAACACGGTGTTAGATTAAGAGAAATCAATTTTACTTTGATAAAATTTATAAGTAATTTTCATTTTCCTTTTTATGGGGAGGAGGGTCTGGAAGAATATAATTCCCATTCAATCAAATCAATGTCCAAAAAAAAAAAAATGTTACTTTCAAGCTAGCTATCATATACCCTGGAAACTATGTGTGGGTACGTGAGAATGACAGAAAAGTTTGAATTAAAGCTCTACTTTCATGAAGCTTTCTTTCTTTTTTTTCAAGATAGATTCTGCATTTTACTTGCAAAACAAGAAACTCAATATTAAAAACCAAAAAATTAAATGATAAAGGGTAAAAAAGTCTCACTCATTATTTTATATAGCTTTCGTTAGAAGATAATTAGAAGGATATAGAATGGGTCCAAAGGAACATAGGAACATTGGATTCTCTTGAGCAGGCAATTTCCTGGATGTTGCAGATGAGAGATAGAATATGTTGGCTAAAAGAGTTGCAGCAGTAGTAGCTATTGGAATACAATACAAAGTACTACTACTGAGCCTAGTTAGTAATTCGTGATTCGGCAAACGTACGGAACGGCAAACGTACGAGTATTATACGGTTTTGTAAAATTCAGATTCGGTCCAAAATTCGGTCAACGAGACGTGATTCGTCAGTAATTCGGAACGGCATACGTACGTGTATGATTCGATTTATAAATGTGAGTTCGGCTCTGAAAATTCGGTATCTATATATAACAAATAATTTGTATTTATAAGGTCATAGACCAATTTTTATGCATATGTGTGAGTTATTTAAAGAAAAAATAAACTTAATATGATGATATTAATAATATATACAACATTAGTTATCCAAGAGGACGTCATATGGTGGTTTAGATGCTTGGTTAGTGAGTTTGAGATCTCTCTCACCTTCACCTTCAAATCTCTTCAGTCGTTTTTGTTTCATAAAAATCACAACACGTCTACTATTCGGTCGTGTATGCTCGGGAGGCAGTAAATCCCAAAAAATGGAGTCTTTGAAAAGTAAAAGCTAAAGAATTTATGGCGAATTAAGCGGACGTATCATTCGGGATACGTAAAATTCGTGAACGGTTCGCGAATAATTCGGAAATGCCACATAATACGCGACTTGGGTTCGGAGTTGCAAACGTACGCGAATAAGACGGTAAAATTCGTGATACGGAAAAATTCGCGAATGATTCGCGAATCATTCGCGAACTTACTCTAAGAGAAGATACACACGCTAAACACTTGCAAGCAAACAGGAGCTGCTCATAGCGCTTAGCTGTTGCACCACTGTCTCGCAGCTCTAAAACCGCGTCCTGCTTCTTTCAATTTCTTTATACATTTCTTTTTCATACTCTCTTTCTAGATTTCCTTTTTCTACAGCAATCAGCTTACGATTGCATTCCTTGACTTTGTAGTTTCTTGCATCAAAAATTTCACACTTCTTCTACTACTAGACTGCCACTCTACTGTCATAATATTCCTTCTAAACTCCAAATTAAGAAAGATGGATGTAGTAATAGTATAATATACACTACTAAGGTGGGCCAGACTTCCATGTGGGGTTGGTGGGTCTCACTGATCTGAAAATGTGAACAGTGGGGCCAAAGATCCATGTGTTGTTGGTTGGTCCATACATTTGTAAAGATCTCTACTCCTCTAATTATAGATTCCATTAATAATTTGAGCCGTTTGATTATTGTTCTGCACTTCTGCCACCTTAGCAATATTCTTCTTCCCATGCTAGACCACGCTAATCTACGTGTCGTCCTACATTATAAAGGTACAAGCCTAGCTGTGCAGTGTGCAGCACTGCTGGCTTTTGCGCGTTACTTTGTATCCAGCCAGGATCCATGTCAAAGAGAGTGTAATGATATGTTTGTAGTGCAAGATCTAGGTAATTCATATTTTATCGGACCAAATGATAGGACTTTGAGTGCGTATGAGGGAGCCACTGCGGATCCTCTATCACATCATTTAGCATTATTATACCCTTGATCAAATGATTTCAGGGTAAGATTTCCGACATAAAAGGGGTCTAAAAGAGATGGAAAATCGTGTTTTGAGTTCTGTTCAGATAAAAGAGAAAATAAATTACGAGTGAAGTGATTCGAAATTTATATTTGAGGTCCAGCTTTCAGAAGAACAAAGATGAAAATGCATTTTTTCCGGTTGAGGATGGCTTTAGGTCAATCAAACAGCTGTTAAAAAAGGAAAAGGAAAAACAAAAAAGAAATTGGGACACATTTCCTAGGTAAGGAGTTTCTAGTTAAGGAGGACTGATAGATGGATATTATTGTGCAAACTAAAGATACTAGGAGCCTTCGTCCATAAAATGGAATAAAAATGAAAAGAAAAGGCACAAATTTCAAACTTTTCTTTTTTTTTGGTTGGAAAAGGTTAATATACTAATGCAATGTAATCGAGGAGATCTACAATTTCATTTTCTTCAAAAAATATTAGAAGTAATACTTTCTTTTCGCACTCGTTGACACAAATGTGATGACACATGATGAAGTATTCGGATCCTTGCTTCTTTTGCAACTGAGTCCGCTGCAGCATTGTAGTCCCTGTTAATAAATTTAACATGTGCTTGAGGAAGTTTATCCAACAAGTAAATGGCTTCTTTTATAGTATTCTCCGCAACCCATGAAGTTTCTGTATCTTGTTTGGCGATAGAATCCCGAAGGAGTTCACTGTCTGTGACTATACAAGCGCTAGAAAGAATGTTATTTTTTAGCCACTTTAAATCATTTAACAGTGCTTTTGCTTCAGCATGTACTGCCGAGGAAGCCCAATCAGAGCCAGCTGAAATATGTAGAAAAGCTTCTTGGTCTGCCGAATATAGAATGAAGGCATATCCCATGGATAGATTTTCCTTTTTAAAGGACACATCAATGAAAATTATCCAATCCGACCTGATGTTGTTCCACACGTGATTGGTAATCTTCGTTTTTTAGATGCCTTGAGATTTTGGTCTTTTCCTTGATAACTGAAGACTGGATGAAATTTTTTATCTGCTGAATTAAATAGGAGGGATCCAGAACGGTTTTCCTGAAAACAACCTCGCATCTATATTTCCATATGAATCAAAGAATGATTGCGATTTGTTCACTAAATTTTGAGAAGTTTCGATCGGCGATCTAAAATTCAATCCACTTGTTAATCACATCTGTGTTAACTCGCGAATTGACCGCTTCCAAGGAGCAACCAAACCAAACTGCTCTGGCAAAAGGGCATGTTCTAAAAAGATGATTTTCTGTTTCCATAGCTTGGTTATTGCATATTTGACACTCCGGGGAAACTTCTGGATTATGAGCCGCTAGTCTACTCGAGGTCGGTAAAGCTTTCTGAATTAATTTCCAAATAAACATCCTGATCCGAGGTAGAGTCTGCAACTTCCATAGTTTTTTCCATGGGAAATCAATATCATTCTCATTATCAGAATTACGATTAATGAGAATGTTATATATATTTTTTGCCGAGAAATCTCCTGATTGGTGGTGAGCCCATCTTATCCTGTCACTATCTTCTTTATTTGGGGTAATAGCTAGAATTCTTTCTTTTATATCTAAAGAGAACAAAATCATCTAGCTTTCCCGTGTCCTAATATCCTTCATTATTTATTAGCTCTTGAACTTTTTGCGGAAAATTATCACCTCTGTCTCTTGGTTTATTTAATCTGTTCGTGTTGGGAATCCAATTGTCCTCCCAAATCTTCGTATTAGCTCCATTTTTCACTTGCAAAATACTAGACCCCCTACTATATGGGTTCAATATATAGAAGCCCCACAAAATGGATCCTTCACTATCAACTCCATACTTTAGGAAAATGATACTGCTAGGCCCAAAATATCAATTTTTCTTCAGATCTGGCCCATAATTAATTATTCCGAATTTTAATAATGGCAAGACTACCCTTTACTATATATACAAGAGGAATATCGACACATATTTTCATTTATCAATTTATTTTCTCTCTCTTCTCCGTTCTTTTTCTCTCTCGGCTCTGGCAAAAACCCTAGAAAACTTCTTCATCGTCTCCAAATTTCACCGATCTTCATTTTTTTTCATTCATTTCATCTCCCTGATCTCATATTTCGAAATTATCATGGACTTCTCATCATTTTAAGCTCAGATTCGTTCATTTCGTAAGCCAAAACCCATAAAAATTCGGTGAAAATGTCTGTGAAATGAACTCATAATGCGTTTTCAGCTATTCTTTGAGGCTATGTAAACTTAAAACCTGTAGTTCAAGTATTTAGATAAAAATCTGCTGGTAATATCGCAAGATCGACTTTGATTACTGGTTTCTGACTCAGATTCGACTCATTATGTTGTGTCAGAAACTCGGTTGAATGAGAAATTGTTCAATGGCGATATTCGTAAGGGATCTGTGGTTCAATCGATTGATTAGATGTGTCATACTAGTCAGAATCGGAAGTAAGTTTCACTGAGTTTCGATCTAATTTTAGGTTTAATTTCAATTTTTGATATTACGAATTTTTCAATTTGAAATGAATCTCAGTTCAGATTATTAGTTTCATTCATATCTCTGAATACTATATTGAATGCCTGCCTTTGCTTATTGTTTTCAAGCAATAAAATAACGAAGAGCTGAAGTTGTTACTACTGATTATTTTCGTGGGATATATATGAAGGGGATTGTTGCAATGATAGTGTATTTGAACGATTTTATGATTGTGTTTTGTGTTGGATGTGGAAATGTTGCAGGAAGATTATCCCTTCTTCACCATTTCAAGTTCATATGATTCTTGGTAAGTCTCTGTGCAAGTGTTTTTGCTGCAATTTTTTTGCCTTAAGTTCTGGCAGCCGTTAGGTGAAGAATTTGTGGAATTTCAAGACATAAAATAGCTGGAAATGGGCGGTTCTACGATAACTTGATTTTGTTCTTCTTATCAAAGCCACCAGTAAGCAAAGGCAGTGGTTCATTACGCAATGGCTAATGAATGTTATCGATAACCACAATAAGAGAAGATATGGATTAGATTGGTCAATTTTGGAAGGAGTTTACTACCGTAGGAAATTCATGTCTTTGGAAAGTTGTGTATGAATCTCTCCCTAATTTGTGAACTTCTTTAAAAATTATCTTATTATTGTTTGGTAACTACCTGTCCTTGTCTTAATTTAATTGGTGGACCTTTTATCAGCTTAATGGTACACACTCCTTGGATGGGATTGGGATGAATCATGTTGGAATACGTCTTTTGGAGAAGTAGCAAAACCTGCACCTTGAGGTAAGATGGATTCTCAGTTTTTAGTTCATTCGATAAATACAATCTCTTTGTACTGGAACTCCCTGTTTAGCATGAAGTCTATAAACATGATTGACTAAACAATTACATGCTTACAACAACTTGTATTATATAAACTATGCATTAATGAATGGTTCATATCTGAGATGTATTATATAAACTATGCATTAATGATGATTTCTGCTAACTAGTAGTTACCAGGATGTGTAACTGCTAGTTACACATCCTGGGATATAAAGTTTATGTTATATATATTGCAGGTTCTTATGAAAAGAATAGTTATATGGATGTGTAACTGCTAGTTACACATCCTGGGATATAAAGTTTATGTTATATTGCAGGTTTTTATGAAAAGAGTAGTTATATGGTTGGAAAGGTTTCTCTCATTTTCTCTTCTATCAAGTTTATGAGTGTCGGTATTTCCTAGCGTTTCCACCCGAGTACTCGTTTATGAATGTTTTCCTTACACATATTTTCTTTACTAGGTTTGTGGTATGGAAGATGCTTTGGAAATTTTATATCACTATGGTCTTGGGTTCAATATCTCAAGTATGTGTAGCTATTATTTACACATGCTAATTAGATGTGTAACTTATAGGTACACATGCTAACTGATTGAGTGATTTTCGTTTCATTTGTCAGGGTATTGAATTGGCATGATCTTGAGGCGTTATCTAGTCATTATACATTGTTATTTAACAGGGGGGAAAGCAAAATTATTGGATTATTGTGTAACTTCTAGGTACATTAGCTAAATGGATGCGTATGTACTAGTTAGACATGCTAATTAGATGTGTATCTAGTAGTTACACATGCTAAATTATGTGTAACTAGTAATTCTGTCACAAACATTCAATCATTCTGTACCCTGCATTAGTCATTTCCATAGATCATCTTCTTAATGTGTTATTTATGTCTATGCTGACATAAACCCTGACTCTCACTTTATCAACTACTGGAATAACATATTGAAATTTGCATCTAAATATAGAACTTGATTAGAATTATTTATGTCTATGTTGACATAAACCCTGACTCTCACTTTATCAACTACTGGAATAACATTTTGAGTAGACCTTGCAGTTAACATTTTGAGTTAACGTTTTGAGATATGTGAATTTTGAATTATGCATGGTTTGGGTTTCGAGTATCCCTAGTTTATTTAGCATTAGTGAAGTAAGATACTACTCTTTTTAATAGACTGAATCATGCCATATGTTGTTGTTGTTGGTGATCATCAGTATATGTCCGAGGATATACTAATTGAATGTGTAACTACTAGTTACACAATCAAATTGGATGTGTAACTTCCGATTACACATGCCATATGCATGTGTAACTTCCGGTTACACAAGTCGTATTACACATCTACTTAAGTTCTTATTGCAACGGATCTCTTAATTGTAATTTATTTTTGAAGTGCAGGATGAGGGCTTACTGTCTTGGACGAAATTGAAGATGCACTTTTATGTTTTGGGTTATATGGAAAACCAATACATTTCAGGTCAGTGTCAGTGCTAAAATGGGGAATTTAGAGCTCAATTTGTCTACTTTTTTTTTATGAACTTCGATATTATCCATGGGTTTTGTAAGTGTTCTTGATAACTTGACTTTCATATTTCAGTATCTAGTTTCAGGTTTGTATCCTTACTGACCTTTTTTGGATGTGTAATACCTTTTATTTTTTGACAGAGTCCTACAAGATATTTTTTCTATTAGGAGTGACGTTATAAAAAAGCATAAATAGGAATTGATGTGTTATACTAGAACTTTGTACTACAAAACTATGTTATAAAAGTTGAGAACATTTAGAAAAGTTAGGTGTTGGCTTGTTTTTCAGATTATGGCTGTAGTGGTCTTTTGGAATCAACAATCAGAGGATTCCATTATAACCAAATGTTGTTTGAGTAATGACTTGTAATTGATGAAATATCATTTCTTTCGAATTATTTGGTGTCTTTTTGTGCTCGCAACGCTAAGGTAGTTTCCTTGAAAAGTCTTAGTGTAAGATCTGGAATACATGCGTCACGCAGTTGAAGTTGTGCCAGGTTCGGTTCTTTTCTTACATTTTCCTATCCTATTTTTCCCTATATCTTAAAATATTTTTATTATTTACATTACTCAACTATAATTAGGCTAGGTGATTTTGGATGTTACCAAGATGATTCAGTAAATTACTATGTAATAATTTTCCTTGTTGCACTGTAAGTTGAATATTTAGTGTTTTTGCTTTATATGTACAAAGAGATTTCAAGTTTACATGCCACTATATATGTGTAACTATTGGTTACACATGCCACTATGCATGTGTAACTCATAATTACACATATAACAGGCATGTGTAACTTTCAGTTACACTACCCATATCCATGTGTAAGTCCTAGTTACACATGCTAAAAATGAATAACAAAATTGTTTTTTTGCATCTCTTAATCTAAGTACATTTAACCTTATACGTGTGTTTAACTCCTAATTATACTAGTCACATGCATTCGAAAGTGATTATGCATTGTTTTGTATGTCTTTCTTTTAATCTCATAAAATATGTTTGTTTGTTATTCTTCAGGTTGCAGATAACTTCATAAAAGCTGGTGGCTTATTTGTGGTGGTGGAGGTGCAGGTTTTGGAGGAGGATGAGGAGGCAGTGGTGGTGGCTAGCAGCGGTTGTTGGGCCTAGACAGATGCATGTAACTCTCAATTACACAAGATAGATGCATATGTAACTCTCAATTACACTAGACAGATGCGTGTGTAACTTCTAGTTACACATGCTAAGAAATTATTATAAATGAATATTAAAATAATACATGTACTTTTTGTATGCATTCTTTTTGATGTCTATTTTTTGATATGTAACTTTGCATTACACATGTCATAATGATGTGTAACTTCTGGATACACATGGCATATGCATGTGTAACTTCTGTTTACACATTCACGCGATATTTTAATAATTTTGGGCCTAGATTTAATAACTTTGGGCTTAAATTTAAATTTTATTTAATTTGGGGCTTGACAATATATGTAAGGGTATGAGTGTCTTTTAATAATTCGGGGCCTAGATTTAAACTTCTTTTAATTAAGGGCCTCATGTTATGGGTTATCCATGGGTTGGGCCTTAGCCTAATTTTGAAATTTAGACCTTTCTGAATGCTTGTCTAAATCCATGATAGCTCATAGTTTCTTGTAGGATCAAAAAGATTGGAATTATAGAAATATTTCGCTTTTAGAAGTTTAATCAGTAGCTGATCTTTTTCCATCATTAATATGCTAGCTAGTTTTGTTAAAAGGGACATATTGAAATTATGTGGATTTTTTATTCCCAATCCCCCTTGTGTTTTGGGCTTGCACATGCCTTTCCACGCCTTTATATAACCACCTTTACCTTTTGACCTATCTTTCTTCCACCAAAAATCTCTTCTGGATTTTATCTAATTTATCCAGGGTTTCTTTAGGAAGAGCTAGCATTTGCATCTGATATGTCAGGTACGCTTGAAGAATGGATTGAATTAAGACTGTTCTGGCCGCTTGAGATTACAACTTTAATTTCCAACCTGTAAGGTATTATAATATTTTTGAAGTAGCGGTTCAAAATTCTCCTTCCTGTTTTTATCAAAGAAGAGAGGAGTTCCTAAATACCTGTCTTTTTTAGTCATTAGCTGGACTTTAAGGATTTTTGCTATTATTTTCCCGTGTTTGGGATGAATTTTGGGGCTAAAATAGATTCCCGATTTTTGAAGATTAACCATTTGGCATGTAATTCCCCCAAATTTAGATAAGATATCCAATAAGTTTTTCGCTTCTCCCAGGTCCGCTTTGGTGAAAAGAAAACAATCATCGGCGAAGAAGAAATGCGATATGGTAGGGGCGTGTTTATTTATTTGAAGACCCGAGATTTTATTTTCTCTTATTGCTTTTTCAAGGAGTCTTGAGAGGATTTCCATGCAAATTAAGAAAAGATACGGGAATAAAGGATCACCTTGTCTTAGACCCCTTGAATTGGAAAACGTTGGGCCTGAGGATCCATTTAGAAGGATAGCAAAGGAGGTAGTGGAGATGCATTGAAAGATGAGATTAACCCAGCCATCACTGAAGCCAAAAGAGGATAAAGCTTTTCTAATAAAAGACCACTCAACTCTATCAAAAGATTTGGAGAGATCTATCTTATGAGCAAAAAAACCTTTTTTTTTTTTTGAAGTTTTCATAGAATGAATCAATTCATGGGCTATGATAATGTTGTCTGTAATTTGTATCCCTGGAAGAAAAGCCGATTGATTGGGAGAAATTATCCTATTCAATAGGGGTTTTAATCTATTGGATAAAATCTTGGAAATAAGTTTATAAATCGTGTTGATGAGGATGATCGGTTTGAAATCTGCTGGGGTTTGAGGTGTTGATATTTTTGGGATAAGAGTAATAAAAGAATGGTTGAATCAAATTTCAAACATCCAAAAAAAAAGAAAAAAAAAAGAAGACATAATTCATTCCCATGCTTGCCCTAATCGGTCAATTCGAAGACTTGGTGTAAGGTCTTTCAAACAAATTCTCTGTTTTGACTTTAACATTTTTCTTATTCGATAATACGAAATAGGTTGAAAAACATCTAGAGAGGAATAACTTGATGTTGCTCTTTATTGAGTATCCTCCACCACCGTAGTTTTTCACACCAGCGACGATGGAAACGTTGAATAGTAATCGTACTTTTTATCTGTCTACATGGTTAGAATCATAATTCTGTTAGTATCAACACTGGTAATCATATCAAATTTCTAAGAGGAGATGGAATATATGATTCGGGATCCCTATGTATAAACTCCATCTTCATCCTCATAGAAATCTGACCAACGAGTCCATTTTCAAAATATTATGATAACCAATATTTGTATTCTTATTTCCTAAACTTCAGGAGTCATTTTGATTTAGAGAAATAACTAGGTTTGTGTTTGGTCATTCAATTTCCTTATGCATCTTTAACAATCACATCTTTTTCTTTGCTCGCTTTTGCACGATTGGTTGCTTTTACTACTATTGGAACATATTATCGAACACATGCAATATTTTTGAACTTCTTAGCTACGCTCTTCACTATATAGTGTCGAGCCATTTTTTTAACCATTGACATCTAGTTAATAATAACTTCTTGTTAGGCGTCTTATTTTTAACTCCTCAATGATATTATTTCTACATTCACCAACACCATGGTGAATTACCTTGCAATTTGAGCAAATACCAGGTGATTTTTCACAATCAAAGTAAGCCATGAAGGTAAAATTGTCAAGCTCAGCCAAATATTCATCACGAATAGGTTGTGATAAGTCAATTAGACCTCTTGTGAAACAACCATAAGTATCATTGATCGTAGCTTCTTAAATGATATGGGTGTACCATTTCACGTACAGTAATTTGCCGGTATTAAAGACTTAATTTATATAAACATACTAAAATGGGCCAGCAATTGACGTTGTGGTGATGGATTAGAATCCATCCCCATTTCTGCTAATGAACGATTTACGGCTTCAAAAAGTAATCACCTAGAGATCTGACCTTACTTAGGTCTTCAACCTAGTAATATTGAAGTGATACTTGTTAAAGTTCATGGGCCCAAATAACCTCGAAAATCGGCTTACAAGGTTAGGGTTTCCCAAGGCATATACAATTCACAAATTCAGGGAATCTAGGTGAGGTGGGACTATACTTAGCACCCCCTCACACAGAGTTGGGGGCCAAACAATACCCTTACTGGGTTACATAAGGAAGAAGGAGAATAGAAGAAACAATACCCTTAACGGGTCACAAACACAAACAATCTCTTGACGGACAAAACAATGTCCATATACCACCTAAACACCTGTTCTGATACCATGCTAAAGTCCATGGACCTAACTAACCTCGAAAACCGGCTTACAAGGTTAGGGTTTCATAAGGCAAATACACTTCACAAATCCGGAGAATCTAGAGATGTGGGACTATACTTAACAATAATAACCTTTACCCAATGAATAAATACCCCATTGAATATCCTAATGCTAGAAATTACATAGGTTGTTCTTAATACAATCAGTTTTCAACCAATGATGCAATTTTCACAACTTTCAACTTCTTTGAAAAACTCATCTTCTGAAATCCTAATTAAGAGTTGTTTCCCTTTGATACAAGGTTCAGATAGTGGAAATGGAAATAAACTCGAAGTTGAGTTTTATAATTGAAGCATCATTGTCATTAAGTTTTGAAATTGAAAATATTTAAGAAATTTTAGGGATATCAGAAACACATATTAGGGGTTTTGGAGGTATAACAGGATAAAGAAATCGCCACTGACAGTTGTCCTAAATTGATCTTTTTCAATATAAAACAACGCCCACGGGTTAAAATTTGTTTTTCATTACTTTGTCAAGTGATTCTCTACCGTTGTTGTATTACTTTTGGTTGATGTGTCACGCAACAACCAATTTAGACTATTGACTATTATATGGAGTCACACTCCATATCATTAGAAACGAGTTTGTATGGCATTAAAGAAATAAAAGTGTCACTGCAGAAGATAGTGTTTATTAACCTAAATGTCGCTCTCTCTACTACCTAGGTTTTTTTTTTTTGAAACACCTAGGTTTCATTGTTTGATTTTCCAATAATAAAACTACACGTATATTAAAAATATTATTTATGTACTAAACGATGTAGATAATGTCGTATTTGAGAAACGATTTGGACGGAACAATGAATGTCGTCCCTTCCCATATGATATTGTCTCCACAATGTTGAATTTTCTTTTTCCCACTACTTTAATTGAAGTAATGGTCGAAAACCGAGTGGGGTTTTGGGGAGCCAATCCCCAAACGTTTTTGATTCAACTACTTTGTCGGCCGAAAAGCAACGACTCTTTCTGACTGCCCTTATTCATTAATCAAAAGTAATTAAACAAATTCAAACATCTAACATTGTCAACCAATTAGCAGATTTATATTTTCATCCTGCATTAGCGCATTGCGGACCTTAACCTGTATATAAGTTTTTGCTTCGAATTCAATCTTTTTCTAATGCATTGTTATGTCATAAAATTATGTCCTTTCAATATATTTTACAGTTTTTTCTATTTGATTTGAGATTTTTATAGTCTAATCATGATGGTGTTCGTGTTGAAAAATGTAAAATTATATCAAATAAATTCTTGGTCGGAAATACAGGGTTGTGTTGAATGTCACATGTCCATTCAAAGTTGTTTCATACTCCTAAACTAGCACCTTAAGCCATACACCATGATACGAAATCTACATATTTATTATATCAAGAAGTGGTAGGTCCCACACAAAAATTACAAGCTCCCTCTCCTAAAACGGTGACGAACCTCTAATAACTTGAGCGTCGTTCCGCTCATAGAAGATCAAACTTCAACTCAACTCAGGCTTGTGCTAACCTTTTCCTACCATTTTCTTCAAGTTTTCTGGTTTCTAGTTTTTGATTTTAGATTTTCACTATTGATTCATTATATTTTAAGGGTTTGTCTTCGTATTTTATTGACTGATTTGTGAAGGTTTGGCATTTTTTTTCTTTTTTTGATGAACAGAAGAGATCAAAGCACTTAATCCTTTTCAAAAAAGGCAATCCAAAACAACATCATCATTTCCGACAACTCGGAGCAGATCAAGAGCTACATCTGATTTCAGCTTTTTTTCTGTTTTAAATTTACAAATGTTAATCTTAATGTTGTACCTTTTGTTTCCTTGTGTATTTTTTGTGTCTTTCTACAGTTGGTCACAATTAGAGTGCAACATTTGTAGTATTGAAATAATGATGGTATATAGGGGTCTTAATTTTCATGGCAAGTACAAAGCTTTGAACTTGCCATGTGAACTCAAAATTATGTGATCCTCCATATAACTTTGATTGCTTGGTTGTTATTTGTGAACGGATGGATGTTCTCATTGGATCATTTAGAAAAATTTGTACTGAGTTGTGGATCATGTTTTAACGATCCAAACTCACCCGTAAGTATACATGGTGGGTTTTTTACTACTATTGTTTGATGGCCCGGTCTATCACTGAATTGTGGTTACGAGATTCTGGTCCCACTTAGTGATAAGTCCTGTATGTTTTAGTTTTATTTCATTCATGTAACTTCGAGGAGAGTCCATGTTTGTCTATTAAAAAAGATATTATAAGTTGTCATATATGTTTGTTTTTAAGTTATAATATTATTTTTGTCCCTCCGGGAAATTACTTTCGTAAAATACTGTTGGAAAATTGAATCCAATTTGCATATATGAATGAAAAATCATCTAATTAGTGCCCTATTGGATTTGGGTTGTATCAGTGGGATTAATCTTAATTTAGCATGTTAGTCGGATTAAGTTAGTTTCAAGTTTGAAACCAAAAGAAACCTAAATACGTGAAGGGACACAACCCTTAAGGAATTCAGATTGGAATTCAAAAGGCACAACCCTTGAGAAATCCTTGAAGAGGTACTAATGATTTCTATAAATATTTAGAAAAGAAAATCAATCAGAAACCTAATTATCATCCTACTGCATTCTAAAATCATTAAGTTTGTGTTCAAGAGAGATTTCATCACTTTAAGTTTGGTTCGCCGTTTCTCGAAGTTTGGAATGCTTCTACATCGAGAAGATAGTTGTTGTATCCTGGGAGACAGACATCAATAACCCGTAATCACTAGTGCGGGGTGAATCTGTCTTAAGGCTAAAGGATATAATTCTTTCCTCGACTTTGGTTTCGTTTAATTGAGTTTGCTTTTCTCTTCTTCTTTGTTTGTTTTATTGCAGTTTATACACAATATTGCCAACAAATACATAACTTGTTTCTTATACATCAACGAAGAAGCATAAACTAGAGCAGTTTGGGATGTGTTAAAGAGGGCAGTGGAGTTGTATCTCACTCATGTCATAATGCCGAGTGATGCTAAAGAGTTGGTTTAACCAATTTTTGGAAGTTTTTTTTAAGGAAATAACATACGAATGCTCTTCGTAAAGATATTTCCTTTTTTAGTTCCATCATTGTGGCTTGTAATTTTTCTTTTCAGCCTAGAAACTGTAACAATCTTGCACGTACCTAGGCAAACTGGGCCAAAGTAACTAATAATTATATGTTTAGGTCTAGTCCTCTTATCCGGTTCTTGCCAACTGCTGAGGCAGATTATTAGCTTGGGCCTTTCACTATAAAATAAAATAAAAATCCATACACCACATGAAAGAAGGTCTAATCAATGAGCGACTGGATGACACTGATACGGACACAGTAACGCGGACACGACGTAACGTGGATGCGGACACAGTAACACGGACACGACGCGATGTGGATGCGGACGCGAATAAGTTCTCATAAACTAGGACGCAGACACATTATGAAACTAGTGATATTTTTCATTAAAATGTATAATGAATGTAATTTCTCAACGATGCTAATAATTGATAAATAGCAAATTTGTGTAAGAATAAACGAATATACTAATAAGAGATTCCATATACAAAAAATTTAAACATTTTTGGTAGACATTCATATTAAAATAGTGTATTATATATTAAAGCAGATGATGGCTGCATTTTATGTGGAGACCCAGAGAAAACTTCTGATCATCTACTTCTTCATTGCAAAGTAGCATACAAATTGTGGCTAAACTTAATTCCTACTGGTTGGTGCTGGATTATTCCTCAGTCCATGTATGACTTAGCTCATCTGTGGCCTCACATGAATCAAAGTCAGAACACAGTGTTTTGGAATATGATACCAGCCGCGGTTGTTTGGGTGATTTGAGGTGAAAGAAATGCAAGGACTTTTGAGAGCAATCACATTTTTAAAACAGATGTTGATCTTATCATTTAAGCAAAATTTTTAGTCATTGCTTGGGCATCAGCTTTTGGTAATCACATTGTTTCTGAAGGTGAAAACTGGGATGCCATTTTTCACTAATGGTTAGTTATTCTTTGTTTTCTGTTTTCATTGCTACTACTTTGTAGCTAGTTTGTAAATTCTCTTCTTTAATAATATCTTTCTCTTTCGATCAAAAAAAAAAAAATTATATCACCGACGTGTCTCATGAGCGGTATATGGAAATGGATTTAAATGTACGTATTTGGATTTGGTGCAGAATTCGTGGTATATGAAGCAATTTCGATTGAAATGTGACCTAAATATCTAATCCTAGATTACCCAACAGTTTCTAGTCCACATGGTCTTACAAGTACGAAGTACCTTTACCTCCATATTCGGCATTGGCCTTACAGCTCATCGTACGACATAATTTATGAACTGCTTTCCACATCCGTACATGGTACATCAAGCTGCAGCCAACGTCCCGTAATTGATTCAAACAGTGCGAATGGTGTTTAGTCAATTCAATCATCAGAAAGTGTCTACTTTCCCTAGTATGTACACTGTTGTTTTCTCTGAGATGTAAAATCATCGACCTAGCAGTACATATTGCTGTAAGGAGTAAGGACGACGAGTCTTCCTAAGAGCAAGGCACAATTATCAAGTTAACGTAATTAAGGTTTCATATTTTCAATTAGATTTGGTGTGTACTTCACTGGATTCTCTCCGTACCTAGATTTTAATGCATTTTCCTTTTTTTTCTTGAACTTTCATCTGTACGCCCAAGTGCAGTGATAATTTCTAGTGTCGAGCATTTGTCCTCGAGCAAACTACACTATTAAGATGATTTTGGTGGCAATATGTAGATGTTCACAATAGTAAAGCAGTTGGATTATAATTCTCATATAGCTGTTTGTCGATTAAAAGAAATAGCACAATCTTAGAATTTGTGCATCCCCTTGCCACACGATAAGGTCCAGTTTGCAAAAACAAAGAAGGTCCGGAGGAGACATTACCCAACTCCTGAAGCAGAACATGCAAAATTAAAGGCTAACGCGCTTCGTACTTTTTAGTACAACCACTGAACACGGAAAAATACAGCCAAGATCTTATTCTTCTTTCCTATTTATAGTTAGCAGCTCATCAGACTGACTTTTCCTTTTGTTGATACGGGCAGTAGGGTCAATGTTTTTAATTACTCTTTTTAATCAGACACTATTAATTAGTATATTTGAATCATTTTATGGCCATGTTCTTCCGGTTTGTAAGGTAGTTGACACTTGACATCGGTCTTTCCTTTGGGAGGAAATCAATCTTCTTACAAAAGAAATGTTTTAAACATAGAAAATGTGCAATTACCAATTGCTAGCTAATTGAGAGTTGAAAACAGTGCATGGGGAACTGTACAACATTGTACAAGTACCTGTGCCTTCATTTTGATTCACATTACGCACGTTCAAAACTTGGCATATTTAACATCCAAAGGGAATCTCGTCCTCGTAAAATAAAAAACTTAATTAGAGTAACTAATTTCATTTTAAATTTTAGAAGTTGTACTACTACATTTTTAGGCTTAATGAAGAGTGGAAGGAATCATTTCCCAACTCCCATGATATATAAGGCAGTAAATTACGAAGTTTTGAACATCAAGAATAAGGTCCCAAGCAGTAAAAACCATATTAAATGCTCCATAAACAAAGTAAATGGGATGTCGGTAAAGGTTTCGAATAATGTAGATATCAAGGAGGAAGAAACAAACCGTCATCTTTTGGTTAATCGTGATTTTACTTGGCACATTTGGAATCATTACATTGGTGAGTTTAGGATGAAATGGGTAACTCCTCAAAATATATGTAGTTTAATTAACTCGCAGAGTAAACACAAAATTGGTTAAAAAGACCAAAACCAATAATTCTTGGGTGAAAATGACACTTAGAGTTTGATACTGTTTAAATGGATAAAAATGTAAAAATAGCCAGGATGTAAACAGTTTCATCCTGCCAATTTTCAAATACTTTTCTTATTTTTTAATTTACACAGGATGCATCAGTTTCATCCTCACTATTTTTTAAGTTTAAGCCCGGAAGAATCCAGTTTCATCCTTGCTAAATTTTTTTTGTCCATTCACCCATACTAATTTTTACTCGTCCATTTGAACCATGTTTTAAAAATATTTGGACAAATGACCCATTTTCCGTAGAGTAAATTGGGTAGAGGAAGAATGGCTATAGTTTGGAAAGTTGTTCCAGCACCAATAATGTGGGTTATTTGGGGGAAAGAAATGTGAGAGCTTTTCAAAATATAAGCTCAACTGAAGCTCTAAGTTATAGCCAGTGTCAAAGTGTTGTTAGGCTTATGGTTAAGTCACAAAGATTGTTGGGAGATATATATATTTAAAAATATAGTTTTTTAATTTATATCAAACTTAAAGAAATAGTGTGGTGGTATTATTTTGGGCTCCCACACTATAGACTTGGGTTCAAGTCTCACCCCATGCATTTGACTAGGTATATTTATATATCTATATTATTTATTTAAATCCGGGAGAGCGGGGTCTTGGGAGGTCTGGTGATTCAGAAACTGATTTTTTGCAGATTTAACTCTTGATTTCCAAAACGGTTTTTTCAACATAATATTCTCCAATTAATTCTATTAATTTTTGGTAATTATATTGTTACTGTTTTGTGACTGTTATGGAGGATTTTCAGTGATCACTAATTGCAAAATTGATTTTCATTAAAACTGTATTAATTTCTTTTGAGTTATAAAAGAACAGTTTCTGGAGAAGATGAAATACAATTGTTTTTCATCTATTTTGAGTTCTGAGCAAGTGTAGAAAGAGTTGTTGTTGGTTCGATTTCTCACAGTGCAGAGAAATCGAACAAGAGAGTTATCAGCTGTTTTATCCCATAGGGTTTTCGACAAGAATCGACTGCTAGCACACAATCAAGAGGCAGAGTCGCGAAACACCTTAAAGGTAGCGACCTAATCTACGACTCAGCTGTTTGAGATCCGTTTTGATTTTGTAAATTGTTTCCAACAATTTTAAGGTGTTTGATTTTGCTATGGAGGTTGAAAAGAAGCGCGTTGATGATACCAACAAGCCTTTCAAATTTGAAGGGTTGCATTTCAGAAGATGGAAGCTGAAGATGTTCTTTTATCTCAAACTGATGAAGCTGCATATGATTGTGTCGAGTGTTCATCCTGGAACCCTGGAACCTGCTGCTGATAAGACTGACGTTGCTGCTGATGCTGGTGGTGCTGCTACCGATCCACCTCCTACCGGTGGTGCCAAAGAAGTTGTTCCTCAAACTCCTGAGGAGAAACAGAAGGCCATTGAAAAATAGGTCGATAATGACTTCGATTGCAAAAACTACATTCTTAACGCATTATCTGATGATTTATATGAGTATTATTCAACTTTTGAAACTGCTAAAGATGTATGGGATGCATTACAGAAAAAATATGACACCGAGGAAGCTGGTTCAAAGAAATATGCTGTGAGCCGGTATGTGAGATACCAAATGGTGGATCATAGATCAGTTGTTGCACAGGCTCATGAACTTCAAAAAATTTACCACGAAATTGTGGCCGAAGGTATGAAAACTGATGAACAATTTCAAGTTTCTGTAATGATTGACAAGTTACCACCTAGCTGGAAAGATTTTCGTAATACTTTGCGTCACAAGACTAAAGAATTTTCTCTTGAAAGTTTGATTGTTAAGCTCAGGATTGAGGAAGAAGGTCGGAAACAAGATAAGAAAGAAGAGATTCTCATTGTTTCTAACAGTAAGACTCATCCCAGTTTGAAACCTAAGAAAAAGGATATGAAACCTAACCCGAACCAGAAGAAAGGAGGAGGAAGGCCTAATCAAAACAAGAAACAACACCCATCGAAAAATGGACAGAATTCCAATTCTGAGTTTCTTTGTTATACCTGTGGTAAACCAAACCACGTGGCTAGGAATTGCAGGTTTAACGAGGAAAAGAATAATGCACAAGCTAATGATGTGAGTGACGTTATAATTGCCATGGTCTCTGATCCAGCGTTCTACATGGTTGGTGGATCCGATGGGTGGTGGATAGACAGTGGTGCTTCGCGTCATTGTTGTTTTGATAGGTCCATGTTTAAGACTTATGTTGAAACCAAGGATAAGAAAGTGTTGTTGGGAGACTCTCACAGCACTATGGTGAAAGGTTCTGGTACGATAGAGTTGAAGTTTACTTCTGGGAAGACACTCATGCTGAAAGATGTCCTTCACACTCCAGAAATGAGAAAGAACCTTGTTTCCGGCTATCTTCTCAACAAGGATGGGTTGTTTCAAACTATTGGGTCTAATATTTGCACTATAACTAAGAATAAGAGTTTTGTAGGAAAGGGTTATGCTACTGATGAAATGTTTAAGCTTAATGTTGATGTTATGAATAAAATTGAATCTTCTTCTTATATGGTTTGCAATTTTAATGTTTGGCATGGTAGGCTTTGTCATGTGGGTAAAAAGTTAGTAAATAACATGAGCAAGTTAGGTGTCCTCCCTGAATTTTCTGAAAATGAATTTGAAAAATGTAAATACTGCAGTCAAGCAAAAATAACCAAAACTTCACATAAATCTGTTGTAAGAGAAACCAAACCACTAGACTTAATACATTCTGATTTGTGTGAATATGAATGTATCCTAACTAGAAATGGCAAGAGGTATATCATGACGTTCATTGATGATTGTTCTAATTATACTTATGTTTATTTGTTGAGCCATAAGAATGAAGCTATTGAAAAATTTAAGATCTTTATTGCTGAAATTGAAAATCAATTTGGTAGAAAAATTAAGAGGTTTCGTAGTGATGGAGGCACTGAATATGATTCTGCTCCTTTTACTGAAATTTATCAAACTAATGGCACAATACATGAAAGAACTGCTCCATATAATCCTTAAATAAATGGAAAAGCTGAAAGAAAGAATCGTACACTGACTGAACTTACTGTTGCTTGTTTGCTTAGTTCCGGTGCTGCTTCCCATTGGTGGGGTGAATGTTTGTTGACTGTTTGCGATGTTTTGAATCGCATTCCCAATAATAAAACCAAGATATCTCCTTATGAAATATGGAGAGATAGAAAACCTAATGTCTCTTATTTTAGAGTTTGGAGTTATTTAGATTTCGTTAGAAAACCTGATCCTAAAAGACATAAGTTAGAAAGTAGAGCTTATGAATGTGTTTTTATTGGTTATGCTCAAAAAAGTAAAGCTTATAGGTTCTTTGATATTAATAATAAGGTTATTATTGAATCTATTAATGTTGATTTCTTTGAAGATAGATTTCCTTTTAAATCTAGAAATACTGGGGATAATAGTGGGGGTTCTTTACCTAGTGCTTTACCTAGTTCTGATTCTGAACCTAGATTAGAAGAACTTAGAAGTGAAGAAACTAGGATCACTGAAGTTGAACCTAGACGTAGTAAAAGAGCTAGGACTGAGACAAGAGATAAAGATCCCGATTTTGAATTTTACGCTATAGAGGAAGAACCTTCTAATTTACAAGAGGCGTTTAGTTCTGCAGAGTCTAGTTTCTGGCAAGAAGCTGTAGATAATGAATGGGATTCTCACATGTCTAATGGAACTTGGCGTATAGTAGATTTACCTCCTGGTTGTAAGCCTATAGGTTGTAAATGGGTTTTGAAAAGGAAACTCAAACCTGATGGAACAGTAGATAAGCACAAGGATAGACTGGTTGCTAAAGGATTTAGGCAACGAGAAAACGTAGACTTTTTTGATACTTATTCTCCTGTTACTAGATTAACGTCAATACGTGTTTTGATTGTTGTTGCTGTTGTTTATAATCTTGTTATTCACCAAATGGATGTGAAAACTTCCTTTTTGAATGGTGAACTAGAAGAGGAAATTTACATGGAACATCCTGAAGGTTTTATAATTCCTGGACAAGAACAAAAAGTATGTAAGCTAGAAAAATCTCTTTATGGTTTGAAACAAGCTCCTAAACAATGGCATGAGAAATTTGATAATTTAATGATTTCAAATAACTTCAGAATAAATGAGGGTGACAAATGCATCTATTATAAATCTGAGAATGACGTGTGTGTGATTGTTTGCTTGTATGTGGATGATTTGTTGATATTTGGTTCCAATTTATCTGTTGTCAATGAAACTAAAAGCATGCTTAGTTCGAATTTTGACATGAAAGATTTGGGTGAAGCTAGTGTAATCTTGGGAGTCAAAATAACTAGAACTGGTAGTAGTATTTCTTTAGATCAATCTCACTACATTGAAAAAATTCTGAGGAAGTATGAATATTTTGATGTAAACCTGTTTGTACTCCGTTTGATCCTGATTTGAAATTGTTTAAGAATAATGGAGAAAGTGTTAGACAATCTGAATATGCTAGTATAATTGGAAGTCTGCGTTATGAAACTGATTGTACTAGACCAGACATTGCATATGCAGTGGGAGTTCTGTGCAGGTTTACCAGTAATCCTAGTTTGGAACACTGGGATGCTATTGAGAGGGTTATGCGGTATCTGAAAAGAACCACAAACCTAGGATTACACTATAAGAGGTATTCCGCAGTCCTTGAAGGATTTAGTGATGCTAATTGGAACACTCTTTCAGATGATTCCAAGGCCACCAGTGGATATGTTTTTACTATTGCTGGGGGCGCTGTATCTTGGAGATCAGAGAAACATACAATTATAGCCCAATCTATGATGGAGGATGAATTGATGGTACTAGCAGCAGCTAGTGAAGAGGCGGGATGGATGAAGAGTCTGTTGTCAGACATTCCAGTATGGGAAAAACCGATACCAGCCACTTTGATCCACTGCGATAGTACTGCAGCTATCGGAGTAGTAGAGAATTGTTATTATAAAAATAAGAATCGACAGATACGTCGAAAGCACGACACGGTTAGATAATTTCTCACAACTGGCGTTGTTAGAGTAGATCATGTGAGATCTGAAGGAAACTTAGCTGATCCTTTGACGAAAAGATTAGCAAGAGAAAAGGTATGGAATACCTCTAAAAGCATGGGACTTTTACCCCTTAGAAGTTGAGTCATTTGTAATGGATACCCAACATAGAAATAGGTTCAAATGGACTAAACTAAGTTATAAATGATTTGATAGAGTCATGCATTCCTATAGCATGATATCCTGAAGTGGAAAACAAGATGAGTTTTTAACTCTTAATGATGTCTATAGCTCTTAAGTTAGAGTGGGATACACATGAGTATTCTTGATAGACTCACCTATACGAATGTGAAGGTGTGGCCGCCTTCTATGATAAATTGGGCATTTCTATAGATTATTTGTTAAAAAAAGGGGATAAGCACATGGCCTTAATGTGCGAACTTAAGGACTTTACTCTATATATAGTTGTGTGTGTTAAACAATCCAATATTAGTTAGAGTTCAAGACGCAAGTCACTCTAGTCACCTGGTACTTAGAAAGTTTAACACTATGCAGAGGTTCAAGTCAAAAGGCACCTTTGCAGATGCACAACTATACAACACTTGCTCAATGTTTTTAAAATATAAGTGGGGGATTGTTGGGAGATATATATATATATATCTAAAACCTTAGTTTTTTAATTTATATCAAACTTAGAGAAATAGTGTGGTGGTATTATTTTGGGATCCACACTATAGACTTGGGTTCAAGTCTCACCCCATGCATTTAACTACGTATATTTATATATGTATATTATTTATTTAAATCCAGGAGAGCGGGGCCTTGGGGTCTTGGGAGGTCTGGTGATTCAGAAACTGATTTTTTGCAGATTTAACTCTTGATTTCCAAAACGGTTTTTTCAACTTAATATTCTCCAATTAATTCTATTAATTTTTGGTTATTATATTATTACCGTTTTGTGGCTGTTATGGAGGATTTTCAGTGAGCACTAATTGCAAAATTGATTTTCATTAAAACTATATTAATTTCTTTTGAGTTATAAAAGAACAGTTTCCGGAGAAGATGAAACACAATTGTTTTTCATCTATTTTGAGTTCTGAGCAACTGTAGAAAGAGTTATTGTTGGTTCGATTTCTCACAGTGCAGAGAAATCGAACAAGAGAGTTATCAATTGTTTTATCCCATAGGGTTTTCGACAAGAATCGACTGCTAGCACACAATCAAGAGGTAGAGTCGCGAAACACCTTAAAGATAGCGACCTAGTCCGCGACTCAGCTATTTGAGATCCGTTTTGATTTTGTAAATTGTTTCCAACAAAGTTGTTCAAGGATGTCTGTCTAGAAAATTTCATAAGCAGTTGGGGAAGGGTTGTTCTCAATCAACATTGATTAGGGTTTTTTTTTTTTATAACACTTTGAGTTTTCTCTTTCGGTTGCTAATTGGTTGTTGTTCTGGTTTGTTACAGTCTCTGGTTTTCCTGGTCCTCTTTGGATCTTTCCTTGGTCGGTTGTAAGCGGGACATCTCGTCCTTATTTTTCTTCTTATTATTATTACATAGTTCTCAATTTCCTGGTTCTCTTTGGATCTTTCCTTGGTCGGTTATAAGCAGGGACATCTCGTCCTTATTTTTCTTCTTCTTATTATTACATAGTTCTCAATTTACTTTTCAAAAAAAAAAGTAGATATCCGGTTAAATCGGAAATGAGTTAATAATTGGACTAAGATTCCATAGTTTGATAAAGCTATTTTCTGAAAGAAAAAAAAAAGAAAATGACTCTAGATAAAATATAGTGTCATGCTAATTATCTTGATAACTTCGAAAAACAATGGTATTCTTAGAGCTTTTTTTGTTGAGAACCGGTTCCAAGTTTTTTCGGAGCGAATCGAAATAACTTTTAACCATATCATTTCCAAAACCAACCGAAATAATTCATTGAAATAAGAGCTACTGAAGTGTCGGAAGTTTAATTGGGGTGACAAAAGAGTTTAGTCGAATTTGAAGTAACACTCCGGTTGCAATATGATGGCGCATATGGAGAGAGAGAAATGCAAGAATCTTTGAAAACACAAAGAAAATTTTGGTAAGCCTCATTAGAAATGTTAAACTACAAGCGTTCTTTTGGGCTGAGTCAAACACAAGGATGGTAGGTCTAACGGCGAATATGGCAATTGCATTATGGGACTCTTTATTTCGGCCGTTGTAAGTTTGTTTTTTTTTGTTGTTGTTGTTTTGGGTTTGTCGAAGTGTCCTTCATTTTTTTGTTCCCGCTTGTATTCATTGGGTTGAGGTACCCCTCTTAAGTACCTCTTATTTAAATGAATTTTCTCTTTGACCGATAAAAAAAAAAGCATCTCCAAAAGCAAGAGGCCATGAAGATCATAATAACACTATGAAAACATAAATATGACCTTTATGAAAAAAGGAACATATAACAACCAACAAACCTTACAACACCTACAAACTTTTATATAAAAGCAGAAAACTAAACGCAGTGAAACATGCTCGGATCAGGCTTCTTTTCTAGAGAGGTTAGATCTGAGCAGAGAGGTATGGCAACTTGAGATATGAAAAAATCTAACTTTAATTTGTAAAGGTCAACAATACTATAAGAAAACAATTCAGTCGATTAAAATTAGAAAATTATAGGTTTTCATGTGAGATTTTAAGTTATCTTTACTCTAGGAAGTTAAAAACGTAAACTAGCCAAACATATCAATAATCATTATTTTAAGGAATCAAAATAAATTACAAATAAAATATTGCGCCCCAGTTGATCATGGCAAAAAAAAAATCTCTTAATCTCGGAGAGACGAGGACCCGAGGTGTTGTTGAGAAACATCCCTGAGATAACCTAGATATTACTAAGATGACGAAGATCTTAGTCAAAACTATCTCTAAAAAAACTAAATTTTCTTTATCTTGTTGTGAATCATATTACAATGGGCGAGTTCAATTTATTCTAAATTCCCTAATGTTTTCATCCATTGCTTGATTAAGTTGTATAAACTTTGGAAACAAGGACTCCCATATTTCAGCGAAAATCTCGCCAAAATTAAACTTCCAAAGTGTCTCGATCCCATCCTAGTCGAGATCGATATCCAACATTCACTATATTAAAGTAGTGCGTCGACTGATGCAAGAGTTGCCTACCGAATTTGCCGTTGGGTGCCTTTATTTTTGAAGTAGATGCCTTTCTAGTAACATGGCAAAGGTTGTTTGAGGTGGAAATTCAAGTATAAAAGAATTTTCAAAATTGAAACTATTAACTACTCTTTTAATTTTCTTTTTCAATAAATAGCTGCTCCTTCATCATTGATAGAAAAAAAAAAGCTAGAAAAATTATAAAGATTTTTTATTGATATTGTAATACTTTTTAATTTTTCACGATATTGGATATTGTAGTATTATTCGTGATTAAGAGGTTTAAAATTAAGAAAAATGGTACACAAATCGAGAATTCGAACATCGCAAAAATTGATTCTTTATATAGATTTTTATGCGAAAGGTGGTTCTATTAGATCAACGATATTCAATTTGACTAAAAATTATTGTATCCTTATTGTGTATAAATTAGGCAAAAAATTTAGTTGGTATATCCCGAAGGATTTAAATGTGAATGGTAAGCTTACATCGATTTTGCATTCGATATGTGCATATATATATTAGTGTTTCCGGACAATCAACATTTTTCAATTTATTCATATCAAAATAGTGATTACATGTTCGCTTAATTGCAAGAATAACAGAAACATCAAAATACAAGATAATCAAAACCTCAATACAAATGAGGATATCAATTACAATTAGATTCCAAGAGAAAGATCAATAAACCGCAAAGATATCCAATTTTTATTTATGTATAAGGGAGAGATGATGGTATAACCCAGAACCTATTCCGACCAGTTAATCTGATTGTATTCTTCTTCGATAAGAGACGCTCCTAAAGGAAAAAAGTACTTTGCCCATAATCTTGAAAATCCACACGAATTTAGATGCCCTAGATCTCTGGGGTACGGATAGAAAGCGACATCATGATAATCATCGATGTTTTTGAATCGAGAATAGCAAACCACAAACCAACCATTAAAGTTTGAAGAACTCTCCCCACAATGATGATGTAGAAATATCTTATTCTATTAACTAGTATTATCTAAAGTTTCCAAAGAAAAAAAATCCTTGAGCCCGTTTGGTCCTAAATGACCAAATCTGAGTAAGAATGATAAGAAGGCTCTAGTTTTTTTTTCCTTTTTTTTCTCTCTCTCTTCTCCTGCTGCTGCTTACTATACAATATTTAAACAATACACAGTTTATTCAACCAAATATGAATGAGGTTTTTGGACATTCAAAATAACTGAATATAAATTAAATTGAGTACACCGATTGTTTTTCTTGGACCTAATACCTTTGAGCAGTCATGGCGATGTAGCTTGATTGCAAGTGCCATCGCAATGCTCTTATAAATCACGACGATCTATAGCAGGTAATGACCGTTTCCATGGTCGTTTTTACATTATAACATTCATTTATAAATGTTTTTAATTGATTAACTTGATGCTTGTTTATTCTAAAAAATATTTAACATGCAATCTTAAGGATCATATTTAAATTACACTGGCCATGGCCGGGATGGAACCAAGAATTTTAGCTGGGAGGGACAAATATGTATTATGCGAGGTCATACACTATGTAAATTGGCTCAGATTTGTTAGGTGTTTATTATTTTTATTTTTATTTTGCTTCAAAGGGTGTTATTAAGATACCAAATAAGTTGTAAGACATTTTAATTAATGGCTTGCTTTAGTAATTGTTGATATTTTCATTTCATCCTTGCATAATTTTGATATTCACGAAGATTTTAGCAAGTTACTACTAGTTTACATAACAAAAAGAAATTTTGTTAAAAACAGTACAATAGAATCCTACTATTTAAGTAAATTTTTACATTTTCACCGCTATTAAAATCAACATCTATGATTTTCAATTTCAATATTATTATTTTTACTATACTTAAAAGATATAAATTTGGGTTTGGATAAAATAGATCGATCCATTGTGTGTTTAAGGATGAAAAAGATGTAAACGAAATACCCAAAAATTGGGAATGACCTTTTCCAGGAGAAAAAGCAAAAGGAAATTGGAATACAAGTGTTTCCAGTAATTCCCACTTGTATCACGAATCTTCCCTTCAGCCCGTAGGCCCGTATCCAGCGTGTTTCTACGTCGACAGATTTGATAAAATGAGAATACGCAACTGTTATCTTTTGACCAATGTGCCATTGATTACTTCGTGATAGCCCGCGTGTGAAATCTTGATGTGGAATCTCATAATAGTAGATAATCACTGGCACGATCGTAGCCTCATAGCCCTATATTTTAACAATGTATAGCAATCCAGCCCATACTCGTTTGTTCTATTCTCTTTTCTTTTTTACGCATATAAAACATCGTTGTGATGTTCTGTACGAAAACGCGTTCATTGATGCAAGATATCTCTTTATTAGATATAGATAAAAACTAATGGGCAGTGAGAGATATTTTAGTCTAAGAGCATTGAATCGCAAAACAAGGTTCCTGTTGCTAATCTTTGTGTCTTTCTAAACTTGATAACAGATAATGACTACGTACGGTGATATTGATATGCACGAGTGTGACGATAATGATTATTCGACCTTGACTGTATCGTACAAATACGGAAGGTGTATAGGAAACTGCATATATGGTATAAAATAGTTCAGCTAAGAACTTGTTTGTTTGCAGCTGAGTCGGCGTCTGAATCTGAGTCAACCCCTGACTCGGACCGAGTCAGCAGTCAGACCGTTTGTTTTCTATTTTGAGTCAGTTCTGACTCGACCTCTGACTCAGACATAACCCCTGACTCGGACTCATTTGAGTCAGGTAACAAAATACCCCTGACTCATGGGACCAAACCACTGACTCACTTATTTCTGAGTCAGATGAGTCAGATCTGACTCAAAACAAACATATCGACTCAGATCCAGATGAGTCAGGTGATTTCACTCAGATCCAGATGAGTCAGGTGATTTCACTCAGATCCAGATGATTCAGATCCAGACGACTCAGATGAGTCAGGAGTAAACAAACATGGTGTAAGTCTAAAAATTCATAGGGAGCAAGCAATAATCAGCCTCCAACTTCCTTAATCTCGGCCATGCCGGAGGTTCTTTTACAGACTAGAAATGGTGAACCATCAAAAACTATAAGTAAAACTTTACCGAGGTCGTTTTTTTCACTGTTTATTGTTTTTTTTCCTGTGGACTAGACATCATGCCAAATTGAAATCCAATCAGTTGACGTCAATAATAGTACCTTGCGTACCCGATGATGTACAACTGGAAAAGACAGTGATACGAGAAAGCGACAGGTGTTTATAATTATGAATCAAGAGTTCAAAAGAAAACATAGATTAAAGACTGCTATTTTCAACAGTTGTTCTCATTTTTCCTCGTATGATACTGCAGTCGTCAAATATGTTATGGAATGGCAGTTTTTCTTCTACATTATACCTACCAAAAAATCAAAAACGAAAGGCCACATGACCTGCTTCGAAATTTCACGTTCTACTCTTAACTAATAATTACAAAAACATATCTTTGCCTAAAGCATTCAATCAAATGTTGCAAACATCGGCTAATCCCATGTTGGTTGGTATAATTTAATTATTAATTTGCAACCCAAGTACATTCCAAATTAACATAATTAATCACATGAAGTATTTTAAATGGATCGATATCTCAAATTGTTGTAAACAAATCACTTTATTTTTTCATTTTTTTTTGAAACATGATTTTTATTAAACTACCAAGGGGTTATTACACGGGTTAGTGGTATCCGAAGATTGAATAATTATAATTAGATCAGTAGGCTACGAATCTACGTCCACATGAAATTGGAGTAAAATGGAAACGACAATTTTCGCATCTGAGTTGCGTCAGGGGAAAATGTTAGAGTCGAAGTTCGAAAGGCTTTGGGTCGATGCTTTTTAATACATACGACAATGTCCATAGGAACTTAGTTGATGGTAGAGGGTTCAATACAATAGATTGAAGATGCTAGCCAAACATTTGCATCCAAAAGCCGAGATGAACTGGCCGGACGGTATTTTACTATCTCTTGTCTTTTCGGCCTGATCCATAACTTCTACTACAAGAGTCTTTAGCTTCAATTGTGGGTTGAAGTAGTATTCAATCCGTGCCTTTAAGGATTGAGTGCTAAATGCTAAAATCTATTACAAAGGTTGCTAAACTGAAACACAGAAATACATAACTTCTACTATAAGAGTCTTTAGCTTCCACTGTGGGTTGAAGTAGTATTCGATCGCCGCCCTTATGGATTTAGTACTAAATGCTAAAAATCTATTACAAAGGTTGCTAAATTGAAACACAGAAATAAAGAAACAAGCGGAGTTACATACTCAAATTAAACTGCACTACAGTATTAGAGGAAGATTTAAATAAGATTACAACAATTAGCTAGATAGAAAACAAGTGTGAAAATACAGGGATACCAAAATACACCATCAACGTTTTCGTTCGGACCTATAAGACAAAAACCTAATACAGTATTGGAAGTAAACCAATTTAATGATCCTTCGATAATATGTATATACGGTTTAATTTTCTTGTACAATCAAAAAGATATATGAACCTGATTGTATACAAGAACTCTTGGACAATCTGAAAAATCAATATCCAAGATAACCTAGTACTGTAACAGTACGTGAACCGAATTCCAACAAAAGCAAATCTTGTAATATATATTTCAAGATACGGATTCTAAGAACAAGTCTATTAGGTTCACTACAATTTTAATTAAAAACTGTTTCGGTTGATTATCGGATTTTTACTTTAACTATATCAAACAAAATATAATGCAAAAAATAAAAGTAAACCAAGACACGGAGAAAATTTGTGAATGAGTACACCTGCAGAAAACTCCGGGACCTAGTCCAGTTTGAACACCGAGTTGTATTAAGCCGTTACATACACTAACATACTACCAATAACTTCAGACTGGAATGTCGTTGAGACTGAACCCACCGTCACATCGATCCAGTTACATCCTTGCTCCTTACGTCTCCTGAACCTCGCAAGATTCTGCGCACTTGATTCCCTTAGTTGACGTCATTTACAACCTAAGAGTTGTTTCAACCTAAGTGAAGAATTTTTGGGTTTTGAATCCACAAAACACCGGTTTTGATTTCCCTTTAGGTGAAACCAAAGTTTTGGAAATCTTGTGTTTGTTTAGAACAACTACCAGATAAAAATAGAGATATCAAAACAAACTTGTAGATTAGGGATTATTATACTCCTCAAAGATGGAAGAGAAACATAAATTCTACAACAAGAACAACTAGAATAAATCTAGAGATATCTTGTTAAAACTTCTTAATGAATTTAGATACCTTAATTGAAGTTTTCTTTATATTTCCGATTTCGAATAGTATCGGTATACGATCGTGAACCTATATCTATCAGAACCTAGGGTTTATGATCAACAACTCTTGATTGTACTTATATCAGAAGAGAAGGACCTTGGAATAGACAAGAGTTATGAATAACCTAGATTACAAGTTGTGTAACTACCAAAAATAATTAAACCAACTCATCTTTGTGATCCCCAATGCAAAGACTAATTTATCTCACTCTTGTTATCGAAGTACAGAATTCGTGGAAAACAACCTTATGAAGCTTACACAAATTTTCCAAGGGATAAAGAAATGTAACATTCACAAACCCTTTATTTATAGTGAAGAAGGTAGCTTCAATCCTAATCAAGTTTGAGCTATTTTCCCTTTTCAAGACTCTCCTTATTTTGAAAGTCTTTCCTAAGTTACAACTCTTGCATAAATAATTAAATAAGTAATTACTTTAACATAAATTGTATTTTTGTAAATAGATTACAATTTAACTTAGGAAGCAATTCTAAAACATCACAAACACTTTAATATGGCAATCAATTATGTTTGGAAGAATAGCCATCTTGCCTAGATAAGGAAACATCAAAAACTTGACTAAATAAACTTCTAGTCACGTATATGCGCTCAAGTCCGTGAACCGTTACAAACAAAAAATAGAGATACAAATACTTGTCTCCGAAAACATTGGGTATTTAACTTCAATTGAATTTTTAAACAACGAATCATGACTATACTCGGGTTTCCACCAAATCACTTAGCGAAAAAATAAGAGTACAAAAAAAAACGTAGATATTTTTGATAAATAGATCATGGAATCAAGCATATAATAATGAATCATAAATCTTTCTCAAGTTTATAGACATACCTTTTAGAAGAATCCAATCGTGAATCCTACGGCTTTACCAAATATTCAAAATCTTACCCAACATAATATATGCGCCCTAGTTCTTGTGTCTTCCTCACCATCTTTCTTATAGGGCATTCTTGGTGAGGGTACACTTCCAACACAATCAAGTTGTGTTGAGTTGAACAAGGTTTTGATCCCACAGGCGACTAAAACACAATGCTCCGCATCAATGGATTTTTCACCATCTATAGTTTTTGGCTTATTTCGTTTCTTCTTCCACCAATTCTTGTGTTTCACTTTTGGATTGTCATGAAAGAGATCACTTTTAGACCCATTAATATCTAAATTCATCTTTCCCAAGAAATTTTTAAATTCCAACATCATGATTCTGCCTTTTCCATAGTCATGGAACTTTCTGGGAGATCATTCCTTTTCGCAATCAATGCATTATTGACTTTCTTCTGTACCCACTTATCAGTGCGTTTAGGAAAAATCAGAACATTCTTCTAATTAGTCTTTTTCAAGATTTCTCGGAAGAGAATCGGATTGACTATTATTTTGCAATTTGGTCTTTCTCTAATTAGGAGAATCGGATCTTGTCTTTGTCTTTGCAAAGTTAACCTTTTGATAATCATTACAATTGTTAAAAGGCTTTGTATGTCGGTTATAGGCAAATCTTGGTTTACCACTGAATTGATTCATTTGTCTAAAGGTTGGACATTGACAACCCGTAATGTTAAGGGTATTATCCTTAACATATGATCTAGGTTTAATCACTTCTTGCGATGCCAAAACAAGAAAATCCCGAAGTTTTTCATCCCTTATACGAAAACGACATCCCCTTGGCAGGTGACCTTTATTTCCGTAATAATAGCAAACATAAGGAATGTTATTACCTAGATTTATGTGTGCTGGATTTGGAGGTTAATATACTTTGCTCTTTATAACCTTAACTGCCGGTGAAGTTATTTTACTTTTGACATCAGCGGAAACCTTTGGTTCAGAAGAATCACTAGCCTTGACAAATTTTACCTCTTTGCTAATACTTGGAGCATCTAATCCCTTATAGCACAATCCTCGTGTATCACGGTGATTTTTACTTGCTCCTAGCATATTAATTAATTTGTTCGAGCTAGTATTGAATTTTTTTTCAAGTCTTCTTCCAACATATTTATTTTATCAAGAGAAATAGTTAAATCATCCTCAAGGAGTTTTTCTCGGGGGAGATAAGCACTTTCTTTCTCTTTGAAACAACTTTGTTGAGAGTTAATCCTTGCATCAGATTCTGCAAGTTTCTCTTTCAACAAAAAGAAATTTTTCCAAAGATTATCACAATCACGTGACTTTCTACGTAGGTCTTCCGACGTGACTTTCTACGTAGGTATTTCTCAGAATATTTGAGGTTCGATGCGTTAAAGCGATTCGAAATATAAAGACCTTCGGAAATTCTTCTCAATTTAATGTTTTCTCGACAGAGAGGAGTCTGTAAAGAAGTGAGGCAAGAAGTCGTCACATTTTTCTTTTCAAGAGGTTTCAGCATCTCGGTATACTCTGAGATATCCTTATCTACATCTCTATCAATATCTGAGTCACCTTCATTGGAAAATTCATCAAGTTATCCACAGTTTCTATATCACTCGAAGTGATTTCATGAAGGTTTTTAGATGACGATTCAGATGCGACAGTTTCCTCGGGTGGTAAATCCAAACTTTGAATAAAATCACTTTCTGTTCATTCCATATTCGATAATATGTCCATAGGTCAGATCGCTACGAATACAAACTTATTAGGTGTAAAGGTGTTTTCCTGCTCTGATACCAATTGAAAATGCAGGGGTACCAAAATACACCACCAACTTTTTCATTCGGACATATAAGACAAACACCTAATACAATTGGAAGTAAACCAACTTAATGATCTCTCGAAAATATGTATATACGGTTTACTTTTCTTGTACAATCAAAAATATACGTGAACCTGATTGCGTACAAGAACTCTTGGACGATCTCAAAAATCAATATCCAAGATAACCTGGGAAGAATTGACACGACATTTCCCCAGCAGTGTCCTTGTCTGACGCATGCAGGATGCAGAACCGACGCGCACACGGCACGTCAATCCTCACTTCCCATATTAACTCTTCAGCAATTTTTCAAAAAAATACTTCTTCCAGGGTTCAAAGGTTGGACCTACAACCCAATTGCATCAAACCTTACCACTGAGCCATACACGTTTTTGTGATTAGTGATGTGCGTATTTATATATAATCATAAACTAATCATACACTTAATTATAATTCCTAACCTGTGTTATCATTATAGCAATTCACTTTCATCACCTTATAATTAATATAATTCTTCGAAAATTTGTATATGTATATACGTGTCCGTGTCCTAGTATTTTGAGAAATTATCGATCCTCGTGTCCATGTCGTGTCGTGTTCGTGTCTTGTGTTCATGTCGGTGCTTCCCAGAAGATAACCTAGTACCGTAACAGTACGTGAACCGCATTCCAACAAAAGCAAATCTTGTTATCTATATTTCAAGATACGAATTCTAAGAACAAGTCTTGTAGGGTCACTATAGTTTTGATTAAAAAGTGTTTAGGTTGATTATTGAATCACTTGCTTTTACTTTAATTATAACAGATAAAATATAATGCGGAAAATAAAAGTAAAGCAAGACACAGAGAAATTTTGTTAACGAGGAAAACTGCACCTACGGAAAAACTCCGGGACCTAGTCCAGTTTGAACACCGAGTTGTATTAAGCCGCTACAGACACTAGCCTACTACCAATAACTTCGGACTGGAATGTAGTTAATACCGAACCCACCGTCACTGCGATCCAGTTACAACCGCACTCCTTACATCTCTTGAACCTCGCAAGATTCTATGCACTTGATTCCCTTAGCTGGTGTCCTTTAGTGCCTAAGAGTTGCTTTAACCTGAGTGAAGACTTTTTGGATTTTGAATCCACAAAACACCGGTTTTGATTTCGCTTTAGGTGTGAACCAAGGTTTTGAAAATTTTGTGTTTGTTTCGAACAACCACCATATAGAAGTATAGATATCAAAACAAACTTGTAGATTAGGAATTATAATACTCCTCAAAACTGGAAGAGAAACATAAATTCTACAACAAGAACAAGTAGAATCAATCTAGAGATATCTTTTTAAAACTTCTTAAGGAATTTATGAGATACCTTAATCAAAGTTTTCTTTCTATTTCCGATTTCGACCAACTAGTGTCGGTATACGATCCTGAACCGAAATCTATCAAAACCTAGGATTTATGATTAACAACTCTTGAATGGACTTATATAAGAAGATAAGGACCTTGGAATATACAAGAGTTATTAATAACCTAGATTACAAGTTACGTAACTATCAAAGACAATTAAACCAACTCGGCTTTGCGATCTTTGATGCAAAGACTTATTTATCTCAGTCTTGTTCTCGAAGAACAGAAGTCGTGGAAAACAACCTTATGAAGCTTACACAAATTTTCCAAGGGATAAAAAGATGTAGCATTCACAAACCCTTTATTTACAGTGAAGAAGGTAGCTTGAATCCTAAGCAAGTTTGAGCTATTTCCCCTTTTCAAGACTCTTCTTATTTAGAAAATCTTTCTTAAGTTACAACTCTTGCATAAATAATTAAATAAGTAATTACTTTAGCATAAATTGTATTTTTGTAAATATATTACAATTTAGTTTAGGAAGGAATTCTAAAACATGAAAAACACTTTAATATGGCAATCAATCATGTTTGGAAGAATAGCCATCCTTCCTAGATGAGGAAACATAAAAAAAACTTGACTAAAACAAACTTCTAGCCACGTATTTCCACTCAAGTCCGTGAACCGTTACAAACAGTTCACGGATTGTTTCCTACTAACGAACTGCAATAGTAACATCAACACTTATAACTGTTGCTTTGATAAATCACTCATAACTTCTTCGTTATAACTCGGAATTGAATGATTCTTGACTCGTAGAATTCGTAAGCTAGAATTCGTAAGCTCATTCACTACAACATGAGAACCTTTCCAGGGATAAAGATTATTGTCACTAAAGTCATGGCTCAAACAACCTCAAGCCCATACATAAATGTATGTGTACCGTTATTGGAATTGTTCCAAAGAGTGAGCATTTGTTTCGGTAGATTAAAAGGTAATCCAACTGAAATCAGTAACCACATACCTTTTTTGATGAAGTCCTCGTTGATATCTTTGTTTGAACTCCAATCTTCAATCTTCAAGGATGTTCGGTGGTTTCTGATACTCAACTACACACTTATCATCCTAAATCCGAAACTTGACTAAAGTAGACTAGAAACCAAGATTCAGTTTTGATCAACTAAATTTGACAACAAGCTTGAGATATTAACACTTGTGAGTTCGACCGAACAATGCTCTAACAATCATCCCCTTTGTTAATTTTAGTGAAAAAGTATCAATACATATGGATTAAAAAAATAAAAGCTTTAAAACTCCAAAATCCATCATGCTTGAATTCCTTGGTTCTCAAACTCCTTGAATTCTTTGTTACTTCAAGTTGTCAATGATTATGAACGTGTTCAACTCAACATCCTTATTGTTGAAGATCCGTAGCGATAACAACATTGAAAACAAATATTGAAAAAGCGGGGGTACAACAACCACACCCAATATTTCTCTTAGCAATCTGTATGGATTAACTCCAACATACTTTTAAGAGAATCAACTAGACAATCAGACTCAATCTTAATAAAAGTATATCAAAGAGTTATATCTCACTTTCTCGATTCAATACTTATTCAAGCAAATAGAAATCTGCGAGTCTAACTGAATACAAGAGAAATCACTTGAACGGTACCAAAGACCAATGTTCAAGGATCAACCAATTTCAATCAACAACCAAAGGTTGGATTTCCCAATTGATCGATTCAAATGCGCAACCTGTGATATTTAAATTATATAACAAAATATAATGCGGAAAAGAAATAACACAAACACCAGAAGTTTTGTTAACGAGGAAACCGCAAATGCAGAAAAACCCCGGGACCTAGTCCAGATTGAACACATATTGTATTAAGCCGTTACAAACACTAACCAACTACAAACTAACTTCGGTCTGGACTGTAGTTGAACTCCAATCAATATCACACTGATCCAAGGTACAGTTGCGCTTCTTACGTCTCTGATCCCAGCAGGATACTACGCACTTGATTCCCTTAGCTGATCTCACCCACAACTAAGAGTTGCTACGACCCAACGTCGAAGACTTTAATAAACAAATCTTTATCACACGGAAAAGTCTACGATAATAGATAAATTTGTCTCCCACAGAAATACCTACGAGTTTTTGTTCCATCTTTTGATAAATCAAGGTGAACATGAACCAATCGATAACCGGGACTTATATTCCCATAGAACAACCTAGTATTATCAATCACCTCACAATAATCTTAACCGACTAGCGAAAGAAGATATTGCGGAATCACAAACGATGGGACGAAGATGTTTGTGACTTCTTTTATATCTTGCCTATCGGAGAAATCAATCTCAAGACAATCTTACGATTGTACTTAGTACCATAGAAACAGCAGGATCAGATCACATAACTACAAGAAAGTAGTATCGGTCTGGCTTCACAATCCCAATGAAGTCTTCAAGTTGTTAAACTACAGGGTCTCGAACCTAAGGTTAAAGGAGAATCGACTCTAGCTAATACAACTAGTATCACACAGGAGGTGTGGGGATTAGGTTTCCCAGTTGCTAGAGTTCTTCCTTATATAGTCTTTCAAATCAGGGTTTGCAATCAATGTTAGCTTAGTAACA